>NC_063173.1:54445136-55645136 GCF_023159225.1 Perognathus longimembris pacificus | reverse complement strand
GAGCGACAGCTTCACTTCAAGCTTTTATTGTAGTTAACTGAAGATAAAAGTCTCATGGATTTTCCTGACTCCTAACCTTGATCCTTAGATTTCAGCCTCTTGAGGAGCTAGGAGAGTGCCCAGCTCCAAACCTTTGTATTTTAGAGACCTCTTAGTTTTAAATTTTTCTTAGCACAGTGAGCATGAGATTTATCCTGGAAGATGATGGCTCTACTGCCCAGACCTCCCCCTCTTTCCTGGATCAGAAAGATGAGACACTGCTCCACACTCTACACCAGCAGCCTGTTCTATGGGGTCTCAGGCTTTAGTTAGGACCAGAATCAGGTGGAGTTAAAAGTTTAGCTTTGCAGCTCCTGGTCACAGAATTTCCCATCCACCAGGTTGTTGGGAGCACTTCCAACATGATGGGAATCACAGTAGCTGAATAGAAAGTTGGGAAATTTGTTGATTTCTCGTTTTCTTGCAAGTGCCTGATGTATGATAAAGTGCTGATTTTGCTTCTTAAGTTCTGGGTGTTGGAATGCTTAATTCAGCTTCTTTGTAGGGACAAGCAAAGGGGAGATTGAAGCTGGCTAGGAATAAGTAAATTAGTTCTCAGAAGTAATTTTGTAGCACTGAGGGATAGAGACACCTATCCCAAAGTTGTAAAACCAAATAAGCTATACAAATACCACCTATGCTGCTTTTGAGTGGTAGCCTTGTCTGTTGTTGGTTTTTTCCTTCATAAAGTGGTTCCTCTGGCAAGGTGACAGCTGTTTGGGGGCTTGTCTATCTTAAAGTTCTGGGACATTTTTCTTGGTACTGTAAGATTCATCACAGGGCCTGACTCTCAGAAGAGTTTCATGAATGTTGAACAACTATGTCTGTAACAAATATTTCTGAAGCAATTTCCCAGAAGTCCTTGGTCACTGTTCTTAGGGGGAATGAACTGGGGTTAATTTGAATATTCATAAGCTGGCAAATGAATGCCATTTGTTGCCCTGAAAGAACTTGCACTTTGGATTTCAAGAGAGGTCACTGGAACTCGAGCTCGCGAAAGTCCTCTGGGCAGTGTCTGTTTGGAAGGGGCCATAAAAGCAGTAACAGCTTCATGGGATGCTCTGTGCTTGGCAGAGAGGCTAGTGCATACTAGCTACCTAAAGAGTCTGTAGAAGAAATACCAAAGCTAAGTTCCTATAGGAAGGCCTCACCTATTGTACAAGGCTTGGAGAAAAACTTCTTAGGAAGCTCTACATACTAATGGGTAGCAATAAAGTTTTTCTGTTTTCTTTTTGGCAGTACTATTTTTTCCTTAAAAAGTCTATGTATGTACTAATAAAATAAGTATCAAAATATCAATTAATGTTAAAATGAAATTATCAATACAATAAAAAATGAAGTAAATTAATGAAATTACCAATAAAATACTATTTATTTGTTAATACTATTATTACCTTTAGTTGTTCAAAGGAGTTTTCATTCAACAGGTTAGTTTGTGAGTTCAATGCATCCTGATCGATGTCACAGCTTTGAAATCACTGGGGTTTGAATGCAAGGTCTCTCATTTGCTAGGCAGATACTTTGACTCTTGAACCTGGAGGTAGTGACATTCCTGCCTCAGTGAGGGAAAGTATTTACTTGCATTTCTGCATCTGGTGGACACGAAATGATCCAAGTATGATTTCTGGGATCACAGGGTTTAGTGCCACATGAAGAGAATGTTCAGGGCTGCCATTCTTCAAGGTGGGGAGGTGAAATGTAAGGATTCTTCCAGGGAGTATGGTGGGAATCTGCATTGCTCTCAAAGCCCAATTGGTGCCTTCTTGGCCTGCTGCCCCCCATCCCACCGGGGCCAGTGCTCAGAAAGGCCTCACCCTGGCCCTGTCTGAAGGTACTCATTGCCAATGTTGAATTCTGTCCTTAGGCGCTGCCCCATTTCACAAGTATTAACTTCCTCATTTGACTACACTTAGACCCATGGACCCCCTCCCTCTGTGCTCCTGCATCTCTGACTGCTTGATGTGACTTGGCGCTCCTCTGCAGAGGTAATGAAAGTGTGATCTGGTCTGTTGTGGTCTCTCTCTTCTTATTTCATCCCACTTGGTCTTCCCTCATAAGAGTACAACTCAAGGACAAGGCACATTAATAACAGAGCACATAAATTACAGAATTATTAAAGTCCAATTGCTTAATGAGCATGGAATCAGGTCTCTGTGGAAAGTAAAGTTGGAGCAAGTTCTTATTAATTCATTAAAAAAATACACTTCTTGTTCAAGCCCAAGACTGTAAAAAAAAAAAACCCTCTAGATATCAACCTAACAAATGAAGTGAAAAAGTACTACAACAAAAGCAGTACATTTATTATTATTGCTGTTGTTCTTACATTAAATTCTTTTACAAAGGGAATTCATTTCTGTAAGTCAGGTTTTCAGTGCAATGCTTCCTGGTCACCTTCCCTTCATTCTCCCCCACTTGCCCCAAAACTATAAAATTTTGGAATAAGCTGTGGAAGATGTCATGAGGAAATGGAGAGATCTTATACTCCTGGGTTAACAGAATTAAAATCATGAAAATGGCAATACCAGCCAAAGCAATTGACAAATTCAATGCAAGACCTGTCAAAATCCCAGCACCCCCACATTTTTCTTCACACTTCAAAGTCTTCTACCTAGCTGCAGTAATGGAAATAACTTGACACTGGCACAAACACGGGCTCAAGGACAAAGGAAACAATAGAAAACCCAGAAACAAACCACAGGTGCACACTCATCTAATATTGGATAAGGGTCTCCTAAAAAGGGTGCCAAAAATACTTGATAATGGTAGGAAAAAAGACAACTTCTTTAACTAATGATGTTAGGAAAACACTATCTACATGCAGGGAATGCCAACCGGATTTGTCCCAGTCACCTTGCCGTGGTATCAACATACATTTATGATGAAAACATGAACTAGTCCTCTTTGGTAACACTGGGAAGAAGTGGGATGGGAGAGAGGGTGTTGGAGTCTCTTTTGCTGCTAGATGTGTCACTGATGAATGAGAAATGATTGGCCTGGTCCAGTGGTTGATTCCTGTAAGGCTAGCTACTCAGGAGGCTGAGAACTGAAGATCACCCTTTGAAGCCAGCCCAGGAAGGAAACTGATTTTATGATGTCCAAAGTTTGGGGGCTCGTGTCTACCTTGTGGTGCTCAATCCTCAGGCTTGCCATTGGTAATAGAACTGCCTGCAGAAGTGTTTTTTTTTTGCCAGTCCTGGACCTTGACCTTAGGGCCTGAGCACCGTCCCTGGCTTCTTTTTGCTCAAGGCTAGCACTCTGCCACTTAAGCCACAGTGCCACTTCTGGCCCTTTTATATATATGTGGTGCTGGGGAATCGAATACAGGGCTTCATGTATACGAGGCAAGCACTCTCGCCACAAGTCCATATTCCCTGCCCAGAAGTGGTTTTTGTTAAAGAGCGATTTAACTTGAATTCTTCTGCACATTGACATACAAAGATGGTGATTTTTATTTTGCCAGTCTTGGTGCTTGAACTCATGGCCTGGGCACTGTGCATGAGCTTCTTTTGCTCAAGGCTAGCCCTCTACCACTTGATCCACAGTGCCACTTCTGGCCTTGTCTATTTATGTGGCACTGAGGAATTGAATCAGGGCTTCCTGCGTGCTAGACAAGCTCTCTACCATTAGGTGACATTCCTTGCCCAAGGTGGTGATCTTAAAAAATATGTAAATTTTAAAAAGAGAGAGAGTATGAGGGAAGGGGTGACATTGTCCACAAAGAAATGTACTCTCTACCTGACTTATGTGACTGTAACCCCTCTGTATACCACCGACAAAAATGTTATTGATAGTTTGTTTTATTTAGCAGGGGAGGGCCTGGGTGCTGTCCCTGAGGTTTTCTGCTCAAGGCTAGGGCTCTTCAGTAGTTAGGATGAAAGGCGTGAGCCACCAGCGCCTGGTGTCCCTGACATTCTTATCTCCAATTAACCATCCAAAAGCTGATGAACGCTCACATGTGGTCATGGATACAGCGAGGCTGTTGATGCTCTTCACCTGGCTCCTCTCTTCTACTTCTTTTTTTTTTTTTTTTTTTTTTTTTTTTTTTTTTTTTGGCCAGTCCTGGGGCTTGGACTCAGGGCCTGAGCACTGTCCCTGGCTTCTTCTTGCTCAAGGCTAGCACCCTGCCACTTGAGCCACAGCGCCACTTCTGGCCATTTTCTGTATATGTGGTGCTGGGGAATCGAACCCAGGGCCTCATGTATATGAGGCAAGCACTCTTGCCACTAGGCCATATCCCCAGCCCTTCTACTTCTGCTTGTTAAAAGCTACCAGCACCAGTGTTACAAAGAAGCTCAGAGCATTTACACCTTTCACTCAACATTAAGGAATGGTAAGTGGGGAGCCCATTTCCCCATTGTTCCAGTGGTTACTGGTGTAATCCTTGCTACTCAGAAAGCTCAGAACAGAATAGATTTCCGCAGTTAAAACATTAATTACAAAGAAGAAAGAACACAGACATATGATTTCCCATCAGTACCTGTGGGACACGCCCGAATGTGTTACATCAGAAAGAGGAAGACCACCAGCTGGTCCTGCATGTTTCTCAGTCCTGGGGCCACATGTGGCTAAGATGGCACCTGATGGTCAACCAGGAGGCGGTTCTGTGGGCAGTGACAAAAAGTCAGGCCGCCTCTAGGATTGGTCCCCCAGCTCTTCCGCCATGATGGACAGCTCATGCCTTCCCTCACAGTCCCTAGATAGGTGCAAATACACCCCTCCCCTTCCTTCCAATCCTTGATCTGATTGGCTCCTGTGCCTTATATTAGTTGCACAAACTTACTCATTAAACCAAGATCTTGCCCTGACTTGAGTCCTAGATGCGTCTGATTGTCCTCCGGTTAGGGAAGGCTGGGTGCGGGCGGTCTGTTGGCCCTTTCCTTTCTTGGCTTGTTACATCGGGGCGTGCCTTCCCCATCTCTCCTGCAGGTCAGGGGAGCACGAGGAGCTAAAACCCTGACAAGTAGCTTCCCTTGTTGGTTGCCAACCCCCATTCTTGCCATTGGCTACAGGGATTGTCTGCATAGCTAATTCTTACCAATACAATGGGTTGTTTCCTGATCAAGTCTCTGCTACCCAAGAACCAATACTGTGGAATAATAACAAACTGACACCAGTGTGCGATGCAAGAAATTTAATGGAGCAAGACTTTGAATCTTCTACATTTTGTGGTGAAGATCGGTAGAACCATGAAAGACAGCAGAAACCAGGAAGAATACTTTTATTCCTGACGCTCACACTCAATCAAAACTGTCAACTGAAGTTGAACAAAGAAATGAAAGTTAAAATCATCAATACTATCTACAGAGAGCACACACACACACACACACGCACACACACACCACTGAAGGATCTGATGCAGTTACAGCAATTGGAGTACATAAGTCAATATCCAATATCCTCATTACCATTGGGTGAATGCACTCTGAGGGGACTCAGGTTTGTGGGACCATGAGAGACCCCAGGAGGAATTAGCAGTTCAGTTGCTACTTTCTTTGCTAAGTCATATAATCAGGCTCTCCCTTCTTTCCAACGAGAGACCCGGGTTAGAGACTTGAATAGGGATGAGAGGGCATTTTGAAAAGCCCCGCTTGGAGGAGCTTTTAGCAGCCAGTGTGGTGGGAAGAATACCAGAGCCCAGCATGACTGGGGCAGAGCCCTCGTCTAGCTCTTTCTTTCCCAATTGTCCCCCGCCCATTCTCATCCTCTCAGCTCTGGGAAACACCACAAGGGCTGTGACTCCCTCGTCCTGCAGAACTCAACTGCACACACTCCAAGTTCAAAGCCACAGGGCCAGGCTGGGAATGTGGCACCATAGGAAATATCAGATCCAGGGCAGGGTCCCAGTGGAGGGGCTAGACAAGAGGTGATGGCCACGTGTGGTGAGCTCAGCATTGATTTCAGTAGCTGCCTCCTTGCAGCTGTGGGTGAACTTTCCATGAGAAGGCCAGGAATTTGGAAAGCTTCCTATCTATGTGTCCTTTGATTGGCAGGCCAACCTCATTGTTGACAATCTGACTGAGAAAACCTCTATGCGTAAAGAAGAAAGAAATGTCCAGTATTTGGGTGCAGGAATGGAGGGTTGAAGGGTGAGATAATACTGCCATTGTGGTCAATACACATTATGTAAAAAATGGAATATTTAACTTGTGGGTAAGGACAAGAGGGAGAAAAAGGGGAGGGGAGCAATAAGGAAGGGGTGACAACATCTAAGAAGCATTGCACTCATCATTTGACTGATCAAATAGTAACCCCTTTGTACAAACTCCTTAATAATAGCAATAAAGGTCTGGGAAGGTTGCGTGGGGTAGAATGCTTGTCTTGTGTACATGAAGCCCTGGGTTCGATCCCTCAGCACCACATATGTAGAAAAATCCAGAAGTGGTGCTGTGGATCAAGTTGTAGAGAGCTAGCCTTAAGTAAAAATAAGCCAGTGACAGTGCTCAGGCCCTGAGTTCAAGCTCAAGGCCTGTTAAATTATAATGACAATGATTATGATGATAATAATAATAAAAGAAATTACCAATGCTGCTTTAAGGTAGTCTCTATAAATTAGTTCAATGCCATCTACACATTTCTTCACTTCCATTCTTGCTTCTACAGCTTCTTGGGGTGCACCATAATTCTCAAGGTAGTTCTTTAGCACCCAACTTGGCCCTGCTACAAAGAGGTAGTTTTCCCGAACAAGACTTGGGCAGGGCTTGGAATTTGCTGTGGAATAACAGTAAAAAGAAATTTAGTTTTTGGCAATCTACCATTTTCTCCCTTTACCAAGCCTTGAGACTACTGAATCGATGGGTTCCTTGGGGCTTCATGTTTTCTTCCCCACATATTGTCATGGTGGCTTCATGAAACTTCAACAGCCAAGAGGTAGAGTGGGAGCTCTTTTCTTTTTTCCTGGTCTTGTTGCTTGAACTCAGAGCATGGTTGTTACCCTTCAGAGTTTTATTTTATTTTTCTCAAGGATTGGCCACGTTAGTGCTCTACCACTTGAGACTCGGGCCTACATCTGGCCTTTTTGCTAATTAGTTGGAGACAAGAGTGGCACAGATTTTCCTGCCTGGGCTAAATTTGAACTGGGATCTCACATCTCAGCTTCCTGAGTAGTTAGAATTACTGGCATGGGCTACCAGCATCTGGCTGATTTCTTACTTCTATAGTTTATACAGAAATTTGTTGAGAGGCTGTAAAGGGACAATGTGGTAAAATAATATAACATTCAGAAAGCAAAGGAGGAACAATCGTCGAAGACACTGGTGTTGGTGTGTCAAGCCTGCAATTCCAGACTCAGACTTGAGAACTGTGGCTCAAAAGCAACCAAGGCAAGAAAATCTGTGAAATTCTTATGTTCAAGTAACCACCAGAAAGCTAGACCGGGAGGTGTGGCTCAAGAGGTAGAGTGCCAACATTGAGCAGAAAAAAAACTAAGCAAGAATGGAATCCCCAAATTAAGCCCCAGTTCTGACACAACCACTAAAAAGAAAAGAAAAAATAAAACAAGCCAATGCCACAAGTTCATTGGCAGGGAATGGAATACCCAATGCATGGTTAGAATGACAGCTGGAGTGAATTCTGGAAAAGTGGAAACCTCCATGTGGATGATTCCATTTATTCTATCAGCAGGACTGGCAGGATTCTGACTGACAGAAAGCAAGGGCTGAACTCACATGGGAGCCTGTTTCCAGTTTGGACTCAGATTTCTCCTTCTGAAACTTGGCTCTGAGGGCCTGAATTCCCTGGTCCATCCCCAGCCATGTGGCCCCGGTGAGGTTTGGGAGACCCTTGAAAACATCCTTCTATTCACACCTGGTGGAACCTACAAGCGTCAGTGCGACTTCCTAAAAAATTAGTAAGCAAGAACATGAATAAAGTCACAGAGAATCTGCACATTGGGCTGCAGAGTTAAGTAATGGGAGGTGTCTTGATCCAGGTTCTGTTGGGGTCCATCTTTCTCGCCTTGATGGAAGGGGCTTGATGCACCTCCCCCAGCCCTGGGGAATGCGACCCTGCTACCCCCTATGGATTGGAATCCAGAGAAACCGGTTGGACCAACCGGTTGCCAGCCAGCCCAGCACCTACCAACCCCGCCCTGGCTCGGCGCGCTCAGAGTGACGCTAGGGGTCAGGTGACAGCTCTTGGCCTATCGGAATCCTGGCCAAACCCCTTCCTTCGGAATCATCTCCCCTTGTCCTTCTCTCAATAAAGTCAGTTCGCTCTAAGAAGCTGGCCCCGTTGCACGTGTTCGTTGCAGGCGATCTCACATCTACGGCAGATCCCGTGCACGTCAGGTCGGAGCGACCCCCACGTTCCACTTTAACTTACCTGCAGGCCGGGGGTTAGGGGAGAGGACGAAAGGAGGGTGGAAGGAAAGAAGGAAGAGTCCAAGCCGGGAGGGGAAAAAACCCCAACAGGTTCAACACTCAGAAGCAGAGGAGAGGCTGCAAGGTAAAGGATTTCTACAGGCTGCCTGACATGACAGACCCCTCAATATCCTACCTAGAAGGGTTTTAAAGGAGTGAGCTGCAGTCTTTTAGTGATTCGTTTCCAATACTGGCGTGTGGCCTACTCCGATCCCACAGAAACAACCTTCATCTGTGTTTGGAGAAGAGAGCTTACTGAGGTGTTTGGCTAGAGCACCACAAATAATACCGACCTTCGTGGAAGCAGAGGCCCAGCAGGATGAGCAGGAGAGGCAGGAGCCCTTTCATGATTGTCATGAGGTGTCCACGGTTGTCACTCAGCGAGCGGTTTGGAGGAGAGCTCCCTAGCTTGGGCAGGTGATGGAAAACCGGGCTCTAAGTACCCAGCCGTGGTGACTGGCTCTGCCCACACAGGCCCGTGCCAGGTCACAAGGCCTGGCAGCCAGCCTTTCCCCTCCCAGTGGGGCGAATCTCTTCATGTGGAATATCAGCTCCCCCATGCTGTCTGTGAGGTTTCACTTGCACCTTAGTGTCTGAGCCACAGCCCAAATTCTGGGATTTGGGGTAGTTGATTGGACACAAGAGTCTCACGGTCTTTCCTGCAAGGGCTGGTTTTGAACCAAAATCTTCAGATCTCAGCTTCCTGAGTGGCTAGAATTACAGGTGTGAGCCATGGGCACCTGGTGCCAATGGCTTTCTTAAAACCAACAAGTAACTTGACAGAGAAAAATGGAAAAAGAACTACCTTTGATAACAGCAACAACAACACTGTCAAAAAGACATCCAAGTTGATCACAGGGGAAGCACAAAAATCTTTATGATGTAAATGGGATTCTTTCAACCTGGGACAGAGGCCTTCCTATGCCAGATGCCTTGTTCTTGGTGAAAACATTAGAACATGGTGAAGGCCAGCTGTTCTCAGAGTGTTCTGCACATGAACCCTAGGTGAGCCCCCATAGATTAGTTGTATGCTTTGCTTGGCATCTGACCGACTCTGAGGAGATTGCTTGTGTGCTTCTGGGGAGCTGCTTGCTTTCTGCTCCAGGCTACCTGGGTTCCAGCTCAACCACAGCATTTTCTACTACTTGGTTCCTCAGAAAGTATTTTGACCCCCAGCAAGCCTCAGTTTCCTTTTCTGTGATCATCATGCCACCTGCCTCACTGACTTGTGAGGGAAATACCAATGTTAGTAGAAGAAAAACACTGGGCACAATGCCTGGCAGTAATTATCACTGGTTACAATGATGGAAACAAAAGATAAAACAGAAACAGTCATGCACAAAGTAACAGTTCCTTCTCAAACAAATGAATCGATTGGACCTCATCTGTCAATAAGGAAGTGTTTATCCTGTTTGACTCAGCTGTCAATGGCATTTCTGTGCAAAGATCAGTAACTCTTGAATATCTTAAATATTGTTTAATAAATTCCATCTTTCCTTCCATCCTATCTGTGGAAATACTAAGATGTAAACACCTCCTCTTTTCTCGCAGGCCCTTACACCTTTTATGCTTTTATTATATTTAGTAGATTCTTCCATTTTTGCCTGGGCCAGCTTGGGTCAGGATTCCGCTGTGTAGAGCATTCTCCATGGCTGCAAATGCAAACGTGTGACACCACACCCACATTATTTGTTGAGATGACTTTTATTAACTAGCTGTGTACACCTGTTGCCCTTGGTCCATGATCATTGTGACCTTGCCTCCCAGTTCTCTAGGGTTACAGGTGAGAGCCACTGCTCCTGGCCTCTCTTAAGGTTTCACTTTATTTTGCAACTAAGGTATCTGGTGTTTGGTGAGTTGGGAATAGATATTAGATTTCCCTAGGACCTAAAACTCTCTCTATTCATGTCTTCAGAAAAATGTGCTCCTCACACAGGTCACTGTGACCTGGTCAGAGGACCAGGGGTCCTCTGGGGTGGGACCTCGAGTTTCTGGGACAGGTACAAGTGTTCCTGGTGTGTCAATACTGGTGGGAGATGATTCCAAAGTCCTACTGTGCTCACAGAGACTCTGACCACGTCCTGATCACATGTGGAACCTGATTCTCCTTCCTCTTTCCCCTTGTACCATACTTCTTACTCTAGCTTAGTGGAGAGAGACTGCTTTCCCATACTCTCAAGTGAATGTTAATCTACAAAGTTGATTTTAGATGACGTTTAAAGTTCTGTTTAGTGTCAAGAATGTTTGTTTGTAATAAATCAAGACATTGTTGTCAATGGCATGGAGTCAGAACAAAAGAGGGATGTTGAGGGATAGCTAACCATGTTGTTCTTAGCCAATAGCTTGGAATATTTAAAGGCTGGAGTGACTTCCTTACAACATAATCATGCTCTCCCATGTGTCATGCCTATGTATAGTATTTTCAAAGTTAAATATGGGGAATTTTCTCTGACCAAGATGTCCATGATGGAAAGGGGCTAATTTGACAATACATTATATCATTTTTAGAAGCATATAATGCCAAAGTCCATTCTCTCCTCTTGTATCGATGAAAATTAATAACATTTAGTTGATGTACTTATGATGACCAAAATATGACCACTGGATTGTTACCCAATTTAGACCCAATCTTTGTTGATTCCCAAATCATTTCCAAACAACCTGGTATATTTTGTGTCTTCTCTTGGGTCCCACTATGCGTGTGAGACATCTGTCATGAGGGAGTTGAGAGCACTCTGAGTGGATGCTGACACATGCAGACTCATGGGTCACCAGTTCCAAGCCCAGCATGCTGGCCACGTTCTCTCCTCACGCTGCTAGTTCTGAGAAATTCCACGACACAGTCAGCTTGCTCCCTGCACATTGTGCATGGAGTCTTGGATGGTGGAATAAAAGCTCACAAAGACATTATGAAGTACAACAGCCTGTGAGCATCACCCAGTAAGTTCTGATGCTGAGAACCAGTCCCTGTGCACTCTGTGATGTAACCTAAGACCAGGGACTACTTCTTCAGGTGGAAAGCAGTTTAGAGAGCATCTGCCCTTCCTCTGATATTGGGTCGATCTGGCTATAACATCCATTCCTCTCTTGTTGGCCCGAACTATCATAAGAAATAGTTTCTTCGTGGCCCATTTTGATTCAAGGAACCCAATTCTTAGGTCTGTAATTAGAAAGAGTGGTGAACTCAAAGAATTGTTGAAGAGGCATGTTGCTCTATTCCCGCATTTTAGTCTCTTAATATGTATGGGCAATTAAAAAATAAAGTGCACATAAGAACACTGGTGAAATCCTCTAAATCCTTTGCAAGGTCATGAGTGCATTTCACACTGCATGCAAAGCAGCGACTTCATCACCACATGCAGTTAGCATGCAGTCAGGACACCTTCTCCATGGTCCCTTCGTTTTGCTCTTCCCCGTAAGGAAGCATTTGAGTGCTGATGAACTGCTTTCCACCCTACGTTCCTTCTCAGGAAGCAGAGCTGCCGGAGCAGCACCAGCCTCCCAGGAGTGGATCTGTTCTACGTGGGAAGTTATGCTATCTAACAAGATTCCAAATGGAGAAGTGCCTTCTACCCCTGCTGTCCAGATCCTATCAGCCCCACCGCGAGATCCGAGTTCAGTAGTTTGCTGGGTCTGGTTTGAGGTACGGCAGCTCATTGTTAGACCCACCACACTGTGAAGCAGACAGGTGAGGAGAAAAATTCCCCAGCTCAAGGGAACTTTCCAAATAGTCAGATTTTGGAGGCCTTACAAAATAGAGCTCTAAAAGGATCATGAAAATACACAGTTCCTTCCTTCCTTCCCACCCTTGTTCCTGTCCTTCACTAGGTAAATAGAGAGACTTTGGACCATCTGAAAATAGGGTTTTATTGCCACTAAAATGAAGAGCTACATTATTTTAAACAACGGAAAGGAAGAAAATTAAAGTTTATACAGTTAACATGGAGAGATATTCAAGAACTACAGAATGAAGGAGACACTCACATGATCTGTGGGGACCAGGAATGTGGGAACATGTGGAATAATTACAGTCTATAGGATTTGGGGGCCGTGAAGTTATTCTGGGTGACACATCACAAATGCACAGCGTTCCACACATGTCCAAACTATGAAATACAGAAAAGGTAACACATTTCAGAAGTCAGCTCTTGACTTGTGTGCCATCTATATGTCACTGGGTGTGTGTGTGTGTTTGTTTGTGTATATGTGTGTGCCCCTAATTTATAAATGAATTGTGCTCTGAGGCAAACTGTTCACAATACTGAAAGATGTAGTAGTGTGCCAGTATTCTGAGATATGGCAGAAATCCTTGGGTCAGAACTTCCTACAGTTGTTAATGTCACATTTCTATTGCACAAAGTCTACAATTTAAATTGCCTATACTACTACTTATAAATAGAGTAAAGAAAGATATATCAAATGTAATAAAATAGAAAGGGGAAGAACAAGGTTGAATATTGTGAAAATATGAAAATGGAATACTGAAACCTGTTTAAATGATTTCAATTTCAGAGGCAAGTAGAGGGAGAGACAAATTAAAATCAACAGGAATGCACTATCAACATTTGCAGACACATCACAATGAGAGCCCCTAGCCCCTGTATGACTAATCTAAGAACATAAGTAAGTTAATCCACCATTGATTATTTTCTTTAAGATTTAGTTATATTATAAAGGTAATTACAGAGAGGTTACTGTTACACAAGTAAGGGAATGAGTAATATTGTAGGTGATAACATTTCTTGCTGAACCCCCTCCCTTGGTTTTCTCCCACTTTCCCTCTCGCCTGTTCCCCTTCCCCAAGTTGTAAAGTTAATTTCCAACACAATATCTTGTGAGTATCACTGTTGCATTAATTCACCCTATGTTCCTTTGTCTCACAACTCAGATGAACACCACTGATTCTTGATCAACTACCAGTTATTCATAAATAAGCGATTGGCCAAAATGGATTCACAGAGAAAAGCCTTCATCTACATTGCTCAATTCCAAGCCTGCCTCACTCTAGCAATGACTTCCTTAAAACTTCACTTTGGCTGTGTGTAATATAAAGAACAAACTGATTACACAGATAAAAGTACCCACTGTACTATGAAAAGTATACAAGGTGGACCTCAGTGGAAGGCACACTTTATGAGAGAGTAGCACTTTCATCCTGGGTATAGGTGCACGTCTTTGGCACACCGCCTGGATCCTGGTGGAGACATCGAAACAGTTGGGTCAGTCACCTTTGTGTCCAAGCTTCCCCTCATTCAGTCCTGCTTCCCCTAGAATCCTGACAGAGTTGCAGTGCACATGGTTTGGGTTCTGAAGTGTTGTTCAGATCTGTGGTAGAACAAGTGTGTTGTGTGTGGAGCAGGTAGGGTCTATTTGGTGTTCCAATATCTGGGTTCAAGCTCAGCTCCCATCTCCTCGAGTGCTAGGGTCCTGAGCAGACTGCTTCACCTTGCTGCCTCAGTTTCGCCTTCTGTTCAATCAAGAGGATAATAAGACTGCCTCCTAGGATTTGTGAGGAGAGAAAAAGAATTCACTCAGTGAAACACAAACATCTGACAGGAAAGGCCAGTGATGATGATTGTGTAACTAAAAGGAAAGTCACAAATAAATCAAGTGACAAAATAGCAAGCAGAATCTCATCTGGCAACAAGGAAGATTTATTTAGCTTAAATGTGAACCAAGTGTTCTGGCTGATTTGGCCCTCTTTCTAATAAAGTTTCAGTGTCAATCCAGGTAGTCACATCCCCATATCTTAATTGATTGCTTTACGGTCAGGACTTTGGGGTTACTATTTGGGTCTTTTATTTATTTATTTTTTTGTCTTTCTTTGTTTTGTGTTTTCCTTATTAGTGAGTGTGCACTATGCTTTTAACTGAGGAAACCATTATGTGCTAGGCAGACAGAATACCGCTGAAGTCTTTCTCCCAGTCCTTTTTTGCCTTAGTTACGGTTTCTAGGGAACTTCTGCTGGTTTGGTGTGAACTACAACTGCAGGCAAAGGATGCGATCCTTGGATGGGCAGCCTCCCTCACAGGAGGGCACACAGAGCCTTGGCTTCTCTTATGGATCAAATTGTCTGAGGTGGAAGTAAGGTTCAGTGGGTGGGGGTCCGAGCCGACCTTATTTCTCTGAAGGCACATGCAGGCTCTGCGTTCCTGTCCTCACAATGGGCGCTCAAATGACCTTTCTGTGAAGGTGATAGCAAAGCTACTCTGGCGTTGCTCTCCCAAGGGGTGAGCAGAAGTCTGGTGTCCGCAAACCCCAGCACGATGGTTTGCCCCTGTTCATGGCCACGTGGAATCCCATAGCATGGAATCTCACGCTGACTCTCATTTTTCTCTCTCCTGACATCAACCAACATTTTTTGTTTTTCATTTCTGGTCTTGGGACTTGAATTCTGGGCCTAGTGCTGTTCCTGAGCCTCTTTGTTCTCAAGAGTAGCACTTTAATACTTGAGCTATAGTACCACTTCTGGCTTTTTCTGAGAAGTTTATTGGAGATAAGAGTCTCATGGACATTTCTTCCCTGGCTGAGTTTGAACCTTGATCCTCAGATCTCAGCCTCCTGAGTAGCAAGGATGACAATTGTGAGCCACCGGTGCCCACGTATTATCCACCTCTTCGAGGTCACTAGAGACTGACCTCATTTCCATGTCCCACATGAATATTCATCCTTACCAATGCCCTTAGCGTCCAAATCTTTACTGCTCAAATAGTCGTTTTAAGCACAGCTTTGTGGCACAAAATAATCACTTAATGAATTCATTGGTTTATGTTTGTAACTAAGAGGATCAAGAGTTTGATAGGTTATCAATGCCAAGGAATTCACAGTGAGCTACAAAAATGTCATTTTTAGCCTATATGAGGAGTCAAAGAAGCAGTGGCATGGCTACCACAAAATTCAAACCTTCTCATGTGTCCATTGATGTGTGCAGCATTTTTAACGTGAAATATTTGGGTGTTTTCACCAATTGAGATGAAAACAGAAATAAAATGAATTTGTAATAAATAATAACATACAAAAATATATCACCTAACTACCACATTATGTTTTCAAAGTGATGTTGTTTATTTATTTTTAGTTTTTCACCAATCCTGGGGCTTGGAGGCAGAGTTAGGGAGGATGGTATCAAAGATGGTGGATGGAGGCTGGGAATATAGCCTAGTGGTAGAGTGCTTGCCACTTATCCATGAAGCCCTGGGTTTGATTCCTCAGCACCACATATATAGAAAAAGCCAGAAGTGGCATTGTGGCTCAAGTGGTAGAGTGCTAACCTTGTGCAAAAAGAAGCCAGGCACAGTGTCCAGGCCCTGAATCCAAGGCCCAGGAATGGCAAGAAAAAAAAAAAGATGGTAGATGTTCTTCTATTACTCACAAAGAATGGCTGATTCTGGAGGGAGGGAACACAGCACTGTAAGCAGTTTACCAGAGTTGTTCAGATGAGAGAGAAGCCTGTTGTAGGAAAGGTTTCTGCTTACCAGAGTCGTTCTGATATGGGTGAGGCCTGGTGGAGGAAAGGTTTTCATGGGTTGAACTGCAAGACATCTAACCACCCAATGAACAGATGCCCCAAACCGTTTTTTCCTCAGGTTTCTGTACCTGCTGAGCTGACCCAATCCCCCAATTTTCAGACTAGACTGGATTGTTTGCCAAAGACATGTCTGAGGTTGTTTTTACAAAAGCTGGGCTGTGTGAGGACATTCAGTTTTACAGAATCACAAAACGATGGAAAATCAGGAGGTTGCCCAAATATATTGTACAGTAGATAAACACCTAGGACTAATAATGAAAAATATTTAAATATGTAAATGCTACAATAAGAGCTTTGTGGAATTGTTTTTGAAAATGAATCACTATACATTTTAATTAATTCATTGTCAATGTGATGTACAGAGGGGTTACAGTTTCACACAGTGAGTGTATTTCTTATCAAACTTGTTACCCCCTCCCTCCTTTTTCTTCCATCTTCCCCCTCCCCAACTTCCTCCACCTCCCAGTTGTACAGTTGGTTTACAGCATATTCTCTTGTAAGTATTGCTGTTGCATTGGTTTGCCTTTTCCTCCAGTTTGATATTCCTCTTCCCTTCCCAAGTTCTGTCACTATACATTTTTTGCCCACAATATTTCTTCTTAACATTAAGTATGGCAAAGACTCTGAAAGGTCAGGATTTTCAAAAATTCGACAATATCTCATATCGTATAAGAAACATTTGTCATGAAAATACTATTTTTGTCATGCTGCAATAATCAACTTATGTAGGAATGGTATCTATGAACAGTTTACAATCATTGCATGTTTTGTCCTGGAATATATACCATAAATATTAATCCCTGCCACGTGGACACTCAAGTATGTTAGGGTTTCCAGTTTGTGAACTGCACTTGAAAGGTGGAAAGGGAAGATTGTTTTAGGGGGAAGACAGACCAGAAACCCAATTTTTCTGAGATCATTTTTCCCCCTTGTTAAGGTTAGTTTGCAAGTAAGACTTTTCTGGGCAAAGTTATTATACCCAGAGAAGTGTCACCATGAAAGGTATACTGAGAAAACAATCAGCCTAAAAGAATCATAAAAATCCCTATGGTATGGAAACGTGTACTTGACATGTAGTAATTCTCAGATGAAAGAGAAATTGTAGGAAGACTCATAAAGATTAGGGTCCCAACAGAGCCCCTCTCTCCAAAAAGGAGCCAGGGGTTCTGATCCTTGTCAGTATCTTTCACATGACTTTTGATTCAAGGACCTGGATATGGTGAAGGGGTTGCAAGTTCAAGCATAAATGAAACTGGGAGAATATGAGGGAGGGGAGAACACTGTTCAAAAAGAAATGTGCTCACTTCCTGACTTATGTATCTGGAACCCTTCTGTACATCACCTTTACAATAATTTTTTTTTAAAAAAATGAAACAAAACATAAATAAATGTAATTTTTCCCTCCTCTCCTAAATCTGTTTTATTCTTGGTCCCTCAGGACCTCTTTGAATGGTGAAGAGAAATGGCTCTGAAATAATCTCCCCATCAAGCATAGTGTGGATGGGCAATCAGAAACATATTTACCTCTCTGGCTTCTGTGTATATTTCCTTGTTCTTGTTTGTACCACACCTCTCAAATCCATTTATTTTGTCACAGCCTCCTTTACAGTGTTGCTCTATCATTTGTTTTCAATTATGCAAGTCTCTGAACTGAAAAATTCCATTCTTTTCGACTTCTTTTGTCCTTGGCAAGAGCCATTTGCCTTCTGCTCCTCCGGATCGCATGTCCTTTCTGCTGAAATAAACTCCCACTTGGCCCTTGGAAGCCAGCGTTCAGCTGTTAAAAGGTAGACAAAGATGGCACCTGGCTCCCTGTGCTGACCTGCTCTGCTTCCAGGATTCTGTCTTTCATTAGTCACTTCAATGTTTCATTTCCTCTTTTTGTGTGGAAATTTTCTTGATCATAATATAAATGAGCACTTGCTTTTCTCTCTCTCTTTCTCTCTGTCTCTGTCTCTCTCTCTCTTTCTCATCCATGTTACTTTTCACGTGACAAAGAGAACTCGACAGATAAGAGCCTGGGTAAACTTTTTTTTATTCCCAAAGCTGAATGTGCACACACTACTGAGCACAGTTCACAGGAAATTCTCCTTTGTTATTTGTTCAATAAATAACAAAGTAGTAGAACAGAATGGATCGTTGGGTGCCTTACTGTAGGCCTGTGATGAAGTTGCACCCACAGAACTACTCTAATTGCTATCAAATGTCAGCACTTTCTCACTAGCTCCTGTCCCTTTAATGGAAATGGAGGCTTTCAGAGACTAGTGCTATAACTTGGAAAAGGATAGGTCACAACCAGCTGCTTCCTCCTGGATGTGAACCCACATCCTCCTCATCCCAAATCCATCAACCCTGGGCCCTTCCAACCCTCAGCATTAAGGAATTCTTCTAAACTCACGTTATTACCCTTTGAATCCACTGGAGGAAATTCCTAAGATCTAATGAACACGAAAGGATATCAGTTTACACATTAATGAATAAGTTAGTGAAGTCCACTACATGGAACCATGCTTCCAATGTGCCCAAAATACAGGTTACCAGTGAAATCTCCCCAAAAGGAAGCACCGAGAGAAAGGAGTGCTACCTGCTCAGCCCTATGGGTTTGTATTCCAGGCACCCTTTTAAGCCAGCACACAACATGAAACTGAACCCCTTTAAATTGGAAACAAAACTGAATAGAAACAAGAATGGAAGGAGAATTTTTATTTCTTTCCCAGTCCTGGGCATTGGACTCAGGGCCTGAGCACTGTCCCTGCCTTCTTTTTGCTCAAAGCTAGCAGTCTACCACTTTAGCCACAGTGCCAGTTCTGGCTTTTTCTATATATGTAGTGCTGAGGAATCGAACCCAGAACCTCATGTGTACGAGGAAAGCACTCCACCAGTGGGCCATATTCCCAGTCCAAGGAGAATTTTTTTTTTTGGCCAGTCCTGGGCCTTGGACTCAGGGCCTGAGCACTGTCCCTGGCTTCTTCCCGCTCAAGGCTAGCACTCTGCCACTTGAGCCACAGCGCCGCTTCTGGCCGTTTTTTCTGTATATGTGGTGCTGGGGAATTGAACCTAGGGCCTCATGTATCCGAGGCAGGCACTCTTGCCACTAGGCTATATCCCCAGCCCGAGAATTTTTTTTTAAGTACAAAAATAAGAACTAGGAAGAAGGTGAAGTAGAATAGGATGCAGAGAAAAATGGTAATGATTAGACCATCACAACAGTAAAAGTAGCAAAGTTGCCCACCCAGACCACGTTTTTGAACACTGAATTTGGCTTGGAGTCACTTGTGAGCAACGTGTCAGTGGCCAAGTGCCATGTTGGACTTCCCCAACGGTCTAGGTTTCCAAGAGATCCCTGGGCGCTGATGGAATCTTCCTGTGGCTTCCTGTAATGAAGCCAAGGGCAGTCCTGTGACCCGTGCTCTTTCTGGGAGGGATCAATGCCAGGATGGGAGGAATAAAAAGAAGCATGCTGGGAGCACACTTCCCAAGACAATCCTGTGATCCTGTTCACATCCAACACAAGAGCCAGCAACAAGCACCTGGCCATGAAGCTGCTGGTGGTCTTCATGCTTGCTGCCTTCCCCCTATCCTGCTATGCAGGTGAGTTCCCTGACAGTAAAGGCTGCCTTGGGGACACAGACTGTGACCTGGGCCCTAGGGAACATGCCTATTTCCTGTACCCCAACCAGGTCAAACACAGGGCAGTGGGGCTAGGTGACTGCTGTCGTTTTTCTAAATGAAATACCATAAATTCAGATCATCAGAGAGCCAGAACTCTCGTAGATATTTCTCCTGCATTTCACTTCCATCCAATGTGTGCAATGAGGTGGTTCGTCTCAGGATTCAGTATGAGAGTTTGAGAGTTCTGTTGGGCTGGGGGAAGAAGGTGTGCATGAGACAGAGACCCTCATGAGTCTCCTTAAATAGAACAGGGAAGGCAAAACTTCCCAGAGAAAACGTTCAGGCTGCAGCTTGTAACCCAGCCTTAAACAGCTTGAGCTCACAAAAGCAGCTATTTGTGGATGTGATCTGAGTATTTCCAAGAGGTACTTAGTTTCTCATCTCTCTACATTCAATTCTGACTGGAAGGAGATTTTTCACTAAGAGAGCCAAATGCTCTCCGGCAGTGGACGATCAGCCTGGGTCTGTCCCAGGGTTAATGTTATGTGCACTGTTTATGAAGCTTGTGTAGATTGCTTCCTGTACTTGTTCCCAAGTTGGTGCCCATTGGCCAAAAGACAAGGTGTGCATGAACTGGATAGTAAATGGCAAAGGCAAGGATGAACCCAGCTTAGGGGGACCCAGTGTCTGCGTTCTTTCCCATCCACATCTTTGTCACAAACGGTCACTTCAACTACAAGGAATTTTGTTACATTCTAAAATGCATTTTGTTGGCATCGGGTCTTGTAGTCCTGGCCTCCCATTATGTGGTAAACGTCTTAGTACTTGAACTAGCCCCACAGTCCTTTGTGGGAAAAGCCTGTGTTTACCCTCATGCCTGCATATAAGGGTCTGTTTTACATTGCCTATTGATAAGGCTATATTTTGACATTAAAAAGCTAGCAGAAATTATTTAAAACTCAAAGTTTCATGAATATTTAGAAATCCCAAATCATAGTGTCAATGATGGTAATGACATACCTTTGAAAACAAGAAGCCTGAATCATGTTGAATAGGATCACCACGTCAGCTCAACTCCTTCCTTGAGTGTTCTGTTAGCCAACATTTCATAGCAGTTAGCTTCTTCGGCACTGTGTGATGGGGTAAAATCCAATAGGACTCAAAGGACACCGAGAGCATAAATCTTCTGTGCTAGAGTTAAGAAAGCTGCACCCTTTCCCAATCCCTTTGCCACAATTCCACGTTTAACTCCTTTCTGCACTGATGTCTCTTTATGGAGCTATGATGATTGTTATAATTGGTCTACAAAGCACCCTGAAATGGGTTCATGAGCCTAGCTTGAGCCCCTGTTTTTATGTGTTTTCTCAGGTGCAGGTTGCCAAGAGTTGCAACGTGTGATTGACTCAGCAATTGATCCAACCGTGTCTGTGACCAAGTACCAGGAAATGATGATTCCTTATGATTCTTTTGTTTTCACCATGAATGCGGTGGGAGACATGAAAGAATGTTTTCTCAAGCAATCTAATGAAACTTTGGCCAATGTGAAAGTGATGATGGTGAGTTGGATTTTTTTCCTCCACTACTTTATATCATAACTCACTCAGAAAAATCAGAGGTTGAGATTGTCATTAATAATGTCAGAACAATTGGTGCACACACTCTTTAAAAAGTATATCATGAATAGTGGGACTTTTGTTTGTTTGTGTGTGTGTGTGTGTGTGTGTGTGTGTGTGTGTGTGTGTGTGTGTGTGCCAGTCCTAGGCTTTGACCTCAGAGCCTGGGTATTTTCCCTGAACTTTTCTGCTCAAGGCTAATGCTCTACCACTTGACCTACAAGCTCCACTTCTGGCTTTTCTTGAGGACTTTCCTGCCTGTGCTGGCTTCAAGCTCATTTTCAAGACCTTACACTCAGCAAGTAAAAATAGTCAAAAACTCTTTCAGTTGAGCAGAAATTTTAGCAGTCTTGTGGTAAAAGTGTAATATTGGAAGATTTCAAAGTGCTGGGTTCTCAGCAAATAAGAGCTGTTGTATCTCTATGAGTAAGTTATTTAAACATCGGCAAGCGTAAGGAACCGTGAATCAATTGTACTTGTAGGAGATGCAGAAAGAGTGGCCTTCCTTTGGCCACAATAACTATGTACTGAGCAGTAGATCATCTGATACTGCTTCTAGAATTTCTTGGGTATTAGTTATTGCAGCTAAAGAAAGCCCCCACCTAAGCATCCACGTGTGTGTACACGCGCACATATACAACCACACACACGAGTGGTTTTATGTTTCAATGCTTGTCTCTGTAGGTAAGAACATAAAAGTGACAGCCCTGATCTGTTTTCCAGGAGACAATATACAACAGTGCTCAATGCGAGGGATATTAGCCTTTCACGATATCCCTGTCTGGGAGAACTACAGGACTGGCATGGGCACCAACTGCAGATGCTATAAAACTTGGCTTTTCTTTCTTATTTCTGTCCTTTTGTATAGGAGATGCAAGATAATTGTTGAAACCTCACCTACATTTTTATCCCAATAAACTACCTGCAAGCTGGAGTGCTCTGTGTTGTTATTCTGTGCAAATAGAGGCCTTGGAAGCCATCCTATCTGCACATGGTCACAGTTATTCATAAGGAGCCCCTGGGAGTCTTCAGGATGGAAGGGTCTGGAAAGCACTCTTCTCCTGAAGTCACTCCCCAGCATGGGTCTTCTCTCAGGGGAATCCCCTCCCTGCCTCCTCCCACCCCTGGAGCACACAACCGTCTCTGAAGACAGCAGGCTAGTGGTGTGTAAAGTTGGTTCAGATAAGCTTCCTCAGGCTATGTCTTTCCCACCTGTGCCTGCTCCTCATTTCCCAAAGTGGAAGGAAGAAGAGGATCTAAAACCCCATGGACAGGCTCCCCTCTTCTCCTTCACTGCAAGACACCAGGGCCTCTCAGCAGAGTGAGACAGGCTTGTATAGATGTGAGGCGTGATGGTGACTTATATCCAGAGAGAAATGCTCCCTTCTGCATCTGTGTCCAACACTTCTGTATGGAGGAGAGGAGAGCAACCTCTGAACCGACCCTTGGTCAGAGGACAAGAGAAGAGGGTGGGGAAAACTGGAGCAGATGACATAATATCTGTGCTTCATCATCGTCATCATTATAATTATAAGAGTGATATACAATGTGATTACAGCTACATAGTCTGGTAATGAGTACTTTTATTTTAAGATGTCACTCCTCCCACCCCCACTCCAGTTTTTCCCACCTGTCCCCCCACACAAGTTGTATAGTTCATTTTCCCACTTTGTGTGAATTGAATAATGCTGCTGCATTTGTTCACCCTTGGTACCTCTATAGCTGCTTTCTTGTTGATGCTAACGATGTTAATTCATGTGAAATATAGTTTGTGCACACAAAGATTAACCATTTCCAAATTCGTGTGCAGTCTAGACAAAAGATAGTAAATATAGCAACTAATTTTTTTGCCAGTCCTGAGGCTTGAACTCAGGGCTTGAGTACTGTCGTTGGCTTCTTTTTTTTTTTTTTTTGCTCGAGGCTAGCACTCTGCCTTTTGAGCCACAGCACCACTTCTGGCTTCTTTTATATACGTGGGGCTGAGGAATCTTACCCAGGGCTTTTGGTATATGAGGCAAGCACTCTACCACTAGGCCATATTCCCAGTTCCTAAATATAGCAACGGTTACATATCGTGTTCACTTTTCCTCCTGGTTGGAGAAAGAACCTCCTCTACGTGGGTTTTACAAAAGATCAAGTAGATGAAAGGAAGGAAGACAACCTAGACCTTAACAGACAAGATCAGGATTTAAGCATCGCCAAAGAAGGGCAGAAAGTACCACCGAACAGAGCTGGAGATACAAGGGTGAGGAGTATGGGGTTTTTAGGGCTTAAATATAGTCAAGTATGAGAATTTTGGATTTGAAGTGTCCTTGTAGTTGCAGCAGAGGTCCTGTTTCAGGTTTGTGATGTCTCCTCAGTTGTGGCTGAACATCCTGTACCTTCAGATAAGGCCAGGGGGTGAGTTGTCAGATGGACAGGATCAGATTTCACTAAGAGCTTTTTTTTCTTCTACGCTGAACTGAGAAAGAAGACATATGAGAAGTTAGGGAAGATAATATGGCATCAAAACCATGTAAGGTACAGCAAGTTAACATTTGCCCAACAAATTACTAAGGTGTTCCAGCTGGTGCAGTCTTATGTTGGGGGAGGGTGTGATTGACAGGTCAGATTTGAAGGACTCTCTACTCTTAGGAAAACATAGATCACTAAGCACAGAAAACCTTTACGACAACTTTGTTCATAAGGCATATTAGAATATGAATTGACCTTTGAACACTCCCTAGGTGGGCTTCCATTTGAAGTGCCTACAACAAGGATTGGGGGATGAAGGGTGCCCATAACTGATTTGGGGTGGGGGGGGGCAGACAGGAGAAAGCACCTTCTACGTTCCATAGAAGTTGTCTTGCAACTTCCGTCTTACACCAAAAGAGTTGCATTTTGACTCACAATGGGTACTGAATCTGCTAAGAGTTGGTTTAATCATAGAGTCTTCCCTTTTTTTTAAAACCATGCATTTTAAGGGGGTGTCCTAAACTCTCTTTGCCACCCATTTTTAGACCGCAATAATTTCTTTTTCCAGACTGCAGGTACAGAAAGAAAACTTTATTGGGGTTTGGGAGGTGTCAGGTGGTGGCCATAGAGAGGGAATCTCTGAGCAACTGGATTGCTGTGATTAGGGAAAGATGGAGGGGCGGGGTGGGGGGTAGTGGTGGTGGTGGTGGTGGGCGGTTTCTCCAGGTGCCTTTTGCAGCCTCATATAGTTTTGTCTGAAAGGAGAAATTAGGAATCCAGATCCTGAGGTGAGTAGACTTAAGAAAGGTAAAAGAAATGGATTATTGTCTGAGCCCCAAACACACACACACACACACACACACACACACACACACACACAGACTCACACTATGGGATTTTACATTGGGAGAAGAGGACCAGGCCATTCAAGATAGACAGAGAGAGAGAGAGAGAGAGAGAGAGAGAGAGAGAGAGAGAGAGAGACAGGACCGCCGCCAGTGTGTTTGCCACCTGCCCACTGTCAGTGAGAGGTTAGCAGCAGAGCCAGAGGCTTGTTTTGTCCATGGTCAAAGCATTTTATTTCTGGCATTGCATGACAGTAGCTGAAAGCTAGCATTTTTCATCTCTTAAACCTGATATTTAAAGATGTTTAAGGTTACATTAAGTAGCTCTTATCGGGATGTTTGGGAGCCCTGCTGTAGTTTTTGGAGTTCAATCTGGGTGTTATCTCATTGGTATTTTTGGGAGCAGAGCCAGCAGCTAATCTCATTCTGACCTCTGGCTGTGTTGCTATCACAGGGATATGCTAAGTGCAAGGACATTTGTCTACTAGTAACTCAGCCCCTAGCTGGAATTGCTTTGCTATGTTCAGTGGAGTCCATTCCTATGTTAATCAACCTCATCCTGTCTTTTCTGCCATCAGATGTTGCGAACCTCAAAGCATTTTTGTGTTCTTGAATTTTAGCAACCCTATGCTATTCCCTGGTTCCTAAACTGCATATAAACTGGAAGTTAAGAATAATCATGGCTGCAGTCCTGAGTTACAATCTCGAGCTGCAGACCTCCCATACCCCATCTTTGCCTCTTGTCCTTTTTCTCTTGTCTTGTATTTTTCCTTTTCTTTAATCCTCGCCCCCCTCATACAGGATTTCCTTTTGCTGCCGGCTGGCTCCGGTAGGTATGACAATATTGACAAGATAAATAAAGTTGCTTTAACTTTCTGGAGGGACTGCTGAGTTGACCATGTATATCACTTCGCATAAAATTAAAAAAAAAAAGTTTGACGGCTGGGAATAAGGCCTAGAGGCAAGAGTGCTTGCCTCATATACATGAAGTCCTGGGTTCAATTCCCCAGCACCACATATATAGGAAACAGCCAAAAGGGGCACTGTGGCTCAAATGGCAGAGTGCTAGCCTTGAGCAAAAAGAAGCCAGGGCCAAGGACTGGCAAAAAAAAAAAGTTTGAATTTGTAAAACAAAGTTTTATAAAAAGGTAATCATTTCCCTTGTAGGTTCTGTTGGTTTTTATTATTTTATGTAGCTTGCTACATCATGGTAACAAGAAGAATCCAGTGATGGCAGACGACATATGAAGTCAATTTACAGGCATATGAAGAGTCCCTAAACTCTGAGTTTGTGCTTAAGAGGAGGTCATTGCACAATGTTAGAAGACTTAATTGGCAATTGAGAGGTGAATGAAGGAATGAAGCAGGAATGATTTTTTTTCTTCCTCCTGGGATAGGGCACAAAATAAAGATTTAGACGTTACAAGACCTCTTGCCAGGCTTTGATGCGCAAACTCAAGGTAATAATCTCAGATACTTAATGACCTTTTCTCAAATGTAGAGTCACTTTTTAACTTTGAGAATGAACAAGAAATGAATGTACAGGAACAGGTGGTCTAGGGGAGGGCAGGGGCTAGAATCCACTCACTCAATGCCCTAAAGAACTGAAGGGCATGACTCTAACAAGGTCACCAGAGAAGGAGGGATACATTAACAAAATATGTCATGGAGTTTGCTAATTATATGTTTGATACAATAATTATATATATGTATATATATGGTCACTAAAATACATCACTATGATCAGAATGTGCTCTTTTCACGTTTTATGGTTAATACTATTTAATGCGAACTGTGAAGTATGATCACATTTATTGTATCCAGTGAAAACTATTACTTAATGTTATTATGTTTGTTTTTTGCAAACATCAATAATGCAAAGTTTCCTTGTGAGAATTTTGTATGTATGAACAGTGGACTTTGCATAGGCTCACCCCGTATAGCACACCCCCTTAGCCTTCTTCCCTCTAAACATTCAAAGAATATTTTGTGGATTTTATCAAGATGTCTGCACATATGCTCTCTTTATCCCTCCCCCCCAATTATTTAACTTTAAAATACATAACACATAAATGAGTACTTATGGGATCATGAATCTTCCTGTAATATACCACTTCATTTTTTTGACTATCCTGGACTATAAACTAAATGTTTGTATTGTTATGAGTTACCTCAAAATTCTTTTCTGTGATTTCTGGACCAGTAGTAAACTAAAATATTCTTTCCTTTTTTTGTTCGTTGGTGTGAGAGTCCCCAAAAGCCTAGCTCTGAGCCCCAAATGCATCCTTCCCAGCATGAGCTCTCAGAACACTGAAAGTCTCCTGAAAAGGTCCACCAGTCCTGCCTTGATACAAATTCAGACTTCCATCCTGAGTGTAGGCTAATCAACCCCAAGCTTTCTGGAAGCTTTGGAATAGACAAAAGCAAATTGTAAGTCATTTACTGCTTACCACTGCTTCTCACGATAAAGAAGTCATTTATCACTGGAATAAGGTCCTATCACGGGATTGGTGCTTGTGACTTCAGGATATTGTGACCCCACTTTCTGCTCTGAGGACACAGTACTCTACTCAAGAAATATCTCGTAAAATGGACCTTGGGGGCCGGAAGCTGGTGGAAGGCTTTAGGCCCCTGGTGCCCCAAACCTCCATTCTATGGAATGGTCTCTGTTACTGCCTTGTCCTCAGTTGCAACCTCTTCATCCTTGTGCTTGAACTCAGCGCCTGGGCGCTGTCCCTGAGCTGTTCAGCTCAAGGCTGGTGCTCTACCACTTGAGCCACAGTGCCACTTGCAGTTTTCTGGTGGTTCATTGGAGATGGGAGTCTCACAGAGTTTCCTGCCTCGGCTGGATTTGAACCGTGATCCCCAGATCTTGGAAATATTTTTGTGGACCAAAAAAGCAGTCCTTGAAACAGATAGCCGAGGGCTAGAGCTTTCTATATTTGAAATTACGAGTACCGATCCACATTCACTTGATACAGTCTGTGACAGGAAGAAAATGCACTGTGACAGGGAGCTAGGAGTGAGAGCCAGCATCTGCAGGTGAACTACTTGGGCACTGGGATTTTTGCGAGACCCTTCAAAGGTCCCGCCAGAAGCCACATATTCGCCAGCCCAAGCACCAAGCCGGAGAACCCCTGCAGCCTTCCCTCAGCCCAAGGGCCAACGGGACAGCACATCCTGTGTGCATGGGAACACGGTGACTCCATCCACTTTGGGAGTAAGTATCCCAACCCACCACCCTCGGGTACGTTAGTTCAACAATTCAGAAATGAAATCCTAACAGAGGCCAGCATGGTGCCGCCTGCCCAGCCTCTTACAAATGCTGGAGGCCATACTGAATAGGGTCACAGAAGCCAGCATGGTGTCCCCTGCCTAGCACCTTAGCTGTGCCAGAGGCCATATTGAATAGGATCTCATAGGCCAGTAGGGGGCAAAGGTCAGAAGTCCTTCCTGAAAACCACAGGCATTGCTTCAATGCAGGCCAGAGGCACTGGGTTCAAACCCCACAAACAAATGAAGAAAGTAATCTGCAACTGTCCACCCTTAAAGCTGACAATCAAACAACAAGTCCAAGAAGTGAAATGTAATGAACTCAGCTTGACACCAAACTCCCACTGGATCCGGGGCCAAGTATGTTTTGTTCACATTCAGGGGACATGCACACTCCTTCTGGACAGGTGGAGAGCCAGTTTATTTGCTTTGGGCAAGAGGTGATGGGTTCATTTTGCTTGAGTTATTTTGAACTTTCTTATTTTGTTACATGATTATAACCGATAACATTCACTACCTAACTCTGTGCCACGGATTTTCCCTTTTTAATTTTCTTTTTCTGGGCCAAGGGCTTGAGTCAGTTCCCGCTTGTTTCCCTGAGCTCCTTTTGTTTAATGCTATCCCTCTACCACTTGAGCCACAGCTCTACTTTCTGCTTTTTTGGTAGTGACTTGGAGATAAGAGTCTCATAGACTTTTCTGCCCAGGCTGCCTTCAAAATGAGATCCTTAGGCCTCAACAACCTCAACTTGAGTAGCTAGGATTACAAGCCTGACCAGCACTGCCCAGCTCTGTATTGCTTCTTTTATCCCTTTGATCTATTATTATCACTTTGATAATAGAGATAGGGGAGGTTGTTAGGTAGAGCAACTTGCTGAGTGTCCTGTCAATACATAATGCTGACTTTGAACCCAGGTTGTCTGCCCACAATGTCAACCCATAGTCCCTTCCTCAGAAAGACTGAAAACACAGGTTAGAATTTCAAACAAAGCATACATAGACTCCACTAGAATTCTGGTGGATGCAACATTGAATTTGCAAAAATTTGACCTTTAAAATTGTTCCAGCATGGGCTGGGAATATGGCATGCTTAAAGACTTGGGTTCCATTCTTCAGTACCACATATGCAGAAAAAGCCAGAAGTGGTGCTCTGGCTCAAGTGGCAGAGGGCTAGCCTTGAGCAAGAAGAAGCCAGGGACAGTGCCCAGGCCCTGAGTCCAAACCCCAGCACTGGCAAAAAAAATGTTCCAGTGTTTCCATGAGAAGCAAGGCATGTAGCCCCATAATATTCTGCCATGTACAGAAGGAAACTTAAGTTTTCCTAACTTCAAGTATATGCATTTCCATGGAGGTCGAGTTAAACTGTTTGGGATGCTGTTTCTGCTGCTGGCAGTGCTTTTCTCTATATGCTCTCTAATGCTGTTACTTACCGTTTATTTTGATGAACTGATTTGGTGGTCAGTAATGTTCAGGATTTACCTTGTTACTAGATTTTTTTCGAGTCAATTATTTAAATATAACTGCCACTTGACCAACTGTAAATTGTGAATTTCTGGTATTCATTCTGAAGAGTTAACTATGAGATTCCAGTTATCCCTTTTCTTTCTGTCTTCTATTTATTTATTCATTTTGGGGTGTGTGTGTGTGTGTGTGTGTGTGTGTGTGTATGTGTGTGTGTGTGTGTTTTCTACCTCTACAAGGGATGGAACTCAGTGCTTCATGCTCTCCATTGTCTGACTTGCTCAAGTCTGGTCCATGTCTCCAGTGTTGGAGATGGAATCCTTAGCACGTTTATGCCCAGGCTGGCTTGTAACTGTGATGTCTGTGTTTCGGACTCCTAAGTGACCATGATTACAGGTATAAGCCACTGGGGCCAGGTGACCTAATCTCATTTTATAAGTTCGGACAAATATGTGATGAAGAGGATACACCATTATATAATGGATCACATGGAATAAACTCGCTGCTCTGAAAATCTTCAGTGCTCTATGTATTCTTCCATCCTCTCTTATCCATGGGCTCCATTTAGTATTTTTACTGTAGGCATCATTTGGAATGTCTTATCTGGGAATCCAATAGGTTTTTCAAATTTGATTCTTTCAATTCATTTTCTCCAGTATGGAGATATTTAACAAATAATTTGAAACATGTCCATGGTGAAGATGCTAGTCATTGAATGGATCCAAATAAAGGAATAGGTCAATGTAATGTTTGTGTCTGCATATGACACACAATCCAATCTCATGTCATACAGTCTTGTGGGGTAAGTGCATGTTGAGATCCTCATGTACCTGCTCTCCCATTACCATAGTACCCCCTCCCTTCTTGTGTGTGGGGAAATGATCCTCCCTTGTCAAAATAATCATGTCTCCATGATCACATACAGAAGACAACGGTGTAGTCATTAAAAGAGTAGAAATAAAAGGAAACTCATGGATTCTGTTATCACTTGTAGGATAGAGCAAGAACCAAGGCAGGGAGGAGTGGCTCACACCTTCAATCCTAGGTATTCAGGATGCTGAGGACCTTAGGGCTATGACTTGAGACTAGCTTGAGCAGAAAAGCACAAGAGATTGTTTTTAGATTTTTTTTTTTGCCAGTCCTGGGGCTTCACCTCATGGCCCGAGCACTGTCCCTGGCTTCTTTTTGCTCAAGGCTAGCACTCTACCACTTGAGCCACAGCGCTACTTCTGGCTTTTTCTATGTATGTGATACTAAGGAATTGAACCCAGGCCTTCATGTATATGAGGCAAGCACTCTATCACTGGTCCACATTCCCAGCCCTGAAGAGATTTTTATCTCCAAAATAAACAGAAAAAGTCAATCTGGAGACATGAGTGAAATGGTAGAGACCAGCCAAGTAAGGACGCTGGACAAACAGGAGACCTTGAGTTAAAACCCTATAACTGACTAATTAAAAAAAACCAACAACACTCAATAATGAATCAACCAATCAAAAAAATCACAGAGAGGAATTCTTTTTTTTTCATTTTAATCATTTTAAGTCTTATTATAAGCCACCTGGCTTCTTCTGTTTATGTGGTACCAAGGAATCAAACCCAGAGATTTATGCATGCTAGGCAAGCACTTTACCACATTCCCAGCCCATGAAGTTACATTTTAATACACATAGAGCATGGCACTAAATTTTAAAGTTGAAATGTCCAGAACCCATATGAAAATTGCAAAGCTACCACTCCTGAATTAGCATCCTATCAAGCCATTAAATACAAATAAAATAAAAAGAATTTATTAAACCTTCATTACACATAAAAGTTCAGGATGATGGACTTTACAATCTCATCCTGATGAAGTACATAACAGCATGATTAAGGATCAGCTTCAAAAATTATCAAATCACTTAAGTTTTAAAATACTGTCAATCCTAAAATGGTATCATTAGGCATATACTTTGATCTTATCTATAAATCTTACCTGCAAGAAACGCTAACAAACCCTAAGCACATACATGGTTTCACATCACTTTGAAGTTAATGCCCTCCTCAGAAATCAGATTAAGGTCTTTACAAAGTAGATAACATTCAATGCGCCTAAGTACATTTGCTTTTCAAAAACATACTTTTAGAGTGACTGATATCTTAATCATAGTACACCTCCAATCTAAAGCTATACAGTATGCCTTAACATTTCCATTACACCCTTTAAAAAGTTGACATAATTGTGCTAGTCTGGTTCTGATCATAAGTTGACTTTGCTATAATCTTAAGTGATAAGATCAGCAAGACCTTAAGAAATAGTTCCCTGAATACAGCTCTATCTAATCACTTTAAATGAATGTGTGGGTGGGCCCAAGAACATATACTATTTAGCCCATTTGGGGCTTACAAAAGCCAATCAATTTAGTTCGTGGACAATGAGCAAAAAATCCTACTGTGTCCCAATTCCAGTTAGAACTACAGTGTCTCTTAAAAGTTCAGGAATGTAAGATTCATTGTTGTTATTTTTTCTGATGCAGAGTAAATGAATATCAAGCAGGAAGTCAAGTAGTTTACTAATGGATTCTATCAAAGCATGTTGGGAATGTCACAAGTAATTCCTAGAAACTTGTCCAAGAACTGATTGTGCTGAAAACACTACCAAATCACAAATATTATCTTTGGTTTACTGGGTAGAATACACTTAAGCTAGGGCTCTACTCCAATACCCTTTTTGAGAAAAAGTCTGTTGTCCCGGCTGACAAATTCCTGGAAGAACAAGGATTTCCTGCCTCAGGCTGGAAAACTCAAGCTGCTCCCAAATACAATCCCTGTTTACATAAACCATAAAACATGAAAAGTTAAGAAGTCATTGTTGGGGCTGGGAAGATGGCCTAGTGGCAAGAGTGCTTGCCTCCTATACATGAAGAAGCCCTGGGTTCGATTCCTCAGCACCACATATATAGAAGTGGCACTGTGGCTCAAGTGGCAGAGTGCTAGCCTTGAGCAAAAATAAGTCAGGGAAAGTGCTCTGGCCCCGAGTACAAGCCCCAGGACTGGTGAAAAAAAATAGTTCCCTCATGCAATATCCAAAAGCAGTGAGTTAGTTCACTTGGAATGAATGTTGATAGACACCTTGCACTCAATTACCTAAAATGTGTTGGAAACACACGAAATGTGTGAAACCTCTTTAGGTAGTCCTGCATCACTTATTTGCTGCCCAATTGTTAAAAAATCTAACACCACTATTCACCCATTTAAAAACTTTCAAATTACTTCAAAATGAAAGCCTGTACACCTAAGATTTTGCCATTTTTTCACCAAAATATTACAAATATATGAAGCGCAAAGACAAGTATTGCCTTATGGTAAAAGACAAATGTCATAGTAGCACATTATCAACCTATTACACCAGTAAAAATAGGATGTATTACTGAATTAACTACTAGATGTTTGTCAGATACTGTCTTATTTCTAACTGGCACATAATTTGTATCCAAGTCAAGCCGGGTCTGGAGGCATGGCTCAAATGGCATACCGCCTAATGTAGGATGGCACCTGCCTACAATGGCCCTGAGTTCATACTCAGGTACTGCCCCCCCACCCCCCGCCGGGCTTCACTCTACCCCCCCATCCACGTGGGGGGCGGGTCCTAGGCTTGTCTGCCTCTTCCGTGTGTGGTCCTTTCTCGCTCTCTCACATCCCCTGGCCAGTAGGGATTAATTGCGGGAGCAGGGATCCTAGGTAGCCTCAGTTTGCGTGTGGTTGAGAGACCCCTGTCCCCTTCCCATCTCAAGGAAGACAGGGGCATGTGGGTGTCCCAGAGAAAGCCTCTGGGGAGTTCTGGTTTAATAAAGGGAGGGGCCAACAATTTGTACCCCCAAAGGTGGGCACAGGAGAGGGGCTACTGGGTCTTAACGATTGGCTAAAAAGACTGTCCATCTGGTGATGTGATGGAACTTCCTGTATGGACAGAGACCACAGCCCCCCAAGGACCAGGTTTCTGGGGTCCCTGCCATTACACACGTGCTCGCCCCCGGGGGTGGGGGCTTCTCTTCAGGTTGAAGGCGGAAGGAGGGGGGACGGGCTAAAGCCAGCTGTCCCCTCTTAAAGGCGCAGCTGTCCCCAACATCCCCCCAAAGTTACTGTCCCAACAGAAACACAGAAGATTCAATGTATTTCTATATATTTATATTTGTTGCAAGTCTATGAAAGTTTAGTTTGCTACTTTAGCTACCCTAGTCTCCATTTAGCAGTAGTTAGCTTCTGCTGTACCCAAATAATCTCATTTCACAAATCATATTTATGTTTTCAGTGATAAACTACTTCCCACATGAATTGCTTTAAAAAGTAAAAAGTGTGACATAGTATATTTTGTGAATCATGCAAATTATTAGATAAACTTTGGTAAATAGAGACTTCAGAAAAACATATTGAAGTTATTTCATTTAAGAAGGTTATTATGTGATAGTTGAAAAGGAGTATCAACATTACTATCACTGAAACCAGAGTGACTATAGCAATATTTAAAATCTTCAAAAGCTCAATCTCTTTTTCATCCTTATCAGGCCAGGAACAGGGCACCCTTTTAGAAGAAATCTTCATTTCAGGAATAAAAGCTTTCCTAATTTTTCCAGTTTTCGTTCTGTTCCATTCTTTTTTTTTTTTTAGCACTTTGCTTACCCGAGGCTGAATTTCAACAGGTTGGTCATCAGGAAGTGGTCTTTCTTTTAGCATCTGCACATGTTGGTGAACATTATCAATTTTTTCTAGAAATTTAAATGGAGATTCTTCTTGTAAAGATGTGGTCATGGTAACCAGTTCAAGCTGCTGCTCTCATATGTGTTTGAATCTTTCTATCTGTGGAATATATTCTTGACTCATCAAATTGCCAACATCACAGAGAGCAGTTAGGAAATTCTTCTTTTTCTGTTCTAATATATCAGTAAGCTCCTTAAAATACTGGAGAACAACTTCCTTGTCACTTTGGACCATTTTCTCAGAATGGGATTTCTGTTCTTCTAGCTTTTCAATAAGGCAAGTAATATCTGTCCAATATGCATCAGTAAGCTGCTGAAGCAAACTTTGAGGTGTGTCCTTTTCTTTCAGATAAGCACTCTGAAGGTCATCTATAGGATGACCATGATGTTGACCTATAGTTAGGCAATGACCACAAACTAAGTTTTTATCCAGCAGACAATAAACATTCCATGGTTGGCTATAGTGTTCAGGGCAAGTGATGATATCTGGATGGTTTTCCTGCTGATACTTTTCAATGATAGCTCTTAATGCAAAATTAACAGGTAAAGATTCAATACCACTTGGAGCAATTTCAATAATACTTCTGCAATTAGGGCACTTGAGTGGAATTTGCAAAGGTCTCCATATATACAAATTACCAGATGCCTGAAGAACATTTTCCAAACAATTTCTACAAAATGTATGAGAACATGGTAATACATGAGGATCTTCAAAAATACTGTAACAAATGGGACACCTTAACTCGTCCTCAAAATTGTCCATTTCCTTTTTGTGTCAATTTCCTGGTTTGGATGCTGAATATCCTTTTTTTTGGTAACTAGATTTATTAGAAACTGAAAAGAATACAATTTCCAATTTTTTGAACAATACTTTTAACATCTTTTTTTTTCAAGCTGCTCAGAGCTTACATTTGAAAGCTGACATTAACTTATGGGCTGACCACACTCCTGAAAATTCAGCAATGATCACATCTTCTCACCTAGTTGCACAAGACAGTAGCTAGATCCCTGAGCAATGACTTAGACTTTCTAGGACTGGTCCCCTTGATATTAGGGGACAAGGTATAGATTTCCTAAGCCTGCTTATTTCCTTCTCCAGCGCTAAACTGGTTAACAAGCTGTTTGCTCTACCCCTCTCTTTAGTGAGAACACATTATCACTCAGGGTCCAGGTCCTAATTTTGCTCTATCTCTTGAAAAATGCATATAACTGGGAGGAAAACGCAAAGCACCACTATATAACCAGCTAAAATTCTAGTTTATCACTTTTTCATATTAATACACTACTTCATATATGGTTGAAGCAAAAGTAACTAACACAATCCTTTTGTATATTTTAACTTTCACTCACTTCTCTCGAGTTCTGCAATCTAGTGGAGAAGAAGAAGCCTAAAAACAATTCATGTCTGCTGTTCTAGACCTGAAGTTCACAGCAGCTCTGAGCCAGATTACAGGAATGAAGTATTGTTGCCTAATTGGAAAGTGCCAACATTCCAGACTTCAAAAAACGAAATCCGAAGAGGCTTCTTCTGTTTTATATATTATGTGACGAATTTAGATCTTATATGGTTTGCACAAGCTCCCTGGAGGAAAAAAAACTCTCTCTGTGTATAAATCTCTTGGAAAATAAGACAATAGTTACTTCTCCTTTGCAATAGCAGTTATAACAGATATGAAAATAAGTATACTTGACTCTAATACAATTATATAAAAGAGCATGAATATCCTTTATCTCCACCTTTTCCTGATTCTTTTATTCTTTTCCGTGACAAGGCAGATGTGTGGGGCGTGCTTGGTGTGCTTGGTGCGGGCGGAGCAGAGTCTGAAGCAGGCTCCAGGGTGGCCCGCAGGAGGCAGTGGAGGGCGGCAGGGTGCCCCGGATCCTCCACCCAGCGACTCCAGGTGTCAGAAAAGAATTCTTGGTCAGAGAGGCAGAGGACATCCTGCCATGGTGTTTGGGCAGGAGACTGTTCAGAGAGGTGAAGAGGGAAGGTCAGATGTGGACTGGCTGAGGCGTTCAAACACTAGGGAAGTTGGGCTGGAGGGGGAGCATGTAATGACAGCACTGTGTTCTGTGCCAGTGAGAAGAACTCATTCCAAATGGTCACTCAGGAGACTGAGAACATTGTGCTCTGCATCAGGTAAGACACAGAGGTCCAGCTTACATTTCCTGCGTACAGGTAACAGTTTTCTCAACACCAATTGTTCATGTATCTGCTTTATCTCAATAGTTCATTCTCCCTGCATCCTTGTTGGCAGTTGCTGTGCATTTTATGGATGTAGGTGGCACAAGATAAATAGTTGAAACACTAGAGTAGTAAGAGAGAATGCAAAGGAGAGAGGGGAAAAATAGATGAGGGGGATCTGACTAAATTTTCGTATATGCATGTGGTAATTACCATGGTGAAAACTTTTTGTACAACTAATTATGCTGAAAAAAATAACTGACAGGGAAAAAAAAACTTATGCTCTGTTGATTGACGGGGTACCAGTGGGTGGGGAAGGCCAACAGAAAGGTTGGATAAGAGTGAATGTACAGGGGGCTGGGAATATGGCCTAGTGGCAAGAGTGCTTGCCTCATATACATGAAGCCCTGGGTTCAATTCCCCACATATGTAGAAAATGGCCAGAGGTGGCGCTGTGGCTCAAGTGGCAGAGTGCTAGCCTTGAGCAAAATGAAGCCAGGGACAGTGCTCAGGCCCTGAGTCCAAAGGCCTAGGACTGGCAAAAAAAAAAAAAAAAGAGTGAATGTACATGAATGAAAATAGAACCATGAGGCCTATTGGGATTTCTTCAAGGGAGGAAAGAAGTCATATGATGGGAAGAGATGGCAGCTGTGAGTTTGACCAGCAGATAACATATATATATATATATATATATATATATGTATATGTAAATGTGTATGTATATGTAAACAATACAGCAAATCCCACTAAGACAACTAATGTATGCAAATAGAAATCTTTAAATGTGTGGAAAATCATACTATAAAACCAAAAAGAGTAAATCAAAAGGTATCTAAAAATCACTCTACTCAATTTACACTGAATAGTTCATGTACTAAAGGAGGGTAACAAGAGAGGGATGCCTAGAACCACCAGTATAACGTGGGCACATTTACAATTGGAAAACTGCTAAGATAAGTTCGCTCATAATGTTAGATGTGTTAGAAATACTTGAAGGCTAATAATTACAAAGGATTAGATTAATATCCTTAAATGAAAGCATAATGCAAGAAGAAAATGTTCTGGTCAGAAGCTGTAGAATTAAGATGTGTACAGTGTCAAAGATTCTAAGTTAAGTTCAAGTGGAAGATTGCTGATTTCAGACATCTTGTTTGCATTTTTTCTGAATGTGTACACAAGGTCTTCTAGAAGCCACTGACAATTTCTATCAGCCCGAGTGCCCCTTCCCTCCTGGCTAATGGTGAGAAATCTGTCTTTCATCATCCTTCTTGGTGCCCATTTTCTGCAGCCCTCACCGTCCCTCCCCAGTCAGGAAGTTCACTGCGTTGGGGACTCATTGCCCTCCACATCCGGTTCTTGCTCTGGGTAGTCTAATGACTAGCTGCATCATCTCCTGCAAAGCCCAGAAACTCCTGCCTTGCGATGGACGCGGGGTACGAGTCCTGGGCCGCGTGGCTGCAGGCAGCTCTCCATTCCAATCCACTCAGAGTGCTCTCAACTCCCTTTTGACAGATGTCTCATAGGCATAGTTTGACCAAAGAAAAGACACAACATATGCCATGTTGTTTGGAAATGATTTGGGAATCAACAAAGATTGGGTCTAAGTTGGGTAATGATCCAGTGGTCATATTTTGATCATCAAAAGTACATCAACTACATGTTATTAATGTACATCGATACAAGAAGAGACAGGAGACTTTGCCATTACATGCTTCTAAAAATGATATAATTTATTGTCAAATTAGCCTCTTTCCATCATTGTGATCTTGGTCAGAGAAAATTCCCCGTATTTAACTTTGAAAATATTTACATAGGCATGACACATGCGAGGGAGAGCATGAGTTTGTTCTAAGGAAGTCACTTGAGCCTTTAAATATTCCAAGTTATAGGCTAAGAACAACATGTTTAGATATCCCTCATCATTTTTTTATGTTTTGACTCTGTGCCATTGACAACATTGTCTTGATTTATTACAAACAAACATTTTCTTGACATAATTTTCGTGAGAAACTAAACAGCACTTTAAACGTCACTAGAAATCAACTTCGTAGATTAACATTCACTTGAGAGCATGGGAAAGCTGTCTCTCTCCACTAAGCTAGGGTAAGAAGTACGGTGCAAAGGGAAAGAGGAACGTGATGAGAACGTGGTCGGCATCTCTGTGAGCTCACTAAGACTTTGGAATCATCTTCCCCCAGTATTCACACACCAGGAACACTTGTAACTGTCCCAGAAACTCCAGGAGCCATCCCAGAGTACCCCTCTTCCTCTGTCAAGGTCACAACGACCTGTGTGATGAGCACATCTTGCTGAAGACATGAATAGAGAGAGTCTTAGGCCCTGGGGAAATATAATATCTATTCCCAACCCACCAACCATGAGGTATATTAGTTCCAAAATAATGTGGGTGTGGTGTCACTTGTTTGCATTTGCAGCCATGGATAATGCTTTACACAGAGGAATCCTGACCCAAGCTGGTCAGGCAAAAATGGAGGAATCTACTAAATATAATGAAAGCATATAAGGTATAAGGGCCTGCAAGAAAAGATGAGGTGTTTAAATTGTAGTATTTCCACAGATAGGAAAGAAAGAAAGATTTAATTTATTAAACAATAATTAAGATATTCAAGAGTTACTTAGCATTGCAGAGAAACTTCATTGACAGCTGAGCCAAACTCGGAGGCTTCATAGCATAAACAACTCCTTATTGACGGATGTGTTCCAATCGATTCTTTTGTTTGAGGAGGGAGTGTTACGTTCTGCATGACCTTTTCTGTTTTATCTTTTGTTCCATTATTTTAACCACTGATAATTACTGCCAGGCATTGTGCCAGTGTTTTTCTTCTACTAACACTGTTATTTCTCTCACTAGTCAGTGAGGCAGGTGCATGATGATCCCAGAAGGGGAAACTGAGCTTGCTGTGGGTTGAAATACTTTCTGAGGAATCAAATAGCAGAAAATGCTATGGTTGAGCTGGAACCCAGGTAGCCTTGAGCAGAAAGCAAGCAGCTCCCCAGGAGCACACAAGGAATCTCCTCAAAGAGTACATCAGATTCCAAGCAGAGCATACAACCAACCTATGGGGCTCACCTAGGGTTGATGTCCCGGAAGACTCTGAGGAGAGCTGACCTTCACCATGTTCTAATGTTTTCACCAAGAATAAGGTATCTGGCATAGGAAGGCCTCTGTCCCAGGTTGAAAGAATCCCATTTACATCATAATTATTTCCCTGCTTCCCCTGTGATCAACTTGGATGTCTTTTTGACAGTGTTGTTGTTGATGTGATCAAAGGTAGTTCTTTTTCCATTTTTCTCTGTCAATGTACTTGACAAGTGGCGCCCAATGTGGGGCTTGAGTGGTTTTGGCAGACGGACGGTCTAGTGCAAGGTAAGCGCCTCCATGGGCAACCTTCCACCCGCAGTGCGGGAGCCTCAATCTCGAGCACTTGTTGCCCTGCTTTGGAGTAGTCGGATAAAGGTATCAGAAAAAGAAGCTAGTTTGATATGGGAAATAGTTAGTGCATTGTGTCCATGGATTGACTCCAAGGCCATTTGGGATCCATACAGCTGGACCCGAGTCCTTCAAGCAGCTCGCAATAAAGAAGTCTGCGAAGGCACTGAGCTGCCCTTGACTTTTTATCCTATTTTAGTAGCAGTTCAAGCCTGTCTGTCCGGGAGAGAGGAAGGAGAAACTTTGCAGGCGTTCAACGCCTCACTTGGAGAGGAGGCAGATCAAGTAGAAAATGGCGGAGCTGCTCAGGCACTTCCGTCTTCTTGTGGCGCAGCAGACAATGCCAGCAAGATGGCGGAGGAACAACAACTCCCGCCATCTTGTGACTCAGAGTGCCAGCCGGCTGCGCTTGCCAAGCCACCTACCCCCCACTATGAATCCCAGGAAGTCCATCCAACCGCTTCTTTTGGCCGTTTAGGCCAGCCTGGGAATTCCCCACCGGGGACTTTATATTCTTGGGAAGACGTATCCAATTTTGTCCAGGAGAAAGGACCTATTGTTCCTCCTGTAATACAACAGCTGTTTATGGGCCCCTCAGCTACCATGGCAATGGCAGCCAAGCCCATAGATGAGCCCCAGTTTGCATTCCCGGTTCACCGAACTGCCGCCTGGCCTAATTTATGGTACCCCCATGACCCAAAGGTGCTTGATAAATATTGGGCTGCTGTCAGGGAGGATGGATTGCATTCCCCGTATGCTCCACAAATGCTTGAAACCATTAGCATTGACCTTAACTGCCCCCATGATTGTAAAAGTTTAATGTGCCCAGCCCTATCTTCAGGAGACTTCCTTTTATGGAAGGCTGCCTTTTATGATGAATGTGAACAACAAAGCGCACGAAATATAGCTGCTGGGGGAGACAATGCTAACATGGCGGACCCTGATTGCTTAAAGGGGGAGGGATCTTATGCTTCTCCTGTGGCACAGGTGTCAGCATCCCCGCAGTACTTTGAGCAAGTACACCTCTGTGCATTATGGGCTGTTTCCTCAGTCCCTTCTAAAGAAGGAGACAAACAACTAAAAAACCTCATACAGCTTCCCAATGAGCCTTTCACTGACTTTGTTGCCCGTGTTCAGGAGGCAGTAGCCCAGAAGGTATCCCATGCTGGCACCCAAGACTCACTAGCCAGGACCCTGATATGGGAGGGGGCCACGCAGGAATGTAGAAAGGTCATTGCCCCAGATCTAAATGGGGAGATCACTGATTGGATCTTGGCCACAAGAGATTTGGGGACCTCCACTCATGCTATGAATGCCCTTGCACAGGCTTTCACCTCTATGACTGCCAATACTCAAGCGCCCCCTAGTGGCACTGTGGGAGCCTGGCTTTGTTGGGGATGTGGCAGGACTGGTCATTTTAAGAAAAATTGCCCAACACTCTGGGACTCGCCCAAGAGAAAACAACCCCCTTCTGTGTGTCCTAAATGCAAAAAAGGTTTTCACTGGGCCTCTGAGTGCCGCTGTAAAACTCAGCCTTTAAACTAGATAAGGGGCAGTCCTCAGCCCCTACCCCAAGAGGACAACGGCAACAGCCACCCCCCAAGTGTTATGGACTATTCCTATCCAAAATGGAAAAGCTGGAATGGAACTCAAAATAAATGGAACAAAATTGAAAGGAATCATTGATACTGGAGCTGACTGTACAGTCCTTATGAAGGAGGAAGTAGAGTGGTTAGGATGCAACCTGGTTCCCGGCCCCTGTCTACAGGGTGTTGGTGGAAAGGCTGCCTCCCTCCAAGTACAGTGGCCTATTAAATGGGAAGACTGTGATGGGGCCATTGGGGCTTTTAAGCCTCTTGTCGCCTCTGGCCTTCCATTCAATCTTTGGGGAAGAGATGTTCTTACTAATATGGGTACTGTGCTAACAACAGATGATAGGGCCTTTTATGAGGATCATAACAGATCAGGCTGTTAATCACCCGCAGTACTCCCAATTCTAATGGCCACTGTTGTACGACCAGAGCCAATTCCACTCCAGTGGGACACTACCCAACCCATATGGGTCGAACAGTGGCCTATTTCTCCTGAAAAGCTCCCCCATCTCCAGCCTCTAGTGGAGGAGCAACTAAAAAAGGGGCACATAGAACCCAGCACCAGCCCCCATAACTCCCCTATTTTTGTTATCCAAAAAAGAACTCAAGGGAAATGGAGACTCCTCCATGACCTACGTTCTATTAATAGTCATATGAAAAAGATGGGAACGCTCCAACCTGGACTCCCACACCCTTCTGCAATACCCAAAGGCTGCATGTTGCCATTATTGATATTAAGGACTGTTTCTTTTCCATTCCCTTGCACCCTAATGATAAAGAATATTTTGCTTTCTTGGTGTGGGAACCTAACTGTCAGCTACCCACTCGCCGATATCAATGGAAAGTTCTCCCTCAAGGAATGAAAAATAGCCCTACATTATGTCATATGTATGTTGCCCATGCTATCAGACCTTTACTTTCTAAGTGCTTTTGGGTCCATTATATGGATGAGATTTTTTTTGGCACATAAAGATGTTGCCACCATGCAAGCCTGCTTAATGCAACTCAAGGAAAACCTTGCAATGCTGGGCCTCCATGTCGCCCCCGAGAAAATTCAAATTAAAGCCCCTTATGCATATCTTGGATACCATTTAGATCAAACAATTACCCCAAATTGGCCTAGTATTGTTGTTAAGCCCCAATATACTTTAACTGAACTACAGCAATTATGTGGACATATCAATTGGGTGCGTGACTTTATGCGTCTCCCTACCCAGCAACTTCAACCTTTGTTTCAGTTACTTCAGGGACCCTCTGACCCAACTTCTCTTCGTGTACTTTCCCCTGATGCTAAGCAAGTTCTACAACAGGTTGCTGACCAATTATGGTCGACCCCCTTGGTGGTTTTAGATGTCACTCAAGAAATCACCTTAATTATAATAAATAATAATGGCCTGTTGGCGGCCCTAACACAACCTCATGGTATATTACAATGGATACATCTAGCCACTTCCCAGTTACCAAAACTTAGCACTCCCATTACCATGCTATGCAATTTAGCCATAAAGGGCGCGGAACGCTGCTGTCAAACTTATGGCAGATTCCCAGACCATCTTATCTGGCCCATAGGTAAGATCATCTTTAATTTCCTGACAACTGAAGAGGAATTAGCCTTACAGGTCATCCACTATTATTTTAGCATTGATAATCACATGCCCAAAAACCCTGTGTTAAGAGTTACCCAAGAGCTGCCACTTGTATGGCGGTGCCCTCCCCGTCCAAAAGGGAAACCCATCCCTCAGGCCGTTGTGCTTTTTACAGATGCTAACAAAACTGTTTATGGATTTTATAATGCTGATGCTAAAAAATATGTGCTTCAACAGCATTCCCTGTCTGTTCAAGCTGCTGAATTACTAGCCATATTACTTGCCCTTGCATCCTTTCCCAATAAACCTCTTAATACTTTTTCTGATAGTCTATATGCTGTACAGACTGTTGCCATTCTTTCTGGAGCCTTATTAAGAGATGATGGTCATAATGTAACACAAATAATGTTCAAAATTCGGACTGTGCTAGACAATCGTGCCCAACCCTGGTACATTCAACACATTAGATCTCATACTAACCTCCCCAGACCCCTAGCTGCTGGTAATGAGGCTATTGACCATGCTGTCACCCCAGCTGTGTTACTCACCAATACATCCATGGACCAGGCCTGAGCGTTGCATGGTTGCTTCCACTTACCAGCAACCACTATCAAACAGTTATTTCCTGATTTAACACACCAACAATGCAAACACATGATTCGGTCCTGCTCCTCCTGTGCACCTCTCTTATCTTTAGGACCACTACAACCCATGGCAACAAATCCACGAGGCCTTAGGCCCAATGGCACATGGCAAATGGACATAACCCATGTTCCCCAATTTGGAAGGCAAAAATACGTCCATGTGTGCATAGATACATTCTCAGGCTTTATAACAGCCTTAGCCCTAACTGGTGATCAACAAAGCATGCCATCAAATCACTTTTACACGCCATTACAATTATGGGCATTCCTTGGACCCTTAAAACAGACAATGGCCCTGCTTACACGTCCAGACAGTTTCATGAATTTTGTGCCCTTTGGAACATTACACACCACACAGGTATCCCATATAACCCACAAGGCCAAGCTATTGTCGAACGCAGTCACAAGGAAATCAAGACCCTCCTTTTAAAAGAAAAGGGGGAAATGAAGGGGCTTGGACTCAAAGGCCCCCAAACACAATCAAACTATTGTCTAATAGTAAAATTTTTTTTAACATTTGCACCTACCACGCACGGGTCCCTGGCAGCCCTGCATTGGGGTCTCCTAAAGGCACCTACTCCAGTCCCCATGGTCAGATAGAGGGACCCCATCACAAGAAAATGGGAGGGCCCTGCTCCCCTAATGGCACAGGGGAGAGGATTTGTTTGTATCTTTCCAGACACGAGCGACAAACCTGTTTGGATTCCAGCTCGAGTTGTCTGGCCAGCTGTCACCACCCACAAACGAGATGTGTCGACTACACTTGGACAGCCCACGGAGGAGAAGGCACAGATATCGAGCTAGAGCCCATGCCATCACCTGGAGAGACCTAAAGGGATTGGTAGAACAGGCCCAAGCTATGGCCCCAGACCCAGACCCGGGCATGGTACTCTATTTCTCCTGATGTGTGCCATTATTAAAGCCAATTCTCACTCTGCTGCAGGGCAGGGTAAGATAACGCTAGTGCCCAGCCCGCAAATCTTGATGATGGTAGGGGAAGATACCACCATCTTCCCTCAAATGCTTTCTTCCAACGGCACAGTAGGCCTCCCCTTTTCAGCAGATGCCTTCTGGCATCAAAAGACAAACCTAACCTTTGCATGGGGAGAGGCTATTTCCTTTTGCTTTTCAAATGATTCAATTAGACAATTTGATGGCTGTACTATCCCCCTCGCCAAAGTGACTTATAGGACAGGATGGTGGAACTACACAGGACCCTACCCTATTTGCCCCACTGGAAAAATTGCACTCAGGCTACTGACATACCTTTCCATATGCAGTTATGTCCCCATAGGAAGTTTAATAGTTTTAGCAATGTTTCCACTCCTCTGGAGGAATTAGTGATTAGTTTTTGTGCCAGCTCCTGGCAAGGCAGGATGTTTGGAAGCCTCACTTCTTCCCTACACCCGGCTACATACAACGGGTCTGAGGCGAATCCCAAACCTCAAAATCTAAAGGAGTTTTATAATTCTTCAGGAGGGCGGTTGGGGGACCTAGGACCCCCCCATGCCAATCATTTGTTGATCACATTCCTGCCTGGACCTGTCTCCTTTTCTATTGGTCAACACTCGTCGCTGCAACTGCTCTGCATGTGACCATATGTAAGGGATGGTGGTAGTTAGAGCCCCGTTCTTTTTTTGTCTAGGAGACAACTCTTCTGACACCTGCACCCTCAGTAATCACTGGCAACCAAATGACACATATCCCTTTGCAGGCTTGGTACGTGTTCCCCCGTTTATTGTTTTGGCTACTAACAACTCTCAGTTTTCCCAGGTTCAACTGGTTCATCCATGCCCTAGGAAAGCAATAGGATTGATCATCGTGATCGTGACGGAGATCATTGCTTCAGTGGCTTCCACTACCACTGCCGCTATATTGTTGTCCCAGAGCGTGTCCACCGTGCATCACATAAACCAGCTCATCCCTCAACTGTTGTTCATAGAGCTGCAGCATCTGCAGGTTGCTAATAATCTTAAAGGAGGCCTTCTTGTGCTCCAACAACAAATAGACTTGCTCCAAGAACAGATTATGTTTCTTCGGCTGCAACAAGGAGGACTGTGCAATGCTATGACTACTTCTGTCTGTCAGCTTTCCACTCACGTGCCCAATGTCACTGAACTTAGTGAATACATCCAAGGCTCTTGGTCCCTTAAGTACTTAAACTTTACCCAATGCTTGCTGCATGATATTACCCGCTTAAGTCAGACCACTATACAGCTTATTCCCGCTGCCTCCTTTTTAGAAGATGTGCTTAAAAAGCTACAACAAAGGTTTTCGCCATCATCCCTGGTTATCTGGGGAGGCCTTATGCTATTAGGGCTTATTCTTCTGGGGATTATTAAGTGCCTGCACTCCCAGCAAAAACGCCTCCAAAAACGGGTCACCATAATGATGGTCCTTTTAAAAGAAAAGGGGGAATTTGTGGGTAGAGCTGGTCAGGTCTAGCTGAGTCAGCTGGAGTAGCAGTAGAAGCACACTTCCTGCTCTTGGAGATGTAGTCCACAGGCACGTCTGCCCTGCTTGCAGGCCACGATTTGTCCACACTCCCCACACTCCCCTGGGGGACCAATAGATGCCCGCCACTAGTGCCTTACATCAACTCCCGGCTAGGTGATTGGCTGGGGAGGACTCAGGAGGTGGGGGTTGCTGGGGGCTATATAATCCCTGATCTGTGCAACAATAAATGAGACCTGCTTCAAGCTTGTCCTCCCGGCGTGTGTTCCTGTGCATGTCGTTCACGCTTACCTCCTGCTGGAGATCTAGCCCTACAACATATGGAGAAAAATCCAGAAGTGTCACTGTGGCTCAAGTGGTAGAATGCTAACCTTGAACAAAAAGAAGCCAAGGGCAGTGCTCAGGCCCTGAGTTCAAGCCCCAGGACTGGCAAAAATAAAAATAAATAGACAAATAAACACATAGTAAAGGGTTTGGTAAGCTGGGCCTTAGACTAATTTCCTAAGCCACCAGCAGCGTAACTAGCAAGTAGAAGGGAAAATGTCCAACATAATCAACTTTTCTTTATGATACAGATTTGGAGAGAAGAAAGCATAAATCTGTCAAGAACAAAAAACCAGAAGAAAAATTAAGACAAGAGAGTCTTTATTTCAACAAGTACTTGGCAAACCCGGGAGAGGTAGCCTTTGGTAGAAAAGCAAAAGTATGCTGTGAAAGAATGAAGGGCAAAGCTGGCTTATACAGAAAAAAGTTTCCATCCCAGCATCCACTCTGGTCTGCTATGCAAATGAAGGATGTAAACCTTAGGAAGTACTCAGTCCTGAGTACCATCAGACTTTACTTCTGTTCACCCCATTCATTGGTCAGACCTGGACGGTAATGTGAGACTTCCAGGAACTTTCTTACCTTGGCAGTTCCACAAGAACACAAACAGGCAAGAGCTGCAAGGTTCAGTGTAGTTCTTCCAAGGACATAAAGTATATGTGCAACCCCTGGTCCCCAAAGAGCTACCAAATGCCATTTCAGATTTAAGATCTCAGTCCATAGCTACAGTCGTGGGCACAAAAACCATGCCTGTCACCCGTGTCCTTTTATTTACTTGGTAACACCAATGAGTTTAAGAGGTAACTACCTGCCCGGGCATTAGCCCGTTGCAATGCCAAGGCTGGAAAATTGTCTTGATTGTGAAACTGATCATTGGGACTTGCAAAGAACCTAAAGAAGCCATCTCCAGAGTAACCTCCCCCGAATTTTAACACTGGATCAGACAGGATAGCCATTTATCCCGTGATGTAATGTTCTGTGTCTATAAAAGCAGGGTGCTTTCTTTGTTCATTCCTTCAAGCTTCACCCTCTTGTTAGTTGAGTAAAACTTTATGGCTTTTTATTGCCAAGAACGCATGCAGTAATTGAGTTCTTCTATCCAGCCAAAGAGTCAAATAAGAAGAGTCCCTTACAACAATTGGTTCTGGAGGCTAGCAGTCCAAATTAGGGTGTCATTAGGGCTGTTCTTTCTTTGATTGATCTAGGATAAGATGCTGTAATGGTGTCTGAGAGGGGAGGATCCCCCCTTCCTCCAAGAGTCCACAACTCAGGGAAAGTCTCAAGTAAAAAGATGAATTCATTGGCGAAGTCCTGGATGGACCGGTCCCAGATTTCAGAAAAACATATAACACAGAATAGGACAGTAGAAAACAGACTTACTTCTGGAGGATTCCAACAAACCAATTTAGCTCCAATGTTGGAATGCCATGGGGACAACAGACACAAGACTCGAACATGTGGCATGGTGTAATGAGGCCTGAGCTGGACTTCCACTAAATAGAGTCAGGTCAGGAGGCAGGGTCACAGGAAGCTCCCAGTTCCAAGCACTTGACAGACAGGTTCAGTAACCTATACGCTATGTGCCGCCCCTGTCTTTTGGGGTTCAGGAACTCCCATTACCTGGGGATGGGACTTTCCTTCCTGTAGGAATTAAGACACACCCACCAAGAATTGGTGTGCAGATTCAGGGGGCGTGGGACACTATTGTTTACAGAGAGAGGGAATCTTCCAGGGCCTCTGAGAAGAAGGGGCTGGGGACATAGTGGAGATGAAGTCAGCTTCTGCCCTCTTTTCCTGGCCAGATCTGACCTCCATATGACAACCCTTCTTTGGTTCTACTGAGCATCCAATAGGTGTGGCAATCTTTGGCTTTCTTGGTTTGTAAATGAATCTCTCCAATCTCTGCCTCCAGAGATTGTCACAGACATCTTTCCTCTGTGTCTGCTCCAAGTTCTGTCTTTTTACAATCCTGTTTTTAGATCATCTGGCATGGCCCTTTTTCTTTCTTTCTTTCTTTTTTTTTGTCCAACCACGACTTCCCAAGGGTTTAGACATCACCTTCCAGGAGCCAAGGATAAAGGACAGATGTTACTTTGGAAAGTTAACTTTTTTCTAAAATTACATAATTTCATTCTTCAAATGTTGTCTCCACAGGGTGGGAAAGATAACCATCAACAGCCCCAAACAGCCTCAATAGTCATAGACTCCACTTTCTTCTAGTGTCCAAACTTCACTTCTAAAGGAGTTACTGTTGTCAACTGTCACCAGGGACTTGTCCCACTGCAGACCGGAGCAAGGCCTGGAGCAAAGCAATGATGGAGACTGGATTGTGGAATTGGCTTTGGGGTGCCAGAGGACCTGCTGCCACACTCCAGCAACAGATCCAGAGGGTGCCATGAACAGGGCTTTTATTCATTATCAAGCCAGAGAGTAAGTGCAAAAAACAAGGTAGCGATCTTTGAAGAATTAGGGCACCAAGATGGGGGGGAACCATCCTAGGATTAGTGACTTCCTGAAAACAGGATGTGAAGATGAGCAGTAAACTGCCAATTTGAATAGGCCACCTGCAAGCTCCAAGGTCCAGTAAAGATAGGGATTATCCTGAGAGCTTGAAACTATGGCCATTGTAATGCTAAGCACAGTAGGTCTTGTCAGGGCTTCCCTCAGCCTTCCAAGAGACAGGGAATGGCCTTCTAATTCTCTGAGGCCCACTTTATGTCTCTGAAATTATGGGTTCCCACAAATGACCTAAAGGCAGGAATGTTAGTGTGCTAGTATGGGTAGTGAAACAATAGTAATTGCTGAAAGAACACTTTTAAGATACTGTTTTTTTTTTTTTTAACATTTATTATCTTGAAGCAATTGTACAACGGAGTTGCAATTCAAGAAAGCAATTTATGAATATAATATATCTTGATAAATGTCACCTCTTTCAACATTATCACTCATCCCTCCCTTATGTACTCTTTGCCTCACCCTTCTTAATTTTACAGGATGTACATTGGATTCGTTTCTGCATTTACCCTCTTTTCTCCTATTCTTTTGTCTACGACTTTTCTCATGACCCCACCTTACCTCTTTAAAGTACCTGCTTCCTGATATTTTATTTTGTTAACATTTGCATTCCTAAGGAATTATACTGTTGTAGATAGCTATTGAAGTTACCATATTTCAGTCAATAACGTTCATATACACTTGCCTGCCATGCGTCATGTTTGCTTAGGACTTTTAAAGGTAAATCTTGCTTCTACATATAAAGGAAAACATGTCTTTTGTCTCTCTGGGCCTGACTTATATAATTTCTTCGTGACCCATTTGAATTCAAGGAAATAAATTCTTAGGTCTGTAATTAAAAGAGTGGTGAGCGGCGACTTCATCACCACATGCACTTAGCAGGCAGTCAGGACACCTTCTCCGTGGTGCTCTGGTTTTGCTCCTCCCTGTACGGACGCACTTGATTGCTGAGGATCTGCTTTCCACCCAATGTTACTGCTCAGGAAGCAGAGCTGCCAGAGCAGCATCAGCCTCCAAGGAGTGGATCTGTTCTACTTGGGAAGTTAGGCTGTCTAACAAGATTTCAAATGGAGAAGTGCCTTCCACCCCTGCTGTCCAGATCCTATCAGCTCCACCTCCAAATCCAAGGTCAGTAGTATGCTGGGTCTGGTTTGAGATCCTGCAGCTCATTATTAGACCCACCACACTGTGAAGCAGACATGTGTGGATAAAAAGTCCCCCAGCTCAAGGGAACTTCCCAAATAGGAAGGCTTTGGAGGCTTGACAAAAAATGAGCTCTAAAAGGATCTTGAAAATACACAATTCCTTCCTTCCTTCCTCCCACCATAGCTCCTTTCCTTCTTTGATTCCTTCCTTTTTCCCCTTCTGTTACCCCCCTCCCATTTCTACTTGTCAGTCCTGTGTCTTGAACTCTGGGCCTGGGCAATGTCCCTTGAACATCTTTGCTCCAGGCTAGTACTAAATTGAGCCACAGTGCAACTTCTGGGTTCTTCCATTTATGTGGTGCTTAGGAATTGAACCCGGGGCTTCATGTATACTAGGCAAGCACTCTAGTGGTAACCACAGTCCCACCTCATCTATATTATTATTCCTACTACTAGTAGTAGTGGTAGTTGTAGTAGGAGTACTGTTAGTAGCTTTAGCAGTCTGGAGAGGAAGGGATGCCTACAATAGTTTTTAAGGAATTAGGAATGAGTCCCTGAAGAATGTCAGGGAGAAGCAGAACAAGTAAGGCCAGGATGTGTGAAATGTGCCAGGAAATTGAGGACCTGGGAGTCCTTAACTATCTTTTAAACCCTTTACCTTACTTAATTTACTATGTGTCGTCAGGAAGGACTTAGCCCTTCTTCTGCCCACTTACAAGTCTTTTTGCTCATGGTTGTTGGCCTTTGCTGTTATTATCCTTCCCAGTCTTCTCTTTTAAATTTCTTATTGTTATTATCAAGGTGAAGTACAATTCCATAAGTGAAGTCAAGAGTACATTTCTTATTGGACAATGCCATCTCTTCCCTCACTCCCTTCCACTCCATTGGTCTTTATTAATATTCATAACCACTTCTAGTGTGCATACCTTATTACAATCCTCCTGTTTTTCTGACATAGGTAGGCCACACACAGCATATTCATGTAGGAGCCATGTGCCCTTCCTTCTCATTTTCCCTTGTTTATTATGGATAACTCATAATAATGATGGGTAGTGGTTTGGAGTGTTGGGGATGGCTGTGCCTTTAAGAGGGACAGCTGGCTTTAGCCCATCCCCTCTCCTTCCACCTTCAACCGGAAAAGAAGCCCCACCTCTGGGGTGAGCACGTGTGTAATGGTGGGGACCCCAGAAACCTGGTCCTTGGGGGACTGTGGTCCCTGCCCATAGAGGAAGTTTCATGACATCACCAGATGGACAGTCCTTCTAGCCAATCATTAGTACCCATTTAACACCTCTCTTTCGCGTGTCATTACTGGTATAAATTGTTGGCTCCTCTCTTTATTAAACCAGAACGCCCTTGAGGCTTTCTCCGGGACTCCCACATGTCCATGTCTTCCTTGAGATGGGGAAAGGACAGGGGTCTTGCAACCACAGGCTAACTGAGGCTACCTGGGATCCCCGCTCCCACGATTAATCCCTACTGGCCAGGGGATGTGAGAGAGCGGGAAAGGACCACACATAGAAAGAGGCAGAGAAGCCCAGGACCCCCCACGTGGTTGTGGGGGGTCGAGCTAAGCCCTGCAAATGACAATCCGAACGTGGGGGCATAGAGCCCACGGGAGTAAGTCCACGGATGTTGGTAGCCCTTGGGAAAATTGGAGTGAGTAAATTCTCTGGGACATGTGGGTCCCCACCAAAAGGAAGAGAAGGTGGGGCAGAATAGATCCATGTTCCAAGAGACCGGATCGGATTTTTGGCACTCGGGCCAAGGGCCGAGAGATTTCTGCAGCCTGCGGGGTGACGTGCAGCTTTGCGTGTCTCCTGGCCCCAGGCGGTGGCGGCGGCTGCGTGTTTGGCGTCTGGGAAAAGCGGTGTGAATTCCGCGCCCGCTGAGGGAGATCGTGGCCCCAGCAATGTTGGACCATGGCGAGCACAGAGGCTCGTGGGGCACCTGGAGCAGCTTGCCTTCACCTCGGCCCCTGCTTTTCTTTCGGCTCTGGGACTGCCGAGTGTGGCGGCGGCACCGAGCGCCTAGCGTGAGAATCTTTGGGTTGGTGCGTGAGCGCCTGAGCACAGAGCGGGCTGCTTGGCGCCCACCGTTAACTGGAACAGCAGCAACGCGCGCGGAGCTTTTGGACGGAAACTGCTTTGCGCTGGCTCCCTCGCCCCGCCTCTGAGGCCAGGGAATTTACAGGGCTCGCCTACCTACCATCTGAGGCTGCCTAATCTGCTTTAAAGGAGAAAAAAGGGTTCTCAGCTTTTGTCAATGTTCACTAGTTGATTTGTTAACACTGAGATTGCGGGCTAAATCCTATACTTGGTTAACAGATGATATAGATTCCAAATTTTCCCGTCGCCGTGGCTGGGCGGGGACTCAAGAGACTGGCAGACCTCCAGAGACTTTTGCTGCAGCTGGGCGGGGCTAGCGCCTGCTTCCGAGCTGTGAAGGAACCCCCCACTGTGGTTCCCTGCAGCTTTCTCTCTGTTAAACTTACAGCTACAGGCTGAGAGAACAAGGAAAAGCCCCAGATTTCCCACAAAAACGGAGTAATTGGAGATATTTTAAAAAGGCGAACAATAGTTCTGATACAGAAATAAGTAAATTAGGTTGGATTTCCTATAATTACCAGCTCAGCGATACTGGAAATTGAAAGAGTTTTTCTGGATGGTTAAAAAGTTTGCTTGTCTAATGTGATTTGATCCTGTGACACTCTTGTAATTTGGAGATATTAGAAAAAGCAAAATGCTCAGGCCAAAATCCCTTATGATTAAATCCTGGTAAACATGATTAAGTTATCTTGGATATTAGTCTAATGATTCGGGTACTAAATTTCCATGTGAGACTCCTATCTTAAGTTACATATAATCAGGCAAGCGTTTAAAGTATGTTTAATTAACTATGGGGATAAGAGTAAATTCTCGTTAACCCTGTATGTATGCAAAATATAGCAAAACAAGCTAATGATTCTCACTAATTTATTAAAAAAGCTAAATGGATAAGTTCCTCTAAGTTTGTAATTGTGATTCCTGCATTAAGGAAAAAAAATTGTCATTTGAGTTCAGAGTCTCTCGGATACAAACAAGGCTAAGACAAAGCCCCGAAAGTACATTCCTAAATGGAAATTTAAACAACCAGAGTGCCAACATTTTGCCAGATCAAAGGCACTGTAGCTGTTAAAAGCTACAGAGTTATCTTGGGATTTTATAACTAGAAAAATCTCTTAAAATCATCACCCTGCTTAAACCAAAAGGGCATCTACCTACAAGGCCAGGAAATACTCAGCAACCAACCAGAATATGCTGGGGGATTTAAATGTCCTTAACCAGTCTACTTTTCTGGCTTATGCCCAGGATATATTTTATGTCATTCATGCCAACCAGCTCTGAGAACTTGTCAATACTTTGTTTGATCTTCTCAAAAGTCTCTTTCAACAGAGTAATGTCTCCCTAAAGTCACCACCAGGAAACTTGCGGTTCAAGGCCATCATCTTTTCCATACTACTGTGCCAAGCTATAGGGTGCCCAGAGGAGACCAGGACACCCATTGGCCTGGATGGGCATTCCATTCTCGTGGTAATGATGGAAACTTTTGCCAGCCACATTGGATGGTGCCAGGCTGATCAGGGGCCCTTGACCACCTCGCCCCCTTTCAGGAGGAAGTAGCTCCAGAAAAAAAGACCTTCCCCCATATCCCCAGCCCAGCCTGGTGCCCTGCCATGTCATAAGAAAAATAAATAAATAAAAAGAGACGGGGGGGGGAGTAGCCCCCATGATTAGTGAGGATAGCTATGCTTATATTAAATAACTTAAGAAATATCTTAAGAAATTCTAAATCTTCCCAAAACAGTGGGAAAGAGCCTTATATATGCTTTTACAGATTGGAAAACTAAACCCAGAGCACTCATTCTGGAGAAATGTCTTATTCTTGTTCTCTAGGAAAATAAGGACCATACTGGATTTTTTCTGCTCTTCCAAGAGAATATAGAAAGCCTGCCTGCATACAACAGCGGTAACAATAGGAGGCAGCCAGCTTCCCTTCCCTGTTTGTTTGCTTTCTAAACTCTTTCTTGAGCGTTTCTCGTGGCGCAACATTTCGCTGTGGCAATGTCACTTGCAGTTTTGTACAAAAACTAAAGAAATTTTGCACCGTGTTTCTTCCTCTCCTCTCCCCCTGCTGCTTATCTTGGGGGGGGGGGGTCTCGTCAGATAGAGATAGGAGCTGAGGGTTTTGACACTCAACCTCAATGTTTCATGATAAAAATGTTTTAAAAAGTAAGCGCAAGGTTTAGCACGTTCGCTTCAATACTTATAAAAAAAAAAGGAATGTTTTACTAACCACATGTGTTTAAGTTACCAGTGGTGGACTACCAGAGATGCCAGAACTTAAACCTGCTTCTTTCTCACCGCCAAAAGCAGAATGATGTCTGCAGTTATCCTGAATTGTACGGCAACAGGCTAAGGACTACAACTTCTCAGGACAGAGCCAAATGGATGGCCCCTTAACTACCCCTTCCCTTCGTGGAAGAGGACATATATATATATACATATATATATATGTATATATATGTATATATATATACATATATGTATGCCTTATGTCAGCATTTGCCTCATGTCTACATATGCCATATGTTCACAGTATCCCCTGCTAATTTAAAAACAACAACAACAACAAAATAGGGGCAGATGTTGGGCATGGCTGTGCCTATAAGAGGGACAGCTGGCTTTAGCCCGTCCCCTCTCTTTCTGCCTTCAACCAGAAAAGAAGCCCCCACCCTGGGGGTGAGCACGTGTGTAATGGTGGGAACCCCAGAATCCCGGTCCTTGGGGGGCTGTGGTACCTGCCCAGAGAGGAAGTTCCGTGACATCACCAGATGGACAGTCCTTCTAGCCAATCATTATTACCCAGTTAACACCTCTCTTTCAAGTGTCATTACTGGTATAAATTGTTGGCTCCTCCCTTTATTAAACCAGAACGCCCCTAAGGCTTTCTCCAGGACTCCCACACGTCCATGTCTTCCTTGAGATGGGGAAGGGACAGGAGTCTCACAACCACAGGTGAACTGAGGCTACCTGGGGTCAACGCTCCCACAATTAATCCCTACTGGCCAGGGGATGTGAGAGAGCGAGAAAGGACCACACACGAAAGAGGCAGAGAAACCCAGGACCCCCCACGTGGATGTGGACGATTGAGCTAAGCCTGGCATTGGAGGTTCTATTTGTTCTATTCTCTTTTCAGTAGCTACACAGAGGGGCTTCAATTCCACAGGTCAGATTCAGAGTACAGGCATCTTGATCCATGTCACCTTTCCAGCATCTTGCCCAGCTCAGCCCATCCCATTCCCTCAAATGAAGTAGTTTAACTTTTCACAATGTATCCATCCTCCCTCTCTCCATTTGCCTGACCTCATTTCCTCACAAAACATGTTTTAAATCCCAATCATTTTGTTTTTCCTTGTAGGAAACAAGAATGCAAGCGATTTACTTTTCTATGGAGCAGGCAAATAGTTGCCAACTGACTGGAATAGAAACTAAGGGCTCCATCCACCACAGTTACTCTGTGGCCACCGTGGGCATATAGGTTTTTTTATTTTTAATTTTGACTAAAACTATTCCTACACCTAAGACCTGTGAATTTCCAATCCAAGACTCCCTTGCCAGCTGGCTCTTTGGGAAGATAGGAACATGGAGAAGGTTTAGAATCTGAGTTTTTTTTTTTGTTTTTGTTTTTTTGGCCAGTCCTGGGGCTTGGGGACTCAGGACCTGAGCACTGTCCCTGGCTTCTTTTTGCTCAAGGCTAGCACTCTGCCACTTGAGCCACAGCGCCCCTTATGGCCATTTTCTATATATGTGGTGCTGGGGAATCGAACCCAGGGCCTCATGTATATGAGGCAGGCACTCTTGCCACTAGGCCATATCCCCAGCCCCAGAATCTGAGTTTTCTCTGTGTCTATTGCGCCTTCAGTGGTGGTGGTGAGTCCCCCACACACAGGAAAGCGGGGAGCACGTCCGTTGTAGGGGAGCACGCTCCTAAGATGACCCACTTTGCACTCCTCAACCGAGATTATTGACAGCAGTCAAGGTGTAGCCCATTCCTACACAGAATCAATCATCACTCACTGAGAGTCCACCAGCACCCTCATCATCGTATATGCGTCTGGAAATATTTTCTGAAAATCTGTCTTACCCATTGCATTATATCTCCATCAATAGACACAGGTTTTCAAAAAGTGGTTAACTGATACCGTTGGAGAGTTTCAAGTTCACAGTTCAGCAAGAAGAATAGCAGGGAGTAAGGTCCACCACAAGGAGGCAGTGTAAGAAACTCTTGGAGGCTCTCTCTAAATCATAAAGTAGAAATAACGAGAAAGATTTCAATAATTCATGGACACAGCCCCTTTTAGAGAAATCAAAAACCAACAGGAAGATCTTGTTGTCCCCAAATGTGGAAGCAACCCGACTGTCCTACACTTGGTAAATAGAGAAACCTCGGAGCATCCGAGTAATATGTTTTATTGCCACTAAAACAAAGAGCTACAAAATTTTTGGAAACAACTGAAAGGAAGCAAATTAAACTTTACAGAGTTAACATGGACAGGTATTTAAAAACTGCAGAATGAAGGAGATAGTCACATGATCAGTGGGGAATAAGGATGTGGTAAGAGGTGGGATAATTACAGTCTATAAGATTTGGGGAGCATGAGGTTATTCTGGGTGACACGTCACGAATGCACAGCTTTCCACACATGTCCAAGCTATGAAATAGAGAACAGGAAACACATTTCAGAAGTCAGCACTTGACTTGTGGGGCATCTATATGTCACTCTGTGTGTGACCCTAACTTATAAGTAAATGGTGCTCTTTGGCAAGCTGTTCACAGTTCTGAAGCATGTAGTAGTGTGCCAGTATTCTGAGATATGGCAGAAATCCCTGGGTCAGAACTTCCTACAGTTGTGTCACTTTTCTCTTGAACAATGAATACAATGTAAATTGACTGTACTAATAATTCGAAATAGAGTGAAAAGCTATATCAAAAAAAAAAAAGAAAGCAGAAAGAGGACGAACAAGGTTGAATATTATGAAACCAGATGATTTGCAACTACAAAAATGGAACACTGAAACCTGTTGAAATGATTTCAATTTCGGAGGCAAGTAGAGGGAGAAACAGATTAAAATCCAGAGGAATGTGCTCTGAAGATTTACAGAAACATCAAAATGAGAGCCCCCAGTCCCTGTATGACTAATCTAAGAAACTATGTAAGTAAGTAAATCCACCATTGATTCTTTTCTTTAAGCTTTAGTTGTATTATAAAGATCATTACAGAGAGGTTACTGTTACACATGTAAGGGAATGAGTAATATTGTAGGTGATAACATTTCTTGCTGAACCCCCTCCCTTGGGTTTCTCCCACTTTCCCTCTCACCTGTTCTCTTTCCCCAAGTTCTAAAGTTAATTTCCAACATGGCGTCTTGTGAGTACAGCTGTTGCATTAATTCTGCCTTTGTTCCTTTGTCTCACCATTTTGGTGAGACAAATCAGATAAGCACCATTGATACTTGATCAACTACCAATTATACATAAATAAGCGATTGATCAAACTGGATTCACAGAGAAAAGCCTTTGTCAACATTGCTCAGTTCCAAGCCACCTCACTCTAGCAATGTCTTCCTTTAAATTTCAGTTTTGCTATTTGTGTAATATAAAGAAAAGAATGATTGTATAGATAAAAGTACACACTGCAACATGAAAAGTGTGCAAGTTAGACCTCAGTGTTAGCACGCCTTATGAGAGAGGAGCACTTTTATCCTGGGTACAGGGGCATGTCCTTGCCACATGGCCTTGCTCCTGATGGAGACATCTTGTCACTTCATGGGCTCGGTCACCTTTTTGTCCAAGTTTCCTCTCATTCAGTCATGCTTCCCCTAGAATCCTTACAGAGTTGCAGCATGCATGATTTTTGTTCTGAAGTGTTGTTCAGATCTGTGGTAGAACAAGTGTGTTGTGTGGGAGCAGTTAGGGTCCAATTTGGTGTCCCAATGTCTGGGATTAAAGCTCAGCTCCCATCTCCTCGAGTGCTAGGGTCCTCAGTAGACTGCTTCACCTAGCTGTCTCAGTTTCCCCTTCTGTTCAATCAAGAGGATAATAAGACTGGCTCCTGGGATTTGTGAGGGGAGAAAAAGAATTCACTCAAAAACACAAACATCTGACAGAAAAGGTGAGTGATAATGATTGTGTAACCAGAAGGAAAGTCGCAAATCAAGTGACAAAACAGCAAACAGAATTTCATCTGGCAAAGGGAAGATTTACTTATCCTAAATGTGAATGAAGTATTCTGCCGGATTGGCTGTGGTTCCAATACAGTTTCAGTATCAATCCAGGTATTCAAATTCCCAAATTTTAATTGATTGTTTTACAATCAGGACCTTGTGGTTACTATTTGGGTCTTTTATGTTCTATTTTTGTCTTTCTTTGGTTTGCATTTTCCTTATTAGTGAGTGGGTACTATGACTTTAACTGAGAAAACCATTATGTGCTAGGCAGACATAATACCGCTGATGTCTTTCTCCAAGTCCTTTAGTTCTGGTTTCCAGGGAACTTCTGCTGGTTTTGTGTGAACCACAACTGCAGTCCCAGGACACCATCCTAGGAGCGGCGGCCTCCCACACAGGAGGGCGCATGGTGACTTGGCTTCTCTTATGGATCAAATTGTCTGAGTTGGAAGTAAGGTTCAGCGGTTGGGTGTCGGAGCATACCTTAATTCCCCAAAAGCACATGCAGGCTTTGCATTCCTGTCCTCACAATGTGCTGTCAAATGACCTTTCTATGAAGGTGACAGCAAAGCTCCTCTGGCGTTGCTATCCTGAGTGGTGAGCAGAAGTCTGGTGTCTGCAAACTTGAGAAGGATGGCTTGCCCATCTTCATGGCCAAAGTACTGTGCAGCCTGGCCATGTCACCTTTGCGTTCAGGCTTCGTATCTCAGCGGCATCTGCATCTGACAGGTGAAGTCCTCCACTTGAGGCTGTCCAGAGTGTTCCAGTGCTTTACATGCTGTGTGCACTGATGAGTACTACACCGTGAAGGACCCGCTTTCCATCCTGTGCCCCACGTGTTAGGAGTCCAGGATGGGAGAGCAGCCTGAGGCTCTGCTCAGAACCTCTGTTCTGCTGTGGAACTGCTGTCCCCAGAAGGGATTGGAATGGAGATCTGCCTGCAGCCCAGTCCTTGTGCTGCAAATATCAATTTATGTAGGAATGGTATCTATGAACAATTTACAATCATGCCATGTCCTGGAAGCTATACCATAAATATTAATCCCTACAATGTTGCCTCTCAAGAATGTTAGGCTTTTCCACTTTGTGAACTGTGCTTGAAAGTTGGAAAGGGAAGATTTTTTAGGGGGAAGACAGACCAGAAACCCAATTATTCGGAGATCGTTTTCCCACCTTGTTAAGGCTAGTTTGCAAGTAAGACTTTTCTGGGGAAAGTTATTGTGATTTGATTACCCAGAGAAGTATCATCATGAAAGGTATACAGAGGAAACAATCAGCCTCAAAGAGTCATAATAATCCCTATGGTATGGGAACCTGTACCCGACATATGGTAATTCTCAGATGAAAGAGAAACCGTAGGAAGACTTATAAAAAATAGGGCCCCAGCAGAGCCCCTCTCTCCAAAAAGGAGCCACGGCTTCTGGTCTTTGTCAGTATCTTTCACATGACTTTTGGTTCAAGGACCTGGATATGGGCAGGGTGTTGCAAGTTCAAGCATAAATGCAACTAGGAGAAAATGAGGCAGCAGGGAACACTGTTCAAAAAGAAATGTGCTCATTCCCTGACTTATGTATCTGGAACCCTTCTGTACATCACTTTTACAATAAAATTTTCTTAAAGAAGAAACAAAACATAAATACATGTAATTTTAATCTCCTATCCTAAATCTTTTTTATTCTTGGTCCCTCAGGCCCCCTTTGAATGGTGAAAAGAAATGGCTGTCAAATAATCTACACATCAAGCAAGGTGTGGATGGGCAACCAGAAACAGAGTTACCTCTCTGGCTCCTGGCGGTTTTTCCTTGTTCTTGTTTGTACCCCTCACCACCCTAATCTGTTTACTTTGTAACAACCTCCGTTATGGTGTTCCTCTACGTTTGTTTTCAATTATATCAGTCACTGAACTGAAAATTTCCTTTATCTTCTACTTCTTTTATCCTTGGCAAGAGCCATCTGCATTCTGCTCCTCCGGACCTCATGTCCTTTCTGCTGAAATACTCTCCCACTCCGCCCCTGGAGGCCAGCGTTCAGCTGTCAAAAGATGGACAAAGATGGGCTGGGAATATGGCCTAGTGGCAAGAGAGCTTTCCTCTTATACATGAAGCCCTGGGTTTGATTCTCCAGCACCACATATCTAGAAAATGGCCAGAAGAGGCGCTGTGGCCCAAGTGACAGAGAGCTAGCCTTGAGCACAAAGGGAGCCAGGGACAGTGCTCAAGCCCTGAGTCCACCCCCCAGGACTGGCCAAAAAAAAAAAAGATGGACAAAGATGGCGCCTGGCTCCCTGTGCTGACCTGCTCTGCTTCCAGGATTTGGTCTTTCATTAGTCACTTCAATGTTTCATCTCCTCTTTTTGTGTGGAAATTTTCTTAATCCTAATATAAATGAGCAGTTGCTTCTCCCATCTCTCTCTCTCTCTCTCTCTCTCTCTCTCTCATCCATGTTACTTTTCACGTGACAAAGAGAGCTCAACAGATAAGGGCCTGGGTTAACTTTTTTTCCCACACCTGAATGTGCACACACTACTGAGCACACTTCACAGGAAATTCCCCTTTGTTATTTGCTTAATAGATAACAAAGTAGTAGAACAGAATGGATGGCTGGGTGCCACTCATTACTGATTCCCTTACTGTAGGCCTGTGATGAAGTGGCCCCCACAGACCTGCTCACATTGCTATCAAATGTCAGCACGGTCTTACTTGCACCTGTCTCTTTGATGGAAATGCAGGTTCTCAGAGACGACTGCTGTAACTTGGAAAAGGACGGGCCACGACCAGCCGCTTCCTCCTGGATGTGAACCCACATCTTCCTCATCCCAAATCCATCAACCATGGACCCTTCCAACCCTCAGCATTAAGGAATTCTTCTAAACTCACGTTCATACCCTTTGAATCCACTGGAGATATTTCTAAGATCTAACGAAGATGAAAGGATATCTATCAGTTTACAGATTCATGAATAAGTTAGTGAAGTTAACTACATGGAACCATGCTTCCAATGTGTCCAAAATACAGGTTACCAGTGAAATCACCCCAAAAGGAAGCACCAAGAGAAAGGAGTGCTACCTGTGCTACAAGCCCTATGGGTTTGTATTCCAGGCACCCTTTTAAGTCAGCACACAACATGAAAATGAACCCTTTTAAATTGGAAGGAAAACTGAATAGAAACAAGAATGGAAGGAGAATGGAAGAGCAGGCAACTGTGAATCAATTGTACTTGCAGGAGATGCAGAATGAGTGGTCTTCCTTTGGCCACAACAACTACGAACCGAGCAGTAGAACATCTGAAACTGCTTCTAGAATTTCTTGGACACTAGTTATTTCTGCTAAAGAAATCCCCAACCAACACACACACACACACACACACACACACACACACACACACACACACACACAGTTTTAGGTTTCAATGCTTGACTCTGCAGGTAAGAACATGCAAGTGACAGCCCTCTTCTGTTTTCCAGGAGACAATATACAACAGTGCTCAATGTAAGAAATATTAGCCTTTCATGATACCCCTGTCTGGGAGAAGTACAGGAGTGGCACAGACACCAATTGCAGATGCTATAAAACATGGCTCTTCTTTCTTATTTCTGTCCTTTTGTATAGGAGATGCAAGACAATTGTTGAAACCACACCTACATTTTCATCCCAATAAACTACCTGCAAGCATGAATGCTCTGTGTTCTTATTCTGTGCAAATAAAGGCTTTGGGAGCTGTCCTATCTGCACATGATCACAGTTATTCATTAAGGAGCCCCTGGGAGTCTTCAGGATGGAAGGGTCTGGAAAGCACTCTTCTCCTGAAGTCACTCCTCGGTCCTCTCTCAGGGGAATCCCCTCCCTGCCTCCTCCCACCCCTGGAGCACACAACCGTCTCTGAAGACAGCAGGCTGGTGGTGTGTAAAGTTGGTTCAGATCAGCTTCCTCAGACTACGTCTTTCCCACCTGTGCCTGCTCCTCATTTCCCAAAGTGGAAGGAAGAAGAGGATATAAAACCCCATGGACAGGCTCCTCCTCTTCTCCTTCAATGCAAGACTCCAGGGCCTCTCTGTAGAGTGAGGCAGGCTAGTATAGATGTGAGGTGTGACCGTGACCTATCTCCAAACAGAAATTCTCCCTTCTGCATCTGTGTCCAACACTTCTGTATGGAGGAGCGTAGACCAACCTCTGAACCGACACTTGGTCAGAGGACAAGAGAACAGGGTGGGGAAAATTGGAGAGGATGACATAACATCTGTGCTTCATCCTCATCATCATTATGGTTATAAAAGTGATATTCAACGTGATTACAGCCACGTAAGTCTGGTAATGATCACTCTTTATTTTAAGATGTTACTCATCCCACCCCTTCTCCAGTTTTTCCCACCTGTCCCCACATGCAAGTAGTAAAGTTCATTTTCCACTTAGTGTGGATTGAATAGCAAAGGTGCATTTGTTCACCCTTGGTCCCTCCATAGCTGCTTTCTTATTGATGCTAACGATGTTAATTCATGTGAAATATAGTCTGTCCACCCAAGGAATAACCATTTCCAAACTCATGTACAATCTAGACAAAAAGACCATAAATATAGCAACTATTATTTTTTTTGTCAGTCCTGAGGCTTGCATTCAGGGCCTGAATACTGTCCTTGGCTTTTTCTTTTCTTTTTTCTTTTTTTTTGCTCAAGGCTAGCACTCTGCCTCTTGAGCCACAGCACCACTTCTGGCTTCTTCTGTATATGTGGTACTGAGGTATCTTACCCAGGGCTTTATGTATATGAAGCAAGCACTCTACCACTAGGCCATATTCCCAGACCCTAAATATAGCAACTGTTACATATCTTGTTCACTTTTCCTCCTGGTTGGAGAGAGAAATTCCTCTACGTGGGTTTTACAAAAAATCAATTCCCTTCTTACAGCAAAAAGAGGTGTATTTTGACTCTCAATGGGTACCGAATCTGCTAAGAGTTCATTTAATCATAACGTCTTCACATTTTTAACCATGCATTTTAAGGGGGTGTCCTAAACTCTCTTTGCCACCCAATTTTAGACCACATTCTTTCTTTTGCCAGACTGCATGTCCAGAAAGAAAACATTATTGGGGTTAGGGAGGTGTATGTGGTGGCAGTAGAGAGGGAATCTCTGAAAAATTGGATTTTTGTGATTAGGGAAAGATGGAGGGGCGGGGTGGGGGGTGGTGGTGGTCTTGGTGGGTGGTTTCTCCAGGTGCCTTTTGCAGCCTCATACAGTTTTGTCTGAATGGAGAACTTAGGAATCCAGATCCTGAGGTGTGTAGACTGAAGAAAGATAAAAGAAATGGATTATTTTCTGGGCCCCAAACACACACACGCACACACACACACACACACACTCACACTGTGGGATTTTAAGTTGGAAGAAGAGGACCAGGCCATTCAAGACAGAGAGAAAGACACACACACACACACACACACACACACACACACACACACAGAGAGAGAGAGAGAGAGAGAGAGAGAGAGAGAGAGAGAGAGAGAGAGAGAGAGAGAGAGAGAGAGAGAGAGACCGCCAGTGTGTTTGCCATCCGGCTACTGTCAGTGATAGGTTAGCAGCAGAGCCAGTGGCTTGTTTCATCGTTTCATCCACGGTCAAAGCATTTTATTTCTGGCATTGCATGACAGTAGCTAAATGCTAGCATTTCACTTTAAGAATTCTTTTTTCATCTCTTAAACCAGATATTTAAAGATGTTGAAGGCTGGATTAAAAAGCCTTTGTTGGGATGTTTGGGAGCCCTGTTATAGTTTTTGGAGTTGTAGCTGGGTGTTAGCTCATTACTATCACGATATTGACAAGAAAAATTAAGTTGCTTTTCCTTTCTGAAGGGACTGCTGTGTTGCCCATGTATATAACTTCTCACAAAATTAAAGAAAAAAATTAATGGCTGGGAATATGGGCTATTGGCAAGAGTGCTTGCCTCGTATACATGAAGCCCTGGGTTCAATTCCCCAGCACCACATATATAGGTAACAGCCAGAAGGGGCACTGTGGCTCAAGTGGCAGAGTGCTAGCCTTGAGCAAAAAGAAGCCAGGGTCAAGGACTGGCAAAAAGAGTTTGATTTTGTAAAACAAATTTTTTATAAAATGTAATCATTTCCCTTGTAGGTTCTTTTGGTTTTTATTATTTTATGTAGCTTGCTATATCTTGGTAACAAGAAGAATCCAGTGATGGCAGATGACACATGAAGTCAATTTACAGGCATATGAAGAGTCCCTAAACTCTGAGTTTTGTACTTAAGAGGAAGTCAGTGCACAATGTTAGAAGACGTAATTTGCAAATCAGAGGTGAATGAAGGAATGGAGCATGAATGATATTTTTCTTCCTCCTGGAATAGGGCACAAAATAAAGATTTAGACATCACAAGTCTTCTTGCCAGGCTTTGATGCCCAAGCTCCAGGCAATAATCTCAGATACTTAATGACCTTTTCTCAAATGTAGAGTCACTTTATTTTTTCAAATTCTTATTATCAATCTGGTGTACAGAGAGGTTACAGTTTCATACGTTAGGCATTGGATACATTTCTTGTACTGTTTGTTACCTCGTTCCTCATTCCCCCCTCTCTCCTCCCCCTTTTCCCTTTCCCCCCATGAGGAGTTCGGTTCACTTACACCAAACTGTTTTGTAAATATTGCTTTTGTTGTTGTTTGTCTTTTTTTACCCTGTGTCCCTCGATTTTGGTATTCTCTTTCAATTTCCTAGTTCTAATACCAGTATACACGGTTTCCAATATACTCAGATAAGATTACAGAGATAGTGTAGATACAACCACAGGAAGGAGATACAAGAACATCATTAATAATAGAAGCTACAGATACATATGGGATGTTGAAAGTAGTTACAACTGTGATACAACAATCATTTCCATAATATGGAGTTCATTTCACTTAGCATCATCTTATGTGATCATAAGGGTATAGCTATTGAGCTCTTGTGATGCTCTGCTATGACTTGCCTAAACCTATACTAATTGTTCCCAATAAGGGATACCATAGAGTCCATGTTTGTTGGGTCTGGCTCACTTTACTTAGTATAATTTTTTCCACGTCCTTCCATTTCATTACAGGGGCAATGCCATTCTTCCTGATAGAGACATAAAATTCCATTGTGTATATGTACCACATTTTCCCGATCCATTCGTCTACTGAGGGGCATCTGGGTTGGTTCCAGATTCTAGCTATGACAAATTGTGCTGGGATGAACGTTGTTGTGCTGGTGGCTTTACTGTGACTTTGTTTGTGGTCTTTTGGATAGATACCCAAAAGTAGGGATGATGGGTCATAGGAGAGTTCTATATTTAGCCTTCTGAGGAATCTCCATACCTCTTGCCACAGTGGCTGAACCAGTTTACATTCCCACCAACAATGAAGTAGGGTTCCCTTTTGGCCACATCCCCTCCAACAATTGTTATTGTTAGTTTTCTTGATATATGACATTCTTACTGGGATGAGATGGAATCTCAATGTTGTTTTGATTTGCATTTCTTTTATGGCCAGTGATGTAGAGCACTTTTTCATAAGTCTCTTGGCCATTCTCATTTCCTCATCAGAGACGTCTCTTTTTATGTCTTTAGCCCACTTGGTGAGGGGGCTATTGGTTCTTTGCGGTTTTGCTTTGGAGGAAGGTAATTTTTTTAGTTCTGCATATTTTTTAGATATGAGGCCTTTGTCCATTGAATGGCAGGTAAAGATCTTCTCCCAGTCTGTGGGCTCCTGTTTATATTGCAAGCTATGTCCTTTGCAGTGCAGAAGCTCTGCAGTTTGATGCAGTCCCATTTGTCCAACCTTTCTTTGATATGTAGCCTTTCTGGGTCTTTGTTAAGGAAGTTCCGTCCTGTGCCAAGGAGCCTGAGTTTTTCTGTTACTGCTTCCCTTAGTGTTTTCAGGGTGTCCGTTTTGATTTTGAGGTCTTTAATCCATTTGGAATTGATTTTGGTGCAGGGTGATATATAAGGATCTAGTTTTAGTTTGTTGTATGAGTTGAGCCAGTTTTGCCAGCACCATTTGTTAAAGAGGCTTTCTTCCAAACTATTGTTTTAGCTCCTTTATCAAAGATTAAGTAGGCATAGTTCTGTGGGTTCATATCTGGGTCTTCAATTCTGTTCCATTGGTCTTCAGGCCTGTTCTGGTGCCAATACCAAGCTGCTTTTATTACTATAGCTTTATAATACAGCTTGAAGTTGGGTATTGTAATTCCTCCAGCACTGTTCTTTCTGCTTAGGATTGTTTTTGCTATTCTATTCTATTCTATTCTATTCTATTCTATTCTATTCTATTCTATTCTTTTATTGTTCCATATAAATTTCTGGATTGCTTCCTCTATTTCATAAAAAATTGTGTTAGGATATTAATAGGTATTGCATTGAATTTGTAGATAGGCTTTGGCAATATTGCCTTTTTGATTATATTAATCCTCCCAATCCAGGAGCATGGGAGGTTTTTCCATTTCCTTAGTTCTGACTTTACTTTGTTTTTCAAGCTTTTAAAGTTCTCATCAAAGAGGTCTTTTACTTCTTTGGTTAAGGTTATTCCTAGATATTTTATGTTTTTTGAGGCTATTGCAAATGGAGTTGAGAGACACAGGGTAAAGAAAGACAAACAATTACAAAAGCAGTATTTGCAAAACTGTTTGGTGTAAGTGAAATGAACACCTCATGGGTGGAAAGAAAAAGGGGGAGGAGGTAGGAGGGAAAGAGGGACGAGGTAACAGGCAGTACAAGAAATGTATCCAATGCCTAACGTATGGAACTGTAACCTCTCTGTACATAAGTTTGATAATAAAAATTTGAAAAAAAATAAAGTTATCATCATAGAGGTCTTTCACTTCTTTCTTGAAGGTTATTCCAAGGTATTTTATGTTTTTTGGGGCTATTGCAAAAGGAGTTGCTTTCCCGATTGTAGCCTCGGCATTCTGGTAGTTAGCATAGAGAAAGGCCATTGATTTTTGAGGGTTTAGTTTATATCCTGAATCTTTGCTAAGTTTTGGATCCGCTCTAGTAGCTTGGGGGTAGAGTCTATGGGGTTCTTTAGGTATAGGATCATGTCATCTGGGAAGAGAGAAAGTTTAACTTCATCTCTTCCTCTTTGGATCCCCTTTATATTTTCTTCTTGCCTAATTTCTCTGGCTAGCAATTCTAGTACTATGTTGAAGAGAAGGGGAGAGAGTGGACATCTCTGTCTTGTTCCTGATTTTAAAGGGAATGGCTTTAGTTTTTCACCATTTAGAGTTATGCTTGCTGTTGGTTTGTCATAAACTGCCTTGATTATATTCAGGAATGTTCCCTGAATCCCAGTTTTTTCAGGGCTTTTAGCATAAATGGGTGCTGGATTTTATCAAATGGTTTTTTCGCATCCAGTGATATAACCATGTGGTTCTTTAGCTTGCTCCGGTTGATGTGGTGGATTACATTAATTGACTTGCGTATATTGAACCAACTTTGCATCCCTGGGATGAGTCCAGTTTGATCGTGGTGTATGAGTTTTTTGATGACCTATTGAAGTCATTTGGCCAGAATTTTGTTGAGAATTTTTGCGTCTATGTTCATCAGGGAAATCAGTCTATAGTCCCCTTTCTGTGATAAGTCCCTGCTTGGTTTTGGGATGAGGGTTATACTGGCTTCATAGAATGTGTCTCGTAGTGAACATTCTCTTTCAATTTCATTGAAGAGTTTGAGAAATATTGGTGTGAGTTCTGTTTTGAAGGCCTTGTAGAATTCTGCTGTGAATCCGTCTGAATCTGGGCTTTTCATGGATGGGAGATCACTTATTGCTGTTTCTATTTCAATGCTGGGTATGGGTCTGTTTAGAAGGTTTAAATCTTCATGGTGGAGTTTGGGGCTATCAATTTTTTCTAGGAAATCATCCATTTCTTCCAAGTTCTTGAATTTGTTCACATAAACGTTTGCAAAGTAGTCCTGTATTTTTTTCTGAATTTTGGTTGTTTCTGTGGTGATGTTACCTGTTTTATCTCTTATCTTGTTTATTTGAGTGTGCTGCCTTCGTTTTTTGGTCAGGTTTGCCAGGGGTCTGTCTATCTTGTTGATATTTTCAAAGAACCAACTCTTTCTTTTGTGGATTCTTTCGTTTTTTTTTTTTTCATCTCTAATTGATTTAATTCTGATTTGATTTCAATTATTTGCTTCCATCTATTGACTTGGGGTTTGGCTTGTTGTTCTCTTTCAAGGAAATTATGGTGCTGTTTCTCCAGTTTCTTGGTGTATGCACTCAGAGATATAAATTTTCCTCTGAGTACTGCCTTTGCTGTGTCCCAAAGGAGCTGGTACTTTGTGTCCTCACCTTGGTTGAGTTCCATAAACATTTGAATGTCCATTTTAATTTCTTCAGTGACCCACTGATGGTTCAGCAGTGTTGTTTAGTCTCCATGAATTGAAGGATTTTCTGCGATGGCTGTTTGAGTTGAGCTCTAATTTTATTCCATTGTGTTCTGAGCGAATGCAGGGAATGTTTTTGATACTTCTGAATTTGTACAGATTTTCTTTGTGCCTAAAATGTGATCTATTTTGGAGAATGTTCCATGTGCTGCTGAGAAGAATGTGTATTCTGTTGTTGCTGGTGGGATATTCTGTAGATGTCGGTTAAGTCTAGTTCATCTATGCAATTGTATAGTTCTGTGGTTTCTTTTTTCTTTTTTCTTTTTGGCCAGTCCTGGGCCTTGGACTCAGGGCCTGAGCACTGTCCCTGGCTTCTTCCCGCTCAAGGCTAGCACTCTGCCACTTGAGCCACAGCGCCGCTTCTGGCCGTTTTTTCTGTATATGTGGTGCTGGGGAATCGAACCTAGGGCCTCGTGTATCCGAGGCAGGCACTCTTGCCACTAGGCTATATCCCCAGCCCCTGTGGTTTCTTTGTTGAGTTTTTGGCGTATTGATCTGTCCAGAGGTGACAGTGGAGTGTTAAATTGCCCAACTATCAATGTATTTGTGTCTATGCGTGTTTTTAGAGTCAATAGTGTGTGTTTGATGAAGTTGGGTGCTCCTGTATTTGGTGTATAGATATTTAGGATGGTTATATCTTCCTGTAGGAGAGATTCCTTTACTAGTATGTAGTAACCTTCTTTGTCTCTTCTTACCTTTTTTAATTTGAAGTCAATTTTGTCTGATACTAGGATTGCAACTCCAGCCTGCTTATGGGGGCCATTTGCTTGATAGATTGGATTCCAGCCTTTCACTTTTAGAAGATGTTTACTTTTGCTGGGTAGATGTGTCTCTTGGAGGCAGCAGAAAGATGGATCTTGATTTTTGATCCAACTTATGAGCCTATGTCGTTTGATTAGAGAATTAAGTCCTTTAATGTTGCGAGTTAGGATTGCGAGATGATCGTTTGTTCATTTCATTATATCTATCTTGATAAAAGCTGTGTCTTCCCATTCCCATTTCTTGATCTAATTTTCTGGTTTTTATTTAGGGCTCATTTCTCTGTCTGTATTATTATGTTGATCATTTTCCCTGTATAGTACATCTTTGAGGGTTTTCTGTAAAACTGGTTTGGTGGAGATATATTGTTTCAGAAGACTTTTATTTGACCTTTGGCTGTGAATGGGAGATTAGCTGGGTACAGGATTCTTGGTTGGTAGTTATTTTTATTTAGGGTTTGGTATACGTCATTCCAGGCCCTCCTTGCATTCATGGCATCTGCTGAAAAGTCCAGGGTAAGTCTGATTGCTTTTCCTTTATATATGATTGTTTTCTACTCCCTAACAGCCTTAAGTATTCTTTCTTCAGAGTCTATTGATCCTGTTGTGATCACAATATGTCCGTGGGATGTCCTATTCTGGTCTGGTCGGTGTGGGGTTCTAAATGCTTCTTGTATCTGTATAGGCCTATCCTTGTGGATATTTGGGAAGTTCTCGGCTAATATTCTGTTAAATAGTTTGCCTATTCCTTTATCTTCTTTCTCTAGGTTTTCCTCAATACCTATTATCCTTAAATCGGGCTTCCTGATTATGTCTTGACCCTCCTGGAGTGATCTGTTTTGCTGATTGGATTGGTTTTGCGTTGAGTTTTTATTTTTCTCCATAGAGTCTAGGGAATCTTCACCTCCTAAGATTCGATCCTTGGCTTCAGTTAGTTGGGACGGTAGGCTAGCTACTTGATTTTGAATCTCTTTTCCTTCTGACTGAACTTTCCTGATGATTTCTATGTCCTTGCTATACTTATCTCTTCGGTGATGCATGGACTTCTTTACTTCATTAACTTCATTAATTTGGTTTTGAGTTCTGTCTCTCCAATCTTTTAGCTGGGTAACTATCTTTTCGTTTGACTCTTAAAGTTCAATTATCTTTCTATTTGTGAAGGCCATGAAATTCTCCATTCATTTTTGCTTTGCCTCCTCACACTCTAGAATAGTTGACTGAAGAGATTAAAAGTTTTCATTTATCATGTTTATCAGTAGACTTTGTACAGCATTTTGAGTGTTCTCTTCCATGTCTTTGATTGACTGCTTGTTTTGAGTGGGAGATGAGACTCCATTGTTTGCCATCTTTCTTGTGTTTCTTCTGCCCATTTGGATTGGGAATGCCAATCTTCAAGCACTTGTGAGCACCGTTTAAGACCCAAAGCAGACCTTACCAAGCACTGTTGTGTAAATCTTAGAAGTTCACAATTATATACCGATACCTGTATACCTATGTATAAAATTAGATTTGGTGTTCCTAAAGCATACAATTTTAATATAACAACCAATCCTGAGCCCTGTATTCAGTAGTTACTTATTTACTGTTACAACCATATGAACAATTTTTGTTCTTATATTAAGTTCTCTTTGGACTGGCTGGCTTTGTTTTTGAACCCTTTTGAATCACTCTGATTGAGCAGGGATACCCTCTATCCAATAACCAGGGTTCAGTGGAATCTGGAGGTCCTGGAAGTAAGTCAGAAGGGTAAGTTAGAGGTAGTAAAGAGAATAGAGTGAAATGTATGTATGGGGGGGGGGGTGATGTGGTTTAGCTTCAGTGGCGTGGAAATGTGGAGAAATGTAGAATGAGTAGAAAGATCAAATTTAAAATGATACCCAGTGGAGTGTTAGCAGAAAAGAGTGGAGGTGTTATTCATAGGAAAGTAAATTTTTAAAAAAATAGAATGTGAAGAGAGAGATAAAGAAAAAATAGTGGAAGACAAATACACAAAACAGAGAAAAGTTATTAAAGAAAGGAAAAAAAACAGAAAAGTGAACAACCAAAAAAATCTTGATAAAACAAACAGGTAAAAATGTATAACAAAAAAACCAATGACTATTCAGAAATAAAAAATGATTAAAAATGTTTTGAAAAAAAATGGAGTCTTACTTGTTTGGGTGGGCTTTCTACAGTCTCTGGTTTCCTTGTGATGGTCTGCAGTCTATTATACTGCTTGGCTGGTTTGACTTGCTTTCAGTTTGCAGGGGGTGGTCTGCTATGAACTTCCTCCGCTGTTAGTGAAATCCTGGGGCTCTGTGGTTCACACAGCTTTCAGGTAGGCCTTGGGCATCCACTGTAGATGGGGACGTGAACAGTCTTTTGAACCGTGGCTCCTCCCGTCCACTGTGGGGCCGCTGATTTTAATGCCTGGATTTGAATAGGCTGTAGACTCAGCGGGGCGGGGCACCTCTGACCTTATTTACCCAGCTGATAGTTGCTTGCCTGGGGGAGGTTCCTCCCTCCTGTGTGGGACAGCCTCCTGGGCAGAGGTAGCTATGGAATTTGGCTCTGTTTCGGGCTGGGAATTGGGCTTCCTCTGTGATGGGACCGTTTATCTCTCTTGGGAACTGTGTGTTCTCCAGTCTGGTTGTTTTGTGCCGCCAGTAGCTGCTTACAGGTTTCAGTTTTAATTTATTAATTCTGGCAGGCAGGGCAGGGCACCATTGCCTGAGTTCACACAAGTGTGTGAGCAACACCCCAGGATGAGCCTTCCGCCTGGGCAGGGGGCGTTTTACTGGGAGGAGCTGGCTGTCTTTGATTGTCCCTCTTGCCCTTTTCAAAGATGGCTCCTTTGTCCTCGCTTTCCCCAGGCCCACTTTAGTTCCAGCCCAGTCTGACCAGATGCCAGTGTCAAAGATGGCGCTTTGCTCTGGTGGTGGGGGAAGGGCTACCTTCAAGGAACTGATCCGTGGGAGTGAGTGGGAACTCATGGGGTACTCATGCTTTCTTTGCTATTTTGGCTCTTCCGTGCTCAGCCTGCAATCTGCGTGTGTCTAACCCAGTCTGGAGGATTTCTCCCTGGTCGCTGCTGTGTGCTTTAGGTGCATGGAGTGCACTGTGCTGGCGCCAGCAGTGGTGTGGTGGCAGGTCACCTCCCAAAGCTCAAATCTGTGTTTTCAGGACGGCAAAATTGATTTTTCCTTTCTAGCCAGAATCCCTGTACCATTATAACTTACTTGGGCTGTCTTTCTAGGAGTCAACATTTCCCTGGAGTGGGAAAATTGCAATGTCAGAGGGAGCTCAGCTAGAGCTCTACTGCTCCTTTCCTGTCTTATCGGAAGTTCTAGCCTAGGTTACATTTCATGCATACAAATAACAGTTTTCTCAACACCAACAGTTCATGTATCTGCTTTATCTCAAGAGTTCATTCTCCCTGCATCCTTGCTTGCAGTTGCTGTGCATTTCATGAATGAAGGTGGCACAAGATAAATAGTTGAAACACTAGAGTAGGATGAGAGAATGCAAGGAGACAGGGGAAAATAGATGAGGGGGATCTGACTGAATTTTAGTATATGCATGTGGTAATTACCATGGTGAAAACGTTTTGTACAACTAATTATGCTGAAAAACATAACTGACAGGGAAATAAAACAGGTTCTGTTGCTTGATGTGGTACCAGGGGGTGGGGGAAGGCCACGGAAAGGTTAGATATGAGTGAATGTACATGAATGCAAATGGAACTATGAACCCTGTTGGGATTGCTTTAAGGGAGGAAAGAAGTCATATGGTGGGAAGAGATGGCAGGTGTGAGCTCGATCAGGATATAACTTACGTATATATGTAAATGTTACAGCAAATCCCACTAAGACAACTAATGTATGCAAATAGAAATCTTTATATGTGTGGAAAATCATAATATAAAACAAAAAAGAGTAAATCAAAAAGTATCTAAAATCACTCTACTCAGTTTACACTCTACTTAATTTAGCTCATGTGCTAAATGAGGGTACCAAGAGAGGGATGCCTAGAACCACCAGTATAACGCGGGCACATCTATAATTAGAAAGCTGCTAAGATAAAGTCACTCATAATATTAGATGTGTTAGGGGTACTTGAAGGCTTATAATTACAGATGATTTGATTAATATCCTTAAATGAAAGCACAGTTCAAGAAGAAAATGTTCTGGTCACAAGCTCTGGAATTAAGACGTGCACAGTGTCAAAGATTCTAAGTAAGGGTCAAATGGAAGATTCTTGATTTCAGACATCTTGTTTGCATCGTTTTCTGAATGTGTCCACAAAGTCTTCTAGAAGCCACTGACAATTTTTATCAGCCCGAGATTTGGGTCACCAGCAATAGTAACCTGTGCAACTCTAGCGTGGGTCTCCATCTTAAAAATCTTCTCTCAGAAGCCAAGTGTGTTTTGCTGAAAATGCCCCATCCAGAGAGAGAGGCCTGAGAGTGGAGTCCCGGGAAGACCCCGCTGTGTGAAGCCCATGCTGGGCTTAGGAAAGTTCCCCCACATTCTGGGTTTTGCTGTGAGGAGTAACTTCCAGTAGGAATTGTGTGAGTAGAACAATGCACATGTACGTGCACGCAGGAGCACACACATGCACACTGATGCCTGCTTTACTTGATAATTCACAATCAATTCCACTCTGATTTCCTTCTTGTGTATTGCAAAATTAGTGACTGAGACATCACAAGCCCATCTGGTTTTGCCAAGATTTGAGGTTCAAGATGTAGGAAGGAAGTGCCAATGCGCAGTGCGCTTTCCACTCTGTGCAGTCGAGTGGCATCTCATGCCTCTGTGTGCGGGTTGGGAAGGTGCTGTGTTGAGGGTGTGTGGTGGCTGCCTCAGTTCATGCAGATCTGATTTCATGGCCTGGGACTCGAGTGCTGAGCGGAGCATATGGGAAGAAGTGACAAATGTGCGATCCGATAATGATCTAGTAATTAGATTGTCATTGGAGATTGATGCATATTTGCACAGTATTTTATTTATGTATTGCAACTCTTGCTAATGTCAGATATATTAATTAAATGGCATTAAACTACATTACTTTGAAAACGGAATGTGGTGGTTAGGTGATATATTTTTGGATGTTATTTTTTATTACAAATTCATTTTATTTTGGATTTCATCTCTGTTCGTGAAAACAAACAATTATTTAACTTTTAAAATGCTGCACACATCAGTGGACACATGAGAAGGTTTGAATTTTGTGGTGGCCATGTTACTGTTTCTTTTACTCCTCTTATAGGCTAAAAATGACAATTTTGTAGTTCACTATGCATTCCTCGGCATTGATAATCTATCAAATTCTTGATCCTCTTAGTTACATGTATAAACCAAAAAATTTATGAAATGATTATTTTGTGTCACAAAGCTGTGATTAAAATGACACTTTGAGCAGTAAAGATTTGGACGCTAAAGGCAGTGTTAAGGACAAACATTCACGTGGGACATGGGAATGAGGTCAGTCTCCAGGGCCATTGAAGAGGTACCTGGGCACCGGTGGCTCAAACATGTCATCCTAGCTACTCAGGAGGCTCAGATCTGAGGATCAATGTTCAAACCCACCCAGGGCAGAAATGTCCATGAGACTCTTATCTCCAATAACTACTGTGAAAAAGCCAGATATGGCACTATAGCTCATGTATTAGAGTGCTAGTCTTGAGCACAAAGAGGCTCAGGAACAGCACTAGGCATAGAATGATTAAATTATTCCTCAGAAGTAATCTTGTAGCATTGAGGGATAGAGACACCTGTCTCAAATTTGTAAAGCTAAATAAGCTGTACAACTACCACCTATGCTGCTTTGGGGGTAGCATTGTCTGTTTTTTTTTTCTTCATAAAGAGGTTCCTCTGGCAAGGTGACAGCTCTTTGTGGGACTGTCTATCTTAAAGTTCTTGGACATTTTTCTTGGTATTGTAAGATTCAACACAGGGCCTGACTCTCAGAAGAGTTCCATGAATGTTGAACACATATTTCTGAAATCCCCAAAAGCAATTTCCCAGGAGTCTAGATCACTGTTCCTAGGGGGAATGAATAAGGGATAATTTGAATATTCATTTGCTGGCCAGTAAGTGCAATTTGTTGACATGAGAGAAAGTGAACTTTAGATTTCAAGAGCAGTCCCTGGAACTCGAGCTTCGGAAGTGCTCTGGGCAGTGTCTGTTTGGACGGGACCATAGAAGTAGTAACAGCTTCATAGGATACTCTGTGCTTGGTAGGGAGGCTAGTGCATGCTAGCTACCTGAGGAATCTGTAGAAGAAATACCAAAGCTAAGTTCCTGTGGGAATTCCTCAACTATTGGACAAGGCTTGGCCCAAAACTTAGGGTGCTCTACATACTAATGGGTAGCAATAAAGTTTTTCTATTTTCTTTTTGGCAGTATGTTTTTTTTTTTCTCAAAAATAGTATGTATGTATTGATAAAATACATATCAAATATCAATTAATGTTAAAATCAAATTATCAATAAAATAAAAAATTAAGTAAATTAATGAAATAACCAAAAAAGTACTATTTATTTGTTAATACTATTATTACCTTTAGTCCAAATTTGTATCATAAAGAGAAAGTTGATTATGTTGGGCATATTCCCATCTACTCATTAGTTACACTGCTGGGCTTAGGAAATTCGTCCAAGGGCCAGCTTACCAAACCCTTTACTATGTGTATACTTATCTATTTATTTTTATTTTTTCCAGTCCTGGGGCTGGAACTCAGGGTCTGAGCATTGTCCCTGGCTTCTTTTTGCTCAAGGTTAGCACTTTACCACTTGAGCCACAGTGACACTTCTGGCTTTTTCTCCATATGTGGTACTGAGGAATTGAACCTATGGCTTCATGTATATGAGGCAAGAACTCTATCACTAGGCCATATTCCCAGCATCTGCATTTATTTTTGTGTGTGACATAACTGGGGCTTGAATTCAGGGCCTGAGCACTATCCCTGAGCTTTGTTTTGCTCAAGTCATTAGAGCTTCAGATTCACTTTTGCCTTATTTATTTATTTATTTATTTATTTATTTATTTATTTTAGTGGTTAACTGAAGATAAGGGTCTCATGGATTTTCCTGGCTCCGAACCTTGGTCCTTAGATTTCAGCCTCTTGAGGAGCTAGGAGAGTGCCCAGCTTCAAACATTTGTATTTTATAGTTGTCTTGGTTTTAAATTTTTCTTACCACATTTCGCATGATATTTATCCTAGGATAAATATCCCAGCCCTCCCTCTCTCTCCTTGATCAGAAAGATGGACACTGGTCCACACACTATACCAGCGGCCTGGTCTAGGAGCTTTCAGGCTTTAGTTAGGACCAGAATCAGCTGGGGTTAAAAGTCTAGCTTTGCAGCTCCTGGCCACAGAGTTTCTCATCCACCAGGTGGCTAGGAGCACTTCCAACTAGATGGGAACCACAGTAGCTGGATAGGAAGTTGGGAAATTTGTTGATTCCTAGTTTTCTTGCAAGGGCCTGATGAATGATAAAGAGCTGCTTTTGTTTCTTAAATTCTGGGTGTTGAAATATGTAATTCAGCTTCTTTGTGGGGACAAGCTAAGGAGGGATTGCAGCTGGCTAGGAATGATTACATTAGTCCTTAGAAGTAATTTTGTAGCATTGAGGGATAGAGACACCTGTCTCAAAGTTGCAAAGCTAAATAAGCTGTACAACTACCACCTATGCTGCTTTTGGGGGTAGCATTGTCTGTTTTTTGTTTTATTTTTCCTTCATAAAGAGGTTCCTCTGGCAAGGAGACAGCTGTTTGTGTGCCTGTCTTAAAGTTCTTGGACATGTTTCTTGGTACTGTACCATTCAACACAGGGCCTGACTCTCAGAAGAGTTTCATGAATGTTGAACAAATATTTCTGAAATCCCCAAAACCAATTTCCCAGAAGTACAGATCACTGTTCCTAGGGGGAATGAATAAGGGATAATTTGAATATTCATTTGCTGGCCAGTAAGTGCAATTTGTTGACATAAGAGAAAGTGAACTTTAGATTTCAAGAGAGGTCCCTGGAACTCAAGCTCTGGAAGTGCTCTGGGCAGTGTCTGTTTGGAGGGGTCAATAGAATCAGGAACAGTTTCATGGGATGCTCTGTGCTTGGCAGAGAGGCTAGTGAATACTAGCTACCTAAAGAGTCTGTAGAAGAAATACCAAAGCTAAGTTCCTACAGGAAGGCCTCAACTATTGGACAAGGCTTGGCCCAAAACGTAGGGTGCTCTACATACTAATGGGTAGCAATAAAGTTTTTCTGCTTTCTTTTTGGCATTACTTTTTTTTAAAGTATGTATGTATTGATAAAATAAGTATCAAAATATCAATTAATGTTGAAATCAAATTATTAATAAAATAAAAATGAAGTAAATTAATGAAATTACCAATAAAGTACTATTTATTTGTTAATACTATTATTACCTTTAGTCATTCAAAGGACAGCTGTTGTGCTGTCGACAATTGGGGGCCACGTTTCTACCTTCTGGTGCTCAATCGTCAGGCTTGCCATTGGTAATAGAATTGCCTACAAAGGCTGTTTTTTTTTTTTTTGGCCAGTCCTGGGCCTTGGACTCAGGGCCTGAGCACTGTCCCTGGCTTCTTCCCGCTCAAGGCTAGCACTCTGCCACTTGAGCCACAGCGCCGCTTCTGGCCGTTTTCTGTATATGTGGTGCTGGGGAATCGAACCTAGGGCCTCGTGTATCCGAGGCAGGCACTCTTGCCACTAGGCTATATCCCAGGCCCAGAAGCTGGTTTTTTAAAGAGTAATTTCACTTAAATTATTCTGCACATTGTCGTAGAATGATGGTGATTTTTTTTCTTACCAGTCCTGGTGCTTGAACTCAGGGCAAGGGCACTATCCACGAGCATCTTTTGCTCAAGGCTAGCCCTCTACCACCTGAGCCACAGTGCCACTTCTGGCATTTTCTGTTTATGGGGCACTGAGGAATAGAACCCAGGGCTTCATGCATGCTAGGCAAGCACTCCCACTCTGCCACATTCCTAGCCCAAGATGGTGATCTTAAAAAATATGTACATTTTAAAAACTGAGAGACTATGAAGGAAGGAGTGACACTGTCCACAAAGAAATGTACTCTCTACATGACTTATGTGACTGTAACCCCTCTGTACACCATTGACAAAAATGTCAGTAATACTGTTTTTTTTTTTAGGGGTGAGAGGCTGGGTGCTGTCCCTGAGATTTTCTGCTCAAGTCTAGGGCTCCTCCACAGTCTCAGACTTTCCTGCCTGGGTCGGCTTTGAGCCGCCTTCCTCTGATCTCAGTGTCCTCTGTAATTAGGATGACAGGCATGAGCCACCAGTGCCTGGTGTCCCTGACATTCTGATCTTCAATTAACCACCCAAAAGCTCATGAGCGCTTGTGTGTGGAAATGGATACAGCTAGGCTGTTGATGCTTCTCACCTGGCTCCTCTCTTCTACTTCCTCTTGTTAAAAGCTACCAGCAACAGTGTTACAAAGAACCTGAGAGAATTTATACCTGTCACTCAACATTAAGGAATGGCAAGTGGGGAGCCCATTTCCCCATTGTACCAGTGGTTCCTGGTATAATCCTTGTTACTCAGAAAGCTCAGAACAGAATACATTTCCCCAGTCAAGACATTAATTACAGAGAAGAAAGGACATAGACATGTGATTTTGGGTCAGTACCCTGCCTTGTTGTTCCCCATCCCCAGGATCTCCATTGGCTACAGGGATTGTCTGTATAGCTAATTCTTACCAATACAATGGGTTGTTTGCTTATCAAAGACTCTGCTACCCAAGAACCAATACTGTGGAATCATAGCAAACTGACACCAATGTGCGATGCAAGCAATTTAATGGAGCAAGGCTTTGGAACCTCTACATATTGTGGTGAAGAAACATAGAGCCATGAAGTACAGCATAAACCAGGAAGCATCCTTCTATCACAGATTCTCACACTTCTTCAAAACTAAAAACTGAAGTTGAACAAAGAGAAGAAAGTTAAAATCAGCCATAATATCTGCAGAATATGCACCTGCACGCTCACGAGCACACACACACACACACTCACACACATACCCTAGTGAAGTATCTGATGCAAATACAGCAATTAGTGTACATAAATCAATATCCTCATTACCACTGGGTGAATGCACTCAGAGGGGACTCAAGTTTGTGGGACCATGAGAGGCCCCAGGAGGATATAGCATTGTAATTTCTATTTCCTCTGATAAGTCATAAAAACAGGCTCTCCCTTCTTTCCAAGGAGGGACCCAGGTTGGCTACTTGGACAGGGGTGAGAGGCAGTTTTGAATAGCCTCGCTTGGAGGAGTTTTCTCAGCCAGTGTGGTGGGCAGAATACCAGAACCCAGCATGACCCAGAGCCCTTGTCTAGCTCTTTCTTCCCCACCTGTCCCGGCCTATTCTCATCCTCTCAGCTTTGGGAAACACCACAAGGGCTGTGATTCCCTCATCCTGCAGAACTCAACTGCACACACTCCAAGTTCAAAGCCACAGTGCCGGGCTTGGAATATGGCACCATGGGAAATGTCACAACCAGGGCAGTGTCCGAGGGGAGGGGCTAGACAAGAGGTGATGGCTGTGTGAGGTGAGCTCAGTGTTGACTTCAGTCGCTGCCCACTTGCAGCTGTGGGTAAACTTTCCATGAGAAGGCCAGGAATTTGGAAAGCATCCTATTTATGTGTCCTGTGATTGGCAGGCCAACCTCATTGTTGACGATCTGACCAAGAAAACCTCTATGCATAAAGAAAAAAGAAACTACCAGTACTGGGGTGCAGGAATGGAGCGACAAAGGGGGAGATAATGTTGCCATTGTGTTCAGTATACATTATGTAAATAATGGACTATTTATCTTGTGGGTAGGGAAAGGAGGGAGAAAATGGGGAGGGGGATTAATAAGGAAGGGGTGATAACATCCGAGAAGCACGGCACTCATCAATTGACTGATGGAATTGTAACCCCTTTGTACAAACTCCTTAATAATAGCAATAAAGTGCTGGAAAGGTGGCGTGGAGTAGGGTGCTTCCCTAGCATGCATGAAGCACTGGATTTGATTCCTCAGCACCATGTGTGTAGTAAAAGCCAGAAGTGGTGCTGTGCCTCAAGTGGTAGAGAACTATCCTTGAGCAAATAGAAGACAGGGACAGTGCTCAGACCCTGAGTTCAATTCAAAGGATTGTCAAGTAATAATAACAATAATAATGAGGATGATTATGATGATGATAATAATAATAATAATGATAATAATAAAAGAAATTACCAATGCTAGTTTAAGGTTCTCTTTATAAAATGGTCCCAAGCCATCTATACATTTCTTCACTTTCATTCTTGCTTCCGCAGCTTTTCGGGGTGCACCATAGCTATTAAGTTTTAAGTCTAGCAGGTCCTTGTGCCCTGCTATAAAGACGTAGTTTTCCCAAGAAAGACTCTGGCAGGTCTTGGAAATTACTGTGGAATGACAATATAAAGAAATTTAGTTTTTGGCAATCTATGATTTCCTTCCTTTACCAAGCCTTGAGACTACTGAATAGATGGGTTCCTTGGAGCTTCATGTTTTCTCCCCCACATATTTCAGACTATGGTGGCTTCATGAAACTTCAACAGCCAGGAAGTAGAGCTGGGAGCTCTTTTCTTTTTTTTTCTGGTCTTGTTTCTTGAACTCAGAACATGGTAGTCACCCCTCAGAGTTTTTTTTTCCCTCAAGGATTGGCCACTTTTGTGCTCTACCACTTGAGCCACAGCTCCACTTCTGGCTTTTTTGCTCTTTACTTGGAGAAAAGAGTGGCACAGACTTTCCTGCCTGGGCTTGATTTTAAGAGTGATGTCAGAGCTCAGCCTCCCGAGTGGTTAGAATTACTTGCATGGGCTACCGGCATGTGGCTGATTTTTACTTCTATAGTTTATACAGAAATTTGTTGAGAGGTTGTAAAGGGACAATGCAGCAAAATAATATAAGATTCAGAAAGCAAAGGAAGAACAATCATCCAAGACACTGGTGTTGGTGTGTCAAGACTGTAATTCCAGAGTTAGACTTGAGGATTGTGGCTCAAAGGCAGCTGAGGCAAGAAAATCTGTGAAATTCTTATGTTCAAACACCCACCAGAAAGCTAGGCCTAGAGGTGTGGCTCAAGTGGTAGAGTGCCAGCCTTGAGCAGAAAAAAACTAAGCAAGAATGGAATTCCCAAATTAAGCCCCAGTTCTGATACAACCTCCCCCCCCCCCCCAAAAAAAAGCCAATGCTTTAAGTTCATTGGCAGGGAAGGAATAGCCACAATGCATGGTTAGAATGAGAGCTGGAGTGAATTCTGGAAAAGTGGAAATCACCATGTGGATGATTCCATTTGTTCTACCAGGAGGACTGGCAGGATGCTCACTGACAGAAAGCCAGGGCTGGGCTCACCCTGGAGCCTGTTTCAAGTTTGGACTCAGATTTCTCCTTCTGAAACTTGGCTCTGTTGGCCTTCCCTGGTCCCCTCTGCAGTCATGTGGCCCCAGTGAGGGTTGGGATACCCTTAACAACATCCTTCTATTCACACCTGGCAGAAGCTACAAGGGTTAGTGCTACTTCCTAAAAAAATAAGTAAGCAAGTACGTGAACAATGTTGCAGAGTATCTGCACATTGGGCTGCAGAGTTAAGTTATGGGGAGTGTCACTGTCCAGGTTCTACACCCAGAAGCAGAAGAGAGGCTCCAAGTTAAAGGATTTCTACAAGCTGCTAGAGGTGACATACCCCTCAATATCCTACCTAGAAGGGTTTTAAGGGAGTGAGCTGCAGTCTTTTAGTGATTCGTTTCCAACACTTGCGTGTGGTCTACCCTGACCCCACAGAAACAAAGTTCATTGGTGTTCAGAGAAGAGAGCTTACCTTCGTGGCTGGCTAGAACACCACAAATAATATGATCTTCGTGGAAGCAGAAGCCCAGCAGGATGAGCAGGATAGGCAGGAGCACCTTCATGATTCGTGTGGCGTGTTCACGGTCAGCACTCAGTGAACAGATTGGAGGAGTGCTCCCTAGCTTGGGCAGGTGATGGAGAGCTGGTCTCTAAGTACCCAGCCGTGGTGACTGGTTCTGCCCACACAGGCACATGCCAGGTCACAAGGCCTGGCAGCCAGCCTTTCCCCTCCCAGTGGGGCAAACCTCCTCCTGTGGATTCTCATCTACCCCATCCCACTGGGCCAACGTCCAGGAGACATGAATGCTATCCTTTAGGTTTCACTTGCACCTTAATGCGTGAGCCACAGCCCCAATTTTGGATTTGGGTAGTCTATTGGACACAAGAGCCTCATGGACTTTCCTGCAAGGGCTGGCTTTGAACCACAATCCTCAGATCTCAGCTTCCTGAGTGGCTAGAATTATAGGCTTGACACACGGTGACAATCTCCTTCTTAAAACCAACAAGTACCTTGGCAGAGAAAAATGGAAAAAGTACTATCTTTGATAACAGCAACAACACTGACAAAAAGACATCCAAGTTGATCACAGTGGAAGCACGGAAATCTTTATGATGTAAATGGGATTCTTTCAACCTGGCCGAGGCCTTCATATGCCAAATGCCTAGTTCTTTGGGAAAACATTAGAACATGGTTGAAGGCCAGCTTTTCTCAAACTGTTCTCGCATATCAACCCTAGGTGAGCTACTATAGGTTAGTTGTATACTCTGCTTGGAATCTGACCTACTCTTTGAGGAGATTCCTTGTGTCCTCCTGGGAAGCTGCTTGCTTTCTGCTCCAGGCTACCTGGGTTCCAGCTCAAAAAGCAGCATTTTCTACTACTTGGTTCCTCAGAAAATGTTTTGACCCCCAGCAAGCCACTCTTTCCTCTTCTGTGATCATCATGCACCTAACTCACTGACTTGTGAGAGAAACAAAAACGTTAGTAGAAGAAAAACACTGGGCACAATGCCTGGCAGTAATTATCAGTGGTTACAATGATGAAAACAAAAGATAAAACTGAAAAGGTCATGCAGAAAGTAACACTTCCTTCTCAAACAAAAGTATCGATTGGACCACATCTTTCAATAAGGAAGTGTTTATCCTGTGAAGCTTCCAAGTTTGGCTCAGCTGTAAATGGAGTTTCTGTGCAAAGCTCAGTAACTCTTGAATATCTTAATTATTGTTTAGTAAATTCCATCTTTCCTTCCATCATATCTGTGGAAATACTACAATTTAAACTCCTCATCTTTTCTCGCAGGCCCTTATGCCTTTTATGCTTTCATTACATTTAGTAGATTCTTCCAATTTTGCCTGGGTCAGCTTGGGTCAGGATTCCCCTGTGTAAAGCATTCTTCATGGCGGCAAAGGCAAATGTGTGACACCAAACCCACATTATTTGTTGAGATGTCTTTTATTAACTAGCTGTATACACCTGCTGCTCTCCCTCCACCATCCTCGTGACCTTCCCTCCCAGGTCGCTAGGGTTACAGGTGAGAGCCACTGCTCCTGGCCTCTCTTAGGGTTTAACTTGAATTTTGGAACTAAAGTACCTCGTGGTTGATGGGTTGGGAATAAATAATATATTTCCCCAGGCCCTCAGACTCTCTCTATTCATGTCTTCAGCAAGATGTGCTCCTCACACAGGTCATTGTGACCTTGACAGAGGGCCAGGGGTCCTTTGGGATGGGTCCTCGAGTTTCTGGGAAAGGTACAAGTGTTCCTGGTATGTGAATACTGGTGGAAGATGATTCCAAAGGCTTAGTGTGCTCACAGAGACTCCAACAATGTTCTGATCACGTGTGGAACCTGATTTTCCTTCCTCTCTCTCTTTGCATCATACTTCTTACTCTAGATTAGTGGAGAGAGACTGCTTTCCCAGTGAATGTTAATCTACAAAGTTGATTTAAGATATAGTTTAAAGTTTGGTTTAGTGTCACATGAACATTATGACAAAAATATGTTTGTAATAAATCAAGACAGTGTTGTCAATGGCACGGAGTCAGAACAAAAGAATGTTGAGAGATATCTAACCATGTTGTTCTTAGCCTATAGCTTGGAATATTTAAAGGTTCCAGTGATTTCCTTACAACAAACTCATGGTCTCCCATATGTCATGCCTATGTAAATATTTTCAAAGTTAAATACTGGGAATTTCCTCTGACCAAGATGTCAGTGATGGAAAGGGGCTAATTTGACAATATATTACATCATTTTTATAAGCATGTAATGCCAAAGTCCGCTGTCTCCTCTTGTATCAATATCTATTAGTAACATTTAGTTGATGTACTTATGTTGACCAAAAACTTGACCCCTGCATCATTACCCAACTTAGAACCAACCTTTATTGATTCCCAAATAATATCCAAACTCCATGGCATATTTTGTGTCTTCTCTTGGGTCCCATTATGTGTGTGAAACATCTGTCATGAGGGAGTTGAGAGCACTCTGAACAGATGCCGACACATGCAGACTCCCGGGTCACCTGTTCCAATCCCAGCATGCCAGCCCTGTTCTCACCTCACAAAGCCAGTTCTGAGAAATACCACGACATAGTTAAGCTTGCTCCCTGCACATTGTGCATGGAGTCTTGGATGGTGCAATGAAAGCTCACAAGGACATTACGAAGGACAACAGCCTGTGAGCATCATCCAGGAAGTTCTGATGCTGGGAACCAGTCCCTGTGCACTCTGTGATATAACCTAAGACCAGCGACTACTTCTTCAGGTGGCAAGAAGTTTACAGAGCATCTGCCCTTGCTCTGATCTTGCTTTGATCTGGCTATAACATCCATTCCTCTCTTGTTGGCCTGAACTATACCTGTTGGGGTCAGCTGCACCTTTAAGGGGCCACAGCTGACCTCAGCCTGTCTCTCCCCTTCCTGTCTTTAACTGGAAGAGAAGGAAGTCTGACATCACTTGAGGGACAGCCCCTTGGGACCAATCAGGGGCCCCTCTCTTGTGCCTGCCTTTGGAGTATATCTGGGACGTTCCTCATTTGAATAAACAGAAGCCCTAGAGGTTTTCTCCAGGGACCCACGCATCCGTGTCGTTCTTGGTGGCTTTGGGGCACCCTGTGACGACACGCCACCGAGGCTACCCGTGGCCATCGCTCCCTCGTGAGCGATAATGGACCACCCAGGTAGGGGCGGACAAGCCCCTTCCCCCCCAAGCGAGGGGAATTCGAGAGAGAGACGAGGCTACCTGTTTCCATCGCTCCCACGTGAGAGTGATAAAGGGCCACCCAGGAAGGGGCAGAAAAGCCCCTTCCCCCCCAAGCGAGGGGAAGTCGAGAGAGAGAGCCCACATATCCCGATATGAAATAGTTTCTAAGTGACCCATTTTATTCAAGGAACCAAATTCCTAGGTCTGTAATTAGAAAGAGTGGTGAACTCAAAGAAATGTTGGAGAGGCATGTCGCTCTATTCCGGCATTTCAGTCTCTTAATATGTATGGGCAATTAAAAAATAAAGTGTACATAAGAACACTGGTGAAATCCTCTAAATCCTTTGCAAGGTCAAGAGTACATTTGACACTGCATGCAAAGCAGCAACTTCATCACCACATGCAGTTAACATGCAGTCAGGACACCTTCTCCATGGTCCCTTGGATTTGCTCCTCCTCTGAAGGAAGCACTTGATTGCTGAGGATCTGCATTCCACCCTACGTTCTTTCTCAGGAAGCAGCGCTGCTGGAGCAGCACCAGCCTCCCAGGAGTGGATCTGTTCTACTTGGAAAGTTAGGCTATCTAACAAGATTCCAAATGGAGAAGTCCTTCCACCCCTGCTGTCCAGATCCTATCAGTTCCACCTTGAGATGCAAGTGCAGTAGTTTGCTGGGTCTGGTTTGATGTCCTGTAGCTCATTGTTAGACCCACCACACTGTGAAGCTGACACATGAGGATAAAAATTCCCCCAGCTCAAGGGGACTTCCCAAATAGGAAGATTTTGGAGGCCTTACAAAGTAGACCTCTAAAAGCAACATGAAAATACACAGTTCCTTCCTTCTGTCCCACACTAGCTCCTGTCCTTCACTAGTTAAATAGAGAAACCTTGGAGCATCTGGGTAATAGGGTTTCATTGCCACTAAAATGAAGAGCTACAAAATTATTTAAACAACTGAACAAAAGCAAATTAAAGTTTATAGAGTTAACATGGAGAGATATTCAAGAACTACAGAATAAAGGAGACGGTCACATGATCACTGCGGACCAGGGATGTGGGAAGATGTGGGATAATTACAATCTAGAGGATTTGGCCTGGTGAGGTTATTCTGAGTGACACGTCACGAATGCACACCTTCCACACGTGTCTAAGTGATGAAATACAGAACAGGAGCCACATTTCAGACGTCAACTCTTGACTTGTTTGCCATCTATATGTCACTGTTTGTGTCACCCTACCTTATAAATAAATGGTGCTATGTGGCAAGCTGTTCACAATACTGAAGGATGTACTATTTTGCCACTGTTCTGAGATATGGCAGAAATCCCTGTGTCAGAACTTCCTACTGTTGTGTCACATTTCTCTTGCACAAAGTCTACAATTTAAATTCTCTGTACTAATAATTCAAAATAGAGTGAAAAGCAACATCAAAAAAATTAAAACAGAAAGAGGATGTACGAGGTTGAATATTATGAAACTGGATGATTTCCAACTACGAAAATGGAATACTGAAACCTCTTGAAATGATTTCAATTTCAGAGGCAAGTACAGGAAGAGAGACATCAAAATCCAGAGGAATGTGCTATAAACATTTGCAGAAACATCACAATGAGAGCCCCCAGCCCCTGTATGACTAATCTAAGAATAAGTAAGTAAGTACGTTAATCCACCACAGTTTCTTTTCTTTAAGATTTAGTTATATTTTGAAGGTAATTACAGAGAGGTTACTCTTACACACATAAGGGAATGAGTAGTATTTTAGGTGATAACATTTCTTGCTGAACGTTGTTAACTCCTTCCTTGGTTTTCTCCCACTTTCCCTCTCACCTGTTCCTCTACCCCAAGTTGTAAAGTTAATTTCCAACAAGGCATCTTGTGAGTACATTTGTTGCATGAATTCTCCCTTTGTTCCTTTGTCTCACCATTTTGGTGAGACAACTTAGATAAGCACCATTGATTCTTGATCAATTACCACTTATTCATAACTAAGTGATTGACCAAACTGGATTCACAGAGAAAAGCCTTCATTAACATTACTAATTCCAAGCCTGCCTCACTATACCAATGTCTTCCTTAAAATTTCAGTTTTACTATATGTGTAATATAAAGAAAAAAGTGATTATATAGATAAAAGTACCCACGGCATCATGAGAGTGTGTAAGGTTGACCTCAGTGGTAGCACACTTTATGAGAGAGTAGAACTTTCATCCTGGGTACAGAGGCACGTCCTTGGCACACTGCCTTGCTACTGATGGAGACATTGCAACACTTCGCACGCTGGGTCCCCTTTTTGTCCATGTTTCCGCTCATTCATTCCAGCTTCCCCTAGAATCCTGACAGAGTTGCCGTGTGCATGGTTTGGGTTCTTCAGTGTTGTTCAGTTCTGTGGTAGAATAAGTGTGTTGTGTGGAAAGCAGGAAGGATTCGATTTGGTGTCCCAATGTCTTGGATTCAAGCTCAGCTCCCATCTCGTCTAGTGCTAAGGTCCTCAGCAGACTGCTTCACCTAGATGCCTCAGTTTCCCTTTCTGTTCAATCAAGAGGATAATAAGACTGCTAGCTCCTGGGATTTGTGAGGGGACAAAAACAATTAACTCAGTGAAATACCAGCATCTGACAGAAAAGGTCAGTGATGATGATTGTGTAACCAGAAAGAAAGTCACAAATAAATCAAGCAACAAAACAGCAAATAGAATCTCATCTGGCAACAAGGAAGATTTATTCATCCTAAATGAGAACGAAGTGTTTGGTCGGATTTGGCCCTGGGTCCAATACAGTGTCAGTGTCAATCAAGGTAGTCATATTGCCATATCTTAATGATTGTTTTATGATCAGGACCTTGGGGTTATTATTTTGGTCTTTATTTATTTATTCATTAATTAATTAATTTTTTTTATTTCTTTGGCTTGTGTTTTCCTTTTTAGTGAGTGGGTACTATGCTTTTAACTGAGAAAACCATTATGTGCTAGGCAGACACAATACCGCTTAAGTCTTTCTCCCAGTCCTTTTTTTGCCTTAGTTACGGTTTCTAGGTAAGTTCTGCTGGTTTTGTATGAACCAGAACTATAGGTGAAGGATGCCATTCTCTGAGGGGCAGCCTCCCAACAGGAGGGGGCATGGAGCCTTGGCTTCTCCTATGGATCAAATTGTGCTTGTTGGAAGTAAAGTTCAGCAGGTGGGGTACATGCAATCTCTGGGTTCCCGTCCTCACAATGTGCTGTCAAATGACCTTTCTGTGAAGGTGACGGCTAAGCTCCTCTGACATTGCTCTCCTGAGTGGTGAGCAGAAGTCTGGTGTCAGCAAACCCCAGCATGATGGCTTGCCCATCTTCATGGCCACGTGGAATCTCACAGCGTGGAATATTAAGCTGATTCTCATTTTTCTCTCCCATGACATCAACCATCTTTTTTTTCTGCTCTTGGAGCTTGCATTCTGTGCCTAGAGCTGTTCCTGAGCCTCTTTGTGCTCAAGACTAGCACTCTAATACTTGAGCTATAGTACCACATCTGGCTTTTTTTCTTAGTAGTTATTGGAGATTAGAGTCTCACGGACATTTCTGCACTGGCTGGGTTTGAACATTGATCCTCAGATCTCAGCCTCCTGAGTAGCTAGGATGACATGTTTGAGCCACTGGTGACAGAGCAATTAGGCAAGACGAATACATAAAGGGGATCCAAATACGAAGAGATGAAGTTAAACTTTCTCTCTTCGCAGATGACATGATCTTATACCTAACCCTGAAGCTACTAGAGCTGATCCAAAACTTTGGCAAAGATTCAGGATATAAAATAAACACTCAAAAATCAACGGCCTTTCTCTATGCTAATGACCCAAATGCTGAGGTTGAAATCAGGAAAGCAACTCCTTTTGCAATACCCTCAAAAAACATAAAATACCTTGGAATAACCTTAAGTAAAGAAGTGAAAAACTTCTATGATGAGAACTTTAAAAACATGAAAAATGAAACTAAGGCAGAAGAAAGGAAATGGAAAAATCTCCCATGCTCCTGGATTGGGAGGATTAATATAAAATAAACGGCAATCTTGCCAAAGGCTATCTACAAATTCAACGCAATACTCATTAATATCCCAACACAATTTTTTTAATTGAAATAGAGGAAGCAATTCAGAAATTTATATGGAACAATAAAAGACCCAGAATAGCAAAAACCACCCTAAGCAGAAAGAACAGTGCTGGAGGAATTACAATATCCAACTTGAAGCTGTATTGTAAAGCTATAGTGATAAAAACAGCTTGGTATTGGCACTGGAACAGGCCTGAAGACCAGTGGAACAGAATTGAAGACCCAGAAATAAACCAAAAGAACTATGCCAACTTAATCGTTGATAAAGGAGCTAAAAAAAATAGGATGGAAGAAAGAGAGCCTCTTTAACAAATGGTGTTGGCAAAACTGGTTCAACACATGCAACAAACTAAAACTAGATCCTTATATATCACCCTGCACCAAAATCAATTCCAAATGGATCAAAGACCTCGAAATTCAAACAGATACCCTGAAAAAACTAAGGGAAGGAGTAGGAGAAACACTTGGGCTCCTTGGCACAGGACAGAACTTCCTTAACAAAGACCCAGAAAGGCTACAAATCAAAGAAAAGATGGACAAATGGGACTGCATCAAACTGCAGAGCTTCTGCAGGGCAAAGGACATAGCTCACAAGATAAACAGAAAACCCACAAATTGGGAGAAGATCTTTACCGGCCATTCAATGGACAAAGGCCTCATATCTAAAATATATGCAGAACTAAAAAAATTACATTCCTCCAAAACAAAACCGGAAATAAACAATAGCCCTCTCATTAAGTGGGCTAAAGACTTAAAAAGAGACTTCTCTGTTGAGGAAATGAGAATGGCCAAGAGACAGATTAAAAAGTGCTCTACAAAAATTTGAGAAAAAAAAAAAGTGCTCTACATCACTGGCCATAAAATAATGCAAATCAAAACAACATTGAGATTCCATCTCACCCCAGTAAGAATGTCCTATATCAAGAAAACTAACAATGACAAATGTTGGAGGGGATGTGGCCCAAAGGGAACCCTAAGTCATTGTTGGTGGGAATGTAAACTGGTTCGGCCACTCTGGAAAGAGGTATGAGATTTCCCAGCCCACTCTGGAAAAATTTTAAAGGTCAAATTTTCTCAAATTCAGTGTTGGATCCATCAGAATTCTAGTGGAGTCTATGTATGCTTTGTTTGAAATTCTAACCAGTGTTTTCAGTCTTTCTGAGGAAGGAGCTATGGGCTGACATTGTGGGCAGACAACCTGGGTTCAAAGTCAGCATTATGTATTGACAGGACACTCAGCAAGTTGCTCCACCTCACAACCTCCCCTATCTTTATTATAAAAGTGATCATAATAATAGAGCAAAAAATAAAAGAAGCAATTCAGGGCTGGGCAGTGCTGGTAAGGATTGTAATTCTAGCTACTCAGGAAGTTGAGGTCTAAGGATTTTATTTTGAAGCCAACCTCGGCAGGAAAGTCTGTGAGACTCTTACCACCATGGAACTGCAAAAAAAAAGAAAGCAGAAAGTAGAGCTGTGGCTCAAGTGGTAGAGGGCTAGCATTGAACAAAAGGAGATCAGGGAGATCAAGTGGGAACTGACTCAAGCCCTTGGCCCAGGAAAAGAAAATTAATAAGGGAAAGTCCTTGGCACAGAGTTTGGTAGTGAATGTTACTGGTTATAATCATGTAACAAAATAGGAAAGTTAGAAATAAGTGAAACATAATGAACCCATCACCTCTTGCCCAAAGTAAATACACTGGCTCTCCACCTGTCCGGAAGGACTGTGCATGTCGACTTAATGTGAACAAAACGTTCTTGCCCCCGGATCCAGTGGGAGTTTGGTGTCAACCTGAGTTGATTTCATTTCAATTCTTGAAATTGTTCTTTGATTGTCAGCTTTAAAGGTGGACAGTTACAGATTACTTTGTTCATTTGTTTGTGGGGTTTGATCCCAGGGACTCTGTCCTGCACTGAAGCAATGTCTGTGGCTTTCTGGAAGGACTTCTGACTTTTGCCCCCTTACCCTCCTCTGAGATCTTATTCAATATGGCCTCTGGCACAGCTAAGGCGCTAGGCAGGGGACACCATGCTGGCCTCTGAGATCCTATTCAGTATGGCCTCCAGCATTTGTAAGAGGCTGGGCAGGTGGCACCAAGCTGGCCTCTTGTTAGGATTTCAGTTCTGATTCATGGAACTAACGTACCCGAGGGTGGTGGGTTGGGATACTTACTCGCAAAGTGGATGGAGTCACCACGTTCCCATGCACACAGGATGTGCTGGCCCGTAGGCCCTTGGGCTGAGGGAAGGCTGCAGGGGTTCTCTGGCTTGGTGCTCCGGATGGAAAACATGTGGCTTCTGGCAGGACCCTCTGAAGGGTCTCTCGAAGATCCCAGTGCCGACGAAGTTTACCTGCAGATGCTGGCTCTCACTCCCAGCTCCCTGTCACAGTCCATTTTCTTCCAGTCACAAACTGTGTCAAGTGAATGTGAATCAGTAACCGTAATTTCAAATATAGAAAGCTCTAGCCCTCCGGCAATTTCAAGGACTGTTTTCTTGGCCCAAAAAAATATTTCAAAAGATCAGAGGATCACGGTTCAAAGCCAGCCGAGGCAGGAAACTCTGTGAGACTCTGATCTCCATTGAACCACCGGAAAACTGCAAGTGGCACTGTGGCTCAAGTGGTAGAGCACCAGCCTTGAGCTGAAGAGCTCAGGGACAGTGCCCAGGCTCTGAGTTCAAGCACCAGGATGAACAGGTTGCAACTGGGGACAAGGCAGTAACAGAGACCAGGTCATGGAATAGAAGTTTGGGGCACCAGGGGCCTGAAGCCTTCAGCCAGGTTCTGGCCCCCAAGGTCCATTTTACAAGATATTTCTTGAGTAGAGTACTGTGTCCTCAAAGCAGAAAGTTAGGTCACAATGTCCTTGAAGTCACAACCACCAATCCCATGATAGAGCCTTATTCAAGTGATAAATAACTTCTTTATCGTGAGAAGCAGAGGTAAGCAGTAAGTGACTTCCAATTTTCTTTTGACTATTCCCAAGTTTACAGAAAGCTTGGGATCGAATTAGCCTACACCCAGGATGGAAATCTGAATTTGTGTCAAGGTAGGTCTGGTGGACCTTTTCAGGAGACTTTCAGTGTTCTGAGACCTCATACTGGCAAGGGGGCATTTGGGGCTCACAGCTAGGCTTTTGGGGACTCTCACACCGATGAACAAAAATAGTGAGAATATTTTAGTTTACTACTGGTCCAGAAATCACAGAGAACAATTTTGAGGTAACTCATAACAATACAAACTTTTAGTTTATAGTCCGGGATATTCAAAATATGAAGTGGTATATTACAGGACGTTTCATGATTCCCTAAGTGCTCATTTATGTGTTATGTATTATAAAAGTTAAATAATTGGTGAGGGGGGATGAAGGGAGCATATGGGAAGGCATCTTGAGAAAATCCACAAAATATTCTTTGAATGTTTGGAGGGAAGAAGGCTAAGGGGGTGTGCTATACGGGGTGAACCTATGCAAAGTCCACTGTTCATACACACAAAATTCTCACAGGGAAACTCCTTTGCATTATTGATGTTTGCAAAAGACAAAAATAATAAAAGGAAGTAATAGTTTTCACTGGATACAATAAATGTGATCATACTTCACCGTTCACATTAAATAGTATTAAACGTAAAAAGTGAAAAGAGCACATTCTGATCACAGTGATGTATTTTAGTGACATATATGTATATATATTTCCATATATAATTATTGTATCAAACATATAATGAGCAAACTCAATGAAATATTTTGTTAATTTATCCCTCATTCTTCGCTGACCCTGTGAGAGTCAGGCCCTTCAGTTCTTCAGGGCATTGAGTGAGTGGATTCTAGCCCCTGCCCTCCCCTAGACCACCTGTTCTTGTACATTCATTTCTTGTTCATTTTCAAAGTTAAAAAGTGACTTTACATTTGAGAAAATGTCATTAAATATCTGAGATTATTACCTTGAGATTGCACATCAAAGCCTGGCAAGAGGTCTTGTGATGTCTAAACCGTTATTTTGTGCCCTATCCCAGGAGGAAGAAAAAAAATCATTCCTGCTTCACTCCTTCACTCCCCTCTTATATTGCCAATTACATCTTCTAACATTGTGCACCGACTTCCCCTTAAGTACAAAATTCAGAGTTTAGGGACTCTTCCTATGCCTGTCAATTGCCTTCATGTGTCATCTGCCATCACTGGATTCTTCTTGTTACCAAGATATAACAAGCTACATAAAATAATAAAAACCAAGAGAACCTACAAGGGAAATGATTACTGTTTTATAAAAAATTTGTTTCACAAATTCAAACTTTTTTTTTTGCCAGTCCTTGGCCCTGGCTTCTTTTTGCTCAAGGCCAGCACTCTGCCACTTGAGCCACATTGCCCCTTCTGGCTGTTTCCTATATATGTGGTGCTGGGGAATTGAACCCAGGGCTTCATGTAAATAAGGCAAGCACTCTTGCCAATAGGCCATATTCCCAGCCATTAAACTTTTTTTCGTTAATTTTATGCGAAGTTGTATACATGGGAAACTCAGCAGTCGCTCCAGAAAGGCAAAACAACTTTATTTTTCTTGTCAATATCGTCATAGTAATGAGTTAACACTGAGCTTGAACTCCAAAAACTATAGCAGGGCTCACAAACATCCCAACAAAGGCTATTTAATGTAACCTTCAAACATCTTTAAATATCTGGTTTAAGAGATGAAAAAAGACCTCTTAAAGTGAAATGCTAGCTTTTAGCTACTGTCATGCAATGCCAAAAATAAAATGCTTTGACTATGGATGAAACAAGCCTCTGGCTCTGCTGCTAACCTATCACTGACAGTGGGCAGGTGACAAACAGACTGGCGGTATCGCTCTCTCTCTCTCTCTCTCTCTTTCTTTCTCTCTCTGTCTTGAATGGCCTGGTTCTCTTCTCCCAACTTAAAATCCCATAGTGTGTGTATGTGTGTGTGTGTGTGTGTGTGTGTGTGTGTGTGTGTGTGTGTGGGGCCCTGACAATAATCCATTTCTTTTACCTTTCTTCAGTCTACGCACCTCAGGACCTGGATTCCTAATTTCTCCCTTCAGACAAAACTGTATGAGGCTGCAAAAGGCACCTGGAGAAACCCCCCCCCCCACCCCCCACCGTGCCCCTCCATCTTTACCTAATCACAGAAATCCAATTTCTCAGAGATTCCCTCTCTATTGCCAGCACGTACACCTCCCTAACCCCAGTAATGTTTTCTTTCTGGACCTGCAGTCTGGAAAAATAAAGAATTATGCTCTAAAATTGGGTGGCAAAGAGAGTTTAGGACACCCCCTTAAAATGCATGGTTAAAAATGTGAAGACTCTAATATTAAATCAACTCTTAACGGATTCGGTACCCATTGTGAGGCAAAATACACCTCTTTTGCTGTAAGAAGGGAATTGATCTTTCGTAAAACCCACGTAGTGGAATTTCTCTCTCCAACCAGAAGGAATAGTGAACACGATATGTAACAGTTGCTATGTTTGGGGACTGGGAATATGGCCTAGTCGTAGAGTGCTTGCCTTGTATACCTAAAACCCTGGGTAAGATTCCTCAGTACCACATATACAGAAGAAGCCAGAAGTGGTGTTGTGGTTCAAGAGGAATAGTGCTAGCCTTGAGCAAAAAAAGAAACAAAAAGAAAAAAAAAAGCCAAGGACAGTACTCTGGCCCTGAATTCAAGACTCAGGACTGGCAAAAAATAATAGTTGCTATATTTATGGTCTTTTTGTCTAGAGTGTACATGAGTTTGGAAATGGTTATTCCTTGTGTGCACAGACTATATTTCACATGCATTAACAGCGTTAGCATCAATAAGAAAGCAGCTATGGAGGGAACAAGGGTGAACAAATGCACCTTTGCTATTCAATCCACACTGAGTGGTAAAAGAACTATACAACTTCTTTGTGGGTTCAGGTGGGAATAACTGGAGAGGGGGTGGGATGTGTGACATCTTAAAATAAAAAGTGCTCATTACCAGACTTCCGTAGCTGTAATCACGTTGTATATCACTTTTATAATTATAATGATGATGAGGATGAATCACAGATGTTATGTCATCCTCTCCAGTTTTCCCCACCCTTTCCTCTTGTCCTCAGACCAAGGGTCCATTCAGAGGTTGTTCTGTGCTCCTCCATACTGAAGTGTTGGACACAGATGTAGAAAGGAGCATTTCTGTCTGGACATCGGTCATCGTCACTCCTCACATTTATACAAGCCTGCCTCACTCTTCAGAGAGGCCCTGGTGTCTTGCAGTGAAGGAGAAGAGGGGGAGCCTGTCCACAGGGTTTTAGATCCCCTTCTTCCTTACACTTTGGGAAGTGAGGAGCATGCATAGGTGGGAAAGATGTAGCCTGAGGGAGCTGATCTGAACCAACTTCACACACCACCAGCCTGCTGTCTTCAGAGACAGTTGTGTGCACCAGGGGTAGGAGGAGGCAGGGAGGGGATTCCCCTGAGAGAGGACCCATGCTGAGGAGTGACTTCAGGAGAAGAGTGCTTTCCAGACCCTTCCATCCTAAACACTCCTTAATGAATAACTCCTTAATGAATAACTGGGCTCCTTAATGAATAACTGTGACCATGTGCGGATATTACGGCTTCCATAGCCTCTATTTGCACAGAATAACAACCCAGAGCATTCATGCTTGCAGGTAGTTTATTGGGATGAAAATGTAAGTGAGGTTTCAATAATTGTCTTGCATCTCCTATACAAAAAGACAGAAATAAGAAAGAAAAGCCATGTTTTATAGCATCTGCAACTGGTGTCTGTGCCAATCCTGTACTTCTCCCAGACAGGGGTATCATGAAAGGCTAATATTTCTCACATTGAGCACTGTTGTATATTGTATCCTGGAAAACAGAACAGGGCTGTCACTTGCATGTTCTTACCTGCAGAGTCAAGCATTGAAACCTAAAACCACTCGTGTGTGTGTGTGTGTGTGTGTGTGTTTGTGTGTGTGAGTGCATTGGTGGGGGCTCTCTTTAGCTGCAATAACAAGTGTCCAAGAAATTCTAGAAGCAGTTTCAGATGATCTACTGCTCGGTTCGTAGTTATTGTGGCAAAAGGCAGGCCACTCATTCTGCATCTCCTACAAGTACAATAGATTCACAGTTGCCTGCACTTCCATTCTCCTTCCATTCTTGTTTCTACTCAGTTTTGCTTCCAATTTAAAGGGGTTCATTTTCATGTTGTGTGCTGACTTAAAAGGGTGCCTGGAATACAAACCTATAGGGCTTGTAGCACAGGTAGCACTCCTTTCTCTTGGTGCTTCCTTTTGGGGTGATTTCACTGGTAACCTGTATTTTGGACACATTGGAAGCATGGTTCCATGTAGTGAACTTCACTAACCTATTCATGAATCTGTAAACTGATAGATATCCTTTCGTCTTTGTTAGATCTTAGAAATATCTCCAGTGAATTCAAGGGTAATAACGTGAGTTTAGAAGAATCCCTTAATGCTGAGGATTGGAAGGGTCTAGGGTTGTGGATTTGGGATGAGGAAGATGTGGGTTCACATCCAGGAGGAAGCGGCTGGTCATGGCCCGTCCTTTTCCAAGTTATAGCAGTCGTCTCTGAGAACCTGCATTTCCACCAAAGAGACAGGAGCAAGTAAGACTGTGCTGACATTTGATAGAAATGTGAGTAGGTCTGCGGGAGCCAATTCATCACATTCCTACATTAAGGGAATCTGTAATGAGTAGAACCCTGCAATCCATTCTGTTCTACTACTTTCTTATCTATTGAACAAATAACATAGGAGAATTTCCTGTGAACTGTGGTCAGTAGTGTGTGTAAATTCAGGTGTGGAAAAAAAGTTAACCCAGGCCTTTATCTGTTGAGCTCTCTTTGTCACGTGAAAAGTAACATGGATGAGAGAGAGAAAGAGAGAGAGTCTGAGAAAGAGATAGAGAGCGAGAGAGAGAGAGAGAGAGAGGCAGGTGCTCATTTATATTAGGATCAAGAAAATTTCCACACACAAAGAGGAGATGAAACATTGAAGTGACTAATGAAAGACTGAATCTTGAAAGCAGAGCAGGTCAACACAGGTGCCCTCTTTGTCCATCTTTGACAGCTGAACGTTGGCCTCCAGGGGCCGAGTGGGAGAGTATATCAACAGAAAGGACATGAGGTCCGGAGGAGCAGAAGGCAGATAGCTCTTGCCAAGAATAAAAGAAGTAGAAGAGAAAGAAATTTTTCAGTTCAGTGATTAATATAATTGAAAACAAACGATAGAGGAACACCGTAAAGAATCTTGTGACAAAATAAGCAGATTTGGTGGGGGGAGGGAGGTACAAACTAGAACAAGGAAATATGCACAGAAGCCAGCGAGGTAAATCTGTTTCTGGTTGCCCATCCACAACTTGCTTGATGTGTAGGTTATTTGACAGCCATTTCTTTCACCATTTAAAGGGGGCCTGAGGGACCAAGAATAAAAAAGATTTAGAATAGGAGATTAAAATTACATGTATTTATGTTTTGTTTCTTTTTAAAGAATTTTTTATTGTAAAGATGATGTAGAGAAGGGTAACAGATACATAAGTCAGGGAATGAGCACATTTCTTTTTGAACAATGTTTCCCTCCCTCATTTTCTCCTAGTTGCATTTGTGCTTGAACTTAAAACCCCTTGCCCATATCCAGGTCCTTGCATCAAAAGTCAAAGATACTGACAAAAGTGAAAGATACTGACAAGGATCAGAAGCCCTGGCTTCTTTTTGGAGAGAGGGGAACTGCTGGGGCCCTAATCTTTATCAGTCTTCCTATGGTTTCTCTTTCATCTGAGAATTACCACATGTCAGGTACAGGTTCCCATACCATAGGGATTATTATGATTCTTTTAGGCTGATTGTTTTCTCAGTATACCTTTCATGGAGACACTTCTCTGGGTAACCAAATTTTAATAACTTTGCCCAGAATATCTTACTTGCAAACTAGCCTTAACAAGGAAAACGATCTCAGGAAAACGATCTCAGAATAATTGGGTTTCTGGTCTGTCTTCCTCCTAAAAAATCTTCCCTTTTCAACTTTCAAGTGCAGTTCACAAATTGTAAAAGCCGAATAATCTTGAGGGTCCACATGGTAGGGATTAATATTTATGGTATATCTTCCAGGACATATCATGGCATGATTATAAATTGTTCATAGATACCATTCCTACATAAGTTGATATTTGCAGTGTGAGAAAAATAATATTTTCATGACAAATGTTTCTTATAAAATATGAGATATTGTCAGATTTTTAAAAACACTGACCTTTCAGACTCTTTCCCATACTTAATGATATGAAGAAATATTGTGAGCAAAAAAAAATGTATAGTGACAGAAGTAGGGAAGGGAAGGGCAATATCAAACTGGAGAGACAAAGGCAAACCAATGCAACAGCAATACTCACAAGAGAATATGCTGTAAACCATCTGTAGAACTGGTGGGGGAGGAAGGTGGGGAGAGGGAAGGCAGAAGAAAAAGGAGGGAGGAGGTAACAAGTTTGATAAGAAATACACTCACTGTGTGAAACTGAAACCCCTCTGTATATCACAGCTACAATTAAGTAATTAAAAAATGCATAGTGATTCATTTTCAAACACTTCCACAAAGCTCTTATTGTAGCATTTATATATTTAAGTGTTTTTTTCATTATTAGTACCAGGTGTGTATCTACTGTCCCATATATTTGGGTCACCTACTTATTTTCCATTATTTTGTGATGGTGTAAACCTGAATCTCCCTTCACCTCCCTGACTATTTGTTAAGCAACCTCAGACATGTCTTTGGCAATCATTCCAGTCTAGTCTAAAAATTGGGGGACTGGGTCTGCTCAGCAGCTACAGAAACCTGAGGGAAAAACGTTTAGGGCATCTGTTCATTGGCAGTTAGATGTTCAACCCCTGAAAACCTTTCCTCCACCAGGCCTCACGCACATTAGAACAATGCTGGTAAGCAGAAACTTTTCCTAAAGCAGGCTCCTCTCTCATCAGAACAATACTGGTAACCTGCTTAGAGAGCTGTGTTCCCTCACTCCAGAATCAGCCATTCTTGGTGAGAAACAGAAGAACATCTACCATCGTTTATTTTTTTAAATTTTTTTGCCAGTCCTGTGCCTTGCACTCAAGGCCTTAATAATGTCCTTGGCTTCTTTTTGCTAAAGGCTAGCACTCTACCACTTGTGCCCCAGCACCACTTCTGGCTTTTTCTATATATGTGGTACTGAGGAATCGAACCCAAGGCTTCATGTATAAGAGGCAAGCACTCTACCACTAGGCTATATTCCCAGCCCCCATCTACCATCTTTGATACCATCCTCCCTAACTTTGCCTCCATGGTCCCAAGGGCGAATATGCAGGCCTCTCTGACATCTCCTCAATCCACGTAACCAATCTGGCCACACTATCCTCCTCAGCACACTTCTGTCCACTTCTGCCACTTCCTGACATGCTCCTTGTTATGGTTACTGGAGTTTGGAAGAAGACTGAAAAATAATGATGTCAGTCTGCTAGGGCCAAAACGTTAGCATTTTTTTTCTTGCACAGTGTTGAGGAAGGCCATGGCACCTTAAGGCACTGCGGGCGCGGGGGCGGTGACGCGCACCCCGAGCTTCCAGAGTGGCACATGCCGCTCTTGTGCTGGCTTGCCCTTGCACCTGCTCCGTCCCCCCACCCCCGCCCCCTCCCCGCTTCTGTGGCCTGCTAGACAAATAATGCTTTAGATTTTTTTTTTTTGTTAATATTTGATAGGTTTGGTGGTTGCCTCCTTCTGCCCTCACCCCCCGGTGATGGGCGTGCCAAATCCCCCACGGCTGGGCAGGGTCTTAAAGATATCTTGCTGTGTTAAGCCGTGCCACGTGTCTGTCCTGTTCGTGTCTTGTCTCCCATCTCCTGGACCTTCTCCTTCTCTTCAGCTCGTAAGGGCTGAACTGGTTTTATCAAAATGTGGCTTCTTCATTTCCTGGCCAGATAAACTGTGAAAGTTTTTGTTTCCTAGGAATTTTTTTTTTGCCTTTTAATTGACCACATGGTTCTAAAATATGGGCAAAATAATATCATTTTGCCACTGTAATTCCAGTAGACTTACATGGCCAATTCAGATATTTTTCCTAAGAGCACTCAAACCTTGTGCACAACCATTTGTCTGTGTATGTTTTTCTGTCCATTTGTCTGTGGATAAAAGCATATAAAATCTAGCATCAAGGTTTAAAAATTACTGTCTCTTTAACTACTATGTTAACCTGCTTAAGGTCTGTATTAAACTCTCCCTTGCAGCCTGTAGGTGGGGTTATAGCAAGGAAAAACCCCAGGTTTTTAACCCAAATGGATTGTTTGGGGGGTAAGCAAACGTGTCTATGAAAAATTCCAAAAGGTTCTAATATACAGCAATGAGTGATTTGACTGGAATCTTTAAAACTGCCCCTTGAGGGGTACTAAGAATTGGAAAAGTTTTTTTTTAATGGTTAAAAGTTGTTGTTTTTTTTTATCTGATGTGATTTGATTCCTATGTTATTTTTGCAATTTAGATATATTAAAAAGGCAAGATGCTGAGACCGGATTTTTTGTGTTTGTAATTCTGGTGAACACTGTTAAAATTCCTTTTTTGCAATTGTTCTGGATATCAGTCTAATGGTTCAGGTACTAAATTCTATGTGTATACTGTGATGTAATAAGTAAGACTCCTAACTATCTTAAGTTACATATAATCAGGCAAGTATTTTAAAGTATGTATAATAAACTAATGGGGATAAAAGTAAATTCTCATTAACTCTGTATGTAGAAAAATAATGGCAAAGCAAGCTAATGTTTCTCACTAATTTATTAGAAAGCTGAATGAATAAGTGTTTATAATTTTGTAATTGTAATTCTTTCATTAAGGAAAAATTGTCATTTGAGTTCAAAGGCCATGCAGTAGCCAGGACTGGAAAAAACAGGCAGCCAGGAAGCTGGATGCCCCCTGGGTTCCAGAGTTTTTTCAGGTGCAAATAAGGCTGAGGCAAAGGTGTGAATACTCCTACCTTTAACGGCTTAAAATAGATTTCTAGATAAAGGATTTGAGCAGCCAGAGTATTTAGAGTAACCAATCAAGGAATACTGGGAGGTTTCAAATGTCCTTAAACAGTCAGTGTAGAAAATTGCAGGCAACCCAGCAGGATGTGTGACAGCCTGTCCAGAGGATTCCGAGCGATGCCACTACAGCCTTGCCCAGATCCTTGCCCATCTCTCCTGCCTGCCTCCATCACACATGGCTAATCCAGGATGGAAGACATAGTCACTGCTGAAGCTGAGACTTTTACATTGTTTTAACCCTTTGCCCTCGATTGTCATTTATTTGTGTTCTCTTCCACTTTCCAGTAAGGTTAAATGATATGATTTGATAGCACATGGATCTCATTCATCTCATTCAGTCTGCTGTTCTCTAAGTGTAAACTCTGGTAAGGGTTTTTTGGTCAATTCTCAACAAGTTAAAGGTGAGTTCTGTTCCTATTGTTCTCCTTGTTGCTTTAAATGGATATAAAAATTGCTTTTATGCCTAAATCTCCTTGGATTGCAGTTCGAAGCCAGCCCGGCAGAAAAATCTCTCTAAAACTCCATCTCCCAATTAACCAGCAAAGAACCAGACTGGAAGCTTGCCTCAAGAGAATCTGAGAAATGCTGAATGCAGGGCCATGGCTCAAGTAGTAGAGCAGTAGCCTCCTGCAGAAGTACTCAGGGATAGTGCTCAGGCCCTGAGTTCAAACCCTGTGAATGCCAATGAGAGCATGCCATCCCAGCAACAAGCACCTGGACTCCTGGGACTCAGCCAGTCCAGGAAACAGGGATATGGAGAGGAGTAAGAGGAGAATGATGTCACATCCAAAACGGACTCACCCTGTCTCGCCCTTTCAAAACTAATCAGAGCCGGGAAATCAGGAGGAATAATTGTACCTACCCAACACCCATACTTGTCCGTTTTCCTTTTCCTGCCAGTTGTATATATGTATATATATTTATTTTAGCTTCTGACTGTCTACTCCAAACCGAACCAGTATCCCTAAACACTTCCTTCAGCTATCCCTCTTCCCTTGTAATTGGCCACAATTGGGTTTATGTTCTGAATGGAACTTTCGTGGTTTATGCCCAGGGTATGTTCTCCTATGTCATTCATGTTAACTAGCCCTGTGAACTTGCCAGCCTTTTGCCTGATCTTTTCAAGAGTCTCTTTTAACAAGATAACATCCCTCACTGAGGTCACCACATGATAACTTGCAGTCATCTTTCTACACTGCTGTGCCCACTGCAGATCTGGACCCTGGAGGCCTCCAGCCCTAGGGACTTCCTAATATGTCTAAGCTACAGGAGCTGGCCAGAGGAGACCATGACACCCTCTGGCCCTAATAACCATTCTCTTAGTAATGATGAAGATTTTCCTAACCAAACTGGATGGTACCAGGCAAATCAGGGCCCCTCATTACTTTGCCCCCTTTCAGCAGGAAGTAGTTCCAGATGAAATGACCTCCGCCCTTACTCCCAGCCTGGTGCCCCCTGTGTCACTAATTAAAACAAAAAGGGGAGGAACAGCCCCATATGACCAGTTAAAGACAGCTATGCTCACATTAAATATCTTAAATTTACACAAAAAAAGAAATTTTAAATCTCCCCAAACCAGTGCGGGAATGAGCCTTGTATGTGCCTTTCCCGACTGGGGAATTAAGCCCAGAGCACTCGGTCAGGAGAAATGTCTTCTCCTTGTTCTCTCTAGGAAAACAGAGACTGTGGTGGATTTCTGCCTGTGTACATCAGCGGTGGACCAGCGCCGGCCCTGCTTGCTTCCTGGACTCTGCCTGGTGTCTTTCTGGTGCAATGTTTTGCTGTGGCAATATTGCCTGCAGCCTTACAAAAAACTGGAATGGAGTATTATTACCTTGTCATTTCCCTTTTGTCTCTCTCCTGCTGCAGGAGTTGAGGTTTTTGACACCTTGCCTCAATGATTATGATCAAATGTTTATAAGATAGGCATAAGGGTTTAGCACCTTACTTCAATGTTTTTGATAAAATGTTTTACTAACTACATGTGTTAAGTTACCAGCGCCTTGGCTGCTGTGGACCACCAGAATCGCCAAAGCTTGAACCTGCTTCTACCTCACTGCCAGAAGAGGGGATACTGTCTACTTTGTCTTGAGTGGCGCAAAAATGGAATAAGAACTCCAATTTCTCTGGACTGAGCCAAATGGATGGCCCCTTCACTTACTCCCCCTTGTGGAAGAGGCCCCACATATATCTTATGTCAACATTTGCCTCATGTCTACATGCGCCTTATGTTTACAGCACCCACTGCTATCAAGAAACAAACAAACAAACAGAAGGAGGATATGTTGGGCTCTGGCTATACCTTTAAGGGGCAGTCCTGAGAGGGCTGCCACTTCTCCGGCCCTGGGGCTGTGTGGCTGTTATCAACTCCTACCTTTCCAAGGGAATGGAACCAGAAAGGCAGCCCAAACCAGGCCCGCCTCCCGTCTGGCTTGGAGCACATGGATATCATAATGGCGCCGAGCGGAGCCCAAGGGGTTGGTCCTGTGGGCTGTGATCTCTGCCTCTGGGGAAGTTCCGTGACATTACTGTGATAGACAGCTCATCAGCCTATCGCTAGTATCCAGTTAGTCCCTCCTCTGAGTAAAACCGGTGGAATTCCCAGAAGTTTTCCCCAAGATTCCCGCGCTTGTCTTATGTTGTTCTTTACAAGTGTGAGGGAAGGAGGGGCGTCTCACGACTACTCACACCCCGAGGCTATCATGTAGACCTCCAGCTTTACCACTTGCGGGACGGGCGGCTTATGCATGAGTGTGAAAGGGGACTACACAGGAGGTAATAAGGCCCTGCAGAAAGCAACTGTGCAAAGAAATACACAAGATGCATCTACAGCACTTGTATTGACTCATCACAGAAAGAAATCAAATGTTCCTTTGTACTTCTGAGAAAGCTAGAGAGACACACAGTATAACAGAATCATTATTGGGAAAGGTGAATAGGAAAGTTATGTCAGAAACGGGATCTGGAAGGTCAGAGGAGGAAGGGGAAGCTTGCCTTGAGAAGGAGGATATGTCACCTGGTTCAGATGGGTCAGAATCAACAGAGTCCTTGGAGTAGACAACAGGCAGGTTTGATTGGCATGCACACACACCATGAGGGAGCTGGGTACATGTTTACAGGAATCCGGAAAGTGGAAGCAGGTGGCAGAAATGATCCCTGTTCCAACTGGACATTCTTGGGGCAAGTGGAGGCCATTGAGAAGATGGTTCTGTGTTGAAGCCACTGTGTGGGGCCTGATGGTCCCATTCCCCCCAACCCCCGGTGTCTGCAGCCCTTTCCACTCTGTGCAACAGAGAGCATAGGCATTGTGGGTCCAAGACAACAGAAAGGTGCGTGGTGAGGCATAAGAAATAAGTTTGAGTTTCCAAAATCGCTTAGGAAAGGGCATTAGAAGGCACAGGAGGAAGTTAGGGGCAATATTGTTTTCTGTGTTTAGGAAATGTGTTTATGAGTAATCTCCAATGAGTGTTAAGAACAATAACCACTGACAATGCAGGTATCCAACCTCAACTGTACTTTCCTCCTTCACCTGTGCCTCTGGGGAAGCCACATTATAGGTCAGATGTCATTGTTCCATTCCTCCACACACACTGACCCCGTGGCCATAGTTCCTTCAGTGTGGATGTGAACTCTGGCTTGGTTGTTTTGTTTGCCTCCAGTAGCTGCTCCAGGCCTTTATCTCTGTGGATTCCCTTCATCCTAGACATGCCCAAATCACCCTGCATGGAAAAGAGCTGATCTATCACCACAGCCCCAAAGAGAGTCCACGTCTTGGGAGTCTCTCCATCCCTTGAGATCTCATAGATCTCCTCATTGGCAGGACACTGTGGTCCTTCCTGGCTAGCTCTGACATCTACAAACCTCTCATCTCTAGTCACTACCTCTGGTTCATGTTTTTTTAGGACAGAGAGTGTACACTTCCATGTTCCTGTGGAAGCATCACACAGTTAGTGCATAATACACGCTGGTGAGGATGATTCCCAGGGAAGGAGTACTATGTTTGAAAATGCTTGTGTCAAATGTATCGCCTACGTGGTAGATCATAGACATGCAAACACAAATCCAGAATAGATATTCTTCTCTAATTTATTTATGTTATACTGAAGACAGCCATTATTCATGAAAATCCCACCAATGTCAACTCCTGTACTTGTCTTCAAGTTGAATGGAAATGTACTATTTACGTTATCATATCAAATCAAGGGTTATTCCTTTCCATCCTGTTTCTGCCACTCTGGTGGTAGTTGTCCGGAGGCGTCTTGGTTGCCCCAAGTGAATGGAGGTGATGTGGCAGTGCCATCAAATGTGGGGAAGCCAAGGAGGCTGCTGAGCCACTACTGACACTGTTCAAGCTCCAGTGCCACAAGAAGGGACTGTGCAAAGTCTCAATGCTTGGGAAGTAACCAGAAATACATGAGCTGGTGAAAACTTTTTGTACAATGAATTATGCTGAAATAAATAACTGACAAGGAAAGAAAACAAGCTCTGTTGATTGACGTGGTAGCTGGGAATGAGGGAAGGTCAACAGATAGGGTGGATAGGAGTGAATGTGCATGAATGAAAACACACCAAGAAGCCTATTGGGATTGCTTTAAGACAGGAAAGAAGTCATATGATGGGAAGAGATGGCAGGTGTGATTTCAACGAGGGTAAAACTTGTGTATGTATGTAAATGTTACAGCAAATACCACTAAGACAACTAATGTATGCAAATAGAAATCTTTAAATCTGTGGAAAATCATACTGTATAACCAAAAAGAGGAAATGAAAAAGTATCTAAAATCACTCTTATATTTATACAATTTATACAATACTCTTATATTTATACAATTTATACTAACTCCCGCACTAATGGAGAGTAACAAGAGAGGGATTCCTAGAACAGCCAGTAGAATCGGGGTAGATCTACAATTGGAAAGTTGCTAAAATAAGTTTGCTCACAATAATAGAAGTGTTGGGGATACAAAAAGGCTAATAATTACAACGGATTTGATTAATATTCTTAAATGAAAGCACAATTCAAGAAGAAAATGTTCTGGTGACAAACTGTGGAATTAAGATGTGCACAGCGTCAAAGATTCTAAGTCAGGGTCGACTGGAAGATTGCTGATTTCAGACATCTTGTTTGCATTTTTTTCTGAACGTGAACACAAGGTCTTCTAGAAGCCACTGACAATTTCTATCAGCCCGAGTGCCCTTTCCCTCCCAGCTAATGGTGAGAAATCTGTCTTTCATCATCCTTCTTGGTGCCCATTTTCTGCAGCCCTCACAGTCCCTCCCCAGTCGGGAAGTTCACTGTGTTGGGGACTCATTGCCCTCCATGTCCGGTTCTTGCTCTGGGTAGTCTAATGACTCGCTGCATCATCTCCTGAAAAGCCCAGCAACTCCTGATTGCGACAGCCTCGCGGAGAACGAGGCCTGGGACGCGTGGCTGCAGGCAGCTCTCCATTCCAATCCATTCCGGGGACAGCAGTTCCACAGCAGAACAGAGGTTCTCAGAGGAGCCTCAGACTTCTCTTCTATCCTGGACTCCTAACACGTGGGGCACAGGATGGAAAGCGTGGTCCTTCACGGTGCAGTACTCGGCACTGCAGGCAGCATGGAAAGCACTGGAACACTCTGGATGGCCTCAAGTGGAGGACTTAACCTGTCAGATGCAGACGCCACTGCGAACGAAGCCTGAATGCGAAGGTGACATGGCCGGGCTGCACAGTACTTTGTGGGAAGCAGGGAGCACGGTGGTGATTTGGGTCACCAGCAATAGGAACCCGTGTAACTCTAGCGTGGGTCTCCATCTTAAATTTTTTTTTCCTCAGAATCAAAGTGTTTCGTGCTGAAAATCCACCATCCAGAGAGGGAGATGTGAGAGCGGAGTCCCGGGAAGACCCCGCTCTGTGGAGCTCACGCTGGGTTTAGGAAAGTTCCGCCACATTCTAGGTTTTGCTGTGAGGAGTAACTTCCAGTAGGAATTGTGTGAGTAGAACAATGCACCTGGACGTGCACTCAGGAGCACACACGCACACACAAACACATCGATGTCTGCTTCACTTGATAATTCACAATCAAATACAGTGTTATGTTTTCCTCTCAAATCTGACTCTGGTGTTTTGCAAGGTTAGTGACTGAGACATCACAGGCGCATCTGGTAGTGCCAAGATTTGAGGTTCAAGGTGAAGGAAGGAAGCGCCAATGCGCAGTGCGCTTTCCACGCTGTGCAGTCGCGTGGCATCTCCGTGCCTCCGTGTGTGGGGTGGGAAGGCCCTGTGTTGAGGGCGCGGTGGCTGCCTCGGTTTACACAGAGCTGATTTCAGGGCCTGAGACTCACTTGGTCAGCGGAGCAATCGGGAAGAAGTGATAAATATGCCAACGGATAATGTTCTAGTAATTCGTTTATCAGTGGGGATTGGTGCAGGTTTGCACAGTATTTTATTTATATGTTGCAACTCTTGCTATTTCTAGATATATTAATTAAATACTATTAAACTTCATCAATTAGAAAACAGAATGTGGTGGTTAGGTGATGTATTTTTGTGTGTTATTATTCATTACAAATTCATTTTATTTCGGTTTTCATCTTGGTTGGTGAAAACACCCAAATATTTAACTTTTAAAATGCTGCACACATCAATGGACACATGAGAGGTTTGAAATTTGCAGAAGCCATGCCAATGCTTCTTTTACTCCTCATATAGGGTACAATTGACGTTTGTGTAGTTCACTATGAATTCTTTGGCATTAATAATCTATCAAATTCTTGATCCTCTTAGTTTCAATTGTAAACCTAACAATTCATGAAATGATTATTTTGTGCCACAAAGCTGTACTCTAAATGACTGTTTGAGCAGTAAAGATCTGAACCCTAAAGGCCATGGTAAGCATGAACATTCACGAGGGACATGGGAATGAGGTCAGTCTCTAGTGACTTTGAAAAGGTGGATAATACCTGGGCACCTGTGGCTCACGTCTGTCATCATAGCTACTTGGGAGGTTGAGATCTGAGGATCAAGGTTCAAACCCAGCCAGGGCAAAAATGTCCATGAGACTCTTATCCCCAATAAACTACTCAGAAAAAGACAGAAATGGTACTGTAGCTCAAGACTTAGAGTGCTAGTCTTGAGCACAAAGAGGCTCAGGAACAGCACCAGTCCCAGAATTCAAGCCCCAAGACCAGGAAAAAAATGATGGTTGATGTCATGGGAGAGAAAAATGAGAATCGGCATGAGATTCCATGCTGTGAGATTCCAGGTGGCCATGAAGATGGGCAATCCATCCTGCTGGGATTGCAGACGCCAGACTTCTGCTCACCACTCAGGAGAGAAACACCAGAGGAGCTTTGCTGTCACCTTCACAGAAAGGTCACTTGACAGCACATTATGAGGGCGGGAACACAGAGCCTGCATGTGCCTTCAGAGAAATAAGGCATGCTTTGACCCCCACCAGCTGAACCTTACTTCCAACTCAGACAATTTGATCCATAGGAAAAGCCAACTCACCATGCACCCTCGTGTGCAGGAGGCCGCGCCTTGGAGAATGGCGTCCTGGGCCTGCAGTTGTGGTTCACGCAAAACCAGCAGAAGTTCCCTAGAACCCAGAACTAAGGACTGGGAGAAAGACATCAGCGGTATTGTGTCTGCCTAGCACATAATGGTTTTCTCAGTTAATAGCATGGGACCCACTCACTAATAAGGAAAACGCAAACCAAAGAAAGACAAAGAAAATAAATAAAAGACCGAAATAGTAACTCCAAGGTCCTGATTGTAAAACAGTCAATTAAGATATGGGGATGTGACTACCTGAAACTGTATTGGAACCACGGACAACCCGGCAGAACACTTCATTCACATTTAGGATAAATAAATCTTCCTTTGGCCAGATGAAATTCTGTTTGGTGTTTTGTCACTTGATTTGTGACTTTCCTTCTGGTTACACAATCATCACCACTGACATTTTCTGTCAGATGTTTGTGTTTCACTGAGTGAATTCTTTTTCTCCCCTCGCAAATCCCAGGAGGCAGTCTTATTATCCTCTTGATTGAACAGAAGGCGAAACTGAGGCAGCAAGGTGAAGCAGTCTGCTCAGGACCCTAGCACTCGAGGAGATGGGAGCTGAGCTTGAATCCCAGACATTGGGACACCAAATTGGATTCTTCCTGCTCCCCACACAACACACTTATTCTACCACAGATCTGAACAACACTTCAGAACAGAAACCTAGTGAACTAAAACTCTGTCAGGATTCTAGGGCAAGCATGACTGAATGAGAGGAAACTTGGACAAAAAGGTGACCGACACAACGAAATGACAAGATGTCTCCATCACGAGCAATGCCGTTTGGCAAGGACGTGCCCCTGTACCCAGGATAAAATTGCTCCTCTCTCATAAAGCGTGCTAACACTGAAGTCTACCTTGCACACTTTTCATGGTGCAGTGGGTACTTTTACCTATATAGTCAAACTTTTCTTTATATTCCACATATAGCAAAACTGAAATTTAAAGGAAGACATTGCTAGAGTGAGGTGGCTTGGAACTGAGCAACGTTGACAAAGGCTTTTCTCTGTGAATCCAGTTTGTTCAATCGCTTATTTATGTATAAGTGGTAGTTGATCAAGAATCAATGGTGCTTATCTGATTTGTCTCACCAAAATGGTGAGAGAAAGGAACAAAGGGAGAATTCATGCAACAGCTGTACTCACAAGATACCATGTTGGAAATTAACTTTACAACTTGGGAAAAGGGAACAGGTGAGAGGGAAAGTGGGAGAAACCCAAGGGAGGGGGTTTAGCAAGAAATGTTATCACCTATAATATTACTCATTCCCTTACGTATGTAAAGAAACATCTCTGTAATAATCTTTATAATGCAACTAAAGCTTAAAGAAAAGAATCAATGGTGGACTTACTTACTTACTTACTTTCTTAGATTAGTCATACAGGGACAGGTGGCTCTCATTGTGATGTTTCTGAAAATCTTCATAGCACATTCCTCTGGATTTTAATCTGTCGCTCCCAATACATTCCTCCAAAACTGAAATCATTTCAACAGGTTTCAGTGTTCCATTTTCGTAGTTGCAAATCATCTAGTTGCATAATATTCAACATCGTTCATCCTCTTTCTGTTTTATTTCTTTTGTTATAGGTTTTCACTCTTTTTCGAATTATTAGTACAAGCAATTTAAATTATAGACGTTGTGCAATAGAAATGTGACACTCACAACTGTAGGAAGTTCTGACCCACAGATTTCTGCCATATCTCAGAATACTGGCACACTACTACATCCTTCACAACTGTGAACAGCTTGCCAAAGAGCACCATTTACTTATAAGTTAGGGTCACACACAGAGTGACATATAGATGCCCCACAAGTCAAGAGCTGATGTCAGAAATGTGTTTTCTGTTCTCTATTTCATAGCTTGGAAACGTGTGGAAAGCTGTGCATTCGTGACGTGTCACCCAGAATAACTTCATGCTCCCCAAATCTTCTAGACTGTAATTATCCCACATCTACCACATCCTTGTTCTCCACTGATCATGTGACTGTCTCCTTCATTCTGCAGTTCTTAAATATCTCTCCATGTTAACTCTGTAAAGTTTAATTTGCTTCCTTTCAGTTGTTTCCAAAAATTTTGTAGCTCTTTGTTTTAGTGGCAATAAAACCTATTACCCGGATCCTCCGAGGATTCTCTATTTACCTAGTGAAGGACAGGACAGTGGGGCTGCTTCCACATTTGGGGACACCAAGATCTTCCAGTTGGTTTTTGATTCATCTGAAAGGGGATGTGTCCATGAATTATTGAAATCTCTCTTGTTATTTCTACTTTATGATTTAGTGAGATCCTCCTAGAGTTTCTTACACTGCCTCCTTGTGTTGGACCTTACTCCCTGCTATTCTTCTTGCTGAACTGTGAGCTTGAAACTCTCCAATGGTATCAGTTAAGCACTTTTTGAAAACCTGTATCTATTGATAGAGATATAATGCAATGGGTAAGACAGATTTTCACAAAATGTTTCCAGGCACATACACGATGAGCAGGGCGCTGGTGGGATCTCAGGGAGTGATGATTGATCTGTGTAGGAATGTGCTACAACATGACTGCTGCCACCAATCTCTGTTGAGGAGTACAAAGTGGGTCATCTTAGGAGCATCCTCCCCTACAACAGACGTGCTCCCCGCTTTCCTGTGTGTGTGGGACTTACCACCACCACCGAAGGCACGATAGACACAGAGAAAACTCAGATTCTAAACCTTCTCCATGTTCCTATCTTCCCAAAGAGCCAGCTGGCAAGGGAGTCTTGGATTGGAAATTCACAGGCCTTACATGTAGGAATAGATTTAGTCAAAATTAAAAATAAAGAACCTATATGCCCATGGTGGCCACAGAGTACCTGTGGTGGATGGAGCCCTTAGTTTCTATTCCAGTCAGTTGGCAACTATTTGCCTGCTCCATAGAAAAGTAAATCGCTCGCATTCTTGTTTCCTACAAGGATAAACAAAGTGATTGGGATTTAAAACAGGTTTTATCAGGAGAGGAGGTCAGGCAAATGGAGAGAGGGAGGATGGATACATTGTGAAAAGTTAAACTACTTCATTTGAGGAAATGGATGGGCTGGGATGGGCAAGATGCTGGAAAGGTGACATGGACCAAGATGCCTGTACTCTGAATCTGACCTGTGGAATTGAAGCCCATCTGTGTAGCTACTGAATAGAGAATAGAACAAATAGAACCTCCAAACCACTACCCATCATTATTATGAGTTATCCATAATAAAGAAGGGAAAATTACAAGAAAGGGCACATGGCTCCTACATGAATGTACTGTGTGTGGCCTACCTATGTCAGAAAAACAGGAGAAATGTAGTAACTTATGCATACTAGAAGAATTGGTTATAAATATTAATAAAGACCAATGAAATGGAAGGGAATGAGGGAAGAGATGGTATTGTCCAAAAGGAAATGTACTCTTGACCTTGCTTATGGAATTGTACTTCGCCTTGATAATAACAATAAGAAATTTCAAAGAGAAGACTGGGAAGGATAATAACAGCAAAGGCCAAGAGCCATGAGGAAGAAGACTTGTAAGTGGGCAAAAGAAGGGCTAAGTTCTTCCTGGCTACACACAGTAAATTAAGAAAGGTAAAAGGAGTCAAAGATCATTAAGGATTCCCAGCTCCCCAATTTCTTGGCACACTTCACACATCCTGACCTTACCTGTTCTGCTTCTCCCTGACATTCTTCAGGGACTCATTCCTAATTCCTTTAAAACTATTGTAGGCATCCCTTCCTCTCCAGACTGCTACTGCTACTAACAGTACTCCTACTACAACTACCACTGCTACTAGTAGTAGGAATAATAATATAGATGAGGTGGGAATGTGGATAGCACTAGAGTGCTGGCCTAGTATGCATGAAACCCTGGGTTCAATTCCTAAGCACCACATAAATGGAAGAACCCAGAAGTTGCACTGTGGCTCAATTTAGTACTAGCCTGGAGCTAAAGATGTTCAGGGACATTGCCCAGGCCCAGAGTTCAAGACTCAGCACTGACAAGTATAAATGGGAAGGGGGTAGCAGAAGGGGAAAAAGGAAGGAATGAAAGAAGGAAAGGAGCTATGGTTGGAGGAAGGAAGAAAGGAATTGTGTGTTTTCATGATCCTTTTAGAGCTCATTTTTTGTCAAGCCTCCAAGACCTTCCTACTTGGAAAGTTCCCTTGAGCTGGGGGTCTTTTTAATCCACACATGTCTGCTTCACAGTGTGGTGGGTCTAATAATGAGCTGCAGGACCTCAAAACAGACACATGGATTTCGACGTTGACCTGATAGGATCTGGACAGCAGGGGTGGAGGGCACTTCTCCTTTTGGAATCTTTTTAGATAGCATAACTTCCCAAGTAGAACAGATCCACTCTTGGGAGGCTGATGCTGATCTGGCAGCGCTGCTTCCTTAGAAGGAACATTGGGTGAAAAGCAGATCCTCAGCAATCAAGTGCTTCCTTACAGGGAAGAGTAAAACCAGAGCACCACTGAGAAGGTATCCTGACTGCATGCTAAGTGCATGTGATGATGTTGTCGTCGATTTGCATGAGATTTAATGGATTTCACCAGTGTTCTTATGTACACTTTATTTTTTAATTGTCCATACACATTAAGAGACTGAAATGCTGGAATAGAGGGAGATGCCTCTCCAACATTTCTTTGAGTACACCACTCTTTCTAATTACAGACCTAAGAATTTATTTCCTTCAATCAAAATGGGTCACGAAGAAACTATTTAAGTCAGGCCCAAAGAGACAAAAGACATGTTTTCCTTTATATGTGGAAGCAAGATTTAGCTTTAAAAGTCCTAAGCAAACATCATGGCAGGCAAGTGTATATGAATGTTATTAACTGAAATATGGTAAATTCAGTAACTACAACAGCATAATTCCTTGGGAAGGGAAAGGTTAACAAAATAAAATATCAGGAATTAGGTACTTGAAAGTGGTATGGTGGGGTCATGAGAAAAGTTGTAGACATAAGAAGAGAAAAGGGGATAAATGCAGAAAAGAATCCAATGTACATCCTGTAAAATTAAGAAGGGTGAGGCAAAGAGTATATAAGGGAGGGATGGGTGAAAATGTTGAAAGAGGTGACATTTACCAAGATATATTATATTTGTAAATTGCTTTCTTGAATTGCAACTCCTTTGTACAATTGCTTCAAGATAATAAACATTAAAAAAACACAGTATCTTAAAAGTGTTCTTTAAGCAATTACTATTGTTTCACTACCCATAGTAGCACATTAAATTCCTGCCTTTAGGTCATTTGTGGGAACCCGTAATTGCAGAGGCATAAAGTGGAACTTAGAGAATTGGAAGGCCATTCCTTGTCTCTTGGAAGGCTGAGGGCAGCCCTGACAAGACCTATTGTGCTTAGCATTACAATGGAGACAGTTTCAAGCTCTCAGGATAATCCCTATCTACAATTGACCTTGGAGCTTGCAGGTGGCCTATTCGAATTGGCTTTTTACTGCTCATCTTCACCTGCCTTGGCAGGTAGTTACCTCTTAAACTCATTGGTGTTACCAGGTAAATAAAATGTCACGGTTCACAGGCATGGATTCTGTGCCCACGACTGTAGCTATGGACTGAGATCTTAAATCTGAAATGGCATCGGGTAGCTCTTTGGGGACTAGGGGTTGCGCACATACTTTATGTTCTTGGAAGAACTACACTGAATCTTGCAGCTCTTGCCTGTTTGTGTTCCTGTGGAAATGCCAAGGTAACAAAGTTCCTGGAAGTCTCACATTCCCGTGCAGATCTGAACAATGAATGGTGTGAACAGAAGTAAAGTCTGAAGGTAGTCAGGACTGAGTACTTCCTAAGGTTTATATCCTTCATTTGCATAGCAGACCCGAGTGGATGCTGGGATGGCATCTGTATAAGCCAGCTTTGCCCTTCATTCTTTCTCAGCATACTTTTGCTTTTATACCAAAGGCTACCTCTCCTGGCTTTGCCAAGTACTTGTTGAAATAAAGACTCTCTAGTCTTAATTTTCCCCTGAGTTTTTTGTTCCTGTCAGATTTATGCTTTCTTCTCTCCAAATTTGTATCATAAAGAGAAAGTTGATTATGTTGGGCATATTCCCATCTACTTATTAGTTACACTGCTGGGCTTAGGAAATTGGTCCAAGGGCCAGCTTACCAAACCCTTTACTATGTGTATACTTATCTATTTATTTTTATTTTTGCCAGTCCTGGGGCTGGAACTAAGGGCCTGAGCACTGTCCTTGGCTTCTTTTTGCTCAAGGTTAGCACTATACCATGTGAGCCACAGTGACACTTCGGGCTTTTTCTCCATATGTGGTGCTGAGAAATTGAACCCAAGCTTCATGTATATGAGGCAAGAACTCTATCACTAGGCCATATTCTCAGCCCCTGTATTTATTTTTGTGTGTGACATAACTGGGGCTTGAATTCAGGGCCTGAGCACTGTCCCTGAGCTTTGTTTTGCTCAAGTCATTAGAGCTTCAGATTCACTTTTGCCTTTTTTATTTATTTATATTTTTTTAGTGGTTAACTGAAGTTAAGGGTCTCATGGATTTTCCTGGCTCTGAACCTTGATCCTTAGACTTCAGCCTCTTGAGGAGCTAGGAGAGTGCCCAGCTTCAAACATTTGTATTTTAGAGTTGTCTTGGTTTTAAATTTTTCTTACCACATTTAGTATGATATTTATCCTGGAGGGATAAATATCCCAGCCCTCCCTCTCTCTCCTTGATCAGAAAGATGGACACTGGTCCACACACTACACCAGCGGCCTGGTCTAGGGGCTCTCAGGCTTTAGTTAGGACCAGAATCAGCTAGGGTTAAAAGTCTAGCTTTGCAGCTCCTGGCCACAGAGTTTCCCATCCACCAGGTGGCTAGGAGCACTTCCAACTTGATGGGATCCACAGTAGCTGGATAGGAAGTTGGGAAATTTGTTGATTCCTAGTTTTCTTGCAAGGGCCTGATGAATGATAAAGAGCTGCTTTTATTTCTTAAATTCTGGGTGTTGAAATATGTAATTCAGCTTCTTTGTGGGGACAAGCTAAGGAGGGATTGCAGCTGGCTAGGAATGATTACATTAGTCCTTAGAAGTAATTTTGCAGCATTGAGGGATAGAGACACCTGTCTCAAAGTTGCAAAGCTAAATAAGCTGTACAACTACCACCTATGCTGCTTTTGGGGGTAGCATTGTCTGTTTTTTGTTTTATTTTTCCTTCATAAAGAGGTTCCTCTGGCAAGGAGACAGCTGTTTGTGTGCCTGTCTTAAAGTTCTTGGACATGTTTCTTGGTACTGTACCATTCAACACAGGGCCTGACTCTCAGAAGAGTTTCATGAATGTTGAACAAATATTTCTGAAATCCCCAAAACCAATTTCCCAGAAGTACAGATCACTGTTCCTAGGGGGAATGAATTAGGGATAATTTGAATATTCATTTGCTGGCCAGTAAGTGCAATTTGTTGACATGAGAGAAAGTGAACTTTAGATTTCAAGAGAGGTCCCTGGAACTCAAGCTCTGGAAGTGCTCTGGGCAGTGTCTGTTTGGAGGGGTCAATAGAATCAGGAACAGTTTCATGGGATGCTCTGTGCTTGGCAGAGAGGCTAGTGCATACTAGCTACCTAATGGGTCCGTAGAAGAAATACCAAAGCTAAGTTCTTACAGGAAGGCCTCAACTATTGGACAAGGCTTGGACCAAAACGTAGGGTGCTCTACATACTAATGGGGAGCAATAAAGTTTTTCTGCTTTCTTTTTGGCAGTACTTTTTAAAAAAAGTATGTATGTATTGATAAAATAAGTATCAAAATATCAATTAATGTTGAAATCAAATTATTAATAAAATAAAAATGATGTAAATTAATGAAATTACCAATAAAGTACTATTTATTTGTTAATACTATTATTACCTTTAGTCATTCAAAGGACAGCTGTTGTGCTGTCCAAAATTGGGGGCCACGTTTCTACCTTCTGGTGCTCAATCATCAGGCTTGACATTGGTAATAGAATTGCCTACAGAAGTTGATTTTTTTAAAGAGTAATTTAACTTGAATTCTTCTGCACATTTTCATAGAAAGACGGTGATGTTTTTTTCTTACCAGTCCTGGTGCTTGAACTCAGGGCCAGGGCAGTGTCCACGAGCTTCTTTTGCTCAAGGCTAGCCCTCTACCACTTGAGCCACAGCGCCACTTCTGGCATTTTCTGTTCATGGGGCACTTAGGAATAGAACCCAGGGCTTCATGCATGCTAGGCAAGCACTCCCACTTGGCCACATTCCTAGTCCAAGATGATGATCTTCAAAAATATGTACATTGGGGCTGGGGATATGGTCTACTGGCAAGAGTGCTTGCCTTGTATACATGAGGGCCTGGGTTTGATTCCCCAGCACCACATATACAGAAAATGGCCAGAAGTGGTGCTGTGGCTCAAGTGGCAGAGTGCTAGCCTTGAGCAAAAAGAAACCAGGGACAGTGCTCAGGCCCTGAGTTTAAGGCCCAGGACTGGCCAAAAAAAAAAAAAAAGTACATTTTAAAAACTGAGAGAGTATGAAGGAAGGGGTGACATTGTCCACAAAGATATGTACTCTCTACCTGACTTATGTGACTGTAACCCCTCTGTACACCACCGACAAAAATGTCAGTAATACTGTGATTTTTTTTAGGGGGGGAGGGGCTGGGTGCTGTCCCTGAATTTTTCTGCTCAAGGCTAGGCCTCCTCCACAGTCTCAGACTTTCCTGCCTGGGTCGGCTTTGAGCCGCCATCCTCAGATCTCAGTGTCCTCAGTAATTAGGATGACAGGCATGAGCCACCAGTGCCTGGTGTCCCTGACATTCTGATCTTCAATTATCCACCCAAAAGCTCATGAGCGCTTGTGTGTGGACATGGATACAGCTAGGCTGTTGATGCTTTTCACCTGGCTGCTCTCTTCTACTTCCTCTTGTTAACAGCTACCAGCAACAGTGTTACAAAGAAGCTCAGAGAATTTACAACTCTCACTCCACATTAAGGAACAGCAAGTGGGGAGTCCATTTTCCCATTGTACCAGTGGTTCCTGGTATAATCCTTGCTACTCAGAAAGCTCAGAACAGAATACATTTCCCCAATCAAAACATTAATTACAGAGAAGAAAGGACACAGACATGTGATTTCAGGTCAGTACCCTGCCTTGTTGTTCCCCACCCCCAGAATAGCCCCGCTTGGGGGAGCTTTTCTCAGCCAGTGTGGTGGGCAGAATGCCAGAGGACAGCACAACTGGGGCAGAGCCCTAGTCTAGCTCTTTCTTCTCCCCCAGTCCTGGCCCATTCTCATCCTCTAAGCTCTGGTAAACACCACAAGGGGTGTGACTCCCTCTTCCTTCGAATGTGGCACCATGGGAAATGTCAGATCCAGGGCAGCGTCTTGAGGGGAGGGGCTAGACAAGAGGTGATGGCCGAGTGAGCTGAGCTCAGCGTTGACATCAGTAGCTGCCTCCTTGCAGCTGTGGGTGAACTTTCCATGAGAAGGGCAGGAATTTGGAAAGCTTCCTATCTATATGTCCTGTGATTGGCAGGCCATCCTCAGTGTTGACGATCTGGCTGTGAAAACCTCTATGCTCAAGTGACAGAGTGCTAGCCTTGAGCAAAAAGAAGACAGGGACAGTGCTCAGGCCCTGAGTTCAAGGCCAAGGACTGTTAAATAATAATAACAATAATAAAGATGATGATAATGATGATGATAATAATAATAAAAGAAATTACCAATGTTCCTTTATGGTACTGTGTATAAATGAATCCCATGCCATCTACACATTTCTTCACTTTCAATTTTGCTTCCACAGATTTTGGGGGTGCACCATATCTCTTAAGTTGGTTCTCTACTAGCAACTTGCGCCCTGCTATAAAGAGGTAGTTTTCCTGAACAAGACTTGGGGAGGGCTTGGAATTTGCTGTTGAATGACAGTGAAAAGAAATTTAGTTTTTGGCAATCTACCGTTTTCTCTCTTGACCAAGCCTTGAGACCACTGAAGATGGGTTCCTTGAGGCTTCATGTTTCCTTCCCCAGATATTGTCAGACTATGGTGGCTTCATGAAACTTCAATAGCCAGGAGGTAAAGCTGGGAGCTCTTTTCTTTTTTTCCTGGTCTTGTTGCTTGAGCTCAGATCGTGGTTGTTACCCCTCAGAGTTTTCTTTTTTTTCAAGGATTGGCCACTTTAGTGCTCTACCACTTGAGCCACAGCTCCACCTCTGGCTTTTTTGCAAGTCCTGTCTTGCGATGGCTACGAGGCACAGAGGGCTGGGCTGCGTGGCTGCAGGCAGCTCTCCATTCCAATCCATTCCGGGGACAGCAGTTCCACAGCAGAACAGAGGTTCGCAGAGGAGCCTCAGACTTCTCTCCCATCCTGGACTCCTAACCCGTGGGCACAGGATGAAAAGCGTGTCCTTCACGGAGCAGTGCTGGCTACTGCAGGCAGCATGGAAAGCACTGGAACACTCTGGATGGCCTCAGGTGGGGGACTTCACCTGTCAGGTGAAGTTCCCCCACATTCTAGGTTTTGCTGTGAGGAGTAACTTCTAGTAGTAATTGTGTGAGCAGAACAATGCACATGTATATGGACGCAGGAGCACACACACGCACACCAATGGCTGCTTTACTTGATAATTCATGATCAAATCCACTCTCATTTCTATCTTGGGTGTTGCAAGATTAGTGACTGAGATGTCACAAGAGCATCCGGTTGTGCCAGAATTTGAGGTTCAAGGTGAAGGAAGGAAGCACCAATGCGCAGTGCACTTTCCATGCTGTGCACTCGCGTGGCATCTCCGTGCCTCCGTGTGCGGGGTGGGAAGGCCCTGTGTTGAGGGCATGTGGTGGCTGCTTCGGTTCAGGCAGAGCTGATTTGAGGGCCTGGGACTCACAGGCTCAGCGAAGCAATCGGGAAGAAGTGATAAATGTGCCAACTGATAATGTTCTAGTAATTCGATTATCAGTGGGGATTGTTGCATATTTGCACAGTATTTTATTTATATGTTGCAACTCTTGCTATCTCTAGATATATTAATTAAATGGCATTAAACTAAATCACTTTGAAAACAAAATGTGGTGGTTAAGTGATATATTTTTGTATGTTATTATTTATTACAAATTCATTTTATTTCATTTTTCAACTCAGTTTGTGAAAACTCTCAAATATTTAACTTTTAAAATGCTGCACACATCAATGGACACATGAGAAGGTTTGAATTTTGCAGTAGCCATGTCACTGCTTCTTTGACTCCTCATATAAGGTACAATGGACGTTTGTGTAGTTCACTATGAATTCCTTTGCATTGATAATCTCTCAAATTCTTGATCCTCTTAGTTGCAATCATAAGCCAAACAATTCATGATATGGTTATTTTGTGCCACAAAGCTGTACTTTAAATGAATGTTTAGTAGTAATGATCTGGACCCTAAAGGCAATGATAAGCAAGAACATTCATGAAAGACATGGGAATGAGGTCAGTCTCTAGTGACTTTGAAAAGGTGGATAATACCTGGGTACCGGTGGCTCTGCCTGTCATCCTAACTACTCAGGAGGCTGACATCTGAGGATCAAGTTTCAAACCCAGCCAGGGCAGAAATGTCAATGAGACTCTTATCTGCAATAAACTACTCATAAAAAGCCAGAAGTGGTACTGTAGCTCAAGTATTAGAGTGCTAGTCTTGAGCACAAAGAGGCTCAGGAACAGCACTAGGCCCAGAAGTCAAGCCCCAAGACCAGAAAAAAAGAAGATGGTTGAAGTCATGGGAGAGAAAATTGAGAATCGGCATGAGATTCCACGCTGTGAGATTCCAGGTGGCCATGAAGATGGGCAAGCCATCCTGCTGGGATTTGCAGACCCCAGACTCCTGCTCACCACTCAGGATAGCAACAACAGAGGAGCTTTGCTGTTAACTTCACAGAAAGGTCATTTGACAGCACATTATGAGGACAGGAACACAGAGCCTGCATGTGCCTTCGGAGAAATAAGGCATGCTTTGACCCCCACCAGCTGAACCTTACTTCCAACTCGGACAATTTGATCCATAAGAGAAGCCAAGTCACCATGCACCCTCGTGTGCGGGAGGCCGCCCCCTCGGAGAATGGAGTCCTGGGCCTGCAGTTGTGGTTCACGCAAAACCAGCAGAAATTCCCTAGAAACCAGAACAAAAGGACTGGGAGAAAGACGTCAGCGGTATTGTGTCTGCCTAGCACATAATGGTTTTCTCAGTTATAAGCATAGTACTCACTCACTAATAAGGAAAACGCAAACCAAAGAAAGACAAAAAAATAAAAATAAAAGACCCCAGTAGTAACCCCAAGGTCCTGATTGTAAAACAATCAATTAAGATATGGTGGTGTGACTACCTGGATACTACCTGTGTCTACCTGTGACACTAAAACTGCATTGGAAACATGGCCAATCTGGCAGAACACTGCATTCACAGTTAGGATAAATAAATCTTCCTTTTGCCAAATGAAATTCCGTTTGCTGTTTTGTCACTTGATTTGTGACTTTCCTTCTGCGTACACAATCATCATTACTGACCTTTTCTGTCAGATGTTTGTGTTTCACTGAGTGAATTATTTTTCTCCCCTCACGAATCCCAAAAGGCAGTCTTATTATGCTCTTGATTGAACAGAAGGGGAAATTGAGGCAGCTGGGTGAAGCAGTCTGCTGAGGACCCAAGCACTCGAGGAAATGGGAGCTGAGCTTGAATCCCAGACATTGGGACACCAAATTGGATTCTCCCTGCTCCTCACACAACACACTTATTCTACCACAGATCTGAACAACACTTCAGAACACAAACCATGCACCCTGCAACTCAGTTGGGATTCTAGGGGAAACAGGACTTAATGAGGTGATACTTGGAGAAAAGGAGGACGCAGCCCATGAAATGTTGCCATGTCTCCATCAGGAGCAAGGCAGTGTGCCAAGGATGTGACCCTGTACCCTGGATGAAAGTGCTACTCTCTCAAAAAGTGTGCTACCACTGAGGTCAACCTTGCACACTTTCATGGTACAGTGGGTACTTTTATCTATGTAATCAATTTTTCTTCATATTACACGTATAGCAAAACTGAAATATTAAGGAAGACATTGGTAGAGTGAGACAGGATTGGAATTAGCAATGTTAACGAAGTCTTTTCTCTGTGAGTCCAGTTTGGTCAATTACTTAGTTATGAATAAATGGTAGTTGATCAAGAATCAATTGTGGGGGCTGGGGATATAGCCTAGTGGCAAGAGTGCCTGCCTCGGATACACGAGGCCCTAGGTTCGATTCCCCAGCACCACATATACAGAAAAAACGGCCAGAAGCGGCGCTGTGGCTCACGTGGCAGAGTGCTAGCCTTGAGCGGGAAGAAGCCAGGGACAGTGCTCAGGCCCTGAGTCCAAGGCCCAGGACTGGCCAAAAAATAAAAAAATAAAAAAAAAAAGAATCAATTGTGCTTATCTGAGTTGTCTCACCATTTTGGTGAGACAAATTAACAAAGGGAGAATTAATGCAAAAGCTGTACTCACAAGATACCATATTGGAAATTAACTTTAGAACTTAGGGAAGGGGAAAAGGTGAGAGGGAAAGTGGGAGAAAACCGAGGGAGGGGCTAGCAAAGTTCAGCAAAAAATGTTATCACCTAAAATATTACTCATTCCCTTATGTATGTAACAGTAACCTCTTTGTAATTACCTTCAAAAAATAACTAAATCTTAAAGAAAAGAATCAACGGTGGATTGACTTACTTATTTTCTTAGATTACAGGGGCAGGGGGCTCTCATAGAGATGTTTCTGCAAATGTTTATAGTGTATTCCTCTGGATTTTTATCTGTCTCTCCCTCTACTTGCCTCTGAAATTGAAATCATTTCAACAGGTTTCAGTGTTCCATCTTCATAGTTGCAAATCATCCAGTTTCATAATATTCAACCTCATTCATCCTTTTTCTGCTTTATTTCTTTTTATATAGCTTTTCACTCTATTTTGAATTATTAGTACAGGCAATTTAAATTGTAGACATTGTGCAAAAGAAATGTGATGCTCACAACTGTAGGAAGTTCTGACCCAGGGATTTCTGCCATATCTTAGAATACTGGCACACTACTACATCCTTCAGTATTGTGAACAGCTTGCCACAGAGCATCATTTATTTATAAGGTAGGGTGACACACACAGTGACATATAGATGCCCCAGAAGACAAGAGCTGAGGTCTGAAATGTGTTTCCTGTTCTGTATTTCGTATGTTAGACATGTGAGAGACACAGGGTAAAAAAAGACAAACAATTCCAAAACTTTACTTGCAAAACTGTTTGGTGTAAGTGAACTGAACACCTCATGGGGGAAAAGGGAAAAGGGGAGAAGGGAGGGGGGTATGAGGGACAAGGTAACAAACAGTACAAGAAATGTATCCAGTGCCTAATGTACGAAACTGTAACCTCTCTGTACATCAGTTTAATAATAAAAATTTGAAGAAAAAAAACAAAACATTTTCTTGACACAATTTTGTGTGACACTGAACATAACTTTAAAATCAACTTTGTAGATTAACATTCACTTGAGAGTATGGGAAAGCTGTCTCTCTCCACTAAGCTAGGGTAAGAGTATGGGGAGAGAGGAAAGAGAATCAGGTTCCGCATGTGATCTCACGTGGTCGTGGCCTCTGTGAACCTACTAAAACTTTGGAATCATCTTCCACCAGTATTCAAACACCAGGATCACTTGTACCTGTCCTAGAAAATCGCGGACCCATCCCAGAGGACCAATTGTCCTTTGTCAAGGTCACAGTGGCATGTGGTAGGAGCACATCTTGCTGAAGACATGAATAGTGAGTCTTAGGGCCTGGGGAAAAATAATATCTATTCCCAACCCATCAACCACGAGGTACCTTAGAGCCAAGATTGATGTGAGACCCTAAGAGAGGCCAGGAGCAGTGGCCCTCACGTGTAACCCTAGCGACCTGGAAGCCAAGGTCAGGAGGATCGTGGACCGAGAGCAACAGGTGTACACAACTAGTTAATAAAAATCATCTCAACAATAATGTGGGTGTGGTGTCACTAGTTTTCATTTGAAGCCATGGAGAATGCTTTATGCAGCAGAATCCTCACCCAAGCTGGCCTAGGCAAAAATGGAAGAATCTACTAAATACAATGAAAGCATCTAAGGTATAAGGGCCTGCAAGCAAAGATGAGGTGTTTAAATTGTAGTATTTCCACAGATAGGAAAGAAGAAAAGATGGAATTGATTAAACAATAATTAAGATATTCAAGAGTTACTTAGCGTTGCACAGAAATTCCACTGACAGCTAAACCAAACTCGGAACCTTCACAGCATAAACAATTCCTTATTGACAGATGTGCTTGAGTTGATTCTTTTGTTTGAGAAGGAAGTGCTACTTTCTGCATGACTTTTTCTGTTTAATCTTTTGTTTCCAACATTGTAACCACTGATAATTATTGCCAGGCATTGTGCCCAGTGTTTTTCTTCTATTAACACTGTTATTTCTCTCACAAGTCAGTGAGGTAGGTGCATGATGATCCCAGAAAGGGAAACTGTGGCTTGTTGGGGGTCGAAATACTTTCTGAGGAACCAAGTAGTAGAAAATTCTGTGGTTCAGCTGGAATCCAGGTAGCCTGGAGCAGAAAGCAAGCAACTCTCCAGAAGCACACAGGCAGTCTCCTCAAAGAGTAGGTCAGATTCCTAAGCAGAGCACACAACTAACCTATGGGGGCTCAACAAGGGTTGATGTACGGGAACACTCTGAGAACAGCTGGCCTTCACCATGTTCTAATGTTTTCACCAAGAACAAGGCATTTGGCATAGGAAGGCCTCTGGCCCAGCTTGAAAGAATCCCATTTACATCATAAAGATTTCCGTGCTTCCACTGTGATCAACTTAGATGTCTTTTTGACAGTGTTGTTGTTGCTGTTATCAAAGGTAGTACTTTTTCCATTTTTTTCTGTCAAGGTACTTGTTGGTTTTACCAGTCATTGGCCCCGGGTGCCGTTGGCTCATGCCTGTAATTCTAGCCACTCAGGAAGCTGAGATCTGAGGATTGTGGTTCCTAGCCAGCCCTTGCAGGAAAGTCTGTGAGACTCTTGTGTCCAATAAACTACCCCAAATCCCAGAACTGGGGCTGTGGCACACACACTAAGGTGCAAGTGAAACCTCAGAGACAGAATTCCTGTCTGCTGGACATGGGCCTAGTGGGATAGGGCAGCTGGGAATCCACACGGAGAGATTTGCCCCACTGGGAGGGGAAAGGCTGGCTGCCAGGCTTTGTTATCTGGCATGGGCTTGTGTGGGCAGAGCCACTCACTACAGCTGAATACTTAGAGCCCAGCTCTCCATCACCTGCCCAAGCTAGGGAGCGCTCCTCCTCACTGCTCACTGAGTGCCAACTGTGAACATGGCACATGAATCTTGAAAGGGCTCATGCCTCTCCTGCTCATCCTGCTGGGCCTCTGCTTCCACGAAAGTCGGTATTATTTGTGGTGCTCTAGCCAAACACCTCAGTAAGCTCTGTTCTCAAAACACCGATGAACTTTGTTTCTGAGGGACCGGGTAGGCCACAAACCAGTATTGGAAACGAATCACTAAAAGACTGCAGCTCACTCCCTTAAAACCCTTCTACGTAGGATTTTGAGGGGTCTGTCACGTCAGGCAGCTTGTAGAAATCCTTTACATTGCAACTTCTCCTCTGCTTCTGAGTGTAGAACCTGGACTGTGACAACTACCACCACTAAACTCTGCAGCCCCATATGCAGATACTCTGCGACTTTATTCATGTACTTGCTTACTTCTTTATTTAGAAAGTAGCACTGGGCTGGGGATATAGCCTAGTGGCAAGAGTGCCTGCCTCGGATACACCGAGGCCCTAGGTTCGATTCCCCAGCACCACATATACAGAAAACGGCCAGAAGCGGCGCTGTGGCTCAAGTGGCAGAGTGCTAGCCTTGAGCGGGAAGAAGCCAGGGACAGTGCTCAGGCCCTGAGTCCAAGGCCCAGGACTAGCCAAAAAAAAAAAAAAGAAAGTAGCACTGACACTTGCACCTTCCCCCAGGTGTGGATAGAAGGATGTTAAGGGACTCCCAAACTTCACTGGGGCCACATGGCTGAGAGGGGTGGGGTGGACAAGGGAATTCATGCCCACAAAGCCAAGTTTCCAAAGGAAAAATCTGAGTCCAATCTTGAAACAGGCTCCAGCGTGAGCCCAGCCCTAGCTTTCTGTCAGTCAGCAACCTGCCAGTCGTGCTGGTGGAACAAATGGAATCATCCACATGGTGATTTTCACTTTTCCAGAATTCACTCCAGCTCTCATTCTTACCATGCATTGTGGGTATTCCATTCCCTGCTAATGAACTTGTGGCATTGGCTTTTTCTGTTTTAGTGATTGTGTCAGAACTGGGGCTTAATTTGGGAATTCCATTCTTGCTTAGTTTTTTTTTTTCCTGCTCAAGGCTGGTACTCTACCACTTGAGCCATACCTCCAGGCCTAGCTTTCTGGTGTGTATTAAACATAAGAATTTCACTGATTTGCTTCCCTTGGCTGACTTTGAGTCACAATCCTCAAGTCTGACTCTGGAATTACAGTCTTGACACACCAACACCAATGTCTTAGATGATTGTTCTTCCTTTGCTTTCTGAATCTTATATTATTTTGCTGCATTGTCCCTTTACAAATTCCCAACAAATTTCTGTATAAACAATAGAAATAAAAAATCAGCCAGATGCCTGTAGCCCATGCAAGTAATTCTAACTACTCAGGAGGCTGAGATCTGAGATCACTGTTCAAATCGAGCCCAGGCAGGAAAGTCTGTGCCACTCTTTTCTCCAACTAACTAGCAAAAAAGCCAGAAGAGGAGCTGTGGCTCAAGTGGTAGACCACTAAAGTGGCCAATCTTTGAGGAAAAAAAGGAAACTCTAAGGGGTCAAAACCACGTTCTGAGTTCAAGCAACAAAACCAGGAAATAAAGAAAAATGCTCCAGCTCTACCTCCTGGCTGTTGAAGTTTCAAGAAGCCGCCATAGTCTGACAATATCTGGGGAAGGAAACGTGAAGCTCCAAGGAACCCATCTATTCAGTAGTTTCAAGGCTTGGCAAAGGGAGAAAATGGTAGATTGCCAAAAACCAAATTTCTTTTCATTGTCATTCCACAGCAAATTCCAAGCCCTGCCCAAGTCTTGTTTGGGAAAACTACCTCTTTATAGGAGGGCCCAAGTTGTTGCTAGAGAACCAACTTAAGAGATATGGTGCACCCCCAAAGGCTGTGGAAGTAAAAATGAAAGTGAAGAAATGTGTAGATGGCATGGGATTCATTCATACACAGTACCTTAAAGCAGCATTGGTAATTTCTTTTATTATTATTATTGTCATCATAATCATCAACTTTATTATTATTATTATTATTATTATTATTATTATTATTTGACAGTCCTTGGTCTTGAACTCAGGGCTGGATCACTGTTCCTGTCTTCTTTTTGCTCAAGGCTAGCACTCTGCCACTTGAGCCACAGAACCTCTTCTGGTTTTTCCTACACACGTGGTGCTGAAGAATAGAACCCAGTGCTTCATGCATGCTAGGCAAGCACCCTACCCCACACCACATTTCCAGCACTTTATTGCTATTATTAAGGAGTTTGTACAAAGGGGTTACAATTCCATCAGTCAAATGATGAGTGCGGTGCTTCTTGGATGTTGTCCCCTTCCTCATTCCTCCTGTCCCTACCCACAAGTTAAATAGTCCATTTTTTTTACAGAATGTATATTGAACACAATGGCAACATTATCTCACCCTACCTCCCTCCATTCCAGCACCCCAGTACTGGTCGTTCATTCTTCTTTATGCATAGTGGTTTTCTCAGTCTGATTATCAACAATGAGGTTGGCCTGCCAATCACAGGACACATAGATAGCAAGCTTCCCAAATTCCTAGCCTTCTCATGGAAAGTTCACCCACAGCTACAAGGAGGCAGCTACTGATGTCAACACTGAGCTCACCTCACAGAGCCATCACCTCTTGTGTAGCCCCTCCCCTCAGACACTGCTCTGGATCTGACATTTCCCATGGTGCCATATTCCCAGCCTGGCCCTGTGGCTTTGAACTTGGAGTGTGTGCAGTTGAGTTCTGCAGGACGAGGGATTCACAGCCCTTGTGGTGTTTCCCAGTGCTGAGAGGATAAGAATGGGCCGGGACAGGTGGGGAAGAAAGAGCTAGACGAGGGATCTGCCCCAGACATGCTAGGCTCTGGTATTCTACACACCACACTGGCTGAGAAAACTCCTCTAAGCAAGGCTATTCAAAACTCCCTCTTATCCCTGTCCAAGTCTCCGACTTGGGTCCCTCCTTGGAAAGAAGGGAGAGCCTGCTTTTATGACTTAGCAAAGAAAATAGAAAGTGCACTGTTATATCCTCCTGTGGCCTCTCATGGTCCCACAATCCTGACTCCCCTCTGAGTTCATTCACCCAGTGGTAAAGAGGATATTGATTTATGTACACCAATTGCTGTAACTGCATCAGATCCTTCACTGGTGTGTGTGTGTGTGTGTGTGTGTGTGTGTGTGTGTGTGTGTGTGTTTTCTCGGGAGCGTGCAGGTGCCTGTTCTGCAGAGAGTATGGCTGACTTTAACTTTCCTCTCTTTGTTCAACTTCAGTTGACAGTTTTGATGGAGTGTGAGCATCAGGGATAGAATTATTCTTCCTGGTTTCTGCTGTCTTTCATGGTTCTATGGATCTTCACCACAAAATGTAGAGGTTTCAAAGCCTTGCTCCATTATATTTCTTGCCCTGCACATTGGTGTCAGTTTGTTATTATTCCACAGTATTGGTTCTTGGGTGGCAGAGACTTTGTTGAGGAAACTCCCATTGTATTGGTAAGAATTAGCTATACAGAGAATCCCTGTAGCCAATGTGATCCTGGGGGTGGGGATAACAAGGCAGGGTACTGACCCAAAATCATACATCTGTGTTCTTTCTTCTTTGTAATTAATGTTTTGACTGGGGAGGTCTATTCTGTTCTGAGCTTTCTGAGTAGCAAGGATTATACCAGGAACCACTGGTACAATGGGGAAATGGGTTCCCCACTTGCCGTTCCTTAATGTTGAGTGACAGTTGTAAATTCTCTGAGCTTCTTTGTAACACTGTTGCTGGTAGCTTTTAACAAGAGGAAGTAGAAGAGAGCAGCCAGGTGAAAAGCATCAACAGCCTCACTGTATCCATGTCTGCACACAAGCACCCATGAGCTTTTGGGTGGTTAATTGGAGATCAGAATGTCAGGGACACCAGGCTTTGGTGGCTCATGCCAGTCATCCTAATTACTGAGGACACTGAGATCTGAGGATGGTGGCTCAAAGCCGACTCAGGCAGGAAAGTCTGAGACTTTGTAGGAGCCGTAGACTTGAGCAGAAAATCTCAGGTATAGCACCCAGCCTGTCCCCATTAAAAAACAACAACAGAGTATTACTGACATTTTTGTCAGTGGTGTACAGAGGGTTACAGTCACATAAGTCAAGTAGAGAGTACATTTCTTTGTGGAAAATGTCACCCCTTCCCTCATACTCTCTCAGTTTTAAAAACGTACATATTTTTTAAGATCACCACCATCTTGGGCTAGGAATGTGGCTGAGTGGGAGTGCTTTCTTAGCATGCATGAAGCCCTGGGTTCTATTCCTAAGTGCCACATAAACAGAAAATGCCAGAAGTGGCACTGTGGCTCAAGTGGTAGAGGGCTAGCCTTGAGCAAAAAAGCTCGTGGACAGTGCACAGGACCTGAGTTCAAACACCAGGACTGGTAAGAAAAAAAATTTCCATCTTTCTATGTCAATGTACAGAAGAATTCAAGTTAAATTGCTCTGAAAAAAAACAGCAACCCACTTCTGTAGGTAATTCTATTACCAATGGCAAGCCTGACGATTGAGCACCACAAGATAGAAACATGGCCCCCAATTTTGGACAGCACAACAGCAGTTTCCTTCCTGGGCTGGCTTCAAATTGTGATCTTCACATCTCAGCCTCCTGAATAGCAAGCATTACAGCTATCAACCACGGGAACAGGCCAAAAGTTTCTCATTCATCAGTGACACATCTAGCCCCAATTGAGACTCCCACACCTTCTATCCCACCCCAACTCCTGCCCATTGTTACCTCAGAGGACTGGTTCATCTTTTCCCCATGACCGTAAATGTATGTTGATACCAGGGAAAGGTGACAGGGACAGATTCGGTTGGCATTCCCTGCATGTAGATAGTGTTTTCCTAACATCATTAGTTAAAGAATTTGTCTTCTTTCCTACCCTTATGAAATATTTTGGCACCCTTTTTAGGCAACCCTTTTCCAATATTAGATGAGTGTGCATCTGTGGGTTGTTTCTAGGTTTTCTATTCTGTTTCCTTTGTCCTTGAGCCTGTGTTTGTGCCAGTGTAAAGTAGTTTCCATTACTCCAGCTAGGTAGTAGACTTTGAAGTCTCAAATTGTTGTACCTCCAACAATGCTTTTTCTACCTAGGTTGATTTTTGTGACTCATAGCCTAGTACAGTTTCATGTGAAATTTGGGGTTGTTTTCTCTATCAGTGAAGAATAATGTTGGGGTGTTGGATTTTGACAGGTCTTGCATTAAATTTGCTAATTGCTTTGGCCGGTGTTCATTTTCATGATTTTTAATTCTGCCAATCCAGGAGTGGAGGGTTTGTCCATTTCCTCATGCCATCTTCCATGTCTTGCTCCAAAATTTTATAGTTCTGAGGCAAGTGGGGGAGAATGAAGGAAAGGTGACATTGGCCAGGAAGCATTGCAATGATAACCTGACTTAAGGAAATGCATTCCCTTTGCACAGAGACTTACTTCCGGAGGAATCCAACTAATCAATTTAGCTCCAATGGAGAGCTGAATTGGGATGCCATGGGGACAGCAGACATAAGTCTCCAACATGTGGCATGGTGTAATGGGGCCTGAGCTGGCCTGTCCCTAAATAGGTTCAGGTCAGGGGGCAGGGCCACAGGAAGCTCCCAGCTCCAATCACTTGACAGGCAGGTTCAGTAACCTATAGGCTAGATGCCGCCCTTGTCTCTTGGGGTTCAGGAAATCCCTTTAGCTGGGGATGGGACTTCCCTTCCTGTAGGAATCGAGACACACCCACCAAGAATTGGTGTGCAGATTCAGGGGGCATGGGGCACTATTGTATACTGGGAGAGGGAATCTTCCAGGGTCTCTGAGAAGAGGAGGCTGGGAAGATAGTGGAGATAGAGTCAGCTTCTTCCCTCTTTCCCTGGCCATATCTGACCTCCATATGACAACCATTCTTTGGTTCTACTGAGCATCCAATTGGTGTGACATTCTTTGGCTTTCTTGGTTTGTAAATGAATCTCTCCAATCTCTGCCTCCAGAGATTGTCACAGAGATCCTTCCTCTGTGTTTGCTCCAGTCCTGTCTTTTCACAATCCTGTTTTGAGACCATCTGGCAAGGCTGCTTGTTGGTTTTTTTTTTTAAACAACCACAACTCCTGATCGTTTAGACATCCTCTTCCATGAGCCAAGGATAAAGGCCAGATGTTACTTTGGAAAGTTAACTTTTTTCTAAAACTACATAATTTAATTCTTCAAATGTTGTCTCCACAGGGTGGGAAAGATAACCATCCACAGCCCCAAACAGCCTCAATTGTCATAGACCCCACTTTCTTCGAGTGTCCAAACTTCACTTCTAAAGGAGTTACTGTTGCCAACTGTCACCAGGGATTTGTCCCACTGCAGACCGGAGCAGGCCCTGAAGAAAGCATTGTTGGAGACTGGACCTTGGAATTGGCTTTTGGGTGCCAGAGGACCTGCTGCCTCACTCCAGCAACAGATCCAGAGGGTGCCATGAACAGGGCTTTTATTCATTATCAAGCCAGAGAGTAAGTACAAAAAAACAAGGTGGCCATCTTTAAGGGATAAGGGCACCAAGGAGGGGGGCAACAATCCTAGGATTAGTGACTTCCTGAAAACAGGATGTGAAGATCAGCAGTAAACAGTCAATTCGAATAGGCCACCTGCAAGCTCCAAGGTCCAGTGAAGATCAGGATTATCCTGAGAGCTTGAAACTATGGCCATTGTAACACTAAGCACAATGGGTCTTGTCAGGGCTGCCCTCAGCCTTCCAAGAGACAGGGAATGGCCTTCCAATACTCTAAGGCCCACTTTATACCTCTGCAATTATGGGTTCCCACAAATGACCTAAAGGCAGAAATTTTAGTGTCTTTCTATGGGTAGTAAAACAGTAGTAATTGCTTAAAGACCACTTTTAAGATACTGTGTTTTTTTTTAATGTATATTATCTGAATTGATTGTACAAAAAAGTTGCAACTCAAGAAAGCAATTTATGAATATAATATACCTTGGTCAATGTCAACCTTTCAACCTTATCACCCATCCCCCACTTATATACTCTTTGCCTCACCCTTCTTAATTTTACAGGATGTACATTGGATTATTTTCTGCAATTTCCCCTGTTTCTCCTCTTCTTTAGTCTATGACTTTTCTCATCACCTCACCTTACCCCTTTCAAGTATCTGCTTCCTGATATTTTATTTTGTTAAACTTTGCCTTCCTAAGGAATTATAATGCTGTAGTTACTGAATTTACCATATTTCAGTTAATAACATTCATAGTTTCTTCGTGACCCATTTGGATTGAAGGAAATAAATTCTTAGGTCTATAATTAGAAAGAGTGGTGAACTCAAAGAAATGTTGGAGAGGCATGTTGCTTTATTCCAGCATTTCTGTCTCTTAATATGTATGGGCAATTAAAAAATAAAGTATACATAAGAACACTGGTGAAATCCTCTAAATCCTTTGCAAGGTCATGAGTGCGTTTCACACTGCATGCAAAGCAGGGACTTCATCACCACGCGCACTTAGCATGCAGTCAGGACACCTTCTCTGTTGTCCTCTGGTTTTGCTCCTTCATGTAAGGAAGCACTTGATTGCTGAGGATCTGCTTTCCACCCTACGTTCCTTCTCAGAAAGCAGCGCTGCAAGAGCAGGACCAACCTCCAAGGAGTGGATCTGTTCTACTTGGGAAGTTATGCTATGTAACCAGATTCCAAATGGAGAAGTACCTTCCACCCCTGCTGGACCAATCCTATCAGCCCCACCTCAAAATCCAAGGTCAGTAGTTTTCTGGGTCTGGTTTGAGGTTCTGCAGCTCATTATTTGACCCAACACACTGTGAAGCAGATATGTGTGGATAAAAAGTCCTCCAACTCAAGGGAACTTCCCAAACAGGAAGATTTTGGAGGCTTGACAAAAAATGAGCTCTAAAAGGATCATGAAAACACACAATTCCTTCCTTCCTTCCTTCCTTCCTCCTACCATAGCTCCTTTCTTTATTTGCTTCCTTCCTTTTTCCCCTTCTGCTACCCCCACTCCTTTCTACTTGTCAGTGCTGGGTCTTGAACTCTTGGCCTGGGCAATGTCTCTGAACATCTTTGGCTCGAGGCTAGTACTCAATTGAGCCACAATGCCACTTCTGGGTTCTTCTGTTTGTGTGGTGCTTAGGAATTGAACCCGGGGCTTCATGTATACTAGGCAAGCACTCTAGTGCTAACCACATTCCCACCTCATCTATATTATTATTCCTACTACTAGTAGTAGTGGTAGTTGTAGTAGGAGTACTGTTAGTAGCAGTAGCAGTCTGGAGAGGAAGAGATGCCTACAATAGGTTTAAAGGAATTAGGAATGAATCCCTGAAAAATATCAAGGAGAAGCAGAACAGGTAAGGTCAGGATGTGTGAAATGTGCCAGGAAATTGGGGAGCTGGGAATCCTTAACGATCTTTGATGCCCTTTACATTTCTTAATTTACTGTGTGTAGCCAGGAAAAACTCAGCCCTTCTTTTGCCCACTTACAAGTGTTTTTGCTCATGGCTGTTGGCCTTTGCTGTTATTATTCTTCCCAGTCTTCTCTTTTAAATTTCTTATTGTTATTATCAAGGCGAAGTACAATTCCATAAGCAAGGTCAAGGGTACATTTCTTTTTGGACAATGCCATCTCTTCCCTCATTCCTTTCTACTCCATTGGTCTTTATTAATATTCATAACCAATTCTTCTAGTACGCATACCTTATTTCATTTCTCCTGTGTTTCTGACATAGGTAGGCCACACACAGTATATTCATGTAGGAGCCATGTGCACTTCCTTTTCATTTTACCTTCTTTATTGTGGATAACTCATACTAATGATGGGTGGTGATTTGGAGCTTCTATTTATTCTATTCTCTTTTCAGTAGCTACACAGAGGGGCTTCAATCCACAGGTCAGATTCAGCGTACCGGCACCTTGATCCATGTCGCATTTCCAGCATCATGCCCATCCCAGCCCTTCCCAGTCCATCAAATGAAGTAGTTTAACTTTTCACACTATATCCATCCTCACTCTCTCAATTTTTCTGACCTTATCTCCTGACAAAACAAGTATTAAATCCCTATCATTTTCTTTTGCCTTGTAGGAAACAAGAATGCCAGCAATTTACTTTTCTATGGAGCTGGCAAATAGTTGCCAAATGACTGAAGTAGAAACCAAGGGCTCCATCCACCACAGTTACTCTGTGGCTACCGTGGACCTATAGGTTCTTTTATTTTTATTTTTGACTAAACATATGCCTACACGAAAAGCCTATGAATTTGCAATCCAAGACTCCCTTGCCAGCTGGCTCTTTGGGAAGATAGGATCATGGAGAAGGTTTAGAATTTGAGTTTTCTGTGTCTATCGTGCCTTCAGTTTTGGTGGTGAGACCCCCCACACACAGGAAAGCGGGAAGCACATACGTGGTAGGGGAGCATGCTCCTAAGATGACCCACTTTGGACTCCTCAACTAAGATTGGTGACAGCAGTCAAGGTGTAGCACATTCCTACACAGAAACAGTCATCACTCACTGAGTTCCCATCAGCCCCTCCTCATAGTATATGTGCCTGTAAACATTTTGTGAAAATCTATCTTACCCACTGCACCCCATTCCTATCAAAAGACACAGGTTTTCAAAAATTGATTAACTAATACCATTGGAAAGTTTCAAGTTCACAGTTCAGCAAGAAGAATAGCAGGGAGTATGATCCACCACAAGGAGGCAGTGTGAGAAACTCTCGGAGTCTTTCTCTAAATCATAAAGTGGAAATAACGAGAGAGAGTTCAATAATTCATGGACACATCCCCTTTCAGAGGAATCATAAACCAATTGGAAGATCTTGGTATCCCCAAATGTGGAGGCACTGTCCTGTCCTTCACTAGGTAAACAGATAAACCTCGGGGTAATAGGTTTTATTGCCACTAAAACAAAGAGCTACAAAATTTTTGGAAAAAAAATTTGAAAGGAAGAAATTTAAAGTTTATAGACTTACCATGGTGATATATTCAAGAACTGCAGAATGAATGAAATGGTCACATGATCAGTGGGGAACAGGGATATGGGTAGATGTGGGATAAGTACACCCTAGAGAATTTGGGACCCGTGAGGTATTCTGGGTGACACGTCATGAATGTACAGCTTTCCACACATGTCCAAGCTATGAAATACAGAACACAAAACACACTTCAGGTGTCAGCTCTTGAATTCTGGGGTATGTCTATGCCACTCTGTGTGTACCCCTACCTTCTAAATAAATGGTGCTCTGTGGCAAGCTCTTCACAATACTGAAGGATGTAGTAGTGTGCCAGTATTCTGAGATATGGCAGAAATCCCTGGGTCAGAACTTCCTACAGTTGTGAGTGTCACATTTCTCTTGCACAACATGTACAATTTAAATTGCCTATACTAATAACTCAAAATAGAGTGAAAATCTATATCAAAAGAAATAAAACAAAAAGAGCATGAATAAGCATGAATATTATGAAACTGGATGATTTGCAACTATGAAAACAGAACCCTGAAACCTGTTGAAATGATTTCAGTTTCAGAAATAGGTAGAGGGAGAGACAGATTAAAATCCAGAGGAATGCGCTATAAACATTTGCAGAAACATCACAATGAGAGTCCCCTGCCCCTGTAATCTAAGAAAATAAGTAAGTAACTCAATCCACCACTGATTCTTTTCTTTAAGCTTTAGTTGTATTGTAAAGGTAATTACAGAGAGGTTACTGTTACACACATAAGGGAATGAGTAATATTTTAGGTGATAACATTTCTTCCTGAACATTGGTACCCTCTCCCTTGGTTTTCTCCCACTTTCCCTCACACCTGTTTCTCTTCCCCAAGTTGTAAAGTTAATTGCCAACACGGTATCTTGTGAGAACAGCTGTTGCATGAATTCTCCCTTTGTTCCATTGTCTCATCATTTTGGTGAGACAAATCAGATAAGCACCAATGTCTCAGTTTCCCCTTCTATTCAATCAAGAGAATAATAAGACTGCCTCCTACGATTAGTGAGGGAAGAAAAAGAATTCACTCAGTGAAACACAAACATCTGAGAGGAAAGGTCGGTGACGATGATTGTGTAACCAAAAGGAAAGTCAAAAATAAATCAAGCAACAAAACAGCAAACAGAATCTCATCTGGCAACAAGGAAGATTTATTAAAAGTGAACCAAGTGTTCTGCCAGATTTGGCCCGAGTTCCAATACCTTTACAGTGTCAACCCAGTTAGTCACATCCCCATATCTTAATTGATTGTATTATCGTCAGGATCTTGGAGTTACTATTTGTGTCTTTTATTTATTTTGTTATCTTTCAAGGGCTTGCGTTTTCCTTATTAGTGAGTTGGTACTATGTTTTTAACTGAGGAAACCATTACGTGCTAGGCAGAAACAATACCGCTGAATTCTTTCTCCCAGTGCTTTAGTTCTGGCTTCTAGCAAACTTCTGCTGGTTTTGCGTGAACCACAACTGCAGGCGCAGGACAGCATCCTCCGAGGGGTGGCCTCCCACCCAGGAGGGCACATGGAGCCTTGGCTTCCCTTATGTATCAAATTGTCCGAGTTGGAAGTAAGTTTCATTGGGTCGGGGGTCTGAGCAGACCTTATTTCTCCAAAGGCACATGCAGGCTCTGGGTTCCTGTCCTCACAATGTTCTGTCAAATGACCTTTCTGTGAAAGTGACAGCAAAGCTCCTCTGGCATTGCTCTCCTGAGTGGTGAGCAGGTGTCTGGTATCAGAAAACTCCAGCAGGATGGCTTGCCCATCTTCATGGCCACGTGGAATCTCAGGCTGTCTCCCATTTTTCTCTCCCCTAACATCAACCATCTTTTTTTTCTGGTCTTTGTGCTTGAATTCTGGGCCTAGTGCTGTTCCTGAGCCTCTGTGTGCACAAGACTAGCACTCTAATACTTGAGCTACGTACCACTTCTGGCTTTTTCTGAGTAGTTTATTGCAGATAAAAGTCTCATGGACATTTCTGCCCTGGCTGGGTTTGAACCATGATCCTCAGATCTCAGCCTCTTGAGTAGCCAGCATGACCGGAGTGACCCACCGGTCCCCACGTATTATCCACCTTTTCAAGGTCACTAGAGACTGACCTCATTCCCATGTCCCACGTGAATATTCATGCTTACCATGGCCTTTAGGGTCCATGTCGTTACTGCTGAAACAGTCATTTAAAGTACAGCTCTGTGGCACAAAATAATCATTTCATGAATTGTTTGGATTTTGATTGTAACTAAGAGGATCACGAATTTGATAAATTATCAATGCCAAGGAATTCAGAGTGAACTACAACAATGTCATTTTTAGACTATACAAGGAGTAAAAGAAGCAGTGAAATGGCTACTGCAAAATTCAAACCTTCTCATGTTTCCATTAATGTGTGCAGCATCTTAAAAGTTAAATATTTGGGTGTTTTCACCCACTGACATGAAAATCGAAATAAAATGAATTTGTAATAAATAATAACATCCAAAAGTATATCTCCTAACCACCACATTCTGTTTTCAAAGTGATGTAGTTTAATACCATTTCATTACTGTATCGAGAAATAGCAAGAGTTGCAGCATATAAATAAAATACTGTGCAAACATCCACCAATCCCCAGTGATAATCGAATTAGTAGAACATTTTCAGTTGACACATTTATCATTTCTTCCCTATTGCTTCACTGAGCCCGTGGGTCCCAGGCCCTGAAATCAGATTTGTGTGAACCAAGGCAGCCACCAATGCGCCCTCAACTCAGCCCCTTCCCACCCCGCACACGGAGGCGTGGAGATGCCATGCGACTGCACAGCGTGGAAAGCGCACTGCGCATTGGTGCTTCCTTCCTCCATATTGAACCTCAAATCTTGGTGCACCCGGATGTGCCTGTGATGTCTCAGTCCCTATTCTCAAAACACCAGAGAGAGAAATGAGAGGAAAACATAACACTGGATTTGATTGTGAATTATCAAGTGAAGCAGCCCCCGGTGTGCGTGTGTGTGCTCCTGCGTTCACGTACATGTGCATTGCTCTACTCACACAATTCCTCCTGGAAGTTACCTCTCACAGCAAAACCTAGAATATGGTGGAACTTTCCTGAGCCCCCCGTAGGCTCCACACAGCAGGGGCTTCCAGTGACTCTGATCTCAGTCCTCTTTCTCTTGATGGGAATTTTCAGCACGACACACTTTGCTTCTGAGAAAACATTTTTACAATGGAGACCCACGCTAGATTTGCACGGGTTCCTATTGCTGGTGACCCAAATCACCACCGTGCTCCCTGTTTCCCACAAAGTACTTTGCAGCCGGGCCATGTCAACTTCCGATTCAGGCTTCATTCTCAGCGGTGTCTGCATCTGACATGTGAAGTCCTCCACTTGAGGCCGTCCAGAGTGTTCCAGTGCTTTCCATGCTGCGTGCAGTAGTAAGTACTGCACTGTGAAGGACCCGCTTTCCATCCTCTGCCCCACGTGTTAGGAGTCCAGGATGGAAGAGCAGCCTGATGCGTTGCTCCGAACCTCTGTTCTGCTGTGGAACTGCTGTCCCCGGTAGGGAATGGAATGGAGAGCTGCCTGCAGCCACGCAGCCCAGGCCTAGTGCCCCACGCTGCCATCGCAAGGCAGGAGTTGCTGTGCTTTTCAGGAGATGATGCAGCGAGTCATTAGACTACCCAGAGCAAGAACTGGACGTGGACAGCAATGAGTCCCCAACACAGTGAACTTCCCGACTTCGGAGGGAATGTGAGAGCTGCAGACAATGGGCACAAGAAGGATGATGAAAGACAGATTTCTCACCATTATCTAGGAGGGAAAGGGCACTCAGGCTGATAGAAATTGTCAGTGGCTTCTAGAAGACCTTGTGTACACATTCAGAAAAAATGAAAACAAGATGTCTGAAATCAGAAATCTTCCAATTGACCCTGACTTAGAATCTTTGACACTGTACACATCTTAATTCCACAGCTTGTGACCAGAACATTTTCTTCTTGAATTGTGCTTTCATTTAAGAATGTTAATCCAATCTCTTGTAATTATTATCCTTTATGTATCCCCAACACTTCATCAGGCAGAGTCCAGTAAGCAAGCAGTGCTGGCGCTGGTCCACCGCTGATGTACACAGGCATGTTTCCCATTTTTCCATGGACGAGCAGGAAGAAATCCACCACGGTCTCTGTTTTCCAAGAGAGAACAAGGAGAAGACATTTCTCCTGAGCGAGTGCTTAATTCCCCAATCAGGAAAGGCACATACAAGGCTCCTTCCCACACTGGCTTGGGGAGATTTAAAATTTCTTTTTTGTGTGTAAATTTAAGATATTTAATGTGAGCATAGCTGTCCTTAACTGGTCATAGGTGCTATTCCTCCCCTTTTTGTTTTAATTAGTGACACAGGGGGGCACCAGGCTAGGACTATGGGCAGATGTCATTTCTTCTGGAACTACTTCCTGTTGAAAGGGGGCGAAGAAGTGAGGGGCCCCGGATTTGCCTGGTACCATCCAGTTTGGTTAGGAAAAGTCCTCATCATTACTACGAGAATGGTTATTAGGGCCAGAGGGTGCCATGGTCTCCTCTGGCCAGCTCCTGTAGCTTAGGCACATTAGGAAGTCCCTAGGGCTGGGGGCCTCCAGGGTCCAGATCTGCGCTGGGCACAGCAGTGTAGAAAGATGATGGCCTTGAACTGCAAGTTTCCATGTGGTGACCTCAGTGAGGGATGTTATCCTGTTAAAAGAGACTCTTGAAAAGATCAGGCAAAAGGCTGACAAGTTCACAGGGCTAGTTAGCATGAATGACATAGGAGAACATACCCTGGGAATAAGCCAGATAAGTTCCATTCAGAGCATAAACCCAATTGTGGCCAATTACAAGGAAGGGGGGATAGCTGAAGGAAGTGTTTAGGGATAGTGTTCAGGTTTGAAGTAGACAGTCAGAGGCATAAATAAATAAATGTATATATATACAACTGGCAGGAAAATGAAAACGGACAGGTATGGGCATTGGGTAGGTACAATTATTCCTCCTGCTCTCCCAGCTCTGATTGTTTTTGAAAGGGCGAGACAGGGAGACTCAGTTTTGGTTGTGACATCATTCTCCTCTTACGCCTCTCCATATCCCTGTTTCCTGGACTGGCTGAGTCCCAGGAGTCCAGGTGCTTGTTGCTGGGATGGCATGCTCCCATTGGCATTCACGGGGTATGAACTCAGGGCTTCAGCACTGTCCCTGAGTACTTCTCTGGAGGCTAGTGCTCTACTACTTGAGCCATGGTACTGCTTTCAGCATTTCTCTGGTTCTCTTGAGCCAAGCTTCCAGTCTGGCTCTATGCTGGTTAATTGGGAGATGGAGTTTTAGAGAGATTTTTTGCCCAGGCTGGCTTCGAACTGCAATCTGAGGAGTTTTAGCCTTTAAAGCCCTTTTTATATCCATTTAAAGCAACAAGGAGAACAATAAGAACAGAGATCACCTGTAACTTGTTGAGAATGGACCAACAAACCCTTACCAGAGTTTACACTTAGAGACCATAAGACTGAATGAGATGAATGATATCCATGTGCTATCAAATCATATCATTTAACCTTACTGGAATGTGGAAGAGAACACAAATATATAACAATCGAGGGCAAGAGGTTAAAACAATGTAAAAGTCTCAGTTTCGGCAGTGGCGTTGTCTTCCATCCTGGATTAGCCATGTGTGATGGAAGCAGGCAGGAGAGATGGGTTAAATCTGCGCAAGGCTGTAGTGGCATCTCTCGGAATCTTCTGGATAGGCTGTCACACATCCTGCTGGGTTGCCCCCAATTTTCTACACTGACTGTTTAAGAACATTTGAATCCACCCAGTATTCCTTGTTTGGTTGCTCTGAGAACTCTGGCTGCTCAAATACTTTATCTAGAAATGTATTTTAAGCCGTTAAAGGTAGGAGTATTTACATCTTTGCCTCAGCCTTATTTGCACTTGAAAAAACTCTGGAACCCAGGGGGCATCTAGCTTCCTGGCTGCCTGTTTTGTACTAGCCCCAGCTACTGCATGACCTTTGAACTCAAATGACAATTTTTCCTTAATGCAAGAATTACAATTACAAAATTAGAATCTCTTATTCATTCAGCTTTCCACTAAATTAGTGAGAAACATTAGCTTGCTTTGCCATTATTTTTTCTACATACAGAGTTGATGAGAATTTACTTTTATCTCCATTAGTTTATTATACATACTTTAAAATACTTGCCTGATTATATGCAACTTAAGATAGGAGTCTTACTTATTACATCACAGTATACACATAGAATTTAGTACCTGAATCATTAGCCTGATATCCATAACAATTGCAACAAAAGTACTTTTAACAGTGTTCACCAGAATTACAAACACAAGAAATCCGGTCTCAGCATCTTGCCTTTTCAATATATCTAAATTGCAAAAATAGCATAGCAATCAAATCCCATCAGATAAATAAACCTTTTAACCATCAAAAAAACTTTTCCAATTCTTAGTACCTCTAAAGGGGTAGTTTCAGAGATTCCAGTCAAATCACTCATTGCTGTATATTAGAATCTTTTGGAGTTTTTCTTAGACACGTTTTCTTGCCCCCCAAACAACTCATTTGGGTTAAAAACTTGGGGTTTTTCCCTGCCGTAACCCCACCTACAGGCTGCAAGGGAGAGTATAACACAGAACTTAAGCAGGTTAACATAGTACTTAAAGAGGCAGTAATTTTTAAACCATGATGCTAGATTTTATATGCGTTTATCCACAAACGGACAGACAAACATACACAGAAAAATGGTTGTGCACAAGGTTTGAGTACTTTTAGGAAAAATATCTGAATTGGCCATGTACATCTACTGGAATTCCAGTGGCAAAATGATATTATTTTGTCCATATTTTAGAATGATGTGGTCAGTTGAATGGCAAAAAACAACATTCCTAGGAAACAAAAACTTTTAGTTTATTTGGCCAGGAAATGAAGAAGCCACATTTTGAAAAAACCAGTTCAGCTCTTTTTTAAATTTATTTTATTTTTTTTTCAAATTTTTATTATCAAACTGATGTACAGAGAGGTTACAGTTTCATATGTTAGGCATTGGATACATTTCTTGTACTGTTTGTTACCTCGTCCCTCATACCCCCCTCCCTCCTCCTGCTTTCCCTTTCCCCCAATGAGGTGTTCAGTTCACTTACACCAAATAGTTTTGCAGGTATTGCTTTTGCAGTTGTTTTTTAATTTTTTACCCTGTGTCTCTCAATTTTGGTATTTGTTGGGGGGGGAGGGTTCTGGACCCCTTTTCCCCACTATCTCCCGAGGGGAAATGCCTGAATCCCAAACTATAAAAGAACACTTGGCTTTTTAACCTCCTGCCTGCAGAAAGCAAGGTGTGTTCTTGTGGATTGCGCTATGTTGAAGAAAGGTTGCCAATACCCGCCCCCGTCCTGTCCCCTCACATGTCAGGAGCAGCGGCCCGAGAGAGGCATTGTGGAGACAGTTCAATGGTCCATATGTCTCACCCATCCAGAGGGCAGGCAGAAGAATTTATTATGGTGACAAAGGCGGAAGGGGAGGGACTTGGTGTGACTAACTGATTAGCTGAGCTGGGCTGCCCATCAAGTGATGTCATGAAACTTCCTCTGTGGGTGGGGACCACAATCCCCCAAAGGCCAGGCCTCCACCAGTAGACACGTGGCTGAACCGAGAGGCAGGGACCGCTTGCTTCTCTTCTGGTTGAGGCCGGAAGGTGGGAGGGGCTTCCTCCCACACTGCCCCAGGGCTGGCGGAAGGGCAGCGTGAATCCTCGACATCTGCTCTTTTTGTTGTTGTTTTTAAATTAGCAGGGGATACTGTAAACATATAGCACATATGTAGGCATAAGGCAGTCCAAGTCCAGAAAAGTTGGAGTCTTTAGTCTGTCTGTGTGCCAAGTGTAGACATCATCCCTCTTTTGGTGGTGAGGTAGAAGCAGGCTGAAGCTCTCCATATCTGGTAGTACACAGTAGCTGATAACTTAAACATAGGTGGTTAGTAAAACATTCCTTTTTCTTTATAAACATTGAAGTGAAGGTGCTAAACCTTTGTGCTTACTTTTTTCAAAACATTTCTATTATGAAACATTGGCATTGAGTGTCAAAACCCTCAGCTCCTATTTTGTAAACATTATCACAAATATCAAGATAAGGTGTCAGAACCCTCAGCTCTGATTTCCTTTCCAACGGGACTCCCCAAGTCTAGCAGCAGGGGGAGAGGAATGGAAGAAACACGGTGCAATTCCCTATTTCAGTCCCTGTGCAAAGCCGTGGGAAATAGCACCACAGCAAAAAAATCACGTCACGAGAGATGCTCAAGAAAGAATCTGGAAAGCAAACAAGGAAAGGAAGCTTGGTTGCCTCCTACCGGCCTCCTGCCATATGCAGTCAGGCTTTCCATGTTTCCATGGATGAGCAGAAGTCTAACATGGTCCTTGTTTTCCTGGAGAGAACAAGAAGAAAACATTTCTCCAGAGCGGGTGCTCTGGGTTTAAATTTTCAATCTGGAAAAGCATATGCAAGGCTCCATCCCACACTGATTTGGGATGATTTAAAAATCTTTTATATTTAATATAAGCCTAACTACCCTTAATTAATCCTGGTGGCTACTCCCCCTCTCTTGCTTTTTAAAATTATGACACCAGCGGGCATCAGGCTGGGCTGGGGATATGGGCCAAGGTCTTTTTTTTCTGTAGCTACTTCCTGCTGAAGGGGGGGAGACGTAATCAAGGGCCCCTGATCAGCCTGGCACCATCCAGTGTGGCTGGCAAAAGTTCCCATCATTACCACGAGAATGGTCACTAGGGCAAGAGGGTGTTATGGTCCCCTCTGGCCAAGTCCTGCATCTTGGGCATACCCAGAAGTTTCCAGGGCTGGGGCCTCCAGGGTTCAGGTCTGTGTTAGGGTGACAGCTGTGAACGGCAAATTCCCAGGTGGTGATCTCAGCAAGAGGTTTTATTCTGTTAAAAGAGGCTTTTGAAAAGGTCAGGCAAAGTATTGACAAGTTCTCAGAGCTGGTTGGCATGAATGACATAAAATATATCCTGGGCATAAGCCAGAAAAGTTCCATTTGGAGCATAAACCCAATTGTAACATGAACAGGTAAGGAGGATTGACTGAAAGAAGTGTTTAGTGATAGAAAACCGGTTTGGCATAGCCAGTCAGAGGCAAAAATAAATAAATATATATACATATATACAACTGGCAGAAAAAAAAAGAAAATGGACACGTATTACCTCTCTCTATTTCCCGGCTCTGATCCGTTTTGAGAGGGCGAGACAGGCAGCTCCGTTTAGGATATGACACCATTCTCCTCTCACTCCACTGCACATTTATGTCTCCTGGACTGGCTGAGTCCCAGGACTTCCAGCGCTTCTTGCTGGGATGGCATGCTCCCATTCACATTTACAGGTTTTGAACTCGGGGCCTAAGCACTGCCCCTGAGCACTTCTGTTCGAGGCTAGTGCTCTACCACTTGAGCCATGGTGCTGCTTTCAGCATTTTTCTGGTTTTCTTGAGCCAAGCTCTCAATCTGGCTCTTTGCTGTTTAACTGAGAGGTGGAGTTTTAGAGAGATTTTTCTTTTGCCCGGGCTGGCTTTGAACTGTATCCAGGCAGTCTTAGTCATACAAGCCCTTTTTATCTCCAATTGAGCAACAAGGAAAACAACAGAGATAATCCATTTGTAACTTGTTGAGAGCTGACCAAAAACTGCTTGTTAAGGTTTTGCTGTAACACTTAGAGAACATAAGATCTATGTGCCATTAATCTGAATCACGCCATTGAATCTTACCGGCAAGTGAAAGAGAACACAGATAAATGACAACCAGGGGCAAAGGGTTAAAGCAGTGTGGAATTTTCAGTTTTAGCAGTGACTGTGTCTTTCATCCCAAATTAGCAGGTTCCATGCCATGTGATGGAGAGATCTGGGCAAGGCTGCAGTGGCATCTCTGGATAGACTGTCACATCTCGATTGAGTTGCCTGCAAAATTTCTATACAGACTGGTTGATATTTAAAATCACAAGGCTCGTAGATCACTTGAGAAGTTTCCAATGCAAGAGAAAGAGAGAGACCAAGGAACCATTAGTAGTGAAACCAGGCAGCTTGGGAACAGACAGCTAGCACACGCTTTGAACCTGCATCCTAGGAAGCAAAATGTTTAATTTTAGGTTAGGAAAATTTAGGTTAATAGTCACATTTGTATGAAACGATTCCAATTTCTTGACCTTGAGAGTTTATAACACAGGAGAAAAAAATGGGAAGGTAAAAATCTTAATTTATGACAAAGAATTGTCAGGACTAGACGTACACTTGACTTTTTAACACACTGAATATAAAGAAATAACACATTGGTTTTATATCATTGTACTTATACCACATGCTGTAATATTTGAACCTTTTGGAATTTTTCTTAGACATATTTGCTTGCACCCGAACATTGGGCTGAAAACCTATTTTGTTCTGCTTTTAAATTTTACTAGACAGACATATAGACACACAGACACATATATGAACCCTGAGCGCTCTTAAAATTGCTTTTTTTGATTGGCCATTTAAGTTTTCTGGAATTCCAGTGGCAAATGGTATTATTTTGCCCATAATAGAGCCACGTGGTTGAATAAAAAAGCAAGAGAAACACTTCCTAGGAAGTAAAAACTTTCACAGTTTATCTGGCAAGGAAATGAAGAAGCCACATTTTGAAAAAAAGAACCAGTTTGGAGACAGGACATGAACAAAACACAGGCACATGGTGCAGCTTGATACAGGTGGATATCTTTAAGCCACCCCGCCCAGCCCAGGGGAGTCTGGCACGCCCATCACCTGAGGGAATGGGTGGGACTCCACCTTCAAGAGTTTTTGGAACCTTGAGGGAACCAAGATGGTGGGATCTAGTGCCTGCCACGTGCATTTCTCTAGCTAGAGAAAACAGGATTTAGCCAATAACAAGCAGAACTTAACTGAATCTCCAAGCTTAACAAACATCAATAACATGAGCAGAAGACCTTTCTTTGCGTCTTTCAAAGCAGCTTTTTTAAAATCACATCAGACAAGCAAACTTTCCATCCATCCAGAAAACAAAAACAAAAACAAAAACAAAAAATTCCTCCAACTTTTGTTATCTTTGGACTGGTAATTATAGGAAATCCAACCAAATTAGTTATTGCTGAATCACAATGCTTTGTTTCCATTTTTTAAATATCTCCAATTACTCCGTTTTAGTAAAAAAATCTTGGGCTTTTTTCTTGTTTTAACCCCGCTTGCAGCTGTAAGTCTGACACAGAGAGAAAACGTGCAGGGAAGCACAGCGGAGGGGTTCCTTCACAGGCAGACACCAGCCCTGCCCAGCTGTAGCGAGACTGTTAGTCTCTTGAGTCCCCGCCCAGCTGCGGCGGGAAAATTTGGAATCTCTTTTATCTGTTAACCAAGTTTAGAATTTAGCCCACAAACTCAGAGTTAACAAACCTCCGACTAGCGAACATTGACAAAAATCAACAACCCTTTTGTTCCCTTTAAAGCAGATTCTCCAGCCTTCCAAGGCCTCCAAGGAGGGTAAGGGAGCCAGCACAAAGCAGTTTCCGCTCAAAACTCCACCGCTAGTTCCTAGTTCTAATACCAGTATACACGGTTTCCAATATACTAAGATAAGATTAAAGAGATAGTTTAGGTACAACCACAGGAAGGTGATACAAGAACATCATCAATAATAGAAGCTACAGATACACAAGGGACATTGAAAGTAGTTACAACTGTGATATAACAATCATTTCCATAACATGCAGTTCATTTCACTTAGCATCATCTTATGTGTTCATAAGGGTATAGCTTTTGGGCTCTTGTGATCCTCTGCTGTGACTTGCCAAAACCTGTACTAATTATTTCCAATAAGAGAGACCATAGAGTCCATGTTTCTTTGGGTCTGGCTCACTTCACTTAGTATAATTTTTTCCAAGTCCTTCCATTTCCTTACAAATGGGACAATGTCATTCTTTCTGATAGAGGCATAAAATTCCATTGTGTATATGTACCACATTTTCTTGACCCATTCGTCTACTGATGGGCATCTGGGTTGGTTCCAGATTCTAGCTATGACAAATTGTGCTGCGATGATCATTGTTGGGCTGGTGGCATTACTGTGATTTTGTTTGTGGTCTTTTGGATAGATACCCAAAAGTGGGGCTGCTGGGTCATCGTGGAGTTCTAAATTCAGCCTTCTGAGGAATCTCCATACTGCTTGCCAGAGTGGCTGAACCAGTTTACATTCCCACCAACAATGAAGTAGAGTTCCCTTTTGGCCACATCCCCTCCAACAATTGTTATTGTTAGTTTTCTTGATATATGACATTCTTACTGGGGAGAGATGGCATCCCAATGTTATGCTTGCTGTTGGTTTGTCATAAACTGCCTTGATTATATTTAGGAATGTTCCCTGGAATCCCAGTTTTTCCAGGGCTTTTAGCATGAATGGGTGCTGGATTTTATTGAACGCTTTTTTTTGCATCCAGAGATAAAACCATGTGGTTCTTTACCTTGCTCCGGTTGATGTGGTGGATTACATTAATTGACTTGCGTATATTGAACCAATTTTGCATCCCTGGGATGAGTCCAGTTTGATCGTGGTGTATGATTTTTTTTTGATGACCTGTTGAAGTCAATTGGCTAGAATTTTGTTGAGAATTTTTGTGTCTATGTTCATCAGGGAAATTGGTCTATAGTCCCCTTTCCGTGAGTCCCTGCCTGGTTTTGGGATGAGGGTTATACTGGCTTCATAGAATGTGTCTCATAGTGAACATTCTCTTTCAATTTCATTGAAGAGTTTGAGAAATATTGGTGTGAGTTCTGTTTTGAAGGCCTTGTAGAATTCTGCAGTGAATCTGTCTGGACCTGGGCTTTTCATGGATGGGAGATCATTTATTGCTGTTTCTATTTCAATACTGGATATGGTTCTGTTTAGAAGGTTTAAATCTTCATGGTTGAATTTGGGGATATCAATTTTTTTCAGGAAATCATCCATTTCTTCCAAGTGCTCGAATTTGTTGGCACAAATCTTTACAAAATAGTCCCTTATTATTTTCTGAATTTCGGTTATTTCAGTGGTGATGTTACCTATTTCATCTCTTCTCTTGGTTATTTGAGTGTGCTGCCTTCGTTTTTTGGTCAGGTTTGCCAGGGGTCTGTCTATCTTGTTGATTTTTTCAAAGAACCAACTCTTTGGTTTGTGGATTCTTTCGATGGTTTTTTTCGTCTTTAATTGATTTAATACTGATTTGATTTGGCCACATCCCCTCCAATAATTGTTATTGTTAGTTTTCTTGATATAGGACAATCTTACTGGGGTGAGATGGTGCTGGCAAAACTGGTTCAACACAGGCCCGTACATATTAAGAGGCTGAAATGTGGGAATAGAGCTACATGCCTCTCCAACATTTGATTTAAACACTCTTTCTAATTACAAACCTAAGAATTTGGTTCCTTGAATCCAAATGGGTCACAAAGAGACTGTTCATATCGGGCTAGTTCAGGCCAACAAGAGAGGAATGGATGTTATAGCCATCTCAAAGCAAAAACAGAGCAAGAGCAGATGCTCTGTAAACTCCTTTCCACCTGAAGAAGTAGTCCCTGGTCTTAGTTTATACCACCTGATGCACAAGAACTGGTTCCAAGCATCAGAACTACCTGGGTGATGCTCACAGGCTGTTGTCCTTCATAATGTCCTTGTGAGCTTTCATTCCACCATACAAGACTCCATGCACAATGTGCAGGGAGCAAGCTGATCTGTCTCGTGGCATTTCTCAGAACTGGCAGCATGAAGTGAGAACGTGGCCGGCGTGCTGGGCTTGGAATTGGTGACCCGTGAGTCTGCGCGTGTCAGGATCCAGGAAGATGTGACCCATTAGTCTGCATGTGTCGGCATCCGCTCAGAGTGCTTTCAACTACCTCCTGACAGATGTCTCACACACATACTGGGAGCCAAGAGAAGACACAAAAGATGCCATGGAGTTTGGAAATGATTTGGGCATCAACAAAGATTGGGTCTAAGTTGGGTAACAATCCAGTGGTCATATTTTTGGTCATCATAAGTACATCAACTAAATGCTATTAATATATATCAGTATGAGAGGAGACAGCACACTTTGGCATTACTTGCTTCTAAAAATGATATAATGTATTGTCAAATTAGCCCCTTTTCATCATTGACATCTTGGTCAAAGAAAATTCCCAGTATTCAACTTTGAAAATCCTTTACATAGCCATGACACATGGGAAAGCATAAGTTTATTGTGAGGAAGTCACTCGATCTTTTAAATATTCCAAGCTATAATCTAAGAACAACATGGTTAGATATCCCTCAAAATTATTTTGTTCTGTCTCTATGCCATTGACAACAATGTCTTGAGTTATTACAAACAAACATTCTTGACACTAAACAGAACTTTAAACATCATCTAAAATCAACTTTATAGATTAACATTCACTTGAGAGTATGGGAAAGCAGTCTCACCACTAACCTAGGGTAAGAAGTATGGTGCAAGGGGAGAGAGAAAGGAGAATCAGATTCCACACGTGATCAGAACGTGGTCGGAGTCTCTGTGTGCACAGTAGGACTTTGGAATCATCTTCCACAAGTATTCACACAAAAGGAACACTTGTACCTGTCCCAGAAACTGGAGGACCCATCCAAGAGGACCCCTGGTCCACTCTCAAGGTCATATTGACCTGTGTGAGGAGCACATCTTGCTGAAGACATGAATAGAGAGAGTCTGAGGTTCTAGGGAAATATAACATCTATTCCCAACACACCAACCACGAGGTACCTGAGTTGCAAAATTCAAGTGAAACCCCAAGAGAGACCAGGAGCAGTGGCTCTCACCTGTAACCCTAGTGACCTAGGAGGCAAAGTCAGGAGGATCGTGGACCGAGAGCAACAGGTGTACACAGCTAGTTAATAAAAGTCATCTCAACAAAAAATGTCATGTGTTGTCACACGTTGCATTTGCACGCAATGAGAATGCTTTACACAGGGGAATCCTGAACCAAGCTGGCCCAGGCAAAAATGGAAGAATCTACTAAATATAATAAAAGTATAAAAATTAGAAGGGACTGCAAGAAAAGATGAGGTGTTTACATCATACTGTTTCCACAGATAGGAAGGAAGGAACAATGGAATTTATTAAACAATGTTTAATATATTCAAGAATTGCTGAGCTTTGCACAGCAACTCCATTGACAGCTGAGCCAAAGTCGGAAGCTTCACAGCATAAACACTTCCTTATTGACAGATGTGGTCCAAACGATTCTTTTGTTCGAGAAGGAAGTATTACTTTCTGCATAACTTTTTCTGTTTTATCATTTGTTTCCACACTTGTAATAACTGATAATTACTGCCAGGCATTGTGACCAGTGCTTTTCTTCTATTAACACTGTTATTTCTCTCACAAGTCAGTGAGGCAGGTGGCATGATTACCACAGAAGAAGAAACTGAGGCTGGCTGGGGTTCGAAATACTTTCTGAGGAAACAAGTGGTAGAAAACGCTGCGTTTGAGCTGGAACCAGGTAGCCTGGAACAGAAAGCAAGCAGCTCCCCAGGAGCACACAAGGAATCTCCTCAAAGAGTAGGTCAGATTCCAAGCAGAGCATACAACTAACCTATGGGGGCTCACCTAGGGTTGATGTCCGGGAACACTCTGAGAAAAGCTGGCCCTCACCATGTTCAAATGTTTTCACCAAGAACAAGGAATTTGGCATAGGAAGGACTCTGGCCCAGGTTGAAAGATTGACATTTACATCATAAAGATTTCCATGCTTCCCCTGTAATCAACTTGGATGTATTTTTGACAGTGTTGTTGCTGTTATCAAAGGTAGTATTTTTCCATTTTTTTGGTCAAGGTACTTGCTGATTTTAAAAAAGGCCATTGGCACCGGGTGCCGGTGGCTCACGCCTGTAATTCTAGCCACTCAAGAAGCTGAGATCTGAGGATTGTGGTTCTAAGACAGCCCTTGCAGGAAAGTCTGTGAAACACTTGTGTCCAATAAACTACCCCAAATCCCAGAATGGTTGCTGTGGCTCACAGACTAATGTGCAAGTGAAACCTCAGAGACAGCAGTCATGTCTCCTGGACGTGGGCCCAGCGGGATGGGGTGGCTGAGAATCCACACGGAGAGATTTACCCCACTGGGAGGGGAAAGGCTGGCTGCCAGGCCTTGTGACCTGGTACAGGCCTGTGTGGGCAAGCCCGTCACCACGGCTGGATACTTAAAGCCCTGCTCTCCATCACCTGCCCAAGCTAGGGAGCGCTCCTCCAAACTGCTCGCTGAGTGCTGATAGTGGACATGCCACATGAATCATGAAAGGGCTCCTGCCTCTCCTGCTCATCCTGCTGGGCCTCTGCTTCCACGAAAGTCGGTATTATTTGTGGTGCTCCAGCCAAACACCTCGGTAAGTGCTTTTCACCGAACACTGATGAACTTTTCTCTGTGGGGTCGGGATAGGCCACACACCAGTATTGGAATCGAATCACTAAAAGACTGCAGCTGACTCCCTTAAAACCCTTCTAGGTAGAATTTTGAGGGGTCTGTCACATCAGATAGCTTGTAGAAATCCTTTACCTTGCAGCCTCTCCTCTGCTTCTGAGTGGAGAACCTGGACTGTGACACTTACCATCACTTAACTCTGCAGCCCAATGTGCAGATGCTCTGCGACTTTATTCATGTACTTGCTTACTTATTTATTTAGAAAGTAGCACTTATGCTTGTATCTTCTGCCAGGTGTGAATAGAAGGATGTTGTTAAGGGTCTCCCAAACCTCACTGGGGCCACGTGGCTGTGGAGGGGCCCAGGGAATTCAGGCCCACAGAGCCAAGTTTCAGAAGGAGAAATATGAGTCCAAACTTGAAACAGGCTCCGGCATGAGCCCAGCCCTCTCTTTCTGTCAGTCAGCATCCTGCCAGTCCTGCTGGTAGAACAAATGTCATAATCCACATGCTGATTTCCACTTTTCCAGAATTCACTCCAGCTCTCATTCTAACCATGCATTGTGGGTATTCCATTCCCTGCCAATGAACTTGTAGCATTGGCTTTTTTTTGTGGTTGTGTCAGAACTGGGGCTTTATTTGGGGATACCATTCTTCCTTAGTTTTTTTCTGCTCAAGGCTGGTACTCTACCACTTGAGCCCCACCTCCAGCCCTAGCATTCTGGTAGTTACTTGAATGTAAGAATTTCACAGATTTTCTTGCCTTGGCTGCCTTTGAGCCAAAATCCTCAAGTCTGAGTCTGGAATTACAGTCTTGATACACCAACACCAGTGTCTTGGATGATTGATCTTCCTTTGCTTTCTGAATCTTACATTATTTTGCTACAGTGTGCCTTTACAACCACTCGACAAATTTCTGTATAAACTATATAAGTAAGAAATCAGCCATATGCCGGTTGTCCATGGCAGTAGTTCTAACTATTCTGCAGGCTGAGATGTGAGATCACAGTTCAAATCCAGATCAGGCAGGAAAGTCTGGGCCACTCTTTTCTCCAACTAACTAGCAAAAAAGCCAGATGTAGAGCTGTGGCTCAAGTGGTAGACCACTGAAGTGGCCAATCTTTGAGGAAAAAAAGGAAACTCTGAGGGGTAAAAACCACGTTCTGAGTTCAAACAACAAGACCAGGAAAAAAAGAAAAATGCTCCAGCTCTACCTCCTGGCTGTTGAAGTTTCAAGAAGCCACCATAGACTGACAATATCTGGGGAAGGAAACATGAAGCGCCAAGGAACCCATCTATTAAGTAGTTTCAAGGCTTGGCAAAGGGAGAAAATGGTAGAATGCCAAAAACTAAATTTCTTTTTACTGTCATTCCACAGCAAATCCCAAGTCCTGCCAGAGTCTTGTTTGGGAAAACTACGTCTTTATAGCAGGGCCCAAGGAGCTGGTAGAGAACCAATTTAAGAAGTATGGTGCACCCCGAGAAGCTGAGGAAGCAAAAATGGAAGCGAAGAAATGTGTAGCTGGCATGGGATTAATTTATACACTACCTTAAAGCAGCATTGGTAATTTCTTTTATTATTATGATTATCATCATAATCATCGTCATTAGTATTGTTATTATTATTTCACAGTCCTTGGGCTTGAATCAGGGCCTCAGCACTGTCTCTGGCTTCTTTTTCTCAAGGCTAACTCTTTATCAATTAAGCCACAGCACCACTTCTGGCTTTTTCTGCACACGTGGAGGTGACAAATCGAACGCAGGACTTCATGCATGCTAGGCAAGCGCTCTACCTCATGCCACATTTGCAGCCCTTTCTTGCTATAATTAAGGAGTTTGCACAGAGGGGTTCCAATTCCATCAGTCAAATGATGAGTGCTGTGCTTCTTGGATGTTGTCACCCCTTCCTTATTGCTCCTCTCCCCATTTTCTCCCTCCTGTCACTACCAACAAGTTTAATAGTCCATTTTTTTACATAATGTATATTGAACACAATGGCGACATTATGTCACCCTTCTTCCCTCCATTCCTGCACCCCAGTACTGGTCATTTCTATCTTCTTTATGCATAGAGGTTTCTGCTCAGTCAGCTGGTCAACAATGAGGTGGGCCTGCCAATCACAGGACACATAGGTACGAAGCTTTCCAAATTTCTGACCTTCTCATTCAACGTTCACCCACAGCTGCAAGGAGGTAGCCTCTGATGTCAATGCTGCACTCACCCTAGGAGGCCATCACCTCTTGTGTAGCCCCTCCCCTCGGACACTGCCCTGGATCTGACATTTCCCATGGTGCCACATTCCCAGCTCGACCCTGTGGCTTTGAACTTGGAGTATGTGCAGTTGAGTTCTGCAGAACAAGGGAGTCACAGCCCTTGTGGTGTTTCCCAGAGCTGAGAGGATGAGAATGGGCAGGGTAAAGGTAGGGTACAAAGAGCTAGACGGGGGCTCTGCCCCAGTCGTGCTGGGCTCTGGTAGTCTGCCCACCACACTGGCTGAGTATTGCTCCTCCAAGCAGGGCTTTTCAAAACTCCCTCTCATTCCTGTCCAAGTCTCCCACATGGGTCCCTCCTTGAAAAGTAGGGAGAGCCTGCTTTTATGACTTAGCAAAGAAAGTAGCAACTGAATTGCTAATTCCTCCTGGGGCCTCTCACGGTCCCACAAACCTGAGTCCACTCAGAGTGCATTCAACCAATGGTAATGAGGATATTTATTTATGTACACCAATTGCTGTAACTGCATCAGATCCTTCACTGGTGTATGGGTGTGTGTGTGTGTGTGTGTGTGTGTGTGTGTGTTTGTGTATGTGTGTGTTGTGTGCTTTTTGCACGTAGTATGGCTGATTTTAACTTTCCTCTCTTTGTTCAACTTCGGTTTACAGTTTTGATGGAGTGTGAGCGTCATGTTAAATGTATTCTTCCTGCTTTCTGCTGTCTTTCATGGTTCTACCCGTCTTCACCACAAAATGTTTCAAAGTGTTGCTCCATTAAATTTCTTGCATCACACATTGGTGTCAGTTTGTTATTATTCCACAGTATTGGTTTTTGGGTAGCAGAGATTTGATCAGGAAACAACCCATTGGATTGGTAAGAATTAGCTATACAGACAATCCCTGTAGCCAATGGCAATCGTCGGGGATGGGAACCACAAGGCAGGGTACTGACCCAAATCACATGTTTGTGTTCTTTCTTCTCTATAATTAATGTTTTGAGTGTAATATGTTATTCGGGGAAATCTATTCTGTTCTGAGCCTTCTAAGTAGCGAGGATTATACCAGGAACCACTGGTACAATGGGAAAATGGCCTCCCCACTTGCTGTTCCTTAATATTGAGTGAAAGGTGTAAATGCTCTGAGCTTCTTTGTGACACTGGTGCTGGTAGCTTTTAACAAGAGGAAGAAGAGAGGAGCCAGATGAAGAGCATCAACAGCCTCATTGTATCCATGACCGCATGACAGCGCTCATCAGCTTTTGGGTGGTTAATTGGAGATAAGAATGTCAGGGACACCAGGCACTGGTGGCTCATGCCTGTCATCCTAATTATTGAGGAGAGTGAGATCTGAGAATGTCAGTTCAATGCCAACCCAGGCAGGAAAGTCTGATAATGTGGTGGCTCCCTTGCATTGAGCCAGAAATCTCAAGGACAGCACCCATCCCCTCCCCCCTAAAAAACCAAACAAAGCAGAGTATCACTGATATTTTTGTCAGTGGTGTGCAGAGGGGTTATAGTCACATAAGTCAGGTAGAGAGTACATTTCTTTGTGCACAATATCACATCTTCCTTCATGTTTTCTCAGTTTTTCAAATGTATGAATCACCAAGTCTCGAATTGTTGTACCTCCAAGACTACTTTTTCTATCCAGGTTTACTTCTGTGACTCATAGCCTAGTAAAGTTTCCTGTGAAATTTGGGGTTGTTTTCTCTATCTAAGTGAAGCATAATGTTGGGTTGTTGGTATTTTGACAGGTCTTGCATTGAATTTGTCAATTGCTTTGGCCATTTTCATTATTTTTATTTCTGCCAATACAGGAGTACAGGGTCTCTCCATTTCCTCATGCCATATTCCATGTCTTAATCCAAAATTTTATAGTTCTGGGGCAAGTGGGGGAGAATGAAGGAAAGGTGATATTGACTAGGAAGCGTTGCATTGATAACCTGACTTACAAAATGCATTCCTTTTGTACAATTATTTAATGTGACAACAACACCAATAATAATAAATGTACTGTTTTCGTTGTAGAATTTATTCACTTCATTTCTTAGGTTGATATCTAAACAGGGTTTGGTTTTTTTTTTTGTTTTGTTTTGTTTTGTTTTGTTTTTTGCCAGTCTTGAGGCTTGAACTTAGGGCTACCCAAAAAGTGTGTTTTTTAAATGAATGAATAAGAACTTACTCCAACTTTACTTGCCACAGAGGCCTGATTCCATCCTTATTAAGCAATTGGCCTTTAATAATTTTGTAATTTATCCCCTCTGTTAGTAATGTGCTTTGTCCTTGAGTTGTACCCTCATGAGGGAAGACCGAGTGGCATGATTTAAGAAGACAGAGACAACAACAGACCAGAGCACACTTTCATTACCTCTGCAGAGGAAAGCCAAGTAGCATCAAGCAGTCAGAGATGCAGGGGCACAGAGGGAGGGGGTCCAGGGGTCTAAGTGTAGTCAAATGAGGAAGTTAGTACTTGTGAAATGGGACAGCTAACATGGACAGACGTCAACGTGGGCCAGGGTGAGGTCATTCTGAGCACTGGCCCTGGTGGGCTGGGGGGCAGTGGGTTGAGAAGGCAGCAATTGGGCTTTGAGAGCAATGCAGATTCCCGTCTTGCTCCCTGGAAGAATCCTTACATTTCACCTCCCTGCCTTGAAGAATGGCAGCCCTGCAAACATTCTCTTCTTGTGGCACTAAACCCTGTGATTGCAGAAATCATACTTGGATCATCTTGGGTCCATCAGATGCAGCAATGCAAGGAAGTACTTTCCCTCACTGAGGAAGGAATGTCACTGACTTCAGGTTCAACAGTCAAAGCATCTGCCTAGCAAATGGGAGACCTTACTTTCAAACCCAGTACTATCAAAGCTGTGACATCTATCAGGATGCATTGAACTCACAAACTGACCTGTTGAATGAAAACTCCTTTGAACGACTAAAGGTAATACTAGTATTAACAAATAAATAGTATTTTATTGGTAATTTCATTAATTTACTTCATTATTTATTTTATTGATAATTTGATTTTCACATTAATTGATATTTTGATACTTATTTTATTAACACATACATAGTATTTTTAAGAAAAAATGTACTGCCAAAAAGAAAGCAGAAAACCTTTATTGCCACCCATTTGTATGTAGAGCTCCCTAAGTTTTGGTCCAAGCCTTTTCCAATACTTGAGGCCTTCCTATAGGAACTTGGCTTTGGTATTTCTTCTACAGACTCTTTAGGTAGCTAGTATGCACTAGTCTCTCTACCCAGTACAGAGCATCCTATGAAGCTGTTACTGCTTCTATGGCCCCTTCCAAACAAACACTGCCAAGAGAACTTCCGGGAGGTCCAGTTCGAGGGCCCTTTCTTGAAATCTAAAGTTCACTTTCTCTCATGGCAACAAACTGTGCTTACTGGCCAGCTAATGAATACTCAAATTATTCCCAATTCATTCCCTTTAGGAACAGTGATCTGGACTTCTGGGAAATTGCTTTTGGGGATTTCAGAAATAGTTCTTCAACATTCATGGAACTCTTCTGAGAGTCAGGCCCTTTATTGAATCTTATAGTACCAAGAAAAATGTCTAAGAACTTTAAGATAGACAGGCCCACAAACAGCTGTCACCTTGCCAGAGGAACCTCTTTATGAAGGAAAAACACAAAACAAAAACCAGACAATGCTACCACCCCAAATCAACATAGGTGGTAGTTGTACAACTTATTTAGCTTTACAACTTTGGGATAGCTGTCTCTATCCCTCAATGCTACAAAATTACTTCTGAGGGATAACTTAATCATTCCTAGCCAGCTGCAATCCCCCCTTAGCTTGTCTCCACAAAGAAGCTGAATTAAGCATTCCAACACCCAGAACTTAAGAAACAAAAGCAGCTCTTTATCATTCATCAGGCACTTGCAAGAATACTAGGAATCAGCAAATTTCCCAACTTCCTGCCCAGGTGCTGTGGTTCCCATCAAGTTGGAAGTGCTCCTAGCCACCTGGTGGATGGGAAATTCTTTGACCAGGAGCTGCAAAGCTAGACTTTTAACCCCAGCTGATTCTGGTCCTAACTAAAGCCTGAGAACCCCCTAGACCAGGCCGCTGGTGTAGTGTGTGGACCAGTGTCTCATCTTTCTGATCAAGGAGAGAGAGAGGGCTGGGAAGTAGAGCCATCATCTTCCAGGATAAATATCATGCTCACTATGGTAAGAAGAATGTTAAAACCAAGAGGTCTCTAAAACACAAAGGTTTGGAGCTGGGCACACTCCAACCTCCTCAGGAGGCTTATATCTAAGGATCAAGATTAGAAGCCAGGAAAATCCATGAGACCCTTATCTTCAGTTAACTACTAAAAAAATAAACCCTAAAGTGAAACTGTAGCTCTAATGATTTGAGCAAAACAAAGCTCAGGGACAGTGCCCAGGCCCTGAATTCAAGGTCCAGTTATGGCACACACAAAAATAAATACAGGGGCTGGGAATATGGCCTATAGGTAGAGTGCTTGCCTCATATACATGAAGCCATGGGTTCAATTCCTCAGCATCACATATGGAGGAAAAGTAGAAATGTTACTGTGCTTCAAGTGTTAGAGTGGTAACCTGGAGCAAAAAGAAGCCATGGACAGTATTCAGGCCCTGAGTTCCAGCCCCAGGACTGGCCAAAATAAAAATAAATAAACACATAAGTAAAGGTGTGGTAAGCTCCCCCATGGACCAATTTCCTAAACTACCAGCAGCGTAACCAGCTAGTAGATGGGAAAATGTCCAACATATTCAACTTTCTCTTTATAATACAAATTTGGAGAGAAGAAAGCATAAATCTGTCAACAACCACAAAAAACTAGGGGATAAAAATTAAGACAAGAGAGTTTTTGTTTTAACAATTACTTGGCAAACCCGGGAGAGGTGGCCTTTGGTAGAAAAACAAAAGTATACTGAGAAAGAATGAAGGGCAAAGCTGGCATATACAGAAATAAGCTTCCATCCCAGCCTTCACTCTGGTCTGCTATGCAAATGAGGGATGTAAGCCTTGGGAACCACTCAGCCCTGAGTAGCTGGTGTTCAGACTTTATTTCCGTACACACCATTGATTGGTCTGATATGGATGGTATTGTGAGACATCCAGGACCTTTTTAACCTTGGCAGTTCTGCAGGAACACAAACAGGCAAGAGCTGCAAGGTTCAGTGTAGTTCTTCCTGTTGGGGTCCATCTTCCCCCTAGATGGAAGGGGCCTGAGGCACCTCCCCCCGCTGGGGAATGCAGCCTTTCCATCCTCCCTACATTGGAATCTGGAGAAACCGGTCCGATAAGAGACCCCCGACCTAGCTGGCAGCCAGCCCCGCCCTGGAGGTCGAGTGACTTAGCCCCTTGGAGGTCAAGTGACGTAGCCCCTTGGAGGTCAAGTGACCAGCCCCTTGGAGGTCACCTGACAGCTCGCGGCCTATGGGAATCCTGGCCAACCCCCTTTCCCCCGGATCATCTACCCTTGCCCCTCTCTCAATAAAGTTAGTTCGCTCTCAGAAGCTGACCCGTGGTCTATGTCCGTTGCTTCCAGAGTAGGATAGCGGTCACATTACCACGCGGGTCGCGCGCCCGCCAGGACGGAGACATCCCCACGTCTCACCCCGACAAACCTGCAGGCCGAGGGTCGGGGGAGAAGGCGATGAGAGGATAATAAGAGAGAAAGAAATGAGCACTTGAGCCGGAGCAGAGAGAGCAGTCCCCACATCTTCCAAGAACATAAAGTATGTATGCAACCCCTGGTGCCCAAAGAGCTACCAGATGCCATTTCAGATTTAAGTTCTCAGTCCATAGCTATAGTCATGGGCACAGAGACCATGCGTCTCAGCTGTCACCTTTTATTTAATTAGCAACAATAACGAGTTTAAGCAGTGACTACCTGCTTCGGCTTTAGCCCGTTGCAGTACCAAGGCTGGAAAATTGTCTTGATCACCAGACACTGATCACTGGGACTTGCGAAGAACCTAAAGAAGCCATCTCCAGAATAACCTCCCCAGAATTTTAACACTGGATCAGACATGATAGCCATTTATCCCGTGGCTTACTGTTCTTTGTCTAAAATATAAAAGCAGTGTGCTTTGTTTGTTTATTCCTTCAAGCTTCACTCTCTTGTTAGTTGAATAAAACTTTATGGCTTTCTATTACTAAGCAGCAATAAAGATAGCTACTGAATTTATCATATTTCAGTTAATAACATTCATATACACTTGCCTGCCACACAACATGTTTGCTTAGGAGTTTCAAAGCTAAATCTTGCTTCCACATATAAAGGGAAACATGTCTTTTGTCTTTCTGGGCCTGACTTAAATAGTTTCCTCATGACGCATTTGGATTGAAGGAAATAAATTCTTAGGTCTGTAATTAGAAAGAGTGGTGAACTCAAAGAAATGTTGGAGAGGCATGTCGCTCTATTCCAGCTCTTTAGTCTCTAAATATGTATGGGCAATTAAAAAATAAAGTGTACATAAGAACACTGGTGAAATCCTCTAAATCCTTTGCAAGGTCATGAGTTTGTTTCACACTGCATGCAAAGCAGTGACTTCATCACCACACGCTGTTAGCATGCAGTCAGGACACCTTCTCCTTAGTCTCTTGGGTTTGTTCCTTCCTGTAAGTAAGTACTTGATTGCTGAGGATCTGCTTTCCACCCTATGTTCCTTCTCAGGAAGCAGTGCTGACTGAGCACCACAAGCCTCCCTGGAGTGGATCTTTTCTACATGGGAAGTTATGTAATCTAACAAGATTCCAAATGGAGAAGTGCCTTCCACCCCTGCTGTCCAGATCCTATCAGCTCCACCTGGAGATCCAAGGGCACTAGTTTTCTGGGTCTGGTTTGAGGTCCTGCAGCTCATTATTAGACCCATCACACTGTGAAGCAGACACGTGAGGATAAAAAGTCCCCTAGCTCAAGGGAACTTCCCAAATAGGAAGATTTGGGAGGCTTGACAAAAAATGAGCTCTAAAAGGATCATGAAAATACACAATTCCTTGCTTCCTTCCTCCCACTCTAGCTCTTTCCGTCTTTGCTTCCTTTTTCCCCTTCTGCCACCGCCCTTCCAATTCAACTTGTCAGCCCTAGGTCTTGAACTCTGGGCCTAGGCAATACCCTGAGCATCTTTGCCTGCAGGCTAGCACTCAACTAAGTCACAGTGCCACGTCTGGCTTCTTCTGTTTATGTGGTGCTTCGGCATTGAACACAGGGCTTCATGTATACCAGGCAAGCACTCTAGTGCTAACCACATTCCTACCTCATCTATATTATTATTCCTACTACTAGTAGTATTGGTAGTTGTAGTAGGAATACAGTTAGTAGCAGTAGCAGTCTGGAGAAGCAGGGATGCCTACAAAAGGTTTAAAGTAATTAGGAATGAGTCTCTGAAGCACGTCAGAGAGAAGCAGAACAAGAAAGGTCAGGATGTGTGAAATGTGCCAGGAAATTGGGGACCTGGGAATCCTTAACGATCTTTGACGTCCTTTACTTTCCTTAATTTACTGTGTGTAGTCAGGAAAGACTTAGTTCTTCTTCTGCCCACTTACAAGTGTTTTTGCTCATGGCTGTTGGCCTTTGCTGTTATTTTACTTCCCAGTCTTCTCTTTTAAATTTCTTATTGTTATTATCAAGGCGAAGTACAATTCCATAAGCGAGGTCAAGTGTACATTTCTTTTTGCACAATGCTATCCCTTCCCTCACTCCCTTCTAGGCCATTAGTCTTTATTAATATTCATAACCAATTCTTATAAGTATGCATATCTTATTACTTTGGTCCTGTTTTGTCTGACATAGGTAGGCACACACAATATATTCGTATAAAGCCATGTGCCCTTCATTCTCATTTTCCCTTCTTTATTATGTATATCTAATAATAATAATGGGGAGTGCTTTGGAGGTACTATTTGTACTATTTTCAGTAACTACACAGAGGAGCTTCAATTCCACAAGTCAGATTCAGAGTACAGGCATCTTGATCCATGTCACCATTCCAGCATCTTTCTCATCCCAGCCCATCCCATTCCCTGAGATGAAGTAGTTTAACTTTTCAAAATGTATCCATCCTCCCTCTCTCTATTTGTCTGACCTCCTCTCCTGACAAAACATGTTTTAAGTCGCTCTCATTTTGTTTTTCCTTGTAGGAATCCAGAGTGCCAGCAATTTACTTTTCTATGGAGCTGGCAAATAGGGCCAACTGGCTGAAATAGAAACCAATGGCTCCATCCCCCACAGTTACTCTGTGGCCCCCGTGGGCATATAGGTTCTTTTATTTTTTTTGACTAAAACTCTTCTAACAGGAAAGTCCTGTGAATTTCCAATCCAAGACTCCCTTGCCACCTGGCTCTTTGGGAAGATAGGAGCATGGAAAAGGTTTAGAATCTGAGTTTTCTCTGTGTCTATCACACCTTCAGTGGTGGCGGTGAGTCCTCTGCACACAGGAAAGTGGGGAGCACTTCCGTTGTAGGGGAGCATGCTCCTAAGATGACCCACTTTGGACTCCTCAACTGAGATTGGTGACAGCAGTCAAGGTGTAGCACATTCCTACACAGAATAAATCATCACCCACTGAGATCCCACCAGCATCCTCCTCATCATATATGTGCCTGGAAACATTTTGTGAAAATCTGTCTTACCCATTGCAGACCATCTACATCAATAGACACAGATTTTCAAAAAGTGATTAACTGATACCATTAGAGAGTTTCAAGTTCACAGTTCAGCAAGAAGAATAGCAGGGAATAAGACCCACCACACAGAAGCAGTGTAAGAAACTCTTGGAGGCTTTCTCTAAATCATCAAGTAGAAATGACTAGAAAGATTTCAATAATTCATGGACACATCCTCTTTCAGAGGAATCATAAACCAACTATAAGGTCTTGGTGTCCGCAAACGTGCAAGCAGCCCGACTGTCCTTCAATAGCTAAATAGAGAAACCTTGGAGCATCCAGGTAATAGGTTTTATTGCCACTAAAACGAAGAACTACAAAATTTTTGGAAACAACTGCAAGGAAGAAAATTAAAGTTCATAGAGTTAACATGGAGATATATTCAAGAACTACAGAATGAAGGAAACAGTCACATGATCAGTGGGGAACAGGGATATGGGAAGATGTGGGATAATTACAGCCTAGAGGATTTGGGGCCTCGTGAGGTTATTCGGGGTGATAAGTCATGAATGCACAGCTTTCCACAGAAGTCCAAGCTATGAAATACAGAACACAAAACACATTTGTGATGTCACCTTTGAATTCAGCAGCTTCTATGTGTCACACTGTGTGTGCCCCTACATTATATATAAATGGTTCTCTGTGGCAAACTGTAGTGCGCCAGTATTCTGAGATATGGCAGAAATCCCTGGGTCAGAACTTCCTACAATTGTAAGTGTCACATTTCTCTTGCACAACATGTACAATTTAAGTTGCCTATACTAATAATTCAAAATAGAGTGAAAAGCTATATCAAAAGAAATAAAACAGAAAGAGGATGAACGAGGTTGAATATTATGAAACTGAATGATTTGCAACTATGAAAACGGAACACTGAAACCTGTTGAAACGATTTCAATTTCAGAGGCAGGTAGAGGAAGAGACAGATTAAAATCCAGAGGAATGTGCTATAAACATTTGCAGAAACATGACAATGAGATTCCCCAGCCCCTGTATGACTACTCTAAGAAAGTAAGTAGGCGGAGAAAGATGGCGCCGAAAGAATAGGAAGGCACCCCGACTCGCACCAACTGAATAGCGAGCTGGGAACTCCAACACCCAACACCCCACCAAGAACCCAGCAAAACCAGCATCCAGAAGCAGTGGAGAAACGCAGGAAAACAAAAAGGAGCAAAAAAGAAGAACTGAAAACCTACACGGAGCCGGAGATTCACCAGGGCACCCTCCCCCCACCAGCCGACCCTGGCCCAAACAGGGCCAGGCTGGGAAAGGGGAACCCGGCCATCGGCAGAAAGGTTGCCAGGAGCGCAGAGTCCATTTAGCGGGAGACCCCACGGACACAAGGCAGGGTACGGACCAAGACACACACCGGCAGCGACGAGAAGTTAGGGTCCACACCGGACAAGGGAACCCAGTGCGGCAGAAAGAGGGAACGGGGGAAGCCACCACAACACTTCGTCAACCCCTGAAGGGCCAACGGCTGCGCGGGACACACACACAAAGCAGCAAAAGTGAGTCCCCCATAATCCCTTCCCCCAACGGGAGACCCAAGCCCGACAAAGAAGCTATATCTCCCTCCCTCCCCCTCCCCACTCCCGTGGGAACAAAGAACCCCCAAATCAGGCGGGAAGCTCCCATCAGGCGCTGGGAAGCCAGTCTAGCAGGGGAAGGGCGGAACAGCCCCAAGCCCCCAAAGGTTCCTGAACTGGCAGAACCGGCCCCGTCCCCTTCCCAACAGGGGCCGGGGGACGGCCGGCAGGGCAAGCCCCACCCGAGGCGCCTGGACCTTGCGGACTCTTACAACTAAAATCACAGGCGCTGGTGGGCAATACCAGCCCAGCAGGGTCACCTGAGCCTGATCACGTCCCCCCCCCTCGCAGCGGAGGCGAGGTCTGAGGGTGCCAAGCCACACCAGGACAGTCGATCCCACTGGGCCCCACACATACTGCCTCCCCCCGCCAACGGACTCGCGGGAGGGCGCAAGCACAACCCAACAACCCAGGGGTCGCTCTGGGAGGCAGACCCCGCTAAAGTGCCTGTTGTAGGGGACTCACAGTGCACAGGAGGGCGGGACCCCGGTGAAAGCGCCCACTCTGGTAGGCGTGCCCTGCACTGGTGGGCGGGGCCACAGCGACAGCACCTGCTGCCGTAGACACGCCTACACAGAAGGGAGGGAAGACCTACACACACCTCCAGATGCACAAATCACAAAGAAACATAACTCAGTTCATCAAAGGACAAGCCAACTCGCCAGCTCCAAAAAACAGCACGACTGAAGAGGAGATGGAGAATAAAAAAGCAAATGAGGCCATGTTAACAGGAATGATCGAAAGCGTCAGAAATGAAATCAGAAAACAATTCCAGGAGTTTAGAGCGGAAATCTGGAAGGACACCCAGGAAGCCAAGAAAGAAATGGAAGCAAAACTGGATACAATGCAAGCCTCGTTTAAAGAAATGGAAGCAAAAATGGATACAATGCAAGCCGCCTTTAAAGAAAATCTCCACACCCTGAGAATTGAAATGCATGAAAAAATAGATTTAAAATACAACTCTTTAAAGGAAGAAATTTCCACGATCAGAGCTGATATGACAACCATGAATAGCTCTCTGACATCCATAAACTCCGCAATTGAAACCATAACACAAAGAGTTGACCATATGGAATCCAGAATCTCTCGCCTGGACGATGAAGCAGCTGACAACAACCAGAAAATGACCACACTCCAAGAAAAGGTGAAGCTTCAGGGAAGATTAATCCAGGAACTAATGGACAAAGACAAGATATAATCTACGCATAATTGGAATAGAAGAAGGAGCCGAATATCAGAGCAGAGGGCTTAATCATGTTCTCAATAAAGTTATTGCAGAAAACTTCCCCAATCTCACAGGGGACCCCATCCAGGTAACCGAAGCCTATAGGACACCTGGCAGGCCAGACCCCAGGAAAACCACCCCAAGGCACATAATATTCAAGACTACAGACCTCAAGATTAAAGAGCGAATTCTGAATTCAGCCAAAGCGAAGAAGGAAACTTTTTTCAATGGTAAGAGGATTCGAATAACATCCGACTTATCCACACAAACTTACCAAGCTCGAAGTGAGTGGAAGAACACCATCCAAGTACTTCAGAATAACAATTTACAACCTCGGATCAAATATCCAGCGAAACTGGAGTTCACATTCGAAGGGAGAACCAGATCTTTCCACACCAAAGAGGAGCTAAAGGAGTATGTGAATAAAAAACCAGCCCTACAGCAAATATTAAGAGTGGAAGCCCACCCAACAGAGATCGTAAAAGACACACAGATAGAATCAGAAAGAAACTTCAATAGCCAAAGTCCAGCAGAAAGACCAGCTCACTAAAGACAAGAAGAAAAAAAAAAAACAGGAAAAAACAGCCCAACAAGAAAATGGAAGGAGAAAAAACACCCTTATCCTTGATCTCTTTAAATATAAATGGCTTAAACTCCCCGATTAAGAGGAGCAGACTGGCAGAATGGATCCGCAAACAAAAAGCTGACATCTGCTGTCTACAAGAGACCCACCTTACAGCAAGGGACAAAAACAGGCTTCAAATGAAAGGATGGAGCAAGATCTACCAAGCAAATGCACCCACCAAAACGGCAGGTGTAGCCATTCTGATCTCAGACAAGCTGGACTTCTCTTTAAAGTCCACTCAAAAAGACAAAGAAGGACACTACATATTAATACAAGGAAAAATCCAGAATCAAGACATCACGGTGATAAATGTATACTCACCGAACAAAAGAGGCCCGACATATGTCAAGCAAATTCTCACAGAATTACAGAGCAAGATAGATGCAAACACAATCATAGTGGGTGACTTTAATACTCCTCTCTCTCCAAGAGACAGATCCAACACCCAGAGGATTAGTAAGGGAGCTGAGGACCTAAATAACACCATTTCCCAAATGGATCTAACAGACCTATATAGAACCTTCCACCCTACACCCTACACCCTACACCCTACACCCTACACCCTACACCCTACACCTTCCACCAATACACCTTCTTTTCAGCAGCCCATGGATCATATTCCAAAATAGACCACGTCATAGCCCACACAAAGAACCTCAGCAAATACAAAAGTATTGACATCATCCCATGTATTATATCTGATCACAGTGGATTAAAGGTAACCCTCAACAACAAAGGAAACCACAGACACTATACACACTCTTGGAGGCTAAACCCCACGCTGCTATCCAACACTTGGGCCACAGACCAAATTAAAGATGAAATCAACGAATTCATAAGCCACAATGACAAAGAAAACACAACACAAAGAAACCTATGGGACACAGCTAAGGCAGTACTGAGGGGTAAGATCATTGCACTCAGCACCCACATTAAAAGAATGGAAGCAGTGCAGGTGAATACCCTCACGATGAAACTAAAACAACTGGAGAAACAAGAAATGACAGAATCTAAAACGACTAGGAGGGGAGAGATCACAAAGATTAAAGAAGAGATAAATCTGATTGAAAATAGAAAGACCATTCAACAAATAAATAAGACTAAAAGCTGGTTCTTTGAGAAAATAAACAAAATTGACAGACCCCTTGCAAGACTCACAAAAAGAAGAAGAGAAGAGACTCATATTCGTAAAATCAGGGACTCCACAGGAAAAATTACGACAAGTACACACGATATTCAAACAATCATAAGGAGCTATTTCCAAAACCTCTACTCAGCAAAAAACAATTATTTTACAGAAATGGATCAATTCTTAGAGAAGTACAAACTGCCCAAACTGAACCAAGAAGAAATAAATCAACTAAATAAACCAATAACTTACAGTGAGATACAAGAGGTAATCAAGAACCTCCCTACTAAGGAAAGCCCAGGCCCAGATGGATTCACCAACGAATACTACAAAACCTTTAGTCAGGCGCTAATTCCAATACTCCTCAAACTCTTCCGCGAAATAGAAACGGAGGGAGAAATCCCAAACTCATTCTATGAAGCTAATATCATACTCATCCCCAAACCAGGCAAAGATCCAACAAAAAAAAGAGAACTACAGACCAATATCACTAATGAACACAGATGCAAAGCTTCTCAATAAAATATTAGCTAACAGGATCCAGAAACTGATCAAGAATATCATACATCATGACCAAGTAGGCTTCATCCCTCAGTCACAAGGATGGTTCAACATCCGTAAATCAATCAATGTAATTCACCACATAAACAGAACTAAAATCAAGAATCACATTGTTATCTCAGTTGATGCCCAAAAAGCCTTTGACAAAATACAACATCCATACCTATTAAAAGCTTTGGAGAGAACAGGAATAGATGAAATATTCCTCAAAACAATAAAAGCCATATACAACAGACCAACTGCTAATATCATATTAAATGGAGAGAAACTTAAATCATTCCCCCTAAACACAGGAACAAGACAAGGATGCCCACTCTCCCCACTTCTGTTCAACATAGTGCTGGAATCCCTAGCCATAGCAATAAGGCAAGAGGAGGACATCAAAGGGATCCACGTCGGCAAGGAAGAAATCAAGTTATCCCTATTCGCAGACGACATGATCTTATATCTCAAGGACCCAAAAAACTCAGTACCCAAACTCCTACATCTAATAAACCAATTTGGCAAAGTAGCAGGATACAAAATCAATCCACAAAAGTCAGCAGCTTTTCTGTACACCAGCAATAGACAAACAGAAAAGGAAATTATGGAAACAATTCCATTTACAGTAGCCAAAAAAAGAATAAAGTACCTAGGGATCAACTTAACCAAGGACGTGACGGACCTATTCAATGAAAACTACAAAAATCTAATAAGGGAAATCAAAGAAGACACAAGGAGATGGAAAGACCTCCCATGCTCATGGGTAGGCAGAATCAATATAGTGAAAATGGCCATATTGCCCAAATTGTTATACAAATTCAATGCAATACCTATCAAAATCCCAGCCACATTCTTCACTGAAATAGAGAAACCAGTCCATAAATTCATATGGAACAGCAAAAAACCTAGAATAGCCAAAGCAATTCTAGGCAAAAAACATAGTGCAGGAGGTATCACCATACCAGACTTCAAGCTCTACTACAAGGCCATCATAACAAAAGCAGCATGGTATTGGTATAAAAACAGATCGGAAGACCAGTGGATTAGAATTGAAGACCCAGAAATAAAACCGCACTCTTACAGCCAACTGATATTCGACAAAGGAGCTAAAGACATACAATGGAATAAACATAGCCTCTTCAACTACTGGTGCTGGGAGAACTGGGCAGCCATATGCAGAAAACTCAATGTAGACCCAAGACTATCACCATGCACCAAGATCAACTCAAAATGGATCAAGGACCTCAACATCAGACCTGATTCCTTGAAACTACTGAAGGACAGAGTTGGAAAGACACTAGAACTTATAGGCACAGGAAGGAACTTCCTGAATAGAGTCCCAGGGGCACAACAAATGGGGAAAGACTCAACAAATGGGACTACTACAAATTAAAAAGTTTCTGCACAGCTAAGGTCATAGCCACCAAAATAGAAAGACAGCCAACGATATGGGAAAGGATATTTACCAGCACAGCAACAGACAAAGGCCTGATACCTGTCATCTACAGAGAACTCAAAAAACTAAGCCCCTCCAAGCCCAATAAACCTATTAGGAAATGGGCAAAAGAGCTAAAGAGAGACTTCACAAGAGAAGATATAAAAATGGCAAAGAAACACATGAGGAAATGCTCAACATCCCTGCTAGTAAAGGAAATGCAAATAAAAACAACCTTGAGATACCACCTCACCCCAGTTAGAATGGCCTATACTCTGAACTCAGGAAACAACAAATGCTGGAGGGGCTGTGGGGAAAGAGGAACCCTTCTCCATTGTTGGTGGGAGTGCAAATTAGTACAACCACTTTGGAGAACAGTATGGAGGTTTCTCAAAAAGCTCAATATAGTCCTACCCTATGACCCAGCCATACCACTCCTAGGCATCTATCCTAAACAGCAAAACCCAAGATATCAAAAGGACATTTGTACTTCCATGTTTATTGCGGCACAATTCACAATAGCCAAAATTTGGAAACAACCCAGATGCCCCTCCACAGATGAATGGATCCAAAAAATATGGTACTTATACAGAATGGAATACTACATAGCGATTAGGAATGGTGAAATATTGTTATTCGCAGGGAAATGGTCAGAACTCGAACAAATAATGTTGAGCGAGACAAGCCTAGAACACAGAAAACAAAGGGGCATGATCTCCCTGATATATGACTGTTAACAAAGGGAGATGGAGAGACAGTAGAGACCAAGTCTGTGAACACTGTATATGTGCTTGATACATTGTATATTGCATATGGGTCTACCTGACCTAGACAAGGGATGGAAAAACAGGTTGTAAGATATCACAAGAAATGTACACACTGCCCTACTATGTAACTGTACCCTCTTTGCACAACACCTTGTAAAAAATTTTTTTTGTTCAATTAATAATAAAAAAAATAAAAAAAAAGAAAGTAAGGAAGTCAGTCAGTCCACCACTGATTATTTTCTTTAAGATTTAGTTGTATTACAAAGATAATTACAGAGAGGTTAATGTTGCACACGTAAGGGAATGAGTAATATTGTAGGTGATAACATTTCTTGCTGAATGTTTTAACCCCCTCCCTTGGTTTTCTCCCACTTTCCCTTTGACCTGTTCCCCTTCCCTAAGTTGTAAAGTTAATTTCCAACACTGTATCTTGTGAGTACAGCTGTTGCATGAATTCTCTCTTTGTTCCTTTGTCTCACCATTTTGGTGAAACAAATCAGATAAGCACCATTGATTCTTGATCAACCACCACTTTTTCATAACTAAACGATTGACCAAACTGGATTCACAGAAAAAAGCCTTCGTCAACATTACTCAGTTAAAATCCTGACTCTCTCTAGCAATGTCTTCATTAAAATTTCACTTTTTCTACATGTGTAATATAAAGAAAAAAGTGAGTATATAGATAAAAGTACCCACTGCACCATGAATGTTTGCAAGGTACACCTCAGTGGTAGCACGCTTTATCAGAGAGTAGCCCTTTCATCCTGGGAACAGGGGCACGTCCTTGCCAAACCGCCTTGCTCCTGATGGAGACATTGCAACACTTCGTGGGCTTGGTCCCCTTTTTGTCCAAGTTTCCCCTCATTCAGTCCCACTTCCCCTAGAATCCTGACAGAGTTGCAGTGCGCATGGCTTGGGCTGTGAAGTGTTGTTCTGATCTGTGGTAGAACAAGTGTGTTGTGTGGGAGCAGTTAGGGTCCGATTTGGTGTCCTGATGTCCTGGGTTCAAGCTCAGCTCCCATCTCCTTGAGTGCTAGGGTCCTCATCAGACTGCTTCACCTCACTGCCTCAGTTTCCTCTTCTGTTCAGTCAAGAGGATAATAAGACTGCATCCTGGGATTAGTGAGGGGGGAAAAAGAATTCACTCAGTGAAACAGAAACATCTGACAAGAAAGGTGAGTGATGATGATTGTATAACCAAAAGGAAAGTCACAAATAAATCTAGTGACAAAACAGCAAACAGAATCTCATCAGGCAACAAGGAAGATTTATTTATCTTAAATGTGAACCAAGTGTTCTGCCTGACTTGTCAATGTTCCAATACAGTTACAGTGTCAACACAGGTAGTCACATTCTCATATCTTAATTGATTGTTTTATGATCAGGACCTTGGGGTTATTATTTGAGTCTTTTATTTATTTATGTTTTGTCTTTCTTTGGTTTGTGTTTTCCTTATTAGTGATTGGGTACTTGTCGGGATCTGAACGATACCCTTCTCCCCGACCCCACGGGGAGAATGGATAACCCTAAAAACTATGAAAGAGCACTCGGCCTTGCCTTCCGCCGGCGGAAGGCCAAAGTCATACTCCATGGACTTGCGCTAAGTTGAGGAAAGGTTGCTGAAGCCTCCCCTCCTCCCAGTCCCCTCACATGTTACCAAGAGCGGGGCGAAAAGGAAGGCATCAGGAACATGCTGCGGTGGTGGGATGCGTCTCAAGGACTTTAATATGGAAGGACACTTATATAGAAGTAATGGTGGGAAAGAAAGGGGGCTGGCCAAAGGGCCAGTCATAGGCTAAGGACCATGTCCATCAAGTGACATCACTAAACTTCCTTTGTGGGCGGGACAACCCCATCATGGTGGCACGCACATGTTCACCTCCCAAGGGGCAGAGGCTTTCTCTTCCTGTTGAGGCCGGAAGGTGGGAGGAGCTCCTTCCCATTGTCCCAGGGCTGGGGGATGGACAGCCCCCAACAGGTACTATGCTTTTAACTGAGAAAACCATTATGTGCTAGGCAAATACAATAACACTGAAGTCTTTCTCCTAGTCCTTTTTCGCCTTAGTTCTGGGTTCTAGGGAACTTCTGCTGGGTTGGTGTGAACCACAACTGCAGGGGCAGGATGGCATCCTCCGAGGGGCAGCCTCCCACACAGGAGGGCGCATGTTTCCTTGGCTTCCCTTATGGATCTAATTGTCTGAGCTGGAAGTATGTTCAGTGGGTGGGGGTCTGAGCCAACCTTATTTCTCTGAAGGCACATGCAGGCTCTGCCGTCCCGTCCTCACAATGTGCTGTCAAATGACCTTTCCGTGAAGGTGACAGCAAAGCTCCTCTGGCTTTGCTCTCCTGAGTGGTGAGTAGATGTCTGTTGTCAGCAAACCCCAGCAGGATGGCTTGCCCATCTTCATGGCCACGTGGAATCTCACAGAATGAAATCTCATGCTGACTCATTTTTCTCTACCCTGACATCAACCATCTTTTTTTTCTGGTCTTTGTGCTTGAATTCTGAGCCTAGTGCTGTTTCTGAGCCTCTTTGTGCTCAAGACTAGCACACTAATCCTTGAACTACAGTACCACTTTTGACTTGTTCTGAGTAGTTTATTGGAGATAAGAGTCTCATGGACATTACTGCCCTGGCTGAGTTTGAACCTAGATCCTCAGATCTCAGCCTCCTGAGTAGCTAGGACGACAGGCGTGAGCCACCGCTGCCCAGGTATTTATTATCCACCTCTTCAAGGTCACTAGAGACTGACCTCATTTCCATGTCCCACATGAATGCTCATCTTTACCATTGCCTTTAGCATCCAAATCTTTACTGCTCAAACAGTCATTTACAGTACAGCTTTGTGGCACAAAATAATCATTTAATGAATATTTGGTTCATGATTGCAACTAAGAGGATCAAGAATTTGATAGATTACCAATGCCAAGGAATTCATTGTGAACAACAAAATTGTCATTTTAGCCTATATGAGAAGTCAAGGAAGCAGTGACATGGCTACCACAAAATTCAAACCTTCTCATGTATCCATTGACATATGAAGCATTTTACAAGTTAAATATTTGGGTGTTTTCACCAACCGAGATGAAAACTGAAATAAAATAAATTTGTAATAAAAAAAACATCCAAAATAAATCACCTTAGCACCATATTCTGTTTTCAAACTGATGAAGTTTAATACCATTTAATCAATATATCTAGCGTTAGTAAGAGTTGCAATACATAAATAAAATAGGTGCAAATATGCACCAATCTCCACTGACAATCGAATTATGAGAACATTATCGGTTGGCACATATATCACTTCATCCAGATTGCTCGGCTGAGCCTGCGAGTCCCAGGCTCTGAAATCAGCTCTGCGTGAACCGAGGCAGCCACCACGCGCCCTCAACACAGCGCCTTCCCACCCCGCACATGGAGGCGCGGAGATGCCACGCGAGTGCACAGCATGGAAAGCGCACTGCGCATTGGCGCTTCCTTCCTTCACCTTGAACCTCAAATCTTGTCACAACCTGATGCGCTTTTGAAGTCTCGGTCACTAATCTGACAACAGCCAAGACGGAAGTGAGAGGAAGTCATAACAGTGGATTTGATTGCAAATTATCAAGTAAAGGAGCCATCGGTGTGCGTGCGTGTGCTCCTGCATACACGTACATGTGCATTGTTCTACTCACACAATTCCTACTGGAATTTACCTCTCACAGCAAAACCTAGAATGTGGAGGAACTTTCCTAAGCCCAGCATGGGCTCCACACAGCCGGGTCTTCCTGGGACTCCGCTCTCAGGCCTCTCTCTCTGGATGGGGAATTTTCAGCACGAAACACTTTGCTTCTGAGAGAAAATTTTTGAGATGGAGACCCACGCTAGATTTGCACGGATTCCTGTTGCTGGTGGCCCAAAGAACCACCATGGTCCCTGCTTCCCACAAAGTTCTGTGCAGCCCGGCCATGTCACCTTCGCATTCAGGCTTCGTTCTCAGTGGCGTCTGCATCTGACAGGTGAAGTCCTCACTTGAGGCTGTCCAGAGTGTTTCAGTGCTTTCCATGCTGCGTGCAGTGGCGAGTACTGCACGGTTAAGCACCCACTTTCCATCCTGTGCACCATGTGTTAGGAGTTCAGGATGGGAGAGCAGCCTGAGGCTCTGCTCCGATCCTCTGTTCTGCTGTGAAACTGCTGTCCCCGGAAGGGAATGGAATGTAGAGCTGCCTGCAGCCACGCGGCATAGGCCTCCCTGCCCCACGCGGCCATCGCAAGCAGGAGTTGCTGGGCTTTGCAGGAGATGATGCAGAGAGTCATTAGATTACCCAGAGCAAGAACCGGACGTGGAGGGCAATGAGTCCCCAACACAGTGACCTTCCAGACTGGGGAGGGACTGTGACGGCTGCAGACAATGGGCACCAAGAAGGATGATGAAAGACAGATTTCTCACAATTAGCTAGGAGGGAAAGGGCACTCAGGCCGATAGAAATTGTCAGTGGCTTCTAGAAGACCTGTGTACACATTCAGAAAAAATGCAAACAAGATGTCTGAAATCAGGAATCTTCCAGCTGACCCTGACTTAGAATCTTTGACGTTGTGTACCATCTTTAATTTTATAGCTTGTGACTGGAACATTTTCTTCTTGAACTGTCCTTTCATTTAAGGATATTAATCCAATCCTTTGCAATTATTAGCCTTTAAGTATCCCTAACCTATCTAATATTATGAGTGAACTTATCTTAGCAGCCTTCCAATTGTAGATGTGCCCACGTTACACTGGAATTTCTAGGCATTCCTCTCTTGTTACCCTCCTTTAGTATGGGAGCTATTCAGTATAAATTGAGTAGAGTGATTTTAGATACTCTTTTATTTACTCTTATTTTACAGTATGATTTTCCACACATTTAAAGATTTCTATTTGCATAAATTAGTGGTCTTAGTGGGATTTGCTGTAACATTTACATACATACACAAGTTTTATCCTGGTCGATCTCACACCTGCCATCTCTTCCCATCATATGACTTCTTTCGTTCCTTAAAGCAATCCCAACAGGCCTCATGGTTCTGTTTTCATTCATGCACATTCACTCTTATCCACCCTTTCTGTTGGCCTTCTCCCAACCTCTGGTACCACATTAATCCATAGAGCCTGTTTTATTTCCCTGTCAGTTTTTTTTTTCACCATAATTAGTTGTACCAAAAGTTTTCACCATGGCAATTATCACATGCATATACAAAAATTTAGTCAAATCCCCCCTCATCTATTTTTCCCCTCTCTCCTTTGCCTTCTCTCATCCTTCTCTAGAGTTTCAACTATTTATCTTGTGCCACCTACATCCATGAAATGCACTACAACTGCCAGCGAGGATGCGGGAGAATGAACTCTGAGATAAAGCAGATACATGAACAATTGGCTCTGAGAAAACTGTTACCTGTATACATGAAATGTAACCTAGACCTCTGTGTCTTACCTGATGCAGAGCACAATGTTCTCAGTCTCCTGAGTGAGCATTTGGAATGAGTTCCTCTCACTGGCACAGAACACAGTGCTGTCATTACATGCTCCCCCTCCAGCCCAACTTCCCTAGTGTTTGAACGCCTCAGCCTATCCACATCTGACCTTCCCTCTTCACCTCTCTGAGCCGAATCCTGCCCAGACACCATGGCAGGATGTCCTCTGCCTCTCGGACCACGAATTCTTTTCTGACACCTGGAGTCGCTCCCAGGGAGGAGCCAGGGTCGCCCCGCTACCCTCCGCTGCTGCCTGAGTGCTGCCCTAGAGCCGGCTTTGGGCTCTGCTCCGCCCGAGCTGCGAGCTCCCCGCATGTCCGCCTAGTTGCAGAAAAGAATAAAAGAATCAGGAAAAGGTGGAGATAAATGATATTCAGTAGCCAAACCATGAATTGACACCAAAAGGAAATGCACAATTTTGAGGACGAGTTAACGTGTCCCATTTCTTACAGTATCTTTGAAGATCCTCGTGTATTACCATGTTCTCATACATTTTGTAGAAATTGTTTGGAAAACGTTCTTCAGGCATCTGGTAATTATTATATTTGGAGACCTTTGTGAATTCCACTCAAGTGCCCTAATTACAGAAGTATTACTGAAATTGCTCCAAGTGGTATTGAATCTTTACCTGTTAATTTTGCATTAAGGGCTATCATTGAAAAGTATCAGCAGGAAGACCATCCAGATATCATCACCTGCCCTGAACACTATAGGCAACCATTGAATGTTTATTGTCTGCTGGATAGAAACTTAATTTGCTGTCATTGCCTAACTATAGGTCAACATCATGGTCATCCTATAGATGACCTTCAGAGTGCTTACCTGAAAGAAAAGGACACACCTCGAAGTTTGCTTCAGCAGCTTACTGATGCATTTTGGACAGATATTACTTGCCTTATTGAAAATCTAGAAGAACAGAAATCCCATTCATAGAAAATGGTCCAAAGTGACACAGAAGTTGTTCTCCAGTATTTTAAGGAGCTTACTGATATATTAGAACAGAAAAAGAAGAATTTTCTAACTGCTCTCTGTGATGTTGGCAATTTGATGAGTCAAGAAATACTCCTCAGATCGAAAGATTGAAAGAAATACAAGAACAGCAGCTTGAACTGGTTACCATGACCACATCTTTACAAGATGAATCTCCACTTAAATTTCTAGAACAAATTGATGATGTTCGCCAATGTGTGCAGATCCTAAAAGAAAGACCACTTCGTGATGTCCAACCTGTTGAAATTCAGCCTCGGGTAAGCAAAGTGCTAAAAGAAGAATGGAAGAGAACGGAAATTGAAAATAAGGAAAGCTTTTATTCCTGAAATGAGGATGTCTTTTAAAAGGGTACCCTGTTCCTGGCCTGATAAGGATGAAAAAGAGATTGAGCTTTTGAAGATTTTAAATATTGCTATAGTCACTCTGATTTCAGTGATATTAATGTTGATACTCCTTTTCAACCATCACATAATAACCTTCTTAAATAAAATAACTTCAATATGTTTTCTGAAGTCTCTTTGTCTATTTACCATATTTTATCTAATACTTTGCATGATTTACAAAATATACTATGTCACACATTACTTTTTAAAGCAATTCATGTGGAAAGTAGTTTATCATTGGAAACGTAAATATGATTTGTGAAATGAGTTTATTTAGGTACAGCAGAGGCTAACTACTGATAATGGAGACTAGGGTAGCTAAAGTAGCAAACTAAACTTTCATAGACTTGCAACAAATATAAATATATAGAAATACATTAAATCTTCTGTGTTTCTGATGGGACAGTAACTTTTTGGGGTGGGGGCAGTACCTGAGTTTGAACTCAGGGCCTTGCTAGGCAGGTGCAATACTACATTAGGTGCTATGCCATTTGACCCATGCCTCCAGACCCGGCTTGAATTGGATACAAATTATGTGCTAGTTAGAAATAAGCCAGTATCTGACAAATATCTAGTAGTTAATTCAGTAATACATCCCATTTTTACTGGTGTAAGAGGTTGATAATGTGCTACTATGACATTTGTCTTTTACCATAAGGTAATAGTTTTGTCTTTGTGCTTCATGTTTTTGTAATATTTTGGTGAAAAAAATGGCAAAATCTTAGGTGTACAGGCTTGCATTTTGAAGTAACTTGAAAGTTTTTAAATGGGTGAATAGTGGTGTTAGATTTTTTTTCCATAAGATACGATTTTTTATTCTGTTTTCAAATCAGTTCCTTCTAAAATATTTGTCTACTATTAAAATTTAAAGTTTAAATGCAAATACATTGAATATTAACATTCTAAACCAAAATTTAGACAAAGCTAATATTTTCATTCAATTTTTAACTTTCATCTTTTTTGTTTTCTTTTTTTCGCTTGCTTTTGTTTTTTCTTTTTCTTTTCTTTTTTTTTTTCAAATTTTTATTATCAAACTGATGTACAGAAAGGTTACAGTTTCATACGTTAGGCACTGGATACATTTCTTGTACAGTTTGTTACCTTGTCCTTCATACCCCCCTCCTCCCCCTTTCCCTTCCCCCCCCCCCCCCCACGGAGGTGTTCAGTTCACTTACACCAAACAGTTCTGCAAGTATTGCTTTTGTAGTTGTTTGGCTTTTTTTACCCGGTGTCTCTCAAAATTGGTATTCCCTTTCAATTTCCTACTTCCAATACCAGTATACACGGTCTCCAATATACTCAGATAAGATTACAGAGATAGTGTAGGTACAACCACAGAAAGGTGATACAAGAACATCACCAATAATAGAAGCTACAGATACACATAGGACATTGAAAATAGTTACAACTGTTTCCTAACATGGAGTTCATTTCACTTAGCATCATCTTATGTGTTCATAAGGGTATACCTATTGGGCCTTGTGATGCTCTGCTATGACTTGCCTAAACCTGTGCTAATTATTCCCAATAAGGGAGACCATAGAGTCCATGTTTCTTTGGGTCTGGCTCACTTCACTTAGTATAATTTTTTCCAAGTCCTTCCATTTCCTTACAAATGGGACAATGTCATTCTTTCTGATAGAGGCATAAAATTACATTGTGTATATGTACCACAGTTTCCTGATCCATTCGTCTACTGAGGGGCATCTGGGCTGGTTCCAGATTCTCGCTATGACAAATTGTGCTGCAATGAACATTGTTGTGCTGGTGGAATTACTGTGATTTTGTTTGTGGTCTTTTGGATAGATACCCAAAAGTGGGGCTGCTGGGTCATAGGAGAGTTCTATATTTAGCCTTCTGAGGAATCTCCACACTGCTTGCCAGAGTGGCTGACCCAGTTTACATTCCCACCAACAATGAAGTAGGGTTCCCTTTTGGCCACATCCCCTCCAACAATTGTTATTGTTAGTTTTCTTGATATATGACATTCTAACTGGGGTGAGATGGAATCTCAATGTTGTTTTGATTTGCATTTCTTTTATGGCCAGTGATGTAGAGCATTTTTTCATATGTCTCTTGGCCATTCTCATTTCTTCATCAGAGAAGTCTCTTTGTAAGTCTTTAGCCCACTTGATGAGGGGGCTATTGGTTCTTTGTGGTTTCGTTTTGGAAAAAGGCAAATTTTTTTGTTCTGCATATATTTTAGAGACGAGGCCTTTGTCCGTTGAATGGCTGGTAAGGATCTTCTCCCAGTCTGTGGGCTTTCTGTTTATCTTGCAAACTATGTCCTTTGCCGTGCAGAAGCTCTGCAGTTTGATGCAGTCCCATTTGTCCAACCTTTCTTTGATTTGTAGCCTTTCTGGGTCTTTGTTAAGGAAGTTCCGTCCTGCGCCCAGGAGCCCAAGTGTTTCTCCTCCTCCTTCCTTTAGTGTTTTTAGGGTATCTGTTTTGATTTCAAGGTCTTTAATCCATTTGGATTTGATTTTGGTGCAGGGTGATATATAAGGATCCAGTTTTAGTTTGTTGCATGTGTTGAGCCAGTTTTGCCAGCACCACTTGTTAAAGAGGCTATCTTTCTTCCATACTATTGTTTTAGCTCCTTTATCAAAGATTAAGTAGGCGTGGTTTTGTGGGTTCATTTCTGGGTCTTCAATTCTGTTCCATAGGTCTTCAGGCCTGTTCCGGTGCCAATACCAAGCTGTTTTTATTACTATAGCTTTATAATACAGCTTGAAGTTGGGTATTGTAATTCCTCCAGCGCTGTTCTTTCTGCTTAGGAGGGTTTTTGCTATTCTAGGTCTTTTATTGTTCCATATGAATTTCTGGATTGCTTCCTCTATTTCATTAAAATATGGTGTTGGGATATTAATGGGTATTGCATTGAATTTGTAGATAGCCTTTGGCAATATTGCCATTTTGATTATATTAATCCTCCCAATCCAGGAGCATGGGAGGTTTTTCCATTTCCTTAGTTCTGACTTAATTTCGTTTTTCAAGTTTTCAAATTTCCCATCAAAGAAGTCTTTCACTTCTTTGGTTAAGGTTATTCCCAGGTATTTTATGTTTTGGGCTGCTATTGCAAAAGGAGTTGCTTTCCTGATTTCAGCCTCGGTCTTCGGGTCGTTAGCATAGAAAAGGCGGTTGATTTTTGAAGGTTTATTTTATATCCTGCAACTTTGCCAAAGCTTTGGATCAGCTCTATTAGCTTGAGGGTAGAGTCTATGGGATTCTTTAGGTATAGGATCATGTCATCTGCGAAGAGAGAAAGTTTAACTTCATCTTTTCCTATTTGGATCCCCTTTAAATTTTCTTCTTGCCTAATTGCTCGGGCTAGGAATTCTAATACTATGTTGAAGAGCAGGGGAGAGAGTGGACATCCCTGCCTTGTTCCTAATTTTAAAGGGAATGGCTTTAGTGTTTCACCATTTAGAGTTAGTCATAAACTGCCTTGATTATATTGAGGAATGTTCCCTGGAATCCCAGTTTTTCCAGGGCTTTTAGCATAAATGGGTGCTGGATTTTATCAAACGCTTTTTCCGTATCCAGAGATAAAACCATGTGGTTCTTCAGCTTGCTCCGGTTGATGTGGTGGATTACATTAATTGACTTGTGTATATTAAACCAACTTTGCATCCCTGGGATGAATCCAGTTTGATCGTGGTGTATGATTTTTTTGATGACCTGTTGAAGTCGATTGGCCAGAATTTTGTTGAGAATTTTTGCGTCTATGTTCATCAGGGAGATCGGTCTGTAGTCCTCTTTCCATTATGAGTCTCTGCCTGGTTTTGGGATGAGGGTTATACTGGCTTCATAGAATGAGTATGGTAGTGAACGTTCTCTTTCAATTTCATTGAAGAGTTTGAGAAATATTGTTGTGAGTTCTGTTTTGAAGGCCTTGGAGAATTCTGCAGTGAATCTGTCTGGACCTGGGCTTTTCTTGGATGGGAGATCATTTATTGCCGTTTCTATTTTAATACTGGATATGGGTCTGTTTAGAAGGTTTAAATCTTCATGGTTGAGTTTGGGGATATCAATTTTTTCTAGGAAATCATCCATTTCTTCCAAGTTCTCGAATTTGTTGGCATAATGGTTTGCAAAATTGTATTATTTTCTGAATTTGGGTTATTTCTGTGGTGATGTTACCTGTTTCATCTCTTATCTTGTTTATTTGAGTGTGCTGCCTTCGTTTTTTGGTCAGGTTTGCCAGGGGTCTGTCTATCTTGTTGATTTTTTTCAAAGAACCAACTCTTTCTTTTGTTGATTCTTTTAATGGTTTTTTTCATCTCTAATTGATTTAATTCTGATTTGATTTTAATTATTTGCTTCCGTCTATTGACTTGGGGTTTGGCTTGCTGTTCTCTCTCCAGTAAATTAAGGTGCTTCCTTAAATTACTGAGTTGCTGTTTCTCCAGTTTGTTGATGTATGTACTCAGAGATATAAATTTTCCTCTGAGTACTGCCTTTTCTGTGTCCCAAAGGAGCTGGTACTTTGTGTCCTCAACTTGGTTGAATTCCATAAACATTTGAATTTCTGTTTTAATTTCTTCAATGACCCACTGATGGTTCAGCAGCGTGTTTTTTAGTCTCCATGAAGTGTAGGATTTTCTGTGGTGGCTGTTTGAGTTGAGCTCTAATTTTATTCCATTGTGGTCTGAGAGAATGCAGGGAATGGTTTTGATACTTCTGAATTTGTACAGATTTTCTTTGTGCCCTAAGATGTGATCTATTTTGGAGAATGTTCCATGTGCTGCAGAGAAGAATGTGTATTCTGTTGTTGCTGGGTGTAATATTCTGTAGATGTCGGTTAAGTCTAGTTGGTCTATGAAATTATTAAGATCTGTGGTTTCTTGTTCAGTTTTTGGCGTGTTGATCTGTCCAGAGGTGATAGTGGAGTGTTAAAGTCCCCAACTATCAATGTGTTTGGGTCTATGAGTGTTTTTAGAGTCAGTAGTGTTTGTTTGATGAAGTTGGGTGCTCCTGCATTTGGTGTGTAGATATTTAGGATGGTTATATCTTCCGGTAGGAGAGATCCTTTTACTAGTATGTAGTAGCCTTCTTTGTCTCTTCTTACCTTTTTTAATTTGAAGTCAATTTTGTCTGATACTAGGATTGCAACTCCAGCCTGCTTATGGGGGCCATTTGCTTGATAGATTTGACTCCAGCCTTTCACTTTTAGAAGATGTTGACTTTTGCTGGATAGATGTGTCTCTTGGAGGCAGCAGAAAGATGGATCTTGATTTTTGATCCAACTTATGAGCCTATGTCATTTGATTGGAGAATTAAGTCCATTAATGTTGACAGTTAGGATTGAGAGATGATCGTTTGTTCCTTTCATTATCACTATCTTGTTTAAAGCGGTGTCTTCCCATTTCTTGATCTGATGTTTACTATTTACGGTTCATTTCTCTGTCTGTATTGGGATCTTGATTATTTTCCCTGTGTAGTACATCTTTGAGGATTTTGTGTAAAGCTGGTTTTGTGGAGATATATTGTTTCAGTTTTTCCTTACTGTGGAAGACTTTTATTTGACCTTCGGCTATGAATGAGAGTTTGGCTGGGTACAGAATTCTTGGTTGGTAGTTATTTTTATTTAGTGTTTGGTATACTTCATTCCAGGCTCTCCTTGCTTTCATGGTCTCTGCTGAGAAGTCTGGGGTAATTCTGATTGCTTTTCCTTTATATGTGATTGTTTTCTTCTCCCTAACAGCTTTAAGGATTCTTTCCTTGTACTCTACTGATCCTGTTTTGATCACAATGTGTCCGTGGGATGTCCTATTCTGGTCTGGTCCGTTTGGGGTTCTAAATGCTTCTTGTATCTGTATAGGCCTTTCCTTTTGGATATTTGGGAAGTTCTCAGCTAATATTCTGTTAAATAGATTGCCTATCCCATTAACTTCTTTCTCCAAGTTTTCCTCAATACCTATTTTTCTTAAATTGGGCTTCCTGATCGTGTCTTGAATCTCGTGTAGCCATCTGTTTGGTTGATTGGACTGGATTTGTATTGATTTTTGATCTTTGTCCATAGAATCTAAGGAATCTTCAGCTGCTGAGATTCGATCCTCTGCTTCAGTTAGTCGGGACTGTAGGCTAGCTACTTGATTTCAATCTCTTTTTCTTCTGACTGGTCTTTCCTGATGATTTCCATGTCATTTCTTAGGTCTTGTATGGACTTCTTTACATCATTAACTTCATTACTTTGGTTTTGATTGTTGTCTCTCAGATCTTTAAGCTGGGTAGCTATCTTTTCATTTGACTCTTGAAGTTCATTTATCTTTCTATTTGTGGATGCCATTGGTGTTAGATTTTTTCACAATTGGGCAGAAAATAAGTGATGCAGGACTACCTAAAGAGGTTTCACACATTTCATGTTTTTCCAGCACATTTTAGGTAACTAAGTGCAAGGTGTTTATCAACATTCATTCCAAGTGAAATAACTCACTGCTTTTGGATATTGCATGAGGGAACTATTTTTTTTTTGCCAGTCATGTGGCTTGAACTCAGGGCCTGAGCACTGTCACTATTTTCTTTTTGCTCAAGGCGAGCACGCTGCCACTTGAGCCACAGTGCCACTTCTATATATGTGGTGCTGAGGAATCGAACCCAGGGCTTCCTCGAGTATAGGAGGTAAGCACTCTTGCCACTAGGCCCTCTTTCCAGCCCCAACAATGACTTCTTGCCATGTTTTATAGTTTATATAAACAGGGATTGTATTTGGAAGCAGCTTGAGTTTTCCAGCCTGAGGCATGAAATCCTTGTGCCTCCAGGAATTTGTCAGCCTGGGCAACAGACTTTTTCTCAAAAAGGGGGTTGAGGTAGAGCCCTAGCTTGAGTGTATTCTACCCAGTAAACAAAAGATTGCATTTTTGATTTGTTAGTGTTGTCAGTTCAGTCAGTTCTTGGACAAATTTCTAGGAGTTATATGTGACATTCCCAACATACTTTGATAGAATCCATTAGTAAACTACTTGACTTCCTACTTGGTGTTCATTCGCTCTGCATCAGCAGAAGTACTAACAATTAATCTTACATTCCTGAACTTTTAAGAGACACTGTAGTTCTAACTGGAATTGGGACACAGTAGGATTTTTTGCTCATTGTCCATGAACTAAGTTGGTTTGCTTTTGTAAGCCCCAAATCGGTAATTTGGATATGCTCTTGGGCTCAAGCACACATTCATTTAAAGTGATTAGATAAAACTGTATCCAGGGAACTACTTCTTAAGGTCTTGCTGATCTGATCACTTAAGATTATAGCAAAGTCAACTTATGATCGGATCCAGACTAGCACAATTATGTCAACTTTTTAAAGGGTGTAATGGAAATGTTAAGGCATACTGTATAGCTTTAGATTGGAGTTGTACTATAGATTGGAATTTAGATTGGAGTTGTCACTATAGAAGTATGTTTTTGAAAACTAAATGTACTTAGTCGCATTGAATGTTAGCTACTTTGTCAAGACCTTAATCCGATTTCTGAGGAAGGCATTAACTTCAAAGTGATATGAAACCATGTATGTGCTTAGGTTTTTTTTTTAGCATTTCTTGCAGGTAAGATATATAGATAAGATCAGAGTATATACCTGTTGATATCATTTTAGGATTGACAGTATTTTAAAACTGAAGTGATTTGAGAACTTTTGAAGCTGATCCTTAATCACGCTGTTATGTACTTCATCAGGATGAGATTGTAAAGTCCATCATCCTGAACTTTTATGTGTAATGAAGGTTTAATTAATTCTTTTTATTTTATTTGTATTTAATGGCTTGATAAGATGCTAATTCAGGAGTGGTAGTTTTGCATTTTTCATATGGGTTCTGGACATTTCAACTTTAAAATTTAGTGCCATGCTCTATGTGTATTAAAATGTAACTTCATGGGCTGGTAATGTGGTAAAGTGCTTGCCTAGCATGCATAAGTCTCTGGGTTTGATTCCTTGGTACCACATAAACAGAAAAGGCCAGGTGGCTTATAATAAGACTTAAAATGATTAAAATGAAAAATAAAGAATTCTTTTCTGTGATTTATTTTGATTGGTTGATTCATTTTTTGCCGGAGTCAGCCGGTAGTGAAAGGGAATTCTGAATGGGGTGCAAGGGGGAGGATTAAAGAAAAGGAAAAATACAAGACAAGGGAAAAAAGACAAGAGACAAAGATGAGGTCCAGGAGGTCTGCAGCTCAAGATCGTAACTCAAGACTGCAGCCCTGTTTTTTCTTAACTTCCAGCTTATATGCAGTTTGAAAACCAGGAAATAGCATAGGCTTAAAATTCCAGAACAGAAAAAGGCTTGGAGTTAGCAATACCCGACATAGCTAAGACAGGATGAGGTTGCTTAACATAAGAATGGACTCCAGAGCAATATCTGATGGTAGCTAAGACAGGATGAGGTTGGTTAACGTAAGAATGGACTCTGGCCGACATAGTAAAGCATTTCCGAATTTCCATTAAGCCATGTCCTTCCAGTCCTTGAAAACACAGCCAGAGGTCAGGAAGAATTTAGCTGCTGCTTAACTCCCATCATCTACACCATCTTTGTTTAAAGAAGTGAAGCTGATTGTCCTAGGTTGGGTGGGTTGCCTTGTCAGCCTTACCGGTCATGGGGAACTTCTTCAGAGCAAAGCTGAGGCCCTGTCTTAGGTTGATCAGACCGGGACCCCCCCTCTTACCCGTCACTGGCTGCAGTTCCTCTCAGGGGAAACTCATTTACTTGGAGCTTGATCTTATGCAACTGGCTGGCTAAACTCATAAAAGAGTTTAGCAATAAATGTACACTGCAAGGAAGGCATAGGAAAACCATGAGCAAAAGTATCCCTGGGCCAAGCAATGTCATTAGCAGCCCCTTAACATTAGTCAAGAAAGGGATATACTGTTGAAGTTGTTCAAACAGTATTTTTGCTGTTTTTGCCACTTCAGAGTCCAGAGGCAGAGCTTGTTCTAGTCCAGCTATTTTCCTATGGAGTTGAAAGAGATCTAAGGACAAATTATTATGGTGCCAAATACCATTAAGATGTGCTACAACTTGTTCCCAAGGATAGCTTGACCCATTATATTTATGGAGGGTCACACAAATAAAGTCATACCCAGCAAGGCAGCGCACCCGTTGCAAGGTTTGTAAAGCACAAATTTGTTATCCCAGAGACAAGATTCATACAATGCTTCTAATTTTTGTTCTACCTTATCATCAATCCTGCCTTGAAAGTGCAAGGCTTGTGTAGTAGTATGAGCAAGCTGATTAACATAGTGAGCTGACTGCACACTTTGTGTCAAAGCCACAGTAGCTGCTGCAGCAGAGGCAGCTAAGGAAATAAAGCCTACAATGCCTGCTACCAATAGCCCTATAAATCGTCTAGGGCACATGAGCTCTTTTAAATGTTTTAACACTTGAATACCTGTTTCTACATACCAAGCTTCAGATATGTTCACAGGAAGCATGACAAATGGAGGCTGCTTAATAACAATTACAGAATCAGTAAGACCACTATACAAGCAATTTGTAAAAGAACAGTTACAACAAGTAACATTGAAATACATAGCACCTATAGAAATATTAAAAGGTCCATACATAATGGCATAAGGAGGTGTTACACAAGTCATAATATTTTTTTTTGCCAGTCCTGGGCCTTGGACTCAGGGCCTGACCACTGTCCCTGGCTTCTTTTTTGCTCAAGGATAGCACTCTGCCACTTGAGGCACAGCACCACTTCTGGCCATTTTCTGTATATGCGGTGCTGGGAAATTGAACCCAGGGCTTCATGTATTCAAGGCAATACTCTTGCCACTAGGCCATATCCCCAGCCCAACTCATAATATTTTTTAAAGAAGAAGAAGTGGGCCAAGAGATATTATTTAGGGCAGCCACTAACATCCAGACATGACGTTGAGGGTGTCCATTCATCCACCACAGACCTGGGTTGTACTTGGTGAGATTGGCTCCTGACAAGTCCATCAATTGAGAATTAGTTCCTGAAATTTTTGTTACAAAAGGATGTTCATGTCTACACTTTATGGGGTGCAGTTCTCCAGTGGATTCTACAATTTGACAAGAATTGATGGAGGGAGGTATTATGAAGGACGATGTGGAATTAGCATGTACAGGAAACCCAGTAGAAAATGAAGTCATTCATATATTATATACTTGACTGTTATCATAAATCCAAATTCTATGTTTTATGGATTGCATTACAGTGCAGCCTGGAATATGACTGTTGGAGTCAGTTGTGAAACATAAAGGAGTTCCAATGCCAGAAGCTGTAAAGTCTCCCATTTTAATGTGTTGGACAAAAGGATCTGGAGCTGTACCATATGCTGATCTGTTGACATGGACGAACACCTCAGCTCCTTCCCGTGTCACAGGGTTTACAATTGGTAGATCTGGCACATAAGTCCAGTGAGTTAGCGCTTGTGCCATTCTGATGAGCTTCCACAATCCGAACACAGCGCTCAGGTAGCCAGCGGGCGTCATTTTCATCCTGTGAAAAAACACAGACATGTCTTTGACCCCATGTCAATATTGGATTGGACCCGGGCCAAGCACCTGTTAAAGGATTTTTCCACTTAACTTGGGCAAAAGCTCTTTGCTCTCTCTTTTCCCAGAACTGCTGTGCTGCGGAAAGGCCATTATAGTCCAAATTTAATAAATTTAGTATGAATAAAGCATGAGAAAGAATATTAACAGGAGAGAGGGGGTATAATCCCAGCCCCTTTTAATTTAGAAATTTAGTGTTTTAACAAACCGTTGGCCCGTTCAACAATTCCTTGACCTTGAGGATTATAGGGAATTCCTGTAGAGTGAACAATTTGGTAAGATTTGCAAAAAGTTTGAAAAGCTCGTTCGACATATCCCGGACCATTATCAGTTTTAATATGTTTAGGAAGTCCCATAGTAGCAAAGCAGGGTAAGGCATGGGAGATCCAATGTTTGCTAGCTTCCCCAATAAGAGGAGTAGCCATAATAAAATTACAGTAGGTGTCTACGGTAACATGGACAAAGCAGAGCCATCCAAAAGAGGGTATGTGTGTAACATCCATTTGCCAAACATGGTTGGCCACTAAACCTCGAGGGTTAATGCCATTGGAGGGCACAGGTAGGAAGGTAGTACAGTTGAGACAAGTTTTTACAATTTGACGAGCAGCCTCACATACAATATGAAAATGCTGATGTAAGGCACAACTGTTTTGATGGTGGGCAGCATGTGATTCCTTTGCTAAGTCAATCTGAGTGAGAAAAAATTGAGTAACCTCATCTGTGATAGCATTGCCCTCACTTAATGGTTCAGGAAGCTTAGTATGAGCGGGTATAAATCCAAAAAACCACAGACAGGTGTGAGAGTGAAGAAGAAGTTGTATCTGGTGAAAAAGAGTTTGGCTAGTGGAATTAGCTGTTCCAAGAAAAGAGACAGTTTCAATGAACTGAAGGGCTCAAATAACATAATGACTCTCCGAATATAAATTAAAAGCTTTAGTAGGTAAAAGTCTAAGGGCCTGTAAAACTGCTTGGAGTTCAACTTCCTGGGCAGAAGAAAGACCAGTGTCCCGGGGCTGGGAATATGGCCTAGTGGCAAGAGTGCTTGCCTCCTACACATGAAGCTCTCGGTTCGATTCCCCATCACCACATATATGGAAAACGGCCAGAAGGGGCACTGTGGCTCAGGTGGCAGAGTGCTAGCCTTGAGTGGGAAGAAGCCAGGGACGGTGATCAGGCCCTGAGTCCAAGGCTCAGGATGTCCAAAAAAAAAAAAAAGAAAGAAAGAAAGAAAGAACGAAAGAAAGACCAGTGTCCCTAGATTTAGTTTCACCATCAATAGTAAGAGCGGCGGTTCCATTAGAAGATCTGTCTGTAAACACCAAGGCAGCCATAGAAAGAGGTGATAGAGATACAACCTGAGGAAATATAAAGGTGTAGGAAGAGGCAAAGTGAAGTAATTTGTTGGAGGGATAATGATGTGAAATTGTGCCCATGAAATTGGCCCAAGCAATGGCCCAGGAATCACAATGAGTATAAAGCCATTCTTGCTGTTGTAAAGTATAGGGGATATAAATAACCGGTGGATCTCGTCCAAGATACTTACAAGATTCCACACGGCACATATGGACTAAGGTGGCCACCAATTCATAATAGGGAGTTAACACTTTTGAGGGAGTAGCAGGCAAGGAAAGCCATAGAAGGGGTTCCTTAATCCAGAGGACAGCTGTTGGAGAATGAGGTATAGTTAAAATATATGCTTCCCAAGGGGCTGAGTAATCAATATAATTTACATGCTGGGAAGAAATGGCAGAATTTACTATGCTTAAGGCTTTAGCTGCTTCAGTTGTCATAGGGTCAGGGTCCCCCTTTAATAGATCAAATAAGGGTTTTAATTCAGCTGTGGATAATTAAAGATAAGGGCGAAGCCAATTAATATCTCAGAGAAATTTTTGAAAATCATACAAAGTATGCAAATGAGAGGTCTTAATCTATAATTTCTGACTAGAAAAATAATAAGGGCCTAAAATATGACCGAGATAAGTATACAGATGATGCTCTTGCATCTTTTCACTAGCTATTATTAACCCAAAAGAGGTGAGATCTTGTTTTAATTGTCCAAAAGCTTGGCGTACTACTGCAGGGTTTAGATGAGCTAATAAAATATCATCCATATAATGAATAATATAAACAGAAGCAAAATTTTTGTGAGTAGAAGAGAAAGCCTTTGCTACAAAGCTTTGGCATAAGGTGGGGCTATTTGCCATGCCTTGAGGCAACACTAGCCAATGGTATCGTTTCATCGGTTCTTTAAAATTAGTTGAAGGGACACTAAATGCAAAGCGTTTGCAATCTTGAGGAGCAAGGGGTATGGTATTTGGTATGAAAACAATTTTAAGTAAATTACTATTTTGTATGTGTTTTGAGGAATTGCCATAGGAGATGGCAAACCTGGTTGTAATGCCCCCATAAGTTCCATTGTGGCATTTACTCATCAGAGATCCTGAAGAAATCTCCATTTACCAGATTTATTTTTAATAACAAAAATAGGTGAATTCCATGGGGAAGTAGAAGGAGCAATGTGGCCCAAGTCCAGCTGCTCCTGCACCAGCTGTTGGGTGACAATAATCTTTTCAATTGTTAGGGGCCACTGATCCACCCACACTGGAGCCTCTGATAACCATGTGATAGGATCGGCATAAGGGACAGGATGAGCAGCAACCCCCATTAAAAATATCCCAGCCCTTGTCTAGAAGATCGGGGCTGAGCTTGAATGGGTTCTCGAATTCCTTGTTGATGAATTCCCAATCCTCCTGAAGGCAGTAGCCCTTGACTTAAGAGTTGTCGAGTTATTGCGTCACTTGGGCTAAGCAAATAAACTCCCATCTTTTCCAAAATATCCCTCCCCCACAAATTTATGGGCAAATGATCCAATACATAAGGTTGGAAAGTCCCAGAATGGCCCTCACCATCTCTCCAGGTAAGGATGGCACTGCGTCTTGTTGGGGATCTGTGGCATGGCCAATCCCCTGTAAGGATGTGAGAGATGCAGTAAGGGCCAGTGGGAAGGCCAATGTCTCTTGGCTATCACAGACACATCTGCTCCTGTATCTAATAGGCCTTGGAAGGGCTTTTCTTGTATATAAATTGTAAGCTCGGGCTGTTCCCATTTTATGTTTTGAACCCAAAATATGTCTGAAGACCCAAATCTCCTTTCTCCCCTAGGGTTTGTAGTGGCTGAAGCACCAACTGAAATTAAATGAACAAGGATGAGCTGAGCAATTCTTTGTCCTGCAGGGATAAAGATAACACTAGCAGGTGCTGAAGCCATGATTTTTATTTCTCCAGTATCGTCCTGATCTATCACTCCTGGAAAAATATTTAGGCCCCTCAGTGCAGAGCTGCTGCGGCCTAACGGTAAGCCAACAGATTCCCTCGGCAGAGGGCCAATGACTCCTGTAGGGAGGGCCTGGACTCCCATTTCCGGAGTCAGTACTGTGCAGGAGGAGGAACAGAGGTCCAGTCCTGCACTCCCTGGTGTTGCTCAGAGGAGACGGGAAACTCATTGTTGCTGCAGGTTGTTGAGGGCTAGGCTTGAGGTTGGGGGAAGGAAGGAGCCACCCCAAAATTATTCAGTGGGGCCAGGGGCTGGCCCCTGGCCAGTTTCCCAAAATAGGGCAGCCAGAGTTATTCAAAGTAGATCTGCAATTCTTAGCCCAATGCTTCCCCTTTTTACAATGGGGACAAATTCCAGGCATAGCTCTCCTTTTCTGATTAGGGCAGTGAATCATTAAGTGGTCCGTTTGTCCACAGGAAGAACAGCTGCCGGGAGACCCAGCAGTACGTAGATGTCCCCTCCCCTTTCCCCCTGTACGGGGACACATAAGAACTCAGTTACAGTCTGCCCTCAGAGCACTGCAGCCAGGGTGAGGCCCTGCATATAGGATGGACTAATGTCTGCACAAAGCCAAATATAGTCAGTTATTCCTCCCTTTTCCTTAAACCTGATGGCCGCTTGGCAAGCAGCATTAGCATTTTCATATGCCAATTGTACAAGAACCTTGCCAGCATCCTCATCTTGGATCAAACGGCCTGTTGCTTCCAATAATCGAGAGACAAAATCTTGATAAAGTTCATCTGGTCCCTGTCTAATTTTAGAAAGGTCTTCAGTCTTACTAGAGTTAGGGAGTCTATTCCAGGCACGTTTAGCAGCAGCACTGATCTGACCATAAACGTCCGGAGTGTAATCTGAGTCTGGGTGTCATTGTAATCACCTTCCCCAGTGAGCTCTGCAAATGTAGCAGGAACATCATTAGCCCTGTTGGCCTCTGCTGTGGCCTGACACTGTTCTACAAATTCAGACTTCCACAATAAGTAATCTCCTCCACTAAGACAAGCCCTAGCCAACTGTTTCCAATCATTTGGGCATAAAGCTTCAGTAGCCAAAGTTTCAAGAATGACTTGAGTAAACGGCGCTGTAGGGCCCTATTGAGCACAAGCACTCTTTAGATCTCTTATTTGTTTAAATGGCAAAGGCTGATGAAATCTTTTACTGTCTTCATCCTCCCTTACAGGGAATAAATGAAAACCAGAAATGTCCTCCCCTCTTTGAGCAGCCTTGGCCAAGGAGAGTTGCAGGGCACTACGCTTAGGGGTGAGATTAGAACTTGTCCCAAAGGGGAGTTCACCATTAGGAGGGCCAGGCACCTTTAACAGCACAGGCTGAGATGGTACTGGCTGTAAGACAATAACAAAATGAATAAATAAATAAAAGATAGAAAAAGGATAACTGGAGTCTCATAGTTAACCCTCCAGAATGAATACCAGAAATTCACAATTTACAATTGGTCAAGTGGCAATTATATTTAAATAATTGAGTGGAAAAAATCTAATAACAGGGTAAATCCTGAACATTACTGAGCACCAAATCAGTTTAACAAAATAAATACTAAGTAATAGCATTACAGAGCATATAGAGAAACGCACTGCCAACAGCAGAAAAAGGAGCATCACAAACAGTTTAAATCCACTTCCATGGATATGCATATACTTGAAGTTAGGAAAACGTAACTTTCCTTCTGTACATGGCAGAATATCATTGTACATTTGTTTGTGGGGTTTGAACCCAGTGCCTCTGGCCTGCATTGAAGCAATGCCTGTGACTTTCAGGAAGGACCTCTGACCTTTGCCCCCCACTGACCTCTGAGATCCTATTCAATATGGCCTCTGGCACAGCTAATATGCTAGGCAGGGGCCACCATTCTGGCTTCTGTGATCCTATTCAGTATGGCCTCCAGCATGAGTAGGAGGCTGGGCAGGTGCCACCATGCTGGCCTCTGTTAGGATTTCAGTTCTGAATTGTGGAACTAACGTGCCCGAGCATGAACCACCAGAAAACCGCAAGTGGCACTGTGGCTCAAGTGGTAGAGGACCAGCCTTGAGATGAACAGCTCAGGGACAGCACCCAGGCGCTGAGTTCAAGCACCAGGATGAACAGGTTGCAACTGCGGACAAGGCAGTAACAGAGACCAGGCCATGGAATGGAGGTTTGAGGCACCAGGGGCCTGAAGCCTTCCGCCAGCTCCCGGCGCCCAAGGTCCAATTTACGAGATATTTCTTGAGGAGAGTAGTGTCCTATGAGGAGAAAGTGAGGTCATAATGTCCTGAAGTCCCAAGCACCAATCACGTGATAGAGTCTTATTCAACTGATAAATGACTTCTTTATGTGAGAAGCAGAGGTAAGCAGTAAGTGACTTACAATTTGCTTTTGTCTATTCCAAAGCTTCCAGAAAGCTTGGGGTTGAATTAGCCTACACCCAGGATGGAAATCTGAATTTGTATCAAGGCAGGACTGGTGGACCTTTTTAGGAGATGTTCAGTGTTCTGAGAACTCATGCTGGGAAGGAGGCATTTGGGGCTCACAGCTAGGCTTTTGGGGACTCTCATACCAACAAACACAAAAAGGGAGGATATTTTAGTTTACTAATGATCCAGAAATCACAGAAAAGAATTTTGAGGTAACTCATAACAATATAAACTTTTAGTTCAAAGTCTGGGATATTCAAAAAATGAAGTGGCATATTACAGGAAGATTCATGATTCCATAGTGCTCATTTATGTGTTATGTATTTTAAAAGTTAAATAATTGGGAAGGGGGGATGAAGAGAGCATATGTGGAGGCATCTTGAGAAAATCCACAAAATATTCTTTGAATGTTTGGAGGGAAGAAGGCTAAGGAGGTGTGCTATATGGGGTGAGCCTATGCAAAGTCCACTGTTCATACACACAAAATTCTCACAGGGAAACTCCTTTGCATTATTGATGCTTGCAAAAGACAAAAATAATATTATTAAGTAATAGTTTTCACTGGATACAATAAATGTGATCATACTTCACAGTTCACATTGAATAGTATTAAACATAAAATGTGACAAGACCACATTCTGATCATATTGATGTATTTTAGTGACCATATATATATTATATATAATTATTTTATCAAACATATAATTAGCAAACTCCACGACATATTTTGTTAATGTATCCCTCCTTCTCTGCCAACCCTGTGTGAGTCACACCCTTCAGTTCTTCAGGGCATTGAGTGAGCAGATCTAGCCCCTGCCCTCCTCTACACCACCTGTTCCTCTACATTCATTTCTTGTTCATTCTCAAAGTTAAAAAGTGACTCTACATTTGAGAAAGGGTCATTAAGTATCTGAGATTATTACCTTGAGCTTACGCATCAAAGCCTGGCAAGAGGTCTTGTAATGTCTAAATCTTTATTTTGTGCTCTATCCCAGGAGGAAGAAAAAAGTCATTCATGCTTCATTCCTTCATTCACCTCTGAATTGCCAATTATGTCTTCTAACATTGTGCACTGTCTTCCTCTTAAGTACAAAACTCAGAGTTTAGGGACTGTTCATATGCCTGTAAATTGACTTCATGTGTCATCTGTCATCACTGGATTCTTCTTGTTACCAAGATATAGCAAGCTACATAAAATAATAAAAACCAAGAGAACCTACAAGGGAAATGATTACCTTTTTATAAAAATTTGTTTTACAAATTCAAACTTTTTTTACCAGTCCTTGGTCCTGGCTTCCTTTTGCTCAAAGCAATCACTGTGTCACTTCAGCCACAGCGCCCCTTCTGGCTGTTTCCTATATATGTGGTGCTGGGGAATTGAACCCAGGGCTTCATGTATATGAGGCAAGCACTCTTGCCACCAGGCCATATTTCCAGCCCTCAAACTTTGAAAAAAAATTGTATGCCAAGTGATATACATGGGCAGCTCAACAGTCCCTCAAGAAAGGTAAAGCAACTTTATTTATCTATCATCATAGCAATGAGTTAACACCCAACTTGAACTCCAAAAACTACAGCAGGGCTCCCAAACATTGCAACAAGAGCTACTTAATGCAACCTTCAACATCTTTAAAGATCTGGTTTAAGAGATGAAAAAAGACTTCTTAAAGTTAAATGGTAGCGTTTTGCTACTGTCGTGCAATGCCAAAAATAAAATGCTTTGACCATGGATGAAACAAGCCTCTGGCTCTGCTACTAACATATCACTGACAGTGTCCGGCTGGCAAACACACTAGCTGTATCTCTCTCTCTCTCTCTCTCTCTCTCTCTCTCTCTCTCTCTCTCTCTCTCTCTCCCACCCCCGCTTCTTTCTGAACCTGAAGTCTGAAAAAGAAAGTATTGTGGGTGGCAAAGACAGTTTAGGACACCCTCTTAAAATGCATGCTTACAAAAAAATGTGAAGACTCTATGATTAAATCAACTCATAGCAGATTCGGTACACATTGTGAGTCAAAATGCACCACTTTTGCTGTAAGAAGGGAATTGATCTTTTGTAAACCCCACGTAGAGTAATTTCTCTCTTCAACCAGGAGGAAAAGTGAACACGATATGTAACAGTTGCTATATTTAGGGACTGGGAATATGGCCTACTGGTAGAGTGCTTGTCTTGTATATCTAAAGCCCTGGGTATGATTCCTCAGTACCACATATATAGAAGAAGCCAGAACTGGTGCTGTGGCTCAAGACGCAGAGTGCTAGCCTTGAGCAAAAACATTTAAAAAAAACAAAAACAAACAAACAAACAAACAAAAAATGCCAAGGGCACTTCTTAAGCCTTGAGTTTAAGCCTCAGGACTGGCAAATAATAGCTGCTATAGTTACTGTCTTTTGTCTAGACTGCACATGAGTTTAGAAATGGTTAAATCCTGTATGCACAAACTATACTTCACATGAATTAACATTGTTAGCATCAATATCAAAGCAGCTATGGAGGGACTAAGGGTGAACAAATGCAGCAGTGGTATTCAGTGCACACTAAGTGGAAAATGAACTATACAACTTGTGTGGGGGGACAGGTGGGACAAACTGGAGAGGGGGTGGGATGAGTGACATCTTAAAAAAAAAAGTACTCATTACCAGGCTATGTAGTTGTAATCACGTGTATATCACTATTATAACTATAATGATGACAGTGATGAAGCACAGATATTATGTCATCCTCTCCAGTTTTCCCCACCCTCTTCTCTTGTTCTCTGACCAAGGGTCAGTTCAGAGGTCGCTCTGCTCTGCTCCATACAGAAGTGTTGGACACAGATGCAGAAGGGAGCATTTCTCTCTGGACATAGGTCATTGTCATGCCTCCCATCTATACAAGCCTTCCTCACTCTGCAGAGAGGCCCTGGTGTCTTGCAGTAAAGGAGAAGCCGGGGAGCCTGTCCACGGGCTTTTAGATCCTCTTCTTCCTTCCACTTTGGGAAGTGAGGAGCAGGCACAGGTGGGAAAGACATAGCCTGACGGAACTGATCTGAACCAACTTTACACACCACCAGCCTGCTGTCTTCAGAGACAGTTGTGTGCACCAGGGGTGGGAGGAGACAGGGAGGCGATTCCCCTGAGGGGATTCCATGCTGAGGAGTGACTTCAGGAGAAGCGTGCTTTCCAGACCCTTCCATCCTGAAGACTCCCAGGGGCTCCGTAATGAATAATTGTGACCATGTGCAGATAGGACGGCTTCCAAAGCCTCTATTTGCAAAGAATAATAACACAGAGCATTCATGCTTACAGGTAGTTTATTGGGATGAAAATGTAGGTGAGGTTTCAACAATTGTCTTGCATCTCCTATACAAAAGGACAGAAATAAGAAAGAAAAACCATGTTTTATAGCATCTGCAGTAGGTGTCCATGCCAGTCCTGTAGTTCTCCCAGACAGGGATATCATGAAAGGCTAATATTTCGCACAGTTTTCACTGTTGTATATTGTCTCCTGGAAAAGATAACAGGGCTGTCACTTGTATGTTCTTACCTGCAGTGTCAAGCACTGAAAGCTAAAACTACTTGTGTGTGTGTGTGTGTGTGTGTGAGAGAGAGAGAGAGAGAGAGCATGTGCATGCATGTATGCATGGGTGGGGGTTTTCTTTAGCTGCAATAACTAGCATCCAAACTATTCTAGAAACAGTATCAGATGATCTATTCTGCTCGGTACATAGTTATTGTGGCCAAAGGAAGGCCACTTTTTCTGCATCTCCTACAAGTACAATTGATTCACGGTTCCCTATGCTGGCTGATGTTTAAATAACTTACTCATAGAGATACAATAAGTCTTATTTGCTGAGAACCCAGCAGTTTGAAATCTTCCAATATCACACTTTTGCCACAAGACTGCTAAAATTTCTGCTCAACTGAAAGAGTTTTTTGACCATTTTTGCTTGCTGAATGTGAGGTCTTGAAAATGAGCTTGAAGCCAGCACAGGCAGGAAAGTCCTCGAGAAAAGCAAGAGGTGGAGCTTGTAGGTCAATTGGTAGAGGATTAGCCTTGAGCAGAAAAGTTCAGGGAAAATCCCCAGGCTCTGAGCTCTGAGGTCAAAGCCTAGGACTGGCACACACACACACACACACACACACACACACACACACACACACACAAAACCCCACTCTCCATGTTATACTTTAAAGAGCGTGTGCACCAATTGCTCTGACATTATTAATGACAATCTCAGCCTCTGATTTTTCTGGGTGAGTTATGATACAAAGTACCGGAGGAAAAATCCAACTCACCATCATCACTTTCACGTTGGCCAGAGTTTCATTAGACTGCTTGAGAAAACATTTTTTCATTTTTGCCACTGCCTCCATGAGGTGGGAAAAACCCACATAAGAATGCATGACTTCCACGTACTCTTCCACAGACACGGCTGGATCAATTGCAGCGTCATTCATATACTTCAACTCAGGGCAACCTGCACCTGAGAAAATACATAAGAACAGGGGCTCAGAGCTAGGCACATGAACCCATTTCAGGGTGCTTTATAGGCCGATTATGACAATCATCATAGCTCTCCATCGAGGGACGTCAGTGCAGTAATGAATTAAACGTGGAATTGTGGCAAAGGGATTGGGAAAGGGTGAAGCTTTCTTAACTCTAGCACAGAAGATTTATGCTCTCAGTGTCCTTTGAGTCCTATCAGATTTTACCCCATTACACAGTGCTGAAGAAGCTATCTGCTATGAAATGTTGGCTAACAGAACACTCAAGGAAGGAGGTGAGCTGACATGGTGATGCTATTCAACATGATTCAGGCTTCTTGTTTTCAAAGGTGTGTCATTACCATCTTTGAGACTATGATTTGGGATTTCTAAATATTTATGAAATTCTGAGTTTTAAATAATTTCTGCTAGCTTTTTAAAAGCAAAAAGCCTTATCAACAGGCAATGTAAAACAGAACCTTATCTCCCAGCATGAGGGTAAACACAGATTTTTCCCAAAGAGGTCAACACTCTGAATCATCAATGCCCGGACAAAGGACACAAGTCTTTCCCAAAAGCAACTTAAAAAGAAAGAAGAAAAAAAGGACTGAGGGGCTACTTCCAGTACTAAGACATTTTCCGCATAATGGGAAGCCCGGATGTCAACCCTTGTTGCCACCAAAACCCATTTTACAACATAACAAAACTCCTTGTAGTTGCAGTGAGCTTTTGTGACCAAACTGTGGATGAGAAAAAACGCAGATGTTGGACACCCATGAGCTGGGTTCATCTTTCCCTTTGTCATTTCCTATCCAGTTCATGCACACCTTGTCTTTTGGCCAATGGGCACCAACTTGGGAACAAGCACAGGAAGCAATCTAAACAAGCTTCATGAACTGTGCACATCACATTACCTCTGGGACAGACCCACGCTGATCGTCCACTGCCGGAGAGCATTTTGCTCTCTTAGTGAGAAATCTCCTTCCAGTCAGCATTGAATGTAGAGGCATATGTTTTGTTTTGTTTTGTTTTTGCCAGTCCTTGGTCTTGAACTCGGGGCCTGAGCACTGTAACTAGCTTCTTTTTGCTCAAGGCTAGCACTCTACCTCTTGAGCCACAGTGCCACTTCCAGCTTTTTCTATGTATGTTGTGCTGAGGAATCGAACCCAGCAATTCATGTATACAAGGCGAGCACTCTACCACTAGGCCATATTCCCAGCCATGTAGAGAGATTTGAATCTATGTACCTCTTGGAAAAGGCTCAGATCACATCCACAAATATCTGCTTTTGCCAGCTCAAGCTGTCTAACGCTGGGTTGCAATCTGCAGCCTGCATGATTTCTCTGGGAGGTTTCACATTTCCTGCTCTATTTAAGGAGACTCATGAGGGTCTCTGTCTCATGCACACCTTCTTCCACCAGCCCAATAGAACTATCAAGCTCTCATACTGAATCCTGAGACGAACCACCTCATTGCACACACTGGATGGAAGTGAAATGCAGGAGAAATATCTATGAGAGTTCTGCCTCTCTGATGATCTGGATTAATGGTATTTCATTTAGAAAAATGACAGCAGTCACCTAGCCCCACTGCCCTGTGTTTGACCTGGACTGGGGTGCAGGAAATAGACATGTTCCCTAGGGCCCAGGTAACAATCTGTGTTCCCAAGGCAGCCCTTTCCGTCAGGGAACTCACCTGCATAGCAGCACACAGGGATGACAGCGAGCATGAAGACCACCAGCAGCTTCATGGCCAGGTGCTTGTTGTCGCTCTTGTGTTGGGTGTGAACAGAATCACAGGATTGTCTTGGGAAGTGAGCTCCCAGCACGCCTGTCTTTATTCCTCCCATCCTGGCATTGATCCCTGTCTCATTTATATTAGGATCAATAAAATTTCCACACACAAAGAGGAAATGAAACATTGAAGTGACTAATGAAAGACAGAATCCTGGAAGCACATCAGGCCAGCACAGGGAGCCAGGCGCCATCTTTATTCAGCTTTGACAGCTTAACCCTAGCCTCCAGGGGCCAATTGTGCAATTATTTCAGTAGAAAGGACATGAGGTCCAAAGGAGCAGAAGGCAGATGGCTCTTGCCAAGGACACAAGAAGTAGAAGAGGAAGGAATTTTTCAGTTCAGAGACATATATAATTGAAAACAAATAATAGAGGAACATGGTAAAGAGGTTCTGTTAAGATAAACACAATTGGGAGGAGTAAAAACAAGAACAAGGAAATATGTACAGGAGTCAGAGAGGTGAATCTGTTCCTGAGTGCCCATCTAAGCCTTTTTTGATGTGTGGATTGAGACACATTTCTTTTCATCAATCAAAGGGGGCATGAGGTGCCAAGAATAAATCAGATTTAGGAGAGTAAAATTACATTTATTTGTGTTTTGTTCATTTAAAAATTTTTTATTGTAACGGTGATGTACAGAGGGATTACAGATACATAAATCAGGGAAGGAGCACATTTCTTTTTGAACAGTGTTCCCCCTCCCTCATTTTCTCCCAGTTGCATTTATGCTTGAACTTTGAAACCAATTGCCCACGTCCAGGTCCTTGAATCCAAAGTCATGTGAAAGATACTGACAAGGATCAGAACCCCTTCTCCTTTTTGGAGAGAGGGGTTCTGCTGGGACCATAATCTTTATGAGTCTTCCTACGATTTCACTTTCATCTGAGAATTACCACATGTCGGGTACAGGTTCCCATACCATAGGGATTTTTATGATTATTTTAGGCTGATTGTTTTCTCAGTATACCTTTCATGGTGACCCTTCTCTGGGTAATAAAATTATAATAACTTTGCCCAGAAAAGTCTTACTTGCAAACTAGCCTTAACAAGGGGGGAAAACGATCTCAGATTAATTGGGTTTTTGGTCTGATTTCCCCCTAAAAAATCTTCCCTTTCCACCTTTCAAGTGCAGTTCACAAACTGGAAAAGCCTAACATCCTTGAGGGTCCACACGGTAGGGAATAATATTTATGGTTTCTCTTCCATGACAAAACATGGCATAATTGTAAATTGTTCATAGATACTATTCCACATAAGTTGATGTTTGCAGTGTGCCAAAAATAATATTTTCATGACAAATGTTTCTTATATGATACGAGATATTATCAGATTTTTAAAAATACTGACCTTTCAGAGCCTTTGCCATACTTAATGTTAGGAAGAAATATTGTGGGCAAAAAAAGTGTAGTGATGAAACTAAGGAAGGGGAAGGGAATATCAAACTGGAGAGACAAAGGCAAACCAATGCAACGACAATACTTACAAGACAACTGTAAACCAACTGTACAACTGGGGGTCGGGAGAAAGTTGGGGAGGGGGAAACGAGGAAGAAAATGGAGGGAGAAGGTAACAAGTTTGATAAGAAATAGACTCACTGTATGAAAGTGTAACCCCTCTGTATATCACATTGACAATGAATTAATTTAAATTGTATAGTGATTCATTTTCAAAAACAATTCCATAAAGCTCTTAATGTAGCATTTACATATTTAAATTATTTTTTTATTATTAGTCCCAGGTGTGTATCTACTGTACAGTATGTTTAGGCCACCCGCTTATTTTCCATCATTTTGTGATTCTGTAAACCTGAATCTCCCCACACCTTCCAGAATATTTGTAAAACAACCTCAGGCATGTCTTTGGCAATCTATTCAGCCTAGTTTGAAAATTAGGGGGCTGGGTCTGATTGGCAAGTACAGACCCTGAGTAAAAATGGTTTGGGGCATCTGTTCATTGCTGGATAGATGTCTTGTAGTTCAACCCATGAAAATATTTCCTCCACCAGGCCTCACCTGCATCAGAACAACTCTGGGAAGCAGAAACGTTTCCTAAACCAGGATCTTCTTTCATCAGAACTAACTGGTAACCTGCTTACTGAGCTGTGTTCCTTCACTGCAGAATCAGCCATTGTTGGTGAGTAATAAGGAATATCTACAATCTTTTATTTTATTTAAATTTTTTTTTTGCCAGTCCTGGGGCTTGGAGTCGGCCTGAGCACTGTCCCTGGCTTCTTTTTGCTCAAGGCTAGCACTCTACCACTTGAGCCACAGCGCCCTTCTGCCTTTTTCTGTATATGTGGTGCTGAGGAATCGAACCCAGGGCGTCATGTATTAGAGGCAAGCACTCTACCACTAGCCCATATTCTCAGCCCCCGTCCACCATCTTTGATACCATCCTTCCTAACACTGCATCCATGGTTCCAAGGGTGAATATGCAGGCCTCTCTGACATCTCCTCAATCCACCTAACCAATCTGGCCACACTATCCTCCTCAGCACACTCCTAACCCACTTTTGCCAATTACTGACATTCTCCTTGTTATGGGCACTGGAGTTTGGAAGAAGACTGAAAAATGATGATGGCATTCCATTAGGGCCAAAACATTAGCATTTTTTCTTCAACACTTTTGAGGAAGACAAAGTCTTTTCCCTTAATATTGAGTCTACGAGAAGAAAGCAACTGTGCAAACACATACACAAGATGTATATGTACAGCACTTGTATTGAGTCATCACAGAAAGAAATCACATGTTCCTTTGTACTTCTGATAAAGCTAGAGAAACACACACAGTACAATAGAATCATTATTGGGAAAGAGGAATGGGACAGGTATGTCAGAAATGGGATCTGGAAAGTCAGAGGAGGACGGGAAGCTTGCCTTGAGAAGGAGGATAGGTCATCTGGTTCCGATGGATGAGAATCAACAGAGCCCCTGGGGTAGACAACAGGCAGGTTTGATTGGCATGCACACACACCAAGAGGGAGCTGGGTACATGTTCACAGGAGTCCAGAAAGTGGGAGCAGGTGGCAGAAATGATCCGTGTTCCAACTGGACATTCTTGGGGCAAGTGGAGCCCCTTGAGAAGCTGGGTCTGTGTTGAAGCCATTGTGTGGGGCCTGCTAGTCACATTCCCGAGCCCCACCCCCACCCCCTGCCCCTCCCGGTATGAGGCCCTTTCCTCTCTTTGCAACAGAGAGCATAGGCCTTGTGACTCCTTGACAACAGAAAGGTGCATGGTGAAGCATGAGAAATAAGTTTGAGGTTCCAAAATTTCTTAGGGAAGGACATTAGAAGGCACATGAGGAAATTGGTGGCACATTGTTTTCTGTGATTAGGAAATGTGTTTATGAGTAACCTCCAATGACTGTTAAGAATCATGATCACTGAAAATGCAGATATCCTGCCTCAACTATACTTACCTCCTTCACCTGTGCCTCTGGGGAAGCCACATTATAGGTCAGATGTCATCGTTCCATTCCCCCACACACACTGACCCCATGGCCATAGTTCCTCCAGTGTGAATGTGAACTCTGGCTTGGTTGTTTTGTTTGCCTCCTGTTTGTGCTCTAGACCTTTATCTTTGTGGATTCCCTTGATCCTAGACATGCCCAAATCACCTTGCATAGAAAATACCTGCTCTATCACCTCAACCCCCAATAGATTCCATGTCTTGGGAGTCTCTCCCATCCCTTGAGATCTTATAGATCTCCTCATTGGCAGGACACTGTGGTCCTTCCTGGCTAGCTCTGACATCTACAGAACTCTCATCTCTAGCCACTACCAATGGTTCATGTTTTTTTAGGACAGAGAGCGTACACTTCCATGTTCCTGTGGAAGCATCACACAGTTAGTGCTTAATACAGGCTGGTGAGGCTGATTCCCAGGGAAGGAGTATTGTGTTTGACAATGCTTGTGTCAAATGTATAGCCTATGTGGTAGATCATAGACATGCAAACACAAATCAAGAATAGATATTCCTCTCTAATTTATTAATGTTATACTGAAGACAGCCATTATTCATGAAAATCCCACCAATGTCAACTCCTGTACTTGTCTTCAAGTATAATGGAAATGTACTATTTATGTTATTATATCATATCAAGGGTTATTCCTTTCCATCCTGTTTCTGCCACTCTGGTGGGAGTTGTCTGGAGGCGTCTTAGTTGCCCCAAATGAATGATGGTGGTGGGGCAGTTGGATCCAGTGTTGGGAAGCCAAGGAGGCTGCTGAGCCCCTACGGGCACTGGTCAGGCTCCAAAGCCACGAAAACTCAATGCTTGGGAAGTAACCGGAAATACATGAGCTGGTGAAAACTTTTCTACAATGAATTATGCTGAAATAAATAACTGACAAGGAAATAAAACAAGCTCTGTTGATTGACGTGATAGCTAGGGGTGAGGGAAGGCCAACAGATAGGGTGGATAGGAGTGAATGTGCATGAATGAAAACACACCAAGAAGCCTGTTGGGATTGCTTTAAGAGAGGAAAGAAGTCATATGATGGGAAGAGATGGCAGGTGTGAGTTCGACCAGGATAAAACTTGTGTATGTATGTAAATGTTACAGCAAATCCCACTAAGACAACTAATTTATGCAAATAGAAATCTTTAAATGTGTGAAGAATCATACTGTAAAACCAAAAAGAGTAAATGAAAAAGTATCTAAAATCACTCTACACAATCTATACTGAATAGCACTCGTACTAATGGAGGGTAGGAAGGGAGGGATGACTAGAACGACCAGTATAACAGGGGCACTTCTACAATTGGAAAGTTGCTAAAATAAGTTTGCTCACAATATTAGAAGTGTTGGGGATACATAAAGGCTAATAATTACAACAGATTGGATTAATATCCTTAAATGAAAGCACAATTCAAGAAGAAAATGTTCTGGTCACAAGCTGTGGAATTAAGATGTGTACAGTGTCATAGATTCTAAGTCAGGGTCAACTGGAAGATTCCTGATTTCAGACATCTTGTTTTCATTTTTTCTGAATGTGTACACAACGTCTTCTAGAAGCCACTGACAATTTCAATCAGCCTGAATGCCCCTTCCCTCCCAGCTAATTGTGAGAAATCTGTCTTTCATCATCCTTATTGGTGCCCATTGTCTGTATCCCTCACAGTCCCTCCCCAGTCGGGAAGTTCACTGTGTTGGGACTCATTTCCTTCCACGTCCGGTTCTTGCTCTGGGTAGTCTGATTCGCTGCATCAACTCCCACAAAGCCCAGCAACTCCTGCCTTGCAATGGACGCGGGGCACCGAGGCCTGGGCCGCGTGGCTGCAGGCAGCTCTCCATTCCATTCCCTACCGGGGACAGCAGTTCCACAGCAGAACAGAGGTTCGCAGAGGACCCTCAGGCTGCTCTCCCATCCTGGACTCCTAACACGTGGGCACAGGATGGAAAGCGGGTCCTTCACGGTGCAGTACTCGCCACTGCACGCAGGATGGAAAGCACCGGAATACTCTGGACGGCCTCAAGTGGAGGACTTCACCTGTCAGATGCAGACGCCGCTGCAAACGAAGCCTGAACACGAAGGTGACATGGCCGGGCTGCGCAGTACTGTGCAGGAGGAAGGAAGGAAGGAAGGAAGAAGGAGGAAGGAGGGAGCACAGAGGTTCTTTGGGCCACCAGCAATAGGAACCCGTGCCAAACTAGCGTGGGTCTCCATCTGAAAAATCTTCTCTAAGAAGCAAAGTGTGTTGTGCTGAAAATTCCCCATCCAGAGAGAGAGGCCTGAGAGTGGAGTCCCGGGAAGACCCCGCTGTGTGGAGCCCACGCTGAGCTTAGGAAAGTTCCCCCACATTCTAGGTTTTGTTGTGAGAGGTAACTAACAGTAGGAATTGTGTGAGTAGAACAATGCACATGTACATGCACGCAGGAGCACACACACGCACACCGATGGCTGCTTCACTTGATAATTCATAATCAAATCCACTGTTATGACTTCCTCTCATTTGCACCTTGGGTGTTGCGAGATTAGTGACTGAGACATCACAAGCACATCCGGTTGTGCCAAGATTTGAGGTTGAAGGTGGAAGAAGGAAGCACCAATGTGCAGTGCCCTTTCCACGCTGTGCAGTTGCGTGGCATCTCCACGCCTCCGTGTGCGGGGTGGGAAGACCCTGTGTTGAGGGCTCGTGGTGGCTGCCTCAGTTCACGCAGAGCTGATTTCCGGGCCTGGAACTCACGGGCTCAGTGGAACAATCGGGAAGAAGTGATAAATGTGCCAACTGATAATGTTCTTGTAATTCGATTATCAGTGAGGATTGGTGCATATTTGCACAGTATTTTATTTATATGTTGCAACACTTGCTAATTCTAGCTAGATTAATTAAATGGTATTAAACTACATCACTTTGAAAACAGAATGTGTTGGCTAGGTGATGTATTTTTGGATGTTACTATTTATTACAAATTCATTTTATTACAGTTTTCAACTCAGTTTGTGAAAACACACAAATTTTGAAATGCTGCACACATCGATGGACATATGAGAAGGTTTGAAATTTGCAGTAGCCATGTCACTACCTCTTTTACTCTTCATAGAGGGTACAATTGAAGTTTGTGTAGTTCACTATGAATTCCTTGTCATTGGTAATCTCTCAAATTCTTGACCCTCTTAGCTGCAATCATAAGCCAAACAATTCATGAAAGGATTATTTTGTGCCACAAAGCTGTATGTTAAATGATTGTTTCAGCAGTAAAGATTTGGACCCTAAAGGCCATGGTAAGCATGAACATTCACGAGGGACATGGGAATGAGGTCAGTCTCTAGTGACCTTGAAAAGGTGGATAATACCTGGGCAACAGTGTCTCACTCCTTTCATCCCAGCTACTCAGTAGGCTGAGATCTGAGGATCAAGGTTCAAACCCAGCCGGGGCAGAAATGTCCATGAGACTCTTATCTCCAATGAACTGCTCAGAAAAAGCCAGAAGTGGTACTGTAGCTCAAGTATTAGAGTGCTAGTCTTGACCACAAAGAGGCTCAGGAACAGCACTAGGCCCAGAATTCAAGCCCCAAGACCAGAAAAAAAAAAGGTGGTTGATGTCATGGGAGAGAAAAATGAGAATTGGCATGAGATTCCATGCTGTGAGATTCCACATGGCCATGAAGATGTGGAAGCCATCCTGCTGGGGTTTGCGGACACCAGACTTCTGCTCACCACTCAGGATAGCAACGCCAGAGGAGTTTTGCTGTCACCTTCACAGAAAGGTCATTTGACAGCACATTGTGAGGATGGGAACCCAGAGCCTGCATGTGCCTCCAGAGAAAAAAGGTCTGCTCGGACCCCCACCTTCTGAACCTTACTTCCAACTCGGACAATTTGATCCATAAGAGAAGCCAAGGCTCCATGCACCCTCCTGGGATGGAGGCCGCCCCTCCGAGAATGGCATCCTGTGCCGGCAGTTGTGATTCACCCAAAACCAGCAGAAGTTCCCTAGAAACCAGAACTAAAGGACTGTGAGAAAGACTTCAGTGGTATTGTGTCTGCCTAGCACATAATGGTTTTCTCAGTTAAAAGCATAGTACCCACTCACTAATAAGGAAAACACAAACCAAAGAAAGACATACATACATACATACATACATACATACATACATACATACATACATACATACATAAATAAATAAGTAAGTAAGTAAGTAAATAAATGACCCAAATAGTAACCCCAAGATCCTGACGATAAAACAATCAATTAAGTTATGGGGGTGTGACTAACTGGATTGACACTGTAAAGGTATTGGAACTTGGGCCAAATTTGGCAGAACACCTGGTTCACATTTAATAAATCTTCCTTAATGCCAGATGAGATTCTGTTTGCTGTTTTGTCACTTGATTTATTTGTGACTTTCTTTTTGGTTGCACAATCATCGTCACTGACCTTTTCTGTCAGATGTTTGTGTTTCACTGAGTGAATTCTTTTTCTCCCCTCACTAATCCCAGGAGGCAGTCTTATTATCTTCTTGATTGAACAGAAGGGGAAACTGAGGCAGTGAGGTGAAGCAGTCTGCTGAGGACCCTAACACTCGAGGAGATGGGAGCTGAGCTTGAATCCTAGACATCGGGACACCAAATCGGACCCTAACTGCTCCCCACACAACACACTTGTTCTACCACAGGTCTGAACAACACTTCAGAACCCAAACCATGCACACTGCAATTCTGTCGGCATTCTTGGGAAAGCAGGAGTGAATGAGGGGAAACTTGTACAAAAAGGTGACCGAGCCCATGAAGTGATGCGATGTCTCCATCAGGAGCAAGGCAGTGTGGCAAGGACGTGCATCTGTGCACAGGATGAAAGTGCTACTGTCGCAAAAAGTGTGCATGCCTTTGAGGTCTACCTAACACACTTTCATGGTACAGTAGGTACTTTTATCTATATAATCACTTTTTTCTTTATATTACACATGTACAAAAAGTGGAATTTTAAGGAAGACATTAGTAGAGTGAAGCAGACTTGGAACTGAGCAATGTTGACGAAGGCTTTTCTCTGTGAATCCAGTTTGGTCAATCGCTTAGTTATGAATAAGTGGTAGTTGATCAAGAATCAGTGGTGCTTATCTGATTTGTGTCACCAAAATGGTGAGACAAAGGAACAAAGGAAGAATTCATGCAACAGCTGTACTCACAAGATACCGTGTCGGAAATTAATTTTACAACTTGTCAAAGGGGAACAGATGAGAGGAAAAGTGGAAGAAAACCAAGGGAGGGGGTAACAACGTTCAGGAAGAAATGTTATCACCTAAAATATTACTCATTCCCTTATCTGTGTAACAGTAACCTCTCTGTAATTATCTTTATAATACAACTAAAGCTTAAAGAAAAGAATCACTGGTGGATTGAATTACTTACTTATTTTCTTAGATTAGTCATACAGGAGCTGGGGGTTCTCATTGTGATGTTTCTGTAAATGTTTATAGCACATTCCTCTGGATTTTAATCTCTCTCTCCCTCTACCTGCCTCTGAAATTGAAATCATTTCAAAAGGTTTCAGAGTTCCGTTTTCATAGTTGCAAATCATCCAGTTTCATAATATTCAACCTCGTTCATCCTCTTTTTGTTTTATTTCTTTTGATATAGCTTTTCACTCTATTTTGAATTATTAGCATAGGCAATTAAAATTGTAGACGTTGTGCAAGAGAAATGTGACACTCACAACTGTAGGAAGTTCTGACCCAGGGATTTCTGCCATATCTCAGAATACTGGCACACTACTACATCCTTCAGTATTGTGAACAGCTTGTCACAGAGCACCATTTATTTATAAGGTAGGGGCACTCACAGAGTGACATAGAGATGCCTCACAAGTCAAGAGCTGATGTCTTAAATGTGTTTCCTGTTTTGTATTTCATAGCGTGGACACGTGGAAAGTTGTGCATTCATGACGTGTCACCCAGAACAACCTCACAGGCCCCAAATCCTCTAGGCTGTAATTATCCCACATCTTCCCACATCCCTGTTCTCCACTGATCATGTGACCATCTCCTTCATTCTGTAGTTTTTGAATATCTCTACATGTTAACTTTATAAACATTAAATTTCTTCCTTTCAATTGTTTCCAAAATTTTTGTAGCTCTTTGTTTTAGTGGCAATAAAACCTATTACCCGGATGCTCCAAGGTTTCTCTATTTACCTAGTGAAGGACACTCAGGCTGCCTCCACATTTGGGGACACCAAGATCTTCCAGTTGGTTTATGATTCCTCTGAAAGGGGATGTGTCCATGAATTATTGAAATCTCTCTCGTTATTTCTACTTTATGATTTAGAGAAAGCCTCCAAGAAGTTCTTACACTGCCTCCTTGTGGTGGATCTACTCCCTGCTATTCTTCTTGCTGAAGTGTGAACGTGAAACTCTCCAATGGTATCAGTTAATCACTTTTTGAAAACCTGTGTCTATTGATGGAGATGGGGTGCAATGGGTAAGACACATTTTCACAAAATGTTTCCAGGCACATATACGATGAGGAGGGGTGCTGGTGGGATCTCAGTGAGTGATGACTGTTTCTGTGTAGGAATGTGCTACAACTTGACTGCTGTCACCAATCTCAGTTGAGGAGTCCAAAGTGGGTCATCTTAGGAGCATGCTCCCCTACAACGGACGTGCTCCCCGCTTTCCTGTGTGTGGGGGACTTACCACAACCACCGAAGGCACGATAGACACAGAGAAAACTCAGATTCTAAACATTTTCCATGCTCCTATCTTCCCAAAGAGCCAGCTGGCAAGGGAGTCTTGGGTTGGAAATTCACAGGACTTTCCTGTTGGAAGAGTTTTAGTAAAAATAAAAATAAATGAACCTATAGGTCCACAGTGGCCACAGAGTAACTGTGGTGGATGGAGCCCTTAGTTTCTATTTCAGTCAGATGGCAACTATTTGCCTGCTGCATAGAAAAGTAAATCGCTCGCATTCTTATTTCCTACAAGGAAAAACAAAATGATTGGCATTTCAAACATGTTTTATCAGAAGAGGAGGTCAGGAAAACTGAGAGAGTGAGGATGGATACATTTTGAAAAGTTAAACTACTTTATTTGAGGGAATGGGATGGGCTACGATGGGCAAGATGCTGGAAAGGTGACATGGATCAAGATGCCTATACTCTGAATCGGACCTGTGGAATGAAGCCCCTCTGTGTAGCTACTGAAAAGAGAATAGAACAAATAGAACCTCCAAACCACTACCCATCATTATTCTGAGTTATCCATAATAAAGAAGGGAAAATGAGAAGGAAAGGCACATGGCTCCTACATGAATATACTGTGTGTGGCCTACCTATGTCAGAAAAACAGGAGAAATGAAATAAGGTATGCATACTAAAAGAATTGGATTTGAATATTAATAAAGGCCAATGGACTGGAAGGGAATGAAGGAAGGGATGGCATTGTCCAAAAAGAAATGTACTCTTGACCTTGCTTACGGAATTGTACTTCACCTTCATAATAACAATAAGAAATTTGAAAGAGAAGACTGGGAAGGATAATAACAGCAAAGGTCAAGAGCCATGAGCAAAAAGACTTGTAAGTGGGCAGAAGAAGGGCTAAGTCCTTCTTGGCTACACACAGTAAATTAAGAAATGTAAAGGGCATCAAAGATCGTTAAGGATTTTCATCTCCCCAATTTCTAGCCACATTTCACACATCCTGACCTTACTTGTTCTGCTTCTCCTTGACATTCTTCAGGGACTCATTCCCAATTCCTTTAAACCTATTGTAGGCAGCTCTTCCTCTCCAGACTGCTAAAGCTACTAACAGTACTCCTACTACAACTACCACTACTACTAGTAGTAGGAAAAATAATATAGATGAGGTGGGAATGTGATTAGCACTAGAGTGCTTGCCTAGTATACATGAAACCCCGGGTTCAATTCTTTTTTTTTTTTTTTGGCCAGTCCTGGGCCTTGGCTAGCACTCTGCCACTTGAGCCACAGCACCGCTTCTGGCCGTTTTCTGTATATGTGGTGCTGGGGAATCGAACCTAGGGCCTCGTGTATCCGAGGCAGGCACTCTTGCCACTAGGCTATATCCCCAGCCCCCGGGTTCAATTCTTAAGCACCACATAAACAGAAGAAGCCAGAAGTGACACTGTGGCTCAAGTGATTTCTAGCCTGGAGCTAAAGAAGTTCAGGGTCATTGCCCAGGCCCAGAGTTCAAGACCCAGGACTGACAAGTAGAAATGGGAGGTGGGTAGCAGAAGGGGGAAAAGTAAGGAAGCAAGGAAGGAAAGGAGCTATGGTGGGAGGGAGGAAGGAAGGAACTGTGTATTTTCATGATCCTTTTAGAGCTCATTTTTTGTCAAGCCTCCAAAACCTTCCTATTTGGGAAGTTCCCTTGAGCTGGGAGAGTTTTTATCCTCATGTGTCTGCTTCCTAGTGTGGTGGGTCTAACAGTGAGCTGCAGGACCTCAAACAGGACCCAGCAAACTACTGACCTTGGATTTGGAGGTGGAGCTGATAGGATCTGGACAGCAGGGGTGGAAGGCACTTCTCCATTTGGAATCTTGTTAGATAGCATAACTTCCCAAGTAGAACAGACCCACTCCTGGGAGGTTGGCCCTGCTCCGGCAGCCCTGCTTCCTGAGAAGGAACATAGGGTGGAAAGCAGATCCTCAGCAATCAATTGCTTCCTTACAGGGAGGAGCAAAACCAAGGGACTATGAAGAAGGTGTCCTGACTGCCTGCTAACTGTATGTGGTGATGAAGTCGCTGCTTTGAATGTAGTGTGAAATGCACTCATGATCTTGCAAAGGATTTAGAGGATTTCACCAGTGTTCTTATGTACACTTTATTTTTTAATTGCCCATACACATTAAGAGACTGAAATGTTGGAATAGAGCGACATGCCTCTCCAACATTTCTTTGAGTTCACCACCCTTTCTAATTAAAGACTTAAGATTTTATTTCCTTGAATCCAAATGGGTCACAAAAAACTATTTAAGTCAAGCCCAGAGAGACAAAAGATATGTTTCCCTTTATATATGGAAGCAAGATTTAGCTTTAAAAGTCCTAAGCAAACATGTTGGATTGCAGGCAAGTGTATATGAATGTTATTAACTGAAATATGGTAACTTCAGTAGCTATCTACAACAGTATAATTCCTTAGGAAAGCAAAGGTTAACAACATATAGTATCAGGAAGCCGGTACTTGAATGGTGTAAGGTGGGGTCATGAGAAAAGTCATAGATAAAAGAAGAGGGGAAAAGGGGGCAAATGCAGAAAAGAATCCAATGTATATCCTGTAATATTAAGAAGGGTGAGGCAAAGAGTATATAAGGTAGGGATGGGTGATAATGTTTAAAGAGGTGACATTGAACAAGATATATTATATTCATAAATTGCTTTCTTGAATGGCAACTCCTTTGTATGATTGCTTCAAGGTAATAAGCATTTTTTAAAAACTCAGTATCTTAACAAGTGTTCTTTTAAGCAATTACTATTGTTTCGCTACTCATAGTAGCACACTGAAATTCCTGCCTTTTGATCATTTGTGGGAACCCATAATTGCAGAGGCATAAGGTGGGCCTTAGAGGATTGGAAGGCCATTCCCTGTTTCTTGTAAGGCTAAGGGTAGCCCTGACAAGAGCCATTGTGCTTAGCATTACAATGGCCAGAGCTTCAAGCTCTCAAGATAATCCAGATCTTCACTGGACCTTGGAGCTTGCAGGTGGCCTATTTGAATTGGCAGTTTACTGTTCATCTTCACATCCTGTTTTCAGAAAGTCACTAATGCTAGGATTGTTCCCCCCTCCTTGGTGCCCTTATCTCTTTAAAATGGCTATCTTGTTTGCTGCACTACTCTCCAGCTTGATAATGAATAAAATCCTGTTCATGGCACCCTCTGGATCTGTTGCTGGAGTGAGGCAACAGGTCCTCTGGCATCCCAAAGCCAATTTCACTGTCCTGTCTCCATCATTGCTTTGCTCCATGCCTTGCTCCCAGCAGCAGTGGGACAAGTCCCTGGTGATAGTTGGCAACAATAACTCCTGTAGAAGTGAAGTTTGAACACTAGAAGAAAGTGGAGTCTATGATAATTGAGGCTGTTTGGGGCTGTGGATGGTTATCTTTCCTACCCTGTGGCGAGAACATTTGAAGAATAAAATTATGTGGTTGTTTTTTTTTTTAAAGTTAACTTTCCAAAGTAACATCTGGCCTTTATCCTTGGCTTCTAAAAGGTGATGTCTAAACCCTCAGGAAGTTGTGGTTGGCAAAAAAAAGAAAGAAAGAAAGAAAGAAAAAGGACCATTCCAGATGGTCTAAAAACAGGATTGTAAAAAGACAGAACTTGGAGCAGACACAGAGGAAGGATCTCTGTGACAATCTCTGGAGGCAGAGATTGGAAAGATTCATTTACAAACCAAGAAAGCCAAAGATTGCCACACCTATTGGATGCTCAGTAGAACCAAAGAAGGATTGTTATATGGAGGTCAGATATGGCCAGGGAAAGGTGGCAGAAGGTGACTCCATCTCCACTATCTTCCCAGGCCCCTCTTCTCAGAGACCCTGGAAGATTCCCTCTCCCTGTAAACAATAGTGCCCCACACCCCCTGAATCTGCACACCAATTCTTGGTGGGTGTGTCTCGATTCCTACAGGAAGGGAAGTCCCATCCCCAGATAATGGGAGTTCCTGAACCCCAAGAGACAGGGGCGGCACCTAGCCTATAAGTTACTGAACCTGTCTGTCAAGTGCTTGGAGCTGGGAGCTTCCCGTGACTCTGCCCCCTGACCTGACCCTATTTAGAGACAGGCTAGCTCAGGCGCCATTACACCATGCCACATGTTCGAGTCTTGTGTCTGTTGTCCCCATGGCATCCCAATTCAGCTCTCCTTTGGAGCTGAATTGGTTTGTTGGAATCCTCCTGAAATAAGTCTCTATGCCACTCTCTTGTTCTGTGTTATATAGTTTTCTGAAACCTGGGACCGGTCCATCTGGGAATTCGTCAATGAATTTGTCTTTTTACTTGAAATTGTCGTTAAGTGGTGGACCCTTGGAAGGATGGGGGGGTCCCCCACCTCGGATGCCATTACAGCGTTTTCTCCTAGATCAATCAGAGAAAGAGCAGACCTAATGACACCCTAATTTGCTCTTCTAGCCCCCAGAACCAGGCGTTTGAAGGGAATCTTCTTCTTCTTCTTCTTCTTCTTCTTCTTCTTCTTCTTCTTCTTCTTCTTCTTCTTCTTCTTCCTTTCTCCTCCTTCTTCTTCTTCTTCTTTTTGCAAACTCCATTCCAATTCTTTGACAATAAGCTGTAGGCGATATCGCCACAGAAAAACACTGCGCCGTGGGGGTGGGGCATAAAGACGTTGAGGTAGAGTCCAACAAAGCAAGTAACATTTAGTAGAGAAAGGGTAGGTGTGGATACCCCTGAATGAGGGGGTAGGGCTGGGCAACTGAAAGGAAGGGAGCCTGGCTGCCTCCGTTGTTGCCCACAATTGCTGATACACGCAGGCAAGTTTCAGAAAAAATTCTACCACGGTCTTTTCATTCCTAGAGAGGAACAAACAAGGAATCATATCTCAAGAGGGGGTGCTCTTGGGTAGTTATTCTGGTGAACAGTATTTTAGGTCTCTAGCAGGTGGCCTCTTATAATGCCTCTTGATTATAGCTTGACCGATGACAGTAGAGTTGGTAACAAATTGACTACATACAAATTAACAGAAAGCAGGTTCATCGGCTTTTAAACATGGGTTAGTGCCAGGGCAACTGCGTATAGGTCCTTAAACTGTGCAGACCCTGTAACTGGCTCAAAGTAGTGGGTGCTCTCTTCTCTATTGGCAAGGGAGAAGGTGGAGTGTATCACTGCAGCAGATCTCACTTTTCCCCCATCAGTAAAAACATTTTCAGCATTAAAAAGGGGTTTTGTAGAGAAAAGTATGGGGGGAGTCCACTGTAACCTCAAAAATGAGGTTACCCATCTTGAAGTGTCATAATGGCAGTCCAACTTCCCCATGAAACCCAATAAGGCATGGACACCCAATTATGTTTTTTTTGTTTTGTTTTGTTTTTGACCCACTCAAAATCTGACAGCCGGTAGGGAATTACTAGCCTATCAGGATCCTGCCCATAATGTCTCAGGGAAATATCCCTGCCCTTAATTACCAGGTCAGCTAGCTGGTCTAGCTGGGAGTAGGCCCTGGGAGCCCCTCCTATCGATGCATGTACCCTTTGGAGAGGCTCACCCGACTGAGTAATGGCTCTGAGCTGGGAAGGATCCAAAGACAAAGGGGGCATTGGAGAATATAGCGAGCCAATTATGCAATACTTAAGGCCGTCTGAATTTTTTGAAATATTACTTGATGTGATGGAGTTATTGTAATAATATCTTTGGGGGCTTAATCCCTTAAGGAGTCAAAGAGCGGAAGCAGATCTTATTTGTAGGCAGGTGAAGCCAAGGCTTTAACCAGTTAATCTCACCTAAGAGTTTTGTAGCTCCACCAAAGTATAGGTGCCATCAAATCAAATCATATCATATCATTTAACCTTACTGGAAGGTGTTAGAGAGCACAAGTGAATAACAATCAAGAGGGCCAAGGGTCAGGACAATGTAAAAGTCTCAGCTTCAGAGGATCGGAAGTGGCTGTATCTTCCATCCCGAATCAACAGGCCTCCTTAGTTATGTGTGATGGAGGCAGGCAGATGGGTTGGATCTGGGCAAGGCTGTAGTGGCATCTCTCAGAGTCCCCTGGATAGATTGTCAGTCACACCTCCTGCTGGGTTGCGTGAAAATTTCTACACAAAGTTGTTAAAGGCATTTGAAATCTCCCAGTATTCCCTGGTTGCTTACTCTGAGTACTCTGGCTTTTGTAGGCTGGTGTCCTACTGATTTAAGCAGGGTGACAACTTCAAAATCATTTTAGAAGGCTTGGGCCTTTAACCATCTTCCTAGTCACAAAATCCACACAGACCAAAAGCCAACCAAGTCTGCTCTCTGCAGCAGTCATGACAGTTTCTGAGACATTGAGGGAGAAGACACCAATGCTACCCCAATGCAAACCTGTGGCCACCAAATACAACTCTGATGCTTTTAACCTTGGAGTAATTCTCAGTTGCAACTTTGTCATGATAGGCCTGCTATAAGCCCAACTCTAAGAGAAAGAGAGAGAGAGAGAGAGAGAGAGAGAGAGAGAGAGAGAGAGAGAGTAAGGAATCACTATAGTGAAACCAGGCAGTTTGGGAGCCGACTGTGGAGGCAGCTTCCTGTAGCCACAGTCTGCCACAGTCCACGTAGCTAGCACACATGTCAAACTGCATCCTATAAAGCAAAATATCAGTCCTGGGAAAATTGAGGTTAGTAGCCACCTTTATGTACTCATTCCAAAATGACTCTGGTCCCTTGATCTGAAAGAGTTTATGAGAGCACAGGAGAGAAAAATGGAGAAGTAGATAGACATAAAGAATAACACACTGGTTTTACATTATTGTACTTATACCACATGCTACATATTTGAACTCTTTGGAGTTTTTCTTAAACACATTTGCTCGTACCCAAACATGATCAGTTTGGGTTTAAAACCTGGGTTTTGTTCTTTTGGCTTGGAGTCTGGTGAGAAGTCAGGATTGCCTCCAGGCTGTTCATTGTGACCTGCCCCCCACAGGCTGCAAAGATCAGTTTAACATAAGACTTAAAGTAAGTTAAAATAGTAGTTAAAAACAAGTAATTTTGAAACAATGATGCCAGTTTTTACATGTTTTACCAATAGACAGACAGACAGACAGACAGACAGTTGTGCACAAACTTTGGGGCGCGCTTAGAAAAAAATTTTTTTGAATTGGCCATGTAAGTTTTCTGGAATTCCAGTGGCAAAATGATATTATTTTGCCCATATTTTAGAACCACGTGGTCAGTTAGGAAACAAAAAACTTTCAGCAAACAAAAATTTTCACAGATTATCCAGCGAGGAAATGAAGAAGGCATATTTTGAGAAACCAGTTCAGCTCCAATGTGGGTCTGAGGTGGGATGCTATGACCAGAGAAGGTCCAGGAGATGGAAGACAAGACATGAACAGAACACATACACAATGGCAGTGGAGCTGGTCAGAGCCTCAGCAGGCTCAGAGCAAGACACCTTCGCCTTCCAGCATTTGAATTGCAAGGCACATTTGAATTGCAAGGTACATTGAATTGCAAGGCCACAGTTGCAGACTTTAGGGTGGGGGGCAGGGTTACCGGGAGCTGGAGTCTCCACATCCCTGCCCAGCTTCCAGAAATTTGGCACGCCCCTGTCCTGGGCCGTGGGTGGGAGGCGCTTGCTAAAACGCATTCTATTATCGACCATGAGGTCAATGCAAGAGAAAACATAGGATTTAGACAACAACAAGCAGAATTCAACCGAACCTCCAAACTTAGCAAACATCAATAAAAAGAACAGAAAACCTTCTAAGCAGATGTTAAGCAAGCAAGCCCTTATCTTCCAGGGCAGCCAGGGGGCTGTCTCCCCTCTATCCAAGAAGAGGAAGGAGAGTCATAAAAGGGCCTTTACTGTCCCCAAGGTGTCTATTTGGGGGCCTGGGGAGAAACAGGCCTTGAGGGAGGATAGGGTCGGGTAGATCCCAGGAGGGGGATCTTCTCCTGAGTTAATTTCCCTCTTCCACACCTGTTGTTCTACGCAGTCCCAAGTAGCCCAGCTGAAAGGATCAGCGGCCAGGGCGCGGTCCGCGTCAAAGTCTCCCAGACCTTTTCGGCTTGGGGGTTTGAGAACTCTAAACCTACGCTTATAAGCATGAATCTCAATGCTTTAAGCGCTGGATCCTCATGCTGAGTTTGAGATTGCCCCATCTTTTCAAGGATATCCTCACCTCGGAACGCACTTGGCTTGGCCCACCAATAGTTTCACTTTGTACGTCTTCCTCGTTGCCCAACATTGGGCGCCATTGTCGGGGTTTTTACCCCCTGTGCTCTCCTGACCTGCAGGAGAGATGGGGAAGCAGGCCCCGACCAGACGAACCAAGAAAGGAAAGAGTCAACAGACCGCCCACACCCAGCCCTCCCTCACCGGAGGACCAATAGACGTGTCCTGGAGCTAAGTCCAGTGTGAAGTCTCCTGAAGGGAATCTTCTTATTTGACTCTTTGGCTGGATGGAAAAACTTAATTACGACAAGTGCTGCTTAGCAATAGAAAGTCATAAAGTTTTATTCAACTAACAAGAGAGTGAAGCTTGAAGGAATAAACAAACAAAGCACACTGCTTTTATATTTTAGACAAAGAACAGTAAGCCATGGGATAAATGGCTATCTTGTCTGATCCAGTGTTAAAATTCCGGGGAGGTTATTCTGGAGATGGCTTCTTTAGGTTCTTTGCAAGTCCCAATGATCAGTGTCTGGTGATCAAGACAATGTCCAACCTTGGTACTGCAACGGGCTAAAGCCTTGGCAGGTAGTTACCTCTTAAACTCGTTGTTGTTACCAAGTAAATAAAAGGTCACAGTTGACAAGCATGGTTTTTGTGCCCACGACTGTAGCTATGGACTGAGAACTTAAATCTGAAATGGTATCTTGTAGCTCTTTGGGGACCAGGGCTTGCAAACATACTTTATGTTCTTGGAAGAACTACACTGAACCTTGCAGCTCTTGCCTGTTTGTGTTCCTGTGGAACAACCAAGGTAAGAAAGTTCCTGGAAGTCTCACATTACCGTCTAGATCTGACCAATGAATGGTGTAAACAGAAGTAACATCTGAACAACAGCTTCTCAGGACTGAGTACTTCCCAAGGTTTACATCCTTCATTTGCATAGCATACCAGAGAGGATGCTGGGGTGGAAACATTTTTCTGTATAAGCCAGCTATGCCCTTCATTCTTTCACAGTATACTTTTGTTTTTCTACCAAAGGCTACCTTTCTCGGGTTTGCCAAGTACTTGTTGAACCAAAGACCCTCTTGTCTCATTTTTTTTCTCCTAGTTTTTTGTTGTTGTTGACAGATTTATGCTTTCGTCTCTCCAAATTTGTATTATAAAGAGAAAGTTAAATATGTTGGACACTTTCCCATCTACTAGCTGGTTACACTGCTGGTGGCTTAGGAAATTGGTCCGAAGGTCAGCTTATAAAACCCTTTACTTATGTGTTTATTTATTTATTTACCTGGTCCTGGGGCTTGAACTCAGGGCCTGAGCACTGTCCCTGGCTTCGTTTGTTCAAGGTTAGCACTCGACCACTTGAGCCACAGTGACACTTCTGGCTTTTTCTCCATATGTGGTGCTGAGGAATTGAACCCACGGATTCATGTGTATGAGGCAAGCACTCTACCACTTGGCCATATTCCCAGTTGCTGTTTTTATTTTTCTGTGTGCCATAATTGGAGCTTGAATTTAGGATTTGAGCACTGTCCCTGTGCTTTGTTTTGTTCAAATCATTAGAGCTACAGTTTCACTTCAGGCTTTTTTTTTTTTAAGTTGTTAACGGAAGATAAGGGTCTCATGGATTTTCCTGGCTCCTAACCTTGATCCTTAGATTTCAGCCTCTTGAGGAGCTAGGAGAGTGCCAGCTCCAAACATTTTTATTTTAGAGATGTCTTGGTTTCAAATTTTTCTTATCACATTTATCATGAGATTTATCCTGGGAGATGATGGCTCTACTGCCCAGGCCTCCCCCACTCTCCTTGATCAGAAAGATGAAACACTGGTCCACACACTACACCAGCAGCCTGGTCTAGGAGGTCTCAGGCTTTAGTTAGGACCAGAATCAGCTGAGGTTAAAAGTCTAGCTTTGCAGCTCCTGGTCACAGAATTTCCCTTCCACCAGGTGGTTGGGAGCATTTCCAACTTGATGGGAACCACAGTAGCTGGATAGGAAGTTGGGAAATTTGTTGATTTCTAGTTTTCTTGCAAGTGCCTCATGAATGATAAAGAGCTGCTTTTGTTTCTTAAGTTCTGGGTGTTGGAATGCTTAATTCAGCTTCTTTGTGGGGGCAAGATAAGGGGGATTGGAGCTGGCTAGGAATGAGTAAATTAGTCCTCAGAAGTAATTTTGTAGCAATGAGGGATAGAGACACTTATCCCAAAGTTGTAAAGCTAAATAAGCTGTACAACTACCACCTATGCTGCTTTTGGGTGGTAGCATTGTCTCTTTTTTCCTTCATAAAGAGGTTCCTCTGGCAAGGTGACAGCTGTTTGTGGGCCTGTCTATCTTAAAGATCTTGGACATTTTTCTTGGTACTGTAAGATTCAACACAGGTCCTGACTCTCAAAAGAGTTTCATGAATGTTGAACAACTATTTCTGGAACAAATATTTTTGAAACAATTTCCCAGAAGTCCTTGGTCACTGTTCTTAGGGGTAATGAACTGGGGATAATTTGAATATTCATGAGCTGGCCAGTGAATGCCATTTGTTGCTCTGAAAGAAAGTGCACTTTGGATTTCAAGAGAAGTCACTGGAACTCGAGGTCCTGGAAGTGTTCTGGGCAGTGTCTGTTTGGAAGGGGCCATAGAAGCAGTAACAGCTTCATGGGATGCTCTGTGCTTGGCATAGAGGCTAGTGCATACTAGCTTCTTAAAGAGTCTGTAGAAGAAATACCAAAGCTAACTTCCTACAGGAATTCCTCAACTATTGGACAAGGCTTGGTCCAAAACTTCGGGTGCTCTACAAACTAATATGTAGCAAGAACATTTTTCTGTCTTCTTTTTTGTAGTACTTCCTTTTTTCTTAAAAATACTATGTATGTATTAATAAAATAAGTGTCAAAATATAAATTAATATTAAAATCAAATTATCAATAAAGTAAAAAATGAAGTAAATTAAGTAAATTACCAATAAAATACTATTTATTTGTTAATACTATTATTACCTTTAGTTGATCAAAGGAGTTTTCATTCAACAGGCCAGTTTGTGAGTTCACTGCATTCTGACTGATGTCACAGCTTTGATAGTACTGGGGTTTGAATGCAAGGTCTCCCATTTGCTAGGCAGATGCTTTGACTCTTGAACCTGGAGTTAGTGACATTCTTGCCTCAGTGAGGGAAAGTATTTACATTACTGCATCTGGTGGACACGAGATAATCCAGGTTTTATTTCTGGAATCACAGGGTTTAGTGCCACATTAAGAGAAGGTTTCTCAGGGCTACCATTCTTCAAGGTGGGGAGGTAAAATGTAAGGATTCTTCCAGGGAGTATGGCGGGAATCTGCGTTGATCTCAAAGCCCAATTGCTGCCTTCTTGGCCCACTTCCCCTCATACCACTGGGGCCAGTGCTCAAGAAAACCTCACCCTGGCCCTTTCTGAATGTACCCATTGCCCACGGTGAAGACTATCCGCAGTGGCTGTCCCATTTCACAAGTACTAACTTCTTCATTTGACTACACTTAGACCTTCGCAAACCATCCCTCTGTGCTCCTGCATCTCTGACTGCTTGATGCAACTTGGCGACTCTCTGCAGAGGTAATTAAAATCTGATCTGGTCTGTTGTGGTCTTTGTCTTCTTTCTTTCATCCCACTCGGTCTTCCCTCATAAGAGTACAACACAAGGACATGGCACATTAATAACAGAGGGGATAAATTACAAAGTTATTAAAGTCCAATTGGTTAGTGAGGATGGAATCAGGCCTCTGTGGAAAGTAAAGGTGAAGTAAAGTTCTTAATCATTCATTAAAAATACTATATTTGTTGGTGGGACCTGAATTCAAGCCCCAAGACTGGCATCACCTCCTTAGATACTAACCTAAGAAATGAAGTGAAGAACTTCTACAACAAAAAGAGTACTTTTTATTATTATTATTGTTGTTGTTGTTGTTGTTACATTAAATACTTGTACAAAGGGAATTCATTTCTGTAAGTCAGGTTATCAGTGCAATGCTTCCTGGTCAATGTCACCTTTCCTTCATTCTCCCCCACTTGCCCCAGAACTATAAAATTTTGGAGTATGACATGGAAGATGGCATGAGGAAATGGACAGACCCGGTACTCCAGTATCAGCAGAATTAAAAATCATGAAAATGGCAACATCGCCAAAGCAATTGACAAATTCAATGTAAGACCTGTCAAAATCCCAACACCCCAACATTATTCTTCACTGAGATAGAGAAAACAACCCCAAATTTTACATGAAACTGTACTAGGCTATGAGTCACAGAAGTCAACCTGGGTAGAAAAAGTAGTGTTGGAGGTACAACAATTCGAGAATTCAAAGTCTACTACCTAGCTGCAGTAATGGAAACAACTTGTCACTGGCACAAACACGAGCTCAAGGACAAAGGAAACAGAATAGAAAACCTAGAAACAAACCCACAGATGCACAGCGATCTAATATTGGATAAGGATCCCCTAAAATGGTTTCAAAATATTTGATAAGGGTAGGAAAGAAGACAGCTTTTTTAACTAATGATGTTAGGAAAACACTATCCACATGCAGAGAATGCCAACCGGATCTGTCCCTGTCACCTTGCCTGGTATCAACATATATTTACAGTCATGGGGAAAAGATGAACCAGTCCTATTTGGTAACACTGGGCAGGAGTGGGGTGGGACAGAGGGTGTGGGAGCCTCGATTGGGTCTAGATGTGTCACTGATGAATGAGAAACATTTGGCCTGTTCCAGTGGTTGATACCTGTAACACTAGCTACTCAAGAGGCTGAGATCTGAAGATCACAGTTTGAAGCCAGCCCAGGCAGGAAACTGATGTGATATCCAAAGATAGGGGGCCACGTTTCTACCTTGTGGTGCTCAATCCTAAGGCTTGCCATTGGTAATAGAATTGCCTGCAGAAGTGGGGTTTTTTAAAAAGAGTGATTTAACTTGAGTTCTTCTGCATATTGACGTAGGATGATGGTGATTTTTTATTCTTGCCTGTCCTGGTGCTTGAACTCAGGGCCTGGGCACTGTCCATGAGCTTCTTTTGCTCAAGGCTCGCCCTCTATCACTAGAGCCACAGTGCCACTTCTGGCATTTTCTGTTCATGTGGCACTGAGGAATTGAACCAGGGCTTCCTGCATGCTGGACAAGCTCTCTACCATTAGGCGACATTCCTAGCCCAAGATGGTGATCTTAAAAAATATGTGCATTTTAAAAACTGAGAGAGTACGAGGGAAGGGGTTACATTGTCCACAAAGAAATGTACTCTACCTGACTTATGTGACTGTAACCCCTCTGCACACCACTGACAAAAATATCAATGATACTCTGTTTTGTTTTGTTTTTTAGTGGGGGGCTGGGTGCTGTCCCTGAGATTTTCTGCACAAGGCTAGGGCTCCTCCACATTCTCAGACTTTCCTGCCTTGATTGGCTCTTAACCGCCTTCCTCAGATCTCCGTCTCCTAAGTAGTTAGGATAACAGGGATGAGCCACCAGTGCCTGGTGTCCCTGACATTCTTATCACCAATTTACCACCGAAAAGCTGATGAGTGCTCACATGCAGTCATGGATACAGTGAGGCTATTGATGCCCTTCACCTGGCTCCTCTCTTCTACTTCCTCTTGTTAAAAGCTACCAGCACCAATGTTACAAAGAAGCTCAGAGCATTTACACCTGTCACTCAACATTAAGGAATGGCAAGTGGGGAGCCCATTTCCCCATTGTTCCAATGGTTCCTGGTGTAATCCTTGCTACTCAGAAGGCTCAGAACAGAATACATAGATTTCCCCAGTCAAAAGTTTAATTACAAAAAAGAAAGAACACAGACACATGATTTCCCGTCAGTTCCTATGGGACATGCCTGGATGTGTTACATCAGAAAGAGGAAGTCAACCAGCTGGCCCCTCCTGTTTCTCAGTCCTGGGGCCACGTGTGGCTAAGTTGGCGGCTGATGGTGAGCCAGTCGGCACTTCTGTGGGCCATGACATAAATTCAGGCCACCTCTAGGATTGGTCCCCGGCTCTTCCTCCCTGACAGACAGCTCATGCCTCCCCTCACAGTCCCTAGATAGGTGCACGTACAACCCTCCCCTCCCTTCCGATCCTTGATCTGAATGGCTCCTGTGCCTTATATTAGTTACATGAACTTCCTGACTAAACCAAGATCTTGCACTGACTTGACTCCCAGATGGGTCTGTCCTCAGGTGAGGGAGGGCTGGGTGAGGTTGGTAGGTCATTGGCTACAGGGATTGTCTGTATAGCTAATTTTTACCAATACAATGGGTTGTTTCCTCATCAAAGTCTCTGCCACCCAAGAACCAATACTGTGGATAATAACAAACTGACACCAATTTGCGATGCACGAAATTTAACGGAGGAAGACTTTGAAACCTCTACATTTTGTGGTGAAGATCAGTAGAACCATGAAGACAGCAGAAACCAGGAAGAATACTTCTATCTGTGATGCTCACACTTCATCAAAACTATCAACTGAAGTTGAACAAAGAAATAAAAGTTAAAATCAGCTATACTATCTGCAGAGCGCACACACACACACACACACACACACACACACACACACACACACACCAGTGAAGGATCTGATGCAGTTACAGAAATTGGTGTACATAAGTCAATATCGTCATTACCATTGGATGTATGCACTCTGAGGGGACTCAGGTTTGTGGGAACGTGAGAGACCCCAGTAGGATATAGTAGTGCAGTTGCTTCGTTCTTTGCTAAGTCATAAAAGCAGGCTCTCCCTTCTTTCGAAGGAGAGACCCGGGTCAGAGACTTGGACAGGTACCAGAGCGAGTTTTGAATAGCCCTGCTTGGATGAGCTTTTCTCAACCAGTGTGGTGGGCAGAATACCAGAGCCCAGCACGACTACGGCAGAGCCCTCGTCTAGCTCTTTCTTCCCAACTGTCCCCCACCCATTCTCATTCTCTCAGCTCTGGGAAACACCACATGGGCTGTGACTCCCTCGTCCTGCAGAACTCAACTGCACACACTGCAAGTTCAAAGCCACAGGACAGGGCTGGGAAGGTGGCACCATGGGAAATGTCAGATCCAGGGCAGCATCCGAAGGGGAGGGGTAGACTAGAGGTGATGGCCCCATGAGCTGAGCTCAGCATTGACATCAGTAGCTGCCTCCTTGCAGCTGTGGGTGAACTTTCCATGAGAAGGCCAGGAATTTGGAAAGCTTCGTATCTATGTGTCCTGTTATTGGCAGGCCAACCTCATTGTTGATGATCAGACTGAGAAAACCACTATGCATAAAGAAGAAAGAAATGACCAGTACTGGGGTGCAGGAATGGAGGGAGGAAGGGTGAGATAATGTCGCCATTGTGTTCAATATACATTATGTAAAAAATGGACTATTTAACTTGTGGGTAGGGATAGGAAAGAGAAAAAAGGGAGGGGAGCAATAAGGAAGGGGTGACAACATCCAAGAAGCAGGGCACTCATCATTTGACTGATGGAATTGTAACCCCATTGTACAAACTCCTCAATAATAGCAATAAAGGGCTGGGAAAGTGGCATGAGGTATAGTTCTTGCCTAGCATGCATGAATCCCTGGGTTCTATTCGTCAGTTCCACGTGTGTAGAAAAAGCCACAAGTCGTGCTGTGCCTCAAGTGGTAGAGAACTATCCTTGAGCAAAAAGAAGACAAATACAGTGTTCAGGACCTGAGTTCAAGGCAAAGGACTGTCAAATAATAATAACAATAATAATGAGGATGATTATGATGATAATAATAATAAAATAAATTACCAATGCTGCTTTAAGGTTCTGTGTATAAAAGAATTCCATGCCATCTTCACATTTCTTCACTTTCATTTTTGCTTCCACAGCTTTTGGAGGTGCACAATATCTCTTAAGTTGGTCCTTTAGCAGCTCCTTGGGCCCTGCTATAAAGAGGTAGTTTTCCCAAACAAGACTCTGGCAGGATTGTAATTTGCTGTGGAATGACAATGAAAAGAAATTTAGTTTTTGGCAATCTACGATTTTCTCCCTTTACCAAGCCTTGACACTACTGAATAGATGGGTTCCTTGGGGCTTCATGTTTTCTTCCCCAGATATTGTCAGACTATGGTGGCTTCATGATACTTCAACAGCCAGGAGTTAGAGCTGGGAGCTCTTTTCTTTTTTTCCTGGTCTTGTTGCTTGAAGTCAGAAAGTGGTTGTTACTCCCCAGAGTTGTTGTTGTTGTTTTTTTTTCCTCAAGGAATGGCCACTTTAGTGATCTAACTCTGAAGCCACAGCTCCACTTCTGGCTTTGTTGCTAGTTAGTTGGAGAAAAGAGTGGCACAGAATTTCCTGCCTGGGCTCAATTTGAACAGTGATCTCAGATCTCAGCCTCCCGAGTAGTTAGAATTCCTTGCATGGGCTACCAGCATCTGGCTAATTTTTACTTCCATAGTTTACACAGAAATTTGTTGAGAGGTTGTAAAGGGACAATGTGGCAAAATAATATAAGATTCAGAAAGCAAAGGAAGACCAATCATCCAAGACACTGGGGTTGGTGTGTCAAGACTGTAATTTCAGACTGAGACTTGAGGATTGTGGCTCAAAGGCAGCCAAGGCAACAAAATCTGTGAAATTCTTTGTTCAAATAACCACCAGAAAGCTAGGCCTGGAGGTGTGGCTCAAATGGTAGAGTGCCAGCCTTGAGCAGAAAAAAAAAAAACTAAGCAAGAATGGAATCCCCAAATTAAGGCCCAGTTCTGACAAAACCAATAAAATAAAAAGAAAAAGCCAATGCCACAAGTTCATTGGCAGGGAATGGAATACCCACAATGCATGGTTAGAATGAGAGCTGGAGTGAATTCTGGAAAAGTGGAAATCACCATGTGGATGATTCCATTTGTTCCACCAGCAGGACTGGCAGGTTGCTGACTGGCAGAAAGCCAGGGCTGGGCTTATGCTGGAGCCTGTTTCAAGATTGGACTCAGATTTCTCCTTCTGAAACTTGCCTCTGTGGGCCTGAATTCCCTTGTCCCCCCGCAGCCATGTGGCCCCAGTGAGGTTTGGAATACCCTTAACAGCCTTCTATCCACACGTGGCGGAAGCTGCAAGTGTCAGTGCTACTTCCTAAATAAATAAGTAGGCAAGTAAATGAATAAAGTCGCAGAGTACCTGCACATTGGGCTGCAGAGTTAAGTGACGGGAGGTGTCACGGTCCAGGTTCTACACTCAGAAGCAGAGGAGAGGCTGCAATGTAAAGGATTTCTACAAGCTGCCTGACATGACAGACCCCTCAAAATCCTACCTAAAAGGGTTTTAAGTGAGTGAGCTGCAGTCTTTTAGTGATTCGTTTCCAATACTGGTGTGTGGCCTATCCGGTCCCACAGAAACAAAGCTCATCCGTGTTTGGAGAAGAGAGCTTACCGAGGTGTTTGGCTAGAGCACCACAAACAATACCGACCTTCGTGGAAGCAGAGGCCCAGCAGGATGAGCAGGCGAGGCATGAGCCCTTCCATGATTCGCGTGGTGTGTCCACGGTCTGCACTCAGTGAGCAGTTTGGAGGAGTGCTCCCCAGCTTGGGCAGGTGATGGAGAGCTGGGCTCTAAGTATCCAGCCGTGGTGACTGGCTCTGCCCACACAGGCCCGTACCAGAGGCCCTCTTATGTCAAATGCCTTGTTCTTCATGAAAACATTAGAACATGGTGAAGGCCAGCTCTTCTCAGAGTCTTCCGGGACATCAACCCTAGGTGAGCCCCCACAGATTGGTTGTATGCTCTGCTTGGAATCTGATGTACTCTTTGAGGAGATTCCTTGTGTGCTTCTGGGGAACTGCGTGCTTTCTGCTCTAGGCTACCTAGGTTCCAGCTCAAACTCAGCATTGTCTACTACTTGGTTCCTCCGAAAGTATTTCGACCCCCAGCAAGCCTCAGTTTCCCTTTCTGGGATCATCGAGCACCTGCCTCACTGACTAGTGAGAGAAATAACAGTGTTAGTAGAAGAAAAACACTGGGCACAATGCCTGACCGTAATTATTAGTGGTCACAATGATGGAATCAAAAGATAAAACAGAAAAAGTCATGCAGAAAGTAACACTTCCTCCTCAAACAAAAGAATAGATTGGACCACATCTTTCAATAAGGAATTGTTTATGCTGTGAAGCTTCCAAGTTTGGCTCAGCTGTCAATGGAGTTTCTGTGCAATGCTAAGTAACTCTTGAATATCTTAATTATTGTTTAATAAATTCCATCTTTCCTTCTTTCCTATCTGTGGAAATACTACAATTTAAACACCTCATCTTTTCTTGCAGGCCCTTATACCTTATATGCTTTCATTATATTTAGTAGATTCTTCCATTTCTGCCTGGGCCAGCTTGGGTCAGGATTCCCCTGTGTAATGCATTCTCCATGGTGGCAAATGCAAACGAGTGACACAACACCCACATTATTTGTTGAGATGGCTTTTATTAACTAGCTGTGTACACCTGTTGCTCCTGGTCCACGACCCTCCTGACCTTGGCTTCCGGGTCTCTAGGGTTACAGGTGAGCGCCGCTGCTCCTGGCCTCTCTTAGGGTTTCACTTGAATTTTGGTACTAAGGTACTCAGTGGTTGGTGGGTTGGGAATAGATATTATATTTCCCCAGGCCCTAAGACTCTCACTATTCAGGTCTTCAGCAAGATGTACTCCTCACACAGGTCATTGGGACCTTGACAGAGGACCATTGGCCCTCAGGGATGGGTCCTTCAGTTTCTGGGACAGGTACAATTGTTCCTGGTGTTGGAATTCTGGTGGAAGATGATTCAGACATTTTAGTGTGCACACAGAGACCACGACTATGTTCTGATCACATGTGGAACCTGATTATCTTTCCTCTCTCCCCTTGCACCATACTTCTTACCCTAGCTTAGTGGAGAGAGACTGCTTTCCCATACTCTCAAGTGAACGTTAATCTACAAAATTGATTTTAGATGTCATTTAAAGTTCTGTTTAGTGTCACACAAAAATTGTGTCAAGAAAATGTTTGATTGTAATAAATCAAGACAGTGTTGTCAAAGCCACGGAGTCAACACAAAAGAATGTTGATGGATATCTAACCATGTTGTTCTTAGCCGATAGCTTGGACTATTTAAAGGCTCGAGTGACTTCCTTACAACAAACTCATGCTCTGCCATGTGTCATGCCTATGTAAATTATTTTCAAAGTTAAATATGGGGAATTTTCTCTTAACAAGATGTCAATGATGGAAAGGGGCTAATTTGACAATGCATGATATCATTTTTAGAAACATGTAATGCCAAAGTCTATTCTCTCCTCTTGTATTGATGTACATTAATAACATTTAGTTGATGTACTTATGATGACCTAAATATGAGCACTGGATCATTACCCAACTTAGAACCAATCTTTGTTGATTCCCAAATCATGGCCAAACTCCATGGCATATTTTGTGTCTTCTCTTGGGTCCCACTACGCGTGTGAGTCATCTGTCATGAGGGAGTTGAGAGCACTCTGAGCAGATGCCGACACAAGCAGACTCCCGGATGACCTGTTCCAAGCCCAGCACGCCGGCCATGTTCTCACCTCATGCTGGGAGTTCTGAGAAATGGCACCACACAGTTCAGCTTGCTCCCTACACATTGTGCATGGAGTCTTGCATGGTGGAATGAAATCTCAGAAGGACATTATGAAGGACAACAGCCTGTGAGCGTCCCCCAGGAAGTTTTGACTCCGGGAACCAGTCCCTGTGCAGTCTGTGATGTAACCTAGGACCAGGGACCACTTCTTCAGGTGGAAAGCAGTTTAGAGAGCATCTGCCCTTCCTCTGATATTGCGTTGATCTGGCTATAACATCCATTCCTCTCTTATTGGCCTGAACTATTCAGATAAGAAATAGTTTCTTTGTGACCCATTTTGATTCAAGGAACCAAATTCCTAGGTCTGTAATTGGAAAGAGTGGTGAACTCAAAGAAATGTTGAAGAGGCATGCAGCTCTATTCCCGCATTTCAGTCTCTTAATATGTATGGGCAATTAAAAAATAAAGTGTACATAAGAACACTGGTGAAATCCTCTAAATCCTTTGCAAGGTCAAGAGTGCATTTCACACTGCATGCAAAGCAGCAACTTCATCACCACATGCAGTTAACATGCAGTCAAGACACCTTCTCCATGGTCCCTTCATTTTCCTTCTCCTCTTAAGGAAGCACTTCATTGCAGAGGATCTGCATTCCACCCTACATTCCTTCTCAGGAAGCAGGGCTGCCAGAGCATCACCAGCTTCCCAGGAGTGGATCTGTTCTATGTGGGAAGTTAGGCTATCTAACAAGATTCCAAATGGAGAAATGCCTTCCACCCCTGCTGTCCAGATCCTATCAGCTCCACCTTGAGATCCAAGGTCAGTAGTTCGCTGGGTCTGGTTTGAGGTCCTGTAGCTCATTGTTAGACCCACTACACTGTGAAGCCAGACATGTGAGGATAAAATGTCCCCCAGCTGAAGGGAACTTTCTAAATAGTAAGATTTTGGAGGCTTGACAAAAATGAACAATAAAAGGATCATGAACATACACAGTTCCTTCCTTCAGTCCCACCCCAGCTCCTGTCTTTCACTAGGTAAATAGAGAAACCTTGGAGCATCCGGGTAATAGGGTTTCATTGCCACTAAAATGAAGAGCTACAAAATTTTTTAAACAACTGAAAGGAAGCAAATTAAAGTTTATAGAGTTAACATGGAGAGATATTCAAGAACTACAGAATGAAGGAGACAGTCACATGATCACTGTGGACCAGGGATGTGGGAAGATGTGGGATAATTACAATCTAGAGATTTGGGGGCAGTGAGGTTATTCTGAGTTACATGTCATGAATGCTTTCCACACGTGTCTAAGCGATGAAATACAGAACAAGACACACATTTCAGCCATCAGCTCTTTACTTGTGTGCCATCTATATGTCACTGTGTGTGTCACCCTACCTTATAAATAAATGATGCTCTGTGGCAAACTGTTCACAATACTGAAGGATTAGTAGTGTGCCAGTTTTCTGAGATATGTCAGAAATCCCTGGGTCAGAACTTCCTACAGTTGTGAGTGTCACATTTCTCTTGCACAAAGTCTACAATTTAAATTGCCTGTACTAATAATTCGAAATAGAGTGAAAAGCTATATCAAAAGAAATAAAGCAGAAAAAGGATGAATCAGGTTGAATATTATGAAACTGGATAATTTGCAACTATGAAGATGGAACACTGAAACCTGTTGAAATGATTTCAATTTCAGAGGCAAGTAGAGGGAGAGACAGATCAAAATCCAGAGGAATGCGCTATAAACATTTGCAGAAACATCTCTATGAGAGCCCCCTGCCCCTGTAATCTAAGAAAATAAGTAAGTCAATCTACCATAGATTCTTTTCTTTAAGATTTACTTGTATTATGAAGGTAATTACAAGGAGGTTACAGTTACACACATAGGGAATGAGTAATATTTTAGGTGATAACATTTCTTGCTGAACATTGTTAACCCCTCCCTCAGTTTTCCCCCACTTTCCCTCTCACCTTGGACGCTTCACAGCATAAACACTTCCTTATTGACAGATGTGGTCCAATCAATTCTTTTGTTTCAGAAGAAAATGTTACTTTCTGCATGACCTTTTCTGTTTTATCTTTTGTTTCCATCGTTTTAACCACTGATAATTTTGCCAGGCATTGTGCCCAGTGTTTTTCTTCTACTAACATTTTTGTTTCTCTCACAAGTCAGTGAGTTAGGTGCATGACGATCACAGAAGAGGAAACTGAGGCTTGCTGGGGATCAAAATACTTTCTGAGGAACGAAGTAGTAGAAAATACTGTGGTTGAGCTGGAACCCAGGTAGCCTGGAGCAGAAAGCAAGCAGCTCCCCAGGAGCACACAAGGAATCTCCTCAAAGAGTAGGTCAGATTCCAAGCTGAGCATACAACAAACCTATTGGGGCTCACCTAGGGTTGATGTCCGCGAACACTCTGAGAAAAGCTGGCCTTCACCATGTACTAATGTTTTCGCAACGAACTAGGCATTTGGCATAGGAAGGCCTAGGCCAGGTTGAAAGAATCCCATTTACATCATAAAGACTTCCATGCTTCCCCTGTGATCAATTTGGATGTCTTTTTGTTAGTGTTGTTGCTGTTATCAAAGGTAGTATTTTTTCCATTTTTCTTTGCCAAGATACTTGTTGGTTTTAAGAAAGAGATTGGCACCAGGTGCTGGTGTCTCATGCCTGTAATTCTAGCCACTCAGGAAGCTGAGATCTGAGGATTGTGGTTCAAAGCCAGCCCTTGCAGGAAAGTCCATGAGACTCTTAGTCTAACAGACTACCCCAAATCCCAGAACTGGAGCTGTGGCTCACACATTAAGGTGCAAGTGAAATCTGAAAGATAGCATTCATGTCTCCTGGACGTGGGCCCAGTGGGATGAGGTAGATGAGAATCCACAGGAGGAGATTCGCCCCACTGGGAGGGGAAAGGCTGGCTGCCTGGCCTTGTGACCTGGCACGAGCCTGTGTGGGCAGAGCCAGTCACCACGGCTGGGTACTTAGAGACCAGCTCTCCATCACCTGCCCAAGCTAGGGAGCTCTCCACCAAACTGCTCACTGAGTGCCGAACGTGGATACGCCACGCGAATCATGAAAGGGCTCCTGCCGCTCCTGCTCATCCTGCTGGGCCTTTGCTTCCACAAAGGTCGGTATTATTTGTGGTGCTCTAGCCAAACACCTCGGTAAGCTTTCTTCTCCAAACACCGATGAACTTTGTTTCTGTGCGGTAGGAGTAGGCCACACACCAGTATTGGGAATGAATCACTAAAAGACTGCAGCTCACTCACTTAAAACCCCTCTAGGTAGGATTTTGAGGGGTCTGTCATGTCAGGCAGCTTTAGAAATCTTTACCTTGCAGCCTCTCCTCTGCTTCTGAGTGTACAACCTGGACCATGACACCTCCCATCACTTAACTCTGCCGCCCAATGTGCAGATACTCTGCGACTTTATTCATGTACTTGCTTACTTATTTATTTAGGAAGTAGCACTGACGCTTGTAGCTTCTTCCAGGTGTGAATACAAGGATGTTTTTAAGGGTCTCCCAAACCTCACTAGGACCACATGGCTGCAGAGGGGACCAGGGAATTCAGGCCCACAGAGCCAAGTTTCAGAAGGAGAAATCTGAGTCCAAACTTAAAATAGGCTAATGCGTGAGCCCAGCCCTGTTTTCTGTCAGTCAGTATCCTGCCAGTCCTGCTGGTAGAACAAATGGAATCATCCACATGGTGATTTCCACTTTTCCAGAATTCACTCCAGCTCTCATTCTAACCATGCATTGTGGGTATTCCATTCCCTGCCAATGAACTTGTGGCATTGGCTTTTTTGGGGGGGTGAGGGGTGTTGTGTCAAAACTGGGGCTTATTTTGGGGATTCCATTCTTGCTTAGTTTTTTTTTTTCTGCTCAAGGCTGGCACTCTACCACTTGAGCCACACCTCCAGGCCTAGCTTTCTGGTGGATATTTGAACATAAGAATTTCACAGATTTTGTTGCCTTGGTTGGCTTTGAGCCACAATCCTCAAGTCTGACTCTGGAATTACAGTCTTGACACAGCAACACCAGTGTCTTGGATGATTGTTCTTCCTTTGCTTTCTGAATCTCATATTATTTTGCTGCATTGTCCTTTTACAAACTCTCAACAAATTTCTGTACAAATTATAGAAATAAATATCAGCCAGATGCCGGTAGCCCATGCAAGGAATTCTAACTACTCGGGAGGCTGAGATCTGAGATCACTGTCCCAATCCAGATCAGGCAGGAAAGTCTGTGACACTCTTTTCTCCAACTAACTAGCAAAAAAGCCAGAAGTGGAGCTGTGGCTCAAGTGGTAGAGCACTACAGTGGCCAATCCTTGAGGAAAAAAGAAACTCTGAGGGGTAACAACCATGTTCTGAGTTCAAGCAACAAGACCAGGAAAAAAATGAAAAGAGCTCCCAGCTCTACATCCTGGATGTTGAATTTTCATGAAGCCACCATAGTCTGACAATATCTGGGGAAGGAAACATGAAGCTCCAAGGAACCCATCTATTCAGTAGTTTCAAGGTTTGGTAAAGGGAGAAAATCATACATTGCCAAAGATTGAATTTCTTTTTATTGTCATTCCACAGCAAATTCCAAACCCTGCCGGAGTCTTTTTTGGGAAAACTACTACTTTATAGCAGCGCCTGAGAAGGTGCTAGAGATCCAACTTAAAACCTATTGTGCATCCCGAAAAGCTGTGGAAGCAAAAATGAAAGTGAAGAAATGTCTAGATGGCATCGGATTCATTTATACACAGAACCTTAAAGCTGCATTAGTAATTTCTTTTATTATTATGATTATCATCATAATCATCCTCATTATTGTTGTTATTATTATTTGATAGTCCTTGGCCTTGAATTCAGGGCCTGAGCACTGTCCCTGTCTTCTATTTGCTCAAGGATAGTTCTCTACCACTTGAGGCACAGCACCACTTCTGGCTTCTTCTACACACATGGTGCTGAGGAATCAAATCCAGTGCTTCATGCATGCTAGACAAGCACCCTATGCCATATTTCCAGCACTTTATTGCTATTATTAAGGAGTTTGTACAAAGGGGATACAATTCCATCAGTCAAATGATGAGTGCAGTGTTACTTGGATGTTGTCCCCTTCCTTATTGCTCCCCTCCCATTTTCTCCCTCCTGTCCCTACCCACAAGATAAAGATAGTCCATTTTTTACATAATGTATATTGAACACAATGGCAACATTATCTCACCCTTCCTCCCTCCATTCCTGCACCCCAATACAGGTCGTTTCTTTTCTTCTTTGTGCATAGAGGTTTTCTCAGTCAGATTGTCAACAATGAGGTTGACCTGCCAATAACAGGACACATAGATAGGAAGCTTTACAAAATTCTGGCCTTCTCATGGAAAGTTCACCAACATTTGCAAAGGGGCAGCTACTGATGTCAACGCTGAGCTCACCTCAGGCAGCCATCACCTCTAGTCTAGCCCCTCCCCGCGGACACTGCCCTGGATCTGACATTTCCCATGGTGCCACCTTCCCAGCCCGGCCCTGTGGCTTTGAACTTGGAATGTGTGCAGTTGAGTTCTGCAGGACAAGGGAATCACAGCCCTTGTGGTGTTTCCCAGAGCAGAGAGGATGAGAATGGGCCGGGACAGGTGGGGAAGAAAGAGCTAGACGAGGGCTCTGCCCCGGTCGTGCTGGGCTCTGGTATTCTGCCCACCACACTGGCTGAGAAAACTCCTCCAAGCGAGGCTATTCAAAACTGCCTCTCACCCCTGTCCAAGTAGCCAACCTGGGTCCCTCCTTAGAAAGAAGGGAGAGCCTGTTTTTATGACTTACCAGAGGAAATAGAAACTACGATGCTATATCCTCCTGGGGCCTCTCATGGTCCCACAAACTTGAGTCCCCTCTGAGTACATTCACCCAGTGGTAATGAGGATATTGATTTATGTATACCAATTGCTGAAACTGCATCAGATCCTTCACTGGGGGGGGTGTGTGTGTGCACGCTCGCGAGCGTGCAGGTGCGTGTTCTGCAGAGAGTATGGCTGATTTTAACTTTCCTCTCTTTGTTCAACTTCAGTTTAGGGTTTTGATGAAGTATGTCAGTAATAGAAGTATTCTTCCTGATTTATGCTGTCTTTCATGGTTCCACGGATCTTCACCACAAAACGTAGAGGTTTCAAAGTCTTGCTCCATTAAATTTCTTGCATCGCACATTGGTGTCAGTTTGTTATTATTCCACAGTATTGCTTCTTGGGTAGCAGAGACTTTGATGAGCAAACAACCCATTGTATTGGTAAGAATTAGCTATACAGACAATCCCTGTAGCCAATGGCAATCCTGGGGGTGGGGAACAAAAAGGCGGGGTACTGACCCGAAATCACATGTCACTGTGTCCTTTCTTCTCTGTAATTAATGATTTGACTGGGGAAATGTATTCTGTTCTGAGCTTTCTGAGTAGCAAGGATTATACCAGGAACCACTGGTACAATGGGGAAATGGACTCCCCACTTGCCATTCCTTAATGTTGAGTGACAGTTGTAAATGCTCTGAGCTTCTTTGTAACACTGTTGCTTGTAGCTTTTAACAAGAGGAAGTAGAAGAGAGCAGCCAGGTGAAAAGCATCAACAGCCTAGCTGTATCTATGCACACAAGCGCTCATGAGCTTTTGGGTGGTTAATTGGAGAAAAGAATGTCAGGGACACCTGGCACTGGTGGCTCATGTCTGTCATCCTAATTACTGAGGACACTGAGATCTGAGGATGGCGGTGCAAAGCCGACCCAGGGAGGAAAGTCTGAGACTGTGGAGGAGCCCTAACCTTGAGCAGAAAATCTCAGGGACAATACACAGCCCCTCCCCCCTAAAAGACACAGAGTATTACTGACATTTTTGTCAGTGGTGTACAGAGGGGTTACACTCACATAAGTCAGGTAGAGTACATTTCTTTGTGGACAATGTCACCCCTTCCCTCATACTCTCTCAGTTTTTAAAATGTACATATTTTTTAAGATCACCATCTTGGGCTAGGAATGTGGCAGGGTGGGATTGCTTGCCTAGCATGCATGAAGCCCTGGGTTCTATTCCTAAGTGCCACATAAACAGAAAATGCCAGATGTGGCACTGTGGTAGAGGGCTAGCCTTGAGCAAAAGAAGCTTGTGGACAGTGCCCAGGCCCTGAGTTCAAGCACCAGGATTGGTAAGAAAAAAAAATCACCACCTTTCTATGTGAATGTGCAGAGGAATTCAAGATAAATTGGTCTTTAAAAAAACCCACTTCTGGGCTGGGGATATAGCCTAGTGGCAAGAGTGCCTGCCTCGGATACACGAGGCCCTAGGTTCGATTTCCCAGCACCACATATACAGAAAACGGCCAGAAGCGGAGCTGTGGCTCAAGTGGCGGAGTGCTAGCCTTGAGCGGGAAGAAGCCAGGGACAGTGCTCAGGCCCTGAGTCCAAGGCCCAGGACTGGCCAAAAAAAAAAAAAAAAAAAAAAAAAAACCCACTTCTGTAGGCAATTCTATTACCAATGGCCAGGGTGAAAATTGAGCACCACAAGGTAGAAAAGTGGCCCCCAATTTTGGACATCACAACAGCAGTTACCTTCCTGGGCTGGCTTCAAATTGTGATCTTCACATCTCAGCCTCCTGAATAGCTAGCCTTACAGCTAGCAACCACTGGACCAGGCCCAACGTTTCTCGCTCATCATTGACACATCTAGCCCCAATTGAGACTCCCACAACTTCTATCCCACCCCAACTCCTGCCCAGTGTTACCTCAGAGGACTGGTTCATCTTTTCCCCATGACCATAAATGTATGTTGATACCAGGGAAAGGTGACAGGGACAGATCTGGTTTACATTCTCTGCATGTAGATTGTGTTTCCCTAACATTATTAGTTAAAGAAGTTGTCTTCTTTCCTACCCTTATCAAATATTTTGGCACCCTTTTTAGGCAACTCTTTTCCAATAGTAGATGAGTGTGCATCTGTGGGTTTGTTTCTAGGTTTTCTATGCTGTTTCCTTTGTCCTTGAGCCCGTGTTTGTGCCAGTGTCAAGTAGTTTCCATTACTCCAGCTAGGTAGTAGACTTTGAATTCTCGAATTGTTGTACCTCCAACACTACTTTTTCTACCCAGGTTGACTTTTGTGACTCATAGCCTAGTGCGGTTTCATGTGAAATTTGGGGTTGTTTTCTCTCTCAGTGAAGAATAATGTTGGGGTGTTGGATTTTGACAGGTCTTGCATTGAATTTGCCAATTGCTCTGGCTGCTGTTGCCATTTTCATGATTTTAATTCTGCCAATCCAGGAGTGGAGGGTCTGTCCATTTCCTCATGCCATCTTCCATGTCTTACTCCAAAATTTTATAGTTCTGGGGCAAGTGGGGGAGAATGAAGGAAAGGTGATATTGGCCAGGAAGCATTGCACTGATAACCTGACTTACAGAAATGAATTCCCTTTGTACAAGTATTTAATGTAACAACAACAATAATAATAAATGTACTTTTTTTGTAGAAGTTATCCACTTCATTTCTTAGGTTGATATTTAGGTCGGTTTTGTTTTTCTTTGCCAGTCTTGGGGCTTGAACTCAGGGCTACCCACAGTGTATTTTTTTAATGAATGAATAAGAAGTTACTTCGACTTTACTTACCACAGAAGCCTAATTCCATCCTCATTAAGCAATTGGCCTTTAATAATTTTGTAATTTATCCCATCTGTTACTAATGTTCCTTGTCCTTAACTTGTATTCTTATGTTGGAAGACCGAGAGGCATGAAATAAGAAGACAGAGACCACACCTGTCCAGATCACACTTTCATTACCTGTGCAGAGGAGCGCCAAGTTGCATCAAGCAGTCAGAAATGCAGGGGCACAGAGGAAGGGGGTCCAGGTGCCTAAGTGAAGTTAAATGAGGAAGTTAGTACTTGTGAAATGGGACAGTGACTGTGGACAGTCTTCACCATGGCAAATGAGTACCTTCAGACAGGGCCAGGGTGAGGTCTTTCTGAGCACTGGCCCCTGTAGGATGTGGGGCAGTGGGCCAAGAAGGCAGCAATTGGGCTTTGAGAGCAATGCAGATTCCTGCCATACTCCCAGAAGAATCCTTACATTTCACCTCCACACCTTGAAGAATGGCAGCCCTAAAAACCTTCTGTTCATGTGACACTACACCTTGTGATTGCTGAAATCATACTTGGATCATCTTGTGTCCACCAGATGCAGCAATGCAAGTAAATACTTCCCTCACTGAGGGAGAAATGTCACTAACTCCAGGTTCAAGAGTCAAAGCATCTGCCTAGCAAATGAGAGACCTGAGTTCAAACCCCAGTACTCTCAAATCTGTGACATCAGTCAGGATGCACGGAACTCACAAACTGACCAGTTGAATGAAAATTCCTTTGAATGACTAAAGGTAATAATAGTATTAACAAATAAATAGTATTTTATTGGTAATTTCATTAATTTACTTCATTTTTTATTTTATTGATAATTTGATTTCAACATTAATTGATATTTTGATACTTATTTTATCAATACATACATGCTATTAAAAAAAAAGTACTGCCAAAAAGAAAGCAGAAAAACTTTATTGCTACCTATTAGTATGTAGAACACCCTAAGTTTTGGGCCAAGCCTTGTCCAATGGTTGAGGCCTTCCTACAGGAACATAGCTTTGGTATTTCTTCTACAGACTCTTTAGGTAGCTAGTATGTTCTAGCCTCCCTACCAAGCACAGAGCATCCTATGAAGCTGTTACTACTTCTATTGACCTCTCCAAACAGACACTTCCCAGAGCACTTCCGGAGGTCGAGTTCCAGGGACCTCTCTTGAAATCTAAAGTTCACTTTCTCTCATGGCAACAAATTGCACTTACTGGCCAGCAAATGAATATTCAAATTATCCCTAATTCATTCCCCCTAGGAATAGTGATCTGTACTTCTGGGAAATTGCTTTTGGGGATTTCAGAAATATTTGCTCAACATTTATGAAAGTCTTCTGAGAGTCAGGCCCTGTGTTGAATCTTATAGTACCAAGAAAAATGTTCAAGAACTTTAAGATAGACAGGCCCACAAACAGCTGTCACCTTGCCAGAGGAACCTCTTTATGAAGGAAAAAAAACAAAAAACAGACAATGCTACCCCCAAAAGCAGCATAGGTGGTAGTTGTACAGCTTATTTAGCTTTACAACTTTGGGATAGGTGTCTCTATCCCTCAATGCTACAAAATTACTTCTAATGACTAATTTAATCATTCCTAGCCAGCTGCAATCTCCCCTTAGCTTGCCCCTACAAAGAAGCTGAATTAAGCATTCCAACACCCAGAACTTAAGAAGCAAAGCAGCTCTTTAACATTCATCAGGCACTTGCAAGAAAGCTAGGAATCAGCAAATTTCCCAACTTCCTGCCCAGCTACTGTGGTTCCCATCAAGTTGGAAGTGCTTCCAACCATCTGGTTGATGGGAAATTCTGTGACCAGGAGCTGCAAAGCTAGACTTTTAACCTCAGCTGATTCTGGTCCTAACTAAATAAAGCCTGAGACCTCCTAGACCAGGCTGCTGGTGTAGTGTGTGGAACAGTGTCCATCATTCTGATCGAGGAGAGAGAGGGAGGTCTGGGAAGTAGAGCCATCATCTTCCAGGATAAATCTCATGATAAATGTGGTAAGAAAAATTTTAAAGTAAGAGTTCTCTAAAATACAGAGGTTTGGAACTGGGCACTCTCCTAGATCCTCAAGAGGCTGAAATCTAAGGATCAAGGTTAGGAGCCAGAAAAATCCATGAGACCCTTATCTTCAGTTAACCACACAAACACAAATAAGACCTAAAGTGAAGCTGTAGCTCTAATGGTTTCAGCAAAACAAATCTCAGGGACAGTGCTCAGGCCTTGAATTCAAGCTCCTGTTATGGCACATACAAAAACAAATACAGGATCTGGGAATATGACCTGGTGGTAGAGTGCTTGCCTCATATACATGAAGCCCTGGGTTTGATTCCTCAGCACCACAGATGGAGATAAAGCTAGTGTCACTGTGGCTAAAGTGTTAGAGTGCTAACCTTGAGCAAAAAGAAGCCAGGGACAGTGCTCAGGCCCTGAGTTCAAGCCCCAGGACTGGCAAAAAATAAATAAATAAAATAAAAACGTAAGTAAGGGTTTGGTAAGCTGGCCCTTGAACCAATTTCCTAAGCCAGCAGCAGTGAAACTAGCAAGTAGATGGGAAAATGTCCAACATATTTAACTTTCTCTCTATAATACAAATTTAGAGAGACGAAAGCATAAATCTGTGAACACCAGAAATATAGGGGAAAAAATTAAGACAAGAGAGTCTTCATTTCAATAAGTACTTGGCAAACCTGGGAGAGGTAGCCTTTGGTAGAAAAACAAAAGTATACTGAGAATGAATGAAGGGCAAAGCTGGCTTATAAAGAAAAAAGTTTCCATCCCAGCATCCACTCTGGTCTGCTATGCAAATGAAGGATGCAACCCTTGGGAAGTACTCAGTCCCGAGTACCTTCAGACTTTAATTCCATTTACACCATTCATTGGTCAGATCTGGATGGTAGTCTGAGACTTCCAGGAACTTTCTTACCTTGGCTTTTCCACAGGAACACTAACAGGCAAGAGCTGCAAGGTTCAGTGTAGTACTTCCAAGAACATAAAGTATGTGTGCCAACACTGTTCCCCAAAGAGCTACCAAATGCCATTTCATATTTAAGTTCTCAGTCCAGAGCTACAGTCGTGGGCACAAAAACCATGCCCTTCTATTTACTTATTTACTTGGTAACACCAATGAGTTTAAGAGGTAACTACCTGCCCAGGCCTTAACCTGTTGCAATACCAAGGCTGGAAAGTTGTCTTGATCACCTGACACTGATTATTGGGACTTGCAAAGAACCTAAAGAAGCCATCTCCTGAGTAACCTCCCCAGAATTTTAACACTGGCTCAGACAAGATAGCCATTTATCCCATGGCTTACTGTTCTTTGTCTAAAATATAAAAGCAGGGTGCTTTGTTTGTTCATTCCTTCAAGCTTCACTCTCTTGTTAGTTGAGTAAAACTTTATGGATTTCCTTTTCCAAGCAGCACTTGTAGAAAATGAGCTCTTTTATCCAGCCAAAGAGTGAAATAAGATTCCCTTACAATGCCTGGTTCTGGAGGCTAGCAGTCTAAATTAGGGTGTCATTAAGGCTGTTCTTTCTCTGATCTATGTAGAAGAAGACCCTGTAATGGTGTCTGTAGTGGGGGGGGGGGAATCCCCAATCCCTCCAAGAGTCATCCACTCAGTTACAGTCTCAAGTAAATATATGAATTCATTGGCGAAGTCCCAGATGGACCGGTCCCAGGTTTCAGGAAAACACATAACCCAGAACAGGACAGTGGCACCGAGACTTACTTCCAGAGGATTCCAACAAACCAATTCAGCTCCAATGGAGAGCTGAATTGGGACACCATGGGGACAACAGACACAAGACTCAAACATGTGGCACCTGAGCTGGACTTCCACTAAATAGTGTCAGGTCAGGGGGCAGGGTCACAGGAACTGCCCAGTTCCAAGCCCTTGACAGACAGGCTCAGTAACCTATAGGCTATGTATCGCCCCTGTCTCTTGGAGCTCAGGAAATCCCATTCCTGGGGATGGGACTTCCCTTCCTGTGGGAATCTAGACACACCCACCAAGAATATCTGTGCAGATTCAGGGGGCTTGGGGCACTGTTGTTTACAGGGAGAGGGGATCTTCCAGGGCCTCTGAGAAGAGGGGATTGGGGTCATACTGGAGATGAAGTCAGCTTCTCCCCTCTTTCCCTGGCCAGATCTGACCTTCATATGACAACCCTTCTTTGGTTCTACTGAGCATCCAATAGGTGTGGAAATCTTCGGCTTTCTTGGTTTGTAAATGAATCTCTCCAATCTCTGCCTCCAGAGATTGTCACAGAGATCCTTCCTCTGTGTCTGCTCCAAGTTCTGTCTTTTTACAATCCTGTTTTTAGACTATCTGGCCTGGCTGCTATTTTTTTTAAACAAACACAACTTCCCCAGGGTTTAGACATCACCTTCCAGGAGCCAAGAATAATGGCCAGATGTTACTTTGAAACATTAACTTTTTTTTTAAACCACATAATTTCATTCTTCAAATTTTGTCTCCACAGGGTGGGAAAGATAACCATCCACAGCCCCAAACAGCCTCAATTGTCATAGACTCCACTTTCTTCTAGTGTTCAAACTTCACTTCTAAAGGAATTACTGTTGCCAACTATCACCAGGGCCTCCACCCACTGCAGCTCGGAGCAAGGCCCGGAGCAAAGCATTGATGGAGACCAGACCATGAAATTGGCTTTGGGATGCCAGAGGACCTGCTGCCTCACTCCAGCAACAGATCCAGAAGGTGCCATGAACAGGGCTTTTATTCATTATCAAGCCAGAGAGTAAGTGCAAAAAACAAGGTAGCCATCTTTAAGGGATAAGGGCACCAAGGAGGGGGGCAACAATCCTAGGATAAGTGACTTCCTGAAAACAGGATGTGAAGATGAGCAGTGAACAGCCAATTTGAATAGGCCACCTGCAAGCTCCAAGGTCCAGTGAAGATGGCGATTATCCTGAGAGCTTGAAGCTCTGGCCATTGTAATGCTAAGCACAATAGGTCTTGTCAGGGCTGCCCTCAGCCTTCCAAGAGACAGAGAATGGCCTTCCAATTCTCTAAGGCCCACTTTATGCCTCTGCAATTTTGGATTCCCACAAATGACCTAAAGCAGGAATTTCAGTGTGCTACTATGGGTATTGAAACATTCGTAATTGCTTAAAGAACACTTTTAAGATACTGTGTTTTTTTTTTAATGTTTATTATCTTGAAGCAATTGTACAAAGAAGTTGCAATTCAAGAAAGCAATTTGTGAATATAATATATCTTGGTAAATGTCACCTCTTTAAACATTATCACCCATCCCTACCTTATATACGCTTTGTTCACCCTTCTTAATTTTACAGGATGTACTTTGGATTCTTTTCTGCATTGACACCCCTTTTCTCGTCTTCTTTAGTCTATGACTTTTCTCATGACCCCACCTTACCCCTTTCAAGTACCTACTTCCTGATAAATTATTTTGTTAACCTTTGCCTTCCTAAGGAATTATACTGTTGTAGATAGCTACTGAAGTTACCACATTTCAGTTAATAACATTCATATACACTTGCTTGCCATCCAACATGTTTGCTTAGGACTTTTAAAGCTAAATCTTGCTTCAATGTATAAAGGGAAACATGTCTTTTGTCTCTCTGGGCCTGACTTAAACAGTTTCTTCGTGACCCATTTGGATTCAAGGAAATAAATTCTTTTGCTTGTAATTAGAAGGAGTGGTGAACTCAAAGAAATGTTGGAGAGCCATGTCACTCTATGCCAGCATTTCAGTCTCTTTATATGTATGGGCAATTAAAAATTAAAGTGTACATAAGAACACTAGTGAAATCCTCTAAATCCTTTGCAAGGTCATGAGCGGGTTTCACACTGCATGCAAAGCAGTGACTTCATCACCACGTGCACTTAGCATGTAGTCAGGACACCTTCTCCTTGGTGCTCTGGTTTTGCTCTTCCCTGTAAGGAAGCACTTGATTGCTGATGATCTGCTTTCCACCCTACATTCCTTCTCAGGAAGCATCACTGCCAAAGCAGCACCAGACTCCCAGGAGTGGATCTGTTCTACTTGGGAAGTTATGCAATCTAACAAGATCCCAAATGGAGAAGTGCCTTCCACCCCTGCTGTCCAGATCCTATCAGCCCCACTTCGAAATCCAAGGTCAGTAGTTTCCTGGGTCTGGTGTGAGTTCCTGCAGCTTATTATTAGACCCACCACACTGTGAAGCAGACAGGTGAGAATAAAAAGTCCCCCAGCTCAAGGGAACTTCCCAAATAGGAAGGTTTTGGAGGCTTGACAGAAAATGAGCTCTAAAAGGATCATGAAAACACACAATTCCTTCCTTCCTTCCTCCCACCCTAGCTCCTTTCCTTCTTTGCTTCCTTCCTTTTTCCCCTCTGATACCTCCCCCCTCCCATTTCTACTTGTCAGTTATGTGTCTTGAACTCTGGGTCTGGGCAATGTCCCTGAACATCTTTGGCTCCAGACTAGTACTCAGTTGAGCCACAGTGCCACTTCTGGCTTCTTCTGTTTATGTGGTGCTTAGGAATTGAACCTGGGGCTTCATGTATACTAGGCAACCACTCTAGTGCTAACCACATTCCCACCTCATTTATATTATTATTCCTACTACACTAGTAGTAGTGGTAGTTGTAGTAGGAGTACTGTTAGTAGCAGTAGCAGTCTGGAGAAGAAGGTATGCCTACAATAGGTTCTAAGGAATTAGGAATGAGTCCCTGAAGAATGTCAGGGAGAAGCACAACAAGTAAGGTCAGGATGTGTGAAATGTGCCAGGAAATTGGGAAGCTGGGAATTCTTAATGATCCTTGACGCCCTTTACCTTTCTTAATTTACTGTATGTAGCCAGGAAGGACTTAGCCCTTCTTCTGCCCACTTACAAGTCTGTTTGCCAATGGCTCTTGGCCTTTGCTGTTATTATCCTTCCCAGTATTCACTTTTTTTTTTTTTTTTTTTTTTTGGCCAGTCCTAGGCCTTGGACTCAGGGCCTGAGCACTGTCCCTGGCTTCTTCCCGCTCAAGGCTAGCACTCTGCCACTTGAGCCACAGCGCCGCTTCTGGCCGTTTTCTGTATATGTGGTGCTGGGGAATCGAACCTAGGGCCTCGTGTATCCGAGGCAGGCACTCTTGCCACTAGGCTATATCCCCAGCCCCCCAGTATTCACTTTTAAATTTCTTCTTGTTATTATCAAGGTGAGGTAATATTCCATTAGTGAGGTCAAGAGTACATTTCGTTTTGGACAATGCCATCTCTTCCCTCACTCCCTTCCATTCCATTGGTCTTTATTAATATTTCTAAACAATTGTTCTAGTATGTATACCTTATTACATTTCTCCTGTTTTTCTGACATAGGTAGGCCACACACAGTATATTCATGTAGGAGCCATGTGCCCTTCCTTCTCTTTTTCCCTTCTTTATTATGGATAATTCATAATAATGATGGGTAGTTGTTTGAAAATTCTATTTGTTCGATTCTCTTTTCAGTAGCTACACAGAGGGGCTTCAAATCCACAAGTCAGATTCAGAGTACAGGCTTCTTGATCCATGTCACCTTTCCAGCATCTTGCCCAGCCCAGTCCATCCCATTCCCTCAAATGAAGTAGTTTAATTTTTCACAATGTATCCATCCTCCCTCTCTCCATTTGCCTGACCTTATCTCCTGACAAAATATATTTAAATCTCAATCATTTTGTTTTTCCTTGTACGAAACAGGAATGCAGTGATTTACTTTTCTATGGAGCAGGCAAATAGTTGCCAACTGACTGAAATAGAAGCTAAGGGCTCCATCCACCACAGTTACGCTGTGGCTACCGTGGGCCTATAGGTTCTTTTATTTTTATTTTTGACTAAAACTATTCTTACATAAAAGGCCTATGAATTTCCAATCCAAGACTCCCTTGCCAGCTGGCTCTTTGGGAAGGTAGGAACATGGAGAAGTTTTAGAATCTGAGTTTTGTCTGTGTCTATCACACCTTCAGTGGTGGTAGTGAGTCCACTGCACACAGGAAAGCAGGGAACACGTCCGTTGTAGGGGAGCACGCTGCTAAGATGACCCACTTTGCACTCCTCAACCGAGATTGGTGACAGCAGTCCAGGTTTAGCACATTCCTACACAGAATCAGTCATCACTCACTGAGAAACCACCAGCGCCCTTCTCATCTTATATGTGCCTGGAAACATTTTGTGAAAATCTGTCTTACCTATTGCTGCCCATTTCCATCAATAGACACAAGTTTTCAAAAAGTGATTAACTGATATCATTGGAGACTTTCAAGTTCACAGTTCAGCACGAAGAGGAGCAGGGAGTAATGTCCACCACAAGGAGGCAGTGTAAGAAACTCTTGGAGGCTCTCTATTAATCATAAAGTAGAAATCATGAAAGAGATTTCAATAATTCGTGGACACATCCCCTTTTAGATGAATCAAAAACCAACTGGAAGATCTTGGTGTCCCCAAATGTGATAGCAGCCCGACTGTCCTTCACTAGGTAAATAGAGAAACCTCAGAGCATCCGGGTAATAGGTTTTATTGCCACTAAAACAAAGAGCTACAAAATTTTTGGAAATAACTGAAAAGAAGCAAATTAAAGTTTATAGAGTTAACATGGAGAGATATTCAAGAACTACAGAATGAAGGAGACAGTCACATGATCAGTGGGGAACAGGGATGTGGTAAGATGTGGGATAATTACAGTCTAGAAGATTTGGGGAGCATGAGGTTATTCTGGGTGACACGTAACGAAAACACAGCTTTCCACATGTGTCCAAGCTATGAAATAGAGAAGAGGAAACACATTTCAGATGTCAGCTCTTGACTTCTAGGGCATCTATATGTCACTCTGTGTGTGACCCTAACTTATAAATAAATGTTGTTCTGTGGCAAACTGTTCACAGTACTGAAGTATGTAGTAGTGTGCCAGTATTCTGAGATATGGCAGAAATCCCTGGGTCAGAACTTTCTACAGTTGTGAGTGTCACATTTCTCTTGCACAACGTCTAGAATTTAAATTGCCTGTACTAATTATTTGAAATAGAGTGAAAAGCTATATCAAAAGAAATAAAACAAAAAGAGGATGAACAAGGTTGAATATTATGAAACTAGATGATTTGCAACTACGAAAATGGAACACTGAAACCTGTTGAAATGATTTCAATTTCAGGGGCATGTAGAGGGAGGAACAGATCAAAATCCAGAGGAATGCGCTATAAACATTTGCAGAAACATCACAATGAGAGCCCCCAGCCCCTATATGACTAATCTAAGAAAGTAAGTAAGTCAATCCACCATTGATTCTTTTCTTTAAGCTTTAGTTGTATTATAAAGATAATTACATAGAGGCTATTGTTACACACGTAAGGGAATGAGTAATATTGTAGGTGATAACATTTCTGGCTGAACCCCCCAGCCTTGGTTTTTCCACCTTTGCCTCTCACCTGTTCCCCTTCCCTAAGTTCTAAAGTTAATTTCCAACACGGTATCTTGTGAGTACAGCTGTTGCATGAATTCACCCTTTGTTCCTTTGTCTTATCATTATGCTGAGACAAATCAGATAAGCACCATGATACCTCAACAACTACCACTTATACATAAATAAGCGATTGACCAAACTGGATTCACATAGAAAAGACTTTGTCAACATTGCTCAGTTCTAAGCCTGCCTCACTCTAGCAATGTCTTCCTTTAAATTTCAGTTTTGCTATATGTATAATATAAAGAATAAAGTGATTATATAGATAAAAGTACTCACTGCACCATGAAAATTGTACAAGGTAGCCCTCAGTGGTAGCATGCTTTATGAGAGAGGAGCACTTTTATCCTGGGTACAGCGGCACGTCATAGTCACATGGCCTTGCTCCTGATGGAGACATCACATCACTTCGTAGGCTCCGTCACCTTTTTGTCCAAATTTCCTGTCATTCAGTCATGCTTCCCCAAGAATACTGACAGACTTGCAGCACGCATGGTTTGTGTTCTGAAGTGTTGTTCAGATCTGTGGTAGAACAAGTGTGTTGTGTGTGGAGCAGGAAGGGTCTGATTTGGTGTCCCAATGTCTGGGATTCAAGCTCAGCTCCCATCTTCTCGAGTGCTAGGGTCTTCAGCAGACTGCTTCACCTTGCTGCCTCAGTTTCCCCTTCTGTTCAATCAAGAGGATATTAAGACTGCCTCTGGGATTTGTGAGGGGAGAAAAAGAATTAACTCAGTGAAACACAAACATCTGACAGAAAAGGTCAGTGATGATGATTATGTAACCAGAAGGAAAGTCACAAATCAAGTGACAAAACAGCAAACAGAATTTCATCTGGCAAAAGGAAGATTTATTTATCCTAAATATGAACGAAGTGTTCTGCCGGATTGGCCGTGGTTCCAATACAGTTTCAGTTTCGATCAAGGTAGTCACATCCTTATATCTTAATTAATTGTTTTACAATCAAGACCTTGGGGTTATTATTTGGGTCTTTTATTTATTTTTTTTCTTTCTTTGGTTTGTGTTTTCCTTATTAGTGAGTGGGTACTACGCTTTTAACTGAGAAAAACATTATGTGCTAGGCAGACACAATGCCGCTGACATCTTTCTCTCAGTCCATTAATTCTGGTTTCTAGGGAACTTCTGCTGGTTTTGCGTGAACCAAAACTGCAGGCCCAGGATGCCATCCTATGAGAGGCGGCCTCCCACACAGGAGAGAGCATGGTGACTTGGCTTCTCTTAAGGATCACATTGTCCGAGTTGGAAGTTAGGTTCAGCTGGTGGGGGTCGGAGCAGACCTTATTTCTCTGAAGGCACACACAGGGTCTGCGTTCCCATCCTCACAATGAGCTGTCAAATGACCTTTCTGTGAAGGTGACAGCAAAGCTCCTCTGGCTTTGCTATCCCGAGTGGTGAGCAGAAGTCTGGTGTCCACAAACCCCAGCAGGATGGCTTGCCCATCTTCATGGCCACGTGGAAGCGCACAACGTGGAATCTCATGCCGATTCTCATTTTTCTCTCCCATGACATCAACCACCTTTTTTTTTTCTGGTCTTGCGGCTTGACTTCTGGGCCTAGTGCTGTTCCTGAGCCTCTTTGTGCTCAAGACTAGCACTCCAATACTTGAGTTACAGTACCACTTCTGGCTTTTTCTGAGTAGTTTATTGGAGATATGAGTCTCATGGACATTTCTGCCCTGGCTGGGTTTGAACCTTAATCCTCAGGTGTCAGCCTCCTGAGTAGCTAGGATGACAGGCGTGAGCCACTGGTGCCCAGGTATTATCCACCTTTTCGAAGTCACTAGAGACTGACCTCATTCCCATGTCCCTCATGAATGTTCTTCCTTATCATTGCCTTTAGGGTCCAGATCTTTACTGCTCAGACAGTCATTTAAAGTACAGCTTTGTGGCACAAAATAATCATTTCATGAAATGTTTGGCTTATGATTGCAACTAAGAGGGTCAAGAATTTGATAGATTGTCAGTGCCAAGGAATTCATAGTGAAGTACACAAACGTCCATTGTACCTTATATGAGGAGTCAAAGAAGCAGTGACATGGCTACTGCAAAATTCAAACTTTCTCATGTGTCCATTGATGTGTGCAGCATTTTAAAAGTTAAATATTTGGGTGTTTTCGCAAACTGAGTTGAAAAGTGAAATAAAATGAATTTGTAATAAATAATAACACCCAAAAATGTATCACCTAACCACCACATTGTGTTTTCAAAGTGATTGAGTTTAATACCATTTTATTAATATATCTAGAGATAGCAAGAGTTGCAACATATAAATAAAATACTGTGCAAATATGCACAAATCTGCACTGATAATCGAATTGTTAGGACATTATCAGTTGGCACATTTATCACTTATTCCGGATTGCTCTGCTGAGCCCGTGAGGCCCAGGCCCTCAAATCAGCACTGCGTGAACCTAGGCAGCCACCACTCACCCTCAACACAGAGCTTTCCCACCCTGCACACGGAGGCACAGAGATGCCATGCGACTGCACAGCGTGGAAAGCGCACTGCGCATTGGCGCTTCTGTCCTTCACCTTGAACCTCAAATCGTGGCACAACCGGATGGGCTTATGACGTCTCAGTCACTAATCTCTGCAACATCCAAGATGGAAATGAGAGGAAAACATAACAGTGGATTTGATTTAGAATTATCAAGTGAAGCAGCCATTGATGTATGTGTGCATGTGTGTGCTCCTGCGTGCACGCACACGTGCATTGTTTTACTCACACAATTCCTACTGGAAGTTACTCCTCACAGCAAAACCTAGAATGTGGTGGAACTTTCCTAAGCCCAGCTTGGGCTCCACACAGCAGGATCATCCCGGGACTCTGCTCTCAGGCCTCTCTCTCTCTGGATGGGGATATTTCAGCACAACACACTTTGCTTCTGAGAGAAGGTTTTTAAGATGGAGACCCATGCTAGAATTGCATGGGTTCCTATTGCTGGTGACCCAAAGAACCACCGTGCTCCCTGCTTCCCACAAAGTACTGTGCAGCCAGGCCATGTCACCTTGGCGTTCAGGCTTCGTTCTCAGCAGTGTCTGCATCTGACAGGTGAAGTCCTCCACTTGAGGTTGTCCAGAGTGTTCCAGTGCTTTCCATGCTGCCTGCAGTGGCAAGTACTGCACCGTGAAGGACCCGCTTTCCATCCTGTGCCCCACGTGTTAGGAGTCCAGGATGGGAGAGCAGCCCGAGGCTCTGCTCTGAACCTTTGCTCTGCTGTGGAACTGCTGTCCCTGGAAGGGATTGGAATGAAGAGCTGCCTGCAGCCACGAGGCCCAGGCCTTGTACCCTGTGACCATCACAAGGCAGGAGTTTCTGGGCTTTGCAGGAGATGATGCAGAGTCATTAGACCACCCAGAGCAAGAACCAGACATGGAGGACAATGAGTCCCCAACACAGTGAACTTCCTGACCTGGGAGAGACTGTGAGGGATGCAGAAAATGGGCACCAAGAAGGATTATGAAAGACAGATTTCTCACAATTAGCTAGGAGGGAAAGGGCATTCAGGCTGATAGAAATTGTCAGTGGCTTCTCGAAGACCTTGTCTACACAGTCAGAAAAAAATGCAAACAAGATGTCTCAAATCAGGAATCTTCCAGTTGATCCTGACTTAGAATCTTTGACACTGTGAACATCTTAATTCCACAGCTTGTGAACAGAACATTTTTTCTTGAATTGTGCTTTCACTTAAGGATATTAATCAAATCCTTTGTAATTATTAGCCTTTATTTATCCCCAACACTTCTAATATTGTGAGTAAACTTATTTTAGCAGCTTTCCAATTGTAGATATGCCCACATTATACTAGTAGATGTGTCTCTGTTATACTGGGAATTCAAGCAATCCCTCTCTTTTTACCCTGCTTTTGTATGGGAGCTATTCAGTATAATTTGTGTACACTGATTTTAGATACTTTTTGATTTACTCTTTGGTTTTACAGTATGATTATCCACACATTTAAAGATTTCTATTTGTAAACATTAGTTGCCTTAGTGGGATTTGCTATAACATTTACATACATACACTATTATTATCCTGGTCAAACTCATACCTGCCATCTGTTCCCATCATATGACTTCTTAACTCTCTTAAAGCAATCCCAACAGGCTTCTTGGTATGTTTTCATTCATGCACATTCACTCCTATCCACCCTATCTGTTGGCCTTCCCTCACCCCCTGCCACCACGTCAATCAACAGAGCTTGTTTTATTTCCTTGTCAGTTATTTATTTCAGCATAATTCATAGTACAAAAAGGTTTCACCAGCTCATGTATTTCTGGTTACTTCGCATGCATTGAGAATTTGCACGGTTCCTTCTTGTGGTGCTGGAGCCTGACCAGTGCCCGTAGGGGCTCAGCAGCCTCCTTGGCTTCCCAACACTTGATCCAACTGACTCACCACCACCATTCAGTGGAGTAATCAAGACACCTCCAGACAACTCCCACCAGAGTGGCAGAAACAGGATGGAAAGGAATAACCCTTGATATGATATGATAACGTAAATAATACATTTCCATTCAATTTGAAGACAAGTACAGGAGTTGACATTGGTGGGATTTTCATGAATAATAGCTGTCTTCAGTATAATCTAATAAATTAAAGAGCAATATCTATTCTTGATTTGGTTTGCATGTCTATGATCTACCATGTAGGCAATACATTGGACACAAGTATTGTCAAATATAACACTCCTTCCCTGGGAATCAGCCTGGCCAGCGTGTATTAAGCCTAACTGTGTGATGCTTCCACAGGAAAATGTCAACAAAACATGAACCAGAGGTACCGGCCAGAGATGCGAGTTCTGTAGATGTCAGAGCTAGCCAGGAAGGACCACAGTGTCCTGCCAATGAGGAGATCTATAAGATCTCAAGGGATGGGAGAGAATCCCAAGACATGGAATCTATTGGGGGTTGAGGTGATAGATCAGGTATTTTCCAGGCAAGGTGATATGGGCATGTCTAGGATCAAGGGAATCCACAAAGATAAAGGTCTGGAGCAGAAACAGGAGGCAAACAAAACAACCAAGCCAGAGTTCACATCCACACTGGAGGAACTATGGCCACCGGGGCAGTGTGTGTGTGGGGGGGGGGAGGAATGGGATGACATCTGACCTATAATTTGGCCTCCCCAGAGGCACAGATAAAGGAGGTAAGTATAGTTGAGGCAGGATATCTGCATTTTCAGTGATCATGGTTCTTAACAGTCATTGGAGGTTACTCATAAACACATTTCCTAATCACAGAAAACAATGTGTCCCCAACTTCCTCATGTGCCTTCTAATGTCCTTCCCTAAGAAATTTTGGAACCTCAAACTTATTTCTTATGCCTCACCATGCACCTTTCTGTTGTCAAGGAGTCACAAGGCCTATGCTCTCTGTTGCAAAAAGAGGAAAGGGCCGCATACCGGGAGGGGCGGGGGGGGCTTGGGAATGTGACTAGCAGGCCCCACACAGTGGATTCAACACAGACCCAGCTTCTCAAGGGGCTCCACTTGCCCCAAGAATGTCCAGTTGGAACACGGATCATTTCTGCCACCTGCTCCCACTTTCTGGACTCCTGTGAACATGTACCCAGCTCCCTCTTGGTGTGTGTGCATGCCAATCAAACCTGCCTGTTGTCTACCCCAGGGACTCTGTTGATTCTCATCCATCGGAACCAGATGACGTATCCTCCTTCTCAAGGCAAGCTTCCCCTTCCTCCTCTGACTTTCCAGATCCCATTTCTGACATACCTGTTCCATTCCTCTTTCCCAGTAATGATTCTATTGTACTGTGTGTGTTTCTCTAGCTTTATCAGAAGTACAAAGGAACATTTGATTTCTTTCTGTGATGAGTCAATACAAGTGCTGTACATATATATCTTGTGTATGTGTTTGCGCAGTTGCTTTCTTCTCATTGACTCACTATTAAGGGAAAAGACTTTGTCTTCCTCAAAACTGTTCAAGAAAAAAATGCTAATGTTTTGGCCCTAGCAGAATGCCATCATCATTTTTCAGTCTTCTTCCAAACTCCAGTGCCCATAACAAGGAGAATGTCAGTAATTGGCAAAAGTGGGAGGAGTGTGCTGAGGAGGATAGTGTGGCCAGATTGGTTATGTGGATTGATGAGATGTCAGAGAGGCCGGCATATTCGCCCTTGGGACCATGGAGGCAGAGTTAGGAAGGATGGTATCAAAGATGGTAGACGGGGGCTGAGAATATGGGCTAGTGGTAGAGTTCTTGCCTCTTATACATGAAGCCCTGGGTTTGATTCCTCAGCACCACATATACAGAAAAGGGCAGAAGGGCGCTGTGGCTCCAGTGGTAGAGTGCTAGCCTTGAGCAAAAAGATGTCAGGGACAGTTTCCAGGCCCTGAGTCCAAGCCCCAGGACTGATAAAAAATTAAAATTAAAAAAATAAAAGATGGTAGATGTTCTTTATTACTCACCAAGAATGGCTGATTATGCAGTGAAGGAACATAGCTCAGTAAGCAGGTTACCAGTTAGTTCTGATAAAACAAGAGCCTGGTGTAGGAAACGTTTCTGGTTACCAGAGTTGTTCTGATGCAGATGAGGCCTGGTGGAGGAAAAGTTTTCAGGGGTAGAACATCTATCCAGCAATGAACAGATGCCCCAAACCATTTTTCCTCTGGGTTCCATACTTGCCAATCAGACCCAGCCCCCTAATTTTCAAACTAGACTGAATTGACTGCCAAAGACATGCCTGAGGTTGTTTTACAAATAGTCTGGGAGGTGTGGGGAGATTTAGGTTTACAGAATCACAAAATGATGGAAAATAAGGAGGTAGCCAAAACATACTGTGCAGTAGATACACCCCTGTGACTAATAATGAAAAAAATAATTTAAATATGTAAATGCTACAATAAGAGCTTTGTGGAATTGTTTTTGAAAATGAATCACTATACATTTTAAATTAATTCATTGTCAATGTGATGTACAGTTTCATACAGTGAGTGCTGTTCTTCTAAAACTTGTTACCTTCTCCCTCCTTTTCTTCCTCCTTTCCTCCTCCCCAACTTCCTCCCCACCCCCAGTTGTACAATTGGTTTATAGCATATTGTCTTGTAAGTATCGCCATTGCATTGGTTTGGTTTGCCTTTGTCTCTCCAGTTTGATATTCCCTTCCCCTTCCCTAGTTTTATCACTATACATTTTTTGCCCACAATATTTCTCCCTAACTTTAAGTATGGAAAAGGCTCTGAGAGGTATTTTTAAAAATCTGATAATATCTCATATCATATAAGAAACATTTGTCATGAAAATATTATTTTTGGCACACTGCAAACATCAACTTATGTAGGAATAGTATCTATGAACAATTTACAATTATGCCATGTTTTGTCATGGAAGAGAAACCATAAATATTATTCCCTACCATGTGGACACTCAAAGATGTTAGGCTTTTCCACTTTGTGAACTGCACTTGAAAGGTGGAAAGGGAAGATTTTTTAGGGGGAAGACAGACCAGAAACCCAATTATTCTGAGATCGTTTTCCCCCCTTGTTAAGGCTAGTTTGCAAGTAAGACTTTTCTGGGCAAAGTTGTTATAATTTTATTACCCAGAGAAGTGTCACCATGAATGGTATACTGAGAAAACAATCAGCCTAAAAGAATCATAATAATCCATATGGTATGGGAACCTGTACCTGACATGTGGTAATTCTCAGATGAAAGTGAAACCGTAGGAAGACTCATAAAGATTATGGTCCCAGCAGAGCCCCTCTCTCCAAAAAGGAGCCAGAGGTTCTAATCCTTGTCAGTATCTTTCACATGACTTTGGATTCAAGGACCTGGACGTGGGCAATTGGTTTCAAAGTTCAAGCATAAATGCAACTGGGAGAAAATGAGGGAGGGGGAAACACTGTTCAAAAAGAAATGTGCTCATTCCCTTACTTATACATCACCATTACAATAAAAAAATTTTAAATGAAGCAAAACACAAATTATTTAAAACTCAGAATTTCATGAATATTTAGAAATCCCAAATCATAGTCTCAAAGATGGTAATGACATACCTTTGAAAACAAGAAGCCTGAGTCATATTGAATAGGATCACCACGTCAGCTCATCTCCTTCCTTGAGCGTTCTGTTAGCCAACATTTCATAGCAGTTAGCTTCTTCAGCAGTGTTTGATGGGGTAAAATCCAATAGGACTCAAAATACACCGAGAGCATAAATCTTCTCTGCTAGAGTTAAGAAAGCTTCACCCTTTCCCAATCCCTTTGCCACAATTCCACGTTTAATTCATTTCTGCACTGATGTCTCTCGATGGAGAGCTGTGATGATTGTCATATTCGGCCAATAAAGCACCCTTAAATGGGTTCATGTGCCTGACTCTGAGCCCCAGTTCTTATGTGTTTTCTCAGGCGCAGGTTGCCATGAGTTGAAGCATGTGATTGATGCTGCAATTGATCCAGCCGTGTCTGTGGATCCTTATGTGAATTTCTCAGAAACATGGAGGCAGTGGCAGAAATGAAAAAATGTTTTCTCAAGCAGCCTAATGAAACTCTGGCCAACGTGAAAGTGATGATGGTGAGTTGGATTTTTCCTCCGGTACTTTGTATCATAACTCACCCAGAAAAATCAGAGGCTGAGATTGTCATTAATAATGTCAGAGCAATTGGTGAACACGCTCTTTTACGTATAAATGGAGAGTGGGGTTTTTGTTTGTGTGTGTGTGTGTGTGTGTGTGTGTGTGTGTGTGTGTGTGTGTGTGCGCGTGCCAGTCCTAGGCTTTGACCTCAGAGCTCAGAGCCTGGGGATTTTCCCTGAACTTTTCTGCTCAAGGCTAATCCTCTACCAATTGACCTACAAGCTCCACCTCTTGCTTTTCTCGAGGACTTTCCTGCCTGTGCTGGCTTCAAGCTCATTTTCAAGACCTCACATTCAGCAAGCAAAAACGGTCAAAAACCTCTTTCAGTTGAGCAGAAATTTTAGCAGTCTTGTGGTAAAAGTGTGATATTGGAAGATTTCCAACTGCTGGGTTCTCGGCAAATAAGACTTATTGTATCTCTATGAGTACGTTATTTAAACATCTGCAAGCATAGGGAACCGTGAATCAATTGTACTTGTAGGAGATGCAGAAAGAGTGGCCTTCCTTTGGCCACAATTACTATGTACCGAGCAGTAGATCATCCGGTACTGCTTCTAGGATTCCTTGGATACTAGTTATTGCAGCTAAAGAAAACCCCCACCCATGCATACATGCACGCACATGCTCACACACACACACACACACATACACACACACACACACACGAGTAGTTTTAGCTTTCAATGCTTGACTCTGCAGGTAAGAACATACAAGTGACAGCCCTGTTCTGTTTTCCAGGATACAATATACAACAGTGTTCAGTGCAAGGAATATTAGCCTTTCACAATATCCCTGTCTGGGAGGACTGCCACAGACACCGATTGCAGATGCTATAAAACATGGCTTGTCTTTCTTATTTCTAACCTTTTGTAAAAGAGATGCAAGACAATTGTTGAAAACTCACCTACATTTTCATGCCAATAAACTACCTGCAAGCATGAATGTTCTGGGTTGTTATTCTGTGCAAATAGAGGCTTTGGAAGCCATCCTATCTGCACATGGTCCCAGTTATTCATTAAGGAGCCCCTGGGAGTCTTCAGGATGGAAGGGTCTGGAAAGCACTCTTCTCCTGAAGTCACTCCTCAGCATGGGTCCTCTCTCAGGGGAATCCCCTCCCTGCCTCCTCCCACCCCTGATGCATACAACTGTCTCTGAAGATAGCAGGCTGGTGGTGTGTAAAATTGGTTCAGATCAGCTTCCTCAGGCTACGACTTTCCCACCTGTGCCTGCTCCTCACTTCCCAAAGTGGAAGGAAGAAGAGGATCTAAAAGCCCGTGGACAGGCTCCCCTCTTCTCCTTCACTGCAAGACACCAGGGCCTCTCTGCAGAGTAAGGCAGGCTTATATAGATGTGATGCAAGACAATGACCTATGTCCAGAGAGAAATGCTCCCTTCTGCATCTGTGTCCAACACTTCTGTATGGAGGAGAGCAGAGCGACCTCTGAACTGACCCTTGGTCAGAGAACAAGAGAAGAGGGTGGGGAAAACTGGAGAGGATGACATAATATCTGTGCTTCATCATCATCATCATTATAGTTATAAGAGTGATATACAACGTGATTACAGCTACATAGCCTGGTAATGAGTAATTTTATTTTAAGATGTCACTCATCCCAGCCCCTCTCCAGTTTGTCCCACCTGTCCCCACACACAAGTTGTCTAGTTCCTTTTCCACTTAGTGTGCATTGAATACCGCTGCTGCATTTGTTCACCCTTGGTCCCTCCATAGCTGCTTTCTTGTTGATGCTAATGATGTTAATTCATGTGAAATATAGTTTGTGCTCACAGGGATTAACCATTTCTTCCTTTTTTTTTTTTTTTTGGCCAGTCCTGGGCCTTGGACTCAGGGCCTGAGCACTGTTCCTGGCTTCTTGCTCAAGGCTAGCAGTCTGCCACTTGATCCACAGCGCCCCCTCTGGCCGTTTTCCGTATATATGTGGTGCTGGGGAATCGAACTGAGAGCTTCAAGTGTAGGAGGCAAGCACTCTTGCCACTAGGCCATACTCCCAGCCCCGGATTAACCATTTCTAAACTCATGTGCAGTCCGGACAAAAGACAGTAACTATAGCAGCTATTTTTTTTTTTTTTTGCCAGTCCTGAGGCTTGAACTCAGGGCTTGAGTTCTGTGGTTGGCTTTTGTTTTGTTTTGTTTTGTTTTGTTATTTTGCTCAAGGCTAGCACTCTTGAGCCACACAGTACCACTTCTGGCTTCTTCTATATATGTGGTACTGAGGAATCGTACCCAGGGCTTTGGGTATAGGAGGCAAGCACTCTACCACTAGGCCGTATTCCCAGTCCCTATATATAGGAACTGTTACATATCGTGTTCACTTTTCCTCCTGGTTGAAGAGAGAAATTCCTCTACGTGGGTTTTAAGAAAAATCAATTCCCTTCTTACAGCAAAAGAGGTGCATTTTGACTCACAATGGCGATCTACTAAGAGTTGATTTGATCATAGAGTCTTCACATTTTTGTATTAACTATGCATTTTAAGGGGGTGTCCTCAACCCACTTTGCCACACATTTTTAGACCACAATACTTTCTTTTTCCAGACTTGAGGTCCAGAAAGAAAACTATATTGGGGTTAGGGAGGTTTCGTGTGGTGTCAGTAGAGAGGGAATGTCTGAGCAATTGGATTGCAGTGATTAGGAAAAGAGAGAGAGAGAGAGAGAGAGAGAGAGAGAGAGAGAGAGAGAGAGAGAGAGAGAGAGAGAGACCGCTAGTGTGTTTGCGAGCTAGTGTGTTTGCGAGCCGGACACTGTCAGTGACAGGTTAGTAGCAGAGCCAGAGGCTTGTTTCATCCATGGTCAAAGCATTTTATTTTTGGCATTGCATGACAGTAGCAAAACGCTACCATTTAACTTTAAGAAGTCGTTTTTCATCTCTTAAACCAGATCTTTAAAGATGTTGAAGGTTGCATTAAATAGCTCTTGTTGCAATGTTTGGGAGCCCTGCTGTAGTTTTTGGAGTTCAAGTTGGGTGTTAACTCATTGCTATGACGATATTGTCAAGATAAATAAAGTTGCTTTGACTTTCTGGAGGGACTGTTGAGTTGCCCATGTATATCACTTCGCATAAAATTTTTTTTTTAAGTTTGAGGGCTGGAAATATGGCCTAGTGGCAAGAGTGCTTGCACCCTATACATAAAGCCCTGGGTTCAATTCCCCAGCACCACATATATAGGAAACAGCCAGAAGGGGCTGTGTGGCTCAAGTGGCAGAGTGCTAGACTTGAGCAAAAAGAAGCCAGGGCCAAGGACTGGCAAAAAAAGTTTGAATTTGTAAAACAAATTTTTATAAAAAGGTAATCATTTCCTTGTAGGTTCTGTTGGTTTTTATCATTTCATGAAGGTTGCTACATCTTGGTAACAAGAATCCAGTGATGGCAGATGACACATGAAGTCAATTTTCAGGCATATGAAGAGTCTCTAAACTCTGACTTTTGTGCTTAAGAGGAAGTCAGTGCACAATGTTAGAAGACGTAATTGGCAATTCAGAGGTGAATGAAGGAATGAAGCATGGATGATTTTTTTCTTCTCCTGGGATAGGGCACCAAATAAAGTTTTAGAGATTACGAGACCTCTTGCCAGGCTTTGATGTGCAAGCTCAAGGTAATAATCACAGACACATAATGACCTTTTCTCAAATGTAGAGTCACTTTTTAACTCTGAGAATGAACAAGAAATGAATGTACAGGAACAGGTGATCTAGGGGAGGGCAGGGGCTAGAATCCACTCACTCAATGCCCTGAAGAACTGAAGGGCGTGACTCTAATAAGGTCACCAGAGAAGGAGGGATACATTAACAAAATATGTCATGGAGTTTGCTAATTATATGTTTGATACAATAAATATATATATATATGTATATATATGGTCACTAAAATATATCACTATGATCAGAATGTGCTCTTCACGTGTTATATTTAATACTATTTAATGTGAACTGTGAAGTATGATCACATTTATTGTATCCAATGAAAACTATTACTTAATTTTATAATTTTTATTTTTTGCAAACATCAATTATGCAAATGAGTTTCCTAGTAAGAATTTTGTGTGTATGAACAGTGGACTTTGCATAGGCTCACCCCATATAGCACACCCCCTTAGCCTTCTTCCCTCTAAACATTCAAAGAATATTTTGTGGATTTTATCAAGATGCCTTCCCATATGCTCTCTTCATACCCCCTCACCAATTATTTAACTTTTAAAATACATAGCACATAAATGAGCACTTAGGGAATCATGAATCTTCCTGTCATATGCCACTTCATTTTTTTAATATCCCGGACTATAAACTAAAAGTTTATATTGTTATGAGTTACATCAAAATTCTTTTCTGTGGGCTGGGGATATGGCCTAGTGGCAAGAGTGCCTGCCTCATATACATGAGGCCCTGGGGTCGATTCCCCAGCACCACATATACAGAAAATGTCCAGAAGTGGCGCTGTGGCTCAAGTGGCAGAATGCTAGCCTTGAGCAAAAAGAAGCCAGGGACAGTGCTCAGGCCCTGAGTCCAGGCCCCAGGACTGGCAAAAAAAAAAATTCTTTTCTGTGGGCTGGGGATATGGCCTAGTGGCAAGAGTGCCTGCCTCATATACATGAGGCCCTGGGTTCGATTCCCCAGCACCACATATACAGAAAATGGCCAGAAGTGGTGCTGTGGCTCAAGTGGCAGAGTGCTAGCCTTGAGCAAAAAGAAGCCAGGGACAGTGCTCAGGCCCTGAGTCCAAGGCCCAAGACTGGCAAAAAAAAAATTCTTTTCTGTGATTTCTGGACCAGTAGTAAACTAAAATAGTCTCCCTTTTTTCGTTCATTGGTGTGAGAGTCCCCAAAAGCCTAGCTGTGAGCCCCTAATGCCTCCTTCCCAGCATGAGCTCTCAGAACACTGAAAGTCTCCTGAAAAGGTCCACCAGTCCAGCCTTGATACAAATTCAGACTTCCATCCTGAGTGTAGGCTAATTCAACCCCAAGCTTTCTGGAAGCTTGGGAATAGACAAAAGCAAATTGTAAGTCACTTACTGCTTATCTTTGCTTCTCACGATAAAGAAGTCATTTTTCACTTGAATAAGACTCTATCATGTGATTGGTGCTTGTGACTTCAGGACATTGTGACCTCACTTTCTGTTCATAAGACACAGTACTCTATTCAAGAAATATCTTGTAAAATGGACCTTGGGGGCTGGAAGTTGGCAGAAGGGTTCAGGCCTCTGGTGCCCCAAACCTCCATTCGATGGCCTGGTCTCTGTTACTGCCTTGTTCCCAGTTGCAACCTGTTCCTCCTGGTGCTTGAACTCAGAGCCTGGGCGCTGTCCCTGAGCTCTTCAGCTCAATGCCGGTGCTCTACCACTTGAGCCACAATGCCACTTGCAGTTTTCTAGTGGTTCATTGGAGATCAGAGTCTCACAGAGTTTCCTGCTTTGGCTGGCTTTGAACTGTGATCCTCAGATCTTTTGAAATATTTTTGTGGGCCAACAAAACCCCAGTCCTTGAAACAGATACCTGAGGGCTACAGCTTTCTATATTTGAAATTACAGTTACTGATTCACATTCATTTGATACAGTCTGTGAAAGGAAGAAAATGGACTGTAACAGGGAGCTAGGATTGAGAGCCAGCATCTGCAGGTGAACTGCTTGGGCACTGGGATCATCGAGAGACCCTTTAGAAAGTCATGCCAGAAGCCAAATGTTCGCCAGCCCGAGCACCAAGACAGAGAACCCCTGTGGCCTTCTTCTCTCAGCCCAAGGGCCTACGGGCCAGCACATCCTGTGTGCCAGGGAGCGGGGTGACACCATCCACCTTGGGTGTAAATATCCCAACCCACCACCCTCGGGTACATTAGTTCCACGATTCAGAACTGAAATCTTAACAGAGGCCAGCATGGTGGCGCCTGCCCAGCCTCTTACAAATGCTGGAGGCCATACTGAATAGGATCACAGAAGCCAGCATGGTGGCCCCTGCTTAGCATCTTTGCTGTGCCAGAGCTCATATTGAATAGGATCTCAGAGTCCAGTGGGGAGCAAAGTTTAGAGGTCCTTCCTGAAAGCCACAGGCATTGCTTCAATGCAGGCCAAAGGCACTGGGTTCAAACCCTACAACCAAATGACCAATGATATTCTGACATGTACAGAAGGAAAGTTACATTTTCCTAACTTCAAGTATATGCATTTCCATGGAGGTCAATTTAAACTGTTTGTGATGCTGCTGTTGCTGCTGATGGCAGTGCTTTTCTCTATATGCTCTCTAATGCTATTACTTACCATTTATTTTGTTAAACTGATTTGGTGCTCAGTAGTGTACAGGATTCTCCCTGTTATTAGATTTTTTCCCAGTTATTTATTTAAATATAACTGCCACTTGACCAACTGTAAATTGTGAATTTCTGGTATTCATTCTGAAGAGTTAACTATGAGACTCCAGTTATCCGTTTTCTTTGTCTTCTATTTATTTATTCATTTTGGGGTGTGTGTGTGTGTGTGTGTGTGTGTGTGTGTGTGTGTGTGTGTGTTCTACCTCTACAAGGGATGGAACTCAGTGGTTCACGCTCTCCCTTGTCTGACTTGCTCAAGTCTGGTCCATGTCTCCAGTGTTAGAGATGGAGTCCCTAGCACCTTTATGCCCAGGCTGGCTTGTAACTGTGATGTGTGTGTTTCAAACTCTTAAGAGACCATGGTTACAGGTAAAAGCCACTGGGTCCAGGTGACCTAATCTTCTTTTATAAGTTTGGACAAATGTGTGAAGAAGAGGATTCACCATTATATAATGGATCACATGGAATAAACTCGCTGCTCTGAAAATCTTCAGTGCTCTATGTATCCTTCTATCCTCCCTTATCCATGAACTCCATTTAGTGTTTTTACTGTAGACATCATTTGGAATGTCTTATCTGGGAACCCAATAGGTTTTTCATATTTGATTCTTTCAATTCATCTTCTCCAAAATGGAGATATTTAAAAATATTTTGAAACACATCCATGGTGAAGACGCTAGTCCTTGAATGGATCCAAATAAAGGAGTAGGTTAATGTAATGTTTGTGTCTGTGTAAGTCACACACTCCAGTCTCCAGTCTCCAGTCTCATGTCATACAGTCTTGTGGGGTAAGTGCACGGTGAGTTCCTCATGCACCTGCTCTCCCATTACCACGGTACCCTCTCCCTTCTTATTTATTTATTTAGCCAGTCCTGGGGCTTGAACTCGCAGCCTGAGCACTGTCCCTGGCTTCCTTTTTCTCAAGGCTAGCTCTCTACCGCTTGAGCCACAGCACTACTTCTGGCTTTTTCTATGTATGTGATACTAAGGAATGGAACCCAGGCCTTCATGTATATGAGGCAAGCACTCTACCGCTAGGCCACATTCCCAGCCCTCAAGAAATTTGTATCTCCAAAATAACCAGAAAAAGTCAATTTGGAGACATGACTGAAATGGTAGAGACCAGCCAAGTAAGGAAGCTGGACAAACAGCATACTTTGAGTTAAAACCCTATAACTGAGTAATGATTAAAAAATACTCAAAAATGAATCAACCAATCAAAAAAAACATCACAGAAAAGAATTCTATTAATTATCATTTTAATCATTTTAAGTCTTATAAGCCACCTGGTTTTTTCTGTTTATTTGGTACCAAGGAATCAAACCCAGAGCTTTATGCAAGCTAGGCAAGTACTTTACCACATTCCCAGCCCATGAAATTACATTTTAATACACATAGAGCATGGCACTAAATTTTAAAGTTGAAATGTCCAGAACCCATATGAAAATTGCAAAACTACCACTCCTGAATTAGCATCTTATCAAGCCATTAAATACAAATAAAATAAAAAGAATTTATTAAGCCTTATTACACATAAAAGTTCAGGATGATGGAATTTACAATCTCATCCTGATGAAGTACAAAACAGCATGATTACGGATCAGCTTCAAAAGTTCTCAAATCACTTAAGTTTTAAAATATTGTCAATCCTAAAAAGGTATCAACAGGCATATACTTTGATCTTATCTATAAATCTTACCTGCAAGAAATGCTAACAAACCCTAAGCACATACATGGTTTCACATCACTTTGAAGTTAATGCCCTCCTCAGAAATTGGGTTAAGGTCTTGACAAAGTAGCTAACATTCAATGTGCCTAAGTACATTTACTTTTGAAAAACATACTTTTAGAGTGACTGATATCTTAATCATAGTACAACTCCAATCTAAAGCTATACAGTATGCCTTAACATTTCCATTACACCCTTTAAAAAGTTGACATAATTGTGCTAGTCTGGTTCTGATCATAAGATGTGGTCTTGGTAACCAGTTTAAGCTGCTGCTCACATATTTCTTTCAATCTTTCGATCTGTGGAATATATTCTTGATTCATCAAATTGCCAACATCTTAGAAAGCAGTTAGGAAATTCTTCTTTTTCTGTTCTAATATATCAGTAAGCTCCTTAAAATACTGGAGAACAACTTCCTTGTCACTTTGGACCATTTTCTATGAATGGGATTTCTGTTCTTCCAGCTTTTCAATAAGACAAGTAATATCTGTCCAATATGCATCAGTAAGCTGCTGAAGCAAACTTCGAGGTGTGTCCTTTTCTTTCAGATAAGCACTCTGAAGGTCATCTATAGGATGACCATGATGTTGACCTATAGTTAGGCAATGACAGCAAATTAAGTTTTTATCCAGCAGACAATAAACATTCAATGATTGCCTATAATGTTCAGGGCAGGTGACAATATCTGGATGATCTTCCTGCTGATACTTTTCAATGATAGCCCTTAATGTAAAATTAACAGGTAAAGATTCAATACCACTTGGAGCAATTTCAATAATACTTCTGCAATTAGGGCACTTGAGTGGAATTCGCAAAGGTCTCCATATATAAAAATCACCATATGCCTGAAGAACGTTTTCCAAACAATTTCTACAAAATGTATGAGAACATGGTAATACACGAGGATCTTCAAAAATGGGACACTTTAACTCATTCTCAAAATTGTCCATTTCCTTTTTGTGTCGATTTCCTGGTTTGGATACTGAGTATCCTTTATCTCCACCTTTTCCTAATTCTTGTATTCTTTTCTGTGAGGAGGCAGACGTGGGAGGAGCTCGGAGCTCGGTTGGAGCAGAGCCCAAAGCCGGCTCCAGGGTGCCACTCAGACAGCAGCAAAGGGTGGTGGGGCGACCCCGGCTCCTCCCTGGGAGCCACTGCAAGTGTCAGAAAAGAATTCGTGGTCAGAGAGGCAGAGGACATCCTGCCATGGTGTTTGGGCAGGAGACGGCTCAGAGAGGTGAAGAGGGAAGGTCAGATGTGGACCAGCTGAGACCTTCAAACACTGGGGAATTTGGGCTGGAGGGGGAGCTTTTAATGACAGCACTGTGTTCATTGCCAGTGAGAGGACAAAACTTCACAATCCAAACCATGCACACTGCAGCTCTGTCGGGATTCTAGGGGAAGCAGGACTGAATGAATGTTCAAAAAGGTGACCGAGCGCACGAAGTAACGCGATGTCTCCATCAGGACCAAGGCATGTGCCAAGGACGCGCCCCTGTACCCAGGATGAAAGTGCTACTCTCTCATGAAGTGTGGTGCAAATGAGGTCTACCTTGCACACTTTTCATGGTGCAATGGGTACTTTTATCTATATAATCATTTTTTCTTTATATTACACACATATAGCAAAAGTGAAATTTAACGGAAGTCATTGCTAGAGTATGGCAAGCTTGGAACTGAGCCATGTTGACAAAGGCATTTCTCTGTGAATCCAGTTTGGTCAATCGTTTATTGATGAATAAGTGGTAGTTGATCAAGAATCAGCAGTACTTATCTGATATGTCTCACCAAAATGGTGAGAAAAAGGAACAAAGGGAGAATTCATGCAACAGCTGTACTCACAAGATTCTGTGCTGGAAATTAACTTTACAACTTGGAGGGAGGGGAACAGATGAGAGGGAAAATGGGAGAAAACCAAGGGAGGGGGAAACAACATTCAGCAAGAAATGTTATCACTTAAAATCTTACTCATTCTCTTACATTTGTAACAGTAACCTCTCTGTAATTACCTTTACAATACAACTAAATCTTAAAGAATCAATGGTGGGGACTTCCGGGAAGACGGCCGAGGAGCAGCAGAGCCCTAGCTGAGCTCCCTCCAACATCGCAGTTTTCTCACCTCATAGAAACTTTTACTCCTAGAAAGACAGCCAGAGTAAGTTCTAACAGTACAGGGATTCTGGCCAGGAAGGAAAAATCGACTTTGCTCATCTGAAAACACAGATTTGAGCTCCGGGCGGCGTCCCACCGCTGCGCCAGTGCCGGCGCCGGCACAGCGACTGGCAGAGCGCCTAGCACAGCAACCTGCACTCCGCACGGCTAAAGCACACAGCATAGACCAGCGAGAAATACTCCAGACGGCGGCTGAGCACGAACGACCTGAAATCGCAGAGAAAGCGTGAGTACCCCACGAAAGATATTCTCACTCATGCCCACAGAGCAGATTCTGGAAGGCAGCCTTTCCCCCACCGCCAGAGCAAAGCGCCATCTTTGCCACTGGCATAGGGTCAGACCAGATTGGAACTAAAGCGGGCCTGGGGAAAGCGAGGCCAAAGGAGCCATCTTTGAAAAGGGCAAGAGGGACCACCGACCAGTGAGAGCGAGCTCCACCCAGGAGAACGCCCCCCGCCCTGGCGGGAGGCGAGTCCTGGGCCTCGGCTTAGCCAGAGGTGCCCCACCCTGCCCACCGGAATTCCTAAATTTATAGCAAAAGCGGCCAGCAGCTACCGGCGGCACGTAAACACCAGATGGGGGAACAAACAGTTCCTGAGACAGCTAAATGGTCCCGTCACAGAGGAAGCCCAATTCCCAGCCTGAAACGGAGCTGCATTCCATAGCCACCTCCTCCAAGGAGGCAGCCTCCCCCAGGCAAGCAACTCTCAGCCAGGTAAAACAGCCCAGAGGCGAGCCTCCCTGCTGAGTCCACAGCCTATTCAAAGCCAGGCATCAAAGGCAGCGGCCCCTCAGCAGACAGAGGAGCCACAGTTCCCGAGACTGCTCACGTCCCCATCTACAGAGGATGCCCAGGGCCTGCCTGCAAGCTGTGCGAACCTCAGAGACCCAGGATTGCACCAACAGGAGAGAAGGGTCAGAACAGATCCACCCCTTGCAAACTGAAATCAAGTCAAACCAGCCAATCAGGATAATAGACTGCAGACCATCGCAAGGAAACCAGAGACTGTGGAAAGACTACCCAAACAAGGAGGACTCCATTTTTTTTTCTTTTCAAACATTTTTTAAACTTTCAAAAAAATTTTCTTTTTAATTTTTTCACTTTTGAAATTTCGTTGGTTTTTTGTTTGTTTTCCATTTTTACCGGTTTGTTTTATCAAGTTTTTTTCTTTTTGTTTGTTTGTTTGGATTGTTCCTTTTCTGTTTCTTTTTTCTTTTTATTTTTTTTCATTTTTAAATAATTTTTCTCTGTTTTGTGCATCTGTCTTCCAGTATTTTTACTTTATTTCTCTTTGCATTCTCTTTCTTTAAAAATTACTTTCCGATGAATAACACCTCCACTCTTTTCTGCTAACTCTCCATTGTCTATGATTTTAACCTTGTTCTTTCTACTGATTCTACTCTTCTCCACATTTCCACGTCACTAAAACTAAACAAAAATCACCCCCCAATACATTTTACTCTATTCTCTTTACTACCTCCAACTTACCCTCCTGACTTACTGCCTAGACCTCCAGGTTCCATTCACTCCTGGTTATTGGATAGAGGGTATCCCAGCTTAATCCGAGTGAATCAAAGGGGTTCATAGAGAAAGCCAGTCCTAAAGGAACTTAATATAAAAACAAGAATCGCGTATAGGGTTGTAACAGTAAATAAGTAACTACTGAATACAGGGCCCAGGATCGGTTGTTATATTGAATTATTCTTTAGGAACACCAAATCTAATTTTATAAACAGGTATAAAAGGTATCTGTATATAATTGTGAACTTGTAAGATTTACACAAGAGTGCTTGGTAAGGGCTGCTTTGGGTCTTAAATGGTGCTCACAGGTGCTGGTAGACTGGCATTCCCAATCCAAATGGGCAGAAGGAACACAAGAAAGATGGTAAACGGCTGGGGATATAGCTTAGTGGCAAGAGTGCCTGCCTCGGATACACGAGGCCCTAGGTTCGATTCCCCAGACTACATATACAGAAAAAAAAACGGCCAGAAGCGGCGCTGTGGCTCAAGTGGCAGAGTGCTAGCCTTGAGCTGGAAGAAGCCAGGGACAGTGATCAGGCCCTGAGTCCAAGGCCCAGGACTGGCCAAAAAAAAAAAAAAAAAAGAAAGATGGTAAACAATGAAGTCTTATCCCTCACTCAAAACAAGCAGGAAGCAGAGCAGTCAATCAAAGACATAGAAGAGAACCCCCAAAATGCTCTACAAAGTCTACTGACAAACATGATAAATGAAAAGTTTGAATCTCTTCAGTCAATTATTCTAGAGCGTGAGGAGGCAGAGCAAAAATTAATGGAGAATTTCATGGCATCCACAAATAGAAAGATAAATGAACTTCAACAGTCAAATGAAAAGATAGCTACACAGATTAAAGATTTGAGAGACAACAATCAAAACCAAAGTAATGAAGTTAATGAAGTAAAGAAATCCATACAAGACCTAAAAAATGACATGGAAATCATCAGGAAACACCAGTCCAAAGGAAAAGAGATTCAAAATCAAATAGCTAGCCTACAGTCCCGACTAACTGAAGCAGAGGATCGAATCTCAGCAGCTGAAGATTCCTTAGATTCTATGGAGAAAGGTAAAAAATCAATACAAATCCAGTCCAATCAACAAAACAGATCGCTACACGAGATTCAAGACACGAGAAGGAAGCCCAATTTAAGGATAATAGGTATTGAGGAAAACTTGGAGAAAGAGGTTAATAGGATAGGCAATCTATTTAACAGAATATTAACTGAGAACTTCCCAAATATCCAGAAGGAAAGACCTATACAGATACAAGAAGCATTTAGAACCCCAAACCGACCAGACCAGAATAGGACATCCCACCGACACATTGTGATCAAAGCAGGATCAGGAGAGTACAAGGAAAGAATCCTTAAAGCTGTTAGAGAGAAGAAAACAATCACATATAAAGGAAAAGCAATCAGAATTACCCCAGACTTCTCAGCAGAGACCATGAAGCAAGGAGCCAAACTCTCAATCAAGCCGAAGGTCAAATAAAAGTCTTCCACAGTAAGGAAAAACTGAAACAATATATCTCCACTAAACCAGCTTTACAGAAAATCCTCACAGATGTACTATACAGGGAAAATAATCAAGATCCCAATACAGACAGAGAAATGATCCCTAAATAGTAAACATCAGATCAAGAAATGGGAAGACACCGCTTTAAACAAGATAGTGATAATGATAGGAACAAATGATCATCTCTCAATTCTAACTCTCAACATTAATGGACTTAATTCTCCAATCAAACGACATAGGCTCATTAGTTGGATCAAATATCAAGATCCATCTTTCTGCTGCCTCCAGGAGACACATCTATCCAGCAAAAGTAAACATCTTCTAAAAGTGAAAGGCTGGAATCAAATCTATCAAGCAAATGGCCCCCATAAGCAGGCTGGAGTTGCAATCCTAGTATCAGACAAAATTGACTTCAAATTAAAAAAGGTAAGAAGAGACAAAGAAGGTTACTTCATATTAGTAAAGGGATCTCCCCTACAGGAAGATATAACCATTCTAAATATCTACACACCAAATGCAGGAGCACCCAACTTCATCAAACAAACTCTACTGACTCTAAAAACACTCATAGACCCAAACACATTGATAGTTGGGGACTTTAACACTCCACTATCACCTCTGGATAGATCAACACGCCAAAAACTGAACAAAGAAACCACAGATCTTAATAATTGCATAGACCAGCTAGACTTAATCGACATCTACAGAATATTCCACCCAGCAACAACAGAATACACATTCTTCTCCGCAGCACATGGAACATTCTCCAAAATAGCTCAAATCTTAGGGGACAAAGAAAATCTGTACAAATTCAGAAGTACCAAAACCATTCCCTGCATTCTCTCAGACCCCAATGGAATAAAATTAGAGCTCAACTCAAACAGCCACCACAGAAAATCCTACAATTCATGGAGACTAAACAACACACTGCTGAACTATCAGTGGGTCATTGAAGAAATTAAAATGGAAATTCAAATGTTTTTGGAATTCAACCAAGTTGAGGACACAAAGTACAAGCTCCTTTGGGACACAGAAAAGGCAGTACTCAGAGGAAAATTTATATCTCTGAGTGCATACACCAACAAACTGGAGAAACAGCAACACAATAATTTAAGGAAGCACCTTAATTTTCTGGAGAGAGAACAACAAGCCAAACCCCAAGTCAATAGACTGAAGCAAATAATTAAACTCAAATCAGAATTAAATTAATTAGAGACAAAAAAAACATGGAAAGAATCAACAAAACAAAGAGTTGGTTCTTTGAAAAAATCAACAAGATAGACAGACCCTTGGCAAACCTGACTAAAAAACAAAGGCAGCACACTCAAATAAACAAGATAAGAGATGAAACAGGTAACATCACCACAAAAATAACCGAAATTCAGAAAATAATAAGGGACTATTTTGCAAACCTTTATGCCAACAAATTCAAGAACTTGGAAGAAATGGATGATTTCCTAGAAAAAATTGATATCCCCAAACTCAACCATGAAGATTTAAACCTTCTAAAGAGACCCATATCCAGTACTGAAATAGAAATGGCAATAAATGATCTCCCATCCAAGAAAAGCCCAGGTCCAGATGGATTCACTGCAGAATTCTACAAGGCCTTCAAAACAGAACTCACACCAATATTTCTCAAACACTTCAATGAAATTGAAAGAGAACGTTCACTACCAGACTCATTCTATGAAGCCAGTATAACCCTCATCCCAAAACCAGGCAGAGACTCATCACGGAAAGAGGACTACAGACCGATCTCCTTGATGAACATAGACGCAAAAATTCTCAACAAAATTCTGTCCAATCGACTTTAACAGGTCATCAAAAAACTCATACACCACGATCAAACTGGATTCATCCCAGGGATGCAAAGTTGGTTTAATATATGCAAGTCAATTAATGTAATCCACCACATCAACCGGAGCAAGGTAAAGAACAACATGGTTTTATCTCTGGATGTGGAAAAAGCGTTCGATAAAATCCAGCACCCATTTATGCTAAAAGCCCTGGAAAAACTGGGATTTCAGGGAACATTCCTGAGTATAATCAAGGCAGTTTATGACAAACCAACAGCAAGTATACCTCTAAATGGGGAAAAACTAAAGCCATTCCCTTTAAAATCAGGAACAAGGCAGGGATGTCCACTCTCTCCCCTGTTCTTCAACATAGTACTAGAATTCCTAGCCAGAGCAATTAGGCAAGAAGAAAATATAAAGGGGATCCAAATAGGAAAAGATGAAGTTAAACTTTCTCTCTTCACAGATGACATGATCCTATACCTAAAGAATCCCATAGACTCTACCCCCAAGCTAAGAGAGGTGATCCAAAACTTTGGCAAAGTTGCAGGATATAAAATAAACCTTCAAAAATCAACGGCCTTTCTCTATGCTAACGACCCGAAGACCGAGGCTGAAATCAGGAAAGCAACTCCTTTTGCAATAGCCCCCCAAAACATAAAATACCTAGGAATAACCTTAACCAAAGAAGTGAAAGACATCTTTGATGAGAACTTTAAAAGATTGAAAAACGAAATTAAGTCAGTACTAAGGAAATGGAAAAACCTCCCATGATCCTGGATTGGGAGGATTAATATAATCAAAATGGCAATATTGCCAAAGGCTATCTACAAATTCAATGCAATACCCATTAATATCCCAACACCATTTTTTAATGAAATAGAGGAAGCAATCCAGAAATTCATATGGAACAATAAAAAACCCAGAATAGCAAAAACAATCCTAAGCAGAAAGAACAGTGCTGGAGGAATTACAATACCCAACTTCAAGCTGTATTATAAAGCTATAGTAATAAAAACAGCTTGGTATTGGCACCAGAACAGGCCTGAAGACCAATGGAACAGAATTGAAGACCCAGAAATGAACCCACAGAACTACCCCTACTTAATCTTTGATAAAGGAGCTAAAACAATAGTATGGAAGAAAGATAGCCTCTTTAACAGGTGGTGCTGGCAAAACTGGTTCAACACATGAAGCAAACTAAAACTAGATCCTTATATATCACCCTGCACCAAAATCAACTCCAAATGGATTAAAGACCTCGAAATCAAAACAGACACCCTGAAAACACTAAAGGAAGGAGTAGGAGAAACACTTGGGCTCCTTGGCACAGGACGGAACTTCCTTTACAAAGACCCAGAAAGGCTACAAATCAAAGAAAAGTTGGACAAATGGGACTGAATCAAACTGCAGAACTTCTGCATGGCAAAGGACATAGCTTGCAAGATAAACAGAAAGCCCACAGACTGGGAGAAGATCTTTACCGGCCATTCAACGGACAAAGGCCTCATATCTAAAATATAAGCAGAACTAAAAAAATTACCTTCTTCCAAAACAAAACCACAAAGAACCAATAGCCCCCTCATCAAGTGGGCTAAAGACTTACAAAGAGACTTCTCTGATGAGGAAATGAGAATGGCCAAGAGACATATGAAAAAATGCTCTACATCACTGGCCATAAAAGAAATGCTAATCAAAACAACATTGAGATTCCATCTCACCCCAGGCAGAATGTCATATATCAAGAAAACTAACAATAACAATTGTTGGAGGGGATGTGGCCAAAAGGGAACCCTACTTCATTGTTGGTGGGAATGTAAACTGGTTCAGCCACTCTGGAAAGCAGTATGGAGATTCCTCAGAAGGCTAACCGTAGACCTCCCCTATGACCCAGCAGCCCCACTTTTGGGTATCTATCCAAAAGACCACAAACAAAATCACAGTAATGCCACCAGCACAACAATGTTCATCCCAGCACAATTTGTCATAGCGAGAATCTGGAACCAACCCAGATGCCCCTCAGTAGATGAATGGATCAGGAAACTGTGGTACATATACACAATGTAATTTTATGCCTCTATCAGAAAGAATGACATTGTAAGGAAATGGAAGGACTTGGAAAAAGTTATACTAACTGAAGTGAGCCAGACCCAAAGAAACATGGACTCTATGGTCTCCCTTATTGGGAATAATTAGCACAGGTTTAGGCAAGTCATAGCAGAGCATCACAAGACCCAATAGCTATACCCTTATGGACACATAAGATGATGCTAAGTGAAATGAACTCCATATTATGGAAACAATTGTTATATCACAGTTGTAACTACTTTCAACTTCCCATGTGTATCTGTAGCTTCTATTATTGATGATGTTCTTGTATCACCTTCCTGTGGTTGTACCTACACTATCTCTGTAATCTTATCTGAGTATATTGGAAACCGTGTATACTGGTATTGGATGCAGGAAATTGAAAGGGAATACCAAATTTGAAAGACACAGGGTAAAAAAAGACAAACCACTACAAAAGCAATACTTGCAAAACTGTTTGGTGTAAGTGAACCGAACACCTCCGGGTGGGGGGGCGGGAAGGGGAAGGGGGAGGAGGGAGGGGGGTATGAGGGACAAGGTAACAAACAGTACAAGAAATTTATCCAATGCCTAACGTATGAAACTGTAATCTCTCTGTACATCAATTTGATAATAAAAATTTGAAAAAAAAAAGAATCAATGGTGGATTGACTTACTTACTTACTTTCTTAGATTAGTCAAACAGGGGCTGGGGGCTCTCATTGTGATGTTTCTGCAAATGTTTATAGCACATGCCTCTGTATTATAATCTGTCTCTCCCTCTGCCTGCCTTCAAATTGAAATCATTCCACCACGTTTCAGTGTTCCGTTTTCATAGTTGCAAAACATCCAGTTTCATATTATTCAACCTCGTTCACCCTATTTCTGTTTTATTTCTATTGATATAGCTTTTCACTCTATTTCAAATTTTTAGTACAGGCACTTTAAATTGTAGACTTTGTGCAAGAGAATTGTGACACTGACAACTGTAGGAAGTTTTGACCCAGGGATTTCTGCTATATCACACAATTCTGGCACACTACTACATCCTTCAGTATTGGGAATAGCTTACCACAGAGCACCATTTATTTATAAGGTAGGGGCACACACACACACACACACACACACACACACACACACAGAGTAACATATAGATGTCCCACAAGTAAAAGTTGATGTCTGAAATGTGTTTCCTGTTCTGTATTTCATAGATTGGACACGTGTGGAACGCTGTGCATTCATGACAAGTCACCCAGAATAACCTCATGCCCCCCACATCCTCTACTGTTCCCCGCTGATTATGTGACTGTCTCCTTTATTCTGTAGCTCTTGAATATCGCTACATGTTAACTCTGTAAGCTTGAATTTGCCTACTTTCAGTTGTTTCCACATACTTGGTAGCTCCTTGTTTTAGTGGCAATAATACCTATTACCCAGATGCTCCAAGGTTTCTCTATTTACCTTGTGAAGGACAGTCGGGCTGCTTGCACATTTGGGGACCTCAAGATCTTCCAGTTGGTGTATGATTCCTCTGAAATGGCATGTGTTTATGAATTATTGAAATCTCTCTCGTTATTTCTACTTCATGAATTACAGAAAGTCTCCACGAGTTTTTTATACTGCCTCCTTGTGGTGGACATTACTCCCTGCTATTCTTGCTGAACTGTGAATTTGAGACTCTCCAATGGTATCAGTTATCCAGGTTTTGAAAACCTGTGTCTATTGATGGAGATGGTCCCCAATGGGAAAGACAGATTTTCACAAAATGTTTCCAGGCACACATACGATGAGGAGGGGCACTGGTGGGATCTCAGTCAGTGATGACTGATTCTTTGTAGGAATGTGCTACACCTTGACTGCTGTCACCAATCTCGGTTGAGGAGTGCAAAGTGGGTCATCATAGGAGCATGCTCCCATACAACAGAAGTGCTTCCACTCTCCTGTGTGCGGTGGGCTCTCCATCAACACTGGAGGCGTGATACACAGAGAAAATTCAGATTCTAAATGTTCTCCATGCTCCTTTCTTCCCAAAGAGCCAGCTTGCAAGGGAGTCTTGGATTGGAAATTCACAGGCCTTTCGTGTAGGAATAGTTTTAGTCAAAAATAAAAATAACAGAACCTATAGGCCCATGGTGGCCACAGAGTAACTGTGGGGGATGGAGCCCTTGGTTTCTATTTCAGTCATTTAGCAACTATTTGCCTGCTTCATAGAAAAGTAAATGGCTGGTATTCTTGATTCCTACAAGGAAAAACAAAATGATGGCAATTTAAAATATGTTTTGTCGGGGGAGGGGAGATGGTGCTGTCACAATAGGGAGGCATCCCAACTAGCCCCAACCAAATAGTGAGCTGGGAACTCCAATACCCAATGCCTCATCAAGAGACCAGCACACCCAACAACCAGAACCAACAGAGAAACACAGGAAACACAAAAGAACAAAGAAAGAAAAGCCTATAACCTGCACAGGGCCAGAAAACCTACAGGGTTCCCTTCCCACTCGGCCTGAACAGGGCCAGGCTGGGAAAGCAGCCCCAGCACTGGTAAACGGGACCGCAGACCATCAGCAACCATCAGCAAACACAGAAGCAACAGCAGAAAAGTCCTGCCAGGAGCACAGAGACCAGAGAGCAGGAGCTCCATGTGCCCCAGACTGTGTGCAGACCGGACCAAGAGGGATGGCGGCACAGTACCGGAGGTACGGTACCAAGCGGCCAGAACCAGACAGCAACAGCTGGGGAACCGGGCGGCACAGTCAGGGAGAGCCAGGACTAACACCACCAACAATCGATCGCCACACCCCAGCCCAGGAAATCCCACAGCAGCATGGGACACACACATAATACAGAACCAGTAAGTTCCCCATTACCCCCCACCCCCCAATGGGAGATCAGCTCTGGCAGAGACCCAAAACCTGTTGTAGAGCTCATCACAAGGGGACAAAGAAGCTAGAGCTCCCTCCCTCCCCCTCCCTACCCCGAGGGAACAGAAGAGCCCCAAATCTGGCAGCTGTAGCTCCTGGGAGGACACAGGAGCTAGCAGCAGCAGAGCAGCACCCAACAAAGTGGCTGGGAGACACCTTAAGCCAGCGTCCCCAAAAGACCCAGCTGGAGAGCCTGAATCTGTCCACACCAATGCCTCCCCCACACACACAGCAGGGACCTTGGGACTGGTAGGCATTTGAACGCCACCTGAGGCACCCTTTTCTGTGTGGACGCTTTGAACAACAGTCACAGGCTTGCTGGTGTGCAATACCAGCCCAGCAGGGTCACCTTGCCCAAGCACATGCCCCTGACCCCACAGCGGAGTCGCAGAGAGTCTGTGGGTACCAACCCACGCCCAGACACTGGAACCTGCTGGGGACCATGCATACGGCCCCCATAGTAGATTCACGAGAGGTCACAAGCACCCTCCAACAATCCAGGGCAGCGCGCCCCCAAAAGAAGCACAAGAGGGCACATGCACAAGCCCCACATAGGGCCAGCATGGGTCACCGTGCTAGCCCTACAGCAAGAGGATCTCGCACCCAACCCCCTGCAGGAGCGCACAAGTGGGCAAGCTGCCCCTCAGCAGCAACACCCACTCTGATAGGCGCACTCCGCACAGGTGGGCAGGGCCCCCCAGTGGCAACACCTGCTCTGATAGGCACACTCCACACAGGTGGGAGGGCCACCCCTCAACAGCAACACCTGCTCTGACAGGAACACTCTGCACAGGTGGGTGAGCCACCCCTCAGCAGCAATACTCAATGTGAGAGGTGAGCTCCTCTGACCCACAACTACAGGGGAAAGAATGAAAGAAGAGAAAAGTCTCCATGCCACACTGAATCAGCAACCCACGAACCCCCAACATGGGTGCACAAAGTCCAGCACAACACAGCGGCAGAGCACAGTCCTGCAGAGAAAGACGTGGAACCTAACCACCCCTAACTGTAGTGAGGGTTACTGCCTCGGCAACAACCAACATGGTCACACTCACCCATAGGGCAGTAAGGTTCAACAGCCAAACTCAAACCCAGAGCCAGGATACAAACAAGTCCCCACTGACAGACCAGAAGGAAACAGCACAAAGCCAACCCAACGTCGCCACCTACAGGCCCCTGAAAGTGCAAAAACTCCAGATGCATAAATAAAAAGAAATATTACAAAGTTCATGAAAGATCAAGCAAACTTGTCAGCTCCAAAAAGTAGTACGACCGAGGAGGAGATGGAGAATAAAAAAACAACTAAGGCTAAGATAGCAGAAATGATCAAAAGCCTCAGGACCAAATTCAGAAAACAACTCCAAGAGTTTAGAATGGAAATCTCATAGGACCTTCAGAAAGTCAAGAAAGGAAGGGAAGCAAAAATATATACAGTCTACTCCTCCGTTAAAGAAGACCTTACCATCCTGAGAAACGAAATGCATGAAAAAATAGACTCAAAACAAACTCGTAAAAAGAAGAAATTAGCACAATGAGAGCTGATCTGGCAACCATAAACATCTCACTTGCCTCAATGCAAACCACACCTGAAGCCACATCACAAAGTATTGATCATCTTGATGAAGTCTGTCTGCCCTTTCCTCTTCTTGGCTCATCCAGTTGGGGTGTGTTTTCCCATCTCTGCCGCAGGTCAGGAGAGCACGGGAGGCTAAAAAGCCCAACACGGCATAGTCTGACACTATCTGGGGAAGAAAACATGAAGCCCCAAGAAACGTATCTTTTCGGTATTCTCAAGGCTTGGTAAAGGGAGAAAATGGTAGATTGCCAAAAACTAAATTTCTGGCTTCTGTAGGAGGGTGAGAAAGATGGCGCCGAAAGAATAGGGAGGCACCCCAACTCGCACCAACTGAATAGCGAGCTGGGAACTCCAACACCCAACACCCCATCAAGAACCCAGCAAAACCAGCATCCAGAAGCAGTGGAGAAACGCAGGAAAACAAAAAGGAGCAAAAAAGAAGAACCGAAAACCTACACGGAGCCGGAGATTCACCGGGGTACCCTCCCCCCACCAGCCGACCCTGGCCCAAACAGGGTCAGGCTGGGAAAGGGGAACCCAGCGATCGGCAGACAGGCTGCCAGGAGCGCAGAATTCATATAGCGGGAGACCCCACGGACACAAGGCAGGGTGCGGACCAAGACACACACCAGCAGCGACGAGAAGGTCGGGTCCACACCGGGTTCGGACAAGGGAACCCAGCGCGGCAGAAAGTGGGAAAGGGGGAAGCCACCACGACACTTCGCCAACCCCTGAAGGGCCAACGGCTGTGCGGGACACACACACAAAGCAACAAAAGTGAGTCCCCCATAATCCCTTCCCCCAACGGGAAACCCAAGCCCAAAAAGAAGCTAGATCTCCCTCCCTCCCCCTCCCCACTCCCGAGGGAACAAAGAACCCCCAAATCAGGCGGGAAGCTCCCATCAGGTGCTGGGAAGCCAGTTTAGCAGGGGAAGGGCGGAACAGCCCCCAGCCCCCACAGGTTCCTGAACTGGCAGAACCGGCCCCGTCCCCTTCCCAACAGGGGCGGGGGGACGGCTGGCAGGGCAAGCCCCACCCGAAGCACCTGGACCTTGCGGACTCTTACAACTAAAATCACAGGCGCTGGTGGGCAATACCAGCCCAGCAGGGTCACCTGAGCCTGATCACGTCCCCCCCCCTCGCAGTGGAGGCGAGGTCTGAGGGTGCCAAGCCACACCCAGACAGTCGATCCCACTGGGCCCCACACATACCGCCCCCCCCAACGGACTTGGGGGAGGGCGCAAGCACAACCCAACAACCCAGGACTCGCTCTGGGAGGCATATCCCGCTAAAGTGCATGTTGTAGTGGACAACAGCGCACATGAGGGCGGGGGCCCCGGACAGCACCCCCTCTGGTAGGCGTGTACCCTGCACTGGTGGGCGGGGCCACAGCGGCAGCACCTGCTGCCATAGATACGCCTACACAGGAGGGAGGAAAGAGCTACAAACCAAATCTGAGAAGCCACCCAGATTTCCAGATGCGCAAATCACAAAGAAACATAACTCAGTTCATCAAAGGACAAGCTAAATCGCCAGCTCCAAAAAGCAGCACGACTGAAGAGGAGATGGAGACTAAAAAAGCAAATGAGGCCATGTTAACAGGAATGATCGAAAGCGTCAGAAATGAAATCAGAAAACAATTCCAGGAGTTTAGAGCGGAAATCTGGAAGGACACCCAGGAAGCCAAGAAAGAAATGGAAGCAAAAATGGATACAATGCAAGCCTCGTTTAAAGAAATGGAAGCAAAAATGGATACAATGCAAGCCGCCTTTAAAGAAAATCTCCACATCCTGAGAATTGAAATGCATGAAAAAATAGATTTAAAATACAACTCTTTAAAGGAAGAAATTTCCACGATCAGAGCTGATATGACAACCATGAATAGCTCTCTGACATCCATAAACTCCGCAATTGAAACCATAACACAAAGAGTGGACCATATAGAATCCAGAATCTCTCGCCTGGACGATGAAGCAGCTGACAACAACCAGAAAATGACCACACTCCAAGAAAGGGTTAAGTTTCCGGGAAGATTAATCCAGGAACTAATGGACAAAGACAAGAGATATAATCTGCGCATAATTGGAATAGAAGAAGGAGCCGAATATCAGAACAGAGGGCTTAATCATGTTCTCAATAAAGTTATTGCAGAAAACTTCCCCAATCTCACAGGGGACCCCATCCAGGTAACCGAAGCCTATAGGACACCTGGCAGGCCAGACCCCAGGAAAACCACCCCAAGGCACATAATATTCAAGACTACAGACCTCAAGATTAAAGAGCGAATTCTGAATTCAGCCAAAGCGAAGAAGGAAACTTTTTTCAATGGGAAGAGGATTCGAATAACATCCGACTTATCCACACAAACTTACCAAGCTCGAAGTGAGTGGAAGAACACCATCCAAGTACTCCAGAATAACAATTTACAACCTCGGAAAAAATATACAGCGAAATTGGAGTTCACATTCGAAGGGAGAAACAGATCTTTCCACACCAAAGAGGAGCTAAAGGAGTATGTGAATAAAATACCAGCCCTACAGCGAATATTAAGAGGGGAAGCCCACCCAACAGAGATCATAAAAGACACACAGACAGAATCAGAAAGAAACTTCAATAGCCAAAGTCCAGCAGAAAGACCAGCTCACTAAAGACAAGAAGAAAAAAAAAGAGGAAAAAACAGCCCAACAAGAAAATGGAAGGAGAAAAAACACCCTTATCCTTGATCTCTTTAAATATAAATGGCTTAAACTCCCCGATTAAGAGGAGCAGAATGGCAGAATGGATTCGCAAACAAAAAGCTGACATCTGCTGTCTACAAGAGACCCACCTTACAGCAAGGGACAAAAACAGGCTTCGAATGAAAGGATGGAGCAAGATCTACCAAGCAAATGGACCCACCAAAATGGCAGGTGTAGCCATTCTGATCTCAGACAAGCTGGACCTCTCTTTAAAGTCCACTCAAAAAGACAAAGAAGGACACTACATTTTAATACAAGGAAAAAATCCAGAATCAAGACATCACGTTGATAAATGTATACTCACAGAACAAAAGAGGCCCGACATATGTCAAGCAAATTCTCACAGAATTACAGAACAAGATAGACGCAAACACAATCGTAGTGGGTGACTTTAATACTCCTCTCTCTCCAAGAGACAGATCCAACACCCAGAGGATTAGTAAGGGAGCTGAGGACCTAAATAACACCATTTCCCAAATGGATCTAACAGACCTATATAGAACCTTTCACCCTACAGAGACCCAATACACCTTCTTTTCAGCAGTCCATGGATCATATTCCAAAATAGACCACGTCATAGCCCACACAAAGAACCTCAGCAAATACAAAAGTATTGACGTCATCCCATGTATTATATCTGATCACAGTGGATTAAAGGTAACCCTCAACAACAAAGGAAACCACAGACACTATACACACTCTTGGAGGCTAAACCCCACGCTGCTATCCAACACTTGGGCCACAGACCAAATTAAAGATGAAATCAACGAATTCATAAGCCACAATGACAAAGAAAACACAACACAAAGAAACCTATGGGACACAGCTAAGGCAGTACTGAGGGGCAAGATCATTGCACTCAGCACCCACATTAAAAGAATGGAAGCAGTGCAGGTGAATACCCTCACGATGAAACTAAAACAACTGGAGAAACAAGAAATGACAGAATCTAAAACGACTAGGAGGGGAGAGATCACAAAGATTAAAGAAGAGATAAATCTGATTGAAAATAGAAAGACCATTCAACAAATAAATAAGAATAAAAGCTGGTTCTTTGAGAAAATAAACAAAATTGACAGACCCCTTGCAAGACTCACAAAAAATAGAAGAGAAGAGACTCATATACGTAAAATCAGGGACTCCACTGGAAAAATTACAACAAGTACATACGATATTCAAACAATCATAAGGAGCTATTTCCAAAACCTCTACTCAGCAAAAAACAATAATTTTACAGAAATGGATCAATTCTTACAGAAGTACAAACTGCCCAAACTGAACCAAGAAGAAATAAATCAACTCAATAAACCAATAACTTACGGTGAGATACAGGAGGTAATCAAGAACCTCCCTACTAAGAAAATCCCAGGCCCAGATGGATTCACCAACGAATTCTACAAAACCTTTAGTGAGGAGCTAATACTAATACTCCTCAAACTCTTCCGCGAAATAGAAACAGAGGGAGAAATCCCAAACTCATTCTACGAGGCTAATATCATACTCATTCCCAAACCAGGCAAAGACCCAACAAAAAAAGAGAACTACAGACCAATATCACTAATGAACACAGACGCAAAGCTTCTCAATAAAATATTAGCTAACAGGATCCAGAAACTGATCAAGAAAATCATACATCATGACCAAGTAGGCTTCATCCCTCAGTCACAAAGATGGTTCAACATCCGTAAATCAATCAACGTAATTCACCACATAAACAGATCTAAAATTAAGAATTACATTGTTATCTCAGTCGATGCCCAAAAAGCCTTTGACAAAATACAACATCCATACCTATTAAAAGCTTTGGAGAGAACAGGAATAGATGGAACATTCCTCAAAACAATAAAAGCCATATACAACAGACCAACTGCTAATATCATATTAAATGGAGAGAAACTTAAATCATTCCCCCTAAACACAGGAACAAGACAAGGATGCCCACTCTCCCCACTTCTGTTCAACATAGTGCTGGAATCCCTAGCCATAGCAATAAGGCAAGAGGAGGACATCAAAGGGATCCACGTCGGCAAGGACGAAATCAAGTTATCCCTATTCGCAGACGACATGATCTTATATCTCAAGGACCCAAAAAACTCAGTACCCAAACTCCTACATCTAATAAACCAATTTGGCAAAGTAGCAGGATACAAAATCAATCCACAAAAGTCAGCAGCTTTTCTGTACACCAGCAATAGACAAACAGAAAAGGAAATTATGGAAACAATTCCATTTACAGTAGCCAAAAAAAGAATAAAGTACCTAGGGATCAACTTAACCAAGGACGTGACGGACCTATTCAATGAAAACTACAAAAATCTAATAAGGGAAATCAAAGAAGACACAAGGAGATGGAAAGACCTCCCATGCTCATGGGTAGGCAGAATCAATATAGTGAAAATGGCCATATTGCCCAAATTGTTATACAAATTCAATGCAATACCAATCAAAATCCCAGCCACATTCTTCACTGAAATAGAGAAACCAATCCATAAATTCATATGAAACAGCAAAAAACCTAGAATAGCCAAAGCAATTCTAGGCAAAAAAAAAAAATAGTGCAGGAGGTATCACCATACCAGACTTCAAGCTCTACTACAAGGCCATCATAACAAAAACAGCATGGTATTGGTATAAAAACAGATCGGAAGACCAGTGGATTAGAATTGAAGACCCAGAAATAAAACCGCACTCTTATAGCCAACTGATATTCGACAAAGGAGCTAAAGACATACAATGGAATAAACATAGCCTCTTCAACTACTGGTGCTGGGAGAACTGGGCAGCCATATGCAGAAAACTCAAAGTAGACCCAAGCCTATCACCATGCACCAAGATCAACTCAAAATGGATCAAGGACCTCAATATCAGACCTGAATCCTTGAAACTACTGAAGGACAGAGTAGGAAAGACTCTAGAACTTATAGGCACAGGAAGGAACTTCCTGAATAGAGTCCCAGGGGCACAACAAATAGGGGAAAGACTCAACAAATGGGACTGCTACAAATTAAAAAGTTTCTGCACAGCTAAGGACATAGCCACCAAAATAGAAAGACAGCCAACGATATGGGAAAGGATATTTACTAGCACAGCAACAGACAAAGGCCTGATATCTGTCATCTACAGAGAACTCAAAAAACTAAGCCCCTCCAAGCCCAATAAACCTATTAGGAAATGGGCAAAATAGCTAAAGAGAGACTTCACAAGAGAAGATATAAAAATGGCAAAGAAACACATGAGGAAATGCTCAACATCCCTGCTAGTAAAGGAAATGCAAATAAAAACAACCCTGAGATACCACCTCACCCCAGTTAGAATGGCCTATACTCTGAACTCAGGAAACAACAAATGCTGGAGGGGCTGTGGGGAAAGAGGAACCCTTCTCCATTGTTGGTGGGAGTGCAAATTAGTACAACCACTTTGGAGAACAGTATGGAGGTTTCTCAAAAAGCTCAATATAGACCTACCCTATGACCCAGCCATACCACTCCTAGGCATCTATCCTAAACAGCAAAACCCAAGATATCAAAAAGACATTTGTACTTCCATGTTTATTGCGGCACAATTCACAATAGCCAAAATATGGAAACAACCCAGATGCCCCTCCACAGACGAATGGATCCAAAAAATATGGTATTTATACACAATGGAATACTACATAGCGATTAGGAATGGTGAAATATTGTTATTCGCAGGGAAGTGGTCAGAACTCGAACAAATAATGTTGAGTGAGACAAGCCTAGAACACAGAAAACAAAGGGGCATGATCTCCCTGATATATGACTGTTAACAAAGGGAGACGGAGAGACAGTAGAGACCAAGTCTGTGAACACTGTATATGTGCTTGATACATTGTATATTGCATATGGGTCTACCTGACCTAGACAAGGGATGGAAAAACAGGTTGTAAGATATCACAAGAAATGTACACACTTTCCTACTATGTAACTGCACCCTCTTTGCACAACACCTTGTAAAAAAATTTATGTTCAATTAATAATAAGATATATATATATATAAAAATAATAATAATTAAAAAAAAGAAAAAGGCAGGTTTTTTTTTTGGTATTTTGTTTTTAGTAATCTACTACATTATAATTTTACTACAAATGCCAGGAGTCCTCCCTTTACACTTTTGAGTTTCTCATGAAACATGAGTTAAAATACTATGTGATACCTTAGGATTTAACAGGAATAATACTAGTGTGTAATAAAAATATGCCATATTGTCTTTAGTTCTTTGTGATACTGTAGTTATTCCAGATAATGTAGTATTACATTTTAATGTTTGAGACTCATTTTCATAATAAAAAATATACAACTTCCTAATCAAAAACAAAAAAACTAAATTTCTTTTTACTGACATTGCACAGCAAACTCCAAGCCCTGCCAGAGTCTTGTTTTGGAAAACTAACTCTTTATAGCAGGGCCCAAGGAGCTGCTACAGAACAACTTAAGAAATATGGTGCACCCCCAGAAGCTGTGGAAGCAAAAATGAAAGTGAAGAAATGTGTAGATGGCATAGGATTAATTTATAGAGACTACCTTAAAGCAGAATTGGTAATTTCTTTTATTATGATGATTATCATCATAATCATGGTCATTATTATTGTTATTATTATTTGACAGTCCTTGGGCTTGAACTCAGGCCCTCAGCACTGTCTCTGTATTTTTTGCTCAAGGCTAGCTCTCTACCACTTGAGCCACAGCACCACTTATGGCTTTTTCTACACATCTGCTGCTGAGGAATCGACCCAGGGCTTCATGAATGCTAGGCAAATTCTCCACCTCATGCCACATTTGCAGCCCTTTCTTGCTATAATTAAGGAGTTTGCACAGAGGGGTTATAATTCCATCAGTCAAATGATGAGTGCGGTGCTTCTCGGATGTTATCACCCCTTCCTAAATTATCCCCTCCCCATTTTCTCCCTCCTGTCCCTACCCACAAGTTAAATAAACCAATTTTTACATAATGTATATTGAACACAATGGTGACATTATCTCACCCTTCCTACCTCCATTCCTGTACCCCAGTACTGGTCATTTCTTTCTTCTTTATGCAAAGATGTTCCTGCTCTGTCAGATCATCAACAATGAGGTTGGCCTGCCAATAACAGGACACATAGATACGAAGCTTTCCAAATTTATGACCTTCTCATGGAAAGTTCAGCCACAGTTGTAAGGAGACAGCTACTGATGTCAATGCTGAGCTCACCTCACATGGCCATCACCTCTTGTCTAGCCCCTCCCCTCGGACGCTGCCCTGGATCTCACATTTCCCATGGTGCCACATTACCAGCCCGGCCCTGTGGCTTTGAATTTGCAGTGTGTGCAGTTGAGTTCTGCAGGACAAGGGAGTCACAGTCCTTGTGGTATTTCCCAGAGCTGAGAGGATGAGAATGGGCCGGGTACAGTTGGGGAAGAAAGAGCTAGACGAGGGCTCTGCCACAGTTGTGCTGGGCTCTGGTATTCTGCCCACCACACTGGCTGACAAAAGCTCCTCCAAGCGGGGCTTTTCAAAACTCCTTCACATCCCTGTCCAAGACTCTGACCTGGTTCCCTCCTTGGAAAGACGGGAAAGCCTGCTTTTTTGACTTAGCAAAGAAAATAGCAACTGAACTGCTATATCCTCCTGGGGCCTCTCACGGTCCCACAAACCTGAGTCCCCTCAGAGTGCATTCAACCTATGGTAATGAGGATATTGACTTATGTACACCAATTGCTGTAACTGCATCAGATCCTTCACTGGTGTGTGTGTGTGTGTGTGTGTGTGTGTGTGTGTGTGTGTGTGTGTGTGTGTATATGTGTATGGTGTGTGCTCTCTGCACGTAGTATGGGTGATTTTAACTTTCCTCACTTTGTTCAACTTCAGCTTACAGTTTTGATGGAGTGTGAGCTTCACGGATAGAAGTATTCTTCCTGGTTTCTTCTGTCTTTCATGGTTCTACCAATCTTCACCAAAAAATGTAGATGTTTCAACGTCTTGCTCCATTAAATTTCTTGCATCGCACATTGGTGTTAGTTCATTATTATTCCACAGCATTGGTTCTTGGGTAGCAGAGACTTGATCAGGAAACAGCCCATTGCATTGGTAAGGATTCTCTATATAGACAATCCCTGTAGCCAATGGCAATCCTCAGGGATGGGAACGACAAGGCAGGGTACTGACCCAAACCACATGTCTGTGTCCTTTCTTCTCTGTAATTAATGTTTGACTGGGGAAATCCATTCTGTTCTGAGCCTGCTGAGTAGCAAGGATTATACCAGGAATCACTGGTACAGTGGGAAAATGGGCTCCCCACTTACCGTTCCTTAATGTTGAGTGACAGGTGTAAATGCTCTGAGCTTCGTTCTAATACTGGTCCTGGTAGTTTTTAAAAACAGGAAGAGAGGAGACAGGTGAAGAGTATCAACAACCTCGCTGTATCCATGACCGCATGCGAGCACTCATCAGCTTCTGGGTGGTTGATTGGAGATAAGAATGTCACGGACACCGGGTCATGGTGGCTCATGCCTGTCATCCTAACTACTGAGGTGACTGAGATCTGAGGATGGCAGTTCAAAGCCAACCCAGGCAGGAAAGTCTGAGACTGTGATGGATCCCTAGCCTTGAGCAGAAAATCTCAGGTACAGCTCCCAGACCCTCCCCCCTAAAACAAAAGAAGAGTATCATGGATACTTTTGTCAGTGGTGTACAGAGGGGTTACAGTCACATAAGTCAGGTAGAGAGTACATTTCTTTGTGCACAGTAACACACCTTCCCTCATATTCTCTCAGTTTTTCAAATATATATATATATATATATATATATGTATGTATGTATGTATGTATGTATTTTAAATCACCAAGGCTCAAACTGTAGTACATCCAAGACTACTTTTTCTATCCAGGTTTACTTTTGTGACACATAGCCTAGTACGGTTTCGTATGAAATTTGAGTTGTTTTCTCTATCTCAGTAAAGAATAATGTTGGGGTGTTGGAATTTTGACAGGTCTTGCATTGAATTTGTCAATTGCTTTGGCCGGTGTTGCATTTTCATTATTTTTAATTATGCCAATACAAGAGTACAGGGTCTCTTCATTTCCTGATGCCATCTTCCATGTCATACTACAAAATTTTATAGTTCTAGGGCAAGTGGGGGAGAATGAAGGAAAAGTGACATTGACCAGGAAGCTTTGCACAGATAACCTGACTTACAGAAATGCATTCCCTTTGTACAATTATCTGATGTGACAACAACACCAATAATAATAAATGGACTGTTTTTGTTGTAGAAGTCAGTCACTTCATTTCGTATGTTGATCTAAACAGGGTTTTGGGGTTCTTTTCCTGGCTTTGGGGCTTGAACATAGGGCTATTTTTCTAATGAATGAATAAGAACTTACTACGACTTTACTTTCCACAGAGGCCTGATTCCATCCTCATTAAGCAATTGGCCTTTAATAATTTTGTAATTTATCCCCTCTGTTATTAATGTGCCTTGTCCTTGAGTTGTACTCTTATGAGGGAAGACCAAGTGAGATGAAATAAGAAGACAGAGACCACAACAGACCAGATCACACTTTCATCACCTCTGCAGAGGGGCACCAAGTCACATCAAGCAGTCCGAGATGCAGGAGCACAGAGGGAGGGGTCCAGGGGGTCTAAATGTAGTCAAATGAGGAAGTTAGTACTTGTGAAATGGGACAGCTACCACGGACCGACCTCACCGTGGGCAATGGGTACCTCCAGACAGGGACAGAGTGAGGTCTTTCTGAGCTCTGTCCCTGGTGGGCTGGGGGGACAGTGGGCCAAGAAGGCAGCAATTGGGCTTTGAGAGCAATGCAGATTCCCGCCATACTCCCTGGAAGAATCCTTACATTTCACCTCCCCACCTTGAAGAATGGCAGCCCTGAAAACATTCTTTTCCTGTGACACAAAACCCTGTAATAGCAGAAATCATATTGTGTCGGGAGCCGAGCTAGCAGCTAAGCTCATCCTGACCTCTGGCTGTGCTGTTACACCAGGATATGCTAGATGCAAGGACCTTTGTTCACAGCCACTATCCGGAATTGCTTTGCTATTGTCTGCACCTTGCTCAGTCCACTGGAGTAGATTCCTATGTTAATCAACCTTATCCTGTGTTTACTGTAATCAAATGTTCAAAGCCTCTTTGTGTTCTTGAATTTTAAGCAACCCTATGCTATTTCCTGGTTCCAAAACTGCATATAAGCTGGAAGTTAAAAATAAACTTGGCTTGGGGCTGGGGATATAGCCTAGTGGCAAGAGTGCCTGCCTCGGAAACACGAGGCCCTAGGTTCGATTCCCCAGCACCACATATACAGAAAACGGCCAGAAGCGGCGCTGTGGCTCAAGTGGCAGAGTGCTAGCCTTGAGCGGGAAGAAGCCAGGGACAGTTCTCAGGCCCTGAGTCCAAGGCCCAGGACTGGCCAAATAAATAAATAAATAAATAAATAAATAAGTAAACTTGGCTGTAGTCTTGAGTTTCAATCTCGAGATGCAGACCTCCCATACCCCATCTTTGCCTCTTGTCTTTTTACTCTTGTCTTGTATTTTTCCTTTTCCTTAGTCCTTGCCGCCCTCAGTCAGGATTCCCGTTCACTGCCGGCTGGCTCGGCAGGTGTGGCGCCTGGAACAGGGACCTGAATGCCTGGGATGAGGGCAGAGGACCCCCGCTCAGGTAAGGACATCCGATCACTTGGGAAGGAGAGCAGGAGAGAGAGAGTATTGTCGGGAGTAAAAAATTATGGGATAAAGTATAGGCTGCATCCTATATCTGCAGGCTCCCAAAGGCATGATTAATGCCCAGGCAGTAGAAATTGGCCAAAGTAACTTAGAACGTTTCTTTTACTTTATTGAGGAAGCATGTCCCTAGTTCCTGGAGGAAGGAACTTAGAAACTTGCAAGAAAATTGAAAAAAAAGGAACATTATGATGCAAATGGCCCTGAGAAAACCTCAGTGAATGCTATTATTCTTTGGTATCTGGTCCGAGATTGCTTAGATCCTAGTCATGAACAGATTAAATTCGATCAGTGGATTGGATAAACTGAACAGAGACCTGATGAGTGTTGCCCAGCCCCTGGAGCGTATGCTGCTGCCCAGGAAGAGCTGAGAAAATTAACAAGATCTGAACACACTAGGCTAGACATTAAGGAAGACTCAAATGGCTCAGGCACTGAGGAGAAATTATGCAATGAGCCTACTAAAGATAGATTGACCTATGTTGAGAATATGTTGAAATCAGTATAGCTCTATTGTCACAGCTTCATTCAGAACAACAAACTCCTTTATAGGGAGATACTGGTGAGCCCCCATGGACAGTCCCGGCAGACTTACAGCTCTCCTAGGTGCAGGCTACTCTCAGGGGGGAGGGACCTGAGGCTAGGGAAATGCTAACACCACCGAGGTAACTTCTCCTGACCGAGCGCTCTATTTCCATCCACCACCACAGATTTGAAACCCCAACCAGGGTGAGTGACTATTAGCCTGGAGCTTACATTTTCCATATATCCACTGGGCTAAGTCAAGAAGATCAGCAATTGTGGGTGTTTGGAGACAACTGATCTCTAGTTCAGCTCAGCTGGTTGCTCATCAAGTCTAAATTGCTTCAGGAAAGCTGCTCAAATTTGAGCCCAATTTTATATATTTGGAATATTTTGCAGGACTTACCTAACTTCTATGAGCTCTCAGGCAGATGAAGTTCTCTCTGTCTCTTTTTCTGCCTCCCTCTAAACTCTGCCTGCCTGCCCGTGATATAGGATGGGTATCGGTATTTGTTTAACATCTGCTTTAAAAGACTCAAAGAAAGGTTTTCTATTCTTGTTATTGATGTTAAGTTTGGAGACTCAGTTAAATTCTGCTTGTTTGGCTAAATCGTAAGCTTTCTCTACCATTGACCACATGGTCGACAATAGGATTGGTTGGGGTGGAAGCCTGCCCATCCCCCATGTGACAAGCATGGCAAATTCCTGGAAGCTGGGCAGGGACTTGAGTCCCTGTGGCCTTGCATTTCAAAGGTGCCTTGCAATTCAAATGCTGGAAGATGAAGATGTCTTACTTTGAGCTCACTGTCTGTGTTCATGTCCTGTCTCCCATAAGCTCCCCTTGGGAGCTAAACTGGTTTCTCAAAATGTGGCTTCTCGGATGATCTGAAAATTTTGGTTTGCTGAAAAGGTTTTTATTTTGTTTACTATCTAACCACGTGGTTCTAGAATATAGGCAAAATAATATCATTTGCCACTGGAATTCCAGAAAAATGTACATGGCCAATTAAAGAACAATTCTAAGCACGCTCCCAAATGTGTGCACATTGTCTGTATGTTTATATCTGTATGTCTATGTCTGTCTGTTGGTAAAACTTAAAAACAAAACAAAAAAACAGGTTTTAAACCCAAACTGATCATGTTTGGGTGCAAACAAGTGTGTCTAAGAAAAACTCCAAAAGGTTCTAATATACAGCATGTGATATAAGTTCAATGATGTAAAACAAGTGTGTTATTCTTTATGTCTATCTATGCTAAGAGTCAAGTGTACATCTAATCCTGACAATTCTTTGGTATAGACTAAGATTTTGCTTCTCCATTTTTTTTCTTTTTTTGCTCTGCTCTCATAAACTCCTTTAGATGAAGGGACCTGAGTCATTTTGAAATAACTGCACAAATGTGACTATTAACCTAAATTTTCTGGACCCAAAATTAACATTTTGCTTTATAGGATACAGGTTGACATGTGTGCTAGCTGAGTGGTCCGTGGCAGTCTGTGGCTACAGAAAGCTGCCTCCACAGTCGGCTCCCAAACTGGGAGTTGTTTGTGACTCAGAAACTGCCCTGGCTACTACAGAGAGCAGACTTGGTTGGCCTTCAATCTGTGTGGATTTTATGACTAGGAAGATGGTTAAAGGCCCAAGCCTTCTAAAATCTGTTTAAAAATGCCCTTAACCAGTCTGTGTAGAAATTTACAGGCAACAAGAAGGAAATGTGAAAGCCTATCCAGGGAACTCTACTACAGCCTTATCCAGATGCAAGCCATCTCTCCTGCTGGCATGCTGATTTGGGATGGAAGACACAGCCACTTCAGATCTACTGAAGCTGAGACTTTTATTGTTATTCATTTGTTTTCTCTTTCACGTGCCAGTAAGGTAAGGTTAAATAATATGATTTGATTTAATGGTACATGGATCCCATTCAGTCTGCTGTTCTTTAAGTGTTACAGCAAAACTCTAACAACGACTTGTTTGTCAATTCTTAGCAACTTACATGTAAATTCTACTCCTTTTGTTCTCCTGCTGCTTTATTTGGAAATAAAAAGGGCTTTAATGACAAAGACTCCTTGGACAATTCAAAGCCAGCCCAGGCAGAGAAAAATAAAAATCCCTCTTGGTCATATTTTGGGTCCTTATTATTTTACTAGTCAGAAATTACAGGTTAAGACTTCTCATTTGCGTACTTTGCATGATTTTCAAAAATTTCTGGGAGATATTAATTGGCTTCGCTCTTATCTTAAATTATCCACAGCTGAATTAAAACCCTTGTTTGATCTATTTAAGGGGGACCCTGACCCTACATCTCCCAGAGAAATGACAACTGAAGCAGCCGAAGCCTTGAGCATAGTAAATTCTGCCATTTCTTCCCAACACGTAAATTATATTGATTACTCAGCCCCATGGGAAGCATATATTTTAACTACACTTCATTCTCCAACAGCGGTCCTCTGGCAGAAGGGACCCCTTTTATGGCTTTCCTTGCCTGCTACTCCTTCGAAAGTGTTAACTCCTTATTATGAATTGGTAGCCACCTTAGTCCATATGTGCCATGTGGAATATTGTAAGTATCTTGTACGAGATCCACAGGTTATTTATATCCCCTATACTTTACAGCAGCAAGAATGGCTTTATATTCATTGTGATTCCTGGGCCATTGCTTGGGCCAATTTTGTGGGCACAAGTTCACATCATTATTCCTCCAACAAATTACTTCACTTTGCCTCTTCTTAACATTAAGTGAGGGCAATGCTATTACGGATGAGGCTACCCAAATTTTTCTCACTCAAATTGACTTGGCAAAGCAATCACATAGTGCCCACCATCAAAACAGTAATGCCTTACATCAGCAATTTCATATTACTCATGAGGCAGCTCGTCAAATTGTAAAAACTTGTCCCAACTGTGCTACCTTCCTACCTGTGCCCTCCAATGGCATTAACCCCCGAGGCTTAGTGGCCAACCATGTTTGGCAAATGGATGTTACCCACATCCCCTCTTTTGGACGGCTCTGCTTTGTCCATGTTACCATAGACACTTACTGTAATTTTATTATGGCTACTACTCTTATTGGGGAAGCTAGCAAATATTGTATCTCCCATGCCTTACGCTGCTTTGATATTATGGGACTTCCTAAACAAATTAAAACTGATAATGGTCCAGGATATGTCAAACGAGCTTTTCAAACTTTTTGCAAATCTTACCAAATTGTTCACTCTACAGGAATTCCCTATAATCCTCACGCTCAAAGAATTATCAAACGGCCCAAAGTGTTTGTTAAAACACCAAATTTCTAAATTAAAAGGGGGGGAATTATACCCCTTCTCTCCTGTTAATATACTTTCTCATGCTTTATTTGTACTAATTTTTTTAAATTTGGACTGCAATGGCCACTCTGCAGCACAGTAGTTCTGGGAAAAGAGAGAGCAAAGAGCTTTTGCCCAAATTAAGTAGATAGATCCTTTAACAAGTGCTTGGCATGGGCCTGATCCAGTACTGACATGAGGTCGAGGACATGTCTGTGTTTTTTCACAGGATGAAAATGATGCCCGCTGGCTACCTGAGCGTTGTGTTTGGATTGTGGAAACTCATCAGAACGGTACAAGCGCTGACCCACTGGGCTTACGTGCCAGATCCACCAATTGCGCACCCTGCGACCTGGGAGGGAGCTGAGGTGTTCGTCCATGTCAACAGATCAGCATACGGTACAGCTCCAGACCCTTTTGTCCAACACGTTAAGATGGGAGATTTTGAAGCTTCTGGCATTGGAACCCCTTTATGCTTTACAACTGACTCCAACAGTTATATTCCAGGCTGTACTGTAATGCAATCCATAAATCATAGAATTTGGATTCCTGATAATAGTCAAGTATATAATATACGAATGAATTCATTGCCTACTGGGTTTCCTGTACATGCAATTCTACCTCGTCCTTCATGATACCTCGCTGCATCAACTCCTCTCAAATTGTAGAATCCATAGGAGAACTGCACCCCATAAAGTGTAGACATGATCACCCTTTTATAACCAATATTTCAGGAACTAATTCTCAGCTGATAGACTGGTCCGGAGGAAATCTCACCAACAAGTACAACCCAGGTCTGTGGTGGATGAATGGACACCCTCAATGTCATGTCTGGATGTTAGTGGCTGTCCTGAATAATATCTCCTGGCCCACTTCCACTTCTTTAAAAAATATTATGAGTTGTGTAACACCTCCTTATGCTATTATGTGGACCTTTTAATATTTCTATAGGAGCCATGTATTTCAATGTTACTTGCACTAACTGTTCTTTTACAAATTGCTTGTATAGTGGTCTTACTGATTCTGTAATTATTATTAAGCAACCACCATTTGTTATGCTTCCTGTAAACTTATCTGAAGCTTGGTATGAAGAAACAGGTATTCAAGTGTTAAAACATTTAAAAGAGCTTATGCGCCCTAGACGATTTGTAGGGCTATTAATAGCAGGCATTGTAGCCTTTATTTCCTTAGTTTCCTCTGCTGCAGTGGCTACTGTGGTTTTAACACAAAATGTGCAGACAGCTCACTATGTTAGTCAGCTTGCTCATAATACCACGCAAGCCCTGCACTTTCAAGGCAAGATTGATGATAAGGTAGAACAAAAATTAGAAGCAGTGTATGAATCTGTATTGTCACTGGGAGAACAAATACGTGCCTTACAAACTTTGCAACAGGTGCGCTGTCATGCTGGGTTTGACTTTATTTGTGCGACCCTCCATAAGTATAATGGGTCAAGCTATCCTTGGGAACAAGTTGTAGCCCATCTAAATGGTATTTGGCATAACTTGTCCTTAGATCTCTTTCAACTCCATAGACAAATAGCCTGACTAGAACAAGCTCCACCTCTGGTGGCAGAAACAGCAAAAGAACTGTTTGAACAACTTCAACAGTATGTCCCTTCCTTAACTAATGTTAAGGGGCTGCTAATGACATTGCTTGGCCCAGGGATACTTTTTTTTTTTTTTTTTTTGGCCAGTCCTGGGGCTTGGACTCTGGGGCTGAGCACTGTCCCTGGCTTCTTTTTGCTCAAGGCTAGCACTCTGCCACTTGAGCCACAGCGCCACTTCTGGCCATTTTCTGTATATGTGGTGCTGGGAAATCGAACCCAGGGCCTCATGTATATGAGGCAGGCACTCTTGCCACTAGGCCATATCCCCAGCCCCCAGGGATACTTTTGCTGATGGCTTTCCTATGCCTTCCTTGCATTGTACGCATATTGCAAAACTCTTTCATGAGTTTAGCCAGCCAGCTACATAAGATCAAACTCCAAGTGAATGAACTTTCCCCCGAGAGGAACCGCAGCCAGAGACGGGTATGAGGCGGTGCCAGCCTTGACCAACCTAAGACATGGGGCTTCAGCACTGCTCTGAAGTTGACCCTAGGATGGGTAAGGCAGGCTGGGGTACCCATCCCACCTAAGACAGGCTTTTTTAATAAAAAGATGGGGAAACTGTCGGGAGCCGAGCTAGTAGCTAAGCTCATCCTGACCTCTGGCTGTGCCGATATCGCCAGAATGTCGGGAGCCAAACTTGCAGCTAAATTCATTCTCACCTCTGGCTGTGCTGTTACCACCAGGATATGCTAGATGCAAGGACCTTTGTTCACAGCCGCTATCTGGAATTGCTTTGCTATTGTCTGCACCTTGCTATGTCCACTGGAGTAGATTCCTATGTTAATCAACTTTATCCTGTGTTTACTGTAATCAAATGTTGTAAACTTCAAAGCCTCTTTGTGCTCTTGAATTTTAACAACCCTATGCTATTTCCTGGTTCCAAAACTGCATATAAGCTGGAAGTTAAGAATAAACTTGGCTGCAGTCTTGAGTTTCAATCCCGAGATGCAGACCTCCCATACCCCATCTTTGCCTCTTGTCTTTTTACTCTTGTCTTGTATTTTTCCTTTTCCTTAATCCTCGCCGCCCTCAGTCAGGATTCCCGTTCACTGCCAGCTGGCTCGGCAGGATATTGGATCTTCTCATGTCCACCAGATGCAGCAATGCAAGTAAATACTTTCCCTCGCTGAGGGAGAAATGTCACTAATGCCAGGATCAAGAGTCAAAGCATCTGCCTAGCAAATGGGAGACCTTGTGTTCAATCCCCAGTACTATCAAAGCTGTGATATTGATCAGGATGCATTGAACTCACAAACTGACCAGTTGAATGAAAACTCCTTTGAACAATTATATAATAGAATTAAGAAATAAATAGTATTCTCTTGGTAATTCAGTTAATTTACTTCTTTTTTATATTATTAATAATTTGATTTTTGTGGGGGTGCTGGCTGTATACGTAGAGAGGCGGTCCCCGATTTACCCTCCCCTCCTCCCGTCCTGGGGCCGTATGGCCGGAAGCCACTCCTACACCTCCGGGTCCAGGACTGGAAGGAGTAGTTCTGGCTCGGCCCGCCTCCCATCCTGATCTCTGGTCCACGTGGATGCCTTCAAGATGGCGCCGCCGGAGCCCAGGGGCGGTCCTATTGGGGCATGACGTCAGCCTGTGGGGGGAGTACCAGGATGCCACTCTTGCCGAGACAGTCCAGCTCAGCCAATTAGCCAAGTCCTTCCCTTCCCGCCTTTCCGCCTCCGTCACCATAATAAATCCTTCCCCTGCCCCCTGGGCGCGAAGTTCAGTTCAAACCTCAGACTGTCTCCCTGGAGTCTTCTTTCGGAGCCAATCTCTGACACGTGAGAAGGGGCAGGGAGGGAGGCTTCAATAACTCACTCTCCTTGGTTAACGCGGTCCACAAGAGTACACCTTTGCCTTCTGCTGGCGGAAGACAAGGCCAAGTGTTCTTTCATAGTTTTGGCGGATCAGGCATTTTACCCAGGAGATAGGGGAGAAGGGATCCCAGAGGTCCCGACAGATTTTCACATTAATTGATATTTTGAGACTTATTTTATTAATACATACAAAGTACTTTTAAGAAAAAAGCATACTGCCAAAAAGAAAGCAGAAAAACTTTACTGCATTAGTATGTAGAGCTTCCTAAGTTTTGGTCCAAGCCTTGTCCAATAGTTGAGGCCTTCCTATAGGAACTTAGCTTTGTTATTCCTTCTACAGACCCATTAGGTAGCTAGTATGCACTAGCCTCTCTACCAAGCACAGAGCATCCTATGAAGCTGTTACTGCTTCTATGGCCCCTTCCAAACAGACACTGCCCAAAGCAATTCTGGGAGCTTGAGTTCCAGGGCTTTTCATGAAACCTAAAGTTCACTTTCTCTCATGGCAGCAAATTGTGCTTACTGGCCAGCTCATGAATATTCAAATTATCCCCAATTCATTTCCCCTAGGAACCGTGACCTGGACTTCTGGGAAATTGCTTTTGGGGGGTTCAGAAATAGTTCTTCAACATTCATGAAACTCTTCTGAGACTCAGGCCCTTTGTTGAATCTTACAGTACCAAGAAAAATGTCCAAGATCTTTAAGATAGACAAGCCCCCAGACAGCTGTCACCTTGCCAGAGGAACCTCTTTATGAAGGAAAAAAAAAAAACAGACAATGCTACCGCCCCAAAGCAACAAAGGTGGTAGTTGTACAGCTTATTTAGCTTTACAACTTTGGGATAGGTGTCTCTATCCCTCAATGCTACAAAATTACTTCTGAGGACTAATTTAATCATTCCTAGCCAGCTGCAATCCCCCCTTAGCTTGTCCCCACAAAGAAGCTGAAGTAAGCATTCCAACACCCAGAATTTAAGAAACAAAAGCAGCACTTTATCATTCAACAAGCACTTGCAAGAAAACTAGAAATCAACAAATTTCCCAACTTCCTATCCAGCTACTGTGGTTCCCATCAAGTTGGAAGTGCTCCTAGCCACCTGGTGGATGGGAAATTCTGTGACCAGGAGCTGCAAAGCTAGACTTTTAAGCCCAGCTGATTCTGGTCCTAACGAAAGCCTGAGAGGCCCTAGACCAGGCCGCTGGTGTAGTGTGTAGACCAGTGTCTCATCTTTCTGATCAAGGAGAGAAGGGAAGGGGTGGGAAGTAGAGCCATCACTTTCCAGGATGAATCGCATGCTCACTGTGGTAAAAAAAAAAAAAAAAAAAAAAAAAATTTAAAACCAAGAGGTCTCTAAAATGCAAAGGTTTGTTGCTGGGCACTCTCCTAGATCCTCAAGAGGTTGAAATCTAAGGATTAAGGTTAGGAGCCAGGAAAATCCATGAGACTTTTATATTCAGTTAACCACAAAAAAAAGCCTAAAGTGAAGCTTTAGCTCCAATGATTTGAGCAAAACAAAGCTCAGGGACAAGGCTCAAGCCCTGAATTCAAGCTCCAGTTATGGCACACACAAAAATAAATACAGGGGCTTGGAATTTGGCCTAGTGGTAGAGTGCTTGCCTCATACACATGAAGCCCTGGGTTCGATTCCTCAGTACCACATATGGAGATAAGGCTAGAAGTGTTACTGTGACTCAAGTGTTAGAGTGCTAACTTGAGCAAAAAGAAGCCGTGGACAGTGTTTAGGCCCTGAGTTCAAGCCCCAGTACTGGCCAAAATAAAAATAAATAAATAAATAAACACATAAGTAAAGGTTTGGTAAACTTGCCCTTGGACCAATTTCCTAAGTCACCAGCAGCATAACCAGCTAGTAGATGCGAAAATGTCCAACATATTTAACTTTCTCTTCATAATACAAATTTGAAGAGAAGAAAGCATAAGTCTGTCAACAACAACAAAAAACTAGGGGATAAAACTTAAGACAAGAGAGTCTTTGTTTCAACAAGTACTTGGCAAACCCGAGAGTGGTAGCCTTTGGTAGAAAAACACAAGTATACTGAGAAAGAATGAAGGGCAAAGCTGGATTATAGAGAAAAATGTTTCCATCCCAGCATCCACTCTGGTCTGCTATGCAAATGAGGGATGTAAGCCTTGGGAACCACTCAGTCCTGTGTAGCTGGTGTTCAGACTTTACTTCCATACACACCATTCATTGGTCCGATCTGGATGGTTATGTGAGACTTTCAGGAACTTTCTTACCTTGGCAGTTCCACAGGAACACAAACAGGCATGAACTGCAAGGTTCAGTGTAGTTCTTCCAAGAACATAAAGTATGTGTGCAACACCTGGTCACCAAAGAGCTACCAATGCCATTTCAGATTTAAATTCTCAGTTCATAGCTACAGTCATGGGCACAGAAACCATGCGTGTCAGCTGTGACCTTTTATTTAATTAGTAACAACAACGAGTTTAAGTGGTGAATACCTGCCCTGGCCTTAGCCCATTGCAGTACCAAGGTTGGAAATTGTCTTGATCCCCAGGCACTGATCATTGGGACTTGCGAAGAACCTAAAGAAGTTTTTTCCAGAATAACCTCCCCAGAATTATAACACTGGATCAGACAAGATAGCCATTTATACCATGGCTTATTGTTCTTTGTCTAAAATATAAAAGCAGTGTGCTTTGTTTGCTCATTCCTTCAAGTTTCACTCTCTGGTTAGTTGAGCAAAACATTTTGGTTTTCTATTGCTAAGCAGCACTTGTAGTAATTGAGTTCTTCTATCCAGCAAAAGAGTCAAATAAGAAGATTCCCTTCAAACACCTGGTTCTGGAGGGTAGAAGTCCAAATCAGGGTGACATTTGGGCCACTCTTTCTTGGATCGAGGTAGAAGAAGACGCTGTAATGGTGTCCAAAGGGTGGAGGGAATTCCCCATCCCTCCAAGAGTCCACAACTCAGCAACAGTCTCAAGTAAAAAGATGAATTCATTGGCGAAGTCCCAGGTGGACCGGTCACAGGTTTCAGAAAAACATATAACCCAGAACAGGACAGTGGCATGGAGACTTACTTCCAGAGGATTCCAACAAACCAATTCAGCTCCAATGGAGAGCACAATTGGAAGGCCATGGGGATGACAGACAAAAGACTGGAACATGTGGCATGGTGTAATGGCTCCTGAGTTGACCTGTCCCAAAATAGGGTCAGGTCAGGGGTCAGGGTTACAGGAAGCTCCCAGTTCCAAGCATTTGACAGACAGGTTCAGTAACCTATAGGCTATGTGTCACCCCTGTCTCTAGGGGCTCAGTAAGTCCCATTACCTGGGGATGGGACTTCCCTTCCTGTAGAAATCTAGACACACCCACCAAGAATTGGTTGCAGATTCAATGGGCATGGGGCACTATTGTTTACAGGGAGAGAGAATCTTCCAGGGCCTCTGAGAAGAGAAGAGGGGGCTGGGAACATTGTGGAGACGAAGTCAGCTTCTCCCCTCTCCTTGGCCAAATCCGACCTCCATATGACAACTCTTTTTTGGTTCTACTGAGCATCCAATAGGTGTGGCAATCTTTGGCTTTCTTGGTTTGTAAATGAATCTCTCCAAACCCTTCCTCCAGAGATTTTCACAGAGATCCTTCCTCTGTGTCTGCTCCAAGTTCCGTCTTTTTACAATCCTGCTTTTAGGCTATCGGGCATGATCCTATTTTTTTTAAAGCAACCACAACTTCCAGAGGGTTTAGACATCACCTTCCAGGAGCCAAGGATAAAGTCCAGATGTTACTTTGGAAAGTTAACTTTTTTTTAAAAGACCATATAATTCTATTCTTCAAATGTTTTCTCCACAGGGTAGGAAAGATAACCATTCACAGCCCCAAACAGCCTCAATTGTCATACACTTAACTTTCTTCTAGTGTTCAATCTTCACTTCTACAGGAGTTACTGTTGCCAACTATCAGCAGAAATTTGTCTCACTGCAGCCGGGAGCATAGTAATGATGGAAAATGGACCATGGAATTGGCTTTGGGGTGCCAGAGGACATGCTGCCTCACCTCTGCAACAGATCCAGAGGGTGCCATGAACAGGGCTTTTATTCATTATCAAGCCAGAGAGTAACTTCAGAAAACAAGGTAGCCATCTTTAATGGATAAGGGCACCAAGGTGGGGGGTGGGGGGTCAATCCTAGGATTAGTGACTTCCTGTAAACAGGATGTGAAGATGAGCAGTAAACAGCCAATTTGAATAGGCCACCTGCAAGCTCTAAGGTTCATTGAAGATGGGGATTATCCTGAGAGCTTGAAACTGTGGCCATTGTAATGCTAAGCGCAATAGGTCTTGTCATGGCTGCCCTCAGCCTTTTAAGTGATAGTGAATGGCCTTCCAGTTCTCTAAGGCCCACCTTATGCCTCTGCAATTATGAGTTCCCACAAATGACCTAGAGGCAGGAATTTTAGTGTGCTACTATGGGTAGTGAAACAATAGTAATTGCTTAAAAGAACACTGGTGAGGTACTCTGTTATTGTTTTGAATGTTTCTTATCTTGAAGCAATTGTACAAAGGATTTGCCATTCAAGAAAGCAATTTACAAGTATAATATATCTTGGTCAATGTCACCCCTTGCAATATTATCACCCATCCCTCCCTTATATACTCTTTGCCTCACCCTACTTTTTTTTTTTGGCCAGTCGTGGGCCATGGACTCAGGGCCTGAGCACTGTCCCTGGCTTCTTCCCGCTCAAGGCTAGCACTCTGCCACTTGAGCCACAGCGCCGCTTCTGGCCGTTTTCTGTATATGTGGTGCTGGGGAATCGAACCTAGGGCCTCGTGTATCCGAGGCAGGCACTCTTGCCACTAGGCTATATCCCCAGCCCCTGCCTCACCCTTTTTAATTTTACAGTATGTATGTACATTGGATTCTTTTCTGCATTTACCCCCTTTTCTCCTCTCTTTTCCTCTATGACTTTTCTCATGACCCCACCTTACCCCTTTCAAGTACCTGCTTCCTGATATTTTAGTTTGTTAACCTTTGCCTTCCTAATCAATTATACTGTTTGAGATAGCTACTGAAGTTATCATATTTCAGTTAATAACATTCATACACACTTGCCTGCCATCCAACATGTTTGCTTAGGAGTTTCAAAGCTAAATCTTGCTTCCACATATAAAGGGAAACGTCTTTTGTCTCTCTGGGCCTGACTTACTTCACTTCATTTTTTCTAAGTCTTTCATTTCTTTACAAATGTTACAAAATCATTCTTCCTAGTGGATCCCATTGTGTCTGTGTAACTGGTGAGACACTCTACAGCATATACTGCTGCCTTCAGAGCACTGTAGGAATTTTGACTGGTGGCATCATCATTGACTCAGAGACATCCAAATTCTGTTCCAGTGCTCTTTTCTCCACTGTGCAAAACACCCTGGATTATTGAGGATGCACGTTCCATACTATATTTCTTCTCATCAGTAGTCAAGGCAAGCAGACCGGCATGAAGTCTCCATTCAATACAATTACCCTACTTGAAAACTGATGTTACAGACCTGGGAATGTGGCTTAGTGGTAAAGGGCTTGTTCCCATACATGAAACCCTGAGTTTGATTCCCTAGCACCACATATATAGAAAAAGCCAGAACTGGCACTGTAGTTCAAGTGGTAGAGTGCTACCCTTGAGCACAAAAGGAGCCGGGGACAGTGCTCAGTCCCTGAATCACTAAAATCCCAGGACTGGCAAATCAAAAAACAAAACAACAACAAAAAACCCAAAAAAAACAAAATCAAGAAAACTGATGTTACACATAGTAATACTGCCATGTAATCATGAAGTCCCCCAGGCCAAGTAGCACTTCGTGGCTTTCCAAGGCCATTAGGTGGCTGAGCCTTTGTTGAGGTCATGCAGCTCATTGTTAGACTAAACTCACATAAATACAACTTGAATTAACTACATTTGAATCTTTTAATAAATACGTTTTCATTAATCATCACAAAATAGCTTAAAGTTGCTTTCCTCCAGGGTTTTTGTTAAGTGTAAGGGTACTAGGAATAAAAATTCTAAACAATATGCAAATAATAGCATTTTTGAGTTTGGTAAAAGAATAAAAACCAACAGAAACTATGTTGGGGTTCAGCTTTAGCCTTGAAGTGGGAAGGGTAAGGAGAGCTATCCCAAGACACTGCCCTTCCCCCAGCCCTGGGGCAGTGCGGAAGCAGGCCACACCTCTCTGGGTCCGGAAACAGAAGGGCTGGCTTTGCGACCAGCCCTCCAACTTTCTCACCAGCTAGCCCATGTGCTCCCCTCTTTGCGGGCTTTGCCCAGGGGTGGCCCTAAGGGGGTGACATTAGCCCATGAGGGGATCTTAAGACAAGCTTGCCAGCCTATCGCCAGCTCCTGGTCTATCACCCCTTTTTTCGTCACCATTACTATATTAGCTGTTAGCCACTCCCTTATTAAATCAGATCTTGCTCTTGAAGCTGTCTCCGAGATTCCGTACGCCTGGCTTCCTTCGTGGGTAAGGAGGGAGAAGGGATCTCCTTCACCCATGTGCACCTGAGGTCTTTCCTAGCCCCCCCGCTCCACCCTGGCCTTGTCTGCAGGTCGGGTAACCAGGGGAGAGGGTGAGAAAGGGAGCACAGATAATAGAGTAAAGCTTGACATGCCCGAGCCAGGGGAGGCAACCTGAGCCCAGCATTTTTGGCGCCCAATGTGGGGCACAGAACCTAATTGAGTAAGTCCATGGCTTCCGTTAGACCCTCAGGGAATTGGAGTGGAAACTCTGGGACTCGTGGTTCTCCCATCTGGGTCATCAAAGGAGATGGGACAAGGTCAGAGTAGGCGAAATAATTCGCCCCTTGAAATCCTGAGGTTAACCCTCCGAAACGCGGGGACGAATATTTCAGAACCCCGTGCAATACGGATATGGGAGGAATTGACCCTCAGGGTCCCGTGGCTCGCTGCCGCCAAACCACTTTCGTGGGAAACTTTGGACCGGCTAGAATGGGAACTAGAGGACGAGGGAACGGAGTTGGGAGAAGAACTCCCCCTAGTAACCTTCCAAGCTATTAAGACCCTCAAGGCCTGCTTCTCTTTGGACCCAGGGGAGAATCCCTGGACTCAGGAAAGGACAGCAGGAGGGAATTTTGGCCCGGAGGGGGCCCCGATGCCCCACTCCGAGAGGCCCAGGGACGAGCGTGAGCCTGATCCCCGGGACACCAACATAGACACCACTTCTGTGGCAGCACAGCTGCCGTTTCACCACCCCTCCCCCACCAGGTGCTGGGCTCGGCAGTATGCAGATTCCGGGAGCCCTGCTGAGTGGCCTCCTCATAGCAAGTGGTACAGCCGGTTTTAAACTGGGTGCCCTTACCACTTCATGGGTGGCTGCAGGAAAGTAAAGATTTTTGGGAGTTTAGGAAGGTAGTCCTAGAGAGAGGGCGACCGAACACGCCCTGGGTGGAGCATCTGCTTTACGGCCTGACTTACCAATTCTCCACCACTCAAGACTGGAGGGACCTGGCCCGGTCTATGCTTACTAAAGAAATGTACGTAGACTGGTGTTCTTTTTTTAGGCACGAGTGTCAGGTTCAAGCTGACAGAAATCGGGTTGCCGACCCTCCGATTCCCATAACTTTTGACAAGGTGTTCGGATCTCCAACAGGCTACACCTTCTGCCCTCTATCAAGAGCAGATACAGGAGGTGGGATTCGCAGCTTGGCACAGTTTGGGAGCCCAAGCATGAACGCCACTCAAGGGCCCTCAGAGAGCCTTTCTGCTTTTATCAGCCAGGTGGAGAGTGATCTCTGGGGGATGGCACCTGGGACTCAGCAACAGCCGCTCGTCAGGTCCCTTGTGTGGAGAGGAATGACCCCAGAATGTAGACTAGCTTGTGCAGGGATAAAAGACAAACCCATGGACTGTTGGGTTTATGCTTGCCAAGGTCTCTATGCCCGGGGGCATCAGACACAGTTGCAGGCTGCTTCGCTCACTAATGAGCCCGCCCCTCCCCCCACCAGTGAAGCAGGCAGGGAGAGCTGTTATATATGCAGCAGATGGGGTCACACTAAGAGGGTCTGTCCCTCTATCCCTGTAAGATCTAGCCCTGTAAGATCTGGTGCCTTGAGGAGACAGTCCCCAAGCTGGAGGGCTAAGGAAACACCCAAAAGACTTTGCCCCCGCTGCCAGAAGGGATTTCATTGGCAAAGAGAGTGTAGGTCCAGATTTGATACTAAAGGGAGGCCTTTAAACAATTAATGGGGCGCCCTCCAGCCCCGTCACCCAAAGGAGGTGATCATTCCAGGGACAGGCCCAATAAACAGCCTGAGGCCAAGGCCCTCTGGGAAGTCCCAATAGTCCCAGAAATGAGGCCAAAGACAGAAATTGTTATAGCTGGAAAGAAGTTCCGAGTCTTAGTTGATACCGGAGCAGATTGGACTATATTAAAGAAGGAACTAGTGCCTCCATGGTGGGACCTAATCCCCGGACCCCAGACCTTGGGGGTGGGAGGCATAGTTGGGAGTGAGACAACCAAGGACTGGCTTCCCTGGGACGATATGAATGGTGGTAAGCAAGTAGTGCATCCTTTAATAATGGCACGCACCAGATAACCTGTTGGGATGGGATATCTTGGGAAAGATTAAGGCAGCGATCATCACAGGCCAGGACCTGTCAGGTGGCCCTAGTGGCTGCCAGAAAGCGCCTTCCTCTGAGGCCTCGGGGCAGGAGGCTCCTGATTCTTCTACAGGGCCTTACCCCCAATCCTAAGGGCCACTGTTCCTACCGTCCCCGCCATTCGATGGCACCCGGGTGCCCCAATTTGGGTGGAACAGTGGCCTTTTCCCTCAAACAAATTAGAAAGGTTAAAGGAAATAGTATCAGAACGACTGTCCCTAGGGCATACTAGACCTTCGCTGAGCCCTTGGAACAGCCCTGTATTTGTTGTACAAAAGGCCTCAGGTAAATGGAGGATGGTACGGGACCTAAGAAAAATTAATGAGTGGATAATCCCTGCTGGCACTCCTTTATGTGGACTGCCTTGGATCCCCTCTATTCCTCGGGATCTTAATTTCATTATAATTGACATCAAGGACTGTTTCTTTTCCATTCCCCTTGACCCCCAGGATTGTGAGAAGTTTGCTTTCTCTGTGCCCTTGGTTAACTATCAGGGGCCAGACCAGAGGTATGAGTGGGTAGTACTACCTCAGGGCATGGTTAATAGTCCAGCCTTCTGCCAACATATGTGTTACAGGTTCTCCAACCTCTTCAGAACCAGTTAGATATTATTTTATATGTTTATATGGATGACATCATTATTGGAGCAGCAGATGTCCAAGTACTGGACTCTGCTTATAACAAGCTACAAATCCTCCTACAAGGAGAAGGATTGCATATAGCCAGTGACAAGGTTCAGAAAGTATACCCCTTTAAGATCTTGGGGGCAGAACTTAAATTAGATTTGGTGTGCCCCCTTAAGCCCCAGTTATCCTTCCAGTCATCTTATACTCTGGTAGAGATGCAGCGATTGTTGGGTGAGATTAACTGGCTAAGACCCTGGCTTCACCTGCCTACAGAGGAGTTGCTCCGCTTCATGACTCTTTGAAGGGCAAAGCAACCACTGATGTCATTACAATAACTCCATCACTTCAAGCGACATTCCAGAAAGTCCAAATGGTCCTAAATATGGCACAGCTGGCACGCTACAAGCATGAATGTCCTCTTTGCCTTTGGATCCTCCCTGGATCCGAACTCTCCTCAGCTACTATTACCCAATCAGGCGAGCCCCTTCAATGGGTGCACGCCTCAGTGGAGGGAGCTCCCAGGGTTTATTCCCAGCTGGACCAGCTAGCTGACTTGGTAATTAAGGGCAGGGATACTTCCCTGAGACATTATGGGCAAGATCCTGATGTGCTAACCATTCCCTACCGGCTGTCAGATTTTGAATGGGTCAGAAGGAATAATGCACGGGTGTCCAGTGCCCTGTAGGGTTTTATGGGAAAGGTAGATTGCCACTATGGCACCTCGAGTGGGTGACCTCATTTTCCAGGCTACAATGGACACCTCCTGTACTTTTCTCTACCAGGCCTTTTGTCAAGGCTGCCAATGTTTTTACAGATGGGGGAAGAGAGGGGTCTGCCATGGTGGTACGCTCTGCCTCACCCCTGCCGGTGGGAAAGAAAACACCCATTACTTTGAAGCAGTTACTGGATCTGCGCCGTTTAAGGAAATGTACGCAGTCACCCTGGCACTGACCCATGTCAAACAGTCAATGAACTTGTTTTCTGATAGTCTGTATGTGGTTAATTTGCTACCAAACCTGGTGTTCTCATATATTAAATAGGATGGAAACGCAATCACCCCTCTGATGATCCAAGTCAGGTCTCTGTTAAAAGAGCGGGCTGAGCCTGTATTCTTACAGCACCTTCGCAGACGCCAAGGATTGCCTGGGGATCTGGCACAAGGAAATAGTATGGCAGACCAGCTGGCCACTAATGGGACCATTATAGCTATGGCTATTGTACAACCTCAAAACCCCAACATCTGTCCCTTTTACTTTTATTATTATTTTTCTCTGAACAGCAGGAGGCGCCTTACTTGAGGGCGCGCCATGTCTTAGGCTGCCGCCCCCCCACGAGGAGTCTTACCCACCCTGGGCTAACACACTTGCACTTCAGGCTAACCTGCCTGCCGGGCTGGCCAGCCCGATGAGAGGACTCAGGGAGAGTGGGATTGGCACTTGAAAGAAAGCCCTGTTAATTTTTCTCTCATGCCAGCAGACGTCAGTGAGCAGCGGGCCCTAGTGGGCATGTGACGAGCCTCATGGGGTTCCCAGATGGCTAAAGGCCAAAGGCCTCTTGTTATCTAGACAGCTCTAGCCTATCACTTACAATATAAGAGACCCATGTGTCTAGCACAGGGCAATGTAAACATAATGCAAATGGGAGCATAAAGAAGACATGAGCATAAGCAATCATAACACAAGGCAAATGCAAACATGAGCAACTGTAACACATGAGCAATTACAACACAGGCACAAAGCAATGGAGGGTCTCTTATCTGGCTCAGTCCATAGGAAATAGAGGAGTCCTGGTCCATTCTGGTGTCACTCAAGGTAATGCACATGGCTCTCCCTTTCCTCGATGGTGAGGTAGAGGTAGGTTCAGGTCCTGGCGGTTTGGCAGCCAGGGTGCTGGTAATTTAACGGTTGGAGCTAGTAAACACTTTGTAATAAACATTGCAGCAAGGTGCCAATCCCTTGCTTATTGTAAACATTTATCATAGAACATTAAGGTGTCCAAATACTTTAGCTCCTATTTCCCTCTAATGGGGGCCCCTAAGATGAGCAGCAAAGGGCTTTCTTTCAAGTGCCAATCCCACTCTCCCCAAGTCCTCTCATCGGGCTGGCCAGCCAGGCAAGCAGGTTAGCCTGAAGTGCAAATGCGTTAGCCCAGGACCGGTAAGACTCCCCGTGGGTGGGCAGCAACCTAAGACATGGCGCACCCTCAAGTAAGGCGCCTCCTGCTGTTCAGAGAAAAAATAATAATAAAAGTAAAAGGGGAAGATGTTGGGGTTCAGCTTTGGCCTTGAAGAGGGAAGGGTAAGGAGAGCTATCCTGAGACGCTTCCCTTCCCCCAGCCCTGGAGCAGTGCGGAAGCAGGCCACACCTCTCTGGGTCCGGAAACAGAAGGGCTGGCTTTGCGACCAGCCCCCCAACTTTCTCACCAGCTAGCCCATGTGCTCCCCTCTTTGCGGGCTTTGCCCAGGGGTGGAGCTAAGGGGTGACGTTATCCCATGTGGGGATCTTAAGACAAGCTTGCCAGCCTATCGCCAGCTCCTGGTCTATCACCCCTTTTCTCGTCACCATTGCTATATTAGCTGTTAGCCACTCCCTTATTAAATCAGATCTTGCTCTTGAAGCTGTCTCCGAGATTCCGTACGCCTGGCTTCCTTCGTGGGTAAGGAGGGAGGAGAAGGGATCTCCTTCGGCCACGTGCACCTGAGGTCTTTCCTAGCCCCCCGCTCCACCCTGGCCTTGTCTGCAGGTCGGGTGACCAGGGGAGAGGGTGAGAAAGGGAGCACAGATAATAGAGTAAAGCCTGACATCCCTGAGCCAGGGGAGGCGACCCGAGCCCGGCAAACCTACAAGGGAAATGATTACTTGTTCTATAAAAATTTGTTTTACAAATTCAAACTTTTTTTTCCCCAGTCCTGGGCCTTAGACTCAGGGCCTAAGCACTGTCCCTGGCTTCTTTTTGCTCAATGCCAGCACTCTACCACTTGAGCCACAGTGCCACTTCTGACTGTTTCCTATATGTGTGGTGCTGGGGAATTGAACCAAGGGTTTCATGTATACGAGGCAAGCACTCTTGCCACTAGGCCATATTCCCAGCCCTCAAACTTTTTTTTAAATTTTATGCGCAGGGATATACATGGGCATCTCAGCAGTCCCTCCAAAAAGGAAAAGCAACTTTATTCATCTTGTCAATATCGTCACAGCAATGAGTTAACATCCAGCTTGAACCCCTAAACCATAGCATGGCTCCCAAACATCCCAACACGAGCTACTTAAGGCATCCTTCAACATCTTTACATATCTGTTTTAAGAGATGAAAAAAGACTTCTTAAAGTTAAATGCTAGCTTTAATTACTGTCATGCAATGCCAAAAATAAAATGCTTTGCCCATGGACGAAACAAGCCTCTGGCTTTGCTGCTAAACTATCACTGACAGTGGCTGGCTGGCAAACACACTGGTGGCAGTTCCCAATCTCTCTCTGTGTCTCTCTCTCTCTCTCTCTCTCTCTGTCTCTCTGTCTTTGTCTCTCTTGATTGGCCTGGTCCTCTTCTCCCAACTCAAAATCCCATAGTGTGTGAGTGCGTGTGTGTGTGTGTGTGCATGTGTGCGTGCCTGCGTGTGTGTGTGTGTGTGTGTGTGTGTGTGTGTGTGTTTGGGGCTCAGACAATAATCCATTTCTTTTATATTTCTTCAGTCTACTCACTTCAAGATCTGGATTCCTAATTTCTCCCTTCAGACAGAACTGTATGAGGCTGCAAATGGTCCCTGGAGAAACTGCCCCGCCCCCTGCCATCTTTCCCTAATCACAGCAATCCAATTGCTCAGAGATTCCTCTCTACTGCCACCACCCTCCTTAACCCCAATAAAGTTTTCTTTCTGTACCTTCAGTCTGGAAATAGAAAGTATTGTGGTCTAAAATTGGGTGGCAAAGAGAGTTTAGCACACCCCCTTAAAATGCATGGTTAAGAAAAATGTGAAGACTATGATTAAATCAACTCTTAGCAGATTAGGTACCCATTGTGAGTCCAAATGCACCATTTTTGGTGTAAGAAGGGAGTTGCTAGACCCATCTATGGAACATATAATTTGCTTTCTCCTGCCTGCCTTCCACCCCTAATATGGTTTGGGCACCCATCATCCCCCATTCCTCACTGTAGGAACTTGAATTAGATGCCCATGTTCAAAGGTCAATTCATATGCTAATATGCCTTATGAAGAAAGTTGTTATAAAGGTTTTCTGTAATTAGTGATCTATGTTTTCTTAAGAGTAGAGTCCTTCAATTATGACCTGTTGGTCACACCCTCTCCCCAACATAGGACTGCACCAGCTGGAACACCTTATCTTTATGTTAATAATATGTGCAGCAAATGTTAACTTACTGTACCTTATGGTTTCGGTGACATACTATCTACCCTAACTTCTTCTCATGTGGATTCTTTCCCAGTTCAGGGTAGAAGGAATAAAAGCTCTTAGTGAAATCTGATCCTGGCCATCTGACAACTGAATTTCCCATCTCCCCCCTTGATAAGAAAATACAAGGATACAGGTCCCTGGTTATGTAGCATCAATGTTCCTACTCAGCTTGAAGAGGTCATATTTTAGGGAAAAGGAGGACTGGACAAGGCATATTAGAAACATAGGCAGAACTATTTTTTTTTTTTTTTGCTTTTAAGAGATACCACAGGGGCTGGGGATATGGCCTAGTGGCAAGAGTGCTTGCCTCGTATACATGAGGACCTGGGTTCAATTCCCCAGCACCACATATATAGAAAATGGCCAGAAGTGGCGCTGTGGCTCAAGTGGCAGAGTGCTAGCCTTGAGCAAAAAGAAGCCAGGGACAGTGCTCAGGCCCTGAGTCCATGCCCCAGGATTGGCCAAAAAAAAAAAAATGAGATACCACAGGATGCGTTCCTTCCTGAGAGAAATGTCCAAGAACTGAACAGCAAATGGGAGACAGAGCCAGGAACTTGACAAATATAAGGATACCAAGAGTGATTAAGACCTAAGGTAGACACCTATCTTTGCAAACCTTTAAGTCACAGATTGCTTTTATCCTGTCAATAGCCCTGATATCAAAGAGCTCAGATTCTCTCACTTTGCGATCACCCCCATTCTACTAGAGTGTGACTGGGCTTTGTCTATTTTTCTCCTTGTCTGCTTGTTTGCTACTTTTCTTCTTGAAGGCCCTTAAGTGGAGAGTTCCTGCTTCTAGAGGGAAGCTTCTCAAACCTTCACATGGACCCTGTGAAATGACTGTAACTGTACTGCCAATCTCCTCATTCTCCTTACCTGCGTTCTGCTGTGTAAACTCCAGGAGCCAATGGGAAATATCTGAAGCAGGACTTGGATGTTGCTCCCATGGCCACTGACCACCCTCCCTTGGAACCCTCCCTGGTAATCTCCTCCTAGGAATCTTATCAGAATTCCTATCCTTGATCAATTGTGAGCAAAACCTCACCCCCAGGCCTTATCTGAAGGTACAGGACCTTCTGCCACACTGAAGAGACATCACAAACCTGAAACAGGATCTCTGCTGCAACTACAAGGACACTGTCAGTCCAAAACTCTCATACTTGACTATATTTAAGGCATAAAACTCCCATGCTCCTCACCCATGTATCTCCAGCTCTGTTCGGTGGTACTCGGTACCCCTCTTTGACGATGCTTCAATCCTGATCTTGTCTGTTGAGGTCTCGATAGTCTTCCTTCCTTTCTTCTACTTGATCTTTCGTAAAACCCATGCAGTGGAGTTTCTCTTTCCAACCAGGAGAAAATTGAACACGATATGTAACAGTTGCTATGTTTAGGGCTGGGAATATGGCCTAGTGGTAGAGTGTTTCGCTCGTATACCTAAAGCCCTGGTATGATTCCTCAGCACCACACATATAGAAGAAGCCAAAAGTGGTGCTGTGGCTCAAGAGGCAGAGTGCTAGCCTTGAGAAAAAAAATCCAGGGACAGTGCTCAGGCCCTGAGTTCAAGCCTCAGGACTGGAAAAAAATAGTTGCAATATTTACTGTCTTTTTATCTAGACTGCACATGAGTTTGGAAATGGTTAATCCTTGTATGCACAGACTATATTTCACATGAATTAACATCATTAGCAACAAGAAAGCACCTATGGAGGGAACAAGGGTGAACAAATGCAGCAGTGGTATTCAATGCACACTAAGTGGAAAATGAACTACACAACTTGTGTGTGGGAACAGGTGGGAAAAACTGGAGAGAGGGTGGGTTGAGTGACATCTTAAAATAAAAAGTGCTCATTACCAGACTTATGTGGCTGTAATCACATTGTATATAACTTTTATAATTATAATGATGATAAGGATGAAGCACAGATATTATTTCATCTTCTCCAGTTTTTCCTACCCTCTTCTCTTGTTCTCTGACAAAGGGTCGGTTCAGAGGTTGCTCTGCTCAACTCTATGCAGAAGTGCTGGACACAGATGCAGAAAGAGCATACCTGTTTGGAGATAGGTCACCATCACTCCTCACATCTATATACAAGCCTGCCTCACTCTACAGAGAGGCCCTGGTGTCTTGCAGTGAAGGAGAAAAGGAGGAGCCTCTCCATGGGGTTTTAGATCCTCTTCTTCCTTCCACTATGGGAAGTGAGGAGCAGGCACAGGTGGGAAAGACGTAGCTTGATGGAGCTGATCTGAACCAACTTTACACACCACCAGCCTGCTGTCTTCAGAGACGGTTGTGTGCACCTGGGGTGGGAAGAGGCAGGGAGGAGATTTCCCTGAGAGAGGATCCATGCTGAGGAGTAATTTCAGGAGAAGAGTGCATTCCAGACCCTTCCATCGTGAAGACTCCCAGGAACTCCTTAATGAATAATTGTGACCCTGTGCAGTTAGGACAGCTTCCAAAGCCTGTATTTGCACAGAATAACAGCCCAGAGCATTCATGCTTGCAGGTAGTTTATTGGGATGAAAATGTAGGTGAGGATTCAACAATTGCCTTACATCTCTTATACAAAAGGACAGAAATAAAAAGAAAAGCCATGTTTTATAGCATCTGCAGTCGGTGTTCGTGCCAGTCCTATAGTTCTCCCAGACAGGGATATTGTGAAAGGCTAATATTTCACACATTGAGCACTGTTGTATATTGTATCCTGGAAAACAGAACAGGGCTGTCACTTGTATGTTCAACTCTGTACTGCAGAGTCAAGCATTGAAACCTTAAACCACTCATGTGTATGTGTGTGTGTGAGTGTGTGTGTGTGTGTGTGTGTGTGTGTGTGTGTGGTATACTCATGAGTGGGGGATTTCTTTAGCAGCAATAACTGGTATCCATGAAACTCTAGAAGCAATATCAGATGATCTACTGCTCAGTACATAGTTATTGTTGCCAAAGGAAGGCCACTCTTTCTGCATCTCTGATAAGTACAATTGTTTCACAGTTCCCAAAGCTGGCTGATGTTTAAATAACTTACTCATAGAGATATAACAGCTCTTATTTGCTGAGAACCCAGCACTTTGAAATCTTCCAATGTCACTTTTATACCACAAGACTGCTAAAATTTCTCAACTGAAAGAGTTTTTTGATCATTTTTACTTGCTGAGTGTACGGTCTTGAAAATGAGCTTGAAGCCGGTCCAGGAAGTAAAGTCCTCCAGAAAAGCCAGAGGTGGAGCTTGTAGGTCAAGTGTTAGAGCATTAGCCTTGAGCCAAAAAGTTCAGGGAAAATACCCAGGCTCTGAGGTGAAAGCCTAGGACTGGCATGCACACATACACACACACACACACACACACACACACACACACACACAGAGCCAAACAAACAAAAACACACTCTTCATGATTTACTATAAAGACTGTGCACCAATTGCTCTGAAATTATTAATGACAATCTCAGCCTCTGATTTTTCTGAGTGAGTTAAGATACAAAGTACTGGAGGAAAAAAATCCAAATCACTACCATCACTTTCACATTGGCCAGAGTTTCATTAGACTGCTTGAAAACATTCTTTCATTTCTGCCACCTCCTCCTTGGTGCTGGAGAGAGTCACATAAGGATTCACCACTTTCTGGTACTCTTCCACAGCCACATCTGGATCAATTGCTGTGTCAATCAATGTCTCATCTCATGGCAACCTGCGCCTGAGAAAACACATAAGAACAGGGGCTCAGAGCCAGGCGCGTGAACCCATTTCAGGGTGCTTTATAGGCTGATTATGACAATCATCATAGCTCTCCATTGAGAGACATCAGTGCAGAAAAGAATTAAACGTGGAATTGTGGCAAAGGGATTGGTAAAGAATGCAGCTTTCTTAACTCTAGCACAAATGATTTATGCTCTTGGGGTCCTTTGAGTCCTATTGGATTTTACCCCATCACACAGTGCCAAAGAATCTAACTGCTATGAAATGTTGGCTAACAGAACGCTCAAGGAAGGAGATGAGCTGACGTTGTGATCCTATTCAACATGATTCAGGCTTCTGTTTTCAAAGGTATGTCATTACCATCACTAAGACTATGAATTAGTATTTCTAAATATTCATAAAACTCTGAGTTTTAAATAATTTCTGCTAGCTTTTTAAAGTCAAAGTATAGCCTTATTAACAGGCAATGTAAAATAGAAACTTATATCCAGGCTTGAGGGTAAACACAGATTTTTCCCAAAGAGGTCAACACTCTGAATCATCAGTGCCCAGACAAAGGACACAAGTCTTTCCCAAAAGCAACTTAAAAAGAAAGAAAAAAAAGGACTGAGAGGCTACTTCAAGTACTAAGATGTTTTCCTCATAATGGGAAGCCCAGACGTCAACCCGCAATGCCACCAAAACCCATTTTACGACATAATATAACTCCTTGTAGTTGCAGTGAGCTTTCGTGACCAAGCTATGGATGGGAAAGAACGCAGACACTGGGCACCCATGAGCTTGGTTCATCCTTGCCTTTGTCATTTCCTATCCAGTTCATGCACACCTTGTCTTTTGGCCAATGGGCACCAACTTGGGAACAAGCACAGGAAGTAATCTAAACAAGCTTCATAAACTGTGCACATAACACTACCTCAGGGACAGTCCCAGTCTGACAGTCCACTGCTGGAGAGCATTTTGCTCTCTTAGTGAGAAATCTCTTTCCAGTCAGCATTGAATGTAGAGGTATATGTTTTGTTTTGTTTTTGGCCAGTCCTGAGACTTGAACTCAGGGCCTAAGCACTGTCCCTGGCTTCTTTTTGCTCAAGGCTAGCACTCTACCTCTTTAGCCACACAGTGCCACTTCCAGTTTTTCTATATATGTGGTGCTGAGGAATCAAACCCAGGAATTCATGTATACAAGGCGAGCACTCTACCACTAGGCCATATTCACTGCCATATAGAGAGACTTGAATCTAAGTACCTCTTGGAAAGTGCTCAGATCACATCCACAAATATCTGCTTTTGTGAGCTCCAGCTGTTTGAGGCTGGGTTGCAAGCTGCAGCCTGCACGTTTTCTCTGGAATGTTTCACATTTCCTGCTCTATTTAAGGAGACTCATGAGGGTCTCTGTCTCATGCACACCTTCTTCCACCAGCCCAACAGAGCTATCAAACTCTCATACTGAATCCTGAGATGAACCACCTCATTGCACACATTGGATGGAAGTAAAATGCAGGAGAAATATGTAAGAGAGTTCTGCCTCTTTGATGATCTGGATTAATGGTATTTCATTTAGAACAACAACAGCAGTTGCTGGCTTCTGTATTGGATGTGAACAGAATCATGGAATTGTCTTGGGAATTGAGCTCCCAGCACGCCTCTCTTTATTCCTCCCATCCTGGCATTGATCCCTCCCAGAACGAGCACAGGTCACAGGACTGCCCTTGCCTTCATTACAGGTATCCACAGGAAGATTCCATCAGCACCCGAGGATCTCTTGGAAACCTAGACCGTTGGGGAAATCCAACACGGCACCAAGCCACTGACACCTTGCTCTCAAGTGCCTCCAAGCCAAATTCAGTGTTCATACACCGGGTCTGGATGGGCATCTTTGTTACTTTTACTATTGTGATGGTCTAATCATTACCATTTTTTTCTGCATCCTATTGTACTTCACCTTCCTCCTAATTCTTATCCTTGTACTTAAAAGAATTCTCTTTGACCTGGGAATATGGCCTAGTGGCAACAGTGCTTGCCTCATGTCCATGAAGCCCTGGGTTCGATTCCCCAGTACCACATATATAGAAAATGGCCATAAGTGGCGCTGTGGTTCAAGTGGCAAAGTGCTAGCCTTGAGCACCAAGAAGCCCTGAGTCTAAGGACCAGGACTGGCAGAATTAAAAAAAAGAAAGCACCACAAATATAGGAAAAGCCGGAACTGGCGCTGTGGTTCAAATGGTAGAGTACTAGACTTGAGCAAAAAGAAGCCAGGCACAGTGCTCAGGCCCTGCGTCCAAGATCCAGGACTGGCAAAGAAAAAGAAATTATCCTTCCATTCTTGTTTCTATCCAATTTTGTATCCAATTTAAAGGGGTTCATTTTCATGTTATGTGCTGGCTTTAAAGGGTGCCTGGAATACAAATTCATAGGGCTGAGCAGGTAGCACTCCTTTCTCTTGGTGCTTCCTTTTGCGGAGTGTTCACTGGTAACCTGCATTTTGGACACTTTGGAAACATGGTTCCATGTAGTGAACTTGACTTATTTCTGAACCTGTAAACTGATATCCTTTTGTCTTCGTTAAAACTTAGGAATTTCCTCCAGTGGATTCAAAGGGTAATAACGTGTGTTTAGAGGAATTTCTTAATGCTGAGGGTTGGAAGGGTCCAGGGTTGATGGATTTGGGATGAGGAAGATGTGGGTTCACATCCAGGAGGAAGCAGCTGGTCGTGCCCCGTCCTTTTCCAAGTTATAGCACTAGTCTCTGAGATCCTCAAAGAGACAAGAGCAAGTGAAACCGTGCTGACATTTGATAGCAATGAGAGTAGTTCTGTGGGTGTCACTTCATCACAGGCCTACAGTAAGGGAATCAGTAATGAGTGGCACCCAGCAATCCATTCTGTTCTATCTAGTGAACAAATAACAAAGGAGAATTTACTGAGAACCGTGTTCTCACCGTGTGTACACATTCAGCTGTGGAAAAAAAAGTTGACCCAGGCCCTTATCTGTCGAGCTCTCTTTGTCATGTGAAAGGTAACATGGATTCCTTTGAAGGAGGTAGACAGAGACAGAGAAGTAAATGCTAATCTATATAGGATCAAGAAAATTTCCACACACAAAGAGGAAATGAAACTTTGAAGTGACGAATGAAAGACAGAATCCTGGAAGCAGAGCAGGTCAGCACAGGGAGCCAGGCACCATCTTTCTCCACCTTTTAACACCTGAATTCTGGCCTCCAGGCATCGAGTGGGAGAGTATTTCAGCAGAAAGGACATGAAGTCCAGAGGAGCAGAAGGCAGATGGCTCTTGTCAAGTTCACAAGAAGTAGAAGAGGAAGGAATTTTTCAGTTCAGAGACTAATATAATTGAAAACAAATGATAAAGCAACACCATAAAGGAGATTGTGACAAGATGAACAGATTATTTTTTTGGGGGGGGGGGAGGCGTACAAACAAGAACAAGGAAATATGCAGAGGAGCCAGAGAGGTGAATCTGTTCCGGATTGTCCATCAAAGCCTTGTGTGATGTGTACCCCCGTGGCCTTAGGTCTTCCAGTGTGGATGTGAACTCTGGCTTGGTTGTTTTGTTTACCTCCATTTTCTGCTCTAGGCCTTTGACCTTTGTGCATTCCCTTCCTCCTAGTCATGCCCAAACCACCCTGCATGGAAAACACATGTTCCCTGAGGATAGAGAGCATAAGCTTCCTTGTTCCTGTGGAATCATCACCCAGTTAGTGCTTAATACTCACTGGCAGGGCTGATTCCCAAGGAAGCATTATTATGTTGGACAATGCATGTGTCAAATGTATCGCCTATGTGGTAGTTCGTAGATGTGCAAACAAATATCAACAATAGATATTCATCTCTAATTTATTATGTTATATTGAAGACAGCCATTATTCATGAAAATCCCACTGATATCAACTCCTGTACTTGGCTTCAAATAGAATGGAAATGAATTATTTGCATTATCATTTTTAAAAGGAGCCATATGGAGAAAAGTGTGTGTATAACATGTAAGTATTGTATTGTCCAGTATTAATAAGGATGGCATTCAATTATTTGTATTGAAATGCACATAATTTAATAGATGTGGTTGTTATAATTGTGCTGTGATATTGTAAATATGACTCTACTGTAGAGCGCCAGCCTATAGGCAAAGCATCAGGTACCAACTTTGAAGTCCCAGTCTTTGAACAAAATGAAAATAGGAGAAATATGATTGTCTTGAATCTTGTGTTGAATCTTGAAATGAATTGCAGATGTAATTTATCGTTAAATAAAATCTTATGGCTTTTAATCAAGTAAAAATAAAAAGCATATATAGCCTAGTTTGTTACCAGTCTTATTCAGAACTTGAAACTCACTTGACTCGTAACTCTACATACAAGGAGTGATCAGATCTAATCCCCAAATCAGATAGCGTCACATTCTGGGCACTAAAGGCACCGTTTTTGTACCAGGATAAGGACTTTGGGGTCAGACCAGGAAAAACAAAAAGTGATCTTTGCTGTGATGTGATCTAAGCCACATCCAACGAATGACAGGGCCTCAAAAGCCGAATTTCCAACTAATTCTCTTTGGATTCTGCACTAAACTCTGAACTTTGCAGAAGTGGGCACTGCCAATTATGTGTGGTTAAGCATTTAATCCCAGAGCAAAGAGACCACTTACTCCATTTATGCAGGTGCCTAGACCAGTATCTCCCCCACAGTTAGACTTATTTCTCACCGCAGTGCCCCCTAATTCCTGTGACCCATAATCCCCCACTCTTGTGAGTACCTGTCTTTATAGAGGGAGAAGTGTGAATTCAATCAAAGTTTTGTCCTTTCCTTCCCCTTTCTGCCACTCCGGTGGGAGCTGTCTGGAGGAGTTGTGGTTGTCCCATCTCAATGGCAGTGCCATCAAGTGTGGGGAAGCCAAGCATGCTGCTGAACGACTAGGGTCACAGGTCAGCCTCTAGCGCCACCACAGGGGACCGGGTGAAGACTATGCTGGAGAAGTAATCAGAAGTACATGAGCTGGTAACAAGTGAGTCCCCGGGACAGGGGCAGGCTTCCTCATCCAGCAATGGAGCATCAGTATGGCAAAATCAGAGCACTACTGTGTCCACATTGTTCCTCTCGTGTGCCAGGCTCAAAGCAGAGGCCATTCTGCACTTCTCCAAGTAGGTGTGGGCCATTCCTTCCTTGTGCTGCCATCCTCATCCGGAAACCTCCTCATCCGGAAGACTTCTGTCTAAGCCCATGGTCACCCTCTCTACCATGCATTCCTTCCTGGACAACCTACAAATGAAAAGCCTTCATTCTTTGCTTTCCTACAAGGCTTTAACCTCGTTTCCTCTCAATCTCTCTCAATTGCATCCAAAGATCATTTGGTGCATGTTCGTATGCTAAGTTTAGCTATGATATTACATGGTGGGCGATACATAAAGGCGGGTATGTACAATGGATTGGATTATCCCCCTAAATGAAAGGACAGTTCAGAGAGAAAATTTCCTCCTGGCAGCAAGCTATAATATTGAAGATGGTACACAATGTCAAAGATTCTAAGTCAAGGTCAACTGGAAGATTCCAGATTTCAGACATCTTGTTTGCATTTTTTCTGAATGTGTACACAAGGTCTTCTAGAAACCACTGACAATTTCTATCAGCCCAAGTGCCCTTTCCCTCCTAGATAATGATGAGAAATCTGTCTTTCATCATCCTTCTTGGTGCCTATTGTCTGTATCCCTCACAGTCCCTCCCCAGTCGGGAAGTTCCCTGTGTTGGGGACTCATTGCCGTCCAGGTCCAGTTCTTGCTCTGGGTAGTCTAATGACTCGCTGCATCAACTCCCACAAAGCCCAATAACTCCTGCCTTGTGATGGACCCGGGGCACTGAGGCCTGGGCCGCGTAGCTGCAGGCAGCTCTCCATTCCAATCCCTTCTGGGGACAGCAGCTCCACAGCAGAACAGAGGTTCCGAGCAGAGCCTCAGGCTGCTCCCATCCTGGACTCCTAACACGTGGGGCACAGGATGGAAAGTGGGTCCTTCATGGTGCAGTACTCGCTACTCCACGCAGCATGGAAAGCACTGGAACACTCTGGATGGCCTCAAATGAGGACTTCACCTGTCAGATGCAGACACTGCTGAGAAAGAAGCCTGAATGCCAAGATGACATGGCTGGTCTGCGCAGTACTTTGTGGGTAGCAGGGAGCACGGTGGTTCTTTGGGTCACCAGCAATAGTAACACATGCAACTCTACTGTGGGTCTCCATCTTAAAATTCTTCTCTCAGAAGCAAAGTGTGTCATGCCGAAAATTCCCCATCCAGAGAGAGAGGCCTGAGAGCTGAGTCCAAAAATGTGTCACCTAACCACCACCTTCTGTTTTCAAAGTGATGTAGTGTATTTATTTATTTTATTTTTTTTGCCAAGCGTGGGCCTTGGACTCAAGGCCTGAGTACTATCCATGGCTTCATTTTGCTCAAGGCTAGCACTCTACCACTTGAGCCACAGGGCCACATCTGGCCGTTTTCGATTTATGTGGTGCTGGGGAAATGAACCCAAGGCTTCATGTACAAGAGGCAAGGTATCTTGCCACTAGGCCATATCCACAGCCAGATTAGTGACTGAGACGTCACAAGCGCATCCAGTTTTGCCAGGATTTGAGGTTCAAGGTGAAGGAAGGAAGTGCCAATACGCAGTGCTCTTTCCGTGCTGTGCACTCGCGTGGCATCTCCGCGCCTCCTGTGCAGGGTGGGAAGGCACTGTGTTGAGGGCGCGTGGTGGCTGCCTAAGGTTCACACAGAGCTGATTTCAGGGCCTGGGACTCATGGGCTCAGCAGAGCAATTGGGAAGAAGTTATAAATGTGCCAACCGATAATGTTATAGAAATTTGATTATCAGTGGCGATTGGTGCATATTTGCACAGTATTTTATTTATATGCTGCATCTCTTGCTATCTCTAGATATATAAGTTAAATGGTATTAAACTACATCACTTTGGTGGCTGGGGATATGGCCTAGTGGCAAGATAGCTTGCCTCTTATACATGAAACCCTGGGGTCGATTCCCCAGCACCACATAAATAGAAAACGGCCAGAAGTGGTGCTGTGGCTCAAGTCATACAGTGCTAGCCTTGAGCAAAAAGACGCCAGGGACAGTGCTCAGGCCCTGAGTCCAAGGCCCATGTTTGGAAAAAAAAATAAAATAAATAAATACACTACATCACTTTGAAAACAGAAGGTGGTGGTTAGATGAAACATTATTAGATATTATTTATTACAAATTCATTTTATTTTGGTTTTCATCTCAGTTGCTGTAAACACCCAAATATTAAACTTGTAAAATGCTTCACACATCAATGGACATATGAGAAGGTTTGAATTTTGTGGTAGCCATATCCCTCCTTCTTTGACAGGCTAAAAGTGACATTTTTGTAGTTCACTATAAATTCCTTGGAATTGATAACTTATCAAATTCTTGATCCTCTTTGTTGTAATCATAAACCAAACAATTCATGAAATGATTATTTTGTGCCACAAAGCTTCACTTAAATGACTATTTGAGCAGTAAAGATTTGGACCCAAAAGCAATGGTAAGGATGAACATTCTTGTGGGACATGGGAATGAGGTCAGTCTCTAGTGACCTTGAAAAGGTGGATAATACATGGGCACCAGTGGCTCTTGCCTGTCATCCTAGCTACTCAGAAGGCTGAGATCTGAGGATCAAGGTTCAAACCCAGCCAAGGCAGAAAAGTCCATGAGAATCTTATCTCCAGTAAACTACTCAGAAAAAGCCAGAAGTGGTGCTGTAGCTCAAGCATTAGAGTGCTAGTCTTGAGCACAAAGAGGCTCAGGAATAGCACTAGGCCTAAAATTCAAGCCCCAAGACCAGAAAATAAAAAAAGATGGTTGATGTCAGGGGAGAGAAAAATGTGAGTCAGCATGAGATTCCACGCTGTGAGATTCCACGTGGCCATGAAGATGGGGAAGCCATCCTGCTGGGGTTTGCTGACACCAGACACTTGCTTACCACTCGAGAGAGCAATGCCAGAGGAGCTTTGCTGTCACCTCACAGAAAGGTCATTTGACAGCACATTGTGAGGATGGGAACACAGAGCTTGCATGTGCCTTCAGAGAAATAAGGTCAGCTCGGAATCCCCACCAACTGAAACTTACTTCCAACTTGCACAATTTCATCCATAAGGGAAGCCAAGGCTCCATGTGCCCTCCTGTGTGGGAGGCCGCCCCTCGGAGGATGGCGTCCTGGGCCTGCAGTTGTGGTTCACACAAAACCAGCAGACGTTCCTTAGAAACTGTAACTAAGGCAAAAAAGGACTGTGAGAAAGATTTCGGGCGTATTGTGTCAGCCTAGCACATAATGGTTTCCTCAGTGAAAAGCATAGTGCACACTCACTAATAAGGAAAATGCAAACCAAAGAAAGACAAAAAATAAATAAATAAAAGACCCAAATAATAACCCAAATTTCCTGACTGTAAAACAATCAATTAAGAAATGGGGATGTGACTACCTGGATTGACACTGATACTGCATTAGAACTTGGCCCAAATACGGCAGTACACTTCATTCACATTTAAGATAAATAAATCTTTCTTGTTGCCAGATGAGATCCTGTCTGCTGTTTTGTCACTTGATTTGTGACTTTCCTTTTGGTTACACAATCATCATCACTGACCTTTCCTGTCAGATGTTTGTGTTTCACTGAGTGAATTCTTTTTCTCCCCTCACTAATCCCAGGAGGCAGTCTTATTATACTCTTGATTGAACAGAAGGGGAAACTGAGGCAGTGAGGTGAAGCAGTCTGCTGAGGACCCTAGTCTTGGGATCCGGCCCTTAGGCTTGACGCCCCTCCCCCAAGCCCTGGGAGAATGCGGAAGCAGGCTGCCCTCTCTGGGTCCGCCCTTGCACCCAGCCCCCAACTCTCCAGCCAGCCCAGGCGTTATCCTTGTCTCAATAAAGTTAGTTCGATCTAGAAGCTGACCCCGAGACATGCATATGTCTGACTTTGTCTAAGGGGGCGGGCACACATTCTCGGATGGGCCACGTGCTCGGCAGGTCGGTGCTGACTCCCCCGCTCCACCCTAGCTTCATCTGCGGGCCGGGTGAATAGGAGAGAGGGCATGAAAGGGAGTGTGAAAAGAAGAGTACCCGAGCCCAACACCCTAGCACTTGAGGAGATGGGAGCTGAGCCTGATCTCCAGGTATTGGGACACCAAATCGGACCCTGCCTACTCCCAACACAGCACACTAGTTCTACCACAGATCTGAACACTTTAGAACCCAAACCATGTGAACTGCAACTCTGTCAGGATTCTAGGGGAAGTGGGACTGAATGAGGGGAAACTTGGACAAAAAGGTGACCAAGCCCACAAAGTGTTGTGATGTCTGAATCAGGAGCAATTGGTATGCCAAGGACGTGCCCCAGTACCCAGGATGAAAGTGCTACTCTCTCATTAAGCGTGATATCACTGAGGTCTACATTGCATAATTTTCATGGTGCAGTGTGTAATTTTATCTATATAATCACTCTTTTCTTTGTATTTCACATATAGCAAAAGTGAAATTTTAAGGAAGACATTGCTAGAATGAGGCAGGCTTGGAATTGAGCAATGTTGACAGATGCTTTTCTCAGTGAATCCAGTAAGATCAATAACTTCTTTATAAATAAGTGGTAGTTGATCAAGAATCAATGGTGCTTATCTGATTGTCTCACCAAAATGGTGAGACAATGGAACAAAGCGATGCAACAGCGATACTCACAAGATACTGTGTTGGAAATTAACTTTACAAATTGGGGAAAGGGAACGTGATAGGGAAAGTGGGGGAAAAACAAGGGAGGGGTTAACAATGTCAAGCAAGAAATGTTATCACCTAAAATATTATTCATTCTCTTACGTGTGTAACAGTAACCTCTTTGTAATTACCTTTATAATACAACTAAATCTAAAGAATCAATGGTGGATTGACTTACTTGCTTACTTCCATACTTTCTTAGATTAGTCATACAGGGGCTGGGGGCTCTCATTGTGATGTTTCTGAAAATATTTATAGTGCATTCCTCTGGATTTTAATCTGTCTCTCCCTCTACCTGGATCTGAAATTGAAATCATTTCAACAGGTTTCAGTATCCCGTTTTCAGAGTTGTGAATCATCACTTTCATAATGTTCAACCTCTTTCATCCTCTTTCTGTTTTATTTCTTTTGATATAGCTTTTCATTCTATTTTGAATTATTAGTACAGGCACTCTAAATTGTAGACATTATGCAATAGAAATGTGACACTCACAACTGTAGGAAATTCTGACCCAGGGATTTCTGCCATATCTCAGAATACTGGCACACTACTCCATCCTTCAGTATTGTGAATAGCTTGCGTCAAAGCACCATTTATTTATGAGGTGGGGTCACACAGAGAGTGACACATAGATGTGCCACAATTCAAGAGCGGACTTCTGAAATGTGTTTCCTGTTCTGTATTTAATGGTTTGGACACGTGTGGAAAGCTGTGCATTCGTGACGTGTCACTCAGAATAACCTCACGCTCCCCAAATCCTCTAAGCTGAAATTATCCCACATTTTCCCACATCCCTTATCCCCAGTGATCACGTGACTGTTTCCTTCTTCGGTAGTTCTTGAATATCTCTCCATGTTAACTCTATAACCTTTAATTTGCTTTCTTTCAGTTGTTTCCAAATATTTGTAGCTCTTCAATTTAGGGGCAATAAAAACCTAATATCTGGGTGCTCTGAGGTTTCTCTATTTACCTAGTGAAGGACAGTCAGGCTGCTTCCACATTTGGGGACATGAATTATTGAAATCTCTCTCATTATTTCTACTTCATGATTTAGAGAGAGCCTCCAAGAGTTCCTTACACTGCCTTCTTGTGGTGGACCTTACTCCCTGCTATTCTTTTGCTGAACTGTGAACTTTAAACTCTCCAATGGTATCAGTTAATCACTTTTTGAAAACCTGTGTCTATTGATGGAGATGGGCTCCAATGAGTAAGACAGATTTTCACAAAATGCTTCCAGGCACATATACGACGAGGAGGGCGCTGGTGGGATCTCAGTGAGTGATGATTGATTTTGTGTAGGAATGTGCTACACCTTCACTGCTGCCACCAATCTCGATTGAGGAGTGCAAAGTGGGGTATCTTAGGAGCCTACTCCCCTACAACAGAAGTTCTCCACGTTTTCCTGTGTGCAGAGGACTCACTACTACCACTTAAGGCGTGATACACACAGAGAAATCTCAGATTCTAAATGTTCTCCATGCTCCTATATTCCCAAAGAGCCAGCTGACAAGGGAGTCTTGGATTGGAAATTCACAGGCCTTTCGTGTAGGAATAGTTTTAGTCAGAAACAAAAATAAAAGAACCTATAGGCCCGCGGTGGCCAAAAGTAACTGTGGTGGATGGAGCCCTTGGTTTCTAATTCAGTCAGTTGTCAAGTATTTGCCTGCTCCATACAAATGTTACTAGCTGTCATTCTTGATTCCTACAAGGAAAAACAAAATGATAGCAATTTAAGACATGTTTTTTCAGGAGATGAGGTCAGACAAATGGAGAGAGGGAGGCTGGATACATTGTGAAAAGTTAAACTATTTCATTTGAGAGAATGGAATGTGCGGGGATTGGCAAGATGCTGAAAAGGTGACATGGATCAAGATACCTGTACTCTGAATCTGACCTGTGGAATTGAAGCCCCTCTGTGTAGCTACTGAAAAGAGAATAGAACAAATGGAACCTCAAAACCACTACCAATCTTTTTATGACATGTCCACTAATAAAGAACGGAAAATGAGAAGGAAGGGCACATGCCTCATACATGAATATATTGTGTGTGCCTACCTATGTCTGACAAAACAGGAAAAAGTAATAAGGTATGCATACTTATAAGAATTGATTATGAATATTAATAAAGGCCAATGGACTGGAAGGGAGTGAGGGAAGGGATGGCATTGTCCAAAGAGAAATGTACTCTTGACCTCATTTATGGAATTATACATCACCTTGATAATAACAATAAGAAATTTAAAAGATAAAACTGGGAAGGATACTAAAAGCAAACACCAATAGCCATGAGCAAAAAGACTTGTAAGTAGGCAGAAGAACTAAGTCCTACCTGGCTACACAGTAAATTAAGTAAGATAAATGGCATCAGAGATCATTAATGATTCCGAGCTCCCCAATTTCCTAGCACATTACAGATCTAGAACTTACTTGTTCTGCTTTTCCCTGACATTCTTCAGGGACTCATTCCTAATTATTTTAAACCTATTGTAGGCATCCCTTCCTCTCCAGACTGCTACTGCAACTAACACTACTACTACTACAACTACCACTACTACAACTACTAAGAATAATAATATAGATGAGGTGGAAATGTGGTTAGCACTAGAGTGCTTGCCTAGTATACATGAAGGCCTGGGTTCAATTCCTAAGCACCACATAAACAGAAGAAGCTAGAAGTGGCACTGTGGCTCAATTGAGTACTACTCTGGAGACAAAGCCTCTCAGGTACATTGCCCAGGTCTAGAGTTTAAGAACCAGAACACGCAAGTAGAAATGGGTGGGGGAGGGGAGCAGAACAGGAAAAAGGAAGGAAGCAAAGAAGGAAACTAGCTGGGGGAGAGGAAGGAAGGAAGGAACTGTGTATTTTCATGATACTTTTACAGTTCATTCTTTGTAAAGACACCAAAATCTTCCTATTGGGGAAGTTCCCATGAGCTGGGGGAATATTTATCCTCATGTGTCTGCTTCACAGTTTGGTAGGTCTAACAATGAGCTATAGGACTTCAAACAAGACCCAGCAAATTACTGCCCTTGCATCTCGAGGTGGAGCTGATAGGATCTGGACAGCAGGGGTGGAAGGCACTTCTCCATTTAGGATCTAGTTAGATAGCATAACTTCCCAAGTAGAACAGATCCACTCCTGGGAGGTGGTGCTGCTCCGGCAGCACTGCTTCCTGAGAAAGAACATAGGGTGGAAAGCAGATCCTCAGCAATCAATTGCTTCCTTACAGGGAGGAGCAAAACCGAGGGAACATGAAGAAAGTGTCCTGACTGCATGTTAACTGCATGTGATGATGAAGTCGCTGCTTTGCATGCAGTGTGAAACCCGCTCATGAACTTGCAAAGGATTTAGAGGATTTCAACAGTGTTCTTATGTACACTTTATTTTTTAATTGCCCATACATATTAAGAGACTGAAATGCTGGAAAAGAGTGACATGCCTCTCAAATATTTCTTTGAGTTCACCATTCTTTCTAATTACAGACCTAAGAATTTGGTTCCTTGAATCCAAATGGGTCACGAAGAAACTATTTCTCATTGGAAGAGTTCAGGACAACAAGAGAGGAATGGATGTGATAGCCAGATCAAAGCAAGATCAGAGCAAGAGCAGATGCTCTCTAAACTCCTTTCCACCTGAAGAAGTAGTCCTTGGTCTTAAGTTACATCACAGAGTGCACAGAGACTGGTTCCCAGTGTCAGAACATCCTGGGTGATGCTCACAGGCTGTTGTACTTCATAACATCCTTGTGATCTTTCATTCCACCATCCAAGACTCCATGCACAATGTGCAGGAGGCAAGCTGAACTGAGTCGTGGCACTTCTCAGAACTGACAGCATGAGATGAGAATGGGGCCGGCATGCTGGGCTTGGTACTGGTGACACGTGAGTCTGCGTGTGTCCGCATCCAGGAACGGATGACCTGTGCATCTACATGTGTCGGCATTTGCTCAGAATGTTCTCAACTCCCTCATGACAGATGTCTCACTCGCATAGTGGGACCCAAGAGAAGACACAAATATGCCATGGAGTTTGGACATGATTTGGGAATCAGCAAAGATTGGTTCTTAGTTGGGTAATGATCCAGTGGTCAATTTTTGGTCTCCATAAGTACATCAACTGTGACTAATGTATATCAATACAAGAGGAGACAGCAGACTTTGGCATTACATGCTTCGAAAAATGATGTAATATATTTTTAAATTAGCCTCTTTCCATCATTTACGTCTTGGTCAGAGAAAATTCCTAGTATTTAACTTTGAAAATACCTTACATAGGCATGACACATGGGAGAGCATGAGTTTGTTGTAAGGAAGTCACTCGGGCCTTTAAATATTCCAAGCTATAGGCTAAGAACGACATTGTTAGATATCCCTCAACATTCTTATGTTCTGATTCCGTTCCATTGACAGCACTGTCTTGATTTATTACAAACAAACATATTTTTGTCACAATGTAGATGTGACACTAAACAAGACTTCAAACCACATCTTAAATCTACTTTGTAGATTAACATTCACTTGAGAGTATGGGAAAGCAGTCTCTCTCCACTATGCTAGGGTAAGAAGTATGGTGCACAGGGAGAGAGGAAGGAAATCAGGTTCCACACGTGATCAGAATGTGGTTGGAGTCTCTGTGAGCACACTAAGACTTTGGAATCATCTTCCAGAAATATTCACACACCAGGAACACTTGTTCCTGTTTCAGAAACTCCAGGACCCATCCCAGAGGACCCCTGGTCTTCTGTCAAGGTCACAATGACCTGTGTTACAAGAACATCCTGCTAAAGACATGAATCGAGACTGTGTGAGGGCCTGGGGAAAATAATATCTATTCTTAACCCATCAACCACGAGGTACCTTAGTTCCAAAATTCAAGTGAAACCCTAAGAAAGGCCAGGAGCAGTGGCTCTCACCTGTAACCCTAGCAACCTGGGAGACAAGGGCAGGAGGATCGTGGACCAAGAGCAACAGGTGTACACAGCAAGTTAATAAAAGTCATCTCAACAAATAATGGGGGAGTGGTGCCACACATTTGCATTTGCAGCCATGCAGAATTCTTTACACAGGAGAATCCTGACCCAAGCTGGCCCAGGCAAAAATGGAAGAATCTACTAAACATAACAAAAGCAAAATGTGTTGGGCCTGTGAGAAATGATGTGGTGTTTAAAATGCAGTATTTCCACAGATAGGAAGGAAACAAGGAAGGAAGAAAGGAAGGAAGGAAGGAAGGAAGGAAGGAAGGAAAGAACTTATTAAACAATTACTAAGATATTCAAGAGTTACTTAGCTTTGACAGAAACTCCATTGACAGATCAGCAAAACTCGGAAGCTTCACAGCATAAATAAACACTTTCCTCTTGACAGATGTGTTCATATCGGTTCCTTTGAGGAGGAAGTGATTACTTCTGCATGACTTTTTTTCTGTTTTATCTTTTCTTTCCATCATTGTAACCAGTGATATTTCCTGCCAGGCATTGTGCCCAGTGTTTTTCTTCTAACAACACTGTTATTTCAATCACAAGTCAGTGAGGCAGGTGGCATGATGATCACAGAAGAGGAAACTGAGACTTCCTGGGGGTTGGGGGTAGAAATACTTTCTGAGGAACCAAGTAGTAGAAAATGCTGAGGTTGAGCTTGACCCCAGGTACCCTGGAGCAAAAAGCAAGCAGCTCCCCAGGAGCACACAAGGAATCTCCTCAAAGAGTAGGTCAGATTCCAAGCTGAGCACACAACAAACCAGTGGGGGCTCACCTAGGGTTGATGTCCGGGAACACTGAGAAAAGCTGACCTTCACCATGTTCTAATGTTTTCACCAAGATCAAGGCATTTGGCATAGGAAGGCCTCCAACCCAGGCTGAAAGAATCCCATGTACATCATAAGGATTTCCATGTTTCTCCTGTGATCAACTTGGATGGCTTTTTGACAGTGTTGTTGTTGCTGTTATCAAAGGTAGAACTTTTTCCATTTTTCTCCTTTTTTCTCTTTCTCCATTTTTCTTGTTGTTTTTAAGAAAGCCATTGGCACCAGATGCCGGTGGCTCACGCCTGTAATGCTAGCCGCTCAGGAAGCTGAGATCTGAGGACTGTGGTTTAAACAAGCCCTTGCAGGAAAGTCTGTGAGACGCATGTCCAATAAACTACCCCAAGTCCCAGAATTAGGGCTGTGTCTCATGCACTAAAGTTCAAGTGAAACCTCAGAGATAGCATTCATGTCTTGAGTTCAAGCCTCTGCACTGGCCCCCAAAGAGAGAAATGGCATGGATTAGATGACTGTCTTTCAGTTTCCTTAGGGATCATTAAAGCGTGACTTCCCTCCTAATCTAGGACGCTACAGCTATTCAGGTCTCCAGCCCAAAAGCACGTGGACATTTTCTCCTTGCCTCAGGAAGCTGACTCTACATCCTCTTGGAAGAGAAGTGTCTCCAGCAGATTCTGCTTCCATACAAAGGGGGTGAATGTGTCTTGAGCTCTTGCATCATCGCCATGCTTATGACAGAGGGAGGCAGGGGAGCTTTCTGCCGGGCCTCCCGGATGAATTCACTCCTTCCCCACTCTCTGGCTGCTCAGAATGGGAAGTTTGGAAGTAGTGTCAATTTCCAGCCATCACAAGATGTGTTTGTAGTTGAGGCCAACCAACTCAGGTGGATCCTTACATCACCCAAATGACATTCTCTAAGGTTTCTTTACACATAAGGTGATGGGACGGAAAGCACATGGAAGGAGGGGCTGCGTGTGTCCACTGTGCTCACCGCCCGGCACCCCTGGCCTGGGATGCCCAACCTTGCGGGGGAGCTTTGAGCAGGTTCTGTGGAAAAGGCCAGCCAGGCCTGTTCTTTCCAATCAGAGCCCACCTGTGCTCATGACCTAATGTGGAGAGCACAAATAGTCCTCCAGGCCTCAGAAGTAATTGGAATCTTCTGGAACCACTTCCTGGCAAGTCTGAACAGACGCCTGGAGACAAGGTCAGAGTTGCTCTGAGGCTGCGCTCCTGGACGTGGGCCCAGCACGATGGGGTGGCTGAGAATCCACACGTAGAGATTCGCCCCACTGGGAGGGGAAAGGCTGGCTGCCAGGCCTTGTGACCTGGCACTGGCCTGTGTGGGCAGAGCCAGTCACTATGGCTGGGTACTTAGAGCCCAGCTTTCCATCACCTGCCCAAGCAAGGGAGCTCTCCACCAAACTGCTCACTGAGTTCCGAACGTGGACACGCCACGTGAATAATGAAAGGGCTCCTGCCTCTTCTGCTCATCCTGCTGGGCCTTTGCTTCCATGAAGGTCGGTATTATTTGTGGTGCTCTAGCCAAACGCCACAGTAAGCTCTATTCTCTGAACACCAATGAACTTGTATCTTGGGATCAGGGTAGGCCACACACCAGTATTGGAAACGAATCACTAAAAGACTGCAACTCACTCCCTTAAAATCCTCTAGATAGGATTTTGAGGGGTCTGTCATGTAAGGCAGCTTTAGAAATCTTTACCTTGCAGCCTCTCCTCTGCTTCTGAGTGTAGAACCTGGACCGTGACACCTCGCATCACTTAACTCTGCAGCCCAACATGCAGATACTTTGGGACTTTATTCATGTACTTGCTTACTTATTGATTTAGGAAGTAGCACTGGTGTTTGCTTCCACCAGGTGTGAATAGAAGGATGTTGTTAAGGGTCTCCCAAACCTCATGGGGGCCACATGGCTGTGGGGGCCCAGGGAATTCAGGCCCACAGAGTCAAGTTTCAGAAGGAGAAATCTGAGTCCAAACTTGACACAGGCTCCAGCGTGAGTCCAGCCCTGGCTTTCTCTCAGTCACCTCCTACAAGTCCTACTGGTAGAACAAATGGAATCATCAACACAGTGATTTCCACTTTCCCAGAATTCACTCCAGCTCTCATTCTAATCATGCATTGTGGGTATTTTATTCCCTGCCAATGACCTTGTGGCACTGGCTTGTTTTGTTTTTAATGGTTGTGTCAGAACTGGGGCTTAATTGGGGGATTCTATTCTTGCTTAGCTTTTTTTCTTCTCAAGTCTGGCACTCTACCACATGAACCACACCTCCAGGCCTAGCTTTCTGGTGGTTACTTGAAGGTAAGAATTTCACAGAGTTTTGCCTCGGTTGGCTTTGAGCCACGGTCCTCAAGTCTGAGTCTTTAATTATAGGCTTGACACACCAACACCAGTGTCTTGGACAATTGTTCTTCCTTTGCTTTGTGAACCTTATATTATTTCACCATATTGTCCCTTTATAACCTCTCAACAAATTTCTGTATAAACTATAGAAGAAATAAGAAAGGCTTGGATTATGGCCTAGTGGCAAGAGTGCTTGCCTGGTATACATGAAGCCTTGGGTTCGATTCCCCATCACCACATATATAGAAAATGGCCAGAAGTGGCACTGTGGCTCAAGTGGCAGAGTGCTAGCCTTGAGCAAAAATCCAGGGACAGTGCTCAGGGCCCGAGTACAAGGGCCAAAACTGGCAAAAAAAAAAAAAAAAAAAGTTAGACGTGAAGCTGTGGCTCAAGTGGTAGAGCACTAAATTGGCAGATCCTTCAGCAAATTAAGAAAAAATCATGTCAGGCGTAGCACCCAGGTTCTGAGTTTGAGCAATAAGACCAGGGAAAAAAAAGAGTTCCTAGCTCTACGTCCTGGCTGTTGAAGTTTCATGAAGCCACCATAGTCATAGGATATCTGGGCAAGAATACATAAAGCCCCATGGAACCTATCTATTCAGTGGTCACAAGGCTTGGTAAAGGGAGAAAATGATACATTGCCAAAAACTAAATTTCTTTTTCCTGTCATTCCACAGCAAATTCCAAGGCATTCCCACATCTCGTTTCACAAAATGAGAGGTTAAAAGGAGGGCGCTGGAGGGTGCTATGCAAGTTATTTGAGACATACCCACAGAAGATATGGGAATAAATATGGAATATTGGTAATTTATTTTTAATTGCTATTTATTATTATTATCATCCATCATTATCATTATTATTGTTATTATAGTTTGCCTGTCCTTGGGCTTGAACTCAGGGCCTGAGCACTGTCCCTGTTGTCATTTTGCCGAAGGCTAATTTTCTACCACCTGAGCCACAGCGCCACTTCTGGATTTTTCTACACACCTGGTCCTAAGGACTCAAACCCAGGGCTTCATGCATGCTGGGCAAGCACTCTACCTCATGCCACATTCCCAGCCTTTTATTGTTATTACTAAGGATTTTGTTCAAAGAGGTTACAATTCTATCAGTCAAATGATGATTGCGGTGCTCCTTGGATGTTGCCACCCCTTCCGTATTGCTCCCTCCCCTTTTTCTCCCTCCTGTCCCTACCCACAAGTTAAATAGTCCATTTTTTACATAATGTATATTGAACACAATGACGACATTATGACACGCTTCCTCCCTCCATTCCTGCACCCCTGTGTATTTCTTTCTTCTTTATGCATAGAGGTGCCTGCTCTGTCAGATCGTCCACAATGAGGTTGGCCTGCCAATCACAGGACATGTAGATAGGAAGTTTTCCAAATTCCTGGCCTTCTCATGGAAAGTTCACCCACAGCTGCAAGGAGACAGCTACTGATGTGAACGCTGAGCTCACCACACGCAGCCATCTCCTCTTGTCTAGCCCCTCCCTTGGGACACTGCCCTGGATCTGACATTTCCCATGGTGCCACATTCCCAGCCTGGCCCTGTGGCTTTGAACTTGGAGTGTGTGCAGTTGAGTTTTGCAGGACAAGGGAGTTACAGCCCTTGTGGTGTTTCCCAGAGCTGAGAGGATGAGAACGAGCTGGGGACAGTTGGGGAAGAAAGAGCTAGACTAGGGCTCTGCCCCAGGCGTTCTGGACTCTGGTATTGTGCCCACCACACTGGCTGAGAAAATCTCATCCAAGGAGGGCTTTTCAAAACTCCCTCTCATCCCTGTCCAAGGCTCTGACCTGGGTCCCTCCTTGGAAAAAGGGAGAGCCTGCTTTTATGACTTAACAGTGCAAATAGCAACTGAACTGCTATATCCTCCTGGGGCCTCTCACAGTCCCACAATCCTGAATCCCCAAAAAGTGCATTCAGCCAATGGTAATAAGGATATTGACTTATGTACACCAATCGCTGTAACTGCATCACATCCTTCACTGGTGTGTGTGTGTGTGTGTGTGTGTGTGTGTGTGTGTGTGTGTGTGCATGCTCTGCGGATAGTATGGCTGATTTTAACTTTCCTCTCTTTGTTCAATTTCAGGGTAAAGTTTTGGCCAAGTGTTCATGGATAGAAGTATTGATTCCTGGTTTCTGCTGTCTTTCATGGATCCACCAATCATCACCACAAAATGTAGAAATTTCAAAGACTTACTCCAATAAATAACTTGGATCACACATTCCTGTTAGTTTATTATTATTCCACAGTCTTGGTTCTCAGGTAGCAGAGACTTTGATCAGGAAACAACCCATTGTATTGATGAGAATTACTAATGCAGAAAATTCCTTTAGCACGACTGGGGGTTGGGAACCACAAGGCAGGGAACTGACCTGAAATCACATGTCTCTGTTCTTTCATCTCTGTAATTAATGTTTTAACTGGGGAAATCTATTCTGTTCTGAGCCTTTTGAGTAGCGAGGATTATACCAGGAACCACTGGTACAATGGTGAAATGGGCTCCCCACTTACCATTCCTTAATGTTGAGCGGCAGGTGTAATTGCTCTCAGGTTCTTTGTAACACTGGTTGCTGGTAGCTTTTAAAAAGATGAAGAAGAGAGGAGCCAGGTGAAAAGTATCAGCCTCATTGTATCCATGACCACACATGAGCACTCATCAGCTTTAGGGTGGTTAATTAGAGATAAGAATGTCAGGGACACCAGGCGCTGGTAGCTCATGTCTGTCATCCTAACTACTGAGGAGACGGAGATCTGAGGATGGCGGTTCAAAGCCAACCAAGGCAGGAAAGTCTGAGACTGTGTTGGAGCCCTAACCTTGAGCAGAATATCTCAGGGAAAGCTCCCAACCCCTCCCCCCTAAAAAACAGAGTATCATTGACATTTTTGTCAGTGGTGTACATGGGGGTTACAGTCACATAAGTCAGGTAGACAGTACATTTCTTTTTGGACAATATCACCCCATTCCCTCATATTTTCTCTGTTTGTAAAATGTATATATTTTTTTAAATCACCCCCCTTGGGCTAGGAATATGGCCGAGTGGTAGAGTGCTTGCCTAGCATGCATGAAGCCCTGGTTTCAATTCCTCAGTATCAGTATATAAATATATTGCTCAGTATATAAATATTTCAATTTATAGAAAAAGCCAGAAGTTGCACTGGGGCTGAAGTGGCAGAGTGTTAGCCATGATCAAAAAGAAGCCAGAAGCTCAGGCCCTGAGTCCAAGGCATAGGACTGGCCAAGAAAAAAAAATTCTGCTTCCATTCTTGTTTCTATTCAGTTTTCTTTCCAATTTAAAGGGGTTCATTTTCATGTTGTGTGGTGGCTTAAAAGGGTGCCTGGAATACAAACCCATAGAGCTGATCAGGTAGCACTCCTTTCTCTTGGTGCTTCCTTTTGGGGAGATTTCACTGGTAACCTGTATTTTGGACACATTGGATGCATGGCTCCATGCAGTGAACTTCACTAACTTATTCGTGAATCTGTAAACTGATATCCTTTCCTTTTCGTTAGATCTTAGGAATTTCCTCCAGTGGATTCAAAGGGTAAAAACTTTCATTTCGAAGAATTCCTTAATGCCGAGGGTTGGAAGGGTCCAGGGTTTATGAATTTGGGATGAGGAAGATGTGGGTTCACGTCCAGGAGGAAGCAGCTGGTTGTGGCCCATCCTTTTTTAAGTTATAGCACTAGTCTCTGAGAGTGTCCATTTCCATTAAAGAGACAGGAGCAAGTGAGACCGTGTTGACATTTGAAAGCAATGAGACTAGTTCTGTGGTTGCCACTTCATCACAGGCCTACAGTAAGGGAATCAGTAATGAGTGGCACCCAGCAATCCATTCTGGTTTTGTCCTTTCCATCCCGTTTCTGGCACTATGGTGGGAGCTCTCTGGAGGCGTTGTGGTTGTCCAAACTGAATGCTGGTGGTGTGGCAGTGCCATCAAGTGCCCACAAGCAAGCCAAGTATGCTGCTGAGCTCCTAGGTTCACCGGTTAGCCTCCAGCACCATCACAGGGAACCTAGTGAAGACTATGCTGGAGAAGTAACCAGAAGTACATGAGCTGGTGACAAGTGATCCCCGGGGCTGGGGCAAGCCTCCTCCTCCGGCCATAGAGCGCCAGTATGGCAAAATCAGAGCACTACTGTGTCCACATTGTTCCTCTCCCATGCCAGGCCCAAAGCAGAGGAGATTCCGAGTTCCCTGAGCAGGTGTGGGCCATGCCTTCCTCCTGCCGCCATCCTCATCTGGAAACATCCTCATCCGGAAGCCTTCTGTCTAAGTCCATGGTCACCCTCTCCATAATGCATTCCTTCCCGGACACTCTACAAATGAAAAGCCTTCATTCTTTGCTTTCATACAAGGCTTTAACCTGGTTTTCTCTCAATTTCTCTCATTTGCATTCAAAGATCATTTGGTGCGTGTTCCTATGCTTAGTTTACCTCTGATATTAGATGGTGGGTGATGAATAAAGCCTGATATGTACAATGGATTGGATTATTGTCCTAAACAAAAGTACAGTTCAGAGAGAAAATTTCCTCCTGGCAGCAAGCTATCAAATTAAAGATGGTACACAAAGTCAAAGATTCTAAACCAAGGTGACCTGGAAGATTTCTGATTTCAGATATCTTGTTTGCATTTTTTTCTGAATGTGTACACAAGGTCTTCCTGAAACCACTGACAATTTCTATCAGCCCGAGTGCCCTTTCCCTCCTAGCTAATTGTGAGAAATCTGTCTTTCATCATCCTTCTTGGTGTCCATTTTCTGCAGCCTTCACAGTCCCTCCGCAGTCGGGAAGTTCACTGTGCTGGAGACTCATTGTTCTCCATGTCTTGTTCTTGCTCTGGGTAGTCTAATGACTCGCTGCATCATCTCCCACAAAGCCCAGCAACTCCTGCCTTGCAATGGCCTCGGGGCACTGAGGCCTGGGCCTCGTGGCTGCAGGCAGCTCTTCATTCCAATCCCTTCTGGGGACAGCAGCTCCACAGCAGAACAGAGGTTCGGAGCAGAGCCTCAGGCTGCTCTCCCATCCTGGACTCCTAACACGTGGGGCACAGGATGGAACGTGGGTCCTTCACGGTGCAGTACTCGCCACTGCACGCAGCATGGAAAGCACTGGAACACTCTGGACGGCCTCAAGTGGAGGACTTCACCTGTCAGATGCAGACACTGCTGAGAAAGAAGCCTGAATGCCAAGATGACATGGCCGGGCTGCACATTACTTTGTGGGTAGCAGGGAGCACAGTGGTTCTTTGGGTCACCAGCAATAGTAACCCGTGCAAAACTAGCGTGGGTCTCCATCTTAAAATTCTTCTCTCAGAAGCCAAGTGTGTCATGCTGAAAATTCCCCATCCAGAGAGAGAGGCCTGAGAGCTGAGTCCCAGGAAACCCCCGCTGTGTGGAGCCCACGGGGGGCTTAGGAAAGTTCCCCCACATTCTAGGTTTTGCTGTGAGGAGTAACTTCCAATAGGAATTGTGTGAGTAGAACAATGCACATGTACGTGCACACACAAGCACACACACACGCACACACACACACACACACACACACACACACACACACACACACACACACCCCGATATCTACTTCACTTGATAATTCAGAATCAAATCCACTGTTATGTTTTCCTCTCATTTCCATTTTGGATATTGCAGAGATTAGTGACTCAAACATCACAAGCCCATCCAGTTGTGGCAAGATTTGAGGTTCAAGGTGAGGGAAGGAAGGGATGTGGGGGAATAACTTCTCTGACCAGTGAGAAACTTAGCCTCAGCACAGAAGTTCTGATGCCTTACTAGCAAACTAATAGGCCTATGGGGAAAAAAATCTCCATTAAAGAAGTCTCCTGTGTTTGTTGGCCAAAGGAAGCCACTTTGTCCTGAGACTCTTCCCCCCTGTATAGAGCCTCCCTGGGGAGATTTGTTGGCCCAGGTGCTCAAGGGAAAACTTTTCACAGTAAATTGGGAAGTCATGGTCAAAGATGATTAGTCTTGAAGAAATAGTAACTAGATGATAGAGTTCTTCCTTGACTGGTTTAATCCTTTGTTGTAGTATCAGAAACCTTTGTAGAAGTCCTTTATAGTAGCGACATCTGCGACTCTTGTATTGATATGGATATCATTCTGTATCAGTTTAATTTTACCCTTGAAGTTGTGAGTGGATCTCTAACCCTATATAAACCCTGGCCCTCCTGAAATAAAATGTTCATTGGTCCACTCGCCTCTGCATCCCCAGTGTCCTAACTACGGTTGCAGTTACCCGGGCCCAACAAACCTCCAATGCGCAGTGCATTTTCCATGTTGTGCAGTCGCATGGCATTTCTGCGCCTCCATGTGCGGGATGGGAAAGCTCTGTGTGGAGGGCGGGTGGTGGTTGTCTCGGCTCACGCAGAACTGTTTTCAGGGCCTGGGACTTGCGGACTCAGCCAAGCAATTGAGAAGAAGTGATAAATGTCCCAACCGATAATATTCTAGTAATGCGATGATCAGTGGAGTTTGGTGCATATTTGACATATTTTATTTGTATATTGCAACTCTTCCTATCTCTAGATACATTGATTGTTATTCAGCTACATCACTTCAAAAACAGAATGTAGTAGTTAGGTGAGATACTTTTGGATGTTATTATTTACTACAAATTCATTTTATTTCGGTTTTCATCTCGGTTGGTGGAAACACCCAAATACTAACTTTCAATATGCTGCACATGTCAATGGACACATGAGAGGGTTTGAATTTTGTAGTAACCATGTCCCTGCTTCTTTGACTCCTCATATAGGCTAAAAGTGACATTTTTGTTGTTCACTATGAATTCCTTGGCATGGATAATCTACCAAATTCTTGACCCACTTAGTTGCAAACATAAGCCAAACAATTCATGAAATGATTATTTTGTGCCACAAAACTGTATTTTAAATGAATGTTTGTGTTTTAAATGAATGTTTGATTTGGACCCTAAAGTAAATGGAAGGATGAACATTCACGTGGTACCTGGGAATGAGGTCAATTTCCAGTGACCTTGAAGAGGTGGATAATACCTGGGCACCGGTGGCTCATGCCTGTCATCCTAGCTACTCAGGAGGCTGAGGTCTGAGGATCAAGATTCAAAGCCAGCCAGGGCAGAAATGTCCATGAGTCTCTTATCTCCAGTAAACTACTCAGAAAAAGTCAGAAGTGGTACTGTAGCTCAAGCATTAAAGTGCTAGTCTTGAGCTCAAAGAGGCTCAGGAACAGCACTAGGCCCAGAATCCATGCCCCAAGAGCAGGGGGGAAAAATGATGATTCCTGGCAGGGGAGAGAATGAGAGTCAGTGTGAGATTCCAAGCTGTGAGATTCCACGTTGCCATGAAGATGGGCAAGCCATCCTGCAGGGCTTTGCTGAAACCAAACACCTGCTTACCACCCAGGAGAACAACACCAGAGGAGCTTTGCTGTAACTTTCACATGAAGGTCATTTGCCAGCACATTGTGAGGATGGTAATGTAGAGCCTGCATGTGCCTTTGGAGAAATAAGGTCGACTCGGACCACCCCCCCCCCCACCTGCTGAACCTTATTTCCAACTCGGACAATTTGATCCATAGGAGGAGCCAAGGTTCCATGCTCCCTCCTGTGTGGGAGGCCACCCCTTGGAGGATGGTGTCCTGGGCCTGCAGTTGTGGTTCATGCAAAACTAGGAGAAGTTCCCTAGAAAGCAGAACTAAGACAAAAAAGACTGGGAGAAAGACTTCAGCGGTATTGTGTCTGCCTAGCACATAATCGTTTCCTCAGTTAAAAGCATACTACCCACTCACTAATAAGGAAAACGCAAACCAAAAAAAGACCCAAAAAATGAATAAAAGATCCAAATAATAACCCCAGGGTCCCGACAATAAAACAATCAATTAAGATATGGGGATGTGACAACCTGGATCAACACTGATACTGTATTGGAACTTGGGCCAAATCCGGCAATACACTTCATTCACATTTAAGATAAATAAATCTTCCTTGTTGACAGATGGGATTCTGTTTGCTGTTTTGTCACTTGATTTATTTGTGACTTTCCTTCTCGTTACACAATCCTCATAACTGACCTTTCCTGTCAGATGTTTGTGTATCACTGAGTGAATTCTTTTTCTCCCCTCACAAATCCCAGGAGGCAGTCTTATTATGCTCTTGATTGAACAGAAGGGGAAACTGAGGCAGCGAGGTGAAGCAGTCTGCTGAGGACCTTAGCCCTCGATGAGACGGGAGCTGAGCTTGAACCCCAGACAACAGGACACCAAATCGGACCCTCCCTGCTCCCCACACAACACACTAGTTCTACCACAGAACTGAACAACACTTCAGAAACCAAACCATGTGCACTGTAACTCTGTCAGGATTCTAGGGGAAGCATGACTGAATGAGAGGAAACTTGGACAAAAAGGAGACTGAGCCTGTGAAGTGTTACGATGTCTCCATCAGGAGCAAGGCGGTGTGCCAAGGACGTGCCCCAGTACCCAGAATGAAAGTGCTACTCTCAAATAAAGCGTGCTAACACTGAGGTCTACCTTGCATACTTTTCATGGTACAATGGGTACTTTTATCTATATAATCACTTTTTTCTTTATATTACACATGGCAAAGGTGAAATTTTAAGGAAGACATTGCTAGAGTGAGACAGGCTTGGAATTGAGCAATGTTGACAAAGGCTTTTCTGTGTGAATCCAGTTTGGTCAATCGGTTATTTATGAATACGTGGTAGGTGATCATGAATAAATGGTACTTATCTGATGAGTCTCACCAAAATGGTGAGACAAAGGAACAAATGGAGAATTAATTCAACAGCTGTACTCATGAGATACCATGTTAGAAATTAACTTTACAACTTGGGGAAGGGGAACATGTTATAGGGAAAGTGGGAGAAAACCCTAGGGAGATAGTAAGAACGTTCAGCAAGAAATGTTACCACCATGTCTCCCTGCCTCTGGCATGGTCTCAGGTTCAAGCACAGCAAGGTGAAAAACCAGCCATACAAAGCCACAAAGCCATGAAAGCAGACATTTTTTAAACGATATTCCACATGCATCAGGATAGGAAATTTAAAATGTGCCTCTCAGAATGGTGAAAAGAAGGAATTTCCAACACGTTTGTATTCACACATCTTGCTAGCAAATTTTATTTTTACTTCTAAAAAAAAAGAAAGAAATGTTATCAACTAAAATATTACTCATTCCCTTATGTGTATAACAGTAACCTCTCTGCAATTACCTTCATAATACAACTAAATCATAAAGAAAAGAATCAATGGTGGATTGACTTACTTACTTACTTATGTACTTTCTTAGATTAGTCATACAGGGGCTGGGGGCTCTCATTGTGATGTTTCTGCAAATGTTTATAGCACAGTCCTCTAGATTTTAATCTGTCTCTCCCTCTACCTGTTTCCGAAATTGAAATCATTTCAGCAGGTTTCAGTATTCTGTTTTCATAGTTGCAAATCATTCAGTTTCGCAATATTCAATCATGTTTGCCCTCTTTCTGTTTTATTTCTTTTGATATAACTTTTTTAGTCTATTTTGAATTATTAGTAAAGGCAACTTAAATTGTAGACTTTGTGCAATAGAAATATGACATTCACAACAGGAAATTCTCATTCAGGGATTACTGCCATATGTCAGAATACTGGCACACTACTACATACTTCAGTATTGTGAACAGCTTTCCACAGAGCACCATTTATTTATAAGGTAGGGGCACACACACACAAACACACACGCACACACACAGTGAAATGTAGATGCCACCCAAATCAAGAGCTGACATCTGAAATGTGTTTCCTGTTCTGTATTTCATAGCTTGGACACGTGTGAAAAGCTGTGTATTCGTGACGAGTCACGCAGAATAACCTCATGGCCCCCAAATCCTCTAGACTGTAATTATCCCACATCTTCCCACATACCTGGTCCCCACTGATCACGTGACTGTCTCCTTCATTCTGTAGTTCTTGAATATCTCTCCATGTTAACTCTATAAACTTTAATTTGCTTCCTCTCAGTTATTTCTAAAAATGTTGTAGCTTTTCGATTTAGTGGCAATAAAACTCAATTACTCAGATGCTCCAAGGTTTCTCTATTTACCTAGTGAAGGACATTTGGGTTGCTTCCACATTTGCGGACACCAAGATCTTCCAGTTGGTGTATTATTCCTCTGAAAGGGGATGTGTCCATGAACTATTGAAATCTCTTTCATTATTTCTACTTCATGATTTAGAGAGAGCCTCCAAGAGTTCCTTACACTGCCTTCTTGTGGTGGACCTTACTCCCTGCTATTCATTTGCTGAACTGTGAACTTGAAACTCTCCAATGGTATCAGTTAATCACTTTTTGAAAACCTGTGTCTATTGATGGAGATGGGCTGCAATGAGTAAGACAGATTTTCACAAAATGTTTCCAGGCACATATATGATGAAGAGGGGCACTGGTGGGATCTCAGTGAGTGATGATTGATTCTGTGTAGGAATGTGCTACACCTTGACTGCTGCCACCAATCTCGATTGAGGAGTGCAAAGTGGGGCATCTTAGGAGCGTGCTCCCCTACAACGGAAGTGCTCCATGCTTTCCTGGGTGCTGGGGACTCACCATCACCACTTAAGGCGCGATAGACAGAGAAAACTCAGATTCTAAATGTTCTCCATGCTCCTATATTCCCAAAGAGCCAGCTGACAAGGGAGTCTTGGATTGGAAATTCACAGGCCTTTTGTGTAGGAATAGTTTTAGTCAGAAACAAAAATAAAAGAACCTATAGGCCCGTGGTGGCCCAAAGTAACTGTGGTGGATGGAGCCCTTGGTTTCTAATTCAGTCAGTTGGCAACTATTTGCCTACTCCATACAAACGTTACTAGCTGTCATTCTTGATTCCTACAAGGAAAAACAAAATGATAGCAATTTAAAACCTGTTTGTCAGGAGAGGAGGTCAGACAAATGCAGAGAGGGAGAATGGATACATTGTGAATAGTTAAAGTACTTCATCTGAGGGAATGGGATGGGCAGGGATGGGCAAGATACTAGAAAGATGACATGGATCAAGATGCCTATACTGTGAATCTGACTTGTGGATTTGAAGCCCCTCTGTGTAGCTACTGAAAAGAGAATAGAACAAATAGAACCTCCAAACTACTCCTCATCTTTATTATGAGATATCCATAATAAAGAGGGTAATTGAGAAGGAAGGGCACATGGCTCCTACATGAATATATTGTATGTGGCCTACCTATGTCAGAAAAACAGGAGAAAAGTAATGAAGTATGCTTACTTATAAGAATTGGTTTTGAATATTAATAAAGGTCAATATATTGGAAGCAAATGAGGAAAGGGATGGAACTGTCCAAAAATAAATGTACTCTTGACCTAACTTGTGGAATTGTGCTTCACCTTGATAATAACAATAAGAAAGGTAAAAGAGAAGACTGGGAAGGATACAAAAAGAAAACGCCAATAGCCATGAGAAAAAGACTTGTAAGTGGGCAGAAGAAGAATTAAGTCCTTCCTGGCTACACACAGTAAATTAAGAAAAGTAAACCACATCATAGGTCATTAATGATTCGCAGCTCATCAATTCCTGGCCCATTTCACACATCCTGACCTTACTTGTTCAGCTTCTCCCTGACATTCTTCAGGGACTCATTCCTAATTACTTTAAACCTATTGTAGGCATCCCTTCCTCTCCAGACTGCTACTGCTAATAACAATACTACTACTACAACTGCCACTACTACAACTACTAGGAATAATAACATAGATAGGGTGGGAATGTGGTTAGCACTAGAGTGCTTGCCTAGTATACATGAATCCCTGGGTTCAATTCCTAAGCACCACATAAACAGAAGAAGCCAAAAGTAGCACTGTGGCTAAATTGAGTACTAGCCTTGAGCCAAAGATGCTCAGGGACATTGCCCAGGCCCAGAGTTCAAGACCCAGAAGTGGCAAGTAGAAATGGGGTGGGGGAGGGGAGCAGAAGGGGAAAAAGGAAGGAAGCAAAGAAGGAAAGGAGCTAGGGTAGGAGGAAGGAAGGAAGGAAGGAAGGAAGGAAGGAAGGAAGGAAGGAAGGAAGGAAGGAAGGAAGGAAGGAAGGAAGGAAGGAGGAAGGAAGGAAGGGAGGGAGGGAGGGAGGGAGGGAGGGAGGGAGGGAGGGAGGAGGAGGAAGGAAGGAAGGAAGGAAGGAAGGAAGGAAGGAAGGAAGGAAGGAAGGAAGGAAGGAAGGAGCTGTGTATTTTCATGAACCTTTTAGAGCTCATTTTTTGTCAAGCCACCAAAATCTTTGTTTTTGGAAAGTTCCCTTGAGCTGGGGAACTTTTTATCCTCATGTGTCTGCTTCACAGTGAGATGGGTCAAAAAATGAGCTGCAGGACCTCAAACCAGACCCAGCAAACTATTGCCCTTGGATCTCAAGGTGGAGCTGATAGGATCTGGACAGCAGGGGTGGAAGGCACTTCTCCATTTGGAGTCTTGTTAGATAGCATAACTTCCCAAGTAGAACAGATCCACTCCTGGGAATCTGGTGCTGCTCTGGAAGCGCTGCTTCCTGAGAAGGAACGCAGAGTGGAAAGCAGATCCTCATCAATAAAGTGCTTTCTTACAGGGAGGAGCAAAACCAAGGGACCATGGAGAAAGTGTCCTAACTGCATGCTAACTGCATTTGGTGATGAAATCGCGGCATTGCATTCAGTGTGAAACCCGCTCATGACCTTGCAAAGGATTTAGAGGATTTCAACAGTGTTCTTATGTACACTTTATTTTTTAATTGCCCATACATATTAAGAGACTGAAATGCTGGAAAAGAGTGACATGCCTCTCAAACATTTCTTTGAGTTCACCACTCTTTCTAATTACAGACCTAAGAATTTGGTTCCTTGAATCCAAATGGGTCACAAAGAAACTATTTCTCATCGGGAGAGTTCAGGCCAACAAGAGAGGAATGGATGTGATAGCCAAATCAAAGCAAGATCAGAGCAAGAGCAGATGCTCTCTAAACTCCTTTCCACCTGAAGAAGTAGTCCTTGGTCTTCAGTTACATCACATAGTGCACAGAGACTGGTTCCCAGTGTCAGAACATCCTGGGTGATGCTCACAGGCTGTTGTACTTCATAACATCCTTGTGATCTTTCATTCCACCATCCAAGACTCCATGCACAATGTGCAGGGAGCAAGGTGAACTGAGTCGTGGCACTTCTCAGAACTGACAGCATGAGGTGAGAATGGGGCCGGCGTGCTGGGCTTGGTACTGGTGACATGTGAGTCTGCGTGTGTCCGCATCCAGGAACGAAGGACCTGTCCATCTGTGTGTGTCAGCATCTGCTCAGAATGTTCTCAACTCCCTCATGACAGATGTCTCACTCGCATAGTGGGACCCAAGAGAAGACACAAATATGCCATGGAGTTTGGACATGATTTGGGAATCAGCAAAGATTGGTTCTTAGTTGGGTTATAATCCAGTGGTCAAGTTTTTGGTCCCCGTAAGTACATCAACTGTGACTAATGTATATCAATACAAGAGGAGACAGCAGACTTTGGCATTACATGCTTCTAAAAATGATGTAATATATTTTTAAATTAGCCTCTTTCCATCATTTATGTCTTGGTCAGAGAAAATTCCTAGTATTTAACTTTGAAAATACATAGGCATGACACATGGGAGAGCATGAGTTTGTTGTAAGGAAGTCACTCGGGCCTTTAAATACTCCAAGCTATAGACTAAGAACGACATTGTTAGATATCCCTCAACATTCTTATGTTCTGATTCCGTTCCATTGACAGCACTGTCTTGATTTATTACAAACAAACATATTTTTGTCACAATGTAGATGTGACACTAAACTTCAAACCACATCTTAAATCAACTTTGTAGATTAACATTCACTTGAGAGTAGGGGAAAGCAGTCTCTCTCCACTATGCTAGGGTAAGAAGCATGGTGCACAGGGAGAGAGGAAGGAAATCAGGTTCCACACGTGATCAGAATGTGGTTGGAGTCTCTGTGAGCACACTAAGACTTTGGAATCATCTTCCACAAGTATTCACACACCAGGAACACGTGTTCCTGTTTCAGAAACACAAGGATCCACCCCAGAGGACCCTGGTCTTCTGTCAAGGTCACAATGACCTGTGTGACAAGCACATCCTGGTAAAGACCTGAATCGAGAGTGTGTGAGGGCCTGGGGAAAATAAAATCTATTCCCAACCCATCAACCACAAGGTACCTTAGTGCCAAATTCAAGTGAAACCCTAAGAAAGGCCAGGAGCAGTGGCTCTCACCTGTAACCCTAGCAACCTGGGAGACAAGGGCAGGAGGATTGTGGACCAAGAGCAACAGGTGTACACAGCAAGTTAATAAAAGTCATCTCAACAAGTAATGGGGGAGTGGTGCCGCACATTTACATTTGCAGCCATGCAGAATTCTTTACACAGGAGAATCCTGACCCAAGCTGGCACAGGCAAAAATGGAAGAATCTACTAAACATAACAAAAGCAAAAACGTGTTAGGCCAGTGAGAAATGATGTGGTGTTTAAAATGCAGTATTTCCACAGATAGGAAGGAAACAAGGAAGAAAGGAAGGAAGGAAGGAAGGAAGGAAGGAAGGAAGGAAGGAAGGAAGGAAGGAAGAAGGAAGGAAGGAAGGAAGGAAGGAAAGAAAGAACTTATTAAACAATTACTAAGATATTCAAGAGTTACTTAGCTTTGACAGAAACTCCATTGACAGCTCAGCCAAACGTGGAAGCTTCAAAGCATAAATAAACACTTTCCTCTTGACAGATGTGTTCATATCGGTTCCTTTGAGGAGGAAGTGATTACTTCTGCATGACTTTTTTTCTGTTTTATCTTTTCTTTCCATCATTGTAACCAGTGATATTTCCTGCCAGGCATTGTGCCCAGTGTTTTTCTTCTAACAACACTGTTATTTCAATCACAAATCAGTGAGGCAGGTGGCATGATGATCACAGAAGAGGAAACTGAGACTTCCTGGGGGTTGGGGGTAGAAATACTTTCTGAGGAACCAAGTAGTAGAAAATGCTGCAGTTGAGCTGGAACCCAGGTAGCCTGGAGCAGAAAGCAAGCAGCTCCCCAGGAGCACACAAGGAATCTCCTCAAAGAGTAGGTCAGATTCCAAGCTGAGCACACAACAAAACAGTGGGGGCTCAACTAGGGTTGATGTCCGGGAACACTGAAAAAAGCTGACCTTCACCACGTTCTAATGTTTTCACCAAGATCAAGGCATTTGGCATAGGAAGGCCTCCAACCCAGGCTGAAAAAGTCCCATGTACATCATAAAGATTTCAATGTTTCTCCTGTGAACAACTTGGATGTCTTTTTGACAGTGTTGTTGTTGCTGTTATCAAAGGTAGAACTTTTTCCATTTTTCTCCTTTTTTCTCTTTCTTCATTTTTCTTAAGGTACTTGTTGGTTTTAAGAAAGCCATTGGCACCGGATGCCGGTGGCTCACGCCTGTAATGCTAGCCACTCAGGAAGCTGAGATCTGAGGACTGTGGTTTAAACCAGCCCTTGCAGGAAATTCTGTGAGACTCGTGTCCAATAAACTACCCCAAGTCCCAGAATTAGGGCTGTGTCTCATGCACTAAAGTTCAAGTGAAACCTCAGAGATAGCATTCATGTCTTGAGTTCAAGCCTCTGCACTGGCCCCCAAAGAGAGTCATGGCATGGATTAGATGACTGTCTTTCAGTTTCCTTAGGGATCATTAAAGCGTGACTTCCCTCCTAATCTAGGACGCTACAGCTATTCAGGTCTCCAGCCCAAAAGCACGTGGACATTTTCTCCTTGCCTCGGGAAGCTGCCTCTACATCCTCTTGGAAGAGAAGTGTCTCCAGCAGATTCTGCTTCCATACAAAGGGGATGGGTGTGTCTTGAGCTGTTGCATCATCACCGTGCTTATGACAGAGGGAGGCAGGGGAGCTTTCTGCTGGGCCTCCCGGTTGAATTCGCTCCCTCCCCTCCCTCTGGCTGCTCAGAATGGGAAGTTTGGAAGTAGTGTCAATTTCCAGCCATCACAAGATGTGTTTGTAGTTGAGGCCAACCAACTCAGGTGGATCCTTACATCACCCAAATGACATTCTCTAAGGTTTCTTTACACATAAGGTGATGGGACAGAAAGCACATGGAAGGAGGGGCTGCGTGTGTCCACTGTGCTCACTGCCCGGCGCCCCTGGCCTGGGATGCCCAACCTTGCGGGGGAGCTTTGAGCAGGTTCTGTGGAAAAGGCCAGCCAGGCCTGTTCTTTCCCATCAGAGCCCACCTGCGCTCATGACCTAATGTGGAGAGCACAAATAGTCCTCCAGGCCTCAGAAGTAATTGGAATCTTCTGGAACCACTTCCTGGCAAGTCTGAACAGACGCCTGGAGACAAGGACAGAGTTGCTCTGAGGCTGCACTCCTGGACGTGGGCCCAGCACGATGGGGTGGCTGAGAATCCACACGTAGAGATTCGCCCCACTGGGAGGGGAAAGGCTGGCTGCCAGGCCTTGTGACCTGGCACTGGACTGTGTGGGCAGAGCCAGTCACTATGGCTGGGTACTTAGAGCCCAGCTTTCCATCACCTGCCCAAGCAAGGGAGCTCTCCACCAAACTGCTCACTGAGTTCCGAACGTGGACACGCCACGTGAATAATGAAAGGGCTCCTGCCTCTTCTGCTCATCCTGCTGGGCCTTTGCTTCCATGAAGGTCGGTATTATTTGTGGTGCTCTAGCCAAACTCCTCAGTAAGCTCTATTCTCTGAACACCAATGAACTTGTATCTTGGGATCAGGGTAGGCCACACACCAGTATTGGAAACGAATCACTAAAAGACTGCAACTCACTCCCTTAAAATCCTCTAGATAGGATTTTGAGGGGTCTGTCATGTAAGGCAGCTTTAGAAATCTTTACCTTGCAGCCTCTCCTCTGCTTCTGAGTGTAGAACCTGGACCGTGACACCTCCCATCACTTAACTCTGCAGCCCAACATGCAGATACTTTGGGACTTTATTCATGTACTTGGCTTACTTATTGATTTAGGAAGTAGCACTGGTGCTTGCTTCCACCAGGTGTGAATAGAAGGATGTTGTTAAGGGTCTCCCAAACCTCACGGGGGCCACATGGCTGTGGGGGACCAGGGAATTCAGGCCCACAGAGTCAAGTTTCAGAAGGAGAAATCTGAGTCCAAACTTGACACAGGCTCCAGCGTGAGTCCAGCCCTGGCTTTCTCTCAGTCACCTCCTACAAGTCCTACTGGTAGAACAAATGGAATCATCAACACAGTGCTTTCTACTTTTCCAGAATTCATTCCAGCTCTCATTCTAACCATGCCTTGTGGGTATTTTATTCCCTGCCAATGACCTTATGGCACTGGCTTGTTTTGTTTTTAATGGTTGTGTCAGAACTGGGGCTTAATTGGGAGATTCTATTCTTGCTTGGCTTTTTTACTTCTCAAGTCTGGCACTCTACCACATGAACCACACCCCCAGGCCTAGCTTTCTGGTGGTTACTTGAAGGTAAGAATTTCACAGAGTTTTGCCTCGGTTGGCTTTGAGCCACGGTCCTCAAGTCTGATTCTTTAATTATAGGCTTGACACACCAACACCAGTGTCTTGGACAATTGTTCTTCCTTTGCTTTGTGAACCTTATATTATTTCACCATATTGTCCCTTTATTACCTCTCAACAAATTTCTGTTTAAACTATAGAAGAAATAAGAAAGGCTTGGATTATGGCCTAGTGGCAAGAGTGCTTGCCTGGTATACATGAAGCCATGGATTCGATTCCCCATCACCACATATATAGAAAATGGCCAGAAGTGGCACTGTGGCTCAAGTGGCAGAGTGCTAGCCTTGAGCAAAAATCCAGGGACAGTGCTCAGGGCCCGAGTACAAGTGCCAAAACTGGCAAAAAAAAAAAAAAAGTTAGACGTGAAGCTGTGGCTCAAGTGGTAGAGCACTAAATTGGCAGATCCTTCAGCAAATTAAGAAAAAATCATGTCAGGCTTAGCACCCAGGTTCTGAGTTTGAGCAATAAGACCAGGAAAAAAAAAGAGTTCCTAGCTCTACGTCCTGGCTGTTGAAGTTTCATGAAGCCACCATAGTCATAGGATATCTGGGCAAGAATACATAAAGCCCCATGGAACCTATCTATTCAGTGGTCACAAGGCTTGGTAAAGGGAGAAAATGATACATTGCCAAAAACTAAATTTCTTTTTCCTGTCATTCCACAGCAAATTCCAAGGCATTCCCACATCTCGTTTCACAAAATGAGAGGTTTAAAGGAGGGCGCTGGAGGGTGATATGGAAGTTACTTGAGACATACCCACAGAAGATATGGGAATAAATATGGAATATTGGTAATTTATTTTTAATTGCTATTTATTATTATTATCATCCATCATTATCATTATTATTGTTATTATAGTTTGCCTGTCCTTGGGCTTGAACTCAGGGCCTGAGCACTGTCCCTGTCGTCATTTTGCCCAAGGCTAATTTTCTACCACCTGAGCCACAGCGCCACTTCTGGATTTTTCTACACACCTGGTCCTAAGGACTCAAACCCAGGGCTTCATGCATGCTGGGCAAGCACTCTACCTCATGCCACATTCCCAGCCTTTTATTGTTATTACTAAGGATTTTGTTCAAAGAGGTTACAATTCTATCAGTCAAATGATGATTGCGGTGCTCCTTGGATGTTGCCACCCCTTCCGTATTGCTCCCTCCCCTTTTTCTCCCTCCTGTCCCTACCCACAAGTTAAATAGTCCATTTTTTACATAACGTATATTGAACACAATGACGACATTATGACACGCTTCCTCCAACCATTCCTGCACCCCTGTGTATTTCTTTCTTCTTTATGCATAGAGGTGCCTGCTCTGTCAGATCGTCCACAATGAGGTTGGCCTGCCAATCACAGGACACATAAATAGGAAGCTTTCCAAATTCCTGGCCTTCTCATGGAAAGTTCACCCACAGCTGCAAGGAGACAGCTACTGATGTGAACGCTGAGCTCACCACACGCGGCCATCACCTCTTGTCTAGCCCCTCCCCTAGGACGCTGCCCTGGATCTGACATTTCCCATGGTGCCACATTCCCAGCCTGGCCCTGTGGCTTTGAACTTGCAGTGTGTGCAGTTGAGTTTTGCAGGACAAGGGAGTTACAGCCCTTGTGGTGTTTCCCAGAGCTGAGAGGATGAGAACGAGCTGGGGACAGTTGGGGAAGTAAGAGCTAGACTAGGGCCCTGCCCCAGGCGTTCTGGACTCTGGTATTGTGCCCACCACACTGGCTGAGAAAATCTCACCCAAGGAGGGCTTTTCAAAACTCCCTCTCATCCCTGTCCAAGGCTCTGACCTGGGTCCCTCCTTGGACAAAAGGGAGAGCCTGATTTTATGACTTAACAGTGCAAATAGCAACTGAACTGCTATATCCTCCTGGGGCCTCTCACAGTCCCACAATCCTGAATCCCCAAAAAGTGCATTCAGCCAAAGGTAATAAGGATATTGACTTATGTACACCAATTGCTGTAACTGCATCAGACCCTTCACTGGTGTGTGCGTGTGTGTGTGTGTGTGCGCACGCGCACGCGTGCCAGTGTGCGCGCATGCTCTGCAGATAGTATGGCTGATTTTAACTTTCCTCTCTTTGTTCAATTTCAGGGTAAAGTTTTGGCCAATTGTTCGTGGATAGAAGTATTGATTCCTGGTTTCTGGTCTTTCATGGATCCACCAATCATCACCACAAAATGTAGAAATTTCAAAGACTTACTCCAATAAATAACTTGGATCACGCATTCCTGTTAGTTTATTATTATTCCACAGTCTTGGTTCTCAGGTAGCAGAGACTTTGATCAGGAAACAACCCATTGCATTGATGAGAATTACTAATGCAGAAAATTCCTTTAGCCAATGGCAAGACTGGGGGTTGGGAACCACAAGGCAGGGAACTGACCTGAAATCACATGTCTCTGTTCTTTCATCTCTGTAATTAATGTTTTAACTGGGGAAATCTATTCTGTTCTGAGCCTTTTGAGTAGCGAGGATTATGCCAGGAACCACTGGTACAATGGGGAAATGGGCTCCCCACTTACTGTTCCTTAATGTTGAGTGGCAGGTGTAATTGCTCTCAGGTTCTTTGTAACACTGGTTGCTGGTAGCTCTTAAAAAGAGGAAGAAGAGAGGAGCCAGGTGAAAAGTATCAGCCTCATTGTATCCATGACCACACATGAGCGCTCATCAGCTTTAGGGTGGTTAATTAATAAGAATGTCAGGGGCTGGGGATATGGCCTAGTGGCAAGAGTGCCTGCCTCGGATACCCGAGGCCCTAGGTTCGATTCCCCAGCACCACATATACAGAAAACGGCCAGAAGCGGCGCTGTGGCTCAAGTGGCAGAGTGCTAGCCTTGAGCAAAAAGAAGCCAGGGACAGTGCTCAGGCCCTGAGTCCAAGGCCCAGGACTAGCCAAAAAAAAAAAAAAAGAATGTCAGGGACACCAGGCGCTGGTAACTCATGTCTGTCATCCTAGCTACTGAGGAGACGGAGATCTGAGGATGGCAGTTCAATCCAACCCAGGCAGGAAAGTCTGAGATTGTGGTGGAGCCCTAGCCTTGAGCAGAAAATCTCAGGGAAAGCTCCCAACCCCTCCCCCATGAAAAAACAGAGTATCATTGACATTTTTGTCAGTGGTGTACATGGGGTTACAGTCACATAAGTCAGGTAGACAGTACATTTCTTTTTGGACAATATCACCTCCTTCCCTCATATTTTCTCTGTTTTTAAAATGTATATATTTTTTTAAATCACCATCTTGGGCTAGGAATATGGCTGAGTGGTAGACTGCTTGCCTAGCATGCATGAAGCCCTGGTTTCAATTCCTCAGTATCAGTATATAAATATATTGCTCAGTATATAAATATTTTTATTTATAGAAAAAGCCAGAAGTGGCACTGGGGCTGAAGTGGCAGAGTGTTAGCCATGATCAAAAAGAAGCCAGGGACAGTGCTCACGCCCTGAGTCCAAGGCCTATGACCGGCCAAGAAAAAAAAAATTCTGCTTCCATTCTTGTTTCTATTCAGTTTTATTTCCAATTTAAAGGGGTTCATTTTCATGTTGTTTGCTGACTTAAAAGGGTGCCTGGAATACAAACCCATAGAGCTGATCAGGTAGCACTCCTTTCTCTTGGTGCTTCCTTTTGGGGAGATTTCACTGGTAACCTGTATTTTGGACACATTGGATGCATGGTTCCATGCAGTGAACTTCACTAACTTATTTGTGAATCTGTAAACTGATATCCTTTCCTCTTCGTTAGATCTTAGGAATTTCCTCCAGTGGATTCTAAGGGTAATAATGGGCGTTTAGAAGAATTCCTTAATGCTGAGGGTTGGAAGGGTCCAGGGTTTATGAATTTGGGATGAAGAAAATGTGGGTTCACGACCAGAAGGAAGCAGGTGGTCGTGGCCCATCCTTTTCTAAGTTATAGCACTAGTCTCTGAGAGTGTCCATTTCCATCAAACAGACAGGAGCAAGTGAGACCGTGTTGACATTTGAAAGCAATGAGACTAGTTCTGTGGTTGCCACTTCATCACAGGCCTACAGTAAGGGAATCAGTAATGAGTGGCACCCAGCAATCCATTCTGGTTTTGTCCTTTCCATCCCGTTTCTGGCACTATGGTGGGAGCTCTCTGGAGGCGTTGTGGTTGTCCAAACTGAATGCTGGTGGTGTGGCAGTGCCATCAAGTGCCCACAAGCAAGCCAAGCATGCTGCTGAGCTCCTAGGTTCACCGGTCAGCCTCCAGCACCATCACAGGGAACCTAGTGAAGACTATGCTGGAGAAGTAACCAGAAGTACATGAGCTGGTGACAAGTGATCCCCGGGGCTGGGGCAAGCCTCCTCATCCGGCAATGGAGCGTCAGTATGGCAAAATCAGAGCACTACTGTGTCCACATTGTTCCTCTCCCGTGCCAGGCCCAAAGCCGAGGAGATTCCGAGTTCCCTGAGCAGGTGTGGGCCATGCCTTCCTCCTACCGCCATCCTCATCTGGAAACATCCTCATCCGGAAGCCTTCTAAGTCCATGGTCACCCTCTCCATAATGCATTCCTTCCCGGACACTCTACAAATGAAAAGCCTTCATTCTTTGCTTTCGTACAAGGCTTTAACCTGGTTTTCTCTCAATTTCTCTCATTTGCGTTCAAAGATCATTTGGTGTGTGTTCCTATGCTTAGTTTACCTCTGATATTAGATGGTGGGTGATTAATAAATCCTGATATGTACAACGGATTGGATTATCATCCTAAACAAAAGGACAGTTCAGAGAGAAAATTTCCTCCTGGCAGCAAGCTATAAAATTAAAGATGGTACACAACGTCAAAGATTCTAAATCAAGGTTAACTGGAAGATTTCTGATTTCAGACATCTTGTTTGCATTTTTTCTGAATGTGTACACAAGGTCTTCTAGAAACCACTGACAATTTCTATCAGCCCGAGTGCCCTTTCCCTCCTAGCTAATGGTGAGAAATCTGTCTTTCATCATCCTTCTTGGTGCCTATTGTCTGTATCCCTCACAGTCCCTCCCCAGTCGGGAAGTTCCCTGTGTTGGGGACTCATTGCCGTCCAGGTCCAGTTCTTGCTCTGGGTAGTCTAATGACTCGCTGCATCAACTCCCACAAAGCCCAATAACTCCTGCCTTGCGATGGCCTCGCGGGGCACTGAGGCCTGGGCCGCGTGGTTGCAGGCAGCTCTCCATTCCAATTCCTTTTGGGGACAGCAGCTCCACAGCAGAACAGAGGTTCCGAGCAGAGCCTCAGGCTGCTCTCCCATCATGGACTCCTAACACGTGGGTACAGGATGGAAAGCAGGTCCTTCACGGTGCAGTACTCGCCACTGTACGCAGCATGGAAAGCACTGGAACACTCTGGATGGCCTCAAGTGGAGGACTTCACCTGTCAGATGCAGATGCCGCTGAGAATGAAGCCTGAACGCCAAGGTGACATGGCCGAGCTGCACAGTACTTTGTGGGAAGCAGGGAGCACGGAGGTTCTTTGGGCCACCAGCAATAGCAAGCCATGCAACTCTAGCGTGGGTCTCCATCTTAAAATCGTCTCTCATAAGCCAAGTGTGTCCAGCTGAAAATTCCCCATCCAGAGAGAGAGGCCTGAGAGCGGAATCCCGGGAAGACCCCACTATGTGGAGCCCATTCTGGGCTTAGGAAAGTTCCCCCACATTCTAGGTTTTTCTGTGAGGAGTAACTTCCAGTAGGAATTGTGTGACTAGAACATTGCACATGTACTTGCACGCAGGAGCACACACATGCACATCGATGGCTGCTTCACTTGAAAATTAACATCAAATCCACTGTTATGTTTTCCTCTCATTTCCATCTTGGATGTTGCAGAGATTAGTGACTGAGACATCACAAGCGCATCCAGTTGCGCCAAGATTTGAGGCTCAAGGTGAAGGAAGGAAGCGCCAATGCGCAGTGCCCTTTCCATGCTGTGCACTCGCGTGGCAACTCCGCGTCTCCGTGTGTGGGGTGGGAAGGCCCTGTGTTGAGAGCGCGCGGTGGCTGCCTCAGTTCACACAGAGCTGATTTCAGGGCCTGGGACTGGTGGGCTCAGCGGAGCAATCGGGAAGAAGTGAGAAACGTGCCAACCAATAATGTTCTAGTAATTCGATTATCAGTGGAGATTGGTGCATATTTGCACAGTATTTTATTTATATATTGCAATTCTTGCTAACTCTAGACATATTAATTAAATGGTATTAAACTACATTACTTTGATGGCTGGGGATATGGCCTAGTGGCAAGATAGCTTGCCTCCCATACCTGAAGCCCTAGGTTCAATTCCCCAGCACCACATATATAGAAAATGGCCAGAAGTGGCGCTGTGGCTCAAGTCATAGAGTGCTAGCCTTAAGCAAAACGAAGCCAGGGACAGTGCTCAGGCCCTGACTCCAAGGCCCACACTTGGCAAAAAAATAAAATAAATAAATACACTACATCACTTTGAAAACAGAATGTGGTGGTTAGGTGACACATTTTTGGATGTTATTATTTATTACAAATTCGTTTTTTTCGGTTTTCATCTCACTTGGTTTAATCGCCCTAATATTTAACTTTTAAAATGCTTCACATGTCAATGGACACATGAGAAGGTTTGAAATTTGTGGTAGCCATGTTCCTGCTTCTTTCACTCCTCATACAGGCTAAAAGTGAAATTTTTGTAGTTCACTATGAATTCCTTGGCATTGATAACCTATCAAATTCTTGATCCTCTTAGTTGAAAACATAAAATGATTCATGAAATGATCATGAACTGAATCATGAAATGATTATTTTTTTTTGCCACAAAGCTGTATTTTAAATGACTGTTGAGCAGTAAAGATTTGGACCCTAAAAGCAATGGTAAGGATGAACATTCAGGTGGGACATGGGGCTGAAGTCAGTCTCTAGTGACCTTGAAAAGGTGGATAATACGTGGGCACTGGTGGCTCACGCCTGTTACCCTAGCTACTCAGAAGGCTGAGATCTGAGGATCAAGGTTCAAAGCCAGCCAGGGCAGAAAAGTCAATGAGACTCTTATCTCCAATAAACTACTCAGAAAAAGCCAGAAGTGGTGCTGTAGCTCAAGTATTAGAGTGCTAGTCTTGAGCACAAAGAGGCTCAGGAACAGCACTAGGTCCTGAATTCAAGTCCCAAGACCAGAAAATAAAAATGATGGTTGATGTCAGGGGAGAGAAAAATGAGAGTCAGCGTGAGATTCTACGCTGTGAGATTCCACGTGGCCATAAACAGGGGCAAGCCATCCTGCTGGGGTTTGCTAACACCAAAAACCTGCTCACCACTCAGGAGCGCAATGCCAGAGGAGCTTTGCTGTCACCTTCGCAGAAAGGTCATTTGACAGCACATTGTGAGAATGGGAAACTGAGAGCCTACATGTGCCTTTGGAGAAATAAGGTTGGCTCAGACCCTCCACAAGCTGAACCTTACTTCCAACGCACAATTTGATCCATAAGGGAAGCCAAGGCTCCATGGGCCCTCCTGTGCGGGAGGCCGCCCCACGGTGAATTGTGTCCTGCGCCTGCAGTTGTGTTTCACGCAAAACCAGCAGAAGTTCCCTAGAAACCATAACTAAGGTGAAAAAGGATTGGGAGAAAGACTTCAGCGGTATTGTGTCTGCCTAGCATAATGGTTTCTTCAGTTAAAAGCATAGTACCCACTCACTAATAAGGAAAACGCAAACCAAGGAAAGACAAAAAATAAATAAATAGAAGACCCAAATAATAACCCAAATTTCCTTTCCTTAAAACAATCAATTAAGATATGGGGATGTGACTACCTGAATTGATACTGATACTGCTTTAGAAGTTGGGCCAAATCCGGGAGTACACTTCATTCACATTTAAGATAAATAAATCTTCCTTGTTGCCAGATGAGATTCTGTTTGCTGTTTTGTCACTTGATTTATTTGTGACTTTCCTTCTGGTTACACAATCATCATCACTGATCTTTCTTGTCCGATGTTTGTGTTTCACTGAGTGAATTCTTTTTCTCACAAATACCAGGAGGCAGTCTTATTATCCTCTTGATTGAACAGAAAGGGAAACTGAGGCATCAAGGTAAAGCAATCTGCTGAGGACCCTAACACTTGAGGAGATGGGAGCTGAGCCTGAACTCCAGGTACTGGGACACCAAATCAGACCCTGCCTGGTCCCCACACAACACACTAGTTCTACCACAGATCTGAACAACACTTCAGAACCCAAACCATGTGAACTGCAACTCTGTCAGGATTCTAGGGGAAGTGGGACTGAATGAGGGGAAACTTAGACAAAAAGGAGACCAAGCCCACGAAGTGTTGCAATGTCTGAATCAGGAGCAAGCGGTGTGCCAAGGACACACCCCTGTACCCAGGATGAAAGTGCTACTCTCTCATAAAGCATGCTACCACTGAGGTCTACCTTGCACACTTTTCATGTTTCAGTGGGTAATTTTATCTATATAATTACTCTTTTCTTTATATTCCACATATAGCAAAAGTGAAATTTTAAGGAAGACATTGCTACAGTGAGGCAGGCTTGGAATTGAGCAATGTTGACAAAGGCTTTTCTGTGTGAATCCAGTTAGGTCAATCACTTATTTATGAATAAGTGGTAGTTGATCAACAATCAATGGTGCTTATCTGATTGTCTCACGAAAATGGTGAGACAAAGGAACAAAGGGAGTCCTAATGCAACAGGGGTACTCACAAGATACCATGTTTGAAATTAACTTTACAACTTGTGGAAGGGGAACATGTCGCATCCGCCTCGGCCAGCAAGGAAGACACAACGCCGGATTCTTCTCTAAGCAGTTTATTCCAGAACCTTGAAACAGTGTTTTCTCCCTCTTCCTTTCCCGGGGGCTTCCCCCCCCCCTCGGGGGCTTCCCGCTTGGCCTTAAGTGCAAACTGGGTAGCCAATCCCGGTAAGCTACGTGGGGATTACCGATAGGTCCAGGTACGCGGAAGCAAGCCAGAGTCCAAGCTTTAACCATATTAGGAGTTGTTTATCACAGAGAGCACTCGCCGTCGGGAGGGCGGAGGGCGGAAGCCGGCGCCATTTCAGGGCGCAGCTGCTCGCAGCTCTCTACAGTTCCCCCCTTTTTATTTTCTGAGCGGCAGGCAAGAGTAGAGGTCAGATCTCTGTGAATGTTATTTGAGGGACATTGTACTGGCCTTCACTTAGGTGCGCCTTCCCAAGGACTACCAGACCCGTCCGATGCCTTTTTTACAGAGGTGGGGCCTAGGGCATCAACCCACATGCAATCTAACATGATCTTCTTGGGGCTCGTGCCGGGATGCGTCTCCCAAGTGCAGTGCGCTAGCCTCGCATCCTGCGCTATTTCTTAAGTGTGGCAAGCCACACATGGGGGGACTGTGTGGCCTCCATGGCAGTAAAGGCTTGGACAAGCATGGCTGTATTGCAACGCTGGAAGCCTAATTCAGCAAATGCACCACAGGCACACCAGGATGACCATGGAACCCCGCCCACTCCTTCAGATGGTTCATGGCGTTTAAAATCCAGGAGGACAGCCCGTCCGCCAACCTGGCGTCCACACGAGTTGAATTTACGGTAGTGATGGCGACCCTCAGTTGCTCCATCAGCACATCAAATTCTCCTGTCCAGTTCCCTAAAAGATAACTAGACAATTGTTTAGACAAATTTGCAGCATAGGTGTAATTATCATACTGAATACTTGTCACGCATAGACCAGCGTATTTCCACTGACAGCCAAGCTGGGCAATTTGCCAAAGCGTGTCAATCTGTTCCTGTACCAGGTCCACTCGTTGGTTAAGGACCATCAGTCCCCCTTTCAACTGGGCACCACTCCATTCCCAGCACTCTGCTGGCTAATTAGAGACAAGTCTCTCACAGGGACATTTGTTTGCCCGGGCTGGCTTCGAACCGCAGATTCAGATCAGTGAGTCTTATAAGGGGCCACTTTACTCCAATTAGAAGCAACAAGGTGGTCCACACAGAAATAGTTTTTAAGCATGCTCTCTTACCTGGAACTTATTAAGGGTCAGTATTAGATTTCGACAAACTTGTAGGAATCACCTGTGCTTCTCTGTGGGCCTTCTGGAAACTGTTACAAAAAAAAAACCTACAAAGAAGCTGGAATGGCAATTAAACATTTTGGTAGCCATAATTCTCCTTTTCTCACTTTGCAATAATTATTTAGGACAATTTTACTTCCAAATTTCTTATCTAGAAATGTATTCTTGATTTCCAAAGCCTTTTTAACACTAACACAACACTTTAGCTTTTATCTGCATCAGAAAAACTGAAGCTCACAGGCATTCTGAAACCAGGTGCTGCCCTTTGCTTACGGGCTGCTTGTTTCAAAAGAGCCTCTTTTTCTTTTTTCTTCAATCCCAGTTACTGCATGGCATGAAGACCTTTGAATTTTTCCTTAAACTTAGTTTTGCATCATACTGCAGTCTTGAAAATGTTCACACTCACACATGCACACACACATACATTTTCAAAAGATGTTAAAGCGTGCAGAATAAGCATCGGCCGTACATTCCAAGACAAAAACCTTTAACAAATGATCTTAGCATTCTCCAGCCTCACCCTCCAGGGCTTGATAGTTTTAGTAAAACATTTTAGCGCACCAAACAATTTTCTGCTTAAGAAGGCTGGGTGGGGGTCCCCCTAGAGTTCTTTTTTGCGGACATTCTCACTGATTGACTGATTGTGGGCTGTCACCTGTACATCTTTCCAGTGAGCTAAAGTCAAGTCCAGGGGAGTGGAAGGAACGTTCCCCATCATCCGTTTGTCAGTCAGGCACAGCTCAAGAAAGAAACACACAAAAATAGACTTACAAACAACACAGAGATGACAGCGCGGCATGGTGAGGTCACTCCCTGCCACCTGTCCCCCAGTCTCCCCAGGATACCACGGTGAGGCTCCCCGAAACCGCAAACCAGGGGGCGACTGTGTCACATTCATCCAAAAGTCTCTCCAAAGTACTCTTCTTTATCTTTAACTTCTTCGAGTGCAACAGCTCGTTAAGAGCCAAAAAAATTGGGTGCGAGGCGCCCATAATTATAAGGTTTTGCTTTCGCTTTAGCCCGTTCCTCTTAACCTCTTTCCCTTGCCACCCGAGGGTTCCTGCTCCTCCTTTATCTACAGTGAAGAGCCTATTTTCTTTTCCCGCTCTTGTCGCGGATCCCCTTCTTTTCCGGGGACTTACCAGTGCACCACCTTGGCTGCAGAGAGTTCTGAATCCTTATAGAAACGGTGTTCCCCGTACGGGCCACCACTTGTCGCATCCGCCTTGGCCAGCAAGGAAGACACAACGCCGGATTCTTCTCTAAGCAGTTTATTCCAGAACCTTGAAACAGTGTTTTCTCCCTCTTCCTTTCCCGGGGACTTCCCCCCCCCCCTCGGGGGCTTCCCGCTTGGCCTTAAGTGCAAACTGGGTAGCCAATCCCGGTAAGCTACGTGGGGATTACCGATAGGTCCAGGTACGTGGAAGCAAGCCAGAGTCCAAGCTTTAACCATATTAGGAGTTGTTTATCACAGAGAGCACTCGCCGTCGGGAGGGCGGAGGGCGGAAGCCGGCGCCATTTCAGGGCGCAGCTGCTCGCAGCTCTCTACAGAAACATGTGATAGGGAGAGTGGGAGAAAAACAAGGGAGGGGGTAACAATGTTCAGCAAGAAATGTTATCACCTACAATATTACTCATTCCCTTATGTGTGTAACAGTAACCTCTCTGTAATTATCCTTATAATACAACTAAATCTTAAAGAAAAGAATCAATGGAGGATTGACTTACTTACTTACTTACATACTTTCTTAGATTAGTCTTAAAGGGGCTGGGGGCTCTCATTGTGATGTTTCTGCAAATGTTTATAGTGCATACCTCTGGCTTTTAATCTGTCTCACCCTCTATCTGCTTCTGATATTGAAGTCATTTCAACAGGTTTCAGTATTCCATTTTCAGAGTTGCGAATCATCCAGTTTCATAATATTCAACCTTGTTCATCCTCTTTCTGTTTTATTTCTTTTGATATAGGTTTCCCTCTATTTCAAATAATTACTACAGTGAATTTAATTGTAGATGTTATGGAAGAGAAATGTGACACTCACAACTGTAGGAAGTTCTGACCCAGGGATTTCCACCATATCTCAAAATACAGACACACTACTATATCCTTCAGTATGGTGAACAGCTTGCCACAGAGCACCATTTATTTATAAGGTAGGGTCACACACAGTGACGTACAGATGCACCAAAAGTCAAGAGCTGACGTCCTCAAGAACTTGGAAGAAATGGATGATGTCCTAGAAAAAAAATCATATCCCCAAACTCAACCATGAAGATTTAAACCTTCTAAACAGACCCATATCCAGTATTGAAATAGAAACGGCAATAAATGATCTCCCATCCAAGAAAAGCCCAGGTCCAGACGGAATCACTGCAGAATTCTACAAGGCCTTCAAGACAGAACTCACAACAATATTTCTCAAACTCTTCAATGAAATTCAAAGAGCAGGTTCACTACCAGACTCATTCTATGAAGCCAGTATAACCCTCATCCCAAAACCAGGCAGGGACTCATCACGGAAAGAGGACTACAGACCGATTTCCCTGATGAACATAAATGCAAAAATTCTCAACAAAATTCTGGCCAATCGACTTCAACAGGTCACCAAAAAAAAAATCATACACCACGATCAAACTGGATTCATCCCAGGGATGCAAAGTTGGTTTAATATACGCAAGTCAATTAATGTAATCCACCACATCAACCAGAGCAAGGTAAAGAACCACATGGTTTTATCTCTGGATGCGGAAAAAGCGTTCAATAAAATCCAGCACCCATTTATGCCTAAAGCCCTGGAAAAACTGGGATTCCAGGGAACATTCCTGAATATAATCAAGGCAGGTTATGACAAACCAACAGCAAGCATAACTCTAAATGTGGAAAAACTAAAGCCATTCCCTTTAAAATCAGGAACAAGCAGGGATGTCCACTCTCTCCCCTGCTCTTCAACATAGTACTAGAATTCCTAGCCAGAGCAATCAGGCAAGAAGAAAATATAAAGGGGATCCAAGTAGGAAAAGATGAAGTTAAACTTTCTCTCTTCGCAGATGACATGATCCTATACCTAAGGAATCCCATAGACTCTACCCCCAAGCTACTAGAGCTGATCCAAAACTTTGGCAAAGTTGCAGGATATAAAATAAACCTTCAAAAATCAACGGCCTTTCTCTATGCTAACGACCTGAAGACTGAGGCTGAAATCAGGAGAGCAACTCCTTTTGCAATAGCCCCCCAAAACATAAAATACCTAGGAATAACCTTAACCAAAGAAGTGAAAGACCTCTTTGATGAGAACTTTAAAAGCTTGAAAAACGAAATTAAGTCAGAACTAAGGAAATGGAAAAACCTCCCATGCTCCTGGATTGGGAGGATTAATATAATCAAAATGGCAATATTGCCTAAGGCTATCTACAAATTCAATGCAATACCCATTAATATCCCAACACCATTTTTTAATGAAATAGAGGAAGCAATCCAGAAATTCATATGGAACAATAAAAAACCCAGAATAGCAAAAACAATCCTAAGCAGAAAGAATAGTGCTGTAGGAATTACAATACCCAACTTCAAGCTGTATTATAAAGCTATAGTAATAAAAACAGCTTGGTGTTGGCACCGGAACAGGCCTGAGGACCAATGGAACAGAATTGAAGACTCAGAAATGAACCCACAGAACTACGCCTACTTAATCTTTGATAAAGGAGCTAAAACAATACTTTGGAAGAAAGATAGCCTCTTTAACAAATGGTGCTGGCAAAACTGGCTCAACACATGCAATAAACTAAAACTAGATCCTTATATATCACCCTGCACCAAAACCAATTCCAAATGGATTAAAGACCTCGAAATTAAAACAGACACCCTGAAAACACTAAAGGAAGGAGTAGGAGAAACACTTGAGCTCCTTGGCGCAGGACGGAACTTCCTTAACAAAGACCCAGAAAGGCTACAAGTCAAAGAAAGGTTGGACAAATGGGACTGCATCAAACTGCAGAGCTTCTGCACGGCAAAGGACATAGTTCGCAAGATAAACAGAAAGCCCACAGACTGGGAGAAGATCTTTACCGGCCATTCAACGGACAAAGGCCTCATATCTAAAATATATGCAGAACTAAAAAAATTACCCTCTTCCAAAACAAAACCGCAAAGAACCAATAGCCCCCTCATCAAGTTGGCTAAACACTTACAAAGAGACTTCTCTGATGAGGAAATGAGAATGGCCAGGAGACATATGAAAAAATGCTCTACATCACTGGCCATAAAAGAAATGCAAATCAAAACAACATTGAGATTCCATCTCACCCCAGTAAGAATGTCATATATCAAGAAAACTAACAATAACAATTGTTGGAGGGGATGTGGCCAAAAGGGAACCCTACTTCATTGTTGGTGGGAATGTAATCTGGTTCAGCCACTCTGGCAAGCAGTATGGAGATTCCTCAGAAGGCTAAATATAGAACTCCCCTATGACCCAGCAGCCCCACTTTTAGGTATCTATCCAAAAGACCGCAAACAAAATCACAGTAATGCCACCAGCACAACAATGTTCATCGCAGCACAATTTGTCATAGCAAGAATCTGGAACCAGCCCTTTTGGGTTAAATCTAGCTCTACACTGGCAAAAGGCAGAAATTCTCCCTGTGAGAGCTCACCATCTCAAAAACAACCCAATCAGCCAGTGGGGGCTAACGGGTATGTAATTGTCAGTAACATTCCTTCTATCATCCCAAATTAGAAGACTGTTCTCTATAGTATTTAGCCAATTATAAGTGAATAGGTTTTTCTTTGTATCAATTTTTTCTTCCCAGGGCAGTGTTTCATTTTCCCTTTCCTTTGCTTCTTTTCCTTTTGTTTTTCTTTTCTTCTTTCTTTCTTGTTGAGATCACTCGAGATCTCTGTGCCTCTTCTATATCTTATTCTGTACTTCTGTGTTGCCTAACGGACTGACTTCTTTACATGCTCTGTGTGATATAATGATGTAAGATGCCCAGCATAATAGGATTACTTCTCATAAGGATAGTGTTCCCTTTGAAAAGGAAAGATACCTGATACTAGGTTCCCTCGGGACTTATAAGGATGGGAAAAGTAACGGAACCCTGCTTCTGGCATTATAAAGACATGAGGACTTATATTTAAGTAAGAGATGAGTCAATTACTTGATCAATCTTATGCAGTCTAACTAAACATGATAAAGTGCAAATGCATTATATAGTATTATTTCTTTAACTAGTTGGCTTGCTATGAAAATCAGTGGGCCCATCTCTCTCATGTATATTGATGGTTCTCTGAAAGCTTCTGTGAGGAGATTACTAAGGCCATTTCTTCATCTCAAAGGTGTGGGGAAATAGTTGGTAGATGAATAATGTGACTTACATAAAGCTGCATGTTCGTCTTTATACTTATTTACTCTTTAACGTACTACACAACTCCAACATGACTTCATCATGGTGTTAGGCTTGTATATTTTATTTTCCCACCCAATTTCAGCCACTCTGTGTGCCAAAACCAGTAATGCCTTCTACGGCCTGTTTGTCCAGAGAAGTTCTGCACTGATGTTAGTCTCTTGCTGCCCAATCCTACATGTATACAAATCACGACGGAATAAAGTGTGACTTGTACTGTGAAAAAAAAAAGAATCTGGAACCAACCCAGATGCCCTCAGTAGACGAATGGATCAGGAAAATGTGGTACATATGCACAATGGAATTTTATGCCTCTATCAGAAAGAATGACATTGTCCCATTTGTAAGGAAATGGAAGGACTTGGAAAAAATTATACTAAGTGAAGTGAGCCAGACCCAAAGAAACATGGACTCTATGGTCTCCCTTATTGGGAATAATTAGTACAGGTTTAGGCAAGTCATAGCAGAGCATCACAAGGCCCAATAGCTGTACCCTTATGAACACCTAAGATGATGATAAGTGAAATGAACACCATGTTATAGAGACAATTGTTATATCACACTTGTAACTACTTTCAACGTCCCATGTGTATCTGTAGCTTCTATTATTGATGATGTTCTTGTAGCACCTTCCTGTGGTTGTACCTACACTATCTCTGTAATCTTATCTGAGTATATTGGAAACCGTGTATACTGGTATTGGAACTAGGAAATTGAAAGGGAATACCAAAATTGAGAGACACGGGGTAAAAAAAGACAAACAACTACAAAAGCAATACTTGCAAAACTGTTTGGTGTAAGTGAACTGAACACCTCAGGGGGAGAAGGGGAAGGCGGAGGGGGGAGGGGGTATGAGGGACAAGGTAACAAACAGTACAAGAAATGTATTTGATGCCTAACGTATGAAACTGTAACCTCTCTGTACATCAGTTTGATAATAAAAATTAGAAAAAAAAAACTTAAGAGGAGAAATGAGCAGGACGTCAGCCTTCAATCGGACCAGCCCTACTACAGTGTGAGAGACCCCACCTTGCCTATGGTAAAAGGAAATCCCAAGCACACTGATCCTTCTACAGAATTTGAGAAAGACGTGCCACCTGTATACTCCCTGGTTGGCAGCAAAGCTGTAAGAACAGCCTTGTGGCTGCTTTGCCATCCCACAGGGACACCTCCCTGTAACCTCTATCATACAGCTTTCTAGAAAATGTCCTGGACCAGCTCAGCTTCAGCTACAAAGTCTATCTTAGCTGGTAAAGGACAGAATGTACAGTGACACTGGTGCCAAACCCCAGGATTCTTGCTTCTTAGCAAGGACATTCTGATCTGCATTCAATTGAGTTTCATAGAGGACTTCTGCTGACAGCAAGCCACCCGTGGCCTAAAGGTGACCAACACAAGGCTATACTCACATGTTGCCTTGCCATCAGTTACCACTCTCTTCTCTGGGTTTCCTAGGCTGGTCAACAAATTGTGATTCCCAGTTCTCAGGAAACTGTTCTGATGACCTCCATCTCTAGGAGACTCAGCAGCTGACCAAGTCCTGAGGAGAAATCAGCACTCACCAAGATGGATCATGAACTTGGACAATGCAACTCATCACAAGGGATGAGGCCAGAGAAATACACTGTGGCTCAGCAGAACTGCCAAGTAGGGTCCCACACCATAGGCTAATGTGAGCATGGAGCTTTGAAGGAAAAGATCATGAACATCCAGACAGAGCCTGCCCATGATATGCCAAGTCAGATAAGTACTGACACTTGTACAATGCAGGGACCATGAGGTATGTCCTTCAGAGGGTAGACAGGTGCCCAAGAGAAGTGTACACACTTCACTCATTCAAGGAAGACCCTGTAGAGCTGATGGCCAGAGAGAAAAGGGCTTCAGTAGAAGTTGCATTTAAAGTAGCCTCAGGTCTTTAGGAGGTCACTCATAGATTAGAAACAAGCTGAATTTCATGGGAAACAGACAAATACAAAGAGAAAAGGACCCAAATACAGACACCCTCTGGAGTTCAAGGAATGCGTTTCCACTTAACAAAACAGAAAGCTCAGATCTGCTCCCAGGCCCCATTATCAGCCAGTTCAACGTCACACATCCACCCATTCCCCAGGCCTCTGTAGGGCATAGGCTTTGAGGGAAACATGGAATCTTCTCTAGTCACGGGCCACAAAAGTCCTCCTCACACCTCCCAAATGGAAAATGTCAAGTAACCAAGTTCATACAAAATAAGATGCACAGAATAATCTCTGACTTGGTCCTTCAATGATATTTGAACAGGAAATAAGATAGGTATGCATCCAGGTAATAGGGGGCACATTTGTGTCACATTTCTTCCAAGAAGGCAGCTCTCCATCATAGGAAAAAAACAAGAAGCTCCTTTGCTGTAGGTAGCATCAGGCCAGGCCCTCTCCCTCTGAAAAGCAGAGTCAGGTGGGTTTGACCTCATCTGAGCTATTAGGATTGTCACCCTCACTCCATTCTCACTCCCCACTTGTTTCCTTTCCTGAGTCCCATCGCAGCACTTCCAGGAAATACTAAGGGGGAAAGCTAAGAAGAATGCAACTGACCAAGTTGGGGGTAAACAGCCATACACTTCACCCAGAGGAACATTCTGAGATTCACTGCTCATGGCCCCTCAGTGGCCCCAGGAAGCTCAAGACTGAGTAATCTCTAACTGATCAGTTCACTGACACCTCCTGCACTCCATTCTCTCTTCACTCCACTTAAGTCACCAACCAGTTCAATAGCCCTGTGAACCTCCTAAGAAAGTAGCTGAAGGCTGTAGACATAGAGCTACCCAATAAAATGGCCAATCCTAATCCAAAGAACTGGTAAACATAGGTGACAGGTCAAGTTAGGGAGAAAAGCAGGAAACAAGACTGCTTGTCCACTGATACCAAGTACAGAGGGTCTTTTACTGCCACGGAGGAGGACAAACATATTCAGAAGGGAAACTAAGACAAGAACGTTGGACAGAGAAAGAGAACAGATAGGAACTCTCTAGATTTCTGAGTGCCTATCTCTGAAGATGAAAAACAGTCTAAGAAGATAGAGGCTGATAAAGGTGAACCACTCTTGGTAAGGCAAGCCTGGCTAGAAAAGGCAGGACAAGGCTGCCTAGGGTCTGTCACAGGAGAACCATCTTACACTTCTGCTCTACCCCACTGTATCATGTGATTCTTTTCCAGTCTTTAAGTTAATGTGTCTATGGAAGACTGAGTGAGCCACATCTTCTTTCTATTTTATGAAACAGTCCCCATACCTATTCTGGCACTGGAAGACTACATCACAATTTTTAAAAAGCAAAGCAAATATCCTACACGTCTTCATAGCATTCCAGAATCTAGCATTCCAGAGGACAGAAATTGAAAACATTAAATTGTTCTGTAAGTTTTAAATGAACATTCACAATTCTCAGAAAATACCATCTTCCTTTCTCCAAGTTTCCATAGTGAGTTTCTTCATTGTAGATACAAAATTTAACATTGGAAACTTCCCAATGGAGTATCATATAACCCTAAACAACTTCCTCAGTGGTTTCTATCACCAGGCAAAATCAGATCACAGCAGGTAACAGGACAAGTGAAATCTGTAACAATTTTACTCTCCCTTTGTAATCCTGAAGACTGATAACAACAGAGGGCAATCTCAATTTCTCCACAATAGTGTGGCTATGCCCACATCTAAAGACATATTTCATATGGACCTGTGCCTTTCCCTTCCTGACTTGGAAGTCACTGCAGCTGCCAAGGAGGTGCGCATTTCTCCCTATAACCTCGACAAAGTCCCTTCTGACAGAAGCCAACGATTTGCTATACTGGTATGGTGACCATTATCTGAGCCATGTCCCCTGCAGAAAACATCAATAAGGGCACATATAAAGGGATTTCTAGAGGAGAAACTAGAAGCTGCTTCCATTCAGTAGAAGAACATTCTAGTTTACACTTTAGCCTTCAGGAACCTGCCGATTGCACTTTAGACACGTGAGTCTTCCCACAGATGGATAGGTACCCATCCATATGGACAAGACCCATGCTGTCCTCTTAGTGTTGGCACTGCAAAGCTTCTGGGGAAAAAGATTCCACTTCTATGAATTCTGCATTCCTCACCTTATCTGTCAACCTCCAAGATGCTATGGCCATCAGTGAGTTTTCTGAGATTCTGGGAGAATGGCCTTAAATCCATCCTCATGGACAACTCCCAGCTCCTTACTTACAAAGTCAACTGTGACTGCTTCTGACATGCTCAACAGCCCAGAGGACAGAGAAATTCAGAGAAGAGTCCCTTGCTTTGCTAATAGATATCATGGTGGTGGAAAACTGAGGACAACAAAAGAAGAAACCCTGACACCTTATGGTACAAGCAGCAGAGCAGCTTTGGAATCCCTCCTTTTATGTTACCCAATGCATCTAAGATCACCTTGAACAGGGGTGAGATTCTACAATGAGCAGAGCACTGTTCATCTCTTCCTGATTCAGTACTAAATGTTACAGATGTCTGGTCCTGTGTGTGGCTTCATGAGCACTCTCCGGGCTGAATAAGGATGAGGTCATGCCAAGAGCCAGCCGGACATCAGTCTTCAGCTATGGTGTCTAGTTAGCCCTAATCTTGTGGGAAAGATCCCTTGTTCTTCCTGACCAAAGCTCATCCCAGGAGCACTGGACTCTTTCTGTAGAATGTGGGCATGGATGGGTGCTTGCTAACATCTCCCAGACTCCCTTGTTTTCAGCACAGCTACATAAGGCATCAAGCCAGTTGTCCCAATCCAAGGACACTTCCCTCTGACCTCCATCCAAGTTACTATTTTAGATCTTTCTGGAAAATGTCCTAAAGCAGCTTAGCTCCAAGCACAAGGCACATCTCAGCTGACAAAGAATAGAAAACAACCGGGGTGACATTGGTGTTGATCCGAGGTCCTGTTTCCTGACATGGAAATTCACACCTCCACTCTATGGGCTTCCTGGCTTCCTTCCAGAGTTATCAGAGACACAAGTCACAAATGACCTAGAGTTTATCGTGCAAGACCATACCCACTTTTGTCCTCACTCCCTAATCTTTTACCATTTCTTCCTCTTCTGGTTTGCTGGCATTGTTTCACATGCACAGGTCACTGACTCAGAATGTATAGAATTCAGACTAGACATCCTGATTTCCTTTTCAAAGGATTCTGTTCAGTTGCCCTTCCATTGGCCTGAATTGTCAGAAGGAAAATGCCAAGTTACACAGAACAGAACTTCAGTCACACACATAGCAAAGCCTCCACATTTTACACATCTTACATGCTTTCCACTCAAATATCAATGTTGCACATTTTGTCATTTGAAACAATTCTAACCTTATAGTTAAAACAGTGTACATGGTATGTCAGTTGCTCATGACATGGGATCTGCTAATAAGAAACTTCTCATCCAAGTACTTCAGGCAATGTCTGATTGCTTCCATTTTGTATAAAAAAAATCTCCAACCCCAGAAGAAATCAGAAATATATTCAATTTTTTCAACTAAAATACAAATTGGTTAAAGATTCCTAATTTATCATGGAGACCTGCTTTAGGTGGAACCATGGAGATGAGAGAAAGCTCTGGGTCAATGGCAGAAGTAACTCAGCTCTTGCCATTCCCAGTTCCCAGGGAATTGTATTCTTCATCTTTGTTAATTTGACAACTACCAACTACACACAGTTTAAAGAAGCATCTGCAAACTGATTATAACCACCTAAACTCACCACAGGTCTAGAGATGCACAGAAACAAAGGAGATATGCACCAGAAAAAAATACTGTGGCTCAGCAGATGTCAGGCAGGCTCCAGCACCACAGGCTGTAACCATGAGCACAGTTGTGAAGGAAAAAGATGCTGCATTTCAAGCCTATGTTCTGAGGAAGCTCTGTCCCTATGCTCTTGGGTCAGTACAACCTGTGCCAGAGCACAGCCCTGGGGGTCAGTGAGCCTCAAGGTCACTACCATGTGTCCTTTAGAATATACCCAGGAATACTGTGCAGGTGTACATTCACCCACTCATTCTTCATCAAGGAAGACCCCACCAGTGCTTCAGACACACTCAGGACAAAAGGTGGGCTTTTAGTTTTGAACAAGCGATATCCTTTAGGAGGAACCCAAACACAAAGAAGAAGAGGGCCAAGCCCCTCTCGAGTTCAAAGACTGAGCTTCCACACAGCAGCATCCATTATTTATTCCTCCCTAATACTTTTTTCCAGTTCCTTCTTAAGCCTAACTATTCTAAGCTTCAAGCCAAGGCTCTGAGAAGCCATAACTACTTCATCTTCACTGTTCCCAGTTCCTTCTCTAGGACTGTTCTGTTTCTGTTAAGGGACTGTTCTGTTTTCAAGTCATTCCATTCTCACCTTTTGGACCTATAAACCATACTCCTACTTCTCATTGTGAATATTTCCAGGATACAGATTCACCAGTCTCATGGAGAATAAAGGAAAAAGATAGAGATCAAATATGACCAACTCTATCTCTCTCTCAAAACCAGAGTAGAGAGACTATAGTTCTGAACTAAAATGATTGGTGAACACAAGAAAAATCAGATTTGTGGAAACAACTCATGTTCTCATAAGAATGATTATTGGAAATACAGGCTTTTCTCTGTAGAATTCCACTGTCACTAACCACCCAAGTCAACTCCTACATCACAGGGCAAATAAACTGAAAACAAGCAAAGATGGCATCCAACCTGCACTCAGACATCACACTTAGCCTTATTTTGTTGGGAGGTTCCATCGAAAGCCCCTCTTCTACTTCCACATGGGAATGCTGTGCTTCCATGGAGATGAGTCTCCTTCCCCATAGTTCAGCATAGAGATATTATTTCAATAGTGTGATCATATAGAATAGGGAAGGAGCAGTCATCATGTGTCCATTCCAACCGATGAATTCTAAGAATAGGAGTAATACTATTTAGGAAAATTAAATTCCTTTCACAATTTAGTAGTGGCTATTGTAATGCTGTCATGGAAAAGATACCTGTAGTCAGAGTTGGTGTGAATTGTACACACAAGAATATTACCCATTTCACCCTGTGAGCAGGGTTCAAGTTCCAAGAAAGTACTTCTACAACCATCCCCAAGGTCCCAGATTCCAGATAGCCCTATTCCTCACCTAACTAGTAGGAAGTCACTGATGTATGCCAAGAAACAGAGAGTTGAAACTCCAAGGTCTCATCCATGAAGCCTAGAATCATCCCAAAACACTTTTTCCCCATTGCTTCTGGCACATTATTCTTCTAAACAGTGAATATCTAGGTGCTCAGTGAGTGGCTTACTTCCCTTAACAGAAGCATCCTGAGTTCCATCAATCTTTCTAAAAATGACATAGCTTCATTCTTCTTACTGGCTGCATAATACTACACCAAAGTTCTTAACCTACTATTAAGAAGTAAAGAGTTGAAGGACTTACATTATTTATATTAGATCTACTCACAACAAGTGAGATAAAATGGAACAGACAGTATTCAATATTCTCTGGCCTACTTGTTGTGATGGAATGCATGAGAGTTAAAGAATACCTCATCCCTGAATACAGGGAATTAATTAACCTCACGTTTTTGACCCCTGTATTCAATTCCTGTGGTGATCATGAGAAGTAGAGATCTATTTAAGTACAAATGAGACCAGTAAAGAGAGGGAAAGAATATCACAGAGATAACCAACAGGGAAATCCCTGCTGAGGTGGGTAGGGCAATTGCTTCTACTGGAATGTAACTAGAGTGATGAGGCTGTCACAGCCAACTGTCTTGCAGCACTTACTTTCATGCCCAGCCTCATCACACCCAGACAGGGATACCATGTTTAGGGAAATGCCTGAGACACAAAGCGCCACGTACAGAGGCTCATAGGATGTTACCCTTCTCATTTCCCCTCTGTGATTATAACAAAATAGACCCAAAAGGGGCTGGGGATATGGCCTAGTGGCAAGAGAACTTGCCTCCCATACATGAAGCCCTAGGTTCAATTCCCCAGCACCACGTATACGGAAAATGGCCAGAAGGGGCGCTGTGGCTCAGGTGGCAGAGTGCTAGCCTTGAGCGGGAAGAAGCCAGGGACAGTGCTCAGTCCCTGAGTGCAAGGCCCAGGACTGGCAAAAAAAAAAAAAAAAAAAAAAAAAAGACCCAAAAAAGTGATCAAACTCACCCAATAGCAATGTGTATATAATGCAGATCCTACTTGCATTGATACACTATAGGCTTCCTCAAATCATCTAGAATCCATCTATAAAAACTAACATGACAAAGTGTTCATCACACAAAGTCTTTATGCACTGGTATATAATAATCTTCCTAAACTTATGGGAGATCAGAAATGTCATCAACATGGGACTTGAGATTAAGAAAAGCACATCTGGCTCCCAACAGGGACAGAGTGCCTGCTAGACTGCACAGGAGGGGCTTGGGGGAATTCAGCCACCCAAGTGCATACATCAGTAGAGGCAGCAAGCTGGGAAAGCCCACAAACCCTATGCCATCACCCAAAGTAGTCCTTGTGATGCTCAGTCCCACACAAGAGTGCAGAAGGAAGGAACATGGACCCAGATTTTGATAAGAAATAAGGGTTTCCAGCTGATACAATATCATAAGCTATAGCTCATAAGCAGGCATGGATCCTCAGTGTACATGCAGAAGAGCAAGAATCAAATGCAGCAGTAAAGAAAGCCTTTCTATTTCCCTAGGCCTTTCTGCTAACTCAACCGTGTCACTGGTACTTAACCTATTACACCCACGCAGACAGAAAACACATGTAGCTTCGACTTTTCCCTACCCACTCTCTAAAACACTGCTGTGAAAGGTATTGGACCTTTTTGTTGGCCCCATTCACTGAGAGTCCACACTGGACAGACACTCCTACTTCCCTCTAGATCCCCCAGCTCAAGCCAGCCGTTCTCAGGTATCTGAGGGATACTGACTCACAAGTCCGCACACATGCCATACCAAGCACATTACACATAATCATTTCACAGGACAGAAAGAAAAAAAAAAGCCTAAATGTGAAACTCCAGGTACAGGAAGAATTCCAACCTAGGTCACAACAGCCTCCAAACCATTCCTCCATAGCAGATGGGTACTCCTACCTGAATAGAAATGCTGACCTTCTGTGAGGAATTCATATCATCCCTTGGTTGTTGTTTTACTTGCTTTGTGGAGATGCTGCTCAGAAATCTCTTGACCTTTCTGCAACAGATATCAATGCTATATACACACTCAGCCCATAGTGCATCCAATGCCTATGTGATCAGATTCTTTATGTAGAATCAACTACCAGAGGTACAAGCAGTAGAAAGGGATGAGTAAGCAGGAGTAAACTCATGTAGAACATATCTCCATTACTGGACGGTCATTTTTCAAAGTCCAAGGTCTAAGAAGCACCTCAAAATGTTACATTCAGGGGCTGGGGATATGGTCTAGTGGCAAGAGTGCCTGCCTCATATACATGAGGCCCTGGGTTCGATTCCCCAGCACCACATATACAGAAAATGGCCAGAAGTGGCACTGTGGCTCAAGTGGCAGAGTGCTAGCCTTGAGCAAAAAGAAGCCAGGGACAGTGCTCAGGCCCTGAGTCCCAAGCCACAGGACTGGCCAAAAAAAAAAAGTTACAGTCACCAGCAGATGTTGCTGACAGAAGCTGTACTATTTTAGATGCCATCATAGTAACTCACAATGAGGACTGGTGGCAGAAGTGTGTAGAAAAAATTGGGAGAAACAGTGGGCACATTAGTGTTTTAGAATCTATCTATATAGATCTGATCATGTGACCTCTCACACAGAAACTTTCCAGGCTGAAAGGACTCCACTGCTTTTCTATACCTACTTTAGACAGAGAACTCTGGTTTACCCCTCAGGATGAGGTTCAACCCCTGTAATGGTGGCTAAGCTAAGAACTTAAAAAGTGATTGGAGGCCGTATGTTCAGAGCTGAACAACATCTCTCTGCATCATGGAAGATTAAAGATAACCATGGAGAAGGGAACCTCCCCACACCCAGAGCATATATGTATCAATACAAAGCCTGAACAGTTTGTCTCCTGTTGCTTTGTTCATTTTAAACATGAAAAATATTCTTCAACAAGTAGTCCATGTAAAGAAGACTTGAGTGCTATAAAAATCAGCTTTCTGACCCCAAGAATAACACTGCTCCCAACCTACTCACATCAAGCAATGGAGCCAACCAGGTGACCTTTGCCAATGGAACACTCAAATTTCTCTACAAGTCTCCAGATAGGGGCCTGGCCTGCTCAGAGCCAACATTGTTCCTGACCATAATGAGTCCTTAGATGTTAGCATGGGCTATTTCCCTCTCTGGGGGCACCAATGCATCACAACAGGAAATTTCAAGGCAATTGAAAGCAACCTACCTGCATTCAGTCTGAAATACCTACATGAGGGACTCAGAACCACATGCTCTGAGTGCCAGGAAAGCTTGAACAACTGTGTATAAAACAAAGATACCAAGGTGCCATAGTGGACACCCCTTCATCCAAGACAAAGGTCAAACATCTCTAGGTGAAACAGCTCCCAAAATATAGCTTGTGCAGAAAATTTTCATAGAATGAAGAATGCAGTCTCCAGACTTTATAGGATAACATCTGGGGAGAACTGAAAACATGGAAGAGAGATGGAGAAGCTAAGGTCTTTTTTGTGTCCTTCACCTAAGCTGCTGAGTCTAGTTGTACAGTCATTCATCTGGCCCCTATGCAAGTCCATCTCAGGTCACTACTGATTATGCCCAGAGGGCATAGCTTAAAAGCTAGAGCTTATTCCACAAAGTCATAGAGTATAGATGTCTGAACATTTATGTTTTAACCCTGCTGAAGGAAGCTATTCTTGCTCATAGTAACAGACTCCACTGTCACCTCAAAATTCTCACGCCATTTTCTTCAGAAGTGTGAAAACAATCTGGAAATTACTCACAAGGACACATCTACCACCAGTATCAGGAAAGACCTTTCTTAGGTGCTATGGAGAGACTTGGGAGAGGCAGCCTGTAGCTTTGCCAGATAAGCAGACTCAAGAAGACCCTGCCACAGCATCTGGTCCCTGTGCCATCTAAAGCCTTAGAGGAAGACTGTGTTTTGGAAGTGACTGGGCAATTCCTGCAGAGTTGGGGAGCTCCTGATGGCATACAGGCCTGCTGCAGCTTATCCCATCTTTCCTCCTCCAGAGCCTATGCTGGAGGACCGCCTTTTGGTAGCGCACATAGACAAAATTCAGCACGGAGCAGGGAGTAAGAACACCTCAACATCCTGCTGTGTGGAATCAGCACATCCAACTCTCCATGTTTCCAAGAACAGGATACACTAGTGGGTAGCTCCTGAAGCCCCATTCTGCTTTATATTTTCAAAGTACACATCTATAATTTTAACCCATCCTTAATTGATTTCCAGGTATTTGGAAGTTATTTTACACCAAGTGTCACTGTATTATGTAACCAAACCTGGAGCTCTGGGCTGAAAGCAATCCTCTTGCCTCAGCCTCCGGAGTGCCTGTGTGTACTCATCCACAGTGTCATACCTGGCAACCTGGCAGCTCATTTAAATTCCACTCCACAATCACAGAAGTTTCACCCTCTGTCTAGGACTCAAAATGTAATCCTGATGGCTTTAAAGTACAAGGAATACATTTTTTAAGAGAAAGAACCACACAGTGTATTCATGAACTATTTCCTATGAGGGACACCATAGGCTAGTCATGGTAGAAGACCAAAATACCCCAAAAGCTACATCCATATAACCACATAAGAAGATAACAAGTGAAATATACTCCACATTACAGAAACAATTCTAATTATTCTAAACATGCCATGTGATCTCATACTACTTTTTTTCTCTTTTACCTTGTCTGTTTATTTGGTTTGTTTGTTTCTCTTGTACTCCCTTCCTGTGGCTGTACCCTCACTACCACACTATTACATCCGAGTAACCTGGATACTGTTTATACAGGTATTAGAAATGTAGAAGGGAGAGGAAATACCAAAATTGAGAGACAAGGAAAAAGACGAACCATTCAAAAGCATCACTTACAAAACCATTTGGTATAAACCAACTGCCCAACACTTTGGGGGATAGGGCAAGGGGAAGGAAAAGGGGGGGAAATGAGGGAGGAGGTAACAATTACAACAAGAAATGTACTCACTGCCTTTCATATGAATCTGTAACCTCTCTGTATCACTTTGATAATAAAGAAATAAATCTTAAAAAAAAAAAGACCCACACAGGGTTTAGGAATGCTTTAAAAGTGACTAACTGCTAAGGGGATTTGAATGATTAAAAAAAAACTGGTTGCTGAAATGATGCTGTATCTCATTCTATATATATGGTAGGCACCACTGCATTTGCACATGGAGCAACATATGCAGAGAAGCATGAAGAGAAACTGCAGAGGCTGAAAAGCTGTTCTTGGTTGCTTCCACTGTCATATGCCTTGTACCGTGTGCCAGTTTTGTGGCAACCAATACATTTAAACTGAGACTGAGCATTGAGCTGTAGAGCTGTAGAAAACTTAGCATGCAAAGATCATGGAACCTCCAAGCACAGGAATCCTGAGCAAGATGCTAGTTCCTGGGCTATGGTAAGTACTGCATGTACAGTCACCATCCAAAGGGTTGTCCAGAGGTAATAGGGTTAAAATGTGCAAAACTTCCCCTGCGCAACACAAGTGCCCTGGGATGAAGCAAGAATATAGTTTGAGACAAATTTAGCATACTGTAATAAAGCAAATGTGAGACCACCTAAACTCATCTAAGAAAAAGGATGACACTGGTGAGGAGTATTCTCTACAAATGCATACCTTTATTTGGACTGGAGTTCTAGCAAAGTATTTTGGCAGCATCTTCTTTATGAAATCAAGACAGGGCCTAATCCAAAAACATAGCATGGTGAGAATTGGCCTAATGACACAGGCGAAGAATGTGGTCTTAGAATGCATTTCTGTCCTTCAACTACAGCTGTCAGTGGGACTGGAGCATATGTAAGACCCAATCTCACAACATACTGAATCTCCTGGAACGCTGGACTCAAACCAGTCCTCCTAAAGTTCTTCCTACAAAACTGGATGTTAGATCCATGTCATTCGTAACAGAATACTTTAAAATCATGCTGGATTAGAAACAGAAAAACTTTATGCCAGCCATTTTGCCTTGGGATCCATTTTCACACAAAGACATCAGAAGTAAGAACTGAAAATATGGCCTAGTGGTAAAGTGCTCACCTTGTATACATAAAGCCCTGGGTTTGATTCCTCAGTACCACATGTATAGGAAAAGCCATGAAAGAGTACTGTGGCTCAAGTGGTAGAGTGCTAGCCTTGAGTAAAAAGAAGCCAGGAATGGTGCTCAGGCCCTGAGTTATAGCCCTGGGACTGGCAAAGAAAAGAAAGAAAGAAAGAAAGAAAGAAAGAAAGAAAGAAAGTGAGTACCAGGCAGACAAAGATAAAAGCAGAAGTAGGCTGAACCCATAGTGTCCAACAGGTCAATATGGCTGTGGATTTATGGAGCCAAAGACATGAAGCATCTTCTTCCACTTCAGGTTGGCAAAGAATCAGATGTAGGTGACTTGTAGATAATTTTATTATCAGAGGCTATTTGGGGAGGAGGGTCAAAGGCTCTCTTTCTGTTCAATCCTGGGAAGTTTGGAAGTGAGTAGGTAATTGGGAAGTCAAGCAGGCTCTCTAGCATTCATGGTGCCTATAGTAGGAGGTCCAAAAAGAGCATCAGTTATTCAAATGGGACATAGGTCAAAGATAGGAAGAATATCACATTCCAACACTTGAGTTCTACTCTTCTGAAAGGGCCAGGTGTGTCTACAGAGTCATTTGCTACATCATCTGTTACCTGATGGTGCTAGGAGATTCATGTGGATAATCTCAGTTACCTGGGAGTTAAGAAATGATGTGATACACATCTATGTATCACCAAGAGCAAAGACTTTTATGTCTACTGGTGAGGTTGTCACTTGAGGTCATTATCCATGACCTTCACTGGGGAGATAGAACAGCTTCTGAAAGGCCAGAGAAACTTCTCCAGGAACATGTTGGAGAAGTAAAGCAACCTAGAATACTTCAACTGTAACAGCTCCATTTACACAACCCCAAACAATTGGGGAAACAAGGAGGACAACATTTTCTGAGTTGAGACCGAGAAGAGCTCCAAAAGTAAGTTTGGAAGCTAAAGAGCACCAATAGAGCAAAATAAGCAAGTCAGAGAAGCAACTCATGGAGGTCTGTGGCTGGATTCTCAGCAGGCTTATCATCCTGACAAGGATTCATTCCTCAAGCGTCAGAGAGGGATGGTGAGGCACTTGTTTCACACATTCTTGTTGGCCACAAGAATTAATTGCTAGGACAGGGAAAAATCCATCTTATTGCACATGGACAAGAATACAAGGGTTGGAAGATTGAATATTTTGCCTAGGATTGGCTTTAGTTAGCAGACACTATCTGCAAGAAAAAAGAGCCACATGCCAGACCCTTTGTACCTACAGGGTAGTAAATTGATTTCCTGGCAGGCAAAGGCCCCGAGCTGCCATAAACTGATTGAGGGACCTGGACTATGATCATTCTTGGAAAACTACATGGTTCCCTGTATTCTACATCACTGCTCAATGAAGCAAAATTTCCTAGTTGGACAAAACCTTCCATTTACCTTCAACCATCTTTACCCACAGAAGAAAACCCTTGCTGTGGTCACAAGGTAGACATATCTTGGTCATCATCTCAGGGTAAATATTTGGGGCTCAACTAAGATCAACAGCAAGAGGGAAATTTTTCTTTGTTAGAGATGAATTAATGGAATGTCCATTCAGCTCTTCCTCATAAAAAATTATCTCACAGGGGCTGGGGATATAGCCTAGCGGCAAGAGTGCCTGCCTCGGATACACGAGGCCCTAGGTTCGATTCCCCAGCACCACATATACAGAAAACGGCCAGAAGCGGCGCTGTGGCTCAAGTGGCAGAGTGCTAGCCTTGAGCAAAAGGAAGCCAGGGACAGTGTTCAGGCCCTGAGTCCAAGGCCCAGGACTGGCAAAAAAAAAAAAAAAAAATTATCTCACAGTAGAGAAAGTTGTTCACCTGAGAACACAGAATCATGGATGTGGGAACCAGGTGAAGACCTCAGTGACTCAGGTCCCCCAGTGAACATTGCACCTGTCCCAGGTGTCCTGAGGAAGTAGACTAGAGCTTTAGATTATCTCGATTTAGCAACTTGAAAGAATAGGATAAAGAAGGATGAAGCCCATTAGCAAGCTGCTCACTGGATATTGGGCAGCATTCTGACCAAGAACATCTATCTGTAGATGGATGACTAGAGCCACTTAGCCATCAGGGTTCACCTGGCAAGTCCAAAGAGGTCCCATCAAGGCAACTGAGTGATTGAGCCCAAAGGACGTATTTTACACACAACCAAAGGCAAATTGTATCTATAAAGGAGGGAACACATGTCTCCTTATTTTTGCTAAAAGAATTCTTTACTATATTGAGACTCTTCGCTGGTAGAATCTTCAAATTCTATCCTTTCGATATTATCTTGAAGAGGTTCATGAAGGCAAGAGATGACTCACAAGAAATAGTAGGCCAAGTCTCAGGAAAGTCCCTTCTTACAGGATGCTGCTACAGTCTCTGCAGGGTCATCCAGGTGCTTTGCCACAGGAACTGAGCTTCTTCCTGAAGCCTCTTCTATAGCAAAGCTCTAAATCCTTGAGAGGTTGGCTTGTGCTCTGGATCTGAATGGGGCCATTCCTGAGGGAGCTGGGCCCACTACCTCTGCTTACCCAACAATTACTCCTAGGGAGACCAAATTGCCCGATATACTTCAAGTAGCATTCAGAAGATTGAACTGGGCATAGACTGTATTAGGGACATCTGTACAGAGGCAGCTCAGAAGACTCTGGATTACAGAGACTTCTATAAGATAGTAGTAAGTGGGACCTGAACAATCCCTCATTTTAATATTCAGAAATTATACTCATGCATGTTTTATTAATGAATTTCCATGTATTTTTCTTTTAAATAGTCTCACTATGCAAATGTGGCCTACAGCTCTGGGCTGAAAGCAATGCCCTTGCTGCCTCTGACTGCTGAGTATGTAGGAGTGCCTGTCCACAGCGTCACACCTGGAAAATGGCAGATCTTCAACTAAATTCCACTGAACATGCAGACAAGCTCCACCCTCTGTCCAGAACCAAGTGTACTTCAGAGCCATCAGGATTATAAGGAATAAATTTGTTTAAGAAAATAGAATACACTCTAGCAGGGCTTTGATGTAGTCACTGTTGAAGCCTTCCTGACCACTAAGGGAAGATTAGAACAACCCTGGTTCCTGAAATACTGCAACTGTAAGACCACAAGGCAGGCAGAGCATCATCACACTCACACATGGAGCAACACACACAGAAGCACAAGTGGGAACTGCGGAGGCTAAGAAGCTGCCTGCAGCTTCTTCCACTGCTATCAAATGGCTTGTGACTCTTCTGTTGCCAGGAGGCCAATAGGCCTCTTTCCACATAGGAAATCAAGCAACATGTTCAAAAGAGTCCTTGCTCTAAGTTCACCTGGGCTTCCATCACCCCACTCACCACACCTATGGTATCTCACACGGACAGCGCAGACACCCCCATGTCAAGTCCTCCAGAAAACCAGAGAGCAGCTGCACTGATGACCAGCAGTGCGGAGGGAAAACTCTTGATTTGAGTTGAATGCCATGTGAGCCCACTGCTAAATACAAACAGACTCAAGCCACTCAGTTCTGAATCTCAATCCCTTCACTGGCAGCCAGGCATAGAAATCCTAGGCAAGATTCCAGTTCCCTGACCCAGGATGGGCAGGATAAATACCTATGCAGTCACCATCCAGAGAGCATGTGTAGATCAAATTGTATGACTCCTCACCCTGAAGAACACAAGCATTCTGGGATAAGTAGGAATGCTTTTGAGCAGAATAAAGAGGTTATCTCTCCAGGAACAGTAGCAAGATCACACTTAATCCTGAAAATTTTATGTAGATAGGATGCAGGGAGGAAGAGCAGCTGCCCCAAAGTTCATATGTATGGACACAGATGTCAGGGAACATATTGTCACAAAAAATCAATGATATGCTCTCCAGATTTGAGTACAACAGATTTTTTTTATTTTTTTATTTTTTCAAATTTTTATTATCAAACTGATGTACAGAGAGGTTACAGATTCATACGTTAGGCATTGGATACATTTCTTGTACTGTTTGTTACCTTGTCCCTCATACCCCCCCTCCTCCTCCCTTCCCTTCCCCACCCCCAGGTAGGTGTTCAGTTCACTTACACCAAACAGTTTTGCAAGTATTGCTTTTGTAGTTGTTTGTCTTTTTTTACCCTGTGCCTCTCAATTTTGGTATTCCCTTTCAATTTCCTAGTTCTAATATCAGTATACATGGTTTCCAGTATACTCAGATAAGATACAGGGATAGTGTAGGTACAACCACAGGAAGGGGATACAAGAAGATCATCAATAATAGAAGCTACAGTTACACATAGCATGTTGGAAGTAGTTACAACAGTGATATAACAACCGTTTCCACAACATGGAGCTCATTTCACTAAACATCATATTAATGTGTTCATAAGGGTATAGCTATTGGGCTCTTGTGATCCTCTGCTGTGACTTGCCTAAACCTGTGCTAATTATTCCCTATAAGGGAGACCATAGAGTCCATGCTTCTTTGGGTCTGGCTCACTTCACTCAGTAAAATTTTTTCCAAGTCCTCCGCTGAAGTCTTTCTCCCAGTCTTTTTTCACCCTAGTTACGGTTTCTAGAGAACTTCTGCTGGTTTTGCATGAACCACAACTGCAGGCACAGGAAGCCATTCACCGAGGGGTGTCCTCCCCCACAGGAGGGCGCATGGAGCCTTGGCTTCTCTTCTGGATCAAATTGTGCGAGTTGCAAGTAAGGTTCAGCGGGCGGGGGTCCGAGCCGACCTTATTTCTCCAAAGGCACATGTAGGCTCTGAGTTTCCCGTCCTCACAATGTGCTGTCAAATGACCTTTTTGTGAAGGTGACAGCAAAGCTCCTCTGGCATTGCTTTCCTGAGTGGTGAGCAGGTGTCTGGTGTCAGCAAACCCTAGCAGGATGGCTTGCCCCTGTTCATGGCCACGTGGAATCTCACAGCGTGGAATCTCATGCTGACTCTCATTTTTCTCTCCCCTGACATCAACCATCTTTTTTTATTTTCTGGTGTCAGGGCTTGAATTCTGGGCCTAGTGCTGTTCCTGAGCCTCTTTGTGCTCAAGACTAGCACTCTAATACTTGAGCTACAGTACCACTTTTGACTTTTTCTGAGTAGTTTATTGGAGATAAGAGTCTCATGAACATGTCTTGGCTAGGTTTGGACCTTGATCCTCAGATCTCAGCCTTCTGAGTAGCTAGGATGACAGGCGTGAGCCACCGGTGCCCAGGTATTATCCACCTCTTCAATGTCACTAGAGACTGACTTCATCCCCATGTCCCACCTGAAGGATCATCCTTACCATTGCTTTTACGGTCCATATCTTTACTGCTCAAACAGCCATTTAGAGTACAGCTTTGTGGCACAAAATAATCATTTCATGAATTGTTTGGTTTCTGATTGCAACTAAGAGGATCAAGAATTTGATAGATTATCAATGCCAAGGAATTCATAGTGAACTACAAAAATGTCACTTTTAGCCTATATGGGAATACAAAGAAGCAGTGGCATGGCTACCACAAAATTCAAACCTTCTCATGTGTCCATTGACATGTGAAGCATTTGAAAAGTTAAATATTTGGGTGTTTTCACCAACAGAGATGAAAACCGAAATAAAATGAATTTGTAATAAATAATAACATCCAAAAATATGTCACCTAACCACCACATGATGTTTTCAAAGTGATATAGTGTATTTATTTATTTTATTTTTTTGTCAGGTGTGCACCTTGGACTCAGGGCCTGAGCACTGTCCCTGGCATCTTTTTGCTCAAGGCTAGCACCCTGCCACTTGAGCCACAGCGCCACTTCTGGCTGTTTTCTATTTATGTGGTGCTGGGGAATCGAACCCAGGGCTTCATGTATAAGAGGCAAGCTATCTTGCCACTAGGCCATATCCCCAGCCACCAAAGTGATGTAGTTTAATACCATTTAATTAATACATCTAGAGATAGCAAGAGTTGCAACATATAAATAAAATACTGTGCAAATATGCACCAGTCTCCACTGATAATCGAATTACTAGAACATTATTGGTTGGCACATTTCTCACTTCTTCCCGATTGCTCCGCTGAGCCTGCCAGGCCAAGGCCCTGAAATCAGCTCTGCGTGAACTGAGGCAGCCAGCACGTGCTCTCAACACAGGGCCTTCCCACCCCACACACGGAGGCGTGGAGATGCCACGAGAGTGCACAGCGTGGAAAGCGCACTGCGCATTGGTGCTTCCTTCCTTCACCTTGAACCTCAAATCGTGGCACAACCTGATGCGCTTGTGACGTCTCAGTCACTAATCTCGCAACACCCAAGGTGGAAATGAGAGGAAATAATAACAGTGGATTTTATTGTGAATTATCAAGTGAAGCAGCCATCGGTGTGCGTGTGTGTGCTCCTGCGTGCAAGTACATGTGCAATGTTCTACTCACACAATTCCTACTGGAAGTTACTCCTCACAACAAAACCTAGAATGTGGGGGAACTTTCCTAAGCCCTCGTGGGCTCCACACAGCGGGGTCTTCCCGGGACTCCTCTCTCAGGCCTCTCTCTCTGGATGGGGAATTTTCAGCACGACACACTTGGCTTCTGAGAGAAGATTTTTAGATGGAGAACCACGCTAGATTTGCACGGGTTCCTATTGCTGGTGACCAAAAGAACCACTGTGCTCCCTGCTTCCCACAAAGTACTGTGCAGCCTGGCCATGTCACCGTCGCGTTCAGGCTTCGTTCTCAGCAGCGTCTGCATCTGACAGGTCAAGTCCTCCACTTGAGGCCGTCCAAAGTGTTCCAGTGCTTTCCACACTGTGTGCAGTGGCGAGTACTGCACCGTGAAGGACCCGCTTTCCATCCTGTGCCCCACGTGTTAGGAGTCCAGGATGGGAGAGCAGCCTGAGGCTCTGCTCCGAACCTCTGTTCTGCTGTGGAACTGCTGTCCCTTGAAGTGATTGGAATGGAGAGCTGCCTGCAGCCACGTGGCCCAGGCCTCGATGCCCTGCAGCCATCGCAAGGCTGGAGTTGCTTCGCTTTCCCCGAGATGATGCAGCAAGTCCTTAGGCTACCCAGAGCAAGAACGTGGAGGGCAATGAGTCCCCAATACAGTGAACTTCCCGACTGCGGAGGGACTGTGAGGGCTGCAGAAAATGGGCACCAAGAAGGATGATGAAAGACAGATTTCTCACAATTAGCTAGGAGGGAAAGGGCACTCAGGCTGATAGAAATTGTCAGTGGCTTCTAGAAGACCTTGTGTACACATTCAGAAAAAAATGCAAACAAGATGTCTGAAATTGGAAATATTCCAGTTGACCTTGACTTATAATCTTTGAGATTGTGTACCATCTTTAATTTGATAGCTTGCTGCCAGGAGGAAATTTCCTCTCTGAACTGTCCTTTTATTTAGGGGGATAATCCAACCCATTGTACATATCAGCCTTTATGAATGGCCCACCACCTAATATCATAGGTAAACTAAGCATAGGAACATGCACCAAATGATCTTTAAATGCAAATGAGGGAGATTGAAAGGAAACGAGGTTAAAGCCTTGTTGGAAGGCAAAGAATGAAGGCTTTTCATTTGTAGGGTGTCCAGGAAGGAATGCATGGAGGAGAGGGTGACCATGCCTTAGACAGAAGGCTTCCGGGTGAAGATGTTTCCGGATGAGGATGGCGGCAGGAGGAAGGCATGGCCCACTCTTGCTTGGGAAACTGTGGAATTGCTTGGGCTTTGGGCCTGGCTCACGAGAGGAACAATGTGGACACACTAGTGCTCTGATTTTGCTATACTGACGCTCCATTGCTGGATGAGGAGTCTTGCCCTTGCCCAGTGATCACTTATCACCAGCTCGGTTACTTCTCCAGCATAGTCTTCACCTGGTCCCCTGTGGTGGCGCTGGAGGCTGACCCGTGCGTGACCCTAGGAGCTCAGCAGCATGCTTGGCTTCCCCACACTTGTTGGCAATGCCACATCACCGCCATTGAGTTGGGACAACCACAACTCCTCCAGACAGCTCCCACTGGAGTGCCAGAAAAGGGCAGGAAAGGATAAAACCTTGATAGGAATTCACACTTCTTCCTCTATAAAGACAGGTACTCACTAGAGTAGGGGTTTATGAGTCACAGGAATTAGGGGACACTACAGTGAGAAATAAGTCTAACTGTGGGGAAGAGTCTGGTCTAGGCACCTTCATAAATGGAATAAATGGTCTCTTTGCTCTGGCATTAAATGCTTAACCACAAATAATTGCAGTGCCCACTTCTGCAAAGTTCAGTTTTAGTGGAGAAGCCAAAGCGAATTGGTTGGAAGCTGCCCCTGCTCTTGGCACTGCTTGGATATCTGGCTTCTGAGGTCCTGTCATTTGTTGGATGTGGCTTAGATCATATCACAGCAAAGATCACTTTTGGTTTTTCCTGGTCTGACCCCAAAGTCCTTATCCTGGAACAATAATGGTGCCTTTAGTGCCCAGAATGTGACACTATCTGATTTGGGGATTAGATCTGATCACTCCTCTTACCTAGGATTACAAGTCAAGTGAGTTTCAAGTTCTAAATAAGACTGGTAATATATGTATTTACTTCATTGAGCCATAGGATTTTATTTAATGGTAAATTACATCTGCAATTCATTTCAAGATTCAACACAATTATATTTCTTCTCTTTTTTTGTGTTCAAAGACTGGACCTCAAAGTGGTATCTGATGCTTTGGCTATGGGCTGGCGCTGTACAAACAGAGTCACATTTACAATGTCACAACACGATTATAACAACAACATATATTACATTATGTGTATTTCAATACAAAAAATTAAATGCCATCCTTATTAATACTGGACAATACAATACTTACATGTTATACACACTTTTCTCCATATGGCTCCTTTTAAAAATGATAATGCAAATAATACATTTCCATTCAATTTGAAGTTGACATCAGGGGGATTTTCATGAATAATGGCTGTCTTCAAAATAACATAATAAATTAGAGATGAATATCTAGTCTTGATATTCATTTGCATATCTATGATCTACCATATATGCGATACATTTGACACATGCATTGTCAAACATAATACTCCTTCCCTGGGAATCAGCTTGGCCAGTGTGTATTAAGCACTAACTGGTTGATGCTTCCACAGGAACAAGGAAGCTTATGCTCTCTATCCTCACCGAACATGTGTTTTCCACAGAGGGTGATTTGGGCATGTCTAGGACGAAGAGAATGCACAAAGATCAAAGGCCTGGAGCAGAAACTGGAGGCAAACAAAACAACCAAGCCAGAGTTCACATCCACACTAGAAGACCTAAGGCCACAGGGGTACACATCACACGAGGCTTTGATGGGCAATCAGGAACAGATTTACCTCTCTGGCTCCTGTGCATATTTCCTTGTTGTTGTTTGTACCCCCCCCCTTCCAAATCTGTTTATCTTGTTACAACCACCTTTACAGTGTTGCTTTATCATTTTTTAAAATTATATAAGTCTCTGAACTGAAAAATTCCTTCGTCTCTACTTCTTGTGTCCTTGGCAAGAGTCATCTGCCTTCTGCTCCTTCAAACCTCATGTTCTTTCTGCTGAAATACTCTCCCACTCGGCCCCTGGAGGCCAGCATTCAGCTGTCAAAAGATGGACAACGATGGCGCCTGGCTCCCTGTGTTGACCTGCTCTGCTTCCAGGATTCTGTCTTTCATTAGTCACTTCAATGTTTCATTTCCTGTTTGTGTGTGGAAATTTTCTTGATCCTATATAGATTAGCACTTGCTTCTCTGTCTCTGTCTCTGTCTACCTCCTTCAAAGGAATCCATGTTACCTTTCACATGACAAAGAGAGCTCGACAGATAGGGCCTGGGTTAACTTCCCCCCACCCCCCGACAGCTGAATGTGCACACACTACTGAACACAGTTCACAGGAAATTCTCCTTCTTTATTTGTTCAATAGATAACAAAGTAGTAGAACAGAATGGATCGCTGGGTGCCACTCATTACAGATTCCCTTACTGTAGGACTGTGATGAAGTGGCGCCCACAGAACTACTCTCATTGCTATCAAATGTCAGCATGGTCTCACTTGCTCCTGTCTCTTTGATGGAAATGGAGGTTCTCAGAGACCAGTACTATAACTTAGAAAAGGACCGCCCAGACCAGCTGCTTCCTCCTGGATGTGAACCCACATCTTCCTCATCCCAAATCCATCAACCCTGGACCCTTCCAACCCTCAGCATTAAGGAATTCTTCTAAACTCACGTTATTACCCCTTGAATCCACTGGAGGAAAGTCCTAAGATCTAACAAAGATGAAAGAATATCAGTTTACAGATTCATGAATAAGTTAGTGAAGTTCACTAAATGGACCCATGTTTCCAATGTGTCCAAAATACAGGTTACCAGTGAAATCTCCCCAAAAGGAAGCACCAAGAGAAAGGAGTGCTACCTGCTCAGCCCTATGGGTTTGTATTCCAGGCACCCTTTTAAGCCAGCACACAACATGAAAATGAACCCCTTTAAATTGGAAACAAAATTGAATAGAAATAAGAGTGAAAGGAAAGGTGTTTTTTTTTTCTTGGCCAGTCCTGAGCCTTGGAGTCAGGGCCTGAGAATTGTCCCTGGCTTCTTTTTGTTCAAGGCTAGCACTCTGCCACTTGAGCCACAGCACCACTTCCAGCTTTTTCTATAAATGTGATACTGAGGAATCGAACCCAGGGCTTCATGCATGCTAGGTAAGCACTCTACCACTAGGCCACATTTCTAGCCCAAAATGGTGATCTTAAAAATATATACATTTTAAAAACTGAGAGAATATGAGGGAAAGGGTGACATTGTCCACAAAGATATGTACTCTCTACTGACTTATGTGACTGTAACCACTCTGTACAGCACTGACAAAAATGTCAGTGATACTCTGTTTATTTAAGCAGGGAGCGGCTGGGTGCTGTGCTGAGATTTTCTGCTCAAGGCTATGGCCTCACCTCAGTCTCAGATTTTCCTGCCTGGCCTGGCTTTGAGCTGAGATCCATAGATCTCTGTCTCCTCAGTAGTTAGGATGACAGGCATGAACCACCAGCGAGTGGTGCCCCTGACATTCTGATCTCCAATTAACCACCCAAAAGCTCATGAGTGCCCGTGTGCTGTCATGGATACAGCGAGGCTGTTGATGCTCTTCACCTGGCTCCTCTCTTCTTCCTCTTGTTAAAAGCAACCAGCACCAGTGTTACAAAGAAACTCAGAGCATTTACACCTGTCACTCAACATTAAGGAATGGTACGTGAGGAGCCCATTTCCCCATTGTACCAGTGGTACCTGGTATAATCCTCCCAACTCAGAAGGCTCAGACAGAATAGATTTCCCCAGTCAAAACATTAATTACAGAGAAGAAATGACACAGACATGTGATTTCGGGTCAGTACCCTGCCTTGTGGTTCCCAACACCCAGTCTTGCCATTGGCTACAGGAATTGTGTGCATTGGTAATTCTTAACAATAATAATAAACTAACAGGAATATATGATGCAAGTAATTTATTGGAGCAAGACTTTGAAACCTCTATATTTTGTGGTGAAGATTGGTGGATCCATGAAAGACAGCAGAAACCAGGAATCAATACTTTTATCCGTATAAACCTTTTACTCTTTGGCCAATTATACACTTGGCCCAAACTTTACCCTGAAATTGAACAAAGAGAGGAAAGTAAAAATCAGCCATACTATGTACAGAGTACATGCACGCGTGCGCACATACACACACACCCCAGTGAAGGATCTGATGCAGTTACAGCAATTGTTGTACATAAGTCAATATCCTCATTACCATTGGGTGAATGCACTCTGCGGGGACTCAGGTTTGTGGGACTGTGCGAGGTCCCAGGAGGAATTAGCAGTTCAGTTGCTACTTTCTTTGCTAAGTCATAAAGCAGGCTCTCCCTTCTTTCCAAGGAGGGAGCCAAGTCAGAGACTTGGACAGGGATGAGAGGGAGTTTTGAAAAGCCCTGCATGGAGGATCTTTTCTCAGCAGGTGTGGTGGGCAGAATACCAGAGCCCAGCATGACTGGGGCAGAGCCCTTGTCTAGCTCTTTTATTCCTGTATCCGCTCATTCTCATCCTCTCAGCTCTGGGAAACACCGCAATGGCTGTGACTCCCTCTTTCTGCAGAACTCAACTGCACACACTCCACGTTCACAGCCGCAGGACCAGGCTGGCAATGCGGCACCATGGGAAATGTCAGAACCAGGGCAGCGTCCCAGGGGAGGGGCTAGACAAGAGGTGATGACTGGGTGAGGTGAGCTCAGTGTTGACATCAGTAGCTGCCTCCTTGCAGCTGTGGGTGAACTTTCCATGAGAAGGCCAGGAATTTGGAAAGCTTCCTATCTATGTGTCCTGTGATTGGCAGGCCAACCTCATTGTTGATGATCTGACCGAGCAGAAACCTCTATGTATAAAGAAGAAAGAAATGACCAGTACTGGAGTGCAAGAATGGAGGGAGGAAGGGTGAGATATTGTAACCATTGTGTTCAATATACGTTTTTGTTTGTTTGTTTGTTTGTTTTGTTTTGTTTTTTGTTTTTTGCCAGTCCTGGGCCTTGGACTCAGGGCCTGAGCACTGTCCCTGGCTTCTTTTTGCTCAAGGCTAGCACTCTGCCACTTGAGCCACAGCACCACTTCTAGCCATTTTCTGTATATGTGGTGCTGGGGAATCGAACCCAGGGCCTCATGTATATGAGGCAGGCACTCTTGCCACTAGGCCATATTCCTAGCCCCCAATATACGTTATGTAAAAAATTGACTATTTACCTTGTGGGTAGGGACAGGAGGGAGAAGATGGGGAGGGGAGCAATAAGGAATGGGTGATAATATCCTAGAAGCACCGCACTCATCATTTGACTGATGGAATGGTAACCCCTTTGTACAAACTCCTCAATAATAGTAATAAAGGGCTGGAAATGTGGCTTGGGGTAGAGTGCTTGCCTAGCATGCTTGAAGCCCTGGGTTAGATTAGTCAGTATCACATTTATAGAAAAAGCAAGAAGTGGCGCTGTAGCTCAAGTGGCAGAGTACTAGCCTTGATCAAAATGAAGACAGGAACAGTGCTCAGGCCCTGAGTTCAAGCCCAAGGACTGCAAAATCATAATAACAATAATGACATTCATGATGATGATAATAATAATAAATAACAATTAAAAAATAAATTACCAATACTACATTAAGTGAGGCTCTCTTCCTGAACTCCATTTGAACTATGCAATTCTTCACTTCCATTTTTGCTTCCCCAGTTTCTTCAAGTGCACCGTATTCCTTAAGGTGGTTCTGTATTCCCTCCATGGGTCCTGCTATAAAGAGGTCATTTTCCAAAACAAGACTTGGGAAGGGCCTGGAATTTGCTGTGGAATGACAGTAAAAAGAAATTTAGTTTTTGGCAATCTATCATTTTCTCCCTTTGCCAAGCCTTGTGACTACTGAATAGATGGGTTCCTTGGGTCTTTATGTTTTCTTCCCCAGATATTGTAAGACTATTGTGGCTTCATGAAACTTCAACAGCCAGGACGTAGAGCTAGGAGCTCTTTTCATTTTTTCCTGGTCTTATTGCTCGAACTCAGGACCTGGGTGCTAAGCCTGATATGGTTTTTTCTTAATTTGCTCAAGGATCTGCCTCTTTAGTACTCTACCATTTGAGCCACAGCTCCACTTCTGGCTTTTTTACTAGTTAGTTGGAGACAACAGTATCACAGACTTTCCTGCCTAGGCTGGACTTGAACTAGGATCTCACATCTCAGCGTCCTGTGTAGTTAGAATTACTGGTGTGTGTTACCAGCATCTGGCTGTTATCTTACTTGTTTTACACTTTACACAAATTTGTTGAGAGGTTATAAAGGGACAATGTGGTGAAATAATATAAGATTCAGAAAGCAAAGGAAGAAAATTGTCCAAGACACAGGTGTTGGTGTGTCAAGACTGTAATTCCAGATTCAGATTTAAGGACCATGGCTCAAAGCCAACCGAGGCAAAACCTGTGAAATTCTTACCTTCAAGTAACCACCAAAAAGCTAGGCCTGTAGGTGTGGTTCATGTGGTAGAGTACCAGCTATGAGCAGAAAAAAAACTAAGCGAGAAAGGAATCCCCAAATTAAGCCCCAGTTCTGACACAACCACTAAAAACAAAAAAAGCCAATGCCACAAGTTCATTGGCAGGGAATGGAATACTCATAATACATGGTTAGAATGAGAGCTGGAGTGAATTCTGGAAAAGTGGAAATCACCATGTGGATGATTCCATTGGTTCTACCAGCAGGACTGGCAGGATGCTGACTGACAGAAAGCCAGGGCTGGGCTCACCCCAGAGCCTGTTTCAAGTTTGGACTCAGATTTCTCCTTCTGAAACTTGGCTCTGTGGGGCTGAATTCCCTGGTCCCCTCTGCAGCCATGTGGCCCCAGTGAGGTTTGGGAGACCCTTAACAACAGCCTTCTGTTCACACCTGATGGAAGCTGCAAGCGTCAGTGCTACTTCCTAAATAAATAAGTAAGCAAGTACATGAATAAAGTCACAGAGTATCTGCACATTGGGCTACAGAGTTAAGTGATGGGAGGTGTCATGGTCCAGGTTGTACACTCAGAAGCAGAGGAGAGGCTGCAAGGTAAAGGATTTCTACAATCTGCCTGACGTGACAGACCCCTCAAAATCCTACCAAGAAGAGTTGTAAGGGAGTGAGCTGCAGTCTTTTAGTGATTCGTTTCCAATACTGGTGTGTGGCCTACCCCAACCCCACAGAAACAGTTCATCGGTGTTTGGAGAAGAGAGCCCACCGAGGTGTTTGGCTAGAGCACCCCAAATAATACCGACCTTCGTGGAAGCAGAGGCCCAGCAGGATGAGCAGGAGAGGCAGGAGCCCTTTCATCATTCCCATGGCGTGACCACAGTCGGCACTCAGGGAGCGGTTTGGAGAGGAGCTCCCTAGCTTGGGCAGGTGATGGAAAGCCGGGCTGTAAGTACCCAGCTGTGGTGACTCGGTCTGCCCACACAGGCCAGTGCCAGGTCACAAGGCCTGGCAGCCAGCCTTTCCCCTCCCAGTGGGGCGGATCTCTACGTGTGGATTCTCAGCTGCCCCATTCTGCTCAGCCCACATCCAGGAGCGCAGCCTCAGAGATACTCTGGCCTTGTCTCCAGGTGTCCAGGCAGGCTTGCCAGGAAGTGGTTCCAGAAGCTTCCAATTACTTCTTTTTCAAAAATAATTTATTAATTAAACAATTTTTTGACAAGGTGTTGTGCAAAAGGGGTACAGTTACATAGTAGGGCAGTGTGTACATTTCTTGTGATATCTTAAACCCTGTTTTTCTTTCCCTTCCCTAGGTCAGGTAGACATATATACAATACACAGTGTACCAAAAACATATACAGTAGCCACGTGGCCTACGCCAAAAGAAATTCACCTAGGACTTTAAATATAACTTCAACAATAGAGTTTGCTTTTCTTTGTCTTATATTATCATACATACGTAGCTTTTGAGCTATTGTGATCCACTGAGAGGTCTATTTTTTAAATTTAAATTTAATTTATTTATTAATTTAACACAAATTTTTTTTGACAAGGTGTTGTGCAAAAAGGGTACAGTTACATAAGAGAGGTCTATTTTTCACCTTTATATGTTGAGTAGTTGTTTGGTTTTAGTTACATAATGTAGTGTCACTGACCCAAACCTGTGGGAAATACCATTTGACAAGAAGATTTTTGTTTTGCAGACCTGGTCTGCACTGTCTCCCCCTCCCCCCACCTTAACAGTCATATATCAGGGAGATCATGCCCCTGTGTTTTCTGTGTTCTAGGCTCCTCTCACTCAACATTATTTGTTCTAGTTCTGACCATTTCCCTGTGAATACCAATATTTCACCATTTCTAATCGCTATGTACTATTCCATTGTGTACAGGTACCATATTTTTTCGATCCATTCATCTGTGGAGGGGCATCTGGGTTGTTTCCATATTTTGGCTATTGTGAATTGTGCAGCGATAAATATGGAAGTGCAGGTGTCTTTTTGATATGTTGGTGCCTGTTGTTCAGGATAGATGCCTAGGAGTTGTATAGCTGGGTCATAGGGTAGGTGTATGTTGAGCTTTTTGAGGAACCGCCATACAGTTCTCCAAAGTGGTTGTACTAATTTGCACTCCCACCAACAATGGAGAAGGGTTCCTCTTTCCCCACACCCCCTCCAGCATTTGTTGTTGCCTGAGTTCAGAGTATAGGTCATTCTAACTGGAGTGAGGATATATCTCAGGGTTGTTTTTATTTGCATTTCCTTTACTGCCAGGGATGTTGAACATTTCCTCATATGTTTCTTTGACATTTTTATCTCTTCTCTTGTGAAGTCTCTCTAGCTCCTTTGCCCATTTCTTAATTGGTTTACTGGGCTTGGAGGGGCTTAATTTTTTGAGTTCAGTGTAGAGGACAGATATTAGCCCTTTGTCTGTTGCTGTGCTGGTAAAGATCCTTTCCCATATGGTTGGCTGTCTTTCTAGTTTGGTGGCTATGTCCTTAGCTGTGCAGAAACTTTTTATTTTGTAGTAGTCCCATTTGTCGAGTCTCTCTCCTATCTGTTGTGCCTCTGGGACTCTATTAAGGAAGTTTCTTCCTGTGCCTATAAGTTCTAGCATCTTTCTTACTCTGTCCTTCAGTAGTTTCAAGGTTTCAGGTCTGATGTTGAGGTCCTTGATCCATTTTGAGTTGATCTTGGTGCATGGTGATAGGCTAAGGTCTACTTTGAGTTTCTGCATGTGGCTGCCCAGTTTTCCCAGCCCCAGTAGTTGAAGAGGTTCTGTTTTTTCCATTGTATATCTTTAGCTCCTTTGTCGTGTATCAGATGACTGTAAGAGTGAGGTTTTATTTCTGGGTCTTCAATTTTATTCCATTGGTCTTCAGGTCTGTTTTTATACCAATACCAGGCTGTTTTTGTTATGATGGCTCTATAATAGAGCTTGAAGTCTGGTATTGTGATACCTCCTGCACTGCTTTTTTTGCCTAGAATTGCTTTGGCTATTCTAGGTCTTTTGCTGTTCCATATGAATTTATAGGTTGCTTTCTCTATTTCAGTGAAGAATGTAGCTGGGATCTTATGGGGATTGCATTGCATTTGTATAACAATTTGGGCAATATGGCCATTTTCACTATATTGATTCTGCCTACCCATGAGCATGGGAGGACTTTCCATCTCCTTGTTTCTTCTTTGATTTCCCTTTTTAGATTTTTATAGTTCTCACTAAATAGGTCCTTTATGTCTTTTGTTAGGTTGATCCCTAGGTACTGTATTCTTTTTTTAGCTACTGTAAATGGTATTATTTCCATAATTTCCTTTTCTGCTTGTACATTGCTGGTGTACAGAAAAGCTGCTGATTTTTGTGCATTGATTTTGTATCCTGCTACTTTGCCAAAATGGTTTATTAGGTGTAGGCGTGAGGACTGAGTTTTGCGGGTACTTCAGATATAAGATCATGTCATCTGTGAATAGGGATAGTTTGATTTCTTCCTTGCTGACATGGATCCCTTTGATGTCCTCCTCTTGCCTTATTGCTATGGTTAGGGATTCCACCACTATGTTGAAAAGAAGTGGGGAGAGTGGGCATCCTTGTCTTGTTCCTGAGTTTAGGGGGAATGATTTTAGTTTCTCCCTGTTTAATACAATATTAGCAGTTGGTCTGTTGTATATGACTTTTATTGTTTTAAGGAATGTTCCATCTATTCCTGTTCTCTCCACAGCTTTTAATAAGTATGGATGTTGTATTTTGTCAAAGGCTTTTTGGACATCGACTCAGGTAACAATGTGATTCTTGATTTTAGTTCTGTTGATGTGATGAATTACATTGATTGATTTACGGATGTTGAACCATCCTTGTGTCTGTGGGATGAAGCCTACTTGGTCATGATGTATAATTTTCTTGATGAGTTTCTGGATCCTGTTAGATAATATTTTATTGAGGAGCTTTGCGTCTGTGTTCATTAGTGATATTGGTCTGTAGTTCTCTTTTTTGGTTGGGTCTTTGCCTGGTTTGGGGATGAGTATAATATTAGCTTCATAGAATGAGTTTGGGATTTCTCCCTCTGTTTCTATTTCATGGAAGAGTATGAGGATTATTGGTAGTAGCTCCTCACTAATGGTTTTATGGAATTCGTTGGTGAATCCATCTGGGCCTGGGCTTTTCATTGTTGGGAGGCTATTGATTACCCCCAGTATCTCGCTGTAAGTTATTGGTTTATTTAGTTGATTTATTTCTTCTTGATTCAGTTTGTGTAGTTTATACTTCTCTAAGAATTGATCCATTTCTTTAAAAGTATTGTTTTTTAGTGCACATAGGTTCTGGAAATAGTTCCTTATGATTGTTTGAATATCGTGTGTATTTGTTGTAATTTTTCCTGTGGAGTTCTTGATTTTACATATATGAGTCTCTTCTTTTTTTTTGTAAGTCTTGCGAGGGGTCTGTCAATTTTATTTATTTTCTCAAAGAACCAGCTTTTAGTCTTATTTATTTGTTGAATGGTTTTTCTATTTTCAATCAGATTTATCTCTTCTTTTATCTTTGTGATCTCTCTCCTCCTAGTCATTTTAGATTCAATCATTTCTTTTTTCTCCAGTTGTTTTACTTTCATCGTGAGGTTATTCACCTGCTCTGCTTCCATTTTTTTAATGTGAGTGCTGAGAGCAATGATCTTGCCCCTCAGTACTGCCTTAGCTGTATCCCATAGGTTTCTTTGTAATGTTTTTTTATTTTCGTTGTGGCTTATGAATTTGTTAATTTCATCCTTAATTTGGTCTGTGGCCCAAGTGTTAGAAAACAGTGAGGGGTTTAGCCTCCAAGAATGTGTATAGCCTCTGTGGTATCCTTTGTTATTGAGGGTTAATGTTTTTCCACTGTGGTCAGATGTAATACATGGGACGATGTGAATACTTTTGTATTTGCTGAGGATCTTTGTGTGGGCTATGACATGGTCTATTTTGGAGTATGATCCATGGGCTGTTGAGTAGAAGGTGTATTGAGTCTCTGTAGGGTGAAAGACTGTACAGATCTATCAGATCCATTTGGGATATGGTGTTACTTAGGTCCTCAGCTCCCTTGCTAATTCTCTGGGTGTTGGATCTTTCTCTTGGAGAGAGTGGGGTATTAAAGTCACCCACTATGATTGTGTTTGGGTCTATCTTGTTCTGTAGTTCTGTGAGAATTTGCTTGACATATGTAGGGCCTCTTTTGTTTGGTGAGTATAAATTTAGCACCGTGATGTCTTGATTCTAGATTTTTCCTTGTATTAAAATGTAGTGTCCTTCTTTGTCTTTTTGAGTTGATTTTAATGAGAAGTCCAGCTTGTCTTAGATCAGGATGGGGATCAGGACTCCCAGCTGGCCACGGGCTTGGGGCGCCGGCAGCTAGCTCTGCGTGGGGGGGGAGGGGGGAGGAGGTCCTGATCCGAACCCCAACGCTGCTGGAGCAGCCGCCATCCTCACCCTGCATCCTGCTGGGGCCCAGCCCCGATCGCGGTGGGGCGGTGGGGAACCCGCTGCGGTTTCCCGGGGGACGGGGAGGGGCTGGGCCGGGCCCGCCTCTCCCCTCCCTGCGCCTCCCCGCCCGGCTCCTCCTCTTCCCCTCACCTGGAACCCAAACACCCCGGGCTCCCTTGGGCTGCGGCCGCGTGTGATCGCCCGGCTGCCTCTTCCCCGTGTTCGCCGCCGCCACCGCGGTCATCTTGGCGACATCGGCACAGCCAGAGGTCAGGATGAGCTTAGCTGCTAGCTCGGCTCCCAACAGCCCTGCAGATGGAGGTGAAGCCATATGATGTGTATGTGACCGTGGCCTACCCCCCAAACACAGACACACCCAGCTTGTCCGAAGAAAACAAAACAAAGCCTTTGGAGACTCGTCTGATTTCAGAGACCACAGGTGTTTGCAAACCAGAGCAAGTGGCCAAATTGTTAAAGATGCTCTCCAAGGAAATTTTAATAGCTCCATTGGCTCAGATGGGTACATGCTCTCCTCCCTAACCTGTGGGATGGCTCCAGTAACGTCTATCACTGAAGGACTCCAGCAGGTGGTCACCATGGGCCTTTTCCGTACGATTGCTTTGTTTTACCTCGGAAGTTTCGACAATATAGTCCGTCGGTGCATGGTTCAGAAAGCAAAGTTGGAAATTGCAGACAAAACTGCCTGATTCCTTACCCCCTCCGACAAAAGATTTTGCAAATAATTTGAACAGCTTGCTGCTACATGAGACTCAACTTTTTGGCCAACAGACTCCTCTGTCTTGTTTTTGACTATGTGAAACTGAACCGGTGCTCTTTAGAAAGCCGGTGACAAGCAAAGGGATAGGAATTTAAGTCCAGACACTATGACTGACACTATGCAAATGTGGGCTGGGAGACGTGGGTTTTCTGGGCTCTGAGGGTGCCCATTGTAGTGTGAGAACCATAGTAGGTGCACAGGGTAAAGAATAGAAAGGTAATTCAGATTTTTCCTATTTATTCTTTTTGTTTTGTTTGTTTGTTTTTAAGTTCCATAGAGATCAAATCTAGCCATCCTTGACTGCCCACTAGAAGGTCTGAAGGTTTTGTTGTGGTAGTTGTGAAGCTTTTCCTTTGTCTCTGAACTTGATTGTGTGTGTGTGTGTGTACGTACGTGTGCGTGCTTGTGCCAGTGTGCCAGTTCTGGAGTTTAAACTCGGCCTGGGGGCTCTCGCTAAGCTTGTTTCTTTGCTCCAGACGAATGCTTTACCACTTGAGCCACAGCTCCATTTCTGGCTTTTTGGTGGTTGCTTGGAGATGAGAGTCTCATGAACGATTGTGCCCAGGCTGGCTTCAAACGGGGATCCTCAGATCTCAGCCTTGTGAGTAGCTAGGATTCCGCACCAGAGGCATTGGCGCCCAGCTTGAACTTGGATGAGTTTTGTGCCTTGCCAGGGAGGCGGAAGGTGACCGACATCTGTGTTGCGTTTCGGACACGCATACGGGGCTGCGGATGGAAACTAGTTTCCTTCTCTCTTTAATCCCATTGAGCTGCTAGGGGGATGGGAGAGGGTGGTAGGGAAGAAAGTAAGGCCGGGCTTTCCTTCTCTTCTTCAGACCTGAATAGGAACTTCTTTTCTTTTTTTTTTTTTTTTTTTTTTTGGCCAGTCCTGGGCCTTGGACTCAGGGCCTGAGCACTGTCCCTGGCTTCTTCTCGCTCAAGGCTAGCACTCTGCCACCTGAGCCACAGCGCCCCTTCTGGCCATTTTCCATATATGTGGTGCTGGGGAATCGAACCGAGAGCTTCATGTGTAAGAGGCAAGTGCTCTTGCCACTAGGCCATATTCCCAGCCCTCTTTTTTTTTTTTTTTAATTCAAGGGGAAACGGGACCAACCTTAAATATTTTCTGAAGAGAAATAAAATCTTAGAATCTTAAAAGTTTACAGTTTCTTCAATAGCCATGATAACCTGAAGCCCACTTCGGTTCCATTCCATTCCTGGGGTAGTACCTATGTATCCGTCCTCTCCCTCTTTCCCATTTTGCTTATACTGCTGAAATATTTTTGTAAAACAAAAAGAAACCAGCCAAGATTTTTTTCTTACTTGACTTTTAAAATTAATTCCTGCAGTCATTAAAACAAACAAAAAACAATGGGAAAGTGTGCAGTTCTTTGTAGCATATATACAGCTTAGAGTTCATTAGGAAAAAAATCATGGCTCATTCTGAAAATCTTTGCTCTGTGTGTGTGTGTATGCACACGCGTGTGTGCCACTACTGGGGCTTGAACTCAAGCTCTAGGAGCTGTCCCTTAGCTTCATCACTCAAGGCTGGCACTCTATCATTTGAGCTCCACACAGCTTTTTTTTTTTTTTTTGCTGGATAACTGGAAATAAAAGTTTCATAGACTTTCCTGCCTGGGCTGGCTTCAAACTGTGATTTTGAGATCTTGGCCTCCTAAGTAGCTAGGACGACAGGTGTGAGCCACCAGTGCCTGGCTAATCCTGGCTTTTAACCGGATGACTGACCTTCCTCTTTGTGACTCTCCACTGACCTTGAGAGCAGCATGGCCACGCCGTCCGTGTGGTGTTAGATGTGTGTCAAGGGATCCATTGATCCTGCATGCAGGGATGTGCTTCCTGGTATACAGGACTGTTGTTCCCATCCGTAGTGTATTTCTACAGCAAGTGCCTCGCCTCTTCTACCCCCTTCCTTCTCCAGTGTCCTCCAACACAGGAGACTGTACCTTCACTTCTTTATTACCTCCTCTCCCTGCATTCACAGTGCTTTTTAGTTCACTTTGGTGGGAAAAGACCTCTACTTTTAGAGAAGAAAGTTGTCTATGGTAAAATAAATAAAATAAAAAAGGATGAAAGACCTAGAAGTTATAGACAGTCTTGTGTTTTGCTCTTGAGGTTTTGAAGTTCTTGTCTTTGAAAGTGGCTTACATTTTAACTAGTAAAATGTTTAATGACTCCACAGTATCTTTATCAAGATCTAAGAATGGCATATGTTAATCATTGTTTCAGAAAACCTTATTGAAGATAAATGGCTTTCTGACCATTTACAGGGATAGGTTGTACCAAAATGGTCCTGTAGCCAAGAGGAATTTTGTTTTTATAATGATACCCTGCTTCAATTGTTAGCAAAACTTGAATGTGAAGTGCTATACTTTCTGTTTATGCCACATCAGGGTCTACTTAATTAATTTTGCCTGAAGAAATAACAATGGATTTGATTCTAGGTCTTGCCCAAATTTGATAGACATGTTTTGCAGTTCTTACTATATTACCTTTTTTAAAATCCAACAAATGATGAATTCCGAAATAGATGTGGCCTAGATATGGGATTGTATTCATTTAGTGCTCTGTCTACATCCAGAAATCTGAAATGAAAATGTTACCAGGGATGTTCTTCCATTAATATTTTAAGTCGTTATACAAAGGTGTTATTCCACAGGTTTGCTTATAACGACAATGCATCTTGATTAATGTTCAAGGAAAGTTCTTTCTTCATTCGTGTACAAATTGTTTTCCTTCTGTTAAAGGAGAGAAGGGTATGGGGGGGCAGAGGAACTCCAGTCCCAATTTTTAGGGAAACTACAAACTTTTTTTTTAAAGATCAAATTAATTCAACATTTACTTATGTCCCAAAGTGGATATATCTTACATTTAGATCAGACGTTTTCCTTTCTTTCTTTCCTTTGGTGCATGTGCTAAGCCAGAATTCTACCACCAAGTTATACATCCAGCCCTGGAAATTTAATTCTTTCAAAACATCAGTTTTCTATGTGAGACCACCAAGAATAACTTTCACTTCTGAAGTGTCAGTTTGCTGATTTTTGTTGTACTGTTTTCTTATGTATTTGTGAGCATTTTTCTTAAAAAAAAAATCTTTTGCTATTTCAATGTTTTTTTTTAATTTATTAGCCTACAGAGGATGATTTTCATTAGAACATGTCCACATGTGTTCAAAATGTATCCCAATCAATCTTAGCTCCACAACTGCCTCCCTTCCCTATTCTCTTTCCTAAAACAATTTTAACAGGTTTCATTGCCCTGTTTCCATAGTTGCAAATCATCTATTCTGACCATTTTAAACTTCCTTCATCCTTCTTTGTTAGCCTAACCCCTCTAATACCTGTTTATTCCCTGCCCAGCCTACTCTTCCCTGACTCTCAATGCCCCATTGATCAATAGCTTCATTGAAGATCTTTATGCTATTTTCATATATACTTCAAATACGTTACAAAATGGTTTACCCTCCATTTTTCCCTACCCCTTTTTTCCTTCCTTAGTCCCTTAGATGCTTGTTTTATGTTTATCCATATGTATAGTTGTGTGTGTGTGTGTGTGTGTGTGTGTGTGTGTGTGTGTGCATGACCATGACTGTCTTTTAGGTCTAGCTTGCACATAATACAGATAATTTTTGTCTTTTGAGCTTGGCTTATGTTTATTTAAAAACTAATATCTCTCAGCTATATAAATTCTAAGGTATGTACAAAGGCCTTCCATAATTGAAAACAGATTAGAAAATGATTTTCATTTCATTTTTTCAAAAACAGTAATCATGGGCTGGGAATGTGGCTCTGTGGCAGAGTGCTTGCATAGTGTAGAAGAGGACCTGGGATCCCCAAAACAGGAAGGAAAAAAAAAAGGAATTGTGAGGGTGTTCTCTGCGGTTTTTGTTTTTTTTTTTTTTGAAAAGAAAAAAATTAGGGCTAGGCATGGTGATTTATGCCTGTAATCTGCATGGGGCTAGAAATGGGAAGATGGCTGTTTGAGACCAATCTAGGGAGAAAAAAATCTATTTCATAAAACAAGTATAGTAGTACATGCCTGTACACCCAACTACTCAGGAAATAGAGGAAGATCATAGTTCAAGGTTAGCCCAGACAAGGGTGTGGGACCAATGTAAAAAATAAAACTAAAGCTTAAAGGCTGGGTGTGTGGCTCAAGCCTGAAGCTGTGGGTTTGAACTCAAGGTCAAATAAAATAAAGCAATGAATCCTGAAAGAAACAGAAAAACAATGTACACAACACTGTTGTGGTAGTCTTTTACACTAATACTTGTCTATATTTAATTATAAATATCTGGGTTTGTGATATCATATACCATAGATTCTTGCAGATGAAACATGCAGAGACATTTAGATCCTGAGATTTAGAAGACATTCGGGTAATAGATGCATTGTATATTTTTCTAGAAGAAAGTAGTACCATAATTTTGTTCTGAATTATGTCATCACATCAGTTTTATAGGACATCATGTTCTCATTTCAACGTCTAGAACTCATTTGAGGCCAGATTCAAATATTCACACTTCTGATGTAAGATGCTTTGTATCTTTCTCATTCCCGGTGTCTTAGTAACTCAGCTTTACAAAGCATGGCGACCCTTCCTTACCCTCCACTTCCGACCGGATCTTCCTGTGAGACTGCAGTCTGCGTGTGCTGACTGTGGATATGATATTTCACAGAGGAAATATTTGCTAGTATATTTGACGTTTGATGTGGCAAGTCAAATCCATTTTTAAATAGAAAAAATAAAAGGACAAATGGCTATTTTGATACATTTTAGAACTTTCTAGAAGTTTTGTGGGAGAATTGTATCCAATTTTCATATCTTGTATTTCTGAGTTACAAAAATAAAATAGGAATAAGCCTTAAAAAAAAAAAAAAAAAAAAGGGGCTGGGGATATAGCCTAGTGGCAAGAGTGCCTGCCTCGGATACACGAGGCCCTAGGTTCGATTCCCCAGCACCACATATACAGAAAACGGCCAGAAGCGGCGCTGTGGCTCAAGTGGCAGAGTGCTAGCCTTGAGCGGGAAGAAGCCAGGGACAGTGCTCAGGCCCTGAGTCCAAGGCCCAGGACTGGCCAAAAAAAAAAAAAAAAAAAAAAAAAAAGAAGATCAGGATGGGTACTCCTGCCGTGTTGGTAGGTGCGTTTGCTTGGAAGATCTTGCTCCATCCTTTCATTCAGAGCCTGTTTTTATCCCTTGCTGTAAGATGGGTCTCTTGAAGACAACAGATGGCAACTTTTTGTTTACAGATCCACTCTGTCAGTCTGCTTCTCTTTATCAGAGAATTTATACCGTTTATATTCAAAGAGATCAAGGATAAGAGAGTTTTTTCCCCCTTCCATTTTCCTGTCAGGCTGTTTTTCCTCTCTTTTTTTCCTTGTCTTTAATGAGCTGCTCTTTCTGTTGGGCTCTGGGTATTGTAGTTTCTTTCTGTTTCTGTCTGTGTGTCCTGTACGATTTCTGTTGGGTGGGGTTCCCCTCTTAGAATTTGCTGTAAGGCTGGTTTTTTATTCACATATTCCTTTAGATCTTCTTTGCTATGGAAAGATATGGTTTTTCCCTCGAAGGTGAATTCTAGTTGTGCTGGATATCTAATTCTGGGTTTGCAATTGTTGGCCTGAGGACTTGGATAGTGTTCTTCCAGCCTCTTTGTGTGTTGTAGGTTTGTGTGGAGAGGTCTGCTGTGATTCTGATCTTTTTTCCATTGTAATATATCTCTTTCTTCGTTTTGGCTGCATTCAGAATTTGCTCTTTATTCTTGAGATCTGAGGTCATGACAATTATGTACCTTGGCGAGGATTTTCTAGGATCTGGTCTGCCAGGCATCCTATAGGCTTCCTTTACTTGGGTGAGGTCGCTTGTGAGATTGAGGAAGTTTTCTTCAGTAACTCTATTGAAAATATTTTGTAGTCCTCTGTTCTGGTACCCCGCTCCTTCATCAATTCCAATTACATGCAGATTATATCTCTTGTCCTTGTCCACTAGCTCCTGGATTAGTCTGCCCTGGAGTTTGACAGTTTCTTGGAGTGTGGTAATCTTCTGGTCCTTATCAGCTGCATCGTCGTCCGAAAGAGAGATTTGGGATTTGTTATGATCAATTCTTTGTGATGTGGCTTCGAGTGTGGTTTTTATAGATGCCTGTGAGCTGTTTATGGTTGCCAGATTAGCTCTCATCGTGGTAATTTCCTGTTAAAAGTTGTGCTTTGTATCTATTTTTTCATGCATTTCATTTCTCAGGATGTTACAGTCTTCTTTAATGGAGGAGTACACTGTATCCATTTTTGCTTCCATTTCTTTCTTGATTTCCTGTAGATTTTTTGAGATTGCTATTCAAAGCTCCTGTATCTGTTTTCTGAATTTGGTCCTGAGGCTTTTGATCATTTCTTCTATGTTAGTCTCGTTCGTTTTTTTATTCTCCATCTCCTCTTTGGTCTTACTACTTTTTGGAGCTGGCAAGTTGGCTGGACCTTTCATGAAATTTGTAATATTTCTTTGTGATTTGTGCATCTGGAGATCTGTAGGTGGAGCCCTTGGCTTGGCTTTATGCTGGTTCCCGCTGGTCTTTCAGTGGAGACTTGTTTGTGTCCTGGCTCTGGGTTTGAGTTTGGCTGTTGAACCTTACTGCCCAATGGGTGAGCATGACCTTCTTGGTTGTTGCTGAGGCGGTCACCCTCACTGTACTTGGGGGTGGGTAGGTTCTGTGTTTTTCTCTGCAGGACTGTGCTCTGCCGCTGTGTTGTGCTGACCCTTGTGTGTCCCTGATGGGGGTTTGTGGGTTGCCGATTCAGCCTGGCGTGGAGACTTTTCTCTTCTTTAATTCTTTTCCCACTAGGTGCCGTGGTCAAAAGAGCTCACCTCTCAGATTGAGAATTGCCGCTGAGGGTGGCTCGCCCACCTGTGCAGAGTGCTACTGTGGGAGCAGGTGTTGCTGTTGAGGGGTAGCTCGCCCACCTGTGTGAAGTGCGCCGATCAGAGCAGGTGCTGCCGCTGGGGGCTCTGCCCACATGTGCTTAGTGCGCCTATCAGAGCAGGTGCTGCCGCTGGGGGGCCCTATTCACCTGTGCAGAGTGTGCCTATCAGAGCGGGTGCTGCCACTGGGGGGCCCTGTTCACCTGTGCAGAGTGCGCCTATCAGAGCGGGTGTTGCTGCTGAGGGGGCAGCTTGCGCACTTCTGTGCTCCCGCGGGGGGTTGGGCAGCAGCTTCTCTTGCTGGAGGGCTAGCACGATGTCCCATGCCGGCCCTGGGGGGCACCTGCATGTGCACTCTAGTGCTTCCTTTGGGGGCATGCTCCCCTGAGTTGTTGGAGGGTGCTTGTGCCCTCTTGCGAGTCCACTGTGGGGGGCGGTATGCGTGGACTCCAGCAGGTTCAAGTGTCTGCATGCGGTTGGTGCCCACGAGCTCTCCACCTCCGCTGTGGGGAGAAGCGTGTGCTCAGGCCCAGGTGTCCCTGCTGGGCTGGTATTGCACACCAGCAAGTCTGTGACTATTGTTGAAAAAGTCCACGTAGACCAGGGCACCTGAGTTTGCATTCAAATGCCTACCAGTCCCCAGTTCCCTGCTAGGGGAGGGCTGTTGCAGACAGGTTCAGGCTCCCCAGCTGGGGCTTTGGGGGACTCTGGTCTAAGGTCTTTCCCGGACACTTTGTTGGGCACTGCTCCATCTCTGCTAGCTCCGTGTCCTCCCAGAAGCGGTAGGGTCCTAGAGCCACCAGATAAGGGGCTCTTTAGTTCCCTCGGGTTAGGGAGGGAGAAGGAGGGTCCTCTAGCTTCTTTGTAGGGTTTAGGTCTCTGCTAGAGCCAGTCTTCCATTGGGGGTGGTAATGGGGAACTTACCGATCTTGGATTGTGTGTCGATATCCCGCGCTGCTGTGGGCTTTTTGGGGCTGGGGTCCTGGTGTGTGGCGATCAATTGTTTGGTGGTGGCGGTCCCTGCTCTCCCTGTCTGGTTCTCCCCGTCTGCACTGCTCAGTTCCCTTGCTGTTGTTTTCTGTTCCCGGCTGTTCGGTACCCCGCCTACAGTCCCATGCTGCCATCTATCTTGGTTGGTCTGCGCTCCTTCTGGGGCCCTTGGAGCTCCTGTTGTCTGGACTCTGCATTCCTGCCATGACTTTTCGGCTGTTGCTTCTCTGATAGTTGACTGTCTGTGGTCCCGTTTAGGGGCTGGATCTCCTTGCCCAGCCTGACCATGTTTGGGCTTGGGTCGGCGGGGGGGGGGGGGGGGGGGGGTTGGGGGGGTACCCCGGAGATTTTCCGGCTCCGTGCAGGTTATAGCCTCTTCTTTCTTTGTTCTTTTTTATTTCCTGTGTTTCTCTGTTGGTTCTGGTTGTTGGGATTGCTGGTCTCTTGATGGGGAGTTGGGTGTTGGAGTTCCCAGCTCACTATTCCGTTGGAACGAGTTGGAGTGCCTCCCTATTGTGACAGAGCCCGAAATACTACATTTTAAGCAACACATATTTTCTTACAGGCCCATACACCTATTATGCTTTCATTATATTTAGTAGATCTTCCATTTTTGCCTGGGCCAGCTTGGGTCGTGATTCCCCTGTGTAAAGCATTCTCCATGGCTGCAAATGCAAATGTGTGACACCACACCCACATTTTTTGTTGAGATGACTTTAGTTAACTAGCTGTGTATACCTGTTGATCTCGGTCCTCAATCCTCCTGACCTTGCCTCCCAGGTTGCTAGGGTTACAGGTGAGAGTCACTGCTCCCGGCCTCTCTTAGGGTTTCACTTGAACTTTGGAGCTATGGTACCTCATGGTTGGTGGGTTGGGAATAGATATTATTTTCCTCAGGGCCTCAGACTCCCTTGATTCATGTCTTCAGCAGGATGTGCTCCTCACACAGGTCATTGTGACTTAGAGGGCCAGGGGTCCTCTGGGATGGGTCCTCGTGTTTCTGGGAGAGGAACAAGTGTTCCTGGTGTGTGAATACTGGTGGAAGATGATTCCAAAGTCCTACTGTGCTCACAGAGACTCTGACCACGTTCTGATCAGGTGTGGAAACTGATTCTCCTTCCTCTCTCCCCTTGCACCATACATCTTACCCTAGCTTAGTGGAAAGAAATTGCTTTCCCATACTCTCAAGTGAATGTTAATCTACAAAGTTGATTTTAAAAGTAGTTTAATGTTTTGTTTAGTGTCACATGAAAATTGGGTCAAGAAAATATATTTGTTTGTAATAAATCAAGACAGTGTTGTCAATGGCACTGGGTCAGAACAAAAGAATTTTGAGGGATATCTAACAATGTCATTCTTAGCATATAGCTTGGAATATTTAAAGGCTGGAGTGACTTCCTTACAACAAACTCATACTCTCCCATGTGTCATGCCTATATAAAGTATTTTCAAAGTTATATAGGTGTAATTTTCTCTGACCAAGATGTTAATGATGGAAAGGGGCTAATTTCACAATACATTATATCATTTTTAGAAGCATGTAATTCCAAAGTCTATTCTCTCCTTTTGTATCGATGTACATTAATAACATTTAGTTGATGTAATTATGATGACCAAAATATGACCACTGGACCTTTACCCAACTGAGACCCAATCTTTGTTGATGCCCAAATCATTTCCAAGCTCCATGGCATATTTTGTGTCTTCTCTTGGGTCCTACTATGCCTTTGAGACATCTGTCATGAGGGAGTTGAGAGCACTCTGAGAGGATGCCGATGCATGCAAACTAACGGGTCACCTGGTCCTGGATCCTGACACGTGCAGACTCACGGGTCACCAATTCCAAGCCACGCACGCCAGCCACATTCTCACCTCACGCTGCCAGTTCTGAGAAATGCCACGAGACAGTTCAGCATAATCGCTGCTCATTGTGCATGGAGTCTTGGATGGTAGAATGAAAGCTCACAAGGACATTATGAAGGACAACAGCCTGTGAGCGTCACCCAGGAAGTTCTGATACTGGAAACCAGTCCCTGTGCACTCTGTGATGTAACCTAACAATATGGACTACTTCTTCAGGTGGAAAGGGGTTTAGAGAGCAGCTGCTCTTGCTCTGATCTTGCTTTGAGATGGCTATAACATCCATTCCTCTCTTGTTGGCCTCAACTATCTCGATAAGAACTAGTTTGTTCGTGACCCATTTGGATTCAAGGAACCACATTCTTAGGTCTGTAATTAGAAAGAGTGGTGAACTCAAAGAAATGTTGGAGAGGCATGTCACAGTATTCCAGCATGTCAGTCTCTTAATATGTATGGGCAAGTAAAAAATAAAGTGTATATAAGAACACTGGTGAAATCCTCTAAATCCTTTGCAAGGTCATCAGCTAGTTTCACACTGCATGTGAAGCGACTTCATCACCACATGCAGTTAGCATGCAGTCAGGACACCTTCTCCGTGGTTCCTTGGTTTTACAACTCCTCTTAAGGAAGCACTTTATTGCTGATGATCTGCTTTCCACCCTACGTTCCTTCTCAGGAAGCAGGGCTGCCGGAGCAGCACCAGCCTCCCAGGAGTGGATCTGTTCTACTTGGGAAGTTATGCAATCTAACAAGATCCCAAATGGTGAAGTGCCTTCCACCCCTGCTGTCCAGAACCTATCAGCTCCACCTTGAGATCCAAGGGCAGTAGTTTGCTGGGTCTGGTTTGAGGTCCTGCAGTTCATTGATAAACCCACCACACTGTGAAGCAGACATGTGAGGATAAAAAGTACCCCAGCTGAAGGGAACTTCACAAATAGGAAGATTTTGGAGGCTTGACAAAAAATGAGTTCTAAAAGGATCATGAAAATACACTGTTTCTTTCTTTCTCCCTCCCACCCTAGCTCCTTTCCTTCTTTGCATCCTTCCTTTTTCCCCTTCTGCTGCCCCCCCTTTCTACATGCCATTTCCTATGTCTTTAACTTTGGTCCTGGGCATCCCTGAGCATCTTTGGCTCCAGGCTAATACTCACTTGAGCCACAGTGACACTACTGGCTTCTTCTGTTTATATTGTACTTATGAATTGAACCCAGGGCTTCAGGTATACTAGGCAAGCACTCTAATGCTAACCACATTGCCACCCCTTCTACATTATTATTATTATAATTCTTATTCTTATAAGTATGCATACCTTATTATTTTTCTCCTACTTTATCTGACATAGGTAGGCCACACACAGTATATTCATGTATGATCCATGTGCTCTTCCTTCTCATTTTCCCTTCTTTATTATGGATATCTCATAATAAAGACGGGGAGTGGTTTGGAGGTTCTGTTTTCTTTTCAGTAGCTACAAAGAGGAGCTTCAATTCCACAGGTAGGGTTCAAAGTACAGGCATAATGATCTATGCCAACTTTCCAGCATATTGCCCATCCCCACCCATCCCATTCCCTCAAATGAAGTAGTTTAACTATTCACAATGTATCCATCCTCCCTCTCTCCGTTTGTCTGACGTCTTCTCCTGACAAAAGATGTTTTAAATCGCTACCATTTTACTTTTCCTTGTAGGAATCAAGAATGCCAGTGATTTACTTTTCTATGGAGCAGGCAAATAGTTGCCAACTGACTGAAATAGAAACCAAGGTCTCCATCCACCACAGTTACTCTGTAGCAACCGTGGGCCTATAGGTTCCTTTATTTTCATTTTTGACTAAAACTATTCCAACAGGAAAGTCCTGTGAATTTCCAATCCAAGACTCCCTTGCCAGCTGGGTCTTTGGTAAGTTAGGAGCATGGAGAACATTTAGAATCTGAGTTTTCTCTGTGTCTATCATGCCATCAGTGGTGGTGGTAAGTCCCCCGGACACAGGATAGCAGGGAGCACATCCGTTGTAGGGTAGCATGCTCCTAAGATGACCCACTTTGCACTCCTCAACCAAGATTGGTGACAGCAGTCAAGGTGTAGCACATTCCTACACAGAAACAGTCATCACTCACTGAGATCCCACCAGCACCCCTCCTCATCGTATATGTGCCTGGAAACATTTTGTGAAAATCTTTCTTACCCATTGCACCCCATCTCTATCAATAGACACAGGTTTTCAAAAAGTGATTAACTGATACCACTGGAGAGTTTCAAGTTCACAGTTCAGCAAGAGTAGCAGGGAATAAGGTCCACCACAAGGAGGCAGTATAAGAGACTCTTGGAGCTTCTCTCTAAATCATTGAGTAGAAATAATAAGAGAGATTTCAATAATTCATGGACACATCCCCTTTCAGAGGATTCATACACCAACTGGAAGATCTTGGTGTCCCCAAATGTGGAAGCAGCCCACTGTCCTTCACTAGGTAAGCAGAAACCTCCAAGCATTAGGGTAATAGGGTTTTATTGCCACTAAAAGAAAGAGCTACAAAATTTTTGGAAACATTTGAAAGGAAGCAAATTAGAGTTTTTAGAGTTAACATGGAGAGATATTCAAGAACTACAGAATGAAGAACATAGTCATATGATCATTGGGGACCAGGGATGTGGGAAGATGTGGGATAATTACAGTCTAAAGCATTTGGGGGCCGAGAGGTTATTCTGGGTGACACATCACAAATGCATAGCTTTTCACACGTGTCCAAACTATGAAATACAGAACAGGAGACACATTTCAGAGGTCAGCACTTGACATGTGGGGCATCTATATGTCACTCTGTGTGTGACCCTACCTTATATATTGGTGTTCTGTGGCAAGCTGTTCACAATACTGAAGGTTGTGGTAGTGTGCCAGTATTCTGAGATATGGCAGAAATCCCTTGATCAGAACTTCCTACAGTTGTGAGTGTCACATTTCTATTGCATAAAGTCTACAATTTAAATTGCCTGTACTAATAATTCAAAATAGAATGAAAAGATACATAAAAAGAAATAAAACAGAAAGACGATGACCGAGGTTGAATATTATGAAACTGGATGATTTGCAACTCTGAAAATGGAATCTGGAACCTGTTGAAATGATTTCAATTTTGGAGACAGGTAGAGGGAGAGACAGATTAAAATCCAGAGGAATGTGCTATAAACATTTGGCGAAGCATCACAACGAGAGCCCCCAGCCCCTGTATGACTAATGTAACAAAATAAGTAAGTAAGGAAATCAATCCACCATTGATTCTTTTATTTAAGATTTAGTTGCATTATAAAGGTAATTACAGAGAGGTTACTGTTACACATGTAAGGGAATGAGTAATATTTTAGGTGATAATATTTCTTGCTGAACATTGTTTTCCCCTCCCTTGGTTTTCTCCCACTTTCCCTCTCAACTCTTCCCCTTCCCCAAGTTGTAAAGTTAATTTCCAACACGGAATCTTGCGAGTATAGCTCTTGCATGAATTCTCCCTTGTTCCTTTGTCTCACCATTTTTACGAGACAAATCAGATAAGCACCAATGATTCTTGATCAACTGCCACTTATTCATAAATAAGTGATTGATTAACTTTATTCACAGAGTAAAGCCTCCGTCACTGTTGCTAAATTCCAAGACTGCATCTGTCTAGCAATGTCTTCCTTAAAACTTCACTTTTGCTATATGTGTAACATAAAGAAAAATGTGATTATATAGATAAAAGTACCCACTGCACCATGAACAGTGTGCAAGGTAAACCTCAGTGGTAGCAAACTTTATGAGAGAGTAGTACTTTCATCCTTAGTACTGGGGAGCGTCCTTAGCACACCGCCTTGCACCTGATGGAGACATGGAAAAACATCGCGGACTTGGTCACCTTTTTGTCCAAGTTTCCCCTCATTCAGTCCCACTTCCCCTAGAATCCCAACAGAGTTGCAGTGCGCATGGTTTGGGTTCTGAAGTGTTGCTCAGATCTGTGGTAGAACAAGTATGTTGTGTGGGGAGCAGGGAGGGTCCATTTGGTGTTCCAATGTCCTAGGTTCAAGCTCAGCTCCGATCTCCTTGAGTGCTAGGGTCCTCAGCAGACTGCTTCACCTGGCTGCCTCAGTTTCCCCTTCTCTTCAATCAAGAGGATAGTAAGACTGCCTCCTGGGATTTGTGAGGGGAGAAAAAGAATTCACTCAGTGAAACAAAAACATCTGACAAGAAAGGTCAGTGATGATGACTGTGTAATGAGAAGGAAAGTCACAAATGAATGAAGTGACAAAACAGCAAACAGAATCTCATCTGGCAAAAAGGAAGATTTATCGTAATTGTGAAAAAAGGGTTCTACTGGATTTGGCCCAAGGTCCAATACAGTTTCAGTGTCAATCCAGGTAGTCACATCCCCATATCTTAATTGATTGTTTTACGGTCAGGACCTTGGGGTTATTATTTAGGTCTTTTATTTATTTAGTTTTGTCTTCCTTTGGTTTGCTTTTTCCTTATTTGTGAGTGGGTACTATGCTTTTAACTGAGGAAACCAGTATGTGCTAGGCAGTCACAATATCTCTGAAGTTGTTCTCCCAGTCCTTTTAGCCTTAGTTCTGGTTTCTAGGGAACTTCTGCTGGTTTTGTGTGAACCACAACTGCAGGCCCAGGACGCCATCCTCCGACGGGCGGCCTCCCACACAGGAGGGCACGAGGAGTCTTGGCTTCTGTAAATGATCAAATTGTCCAAGTTGGAAGTAAGGTTCAGCGGGTTGGGGTCCGAGCCGACCTTATTTCTCCGAAGGCACATGCAGACTCTGCGTTCCCGTCCTCACAATGTGCTGTCAAATAACCTTTCTGTGAAGGTGACAACAAAGCTCCTCTGGCGTTGCTATCTTGAGTGGTGAGCAGAAATCTGGTGTCCGCAAACCCCAGCAGGATGGCTTCCCCATCCCCATTCATGGCCACGTGGAATCTCGCAGTGTGGAATCTCACTCGGACCCTCATTTTTCCCTCTCCTGACAACAACCATCTTTTTTATATTCTCGTCTTGGGGCTTGAATTCTGGGTCTATTGCTGTTCCTGAGCTTGTTTCTGTTAAGACTAGCACTCTAACACTTGAGCTACAGTACCACTTTTGGCTTTTTCTGAGTACTTAATTGGAGATAAGAGTCTCCTACACATTTCTGCCCTGGCTGGGTTTGAACCTTGATCCTCAGATCTCAGCCTCCTGAGCAGCCATGATGACAGGTGTGAGCCAGCAGTGCCCAGGTAATATCCACCTCTTCAATGTCACTAGAGACTTACCTCATTCCCATGTCCCACGTGAATGTTCCTCCTTACCATTGCCTTTAATGTCCAAATCATTACTGCTCAAACAGTCATAAAAAGCACAGCTTTGTGGCACAAAATAATGATTTCATGAATTGTTTGTTTTATGTTTGCAACGAAGAGGATCAAGAATTTGATAGACTATCAATGCCAAGGAATTCATAGTGAACTACAAAAATGTCATTTTTATCCTATATGAGGAGTCAAAGAAGCAGTGGCATGGCTACCTCAAAATTCAAACCTTCTCAATAGTCCATTGACGTGTTCAGCATTATAAAAGTTAAATATTTAGGTGTTTTCACCAACCAAGATGAAAACCAAAATGAAATTAATTTGTAATAAATAATAACATCCAAAAAGTATGTTACCTAACTAACACATTCTGATTTCAAAGTGATGTAGTTTAATAACAATTCATATATCTAGAGATAGCAAGAGTTGCAATATATAAATAAAATACTGTCCAAATATGCACCAAACTCCACTGATAATCTAATTACTAGAACATATCGGTTGGCACTTCTTCCCAATTGCTCCGCTGAGCCCACAAGTCCCAGGCCCTGAAATCAGCTCTGCATGAACCGAGGCAGCCACCACGCGCCCTCAACACAGCACCTTCCCACCCCGCACATGGAAGTGTGGAGATGCCACGCAACTGCACAGTGTGCAAAGCGGAATGCAAATTGGCCCTTTGTTCAACCCGGGTAACTGAAACTGTAGCCAGGACATGGGGGATGCAGAGGTGAGTGGAATAATGCACACTTTATTTCAGGAGGGCCAGGTTATATAGGGTTAGAAATCCATTCACAACTTCAAGACTAAAATTAATACCGAATGATGTCCATATCAATACAAGAGTCGCTGATGTTGCTACTACAAAGGACTTCTACAAGGTTGTTGATACTACTACAAAGGATTAAACCAGTCAAGGAAGAACTCTATCATGTAGCTACTATTTCCTCGAGACTAATTATCTTTGACCATGACTTCCCTATTTACTGTGAAAAGACTTCCCTGGAGCACCTGGGCAAACAAATATACCCGAGGAGGCTCTATACAGGGGGAAGAGTCTCATGACAAAGTGGCTACCTTTGGCCAACAAACACAAGAGACTTCTTTAATGGAGATTTTCCCCCATAGGCCTACTAGTTTGCTAATAAGGCATCGGAACTTCTGTGCTAAGGATAAGTTTCCCACTGGTCAGGGAAGTTATTCTCCCACAACGCTTCCTTCCTTCACCTTGAACCTCAAATCTTGGCACAACCGGATGGGCTTGTGATTTTTCAGTCACTAATCTCTGCAACACCCAAGACGAAAATGAGAAGAAAACCTAACAGTGGATTTGATTATGAATTATCTAGTGAAGGAGCCATTGTTGGGCGTGTGTGTGCTTGTGCATGCACATACGTGTGTATGGTTCCACTCACACAATTCCTACTGAAAGTTACTCCTCATAGGAAAACCTAGAATGTGGGGGAAATTTCCTAAGCACCCTGTGGGCTCCACAAAGTGGGTCTTCCTGGGACTCCGCTCTCTGCTCTGTCTCTGGATGGGGAATTTTCATCAGGACACACTTTGCTTCTGAGAGAAGATTTTTAAGATGAAGACCCACACTAGAGTTGCACGGGTTACTATTGCTGGTGACCCAAAGAACCACTATGCTCCCTGCTTCCCCCAAAGTACTGTGCAGCCTGGCCATGTCACCTTTGTGTTCAGGCTTCATTCTCAGCGGCGTCTGCATCTGACAGGTGAAGTCCTCCACTTGAGGCTGTCCAGAGTGTTCCAGTGATTTCCATGCTGCGTGCAGTGGTGAGTACTGCACCGTGAAGGACCCGCTTTCCATCCTGTGCCCACGTGTTAGGAGTCCAGGATGGGAGAGCAGCCTGAGGCTCTGCTCTGAACCTCTGTTCTGCTGTGAACTGCTATCCCTGGAAGGGATTGGAATGGAGAGCTGCTGGCAGCCACGCGGCCCAGGCCTCGGTGAACCACGGCCATCACAAGGCAGGAGTTGCTGGACTTTGTGGGAGATGATGCAGCGAGTCATTAGACTACCCAGAGCAAGAACCGGACGTGGAAGGCAATGAGTCCCCAACACAGTGAACTTCCCGACTGCGGAGGGACTGTGAAGGCTGCAGAAAATGGGCACCAAGAAGGATGATGAAAGACAGATTTCTCACAGTTAGCTAGGAGGGAAGGGGCACTCGGGCTGATAGAAATTGTCAGTGGCTTCTAGAAGACCTTGTGTACACATTCAGAAAAAATGCAAACAAGATGTCTGAAATCAGCAATCTTCCAGCTGACCTTGACTTTGAATCTCTGACACTCTGTACCATCTTCAATTTTATAGCTTGCTGCCAGGAGGAAATTTTCTCTCTGAACTGTCCTTTCATTTAGGGGGATAATAAAGTCCATTGTACATATCAGCCTTTATCAATCACCCACCACCTAACATAATAGGTAAACTTAGCATAGGAACACTCACCAAATGATCTTTAAATTCAAATGTGGGAGATTGAGAGGAAATGAGGTTAAAGTCTTTTAGGAAGGCAAAGAATGAAGGATTTTCATTTATAGGTTGTGCAGGAAGGAATGTGTTATGGAGAGGGTGACCATGGACTTAGAAGGCTTCCGGATGAGAAGGATTCTGGATGAGGATAGTGGCAGGAGGAGGGCATGCCCCACACCTGCTCAGGGAACCTTGGAATCACCTCTGCTTTGGGCCTGGCACACGAGAGTAACAATGTGGACACAGTAGTACTCTGATTTTGCCATACTGATGCTCCATTGCTGGATGAGGAGGCTTGCCCCAGCCCCGGGGATCACTTGTCACCAGCTCATGTACTTCCGGTTACTTCTCTAGCATAGCCTTCACCCGGTCCCCTGTGGTGGCACTGGAGGCTGACTGGGGACCCTAGGAGCTCAGCAGCATGCTTGGCTTCCCCACACTTGATGGCACTGCCACACCTTGGCCATTCAGCTGGGCCGACCACGATGCCTCCAGACAGCTCCTATTGGAGTGTCTGAAATGGGAAGGAAAGGACAAAACCTTGATATGAATTCACACTACTTCCTCTATAAAGACAGATACTCACAAGAGTGGGAGGTTATGGGTCACAGGAATTAGGGGGGCACTGCCGTGAGTAATATATCTAACTGTGGGGAAGATACTGGCCTAGGCACCTGCATAAATGGAATAAATGGTTTCTTTGCACTGGGATTAAATGCTTAACCACAAATAATTGCTTTCCATGCTCTGTGTCCACTTCTGCAAAGTGTAGAGTTTTAGTGCAGAAGCCAAAGAGAATTAGTTGGAAACTGCCCCTGCTCTGGGCACTGCTTGGAAATCCGGCTTCTGAGGCCCTGTCATTTGTTGGATGTGGCTTAGATCATATCACAGCAAAGATCACTTTTGGTATTTCCTGGTCTGACCACAAAGTCCTTATCCTGGAACGAAAACGGTACCGTTACTGCCCAGAATGTGACACTATCTGATTTGGGTTTTAGATCAGAGCACTCCTCTTACCTAGGATTACAAATGAACTGATCAACTCATGGGGGGGGGGGGGCGAGGAAGGGAAAGGGGGAAGGGGGAGGGGGGAAGAAGGGACAAGGTAACGAACAGTACAAGAAAGGTATCCAATGCCTAATGTATGAAACTGTAACCTCTCTGTAATTCAGTTTGATAAGAAAAACTTTAAAAGGGGCTGGGGATATGGCCTAGTGGCAATAGTCTTTGCCTCCTATACATGAGGACCTGGATTCAATTCCCCAGTACCACATAGACAGAAAACGGCCAGAAATGGCCCTGTGGCTCAAGTGGCAGAGTGCTAGCCTTGAGCAATATGAAGCCAGGGACAGTGCTCAGGCCCTGAATCCAAGCCCCAGGACTGGCCGAAAAAAAAACAAAACAGAACAAAAAACTAAAAAAAAAAAAAAAAAACAGTAATTACAGAGAAGAAAGGACACAGATATGTGATTTCGTGTCAGTACTCTGCCTTGTGGTTCCCAATGCCCAGTCTTGCCATTGGCTACAGGAATTTTCTGCATTGGTAAATCTTACCAATACAATGGGTTGTTTGCTGATCAAAAAGTCTCTGCTGCCCAAGAACCAATACTGTGGAATAATAATAAACTGACACAAAAGTATGATGCTAGTATTTATTGGAGCAAGTCTTTGAAACTTCTATATTTTGTGGTGATGATCCATGAAAGACAGCAGAAACCAGGAATCAATACTTCTATCCATGAACTATGCACTTGGCCAAAATTTTACCCTGAAATCGAACAAAGAGAATAAAGTTAAAATCAGCCATACTAGCAGCACACACATTTGCGCGCTCACACACACACACACACCAGTGAAGGACCTGATGCAGTTACAGAAATTGGTGTACATAAGTCCATATCCTCATTACCATTGGGTGAATGCACTCTGAGAGGACTCAGGTTTGTGGGACCATGAGGTCTCAGGAGGAATTAGCAGTTCAGTGGCTACTTTCTTTGCTAAGTCATAATAGCAGGCTCTCCCTTCTTTCCAAGTAGGGACTCAGGTTGCAGACTTGGACAGGGATGAGAGGGAGTTTCGAAAAGCCACGTTTGGAGGAACTTTTCTCAGCCAGTGTGGTGGGCAGAATACCAGAGCCCAGCACGACTGGGGCAGAGCCCTCGTCTAGCTCTTTCTTCCCCACATGTGCCCGCCCATTCTCATCCTCTCAGCTCTGGGAAACACCACAAGGGCTGTGACTCCGTCGTCCTGCAGAACTCAACTGCACACACTCCAAGTTCAAAGCCACAGGGCTGGGCTGGGAATGTGGCACCATGGGAAATGTCAGATCCAGGGCAGCGTCCGAGAGGAGGGGCTTGACAAGAGGTGATGGCCACATGAGGTTAGGTCAGCGTTGACATCAGTAGCTGCCTTCTTGCAGTTGTGGGTGAACTTTCCATGAGAAGGCCAGGAATTTGGAAAGCTTCCTATCTATGTGTCCTATGATTGGCAGGCCAACCTCATTGTTGACCATCTGACTGACCAGAAACCTCCATGCAGAAAGAAGAAAGAAATGACCAATACTGGGGTACAGGAATGGAGGGAGGAAGGGTGAGATAATGTTGCCATTGTGTTCAATATACATTATGTAAAAACTGGACTATTAAACTTGTTGGTAGGGACAGGAGGGAGAAAAAGGAAAGGGGAGCAATAAGGAAGGGGTTACAACATCCAAGAAGCACCACACTCACTTGACTGATGGAATTGTAGCCTCTTTGAACAAACTCCTTAATCATAGCAATAAAGGGCTGGTAATGTGGCGTAGGGTAGGGTGCTTATCTAGCATGCATGAAGCCCTGGGATCTATTCCTCAGCACCAGGTGTGTAGAAAAAGCCAGAAGTGGTGCTGTGGCTCAGGTGGCAGAGTGCTAGCCTTGAGCAAAACGAAGACTGGGACAATGCTCAGGCCCTGAGTTCAAGCCCCAGGACAGGAAAATCATAATTACAATAATGATGATAATCATGATGATGATAATAATAATAAATAACAATTAAAAATAAATTACCAATACCACTTCACTTTCATTTTTGCTCCCAAATCTTCTGTGCGTGGAATGTATGTCACAAGGTACTTCCAATATACACTCCACGTCCCTGCTTTAAAGACAGCATTTTTCAAGGCTAAACTTGAGAAGGGCTTGGAATTTGCTGTGGAATGACAGTAAAAAGAAATTAGTTTTTGGCAATCTATCATTTTCTCCCTTTACAAAGCCTTGAGACTACTGAATAGATGGGTTCCTTGCGCCTTTATGTTTTCTTCCCCAGATTTTGTAAGACTATGGTCGCATCATGAAACTTCAACAGCCAGGACATAGAGCTAGAAGCTCTTTTCTTTTTTCCAGGTCTTGTTGCTCGAAGTCAGGATCTGGGTGCTACGCGTGCATGATTTTTTCTTAATTTGCTCAAGGATCTGCCTGTTTCAAGTTTGGACTCAGATTTCCCCTTCTGAAACTTGGCTCTGTGGGCCCCAATTCCCTGGTCCCCTCTGCAGCCATGTGGCCCAAGTGAGCTTTGGGATACCCTTAACAACAGCCTTCTATTCACACCTAGTGGAAGCTACAAGTGTCAGTGCTACTTACTAAATAAATAAGCAAGTACATGAATAAAATCGCAGAGTATCTGCACATTGGGCTGCAGAGTTAAGTGATGGGAGGTGTCACGGTCCAGGTTCTACGCTCAGAAGCAGAGGAGAGGCTGCAAGTAAAGGATTTCTACAAGCTGCCTGACGTGACAGACCCTTCAAAATCCTACCTAGAAGGGTTTTAAGGGAGTCAGCTGCAGTCTTTTAGTGATTTGTTTCCAATACTGGTGTGTGGACTACCCCAACCCCACAGAAACAAAGTTCATCGGTGTTTGGAGAAGAGAGCTCACTGAGGTGTTTGGCTAGAGCACCACAAATAATACCGACCTTCCTGGAAGCAGAGGCCCAGCAGGATGAGCAGGAGAGGCAGGAGCCCTTTCATGATTCACGTGACGTGTCCACAGTCGGCACTCAGGGAGCGGTTTGGAGGAGAGCTCCCTAACTTGGGCAGGTGATGGAGAGCTGGTCTCTAAGTACCCAGCCGTGGTGACTCGCTCTGCCCACACAGGCCTGTGCCAGGTCACCAGGCCTGGCAGCCAGCCTTTCCCCTCCCAGTGGGGCGAATCTCTCCATGTGGATTCTTAGCTGCCCCATCCCGCTGGGCTCATGTCCAAGAGTGCAGCCTCAGAGCAACTTTGTCCTTGTCTCCAGGTGTCCATACAGGCTTGCCAGTAACTGGTTCCAGAAGCTTCCAATTACTTCTGAGGCCTGGAGGACTATCTGTTCCCTCAACGTTAGGTTGTGAGGTCAGGCGGGCTGTGACGGAGGGGAAAACAGGCCTGGCTGGCCCTGGCCACAGGTCTTGGTCAGAGCTCCCCCTCAGGGGTGGGCGATGCAGGCCAGGGGGGCTGGGTGGTTTGAGCAGTTGACCCACGCAGCCCCTCCTTCCATGTGCTTCCTGTCCCATCACCCTTTGTGTAAAGAAAATCTTAGAGCATGTCATTTGGGTGATGTAAGGACTCCACCTGACTTAGTTGGCCTCAACCACAAACACATCTTGTGATGGCTGGAAATTGACACTACTTCCAAACTTCCCATTCTGAGCTGCCAGAGGGAGGGGAGGGAGCGAATTCATCCAGGAGGCCCAGCAGAAAGCTCCTCTGTCTCCCTCTGTCATAAGCATGGTGATGATGCAAGAGCTCAAGACACATTCATCCCCTTTGTACGGAAGCAGAATCTGCTGGAGACACTTCTCTTCCAAGAGGATGTAGAGTCAGCTTCCCAAGGAAAGGAGAAAATGTCCACGTGCTTTTGGGCTGGAGACATGAATTACTGTAGCATTCTAGATTAGGGGAGATGTCAAGCTTTCATGTTCCCTAAGAAAACTGAAAGACAGTCATCTGATCCATGCATTGACTCTCTTTGGGGGCCAGTGCAGAGGCTTGAACTCAAGACATGAATACTGTCTCTGAGGTTTCACTTGCACCTTAGTGTGTGAGCCACAGCCCCAATTCTGGGATTTGGGGTAGTTTATTGGACACAAGAATCTCATGTACTTTCAGCAAGGGCTGGTTTAAACCACAGTCCTCAGATCTCAGCTTCCTGAGTGGCGAGAATTACAGGCGTCAACCACTGGCACCTGGTGCCAATAGCTTTCTTAAAACCAACAAATACCTTGACAGAGAAAAATGGAAAATGCACTAACTTTGATAACAGCAACAACAACACTATCAAAAAGACATGCAATGTCTGTGTTTTTTATATTCTGTAACTTTCTATTGGAAGTTTTGTTCATATTTTACCCAATAAGTCTTTATGGATTTTGACATTAAGTCTTTCTGCCATTGAATCATCCTTTAAATTTCTAATAAAACCTCTATATGTATATTTCTCTTTAAAAAAAAAAAGACATCCAAGTTGATTAAAGGGGAAGCACGGAAATCTTTATGATGTAAATGGGATTCTTTCAACCTGGGCCAGAGTCCTTCCTATGCCAAATGCCTTGTTCTTGGTGAAAACATTAGAACATGGTGAAGGCCAGCTGTTCTCAGAGTGTTCCCGGACATCAACCCTAGGTGAGCCCCCCTAGGTTACTTGCATGCTCTGCTTGGAATCTGACCTACTCTTTGAGGAGATTCCTTGTGTGCTCCTGGGGAGCTGCTTTCTTTCTGCTCTAGGCTACCTGGGTTCCAGCTCAACTGCAGCATTTTCTACTACTTGGTTCCTCAGAATGTATTTTGACCTCCAGCAAGCCTCAGTTTCCTTTTCTGTGATCATCATGCCACCTGCCTCACTCACTTGTGAGAGAAATAACAATGTTAGTAGAAGAAAAACACTGTGCACAATGCCTGGCAGTAATTATCAGTGGTTGCAATGATGGAAAGAAAAGATAAAACAGGAACAAGTCATGCAGAAGTAATCACTTCCCCCTCAAAGGAACTGATAGGATCACAAACATCTGTCAAGAGGGAAGTGTTTATTCTGTGAAGCCTCCGACTTTGGCTTGCTTTGATGTCCTCCTCTTGCCTTATTGCTATGGCTAGGGATTCTAGCACTCTGTTGAAAAGAAGTGGGGAGAGTGGGCATCCTTGTCTTGTTCCTGAGTTTGGGGGGAATGATTTTAGTTTCTCCCCATTTAATACGATATTAACAGTTGGTCTGTTGTATGTGGCTTTTATTGTTTTAAGGAATGTTCCGTCTATTCCTGTTCTCTCCACAGCTTTTAATAAGTATGGATGTTGAATTTTGTCAAAGGATTTTTGGGCATTGACTGAGATAACAATGTGATTCTTGATTTTAGTTCTGTTGATGTGGTGAATTACAGTGATTGATTTAAGGATGTTGAACCATCCTTGTGTCTGTGGGATGAAGCCTACTTGGTCATGATGTATAATTTTCTTGATGAGTTTCTGGATCCTGTTAGCTAATATTTTATTGAGGAGCTTTGCGTCTGTGTTCATTAGTGATATTGGTCTGTAGTTCCCTTTTTTGGTTGGGTCTTTGCCTGGTTTGGTGATGAGTATAATATTAGCTTCATAGATTGAGTTTGGGATTTCTCCCTCTGCTGCTATTTTGCGGAAGAGTTTGAGGAGTATTGGTATTAGCTCCTCACTAAAGGTTTTTATAGAATTCATTGGTGAATCCATCTGGGCCTGGGCTTTTCATTGTTGGGAGGCTCTTGATTATCCCCTGTATCTCTCTGTAAGTTAAAAAATTTAATGAAAAGCAACTTACAAAGTGGCTGTTCAGAAACATCCCACAGTATTTCAAGAAGAAATGTTGTGATATGCGCCATCAATTGTCTATCCTCCTGTTCAGTAGAGTTGCCACCTCTGGTTCCAGTACATCCCAGGGATGCAGTCATCTGCATGACTCACTGATACCAAATTTAAAATCATTACAAAGAAGACCTCCCAACTCCAATAGAATATGAACCCATCGACAGGATTAAAAATAGAAGCACACCAATTCAGCAATTCAGAAAATGCTGAAGTCAGTGGGGGAAAAAGTCAGCTCAGACTTGCAACAGTGCCCTTTGGCTTAGTGGGTCCCCCAATCTATGTAAAGTACACCCTGATTCTTAGATGACAAAAGTGTGTCAACTTCTTCTCTAATCTCTCTGGGCATAAAAGGAAGCAACGTTTCTTTGAGGCTCTTCAGTCTTCTGTATCACCATAAGAAGATCTTCCAAATGGGGTCAGGGCTGCAAACACCAATGAGGCAGACATTCCTTCTCACATATAAAAGCAAGGACTTGGTTTCCTGCTCTGTCAACAAACAGAGTCCTTCAATTCCATGAGGACTTGGTTGCCAGTGGTGATATTCACATCAGAGTGCAGAAGCATGCTGCAGGGGTTGATCTACAGTAGATCCAGTGTACTGGAACTGAGATAGCCAAGAAGTTTTGGGGGTGATAGGTACACTGTATCTCATTGCTAAAAGTTGCTGAAGGAGTAGAGATATAGACAGCTAAAGCCTGACGAAGTGCCTCTCAATGGAGGGCTACTCACTAGACATGCTCTCAGCCCAGGGTCATTCACAGATGCTGAGTCTAGTTGTACAGCCATTCATCCGGCCCCTATGCAAGTCCATCTCAGGTCACTACTGATTATTCCCAGAGGGTATAGCTTAAAAGCTAGAGGTTATTCCACAAAGTCATAGAGTATAGATGTCTGAACATTTATGTTTTAACCCTGCTGAAGGAGGCTAGTTTTGCTCATAGTAACAGACTCCACTGTCACCTCAAAATTCTCACGCCATTTTCTTCAGAAGTATGAAAACAATCTGGAAATTACTCACAAGGACACATCTACCACCAGTATCAGGAAAGACCTTTCTTAGGTGCTATGGAGACACTTGGGAGGGGCAGCCTGTAGCTTTGCCAGATAAGCAGACTCAAGAAGACCCTGCCACAGCATCTGGTCCCTGTGCCATCTAAAGCGTTAGAGAAAGACTGTTTTGGAAGTGACTGGGCAATTCCTGCAGAGTTGGGGAGCTCCTGATGGCACACAGGCCTGCTGCAGCTTGTCCCATCTTTCCTCCTCCACAGCCTATGCCGGAGGACCCCCTTTTGGTAGCGCTCATAGAATAAATTCAGCAAGGAGCAGGGAGTAAGAACACCTCAACATCCTGCTGTGTGGAATCAGCACATCCAACTCTCCATGTTTCCAAGAACAGGATACACTAGTGGGTAGCTCCTGAAGCCCCATTCTGCTTTATATTTTCAAAGTACACATCTATAATTTTAACCCATCCTGAATTGATTTCCAGGTATTTGGAAGTTATTTTACACCAAGTGTCACTGTATTATGTAACCAAACCTGGAGCTCTGGGCTGAAAGCAATCCTCTTGCCTCAGCCTCCGGAGTGCCTATGTGTACCCATCCACAGTGTCACACCTGGCAACCTGACAGCTCATTTAAATTCCACTGCATAATCACAGAAGATTCACCCTCTCTCTAGGACTCAAAATGTAATCCTGATGGCTTTAACATACAATGAATACATTTTTTAAGAGAAAGAACCACACAGTGTATTAATGTACTATTTCCTATGAGGAACACCATAGGCTAGTCATGGTAGAAGACCAAAATACCCCAATAGCCACACCCATAACCACATAAGAAGATACCAAGTGGGGGCTGGGGATATGGCCTAGTGGCAAGAGTGCCTGCCTTATATACATGAGGCCCTGGGTTCGATTCCCCAGCACCACATATACAGAAAATGGCCAGAAGTGGCACTGTGGCTCAAGTGGCAGAGTGCTGGCCTTGAGCAAAAAGAAGCCAGGGACAGTGCTCAGGCCCAGAGCCCAACCCCCAGGACTGGCCAAAAAAAAAAAAAAGAAGATACCAAGTGAAATGTACTCCACGTTACAGAAACAATTGTAATTATTCTCAACATGCCATGTGATCTCATACTACTTGTTTTCTCTTTTACCTTGTCTGTTTATTTGATTGATGGGTTTGTTTAGTTTTGTTTTTCTTGTACTCCCTTCCTGTGGCTGTACCCTCGCTACCACGCTATTACATCCGAGTAACCTGGATACTGTTTATATGGATATTAGAAATGTGGAAGGGAGAGGAAATACCAAAATTGAGAGACAAGGAAAAAGACAAACCATTCAAAAGCATCACTTACCAAACCATTTGGTATAAACCAACTGCCCAACTCTTTGGGGGAAAGGGCAAGGGGAAGGAAAAGAGGGGAAATGAGGGAGGAGGTAACCATTAGAACAAGAAATGTACTCACTGCCTTTCATATGAATCTGTAACCTCTCTGTATCACACTTTGATAATAAAGAAAAAATCTTTAAAAAAAAAAAAAAAAAAAAGACCCACACAGGGTTTAGGAATGCTTTAAAAGTGACTAACTGCTAAGGGGATTTTAATGATTAAAAAAAACTGGTTGCTGAAATGATGCTGTTTCTCATTCTATATATACAGTAGGCACCACCCCATTTGCACATGGAGCAACATATGCAGAGAAGCATGAAGAGAAACTGCAGAGGCTGGAAAGCTGTTCTTGGTTGCTTCCAATGTTATATGCCTTGTACCATGTGCCAGTTTTGTGGCAATCAATACATTTAAACTGAGACTGAGCATTGGGCTGTAGAACTAAGTTCTTCACTGCACCAAAGGGAAGAAAACTTAGCATGCAAAGATCATGGAACCTCCAGGCACAGGAATCCTGGGCAAGATGCTAATTGCTGGGCTGTGGTAAGTACTGCATGTACAGTCACCATCCAAAGGGTTGTCCAGAGGTAATAGGGTTAAAATGTGCAGAAATTTCCCTGAGCAACACAAGTGCCATGGGATGAAGCAAGAACATAGTTTGAGACAAATTTAGCATATTGTAATGAAGCAAATGTGAGACCACCTAAACTCATCTGAGAAGAAAAACGATGACATTGGTGAGGAGTATTCTCTACAAATGCATACCTTTCTTTGGACTGGAGTTCTAGCAAAGTAGTTTGGCAGCATCTTCCTTATGAAATCAAGACAGGGTCTAATCCAAACACATAGCATGGTGAGAATTGGCCTAATGATACAGGCGAAGAATGTGGTCTTAGAATGCATTTTCTGTCCTTCAACTACAGCTGTCAGTGGGACTGGAGCATATGTCAGACCCATACAACATACTGAATCTCCTGGAACGCTGGACTCAAAGCAGTCCTCCTAAAGTTCTTCCTACAAAACTGGATGTTAGATCCATGTCATTCATAACAGAATACTTTAAAATCATGCTGGATTAGAAACAGAAAAACTTTATACCAGTCATTTTGCCTTGGGATTCACTTTCACACAAAGATATCAGAAGGGCTGAAAATATGGCCTAGTGGTAAAGTGATCACCCGTATACATAAAGCCCTGGGTTTGATTCCTCAGCACCACATGTATAGAAAAAGCCATGAAAGAGTACTGTGGCTCAAGTGGTAGAGTGCTAGCCTTGAGAAAAAAGAAGCCAGGAACAGTGCTCAGGCCCTGAGTTATAGCCTTGGGACTGGCAAAAAAATATAGAAGGAAAGAAAGAGAGTACCAGGCAGACAAAGATAAAAGCAGAAGCAGGCTGAACCCATAGTGTCCAACAGGTCAATATGGCTGTGGATTTATGAGGTCAAAGACATGAAGCAGCTTCTTCCACTTCAGGTTGGCAAAGAATCAGATGTAGGTGACTTCTAGATAATTTCATTATCAGAGGCTATTTGGGGAGGAGGGTCAAAGGCTCTCTTTCTGTTCAATCCTGGGAAGTTTGGAAGTGAGTAGGTACTTAGGAAGTCAAGCAGGCTCTCTAGCATTCATGGTGCCTATAGTAGGAGGTCCAAAAAGGGCATCAGTTATTCAAATGGGACATAGGTCAAAGATAGTGAGAATATCACATTCCAACACTTGAGTTCTACTCTTCTGAATGGGCCAGGTGTGTCTACAGAGTCACTTGCTACATCATCTGTTACCTGATGGTGCTAGGAGATTCATGTGGATAATCTCAGTTACCTGGGAGTTAAGAAATGATGCGATACACATCTATGTATCACCAAGAGCAAAGACTTTTATGTCTACTGGTGAGGTTGTCACTTGAGGTCATTATCCATGACCTTCACTGGGGAGATAGAACAGCTTCTGAAAGGCCAGAGAAACTTCTCCAGGAACATGTTGGAGAAGTAAAGCAACCTAGAATACTTCAACTGTAACAGCTCCATTCACACGATCCCAAACAATTGGGGAAACAAGGAGGACAGCATTTTCTGAGTTGAGACCGAGAAGAGCTCCAAAAGTAAGTATGGAAGCTAAAGAGCAGCAATAGAGCAAAACAAGCAAGTCAGAGAAGCAACTCATGGAGGTCTGTGGCTGGATTCTCAGCAGGCTTATCATCCTAACAAGGATTCATTCCTCAAGCATCAGAGAAGGATGGTGAGGCACTTGTTTCACACCTCCTTGTTGGCCACAAGAATTTCTAGGACAGGGAAAAATCCATCTTATTGCACATGGACAAGAAATACAAGGGTTGGAAGATTGAATATTTTGCCTAGGATTGGCTTTAGTTAGCAGACACTATCTGCAAGAAAAAAGAGCCACATGCCAGACCCTTTGTACCTACAGGGTAGTAAATTGATTCCCTGGTAGGCAAAGGCCCGAGCTGCCATAAACTGATTGAGGAACCTGGACAATGATCATTCTTGGAAAACTACATGGTTCCCTGTATTCTACATCACTGCACTATGAAGCAAAATTTCCTAGTTGGACATAACCTTCCATTTACCTTCAACCATCTTTACCCACAGAAGAAACCCTTGCTGTGGTCACAAGGTAGACATATCTTGGTGGTCAATGCAGGGTAAATATTTGGAGCGCACCTGAGTGAGATCAACAGCAAGAGGGAAATTTTTCTTTGTTAGAGATGAATTAACAGAACGTCCATTCAGCTCTTCCTCGTAAAAAAATGATCTCAGAGTAGAGAAAGTGGGTCACCTGAGATCACAGAATCATGGATGTGGGAACCAGGTGAAGACCTCAGTGACTCAGGTCCCCCAGTGAACATTGCACCTGTCCCAGGTGTCCTGAGGAAGTAGACTAGAGCTTTAGATTATCTCGATTTAGCAACCTGAATGAATAGGATAAAGAAGGATGAAGCCCATTAGCAAGCTGCTCACTGGATATTGGGCAGCATTCCAACCAAGAACATCTATGTGTAGTTGGATGACTAGAGTCCCTTAGCCATCAGGGTTCATCTGGCAAGTCCAAAGAGATCCCATCAGGGCAACTGAGTGATTGAGCCCAGAGGACGTATTTTACACACAACCAAAGGCAAATTGTATCTATAAAGGAGGAAACACATGTCTCCTTATTTTTGCTAAAAGGATTATTTACTATATTGAGACTCTTTGCTGGTAGAATCTTCAAATTCTACCCTTTCGATATTATCTTGAAGAGGCTCGTGAAGACAAGAGATGACGCACAAGAAATAGTAGGCCAAGTCTCAGGAAAGTCCCTTCTTACAGGATGCTGCTACAGGCTCTGCAGGGCCAGCCAGGTGCTTTGCCACAGGAACTGAACTTCTTCCTGAAGCCTCTTCTATAGCAAAGCTCTAAATCCTTGGCAGGTTGGCTTGTGCTCTGGATCTGAATGGGGCCATTCCTGAGGGCCATCCTGAGGGAGCTGGGCCCACTACCTCTGCTTACCCAACAATTACTCCTAGGGAGACCAAATTGCCAGATATACTTCAAGTAGCATTCAGAAGATTGAACTGGGCACAGACTGTATTAGGGATATCTGTACAGAGGCAGCTCAGAAGACTCTGGATTACAGAGACTTCTACAAGATAGCAGTAAGTGGGACCTGAACAATCCCTAATTTTAATATTCAGAAATTATACTCATGCATGTTTTATTAATGAATTTCCATGTATTTTTCTTTGAAATAGTCTCACTATGCAAATGTGGCCTAAAGCTCTGGGCTGAAAGCAATGCCCTTGCTGCCTCTGACTGCTGAGTATGTAGGAGTGCCTGTCCACAGTGTCACACCTGGAAAATGGCAGATCTTCAACTAAATTCCACTGAACATGCAGACAAGCTCAACCCTCTGTCCAGAGCCAAGTGTGCTTCAGAGCCATCAGGATTATAAGGAATAAATTTGTTTAAGAAAATAGAATACACTCTAGCAGGCCTTTGATGTAGTCACTGTTGAAGCCTTCCTGACCACTAAGGGAAGATTAGAACCACCCTGGTTCCTGAAATACTGCAACTGTAAGACCACAAGGCAGGCAGAGCATCATCACATTCACACATGGAGCAACACACACAGAAGCACAAGTGGGAACTGCGGAGGCTAAGAAGCTGCCTGCAACTTCTTCCACTGCTATCAAATGGCTTGTGACTCTTCTGTCACAATAGGCCTCTTTCCACAAAGAGCAATTACTCTTTTGAACATGTTGCTGGATTTTCTAAGTTCACCTGGGCTTCCGTCACCCCACTCACCACACCTATGGGATCTCACATGGACAGCGCAGACACCCCCATGTCAAGTCCTCCAGAAAACCAGAGAGCAGCTGTACTGATGACCAGCAGTGCAGAGGGAAATCTCTTGCTTTGAATTGAATGCCAGGTGAGCCCACTGCTAAATACAAATAGACTCAAGCCACTCAGTTCTGAATCTCAATCCCTTCACTGGCAGCCAGGCATAGAAATCCTAGGCAAGATTCCAGTTCCCTGGCCCCGGATGGGTGATCAAGTCCAGCCTATTCCTTTTCTGTTCTTCATTTTCACACCATAGACCTACTTGGTATTACAAAAACCTGGCCTGACAAATACAAAGTTTCCTAAGTAATTCCTGTTTCTCAGTAAGATAGGTTGGTCATCTTTCCTAATCCCCACACTTGAATTTGAACCTCTGGACTCCTTCCTGCATTTCTGGTCAGCATTCCCACTTTCATCTGAGCTGTTGCTTGCCTTTTACCCTGAGCCTTAAATGGATGAGACCACAACCCTTTCAAGAAATAACATGAGTTTGTAGCAAAAGGATTACTTCACCACAATGCTTCTACAAGTGTGTAATGGCGGGTGGAGTGGGCAGTTATGTTTTCACCACTGAGAAATGAGAACTTCAACCCCTTCACTGAGACAGGTACAAAATAAGTGCTACTTCTATATCTGCTCTTGTGCTCAGAAATTTTGTGGGGAAACACAAGGCATCAGCTTCATATGTGTGCATAAAGCTTGGTTGGAGTTGATGTCAGAAGAGACTACAAAAGAGATATCTAAATCTCTGGCGGGGTGCTGGGCTCTGTGGCCTTAACTTTCAGCTCAAGTTACACCTTTAGGGTAAAACATTTGGATGCTGAGGAGGGCAGGCAGATGTCAACAGTAAGAGGGGGGAAAAATACATGTAAAGAATCATACCTAAGGAAAACAAACACAGCAGAATGTTTACAGCCAGCCCATTCCTGTGGCTGTGTCCTGAGGGCAATCTCAGTTGAGTTGTCTCATCTGTGGGGCTCCATAAAACACTCAGTGGAGCCAGGTGGAGCCATCCTACCTTTGGTCCCTCTGTAAACCTTAAATCAGCAGAGACCTCCATATCATTGACTCCACGGAAGGACATTTTTGTAGCCAACTCTCTCCCAGGTTTCAAAGAGCCAACTGAAACTATATAGTCTTTTTCTCCTCCCTTACTGCTGACTTCCTTTGAGATTTCCATTTTCACAGTGCCTGATGTTTTCATATCTTGAATTGTTCTAGCCAGAAATTTCACTTCTGTTGTTACCCTTCTACTCCAAACTGCCCTGATGTTCTTCTGTTCAAGACTTTGCCAAATCCAGTCATGTTAAAAGTCCAAATTTCAAGCTTAACTTGAGCTCAGTCATTGCTCTGGCTCCCAGTTTCAACTGAGCTTTAGTGTCCAGACAAGCTTTGTTGCATCTACCCAGGTCCTCACTGTAGCCAGAGTGAACTGAACCTTTACTTCTCCAGCTATATGCTGCAAAGCTCCTATATGGCCTCGAAGACCAATGCTTGGCCTCTGCTTGGTTCTGTCTCCTGTACTTTTTATTATGCCCTGACAGTTCTAAATGCTAGTTTAAAGCTAATCTCTTGTCAAAGTAGTATCTGGAACGTTTTGTCACGTGTTTGTTGTTAGGACTACAGTAGAATTTTCTCAGGCCTTGACTCCAAAGCAAAAGACTGCATGTGTTCCAACACAGCACAGAGTGCTCTAGATAATTTGAAGTTGCTGATGTGAATTCTTGTGAGGGAATTGTCAATGTGTGCATTAGATTTGCATTAGATCTTCAAGTGTTTTTAAAACAACTCTGACACATGTTTGAGGGTCTTTTGGTCTAGCTTTGGGTATGCTGTTTGTAGTTCAAATTGGGTGATAAACTTGGCTTCAGGTGAGTTAGGGAGATAGAAGCTTAAAGGTACAAGAGGGAAGTGGGTTTCAAATGTATTCCAAGTGCATCATCAAATAATGAAAATGAGTACTTGATGTGTGGCTCTGCAGCAACCTAAGGTGTCCTCTGACTCTTCATGCCAACAGGATAGACGAGAGTTGTGTGACAGATCTCTGGTCTTGGAGGCTTTAGGTGGGAACAGAAAGAACTAGATGGTTTTGAATGTTTATTCAAGTTCCATCCACTCCCTCACTTTCAGCCCTCCCATTATGTTCTTAAGATTCATTGAAATAAGGTTTTTCTGTTCTCTGACCTGGATGGCTCCATTCTCCCCATGTATCGCCATGTGCTAGCAAGAGCAACAGGGAGCAAGGTGTGGGTATTGCTCCTTGGGAGCTGCAGGCTTGCTGTATTGACTGGTCCTTGTGGGAGGAATGCCTGTATAGTATGGAGACTTTCTGTCACTGTCTTCTCACAGCTTTTGGGAATTCACTTCCCCTCTCCTTCCTACTTCATCCTTATTCCTTGTAAGTGAACTCAGGTGCAAATCATTCAGTCCCTACCTCCATCTCCAGATGGCCTGATGTGGGCTGCCTCTCCACAGCCAGTCTCTTGCTAGAGAGGAGGTTTAGCCTGTGGTGGAAAATGTCTCCTCACTGACCAGAGCAACACATACAAGGGCTCTTGCTGTGTTTTTGAAGATCTGCTAGGTAGTACTCACTTTGGCCTAAATTGCATGGAGGGTCAACTCAATCTAAGCTGAGAAAGAGGGTAGGGTGTGGAGTTACTCACCTAGGGCAAAACTAGGTTCAAGATGCTCACCTGAAAATGGAAACAAGGCTTCTGTGCTTTTTATTTTCTTTTGTGTTCTGTATGTTTGTTTACATGTCCTTGGGAGGGCACGGGGAGGCCCAGAAATGGAGGCATAGAGTGAAAAATTGCAGCAGTGGTACTTAGTGGATAGTCTTTGAAAATGAACTATACAAGGGTACGGGTGGGATGGGAGGGAAACTGGCGGGAGGGAGGGAAAGGGTGACATTGTCCAAAAGAAATGTATTCTTTGCCTGACTTATGTAACGGTAACCCTTCTGTATATCCCCTTGATAATAAAAAAGAAATTAATGTTAAAAAAAAAAGTTACCTGAGAATCTGGGGGGTGTGATTGCCTCCTCTATGGAAGAGCAGGGCTCTGCTACTTGGCTTCCTGCCTGCCCTCATTGAAGGACTGGCTAGGAAATCCCTAACCTGTATAAATCTACCTAAAAGCATTAACCTCTGGGTTCTAAATTCTTTAGAGGAAACAATAGGAGACATTTTGGAAAACTCAGTACATAGTATCAAAAGGGAGGGATTTCACTGTGGTATTTCTATACATAACTCTAGCATCTGAAATTCAGTTTGAATCTCCCTTGCTAACCTGAGTACAATTTGTTTATGACCTTTTTCCCTTTAATGAACCAAATTTATCATGTTCTCCCTCTCACCCTGCATTTTCTCCCACCCCTGCTGGCTATCCTCAAATAGTTCATTTAATCTTCCAGTCCTCTTTCAGATTCTAGATTTTGCAGAAGAGAAATTAGTTGTCTGATTTCACTTTAATATGTTACCTACTTTTTGGAAATGTTCCCTAGTCCTGACAGAAGTGGTTATTGCATCCTTCCTGGGGCTTCAGTAAACTTTTCACTTGAGCAGCCCACTGTGGAATTGTCTCATGAAAACAAGTGAAGCTCCCACACCTGCAGACAGTGCTACCCTGACTTGTGATTCCCTGAGGGTTAAGGAGCTGCCCCCCCCATCAGTTTCTTTTGAGTACCAGTGCACTTAGTTTAATAAGTCTACTTCTAAGAAGATGCTGCTGGCAATATCAAGACTGTCACACACTGGAGGAAGCACAGACTATTGAAGTTACTTACCTATCTTGTCACTCCATAGGCAGCTAACCATCTGAAGATGGACCCAGTGTGCATGATTTAGTAAAGTGCTAACTGGCTGGAGCTGACAAATCTGGAGATCTAAGCCTGTATTCTACACGGTTTTATTCAAAACCTCTTCTGCTACTACTAGGAGTGCCTCATTATTCCTGTCCCTGGATATTTCCTTTTACACATTGAGCTCCCATGAGTGGGAGTTTGCAAAAGCTTTTCCTGTATTCTCATGCACTGTGAAAGACTGCATGCTAGTGTGCCAAATCCAGGCAGTAGAGTCCTGCTTTGTCCTCTTCTGCTGGTATTTATGCTTCATCCCAGAGAAGGTCAGTCTTCTGCCCTCAGACCATTTGAGTACTTTTTTGGTTAGGCACTGGCTGTATGTTCTTGGTCCACTTTACATTAGAGGCCTGGAATGGGTTCAAAAGCCATTAGGTACAATCAGGATTCAAGCTTGGGTCTTCCACCTTCATATCCAAAACTGCTGTTCTTAACACACAGTAGGGATTAGGATTTACAAACCTTGGGTGTTCGTAGAATAGTAATTACCTTCCACTGAATAGAAGCCAGAGGGTTTTTTCTGGTCTTTGCTCATTGTTCTCATCAGCTCTGGCTCCCTTGCCTAGCCCTGGTGCTTGAAGAGCCTCTACTCCATACCTCGTGTGCTTAGGCTTAAGTCTTTAGTAGAACTAGATTCAGTCCTTATTCCCAAGTACTAAAGGGAATCATGAGGTTTCAGGGAGAAGGTCCTGAAACCTCTAAGAATCCCTTCGCCTCTGCCAGCCCCTGTCACCATAGCACCTGTCACCATAGCACACTACCCTGGGCTCCTTAAAGCCATTAGGGCTGCTTCAGACATTCTTTTCTTTTTTGCCCTCTCCATAGTCTGTATCTGTGAATCTGGATAGAGACCAAGCACCTTTCTAAAGCACAGAGCATGTAGAGACTCCGGGTGTGTGTCTGTTTCCATAGAGAGGAGGCCACGTAGCTGAACGTTTTATTTCTTATTTTCTTTTCCTCCTGAGAAGTTGGGTGGAGGGAACTGATCCCTAGGTGGGCCTACCGTGAAAGAACTCACAAATTTGTAGGCTTGTCAAGACTTGTGAGACAGAGAAGTCCTTCACAGTATTAACATTTCTTGAAGGAAGCAGGGAAATTTGCAAGGTTCAGGTGCCATCTTAATTTCCAGCCTTTTAAGCCTGATGCAGGCCAAAGGTCTGCTAAGCTTAGTATGCATTAAAAAAAATCTTTCCTAGCGGCTGTGAGTGTGGCTTAGTGGTTGAGTACTTGACTAGCAGGCATAAAGCCCTGTGTTTGATTTCCCACTACCACACAAATAGAAAAAGGCGGAACTGACTTGTGGATCAAGTGGTCGAGCACTAGCCTTAATCAGAGGCTCAGAGACACAGCCTAGGCCCTCAGTTCCAGCTCCAGTAGCAGCCAAAAATCTTTCCTAGTAGTCACAAAAGTGCTAAATCGGGCCAAAGCCAATATAGCTACCACAAGGACTGAAGGTGGTCCAGTACAATCTTGGCTGCTTGAACTAAAACATCCTCTCTACAGAAGGTCATGATGCTCCTATTAAGCAAAATTAAAACCCCGTGGATGCTACTAAACACATGTTTTGAGAACTTTGGTTAACAAGCCCTTCTCCTATCCTGCAACTTCTAGTTTGTCACACTGAAGACTAGAGCTGCAGCCTGGAACACAGGAAATTGAGGGGCACATTTCCCCCTTGCTAGCAGAATGGTGGCTGAGTTGTTTGTGGCCTGAACAGGGTCATCATCAAGGGACAGGTTCACAGGGAGCTCGAGCATTCAGTATTGTGCATGATACAGCTCTAGTAAAATAATGTCCAAGTCCCTGCCCCTGCCTCTAGGAATTCATAGGAGCCTATTACAGGGATCTGCAGGTGGAGTTTCACCTGTAAGAGTTTTCACAGCAAGATGCCAAGATGACACCAGTTAGCCTCAGTAGCCATTGTTCCCGGTCCATAAGTGGGAGCCTATACCCCTGTGTTGGGCCAAAGGTTCACTAAAGGAATGATTGTGGGATGGCACTCCATGGCGTTTCTATCTTCAGGGAGAAACAGAAGTTTTCAGCACCCATGGTGGCCATTTGAACATGCCTACAATGCTCAAACACAGCACCTTACAGTAAATGGCAACCTGAAAAATAGTCACAGGACCCTTTTGCATCAGTTTCAGTTTCTCTGACTTTAGACACTGGATGGGCTGATGCAGTACTGTGTGGCCAGAGGATGGTACAGATTCTATGGGGTGCTGTTGTCTCCATGCACCTTAAGATAGAGCCTAGTTCTGGGTGAGGAGCCTGGTTCAGGCTGCTTGTGCCAGTTCTGTACAGGGAAAACATAAGTCTTGTTCTCAGTTTTGTTTTCAAAATAGTGGTTTCAAAGGGGGCTTCTCAATTTGACATTGGAGACAGATGAATTCAGATGGTGGTTCTTGATCTATTAATATTGGGAGCATGGTATCTAATTTTTGGTTGTGGGCTATATTTGCAAATATTAGAAAAATACAATGAACTTTCTCAATTCAGAGAAACCTTTTCATAGAAGACATAACACCACACAGCTTTTGAATATACAATTGATACGTGTATATACCATCGTTTCTACTTACACATTCTCAAGTGGAAAATTAGCAAAGTGGGCAGTGCCCTTGCTTTCCTGCCTTGGGAGGTAAATTTCTATGAACAGCTTATAAAGATGAAACATATAGAAATGCTACAGAACCTAGTTTAGACATATATACATTGGCACCCAAGTGTATTGCTTAAAGGTTCCTGCTTTGGCCTGGTGTCTTGGGTCTTTAGGAAAACTGGACCTGCTTTGGGATAAAGGATTTGTATAATGTAAGGTTTTATCTTAAACTGGGTTTTCTAGATGAAGTTATGCCACACCCTAGATTGTTCAAGAAAAAACAGGGCTTGGTCCTATTTCAAGATTATTTGTGAACCCTTTGTCTTTATTTGAAAATCCACCTCAGGCACATTTTATCCTAATAAAATAGCCAATCATAAGCAGAGCAGATTGTAAACCTGAGCTCAACCTGAGCTCAACCAATCTGAGCAGAAGGGCAGCACCTGCTGCTGCAGTTAGGGACAAATATCAGGCAGAATTTTTGGCTAGCATGCACCCTTGTGTGTGGAAGTAAATTTTGCATGGCTGAGAATTTATTTTTGTGTCAATCCTTGTGACTGCAATGGTTCTTGGAGAATGTATTTGTAACACATGACAGAATAAGGAAGGCCTCTATCACATAGGTGATAGTACGCTAGACTAGGTTTTAGGTTGCAAAAGCTGCTTCACCTACATAAATATAATTAGCTCAGATAGAGGTCTGGTGGTAAAGGGGCTGTTGAAGACTACACAGAGGAGTCAGGATAACTTCAGCTGCCAGATCTGTAACCTTCCACTCTCAGGAAGTTCTAGTCTGTCCACAGGATCCTCCCAAATGTGAAGACAGAACATCTGTTCCAAGGGAAGAGATAGGAGCTTCTAAGTGCTTCCTCTGCATTTCACTGCTGTTTTACCTCCTGACCACCAGGTGGTACCAAAGGGCTCCCTTCAGCTAGAGGCCAAACAGCAAGGAAGGAAAGGGCTAAGGGCTCTGAAGGACTGTTTTGGATGGGTTTGAGAAGGACAGTAGGGAGGCTTGATTTGTTTTGCTTTTCCTTCCCTTCCTGTAGGAGACTCTTTATCGTGTGTGAACTACCATATTCCACTTACTAAGCTCAGATCATTTAGAAACACAGGTGACTCCTGACTCCTGGCTAATGAGTAGAGCAGTCTACTCACAGGAACCTGGGCACATCACTCGGGCCACTCTTTGCCCCGAGTCTGGTGGGGTGCACTAAGCAGATAAACTGTCCACTCGGTGTAGTTAAGAAGTTTGTGTTGTGGGTTAGTTGTGACCTTAAGAACAATTCTCTCTTTGAGAGTTTTAGGTAGTATAAATTCAAAGTTTGGCTTAAGAACTACTATTTAAAAACCTGAGTGGGTAAAATATATGCAGAACTAAGAAAATTACATTCTTCCAAAACAAAACCGCAAAGAACCAATTGCCCCCTCAAAAAGTGGGCTAAAGCCTTAAAAAGAGACTTCTCTGATGAAGAAATGAGAATGGCCAAGAGACATAAGAAAAGTGCTCTACATCACTGGCCATAAAAGAAATGCAAATCAAAACAACATTGAGATTCCATCTCACCCCAGTAAGACTGTCCTATATCAAGAAAACTAACAATGACAAATGTTGGAGGGGATGTGGCCAAAAGGGAAGCCTACTTCATTGTTGGTGGGAATGTAAACTGGTTCAGCCACTCTGGCAAGCAGTATGGAGATTCCTCAGGAGGCTAAGCATAGAGCTCCCCTATGACCCAGCAGCCCCACATTTCCAGCACAACAATGTTCATCGCAGCACAATTTGTCATAGCTAGAATTTGGAACCAACCCAGATGCCCCTCAGTAGACGAATGGATCAGGAAAATGTGGTACATATACACAATGGAATTTTATGCCTCTATCAGAAAGAATGTCATTGCCCCATTTGTAAGGAAATGGAAGGACTTGGAAAAAATTATACTAAGTAAGCCAGACCCAAAGAAACATGGACTCTAAGGTCTCCCTCATAGGGAATAATTAGCACAGGTTTAGGCTAGTCACAGCAGAGAATCACAAGAGCCCAATAGCCTATACCCTTATGAACACAAAAGATGATGCTAAGTGAAATGAACTCCGTGTTATGGAAACGACTGTTATATCACTGTTGCAATTACTTTCAACTTGCGATGTGAAGCTGTAGCTTCTATTGTTGGTGATCCTCTTGTAACCCCTTTATGTGGCTGCACCTGCACTACCTCTGTATCTTATCTGAGTACATTGGAAACCGTGTATACAGGTATTAGAACTAGGAAACTGAAAGGGAATACCAAAATCGAGAGAGACAGGGTAAAAAAGACAAATGATTACAAAAGCAATACTTCCAAAACTGTTTAGTGTAAATCTACTGAACTCATGGGAGGAAACGGAAAGGGGGAGGGGCAGGGGGAGGGGGAAATGAGGGAGGAGGTAACAAATAGTACAAGAAATGTATCCAATGCCTAACATATGAAGCTGTAACCACTCTGTATATCAGTTTGACAATAAATATTTTTAAACAGAATGTAAAAGCAAAACATTTTAAAAAAAACCTCAGTGGGGCAAAGGCAAATGTAAATTAAGGGAAGTGAGGATGCAATGCTACAGAATACACTCTGAAGGTGCTTGCCATGCACCTCGATCATATCTCCCAGCACCTGACCTTGATTTCCTTGGAGAAAACTCCTTCCCAGCCAGCTTGACAGAGAACTTGTCCTTCTCCATTGGTATCCACTCGATCGGGTTTCTTCTGCTGGTCTGGGTTGTCTCTCCTCAAAGGTCCATCCTTGTAGACCACATAGGCACCAAAGCATGTCTGGCTAGGCGCAATATTTTGCTGTACTTGACTCTTCACTAAATTCCAAGGCTACATAATCCTACCCAGGAAAAGCTCAGGCAACAAGCTGGAAGGGTGGGACTCCCGGGATGTCACCTCTGTTTGCACTGCTGGGCAGAATTGGCAGGAAGAGGAGCAAGGAGATGAACTGATCGAAGCAGCAGTGGAAGGTGGAGGTGCTTTGCAATGAATTGAGACTTCCATCCTGTTTATTCATACCCTTAACCACTTTTGCCAGTGTGAAAACTTGGGTTCTCTAGTTAGGAGACTCTCACCCCACTATGACTGTATCCTAGGGAATCGTATGAAAACCCCAAACCACTCAAACAGCTGAATCCCAGCAAATCATCTTGGCTCATAAGGAACTGGCTCTATTTCTGGCAACTTCACTTCAATGGATTGTAGTCCTTAAATGGGAAAATGTTTGTCTGCTTACCTTCTTGTCTCAGAGTTACCCGAGACTCTCCAGTCTTGTCTATAAAAGTTTTTGGAAAACACTATCTTGATCTAGAATGTCTTAGTAGTTTGGGAGACTGACATACCTGCATATTTCCCTCATTATGAAGCTCGTGCTCAAGAAGGCTATGACAACATTCTGCACCCTGGCTAAGAGGAGTTGGCTGTCATAGTTGATGGGATAGGTATCCCTGGTGACTGCGACTGAAATGCTGTACCATGGTATTTTCAGGACACCATCCTGGGGGTAGGCTATTGGTATACCACACTGTAGGTGTCAGGACTTTTGTGTCCTTGAATTTGTCCTTTACAATTAAATAATCCTTATGGCTATTGTCACTAAATCTCAGTTCTGTACAATTTCATAGGCATCTCTGAATTCACTCTTAAGATGTATAATCCTGACCTGAGGCCTCATGGTTAAATACTTCTATCCTGTCTGTATTCTTTCTAGTAATATTGCAGACTAGATCTGCTAAAAGCTGTGCACTTGTGGATTCAGAATCTAAGCTTCAGAAGTATATTCCTCCCAGTGGACAGATATAAGCTGTAAGTGATGGAAAGGTTACCCCTGAAGGAATGGTCTCTATGAAAGCCATCTTGCTTCTAGAGCAAAAATTGTTGAAGAATCAAAATTTCATTGGAAACTGAAGGTGGATATTGTCTGATCCTTGAGTGGTCGAGAACACCAGGGACGTTCAGGATATTGATCAAAAGGATCCATCTTCCGTGAGAGTGAATGTGGGCATATGACCAGAAAGGACAGGCTCCATCAGGTTTGTGTTTCTACATAAAACTCCTATAAATGGATTACAGGTTTTGCTCATGGTATCTTAAGTGTCTACAGACTTGGCCTCGTTGAAGAAAGAGCTGGTGAATCCAGAGAAGTTGATTTGTAAGTTAGATATTGCTTGCTCTCCTTGAGCAAGTAAGTGATGTGGGCTGTCCTGAAATAGACCCACTGTCCTGGACTTGAGCATGAGGGATGAGAGTGAACCCATGAGATTCATCCACAGATGCATCAATTTCTGTGGAGACAAATGGGTTTAGGCGTTCTTAAGGTCCGGGTGTTCTGTGCTTGCTGTGCTGCTTTATTCATCTCATCGAGCTGGTGAGCAGGTTCTATTTCCATTCTCTAATTAGAAATGGTAGGCGACCGCATACCGTAGGAATGGGATAGGTCAAGCTGGAAAGCAGAGTAGTTATTCACGAAACTGGCGTGGAGAAACACGGTATCTAGACCTTCACTTGATCTAGGAAATAACGTGGGTGGTTTGGGAGACTGCTGACAAAGTTGAAACAGAATCACCCCTAAATCCATCAAAGATGAAAATCAACCTACTTGTGTGTTATGAACACCTCTGTTCCTCTGGTTTGTACTAGAATTTTTTGCTTCCTTTTTATACTCAGAAAAGTAGGGGCAAGAAGCCAGAGAATGCAGCTGGATATCTTAACTCATTTTTCCAGAGTCTTTTAACTAGACAGATATTGGGGTAACTTCCAGGACTTGTTTAGCATTTTCCTTTCACTTTCTTCCTGTTGGGGGTTTGGTGACTGGCAGACGTGGGATATTGCTGTAGGGCACTGAGTAGTATGTATGAAACTTCTTACCTGAAGACTATTGCTACCTAACAATGTGGCTCATCTGACCTCAGAGTCAGGTGACCTTCATCCATTTAGCCCAAGATTTGTTTTGGGAATTGTATTGAGTGAAAACCTGCTACGGCATTTTCAGGACACTACCAAGTGTGTACACAAGGCCGGGAATATGGCCTAGTGCTTGCCTCATATACATGAAGCACTGGGTTCAATTCAGCAGCACCACATATACAGAAAATGGCCAGAAGTGCTGCTGTGGCTCAAGTGGCAGAGTGCTAGCCTGGAGCAAAAAGAAGCCAGGGACAGTGTTCTGGCCCCGAGTCCAAGGCCCAGGACTGGCAAAAAAAAAAAAAGAATATTACAGATATTGCAGACTTTCCAAGTGTGTACAGATTGCAAAGTAGGCCTGCAGGATTCTAAGGTAAGGACCCAGGAATACCTTAGTAATCCCAGATGCAGCAAGTTTTCCCACACTTAGCTATTGAAGGCAACGTATGTGCAATCTGGGGTTCTTGGAACTACTGAAGAATAGAATCTGACTTCATACTACTAAAGTTCTTATCTCTTCTGGTCTGCTTATTTTTGGAGGAAATGCCAAGTAAGCAGAGCAAGGTACATTTTGCAGAACCATAGGGTGGCATCATGAGAGTTGACATGTAGGCACAGGTTGAGTACAGTGTTCCTCAAGTGGTTTGCAAGATGTTGAAATATGGCCACTCTCCAGTGGGAAATAAACACCATCACACTTCCTGTTAAATTCTCATATGTTTGAATTATAGGAAGTAGCATTGCTCAGCAGAGGCCAGGGTGTTGAGCAAAACTTGGCAGGAATAGGTGCACTAGATTATTCCCTCAGCTGTGGGATGGTTCAGCCCCTAAGGTAGTAATTGCCTCTTGTCTACCTTTGGCATGCAATCTGAGAAATCTAGGTGGTATTACATGTGCACTTGTGCATCCTACAAAGGCTTCAGGAGCTTAAAACTTGTTTATTGCCATCTAGGTTTTACATACTGACTCATGTCATGAAGTGACAGGGAGGGGGGGTGTTCTCTTGTGCGTTGTTGACCATTCCTACTAGACCACATTCCCTGACTGTGAGAGGACAAGAAATGTCTGCTGCCATTGTCATAATTGAGAGCCATTTTGATCTTGTTTGAGCTAAGCTCCCACTAATGCCTAATAATCTTGCAGCTACTTTCTCACAGTGCCATAGGGATGGAGTGCTGGATGCTTGTACATTCTTCTCTCAGAGTTGAGAGGTGGATACTTTAGAATACAGCTCTTGAAATTTCTCCTGAAGGAATCCCTTCCTCAAATTTTAGGTGCTAGCCCAGGGATATCATTGGCATGGTGACTGTACAGGAATCTTGTCACAAAACTCACAGCTCAGGGTCACAATGATAAACAACTTGGGCACATTTCCATATGAATGTCTTACTCTTGGATCTGAATCTGACTCATATTTTGGTCCTCTTGAGACTCACTTTGTGTCTTCACTAGAATGAGACAGTAGTAGATCTGTTGATACCTGCACTGGCCTAGATCACTGTGGATGACATGAAGGGTACCCTTGAACTGTGTTTCCTTGAGCTCTGATGAGGCTCTTTGTTCTCCAGTGGCCCCAGGAGGTCTGGTGGTTGAAAGTCAACAACCAACTGTTTCTTTTATACAAGACCTATAGATCAGATCTTAGATGGTAGCAGAAAACAATTTTCCTTAGAGAAGAGCAATTTTGTGGACACACTCAGTGATAGTCCCTTCATCTTCTAGCTCTGTGGATAAGATTTTATGGGGAATAGAGGGTATGTTCATATCACATGTAATATCAAGCTATCTACAGGCCAGTGGGTGTATAGTATATCTGTTCAGTTAGCCTCACTTCTTGTTCACTACCTATACTCTCCCTGGTTATAAGAAATGGATTTTTGTCAGCTTGGAACTTGACACCTTCAGCTCTCTTTGTTCTCCAGAGTATGGCAGAAGCTCTTCAGAATTTGTGGTTCTCAGCTAAGAGGTGTTAGAAGCTGAGCAAGCCTTTCTTCTGTGCTGTTCACTCCTGGCATGAGTTTCTTCAGGAGGATAAGGGATTGCCAGGATTGAGGCTGCTACTGCAGGTCACCTCTCCTGGTGAGCTGATGGGGCATTTTGTGTCTGTTAAAACCTAGGTCCATGTTTATCCTTGGTGGCAGTGGTGAGATGACTCAAGGATGTAAGTATTGGGTCAGAAGGGAAGAAGCCAAATCCATCTTCACCTGTTCTTAGGTTTGAATGTGAAATGTCTCCCCACAGGTTCACATGTTATATATTTGGCTCCAAGGTGGTGGTGCTATCTTGGGAATTCTGGACATTTTTGGTGTGGGAAAGGGGTAACTGGGGGTGGGTGGGGGGGCCCTATTTCTCAGGTGTCATGATGGGAGGTGCTGGCTTTTCCATGCTAGTTGGTGCTTGTTGACATTTTGTATCTATTGGGTATTTCTATTAGTCATAGGTATGTAAAATTCATGAGGTAAAAGTAGATCAGTTGCCCTAAGTGATGCTGTCATAACTTCCACACCTGTTGCAGTACAGCCACATCATAGTACTTTAGTTGAGAATTGCAGCCAATGGTCAGAATTGATAAGATAGCAGTCATGTGGAATCAGCAGCGGCAACTCCTCACACAGAAATGATATGACTCAGTGGCATTTTTGATGGTGACCCACATGCAGGAAAAGAATTGCCTTGTCATTTACAAGTGAAGGGGGAGTCCCTTGTCCAGCCTTCCTAATTGCCTAGATACATGCCATTAAAGGCAAAAATGCATGGTCCACAGGGGTTTTAATGGGAAATTTTGAGAATAGAAAAATCTCTGTTCTCGTGGGTATCAACAGTTGGGTTCGTTCTTGTTCATCTTTGCTTCAGGGTTTTTTTCAAAGTCTAGACAGATCCTAGAGGTACTGCAAGATTTGTAAAATGTGTAGATTCTCTCCTGAAAGCAGATTCTTGTGTAAGGCTAATACTATTGACATTTAGAAGTGGCTAACTTCTCTGTGCAGTTCTGTGTACAAACGAATATCAGAATGCCAGACTGAATGCTTTTAGCATCCATCTGTGCAGGGTGTGGCCATGGACACATTCCTACCTATTGCAAAGTTTGGTGGGAGACCAATGGAAGCTAGCAGAGTTCTTGCTTTTGAATCATTTCTTCACAGGACAGCTAATAGCAAAAGGCTTTATGATGGAATAAGTTTTCTATTGATTCCAGAAACTGGATAGTTTGGTTTTGTTTTCTGTTGAAAAACACAGCTTTTTTCCTAAGAGAGCAGGATCTCCAACTTGGTGAATGCTTTCTTTAAAATGTTAGTAATTCTCATTATCTTGGATTGTGTTTTAGAAGCTCCTTTACCTGTTTTGTCAAACAAGTTTGCATATAAATGATCATGTCTCCATGTCTCTTTGCTCAGTACTGATGTTGGTTCCAAGGGCTTGGTATATGGCCTTTTGACAGAGTGCTTGCCTCTTATACATGAAGCTCTGGGTTCGATTCCTCAGCAATACATGATAGAAAACACCAGAAGTGGCACTGTGGATCAAGAATTAGAGTGCTAGCCTTGAGCAAAAAGATGCTGGGGGCAGTGCTCAAACCCTGTGCAAGCCCCAGGATGGACCAAAAAAAAAGTTTCAGGTATCTACTGTACTTGTCACACAAGCTGGGTGTCTTACAGCTCAGGATAAAATGCGAATAACCAAGATCACCTCATGTGGGGCATTATCTGTGTTGTCAGATGTGTGCTGAGTGACAGACAAAAGTGTATCCCAGCGATACCTCACTATTTTTGAGTCCTGAGTGGTCGGCTTAAGGAAGTAAACTCAATGCAGGCCTCACATGGCCTAATTGTAGGTCTTACGATGGTGGTCATGTGGATTTGGGCTGGCAGCAGATTCAGAATTTCTTGATGGATTTTGAGGGTTACTTGGAAAGGGCAGGCTGGGACTCTTGGGGAAGAGGTAGAATCTGTCCACAGGCAGGTCTTCAGGCGAGACTCATCTCTGCTTTTTAGGACCCTCAACTGCTAGAATTGGGCTCCTCAATCCTAAAATCTCCCCACAAAATCAACAGACACTGATCAGTTCTTCAAGTACTAATTACCTGGATTGATCATCACATATTAGAAATATGGTGAGCTCCTTTAGTGAGGAACCTGATCTGTTTTACTATGTGACTCTTCTGTATAGCCACATTTGTAACTTTCCAGGTATTTTATTTACCAGAGCACTGTGACCAGAGCAAGGTTAAAAATCCCAGTAGATCCGCACTCTGACCTCATATAGCCGCTTCTTATCGAACTTGCACAGAATGAATTAGGTTCTGGTATGAGGCAGTATCCAAGTATGTGTATGGTATATCCTACCAGCAGTCCTCTGGATTATTCTGTATTGTTATAGCCAATGCCATTTCTAGAGGTGTCTGTGGATCTAAAACTGGATGAATCGATAGTCAAGCGGTAGATATTTTACTTCTCTGGCAATTCCATGGAATCTTTATTTTATATGATCACTAGTTAAGTCTATGTCTTTGGCGGTTAATGGTATATGGCATTGGTACTTACTTCCCTTGGTTCTGAAATTACTCACATGGTAGAGATACCGTGAAGCTTATGTGCCTCCCTGGTGATCATATCTGGTTTGGAGGCCTCAGCCAGTTTTCTGTACCCTCCACACATCTGTGGTGGTCTGAAGAAGTTTGCTGTTGACTCTAGGAAGACTGTTAAGAAGAGTTAAGACTGTTAAGAGTACTGGGATCATCTCTCTTTAAAGATGAAGACTGGCCAGGAGTGAGCCCTGGGCAAGTGTGAATATAGATCCAAGCACCGAGCTTATTGAAATCATTTTTGAAGCATTGGTGAAATCCAAAGGGCTTAAAAATTCTACTTGATGACTGTGGGTTTTGTTGGTGTTCTCCTGTACCTGTGCCTGACCCCATTGACCAGCCACATCTCCCAGAAGACAGCGGACTATAGAATTTCCCATCCTGGTCTTAGCGCAAAACCCATGTTGGCTCCATTTGGCCTTGGTGACGTGGACTTCTATTCTACATGTATGAAATCTGGGATGATCCTATTTTTTTGCACTTCTCCAGGAAATGTTGACTTGAAAAATATTTTGTAGTTTGCCCAATAGCCATACTTTGTCCTGGTGGCTCCAGCCCTGAGATAGAAACAGTGAAGCTTGCTAGATCTTGTTTGTTTTTCCTTTAGAAATGTCTGTAAGTTGAAGTACTGCTTCATATTTGGCCAGGAAACTCATTGCAGGCTAGCCTTGATAAGGGAGAGTGTGGCAATATCGGTGTTGCTAGTTATTAGGGAATACTGCTCAACATATTGTGCTCCCAGTACATAGGGAGAAGTTGAATTATCCAAAAATGGGATAAAGACTTTCTCAGGAATGGGACCAGGGCAGTCCATCTATATTCAGGCAGTCTCTGTAGATGTGGGAATTTCTGATTTTACTTAAGGTTTGTCTTCTTGTTATTGGCATCATGAAAGCTTCCCTCTGTCCAAAATAACTTCTTAATGAAGTTCTCATCCTGTGACTGGGAAGAATAGATCATTGTAGCTGTAGGATACATGTGGGGGGGGGGGATGGGAGGGGAAAGATGTGTGTCTGAGCTGGCCATGATGTCAGGTTAGGTGTAGGTCATGTAGATGATAAAATCTGGACTGTTAAAATTCCTTTTCAATGGTCAGCCTGGGAGATGCCCAGTGCATGCTAGGTTGGCATAGCCTAGTTGGGACCTGTGTCTACGTGCTTGGAGGTATTTCTGGAAGGCTGAAGATCTCTTCTGTCTCAGGAAGGTTGGCCCAAGTGTACACCCGCAGTCTGCTCAGCTGCATTAAATAATAATAGAGGTGCTGAGTGCACGTTGCCTTATCATCCTCATCTTCTTGACAGGTCATTTTTACTTGTACCTGCTCTGTGAGGACCACCACATACCAACTGACATCTGCTAACTTTCCTTCATTCCTTGGGTCCCTCTGTTGGGCAGCACTTCTGCTGGTTTAAGTTGCTTATTTGGTAGGTAACACAGACATTTATGAGAGGTCATCCATAGTCTTCGCAAAGTTATACCTATGAGGGCTGGGAATATGGCCTAGTGGCAACAGTGCTAGCCTCCTACACAGGAAGCTCTCTGTTCACTTCCCCAGCACCACATATATGGAAAACAGCCAGAAGAGGTGCTGTGGCTCAGGTGGCAGAGTGCTAGTCTTGAGCAGCAAGAAGCCAGGGATGGTGCTCAGGCCCTGAGTCCAAGGCCCAGCACTGGCCAAAAAAAAAAAAAAAAAAGTTGAGACTTTACCTACCCGGTGCCCCCTAACATGGAGCACATGATTACCACATGCCCCAGGGAGTTACCTAATTTGACTTTATTCCTTTATGTAGACCAATAACTATTGCTGATCTCCTAGAAAAATAAGGCTCTTTTTTCCCAATGGTGGTACATCCATCTACTACCAGGACTCTTGGGCATTAGAGTGGAACCTCTAATCTTGTGTGATGCCAATCATATCTCATTGGATAACTGAGGGTCAGGATAAAGAAGACCTAACCTAATTTTCCTAAGTCCCAGGGCATGTATTCTAGTTTATTGGGAAAGAACTCTTGTCTTTTAGCTTGATAGTAGATGTTATATCTGAACTTTATGTGAAGGGGACATTGCCATCTGATTCTGCTTAGGTGGCTTCTCTTCTTCTGTAGATAGTGACTGCAGCCCATACTGATGAGTGAAGTTCACTTTGGGCACCAGGAGTTGTTGAATGATGCTGGGTCACAACATTTTCAGGACACCTGGATGCACTCTAGTGGTTAAAGGAATAGTAAGTAGTTCTACACATCTCAAAAGACATACTTGGACTGTCATTATTGGAGATTGTTTATGGGTAGTAGGGACTTGACAAGGCTGAGAATTTGCAAGTTTCTTTGTGCTGAAGCTGAACTACTTAGGATGGCTTCTGAGAGAAGGTTGTCATTAGCAGCAAGTTCAGACTGACAGTTACACGATGGACGTAATGGACCACACGTCAGTGCACCAAGCTATCGTGTTCTATGGAAAACAAGGGAGTCCTTTGTAAATGGTCTTGGATTAGAGTGTGAAAGTAGATTATTTATAGAATAATAAATGGGAGATGGCTGTGTGTTTCCTATTCCAGTTACTGTTCCTATTCACAGTTCCTATTCACTTTCCTATTCACAGTTACTGTAAATTTGGTTCATTGGTCTGTTCAGAATCTTACCTAGTAACGTGATCCTGACAATATTTGGCTAATGAATATTTCTTGCAGTGGCTTCATAGCACTGATTCCTCAGAGCACTGGCATTACTTTGTCTCTTGGGATCCATCCTCTTAATTCTGTCTTCAGTCACACTTAGGATTTTAGAGACTTGGCTGGCACATGAAAGAACTAGATGATTTGACATGAGGACTCAGTTCATCTATGGTGTTTTTACATGCTTGGAGGGAGGTATGCTGTTCTTTAAAGGCCAGAGGACATTTAGTTCCTCTGTTTTTGCCCCTCAATTTCTTTGCTTTACACAGAATTGATTCCTTGTTTTATATTGAATTGAAAAGTTGAAGGCTTATGAGCAGACAAGGAATTGAGAAGGGGTTGGCTGGCAGACTTGACTTACTTTACTCTGAAATTCTTACATGGTGGAAGTCATCCAGTTTGTTTTTATATCTAGTCTTTCCTAATTCTCTTTAGTCCAAGAAGTGGCTGTTGGCAATCTATCCTGTTTGAGTTTTAGGAAAGCTAACAGCTTCCTGATTCCATGCAATTGGATGACCTGCCCTCAAGGGTCTAGTGACCTCAGCTCAAATGAAGATTTCTAGTTGCTGGTGGCAGCCTGACTCTTGTATTTTCCGGACTCCATCAAGTGTGTATTCTGTAATGTCAGCATCTTGAAATTATTCTCTATAAAGCTAGAGAATACTTTCACTTGTGAATTGCCATTGAAGTGGTACTCCTCAATTTCCTGAATGCTTTTAACTATGAAAGACATGGGAGTTCTCACTGTTAAGAAGCTCTTGAGCCAAGAAGTCCTGCTGATTTGTGTACAAAATGTACAGGTTTGCATAGAAAAAGCACTTGGTGAGCACTGCAGAACTTGCATTCCTGGGGTCTGAGTCTTGTCCTAACACTTAGGTTTAGCCCAAGTGGAAAGCATGAATGGAGCATGGTCCCTCATCATACCTCACAAGACATTTGGTCACTGCATTGTACACATTCCTGGAAGAACACAGAAGAACACTAAGCTCTCACAATTACGTGTAGTGTCCAGAAAACAGCAGTCTATTATAGCTGAGTGAACTGTTGAATAGCATTTCAAGGAAAATGGGCAAATGTTAGCTTATCTCTCAACCCCAAAGGAATAAGCTTCAGAAAAGTGAGTGGGATTGTGTGATCTTTGTGAACTCCTTTGGTGCCTACTATTGATGCAAAGTAGCCCTGCTTTAAGGAAACAAAAAGATGTTTGCTCTGAATGGCCATGGCCTAGCAGCACATTCAAGTTAGGAATGGCAGTCTTCCTTGGCGGTGGTTACTTGAGCTTTTATAGTAAAAAAAAAAAAAGAAAAAAAGAAAAGAAAAATGCAAGAAAGTAGGTGCAGACTCCAGGGAGGATTCTGATAATGGTCTTTACAAGGCACAGCCTATCAGATGTACAGATGATGTCTTCATAGGGTGAAGGAATCTTTTAACTAAGTTGGAAGTTCTTCAGTAGAGATGGGGCTTTTCTTCAGAGAGCTCCGCTTACAATACCATCTCAACTTGAAGGCATTGCCTCTGGCCCTATGTAGCAAAGATTTCAGAGTATTTAGCCTTTCTGTGCAAAAACTGAAAGCTGTGCCAGGACGCGTCTACCTACCTCTTCAGTCCTTCTTTCTTCTGCTGGATGTCCCTTTACCACTGGAACCTGTTCTAAGCACTGTAGTGTTTTAATTAGCATCTCCTGGATAATGGAGGTATATTCCCTTGTGACCAAAACATGTCTGCAGATATGGTGGAGGGGGAGGCGTGGGCCAAGAATTTGAGTGAGCTTCTTCTGGAGCCACTCTGTGGCAAGACATGCCACAGCCCTCCTGTGGTATGCTGCATGGGGTGCTAGGACGTATGATTTTCCTCCATAAGTTTAGGAAGGTGGGAACAGAGAATATTCTAGAGATTGTGTGTCAGTTTCTCCAATGAAGTCAAACCCCCTTGGAATACTTTCTCTAGTTGGGCCTGGGACTTAACTTTCCTGTTCTGTTTTCTCCATCACTGTTAATTCTTGTGGAACTTGTGACTCAGTGTTTTCCAGGCTGGGACATGCACAAAATCACCTACTGGGGGCTGAATGCCATGGTGATCATATCCTTGTGTGGGCTCATTTTGCTCATATCTAGATCCTTTTGGCAGATGATAAGAGACATTGTACCTTGTTGATGTCTCTTGTCTGAATCAAAGTGACATGAGAAATTTGGCCAAGTCAGCTTCACAAGTCTAACTCTTACAGATTCATGGTGGTACTGCTGCATTGTGACAGAAAAGCAAACATCAGGCAACTTGCTTCCGAGAACTGTCAGATGTTTTGGGGGCTTCTTATCCACATATCTCATCCTGGTTCTGGGGGTCATACCTTACTGGAAAGGGCTTAATTATTATAATAGCTGATATGATACTCTTCCCCACCCCCTTACCTCAGCAAGTTACCTGTGGCCTGAATTCCCCCTATGGCAGCGCTTATTTGGATGTCAGATATGAGAATGAACCATTAAGTTCAAATGTTACTAAGAGTCCCCGTTGGGTAGAGATGTCTTAATACCTGTGCTTCATTGTTAGAAGGATGGAGCACATGTTCTTAGCTTGTTTTATGCCTCCAAGTGTTCCTTGAATGTTTTGGTCTGAAGTCCATCCTATCTCTCACCAGAACAGGCTACCATGGCTGCTGATAACAGAAATAGGTAACCAACAGGTTGTGTGTATGTGTGAGCTTGGCTGCATTTGTTGTAGGTTCCTGGATTAAACTGATAGGACACATCTTTCTAGGGAAGAATTTGACAATATCCTATAACTTGCAGAACATGCCATGAATGAAAGCAGCCCCTTGAAGGTTGAGATTCCATGCTCAGTTTTTGCTCTCTTCCTGGTTGATTGCTATTGAGCCAAAACATCTTTGTGTGCTAGACTCTCTATATTTGCTGTGCTACTTTGATGGAGAATGTTTTTTGCAGGTGTATGTGATGTTTTTATATTAATGCTGCTGTGTGCCTCTTGAGTTTCCTATCACAGGATTAGAGCTTTGCCTGCTATTCAGGTTGTGTTCCTTCCTATATCTGTTTACTTGTGCTCCAATGCATCCAAACAGATCATGACTCATCCTTAATACAAATCTGGGTTTCCAGGACCAAGAATGCCTTTAGGGGCCATCCTTTCCCCACTGCTGGGCAAAGAAGCTCATGCGACTTGACATTGTAGTGGGACTGGAAGAGATCTTGAAAAACAAAATAGGCAACAACAGCTGAAGGATGGAGGACAATTGATGTTAGAAACTGAGGAGATTTAGTTCTGGATTTTTCTGAGACTTGATACTCTCCCACATGGAAAGTAAAGACTTGGTCAGGCTTGAGGTTGTTCTGAAAATAGCTTCCAGTGAAGGCATAGGGCCTTTAGTGTCTTCCACACTGATCTCTGACTATTACTGTTAGTAGGTGTATGATTTACTACATGGTAGGAGTCAATTGTAGCTCCTGGATCTGGCCCATTCAGATCAGCTTGGCATAAAAGGGTTTGAACATTAGCAGAATGGAAAGGACATTGTCACCTGAATTTATGTAGATGACTCTTTTGCAACAAGCAATGATCTTGTGATGTTGGAGCAACGTTGGCCAATTGAGGAGGCCATATCATCTGTAATATCCAGCAGGTCTAAAGGGTTTTCAGGATGGCAGTCATAGGCAGGCATAAAAATGTTTCCTTCTGCCAAGTTACCGAGATCCAGTACTGCATTAGATGTTCTCTTGCATGAAAGAGAATGTCCCAATTACAGTGGAGCACAGTGAAGACTGAAAAGGTAGCCTGGTCTGCTGAAGCTTAGAATTTGAGTTGCCCTTAAAGAAGCCATAGTTGGAAGTGGCTGTGTAGCTGAAAGGGTTAGAGTGCTAGCTTTGAGCAAAAAGAGCTCAGGGACAGTGCCCAGGCCCTGAGTACAAGTCCTCAAAGAGGCTTAGTCAGTACTGGTCTACATCTATGTGTGGGAGGGTATCAATAAACCCAAATCTCAGCACAGAAAGGTCACCTGGTGGGGATCACAGAGCTTGGATCTAGCTCAGGATAGGCAGACTTAACTCCCCCACCAGGGTCCAGAAGCCACTGCCAACCTTCCTTGTGGCTGGTTCCATCATCTGGAACCCAAAACATGTTTAAGCCCAAGCATGAGGGAAATAGCTCTGCCTTTTTACCTAGCTTCTTTTCGTTTCCTCCTGCTATCTGTACTCTAGTGTTTGGGGATAGATTTAAACTAGGGAAGCTATTACTGGTTAAACAGTGGAGACAAGAGGGTATCGCCTTCTTGTGTCCTCTGGTCATGCTCTTGCAAAATCTTCATACAATTGATAGTTGCTAAGAGTTTCCAATCTTATACACTGGTGTGGCTGACAGAGCCCAGGGAATAACTTATGGCTGTGTGGTCACCTGAGGCTTCGTGCTTAAGCACTTCCCCTCTTCCAGGGTCGGGCTATGCTAAGGTGATTTTCACCCAAAGTTTATAGAAGACTTAATATGTGGTACATCTCAGTAACTGTGTTCTTTTTTTAAAGTTTTTTATTGTCAAACTGATGTACAGAGAGGTTACAGTTTCATACGTTAGGCATTGGATACATTTCTTGTACTGTTACCTCCTCCCTCATTCCCCCATCCCCCCTCCCCTTTTCCCCCCATGAGTTGTTCAGTTGATTCACACCAAACAGTTTTGCAAGTATTGCTTTTGTAGTCATTTGTCTTTTTACCCTGTTTCTCTCGATTTTGGTATTCCCTTTCAGTTTCCTAGTTCTAATATCTGAGTACATTGGAAACAGTGTATACTGGTAAGATACAGAGATAGTGCAGGTACAATCACAGGAAGGGAATAGAAGAAGGAACTGTGTTATGTCTTTTGCTTTTTTTCCAATGGGACATTTCATAGTGACATATACAATACTTCCTTCCCCCACCCCACCCCAGAGACTGATAGGTGGTCCAACCTTGACATCTCACAGAATCTTTAGAGCTAAAATAATTGCTCTGCATTGAGCTCACATTGGTAGATACCTGCATCTATGCTACTACTAGAAAGAATGAACTTAGGTAAGGATGTCTGAGGATATACCTAGAAGCAAAGCAAAACTGAAGACTATCTGCACATGACCTTGCAGCAGCAGGGTGAATACCATGTCCTTTCTTGAGAAAGGGATCTGGGTGATATCTCCAAGTGCTACAGACCCGTATCAGGATTTGCTCAGTTGCTGTCCTCACCATCGTAGCACTCTGTGGTTCCCTCACTTGCTGATCTTCATATCTGTTCTCTTCCCTTTCTACATCTAGCATTGATAACCGAGTCTACCAGTGTTAAGCAATGCCAGTAGTGACATAACCATCACAAATGCTGGCCGTGAATATCTGCTGACCTTCTTCTGCTCTTCTTTAAAGGGAAGAAAATCTAAATAGGGAGGTATTTTTCCTAGAGTGTTAGGGTAAGGTTACTTTTTAGAACATTTTCTTCAAATTGAATAGACTACCATTTCTAAATCTATATTACTAATCTTGGTGGTCTGTAAAAAACAGTTACATTCTGGATTTTAAGTATGGAGGATGTCATGAATCCTTGGCTCATAGCTGACAGGACCACCAAGGGATAGTCAATTAACTTGGGAAGATTTACAAGACAACATTGTGTCTAACCTCAAAGCAAAATAGCAAGCCCAGAACATAGAGCCAAACAGACATGTGTACCCACACCTATAGATTTGGAGGCTCTAAGCAAAATACAAATTTTACTATGTTTATTTTTATCTCATCAAATTGCCACCTTCAAGAGTTAGACATTTAGAGAGGGAAAAGATCCTTGAAATGATGTGTGCTTTGGATGTACTTGGACCGACTAGACTGTTTCATGATCAGACTTAGATTTTCTGGTGGTGATTCATCTGTAAATCTTGGCCCTTTTATTAGCTCCCAATTGCCCTTTTTCTCGGGGCCTACAGTTGTGCAGAGTCTTACATTTGTACCAGATCAGGACATTGCTTCTGGCATTTGATGTTTATAAAGTAACAACCCTTTGAGGCATTGTCCTCAAGTAATTTAGAGGGCACAACTTCCTATACTTGGATTTGTTCTTGCTCTCCATTGGTTTGGAATGAAAAACTTGCCATTGTCAACAGCTACCTTTAGTCGTGTTGTCCTTTTACGTAGTAAATTTTCTTAATGGGATGCAATATATAACGCTGTAATCCCAGATTCTGGGAAGGCAGGAATTGGGTGTTTGCATATCATGGAAAAGATTAAGTGGTCCTTGCCATGGATCCTATGTATGAGATATAAGTAGTAGGATCCAAGCCCAGCCCCTGCCCCCAAGGGGAAACCTTCTCTGAGAAATAAAACAAAAGGGGGCTGAAGGTGAGGTTCAAGGGGAAGAGGGCTACTTATTAAGCAAAATGCCCTGGGTTCAAAATCCCTTTAGTACCAAATTAAAATGGAATTACTTCATAACTTGTATGAAAACTTATATGACCAGCCATCTGATTCATCTTATTAGCATACATTAGTTATACAAGGAGGTTTCATCATGATATTTCCATAGGTGCCCACAGTATACTCTGAACAATCTTAACCCTCTGACCTCTTTTGTAAAAGTGTTTGTTGGTTTTCACTATGCTATCTTGATATACAACACACTTTGATCTTGTTTATGTCTCAGAACTACTCTTTTCTCCTCCCTTGGTCAGTCTCCTTAAATTCATGGTTATCATTTTAGATCTAGCTTCTACATATGAGTAAAACAATTAGTCACTGGTACAAGGCTAATTTCTTAATTGTGTATATCTGCCACATTTTCTCTAACTATTGCTGGGCATTTTGCCTCATTCCATATGTTGGCCTTTGTGAACAGTGTTGTGATTTTTTAAAAAAGGGGGGGTATGTAGGGATCACTTATGTATTTCTCCCCCTTCTCTTGATATAGGCCCAAGAGTGGTGTGGTGGAGTCATAAAATGTATCAGTTTTCAGATGAACTTCTCTACTGATTTTTGAATTCATATTTCTACCAAAACATGTATGAGGGTTCCCTTATCTCCCATCTGCCTGGGATGAAATGGAATCTCTCATTTGTGTAGGCATTTCCTTTGAGGATGTTGTGTATTTCTAGTTTGTTTGAAAATTGTTCAGTGCAAGTGTTCATTTACCAATTGGAGAGTTGGTTCTTTTGGTGTTTAATTTGAGTTCTTTATATACTTGGGTGCTAAATCTTTTTCTGAAGAGCTAAGAAACATCTGTGCTATTCCTTTGGTTGTCTTTTTTTGTTGTTGTTTCCTTCATGCAGAAGCTTTTAAATTTGATTACTTCTTGTTCTTATTTGGTGGGCCATTTGGAGACTTCAGAAAATAATTGCCCATGCATATATTTTGAAGTATTTTTTATCTTCTTATATTAGCTTTAAAGCTTTCAGGTCTAACATTAAGATCTTTGACCAATTTAGAAACTTTCTTATTGAGAGAGATCAAGTTTGTGGGTTACATGTAGATAACTAATACTACTTGTTGACAAGGCTATCGTATTTCTAAGGTATGTTTTGGCTTGTCAGAACTCACATAACTGTTGCTATGTGGATGACTTCTGGGCCTTCTGTCCTGTGCCATTGTTCTGTGTCTACTTCTGTGAAGTACCACTGTGTTTTTGTTACTATGGCTTCATAGTATAATATAAAGTATGATATTAGGATACCTAGTGCTTTGCTGTTTCTTCTCAGAATTAACTTTCGGTTTCCATGAATGTCAGCACTGGTTTTTCTATTTTTGTGAAAATGACCTCAGAATTTTGATGGGGATTCTGTTGAATCTATAGAAGGCTTTCAGTAGCATAGCTACGTAGACAATATTCTGCCAACTCTCTGATCCATCTTACAGGGAGACTTTCTCCTTCCTCAAATGAAGCTCCTTTCCATGCTTCACGATGTTGCTAGTTTGTTCCAGCCAGCTCTGCTTCCATCTGCTTGAGGTCACAAGACTGGATTATGAGTTTTCTGTAGGCATCATTGCCTGTAGTCAAAGGGCTTCTTAACTCATTGACTTAAAAGAAGGCTGTCTTTGGACATTTTCTCTTCGGGAGTAGAAACATCAAAAAAAATTTCCTTCACTTAAGTGGTAGATTGTTTTTAGAAGCTACTCATTTTCTGGAGCTTACTGAGCTCTCTTCCTTGTATGGTAGAAATCCATCATTGTTGGGGGTTTGGTAACCCATTTTCTCCCCAGTTTATAAGCTGATTACCTGCTGGTTACATCAATTACTAGGTTCCAAAGGAGTAAATGGCAACTAAGACTTTGTATTGATGGTTGAGTTGATGCTTATGTTCTCACCTATCTTTTCCATATGGCTCATGAGCCTTCCTTTACTTTCCCCAAACAACTTTATGGGTCTCTTATATCCTGTGTGCTCTAGAATTGTCTCTAGTTCTGCTTAATCTCTGGTAAGTCACACAGAGATAGTGACTGGAAGCATTGGGCACCAGTTACTCTTTGCTCAAGGCTCTTATCTTAACATGAGTCAGAAGCAGAAGACCAGAGCAGGAAGAACTTAAGCTCAACAGCCTCAGCGATGCCTCCATTTCTGACTTCCTGGTGTTTGTTCCTGCTATACATGTTTGTGCCAGCAGTACGTGTCAGGGCCTGGCTCATATTCAGCCAATACTTCTTGAGGTTGCCTGGAAGTTTTAACCTTAGGGAATCCTTGTTCCTAAAATTTCTTGTTCACAAGAATTGAGCAGTTCTGTTAAGCAAAAATCCTGATTTTTCAATCACCAGCAGGTGATTATGGGTAAGGAGCGTCTGTAAATCCCCTAAGCAGAGGGATGCTAATTTTCTGCCTGTGGCTATATTACTGGGTTAGGATCTGTCCTGTGACTTTTATTGGCAGCAGTTACCTATCTCCTTGCTCCTTCCCTGAGCAGAGTCAACTTGACATGGAATGTCTGCTCAACTTCTGCCTCTGTTCTATGCTGGATCTTCCCACGAATACCCCGTAGTGGGCTTCATGCTGTAGAGTGTCTTTTAGTTGGCGACTTAGTGAAACTATCCTGTGATAGCCTTGATGCCTACCACCATGATCAAGCCTATAAGCAGGCACTGATCTGTGAAGGCTGACCTCTTAATCTCCATTGTCATCTCTGCCTATGAGCTCTTTCATTATTACCAACAAACATGATTAGGTATGTCAATAAGCCTCCTTCATGCAAAGCAGACACAATATGTAGTACCTCAAAGTCTGCTTGTTGGTGCTTTCACTTCCATCCTCTTTTAATATGTCCAGTGAGTGGGAAGATGATCCAGTGACTGTCAACTTTCTTTTGTTGCCGGCATATTCTGAAAGCTGGACCTCCTACCCATGTTGGCATAGTACCTTCAAGTAAACACTTTTAAAAGGTGTTGGTGGCTCATCAAAAATTGAAGCAATAAGAAAGGGGTATCATAGGAGTCTACCTTCACTTCACTTCATGCAATGACTGTTTCCTGGGGTTGTTCAGAATTGATACTCATTATTTCTCTTTTATGATGCTTTTATGGTGCTTGCCTAGCTTTGTGAGCTGAGCTGTCCATGAAATAGGTTTTATCTGAGCCCTAAACCCTCTTGGTCATAGTGTGCTTTGACTTTGGTATGTAGTGGAGCTTAATGGTAACCCAGAAACTCTCATTCAGGAAAAGAGGAATGAAATTATTCTAGTACTGTAAGTATCTAGATACGGTCTTCTTAACCTATGATTGCATGACTTTCCATACATGCTTGACCTTATGAGTTCCTTGTCATGAAAAGAATTTCCTTTCTCAACTCACAAATGAGTAGCTCCCCTCAGGAAAGGTCATGCTCTTCAGTTGGGGGTCATCTGGTGGGAGGAGTGCCCAGAGGTCCCAGAAATGGAAAAGGATACTCGTTTTTCTGTTAATGTATCTACAGGGCTGGGAGTCGAGTTTTCCATTTCACAAGGCTCAAGTAGACAAACATCTTATACCTACTGTTGAGTCCATGCTTGCTCTGGATTACACTTCAACTTGGTACCATATGGATTACTTGGTAAATGGATTTGAGCTGTACCAAATTATATGTAGGCATCCAGAGGTTTGTGTTAACCTCCAAAGTCCACAAAATACTTGAAAAACGTTGCTTCCTTTTATGCCCAGAGAGATTAGAGAAGAAGTTGACACACTTTTGTCATCTAAGAATCAGGGTGTACTTTACATAGATTGGGGGACCCACTAAGCCAAAGGGCACTGTTGCAAGTCTGAGCTGACTTTTTCCCCCACTTACTTCAGCATTTTCTGAATTGCTGAATTGGTGTGCTTCTATTTTTAATCCTGTCGATGGGTTCATATTCTATTGGAGTTGGGAGGTCTTCTTTGTAATGATTTTAAATTGGGTATCAGTGAGTCATGCAGATGACTGCATCCCTGGGATGTACTGAAACCAGAGGTGGCAACTCTACTGAACAGGAGGATAGACAATTGATGGCGCATATCACAACATTTCTTCTTGAAATACTGTGGGATGATTCTGAACAGCCACTTTGTAAGTTGCTTTTCATTAACTTCTTTAACTTACAGCGAGATACAGGGGATAATCAAGAGCCTCCCAACAATGAAAAGCCCAGGCCCAGATGGATTCTCCAATGAATTCTATAAAAACCTTTAGTGAGGAGCTAATACCAATACTCCTCAAACTCTTCCGCAAAATAGCAGCAGAGGGAGAAATCCCAAACTCATTCTATGAAGCTATTATCATACTCATCCCCAAACCAGGCAAAGACCCAACAAAAAAAGAGAGCTACAGACCAATATCACTAATGAACACAGATGCAAAACTTCTCAATAAAATATTAGCTAACAGGATCCAGAAACTCATCAAGAAAATTATACATCATGACCAAGTAGGCCTCATCCCACAGACACAAGGATGGCTCAACATCCGTAAATCAATCATTGTAATTCGCCACATCAACAGAACTAAAATCAAGAATCACATTGTTATCTCAGTCAATGCCCAAAAATCCTTTGACAAAATTCAACATCCATACTTATTAAAAGCTCTGGAGAGAACAGGAATAGATGGAACATTCCTTAAAACAATAAAAGCCACATACAACAGACCAACTGTTAATATCATATTAAATGGGGAGAAACTAAAATCATTCCCCCTAAACTCAGGAACAAGACCAGGATGCCCACTCTCCCTACTTCTTTTCAACATAGTGCTAGAATCCCTAGCCATAGCAATAAGGCAAGAGGAGGCCATCAAAGGGATCCAAATCGGCAAGGAAGAAATCAAGTTATCCCTATTCACAGACGACATGATCTTATATCTGAAGGACCCAAAAAACTCAGTACCTAAACTCCTACACCTAATAAACCAATTTGGCAAAGTAGCAGGATACAAAATCAATCCACAAAAGTCAGCAGCTTTTCTGTACACGAGCAATATACAAACAGAAAAGGAAATTATGGAAACAATTCAATTTACAGTAGCCAAAAAAAGAATAAAGTACCTAGGGATCAACTTAACCAAGGATGTGATGGACCTATTTAATGAGAACTATAAAAATGTAATAAGGGAAATCAAAGAAGACACAAGGAGATGGAAAGACCTCCCATGCTCATGGGCAGGCAGAATCAATATAGTGAAAATGGCCATATTGCCCAAATTGTTATACAAATTCAATGCAATACCTATCAAAATCCCAGCCACATTCTTCACTGAAATAGAGAAACAAATCCATAAATTTATATGGAACAGCAAAAAACCTAGAATAGCCAAAGCAAATCTAGGCAAAAAAAGCAGTGCAGGAGGTATCACAATACCAGACTTCAAGCTCTACTACAAGGCTATCATAACAAAAACAGCATGGTTTTGGTATAAAAACAGATCGGAAGACGAATGGATTAGAATTGAAGACCCAGAAATAAACCGCACTCTTACAGCCAACTGATATTTGACAAAGGAGCTAAAGACATAACAATGGAATAAACATAGCCTCTTCAACTACTGGTGCTGGGAGAACTGGGCAGCCATATGCAGAAATCTCAAAGTAGACCCAAGCCTATCACCATGCACCAAGATCAACTCAAAATGGATCAAGGAACTCAATATGAGATCTGAATCCTTGAAACTACTGAAGGAGAGTAGGAAAGACGCTAGAATTTACAGGCACAGGAAGGAACTTCCTGAATATAGTCCCAGGGGCACAACAAATAGGGGAAAGACTCGACAAATGGGACTACCACAAATTAAATAGTTTCTGCACAGCTAAGGACATAGCCACCAAATAGAAAGACAGCCAACGATATGGGAAAGGATATTTACCAGCACAGCAACAGACAAAGGCCTGACATCTATCATCTACAGAGAACTCAAAACACTAAGCCCCTCTAAGCCCAATAAACCTATTAGGAAATGGGCAAAGGAGCTAAAGAGAGACTTCACACGAGAAGATATAAAAATGGCAAAGAAACACATGAGGAAATGCTCAACATCCCTGGTAGTAAAGGAAATGCAAATAAAAACAACCCTGAGATACCACCTCACCCCAGTTAGAATAGCCTGTACTCTGAACTTAGGCAACAACAAGTGCTGGAGGGGCTGCAGGGAAAGAGGAACCCTTCTCCATTGTTGGTGGTAGTGCAAATTAGTACAACCACTTTGGAGAACAGTATGGAGGTTTCTCAAAAAGCTCAATATAGACCTACCCTATGACCCAGCCATACCACTCCTAGGCATCTATCCTAAACAGCAAACCCCAAAACATCAAAAAGACATTTGTACTTCCATTTTTATCGCGGCACAATTCACAATAGCCAAAATATGGAAACAACCCAGATGCCCCTCCACAGACGAATGAATCCAAAAAACATGGTGCTTATACACAATGGAATACTACATAGCGATTAGGAATGGTGAAATATTGTTATTCGCAGGGAAATGGTCAGAACTCAAACAAATAATGTTGAGTGAGACAAGCCTAGAACATAGAAAACAAAGGGGCATGATCTCCCTGATATATGACTGTTAACAAAGGGAGACGGAGAGACGGTAGAGACCAAGTCTGTGAAACCAAAAACTGCTTGTCAAATAGTATTCCCCACAGGATTGGGACAGCGACCCAACAGTATATAACTAAAACCAAACAATTACTCAACATATAAAGGTCAAAAATTGACCTCTCAGGGGAATACAATAGCTCAAAAGCTAGGTATGTACGTTCATATAAGACCACTGTCGACATATGGTCTAATATCGACATTACATTTAAAGCCCTAGGCGAACTTTCTTGAGCATGGCCACATGGCTACTGTATATGTTCTTGATACATTGTATATTGTATATATATCTACCTGACCAAGAGAAGAGATAGAAAAACAGGACATAAGATATCACAAGAAATGTACACACTGCCCTACTATGTAACTGTACCCTTTTTGCACAACACCTTGTCAAAAAATTTGTGTTCAATTAATAAACAAACAATAAAAACCAAAATCAACACAAAAGTCAGCAGCAATTCTGTACACCAGCAATGTACAAGCAGAAAAGGAAATTATGGAAATAATACCATTTACAATAGCTAATAAACGAATAAATTACCTATGGATCAACCTAACTAAAGACGTGAATGACCTATTTAATGAGAACTATAAAAATCTAAAAAGGGAAATCAAAGAAGACACAAGGAGATGGAAAGACCTCCCATGCTCATGAGTAGGCAGAATCAATATAGTGAAAATGGCCATATTGCCCAAATTGTTATACAAATGCAATGCAATCCCCATAAGATCCCAGCTACATTCTTCACTGAAATAGAGAAAGCAACCCATAAATTCATATGGAACAGCAAAAGACCTAGAATAGCCAAAGCAATTCTAGGCAAAAAAAGCAGTGCAGGAGGTATCACAATACCAGACTTCAAGCTCTATTATAGAGCCATCATAACAAAAGCAGCCTGGTATTGGTATAAAAACAGACCTGAGGACCAATGGATTAGAATAGAAGACCCAGAAATAAAATCTCATTCTTACAGTCAGCTGATATTCAACAAAGGAGCTAAAGACATACAATGGAAAAAACGGAGCCTCTTCAACTACTGGTGCTGGGGAAACTGGGCAGCCATATGGAGAAAACTCAAAGTAGACCCTAGCCTATCACCATGCACCAAGATCAACTCAAAATGGATCAAGGACCTCAACATCAGACCTGAATCCTTGAAACTACTGAAGGACAGAGTAGGAAAGACACTAGAACTTATAGGCACATGAAGGAACTTCCTTAATAGAGTCCCAGGGGCACAACAGATAGGGGAGAGTCCCAACAAATTGGACTACTACAAAATAAAAAGTTTCTTCACAGCTAAGGACATAGCCACCAAACTAGAAAGACAGCCAACCATATGGGAAAGGATCTTTACCAGCACAGGAACAGACAAAGGCCTAATCTCCGTCACAGCACAGGAACAGACAAAGGCCTAATATCCGTCATCTACAGAGAACTCAAAAAACGAAGGCCCTCCAAGCCCAGTAAAGCAATTATGAAATGGGAAAATGAGCTAGAGAGAGACTTCACAAGAAAAGAGAGAAAAATGGCACAGAAACATATGAGGAAATGTTCAAAATCCCTGGCAGTAAAGGAAATGCAAATAAAAACAACCCTGACATACGACCTCACTCCAGTTAGAATGACCTATACTCTGAACTCAGGCAACAACAAATGCTGGAGGGGGTGCAGGGAAAGAGGAACCCTTCTCCATTGTTGGTGGGAGTGCAAATTAGTACAACCACTTTGGAGAACAGTATGGAGATTCCTCAAAAAGCTCAACATTCCTAGGCATGTATCCTGAACAACAGGTCTCAAGATATCAAAAAGATATCTGCACTTCCATATTTATCGCTGCACAATTCACAATAGCCAAAATACGCAAACAACCCAGATGCCCCTCCACAGATGAATGGATGCAAAAAATATGGTACCTGTACACAATGGAATACTACATAGCAATTACAAATGGGGAAATATTGGTATTTGCTGGGAAATGGTCAGAACTTGAACAAATAATGTTGAGCGAGACAAGCCTAGAACACAGAAAACATGGTCTCCTTGATATATGACTGTTAAGGTTGGGGGATGGGGGGAGACAGTAGAGACCAGGTCTGCGAAACAAAAAACTTCTTGTCAAATGGTATTTCCCACAGGTTTGGGTCAGCGACCTTACGTTATGTAACTATAACCAAACAACGACTAAACATATAAAGGTCAAAAAGAGACCTCTCAGTGGATCACAATAGCTCAAAAGCTATGTATGTATGATCATATAAGACAAAGATAAGCAAACTCTATTGTTGAAGTTATATTTAAAGTCCTAGGCGAATTTTCTTTGGCGTATGCTATGTCACTACTGTATATATTTTTGGTACACTGTGTATTGTATATATGTCTACCTGATCTAGGGAAGGGAAAGAAAAACTGTGTAAGATATCACAGGAAATGTACATACTGCCCTATTAGGTAACTGTACCCCTTTTGCACAATACCTTGTCAAAAATATTTAATTAATAAATAAATTTAAAATAATATAAAATGTAGTATTTCCACAGATAGGAAGGAAGGAAGGAAGGAAGGAAGGAAGGAAGGAAGGAAGGAAGGAAGGAAGGAAGGAAGGAAGGAAGGAAGGAAAGAAAGAATTTTTTAAACAATAACTAAGATATTCAAGAGTTACTTAGCTTTGCACAGAAATTCCATTGACAGCTGAGCCAAACTCAGAAGCTTCACAGAATAAATAAACACGTCCCTCTTGACAGATGTATGTGATCCTATCAGTTCCTTTGAGGAGGAAGTGATTACTTCTGCATGACTTGTTCCTGTTTTATCTTTTCTTTCCATCATTGGAACCACTGATAATTACAGCCAGGCATTGTGCACAGTGTTTTTCTTCTACTAACATTGTTATTTCTCTCACATGTCAGTGAGGCAGGTGGCATGATGATCACAGAAAAAGAAACTGAGGCTTGCTGGACGTCAAAATACATTCTGAGGAACCAAGTAGTAGAAAATGCTGCAGTTGACCTGGAACCCAGGTAGCCTAGAGCAGAAAGAAAGCAGCTCCCCAGGAGCACACAAGGAATCTCCTCAAAGAGTAGGTCAGATTCCCAGCAGAGCATACAAGTAACCTAGTGGGGCTCACCTAGGGTTGATGTCCGGGAACACTCTTGAGAACAGCTGGCCTTCACCATGTTCTAATGTTTTCACCAAGAACAAGGCATTTGGCATAGGAAGGCCTCTGGCCCAGGTTGAAAGAATCCCATTTACATCATAAAGATTTCCGTGCTTCCCCTTTAATCAACTTGGATGTCTTTTTTTTTTTAAAGAGAAATATACATATAGAGGTTTTATTAGAAATTTAAAGGATAATTCAATGGCAGAAAGACTTAATATCAAAATCCATAAAGACTTATTGGGTAAAATATGAACAAAACTTCCAATAGAAAGTTACAGAATATAAAAAACACAAACATTGGATGTCTTTTTGACAGTGTTGTTGTTGCTGTTATCAAAGTTAGCACATTTTCCATTTTTCTCTGTCAAGGTACTTGTTGGTTTTAAGAAAGCCATTGGCACCAGGTGCCAGGGGCTCACGCCTGTAATTCTCGCAACTCAGGAAGCTGAGATCTGAGGACTGTGGTTTAACCAGCCCTTGCAGGAAAGTCCATGAGATTCTTGTGTCCAATAAACTACCCCAAATCCCAGAATTGGGGCTGTGGCTCACACACTAAGGTGCAAGTGAAACCTCAGAGACAGCATTCATGTCTTGAGTTCAAGCCTCTGCACTGGCCCCCAAAGAGAGTCAATACATGGATTAGATGACTGTCTTTCAGTTTTCTTAGGGAACATGAAAGCTTGACTTCTCTCCTAATCTAGGATGCTACAGCTATTCATGTCTCCAGCCCAAAAGCACGTGGACATTTTCTCCTTGCCTCGGGAAGCTGACTCTACATCCTCTTGGAAGAGAAGTGTCTCCAGCAGATTCTGCTTCCATACAAAGGGGATGGATGTGTCTTGAGCTCTTGCATCATCGCCATGCTTATGACAGAGGGAGGCAGAGGAGCTTACTGCTGGGCCTCCCGGTTGAATTCACTCCTTCCCCTCCCTCTGGCTGCTCAGAATAGGAAGTTTGGAAGTAGTGTCAATTTCCAGCCATCACAAGATGTGTTTGTAGTTGAGGCCAACTAAGTCAAGTGGAGTCCTTACATCACCCAAATGACATGCTCTAAGGTTTTCTTTACACATAAGGTGATGAAACAGGAAGCACATGGAAGGAGGGGCTGCGTGGGTCAACTGCTCAAACCACCCAGCGCCCCTGGCCTGCATCGCCCACCCCTGAGGGGAAGCTCTGACCAAGTCCTGTGGCCAGGGCCAGCCAGGCCTGTTCTCCCCCTTCGCAGCCCACCTGCACTCACAACCTAACGTTGAGGGAACAGATAGTCCTCCAGGCCTCAGAAGTAATTGGAAGCTTCTGGAACCAGTTACTGGCAAGCGTTTATGGACACCTGGAGACAAGGACAAAGTTGCTCTGAGGCTGCGCTCCTGGACGTGGGCCCAGCAGGATGGGGCAGCTAAGAATCCACATGGAGAGATTCGCCCCACTGGGAGGGGAAAGGCTGGCTGCCAGGCCTTCTGACCTGGCACAGGCCTGTGTGGGCAGAGCCAGTCACCACAGCTGGGTACTTAGAGCCCAGCTCTCCATCACCTGCCCAAGCAAGGGAGCTCTCCACCAAACTGCTCCCTGAGTGCTGACTGTGGACACACCACGCGAATCATGAAAGTGCTCCTGCCTCTCCTGCTCATCCTGCTGGGCCTCTGCTTCCATGAAGGTCGGTATTATTTGTGGTGCTCTAGCCAAACACCTTGGTGAGCTCTCTCCTCCAAACACCGATGAACTGTTTCTGTGGGTTGGGGTAGGCCACACACCAGTATTGGAAACAAATCACTAAAAGACTGCAGCTCACTCCCTTAAAACCCTTCTAGGTAGGATTTTGAGGGGTCTGTCATGTCAGGCACCTTCTAGAAATCCTTTACCTTGCAGCCTCTCCTCTGAGTGGAGAACCTGGACCGTGACACCTCCCGTCACTTAACTCTGCAGCCCAATGTGCAGATGCTCTGTGACTTTATTCATGTACTTGCTTATGTATTTAGTAAGTAGCACTGACACTTGTAGCTTCCACCAGGTGTGAATAGGAGGGTGCTGTTAAGGGTCTCCCAAACCTCACTGGGGCCACATGGCTGCAGAGGGGACCAGGGAATTGGGGCCCACAGTGCCAAGTTTCAAAAGGAGAAATCTGAGTCCAAACTTGAAACAGGCAGATCCTTGAGCAAATTAAGAAAAAATCATGCACGCGTAGCACCCAGGTCCTGACTTTGAGCAACAAGACCTGGAAAAAAGAGAAGAGCTTCTAGCTCTATGTCCTGGCTGTTGAAGTTTCATGATGCGACCATAGTCTTACAAAATCTGGGGAAGAAAACATAAAGGCGCAAGGAACCCATCTATTCAGTAGTCTCAAGGCTTTGTAAAGGGAGAAAATGATAGTTTGCCAAAAACTAATTTCTTTTTACTGTCATTTCACAGCAAATTCCAAGCCCTTCTCGAGTTTAGCTTGGAAAAATACTATCTTTACAGCACGGACCTGGAGGGGATATTGGAATTATCGTCTGACATACATTCCACGCACAGAAGATTTGGGAGCAAAAATGGAAGTGAAGTAGTATTGGTAATTTATTTTTAATTGTTATTTATTATTATTATCACCATCATGATTATCATCATTATTGTAATTATGATTTTCCTGTCCTGGGGCTTGAACTCAGGGCCTGAGCATTGTCCCAGTCTTCGTTTTGCACAAGGCTAGCACTCTACCACTTGAGCCACAGCACCACTTCTGGCTTTTTCTACACACCTGGTGCTGAGAAATAGAACCCAGGGCTTCATGCATGCTAGGCAAGCACCCTACCCCACGCCACATTACCAGCCCTTTATTGCTATGATTAAGGAGGTTGTTCAAAGAGGCTACAATTCCCTCAGTCAAGTGAGTGTGGTGCTTCTTGAATGTTGTAACCCCTTCCTTATGGCTCCCCTTCCCTTTTTCTCCCTCCTGTCCCTACCAACAAGTTTAATAGTCCAGTTTTTACATACTATATATTGAACACAATGGTGACATTATCTCACCCTTCCTCCCTCCATTTCTGCACCCCAGTACTGGTCCTTTCTTTCTTCTTTATGCATAGAGGTTTCTGGTCAGTCAGATGGTCAACAATGAGGTTGGCCTGCCAATCACAGGACACATAGATAGGAAGCTTTCCAAAATCCTGGCCTTCTCATGGAAGGTTCACCCACAGCTGCAAGGAGGCAGCTACTGATGTCAACGCTGAGCTAACCTCATGCGGCCATCACCTCTTGTCGAGCCCCTCCATCTCGGACGCTGCCCTGGATCTGACATTTCCTATGTTGCCATATTCCCAGCCCGGCCCTGTGGCTTTGAACTTGGAGTGTGTGCAGTTGAGTTCTGCAGGACAAGGAAGTCCCAACCCTTGTGGTGTTTCCCAGAGCTGAGAGGATGAGAATAGGCCGGGGACAGGCAGGGAAGAAAGAGCTAGACGAGGGTTCTGCTCCAGTTTTGCTGGGCTCTGGTATTCTGCCCACCACACTGGCTGAGAAAAGTTCCTCCAAATGGGCTTTTCGAAACTCCCTCTCATCCCTGTCCATGTCTGCAACCCGGGTCCCTACTTGGAAAGAAGGGAGAGGCTGCTTTTATGAGTTAGCAAAGAAGTAGCCACTGAACTGCTAATTCCTCCTGAGACCTCATGGTCCCACAAACCTGAGTCCTCTCAGAGTGCATTCACCCAATGGTAATGAGGATATTGACTTATGGACACCAATTTCTGTAACTGCATCAGGTCCTTCACTGGTGTGTGTGTGTGTGAGGGCGCACACGTGTGTGCAGCTAGTATGGCTGATTTTAACTTTATTCTCTTTGTTCGATTTCAGGGTAAATTTGTGGCCAAGTGTATAGTTCATGGATAGAGGTATTGATTCCTGGTTTCTGCCGTCTTTAATGGATCCACCAATCATCACCACATAATGTAGAAGTTTCAAAGACTTGCTCCAATAAATACTAGCATCACACGTTTGTGTCAGTTTATTATTATTCCACAGTATTGGTTCTTGGTTAGCAGAGACTTTTTGATCAGAAAACAACCCATTGTATTGGTAAGATTTACCAATGCAGAAAATTCCTGTACCCAATGGCAAGACTGGGCGTTGGGAACCACAAGGCAGAGTACTGACCCGAAATCACATGTCTGTGTCCTTTCTTCTCTGTAATTACTGTTGTTTTTTTTAAGTTTTTGTTGTTTGTTTTTTTTCGGCCAGTCCTGGGGCTTGGACTCACGGCCTGAGCACTGTCCCTGGCTTCTTATTGCTCAAGGCTAGCACTCTGCCACCTGAGCCACAGGGCCACTTCTGGCCGTTTTCTGTCTATGTGGTACTGGGGAATTGAATCCAGGTCCTCATGTATACGAGACAAGCACTCTTGCCACTAGGCAATATCCCCAGCATCTTCTTAAGTTTTTCTTATCAAACTGAATTACAGAGAGGTTACAGTTTCATACATTAGGCATTGGATACATTTCTTGTACTGTTTGTTACCTTGTCCCTCAATCCCCCCTTCCCCCTCCCCCTTTTCATTTCCCCACCCCCCTTGAGTTGATCAGTTCATTTGTAATCCTAGGTAAGAGGAGTGCTCTGATCTAAAACCCAAGTCAGATAGCGTCACATTCTGTGCACTAAAGGCACCATTTTCGTTCCAGGATAAGGACTTTGTGGTCAAACCAGGAAAAACCAAAAGTGATCTTTGCTGTGATATGATCTAAGCCACATCCAACGAAGGACAGGGCCTCAGAAGCTGGATTCAGAAGCAGTGCCCAGAGCAGGGGCAGTTTCCAACTAATTCTCTTTGGCTTCTGCACTAAAATTCTGAACTTTGCAGAAGTGGGCACTGCCAATTATTGTGGTTAAGCCTTTAATCCCAGAGCAAAGAGACCATTTATTCCATTTATGCAGATGCCTGGGCCAGTATCTTCCCCACAGTTAGATGTATTACTCACAGCAGTGCCCCCTAATTCCTGTGACCCATAACCCCCCACTCTTTTGAGTATCTGTCTTTATAGAGGAAGAAGTGTGAATTCATTTCAAGGTTTTGTCCTTTCCTTCCCATTTCAGGCACTCCAGTAGGAGCTGTCTGGAGGCATCGTGGTCGGCCCAGCTGAATGGCCATGGTGTGGCAGTGCCATCAAGTATGGGGGAGCCAAGGATGCTGCTGAATTCCTAGGGTCCCCAGTCAGCCTCCAGTGCCACCACAGAGGACCGGGTGAAGACTATGCTGGAGAAGTAATCAGAAGTACATGAGCTGGTGACAAGTGATCCAAGGGGCTGGGGCAAGCCGCCTCATCCCGCAATGGAGTGTGAGTATGGCAAAATCAGAGCACTACTGTGTCCACATTGTTCCTCTCGTGTGCCAGGCCAATAGCAGAGGCGATTCCGAGGTTCCCTGAGCAGGTGTGAGCCATGCCCTCCTCCTGCCGCCATCCTCATCTGAAAACCTCCTCACCCGAAGCCTTCTGTCTAAGTCCATGGTCACCCTCTCCATAATGCATTCCTTCCTGGAAAACCTACAAATGAAAAGCCTTCATTCTTTGCCTTCCTACAAGAATTTAACCTCATTTCCTCTCAGTCTCCCTCATTTGAATTCAAAGATCATTTGGTGAGTGTTCCTATGCTAAGTTTACCTATGATGTTAGGTGGTGGGTGATTCATAAAGGCTGATATGTACGATGGACTTTATTATTCCCCTGAATGAAAGGACAGCTCAGAGAGAAAATTTCCTCCTGGCAGCAAGCTGTAAAATTGAAGATGGTACACAGTGTCAGAGATTCTATGTCAAGGTCAACTGGAAGATAGTTGATTTCAGACATCTTGTTTGCATTTTTTCTGAATGTGTACACAAGGTCTTCTAGAAGCCACTGACAATTTCTATCAGTCCGAGTGCCCCTTCCCTCCTAGCTAATTGTGAGAAATCTGTCTTTCATCATCCTTCTTGATGCCCATTTTCTGCAGCCCTCACAGTCCCTCTCCAGTCGGGAAGTTCACTGTGTTGGGGACTCATTGCCCTCCATGTCCAGTTCTTGCTCTGGGTAGTCTAATGACTCGCTGCATCATCTCCCACAAAGCCCAGCAACTCCTGACTTGTGATGGACCTGGAGCACCAAGGCCTGGGCCGCGTGGCTGCAGGCAGCTCTCCATTCCAATACCTTCTGGGGACAGCAGTTCCACAGCAGAACAGAGGTTGGGAGCAGAGCCTCAGGCTGCTCTCCCATCCTGGACTCCTAACACATGGGGCACAGGATGGAAAGCGGGTCCTTCACAGTGCAGTACTCGCCACTGCACGCAGCATGGAAAGCACTGGAACACTCTGGACGGCCTCAAGTGGAGGGCTTCACCTGTCAGATGCAGACACCCCTGAGAATGAAGCCTGAACACAAAGGTGACATGGCCAGGCTGCACAGTATTTTGTGGGAAGCAGGGAGCATGGTGGTTCTTTGGGTCACCAGCAATGGCAACCCGTGCAACTCTAGCATGGGTCTCCATCTAAAAAGTCTTCTCTCAGAAGCCAAGTGTGTAGTGCTGAAAATTCCCCATCCAGAGACAGAGCAGGGAGCGGAGTCCCGGGAAGTCCCACTCTGTGGAGCCCATGGGGGCCTTAGGAACGTTCCCCCATATTCTAGGTTTTGCTGTGAGGAGTAACTTCCAGTAGGAATTGTGTGAGTGGAACCATACACACGTATGTGCATGCACAAGCACACACACGCACAACAATGGCTCCTTCACTTGATAATTCATAATCAAATCCACTGTTAGGTTTTCTTCTCATTTTCGTCTTGGGTGTTGCAGAGATTAGTGACTGAAGCATCACAAGCCATCCGGTTGTGCCAAGATTTGAGATTCAAGGTGAAGGAAGAAAGGGATGGGGGAGAATAAATTCTCTGACCAGTGGGAAACAGCCTTGGCACAGAAGTTCTGATGCTGCCTTATTTGCAAACTAGTAGGCCTATGGGGGAAAATCTCCATTAAAGAAGTCTCCTGTGATTGTTGGCCAAAGGAAGCCACTTTGTCATGAGACTCTTCCCCCTGTATAGAGCCTCCCTGGGGATATTTGTTTGCCCAGGTGCTCCAGGGAAGTCTTTTCACAGTAAATAGGGAAGTCATGGTCAAAGATAATTAGTCTCGAGGAAATAGTAGCTACGTGATAGAGTTCTTCCTTGACTGGTTTAATCCTTTGTAGTAGTATCAACAACCTTTGTAGAAGTCCTTTGTAGTAGCAACATCCGCAACTCTTGTATTGATATGGACATCATTCTGTATTAATTTTACTCTTGAAGTTGTGAATAGATTTCTAACCCTATATAAACCCTGGCCCTCCTGAAATAAAGTGTGCATTATTCCACTCGCCTCTGCATCCCCCGTGTCCTGGCTACAGTTGCAGTTACCCGGGTCAAACAAAGGGCCAATGTGCATTGCGCTTTCCACGCTGTGCACTCACGGGTGGCATCTCTGTGCTTCCATGTGCAGAGTCGGAAGGCACTGTGTTGAGGGCGCGTGGTGGCTGCCTCGGTTCATGCAGAGCTGATTTCAGGGCCTGGGACTCACGGGCTCAGCGGAGCAATTGGGAAGAAGTGCTAAATGTGCCAACCGATAATGTTCTAGTAATTAGATTATCAGTGGAGTTTGGTGCATATTTGGACAGTATTTTATTTATATATTGCAACTCTTGCTATCTCTAGATATATTAATTGTTATTAAACTACATCACTTTGAAATCAGAATGTGGTAGTTAGGTAACATTTTTTTGGATGTTATTATTTCCTTACAAATTCATTTTATTTTGGTTTTCATCTTGGTTGGTGAAAACACCTAAATATTTACCTTTTAAAATGCTGAACACATCAATGGAATATTTCATTGTTGGTGGGAATGTAAACTGGTTCAGCCACTCTGGCAAGCAGTATGGAGATTCCTCAGGAGGCTCAATATAGAACTCCCCTATGACCCAGCAGCCCCACTGTTGGGTATCTATCCAAAAGACCACAAACAAAATCACAGTAATGCCACCAGCACAACAATGTTCATCGCAGCACAGTTTGTCATAGCGAGAAGCTGGAACCAACCCAGATGCCCCTCCATAGATGAATGGATCAGGAAAATGTGGTACATTTACACAATGGAATTTTATGCCTCTATCAGAAAGAATGACATTGTTCCATTTGTAAGGAAATGGAAGGACTTGGAAAAAGTTATACTAAGTGAAGTGAGCCAGACCCAAAGAAACATGGACTCTATGGCCTCCCTTATTGGGAATAATTAGTACAGGTTTAGGCAAGCCATAGCAGAGCATCACAAGGCCCAATAGCTATACCCTTAGAAACACATAAGATGATGCTAAGTGAAATGAACTCCATGATATGGAAACAAGTGATATATCACAGTTATAACTACTTTCAACGTCCTATGTGTATGTGTAGTTTCTATTATTGATGATGTTTTGTATCACCTTCCTATGTTTGTACCTACACTATCTCTGTAATCTTATCTGAGTATATTGGAAACCGTGTTTACTGGTATTGGAAGTAGGAAATTCAAAGGGAATACCAAATTCGAGAGACACAGGGTAAAAAAAGAGAAATAACTCCAAAAGCAATACTTGTAAAACTGTTTGCTGTAAGTGAACTGAACAACTGGGGGGGGAGGGAAAGGGGGGGAGGGAGGGGGGCATGAGGGACAAGGCAACAAACAGTACAAGAAATGTATCCAATGCCCAACGTATGACACTGTAACCTCTCTGTACGTCAGTTTGATAATAAAAATTTGAGAATAAATAAATAAATAAATAAATAAAATGCTGAACACATCAATGGAATATTGAGAAGGTTTGAAATTTGCGTAGCCATGCCACTGCTTCTTTGACTCCTCATGTAGGATAAAAATGACATTTTTGTAGTTCACTATGAATTCCTTGGCATTGATAGTCTATCAAATTCTTGATCCTCTTAGTTGCAATCAGAAACCAAACAATTCATGAAATTATTTTATGCCACAAAGCTGTGCTTTATATGACTGTTTGAGCAGTAATGATTTGGACATTAAAGGCAATGGTAAGGAGGAACATTCACGTGGGACATGAGAATGAGGTAAGTCTCTAGTGACATTGAAGAGGTGGATAATACCTCGGCACTGCTAGCTCACACCTGTCATCATGGCTACTCAGGAGGCTCAGACCTGAGGATCAAGGTTCAAACCCAGCCAGGGCAGAAATGTGTAGGAGACTTATCTCCAATTAAGTACTCAGAAAAAGCCAAAAGTGGTACTGTAGCTCAAGTGTTTGAGTGCTAGTCTTAACACAAACAGGCTCAGGAACAGCAACAGGCCCAGAATTCAAGCCCCAAGACCAGAAAATAAAAAAGATGGTTGTTGTCAGGAGAGGGAAAATTGAGAGTCAGTGTCAGATTCCACACTGCAAGATTCCACGTGGCCATGAAGATGGGGAAGCCATCCTACTGGGGTTTGCGGACATCAGACTTCTGCTCACCACTCAAGATAGGAATGCCAGGGGAGCTTTGCTGTCACTTTCACAAAAAGGTCATTTGACAGCACATTGTGAGGACGGGAACACAGAGCCTGCATGTGCCTTTGGAGAAATAAGGTTGGCTCGGACCCCAACCCACTGAACCTTACTTCCAACTTGGACAATTTGATCATTTAGAGAAGCCAAGACTCCTTGTGCCCTCCTGTGTGGGAGTCTGCCTGTTGGAGGATGGCGTCCTGCGCCTGCGGTTGTGGTTCACACAAAACCAGCAGAAGTTCCCTAGAAACCAGAACTAAGGCTAAAAGGACTGGGAGAAAGACTTCAGAGATATTGTGACTGCCTAGCACATACTGGTTTCCTCAGTTAAAAGCATAGTACCCACTCACAAATAAGGGAAAAGTAAACCAAAGAAAGACAAAACTAAATAAATAAAAGACCTAAATAATAACCCCAAGGTCCTGACAGTAAAACAATCAATTAAGATATGGGGATGTGACTACCTGGATTGACACTGAAACTGTATTGGATCTTGGGCCAAATCCGGTAGAACCCTTTTTTCAAAATTAAGATAAATAAATCTTCCTTTTTGCCAGATGAGATTCTGTTGGCTGTTTTGTCACTTGATTCATTTGTGACTTTGCTTCTCGTTACACAGTCATCATCACTGACGTTTCCTGTCAGATGTTTGTGTTTCACTGAGTGAATTCTTTTTCTCCCCTCACAAATCCCAGGAGGCAGTCTTATTATCCTCTTGATTGAAGAGAAGGGGAAACTGAGGCAGCAAGATGAAGGAGTCTGCTGAGGACCCTAACACTAAAGGTGATTGGAGCTGAACTTGAAGCCAGGCCATTGGAACACCAAATGGACCCTCCCTGCTCCCCACACAAGATACTTGTTCTTCCACAGATCTGAACAACACTTCAGAACCCAAACCATGCACACTGCAACTCTGTTGGGATTCTAGGGGAAGTGGGACTGAATGAGGGGAAACTTGGACAAAAAGGTGACCAAGTCCGCCATGTGTTTCCATGTCTCCATCAGGTGCAAGGCAGTGTGCTAAGGATGCTCCCAAGTACTAAGGATGAAAGTGCTACTGTCTCATAAAGCGTGCTACCACTGAGGTATACCTTGCACACTTTTCATGGTACAGTGGGTACTTTTATCTATATAATCACATTTTTCTTTATGTTACACATATAGCAAAAGTGAAGTTTTAAGGAAGACATTGCTAGACTGATGCAGGCTTGGAATTGAGCAACATTGATGAAGGCGTTTCTCTGTGAATAAAATTTAATCAATCGCTTATTTATGAATAAGTGGGAGTTGATCAAGAATCAATGGTGCTTATCTGATTTGTCTCGTAAAAAATGGTGAGACAAAGGAACAAGGGAGAATTCATGCAAGAGCTGTACTCACAAGATTCCGTGTTGGAAATTAACTTTACAACTTGGGGAAGGGGAAGAGTTGAGAGGGACAGTGGGAGAAAAACAAGGGAGGGGCAAACAATGTTCAGCAAGAAATACTATCACCTAAAATATTACTCATTCCCTTACATGTGTAACAGTAACCTCTCTGTAATTACCTTTATAATGCAACTAAATCTTAAATAAAAGAATCAATGGTGGATTGATTTTCTTCCTTACTTATTTTCTTACATTAGTCATACAGGGGCTGGGGGCTCTCGTTGTGATGCTTCGCCAAATGTTTATAGCACATTCCTCTGGATTTTAATCTGTCTCTCCCTCTACCTGTCTCCAAAATTGAAATCATTTCAACAGGTTCCAGATTCCATTTTCAGAGTTGCAAATCATCCAGTTTCATAATATTCAACCTCGGTCATTGTCTTTCTGTTTTATTTCTTTTTATATATCTTGGTGGGAATGTAAACTGGTTCAGCCACTCTGGCAAGCAGTATGGAGATTCCTCAGAAGGCTAAATATAGACTCCCCTGTGACCCATCAGCCCAACTTTTGGCTATCTATCCAAAAGACCACAAACAAATCCACAGTAAAGCCACCAGCACAACAATGTTCATCGCAGCACAATTTGTCATAGCTAGAATCTGGAACCAACCCAGATGCCCCTCAGTGGATTAATGGATCAGGACAATGTGGTACATATACACAATGGAATTTTATGCCTCTATCAGAAAGAATGACATTGTCCCATTTGTAAGGAAATGGAAGTACTTGGAAAAAATTATACTAAATGAAGTGAGCCAGAACCAAAGAAACATGGACTCTATGGTCTCCCTTATTGGGAATAATTAGTACAGGTTTAGGCTAGTTACAGCAGAGGATCACAAGAGCCCAATAGCTATACCCTTATGAACACATAAGATGATGCTAAGTGAAATGAACTCCATGTTATGGAAATGATTGTTATATCACAGTTGTAATTACTTTCAACGTACCATGTGTATCTGTAGTATCTATTATAGATGATGTTCTTGTATCACCTTCCTGTGGTTGTACCTATACTATCTCTGTAACATTATCTGAGTATATTGGAAACCATGTATACTGGTATTAGAACTAGGAAATTGAAAGGGAATACCAAAATTGAGAGACTTGGGGTAAAAAAAAGAAAAACAACTACAGAAGGAAGCAATACTTGCAAAACTGTTTGGTCTAAGTGAATAGAACACCTCATGGGGGGAAAGGGAAAGGGGGTGGGGGTAGGGGGGTATGAGGGATGAGGTAACAAACAGTACAAGTAATGTATCTAATGCCTAATGTATGAAACTGTAACCTCTCTATACATCAGTTTGATAATAAAAATTTGAAAAAAAAAAAAAAAAAAAGAACTGTAGGAAGTTCTGATCAAGGAATTTCTGCCATATCTCAGAATACTGGCACACTACCACAACCTTCAGTATTGTGAACAGCTTGGTACAGAACACCAATTTATAAGGTAGGGTCACACACAGAGTGACATATAGATGCCCCATAAGTCAAGAGCTGACCTCTGAAATGTGTCTCCTATTCTGTATTTCATAGTTTGGACACGTGTGAAAAGCTATGCATTTGTGATGTGTCACCCAGAGTAACCTCTTGGCCCCCATATGTTTTAGAGTGTAATTATCTCACATCTTCCCACATCCCTGGTCCCCACTGATCATATGACTATGTTCTTCATTCTATAGTTCTTGAATATCTCTCCATGTTAACTCTAAAAACTCTAATTTGCTTCCTTTCAAATGTTTCCAAAAATTTTGTAGCTCTTAGTTTTAGTGGAAATAAAACCCTATTACCCTAATGCTTGGAAGTTTCTGTTTACCTAGTGAAGGGCAGTGGGCTGCTTCCACATTTGGGGACATCAAGATCTTCCAGTTGGTGTATGAGTCCTCTGAAAGGAGATGTGTCCATGAATTATAGAAATCTCTCTTGTTATTTCTACTCAATGAATATACTGTGTGTGGCCTACATATGTCAGATAAAGTAGGAGAATAATAATAAGGTATGCATACTTATAATAATAATAATTATAATTATAATAATGTAGATGGGGTGGGAATGTAGTTAGCACTAGAGTGCTTGCCTAGTATACATGAAGCCCTAGGTTCAATTTAAAAGCACAATATAAAGAGAAGAAGCCAGTAATGTCACTGTGGCTCAAGTGAGTACTAGCCTGGAGCCAAAGATGCTCAGGGATGCGCAGGACCAAAATTAAAGACATAGGAAATGGCATGTAGAAATGGAGGGGGGGTGCAGCAGAAGGGGAAAAAGGAAGGATGCAAAGAAGGAAAGGAGCTAGGGTGGGAGGGAGGAAGGAAGAAACTTTGTATTTTCATGATCCTTTTAGAACTCATTTTTTGTCAAGCCTCCAAAATTTTCCTATTTAGGAAGTTCCCTTCAGCTGGGGGACGTTTTATCCTCACGTGTCTGCTTCACAGTGTGGTGGGTTTAACAATGAACTGCAGGACCTCAAACCAGACCCAGCAAACTACTGCCCTTGGATCTCAAGGTGGAGCTGATAGGATCTGGACAGCAGGGGTGGAAGGCACTTCACCATTTGGAATCTTGTTAGATAGCATAACTTCCCACGTAGAACAGATCCACTCCTGGGAGGCTGGTGCTGCTCCAGCAGCCCTGCTTCCTGAGAAGGAACATAGGGTGGAAAGCAGATCCTCAGCAATCAAGTGCTTCCTTACGAGGAGGAGCAAAACCAAAGGACCACGGAGAAGGTGTCCTGACTGCATGCTAACTGCATGTGGTGATGAAGCCGCTGCTTCACATGCAGTGTGAAACTAGCTGATGACCTTGCAAAGGATATAGAGGATATCACCAGTGTTCTTATGTACACCGGGCAGTGCAGACAGGGAGAACCGGACAGGGAGAGCGGGGACTGCCACCACCAAACAATTGATCGCCACACACCAGGACCCCAACCCCGAAAAGCCCACAGCAGCGCAGGATATCGACACACAATCCACGATCGGTAAGTTCCCCATTACCACCCCCAATGGAAGACTGGCTCTAGCAGAGACCCAAACCCTACAAAGAAGCTAGAGGACCCTCCCTCTCTCTCCCTACCCCGAAGGAACAAAAGAGCCCCTTATCTGGTGGCTCTAGCACCCTACCACTTCTGGGAGGACACGGGAGCTAGCAGAGGTGGAGCAGTGCCCAACAAAGTGTTCAGGAAAGACCTTAGACCAGAGTCCCCCAAAGCACCACCTGGGGAGTTTGAACCTGTCTGCACCAGCCCTCCCCTAGCAGGGACCTGGGCTCTGGGTATTGTAGTTTCTTTCTGTTTCTGTCTGTGTGTCCTGTACGGTTTCTGTTGGGTGGGGTTCCCCTCTTAGAATTTGCTGTAAGGTTGGTTTTTTATTCACATATTCCTTTAGATCATCTTTGCTTTGGAAAGATCTGGTTTTTCCCTCGAAGGTGAATTCTAGTTGTGCTGGATATCTAATTCTGGGTTTGCAATTGTTGGCCTGAGGACTTGGATAGTGTTCTTCCAGCCTCTTTGTGTGTTGTAGGTTTGTGTGGAGAGGTCTGCTGTGATTCTGATCTTTTTTCCATTGTAATATATCTCTTTCTTCATTTTGGCTGCATTCAGAATTTGCTCTTTATTCTTGAGATCTGAGGTCTTGACAATTATGTGCCTTGGCGAGGATTTTCTAGGATCTGGTCTGCCAGGCATCCTATAGGCTTCCTTTACTTGGGTGAGGTCGCTTGTGAGATTGGGGAAGTTTTCTTCAATAACTCTATTGAAAATATTTTGTAGCCCTCTGTTCTGGTACCCCGCTCCTTCGTCAATTCCAATTACATGCAGATTATATCTCTTGTCCTTGTCCACTAGCTCCTGGATTAGTCTGCCCTGGAGTTTGACAGTTTCTTGGAGTGTGGTAATCTTCTGGTCCTTATCAGCTGCATCGTCGTCCAAAAGAGAGATTTGGGATTTGTTATGATCAATTCTTTGTGATGTGGCTTCGAGTGTGGTGTTTATAGATGCCCGTGAGCTGTTAATGGTTGCCAGATTAGCCCTCATCGTGGTGAATTCCTGTTAAAAGTTGTGTTTTGTATCTATTTTTTCATGTATTTCGTTTCTCAGGATGTTACGGTCTTCTTTAATGGAGGAATACACTGTATCCATTTTTGCTTCCATTTCTTTCGTGATTTCCTGTAGATTTTTTGAGATGCTATTCTAAGCTCCTGTATCTGTTTTCTGAATTCGGTCCTGAGGCTTTTTATCATTTCTTAGGGAAGTATAAACTGTACAAACTGAATTAAGAAGAAATAAATCAACTAAATAAACCAATAACTTACAGCAAGATACTGGGGGTAATCAAGAGCCTCCCAACAAAGAAAAGCCCAGGCCCAGATGGATTCTCCAACAAATTCTATAAAACCATTAGTGAGGAGCTAATACCAATACTCCTCATACTATTCCATGAAATAGAAAGAGGGAGAAATCCCAAACTCATTCCATGAAGCTAATATTATACTCATCCCCAAACCAGGCAAAGACCCAACAAAAAAAGAGCACTACAGACCAATATCACTAATGAACACAAACACAAAGCTCCTCAACAAAATATTAGTTAGCAGGATCCAGAAACTCATCAAGAAAATTATACATCATGACCACAGACACAAGGATGGTTCAACATCCATAAATCAATCAATGTAATTCACCACATCAGCAGAACTCAAACCAAAAATCACATTGTTACCTAATTCGATGCCCAAAGAGCCTTTGACAAAATACAACATCCATACTTATTGAAAGCTCTGGAGAGAACAGGAATAGATGGAACATTCCTTAAAACAATAAAAGTCATATACAACAGACCAACTGTTAATATCGTATTAAAATAGGGAGAAACTAAAATCATTCCCCCTAAACTCAGGAGCAAGACCAGGATGCCCACTCTCCCCACTTCTTTTCAACATAGTGCTGGAATCCCTAGCCATAGCAATAAGGCAAGAGGAGGACATCAAAGGGATCCACATCGGCAAGGAAGAAATCAAACTATCCCTATTCGCAGATGACATGATCTAATATCTGAAGGACCCAAAAAACTCAGTCCCCAAACGCCTACACCTAATAAACCATTTTGGCAAAGTACAGGATACAAAATCATTACACAAAAATCAGCAGCTTTTCTGTACACCAGCAATGTACAAGCAGAAAAGGAAATAATGGAAATAATACAATTTACAGAAGCTAAAAAAAGAATACAGTACCTAGGGATCAACCTAACCAAAGACATGAAGGACCTATTTAATGAGAACTATAAAAATCTAAAAATGGAAATCAAAGAAGACACAAGGAGATGGAAAGACCTCCCATGCTCATGGGCAGGCAGAATCAATATAGTGAAAATGGCCATCTTGCCCAAATTGTTATACAAATGCAATGCAATCCCCATCAAAATCCCAGCTACATTCTTCACTGAAATAGAGAAAGCAACCCATAAATTCATATGGAACAGCAAAAGACCTAGAATAGCCAAAGCAATTCTAGGCAAAAAAAAAAAAGCAGTGCTGGAGGTATTACAATACCAGACTTCAAGCTCTACTACAAGGCTATCATAACAAAAACAGCATGGTTTTGGTATAAAAACTGACCTGAAGACCAATGGAATAAAATTGAAGACTCAGAAATAAAACCTCACTCTTACAGTCAGCTGATATTTGACAAAGGAGCTAAAGACATACTATGGAAAAAACAGAACCTCTTCAACTGCTGGGGCTGGGAAAACTGGGCAGTCACATGCAGAAAACTCAAAGTAGACCCTAGTCTATCACCATGCACCAAGATCAACTCAAAATGGATCAAGGACCTCAACATCAGACCTGAATCTATGAAACTACTGAAGGACAGTGTAGGAAAGACGCTAGAACTTATAGGCACAGGAAGAAACTTCCTTAATAGAGTCCCAGAGGCACAACAGATAGGGGAGATACTCGACAAATGGGACTACTACAAAATAAAATGTTTCTGCACAGCTAAGGACATAGCCACCAAACTAGAAAGACAGCCAACCATAAGGGAAAGGATCTTTACCAGCACAGCAACAGACAAAGGCCTAATATCTGTCCTTTACACAGAACTCAAAAAACAAAGCCCCTCCAAGCCCAGTAAACCAATTAAGAAATGGGCAAAGGAGCTAAAGAGAGACTTCAAAAGAGAAGAGATAAAAAATGTCAAAGAAACATATGAGGAAATGTTCAACATCCCTGGCAGTAAAGGAATTGCAAATAAAAACAACGTTGAGATACGTCCTCACTCCAGTTAGAACTCTGAACTCAGGCAACAACAAATGCTGGAGGGGGTGTGGGGAAAGAGGAACCCTTCTCCATTGGGAGAACAGTATGGAGGTTCTTCAAAAAGCTCAACATCGACCTACCTATGACCCAGCTATACAACTCCTAGGCATCTATCCTGAATAACAGGCCCCAACATATCAAAAAGACATCTGCACTTCCATATTTATCGCTGCACAATTCACAATAGCCAAAATATGGAAACAACCCAGATGCCCCTCCACAGATGAATGGATCCAAAAAATATGGTACCTGTACACAATGGAATACTACATAGCGATTAGAAATGGTGAAATATTGGTATTCGCAGGGAAATGGTCAGAACTTGAGCAAATAATGTTGAGTGAGACAAGCCTAGAACACAGAAAACAAAGGGTCATGATCTCCTTGATATATGACTGTTAAGGTTGGGGGAGAGGGAGACAGTAGAGACCAGGTCTGCGAAACCAAAAACTTCTTGTCAAATGGTATTTCCCACAGATTTGGGTCAGTGCCCCTACATTACGTAACTAAAACCAAACAACTACTCAACATATAAAGGTCAAAAATAGACCTCTCTTATGTAACTGTACCCTTTTTGCACAACACCTTGTCAAAAAAAATTGTGTTCAATTAATAAATAAATTAAATTTGAATTTAAAAAATAGACCTCTCAGTGGATCACAATAGCTCAAAAGCTATGTATGTATGATTATATAAGACGAAGATAAGCAAACTCTATTGTTGAAGTTATATTTAAAGTCCTAGGTGAATTTGTTTTGGCATAGGCCAGGTGGCTACTGTATATGTTTTTGGTACATTGTGTATTGTATATATGTCTACCTGACCTAGGGAAGGGAAAGAAAAACAGGGTTTAAGATATCACAAGAAATGTACACACTACCCTACTATGTAACTGTACCCCTTTTGCATAACACCTTGTCAAAAAAATTTGTTTAATTAATAAATTATTTTTAAAAAAGAAGTAATTGGAGGCTTCTGGAACCACTTCCTGGCAAACCTGCATGGACACCTGGAGACAAAGCCAGAGTTGCTCTGAGGCTGTGCTCCTGGACGTGGGCCCAGCACAATGGGGCGGCTGAGAATCCACACGGAGACATTCGCCCCACTGGGAGGGAAAAGGCTGGCTTCCATGCCTTGTGACCTGGTACAGGCCGGTGTGGGCAGAGCGTCACCACGGCTGGGTACTTAGAGACCAGCTCTCCATCACCTGCCCCAGCTAGGGAGCGCTCCTCCAAACCGCTCCCTGAGTGCCGGCCGACTGTGGACACGCCACGCGAATGATGAAAGGGCTCCTGCCTCTCCTGCTCATCCTGCTGGGCCTCTGCTTCCACGAAGGTCGGTATTATTTGTGGTGCTCTAGCCAAACACCTCAGTAAGCTCTCTCCTCCGAACACTGATGAACTTTGTTTCTGTGTGGTCAGAGTAGGCCACACGCCAGTATTGGAAATGAATCACTAAAAGACTGCAGCTCACTCCCTTAAAACCCTTCTAGGTAGGATTTTGAGGGGTCTGTCACATCAGGCAGCTTGTAGAAATCCTTTACCTTGCAGCCTCTCTTCTGCTTCTGAGTGTACAACCTGGACCATGACACCTCCCATCACTTAACTCTGCAGCCCAATGTGCAGATACTCTGCGACTTTATTCACATACTTGCTTACTTATTTATTTAGGAAGTAGCACTGACAGTTGTAGCTCCTACCAGGTGTGAACAGAAGGCTGTTGTTAAGGGTCTCCCAAACCTCACTGGGGCCACATGGCTGCAGAGGGGACCAGGGAATTCAGGCCCACAGAGCCAAGTTTCAGAAGGGGAAATCTGAGTCCAATCTTGAAACAGGCTCTGGCGTGAGCACAGCCCTGGCTTTCTGTCAGTTAGCATCCTACCAGTACTGCTGGTAAAACAAATGGAATCATCCACATGGTGATTTCAACTTTTCCAGAATTCATTCCAACTCTCATTCTAACCATGCTTTGTGGGTATTCCATTCCCTGACAATGAACTTGTGGCATTGGCTTTTTTTGTTTTTAATGGTTGTGTCAGAACTGGGGATTAATTTGGGGATTCCATTCTTCCTTAGTTTGTTTTTTATTTTTTCTGCTCAAGGTTAGCTCTCTACCACTTGAACCACACCTCCAGGCCTAGCTTTCTGGTGTTTACTTGAAGGTAAGAATTTGACAGAGTTTTGCCTCGGTTGGCTTTGAGCCACGGTCCTCAAGTCTGAGTCTGGAATTTCAGGCATGACACACCAACACCAGTTTCTTGGATGATTGTTCTTTCTTTGCTTTCTGAACCTTATATTGTTTCACCGCATTGTCCCTTTATAACCTCTCATCAAATTTCTGTATAAACTCTAAAAGAAATTAGAAGAGCTTGGCATATGGCCTAGTGGCAAGAGTGCTTGCCTCATATACATAAAGCCCTGGGTTCGAATCCCCAGGACTATATATATAGAAAATGGCCAGAAGTGGCGCTGTGGCTCAAGTGGCAGAGTGCTAGCCTTTAGCAAAAAGCTAGGAACAGTGCTCAGGTCTGTAGTCCAAGTGCCAGAACGAGCAAAAAAAAAGTTAGAAGTGGAGCTGTGGCTCAAGTGGTAGATTACTAAAATGGCAGATCCTTGAGCAAATTAAGAAAAAATCATGTCAGGTATAGCACCCAGTGTTGGGGCCAGCTGCATCTTTAAGGGGCCACAGCTGACCTCAGCCTGTCCCTCCCCTTCCTGTCTTTAACCGGAAGAGAAGGAAGTCTGACATCACTTGAGGGACAGCCCCTTGGGACCAATCAGGGGCCCCTCTCTTGTGCCCGCCTTTAGGGTATATCTGGGAGGTTCCTCATTTGAATAAACAGAAGCCCTAGAGGTTTTCTCCAGGGGCCCATGCGTCCATGTCGTTCTTGGCGGCTTTGGGGCACCCTGCGACCACACACCACCGAGGCTACCCGTGGCCATCGCTCCCTCATGAGCGATAATGGACCACCCAGGAAGGGGCGGACAAGCCCCTTCCCCCCCAAGCGAGGGGAAGTCAAGAGAGAGAACCCACAAATTGGCGCCCTTCCTCCCCCCAAGCGAGGGGAAGTCAAGAGAGAGAGCCCACAAATTGAAGCCCAATGAGGGGCAGGATGCCCACGGAAAAAGCAATCCGGAGCTGTTGGTAGCCTTCGGGAAGGATGGGAGTGTGTACTCCGGAGCGTATGGTACCTCCATCTACGGTGATGGAGCAGAATCAATCCACGTCCCAAGAGGCCGGATCGGATCAATGGCACTCGGACCAAGGGCCAAGGAAATTCTGCAGCCTGAGGAGATAGGCTCGCAGCTTCGCGCCTCCAGGCGCCAGGCGGGGCGGCAGCGGCAGTCTAGCCCAGGGCCTCCACCCGGGACTTTTAAATTCCCTACTAGGGAGCAGCCATGCACACTGGGCGCTGGCGTCCAGGGACGCGGGACCCAAGGTGGCGGCAGGAGCCACAGGGGGTCACGGCCCCAGCAATGTTCGGGTCTCGGAGAGCGCGGGCCGCGTGGATCCTAACGCTGGCGGCAACGTGCAAAGAGGCATTGTGAGTCTACAGCATGCATCTGTGTGAGTCTGAGTGTTTCTGTTGAGTGAGGAGAGGTTCCTTTTTGTTTTTATCAACCACGTGGTTCTATTATGGGAAAAATAATACCATTTGCCACTGGAATTCGAAAACTTACATGGCCAATTTAAAAAAAAAAAATTCTAAGCATGCCTCAAAACTTGTGCACAAGTATCAGTATGTCTGTCCGTGTGTGTTAGTAAAACATGGTTTCAAAGTTACTTGCCTTTTGACTACTAATTTAACTTTAATTCTTAATGTTAAACTGTTCTTTGCAGCCTGTGGGTGGAGTCACAGTAAACAGCCTGGAGGCAGGTGTGACTCTCATCACCAAACTCCAAGCCAAAAGAAAGAAAAAAAAAAGGTTATTCTTTCTCTCCTGGACTCTCATAAACTCTTTTAAGATCAAGGGACCAGAGTCATTTTGTAACAACTGCGCAAACCTTGATTTTCCTGACTCAGGATTAATACTTTGCTTTATAGGATGCAGGTCGATGTGTGCTAGCTGCATGGACTGTGGCAGTCTGTGGCTACAGGAAGCTGACTCCACAGTCTGTTCCCAAACTGCCTTGTTTTTTTTTTTTTCTCTGACCTATAGTTGTTGTTTCCCTCCCCTCCCCCCCCAAGCCGAACCACGAACCTTGCGCTCATCAGGAAAGCGCTCTTCCGCTGAACTAAATCCCCAGAGCTTTGTATATGCCTTTACAGATTGGAAAACTAAGCCCAGAGCACTTGCTCTGGAGAAATGTCTCCCCTTGTTTTCTCTTCAGGATAACAAAGACCGTAGTGGATTTTTCCATGGAGAAATGGGAAATCCTGCCTGTACCAGCAATGGACCCAGTGTCGGCCCTGTTTCTTCCCTGGACCCAGCCTGGTGCCCTGCCATGTCATAAGAAAAAAAAAATAGATAAAAATAAAAATTGAAAAAAAAAAAAGGGAGAGGGAGAGAAAGGAGAGTAGACCCCATGATTAGTAAGGATAGCTATGCTTATATTATATTGTTGTGCCAAGTTGCAAGACCACCCCCAAGAAGACCACCGAGATTCAGACACTCCGAAATGCAAAAGCAAGACAAGGCTTTATTTAACGAGCTGCCAACTCGGGCCTCGTCCTACTCACCGACACAGCGGAGGTTAGGAGGAAGCCCCAAGCTGTGATTACACAGGGCTTATAAAGGCAAAGAACAAGGTTACAACAATCAGCTGTGCAAACGAGATTAGAACACAGGTACAAATCTGATTGGCTCAGGGTTCGATTCTAAAATGGGGTTCACGTGGTGGGGCCTGACTTCAAAGTCTGGCACCTCAATATATCTTAAGAAAATATCTTAAGAAAATTTAAATCTTCCCAAAACAGTGGGAAAGAGCCATGTAAATGCTTTTACAGATTGGAAAATTAAAAACCCAGAGCACTTGCTCTGGAGAAATGTCTCTTCTTGTCCTCTTCAGGAAAACAAGGAATATACTGCAATTCTTCTGCTCTTCTAAAGAGAATAAGCGCTTCTTGAGGCGCAATATTTAGCTGTGGCAGTGTCGCTTGCAGTTTTGTACAAAAAATTAAAGAAATTTTGCACCATGTTTCTTCCACTCCTCTCCCCCTACTGTTTGGTTTAGGGAGTCCCGTTATGGGGAAATAGGAGCTGAGGGTTTGACACCCAACCTTAATATTTTTAAAAAGTAAGCGCAAAGGTTTAACGCCTTCGCTTCAATGTTTATATATAAAAAGAATGTTTTACTAATCACTTATGTTTAAATTATCAGCTACTGTGAACTACCAGCGATGCCAGAGCTCCAGCCTACTTCTACTTCACCACCAAAAGAGGGCTGATGTCTGCAACTTCCTGCACTTGGCAGAAACCAGATGAGGATTCCAGCTTCTCTGGACAAAGCCAGACGGACGGCCACCTTACCTACCCCTTCCCTCTGTAGAAGAGGCCCCCTATATATTTATATATATATATATATGTCTTATGTCAGCATTTACCTTATGCCAACATGTATGTTTACAACACCCCCTACTAATTTTTTTTAAAAAAAGAGTAGCAGATGTTAGGGACAGCTGCATCTTTAAGGGGCCACAGCTGACCTCAGCCTGTCCCTCCGCTTCCTGTCTTTAACAGGAAGAGAAGGAAGTATGACATCACTTGAGGGACAACCCCTTGGGACCAATCAGGGGCCCCTCTCTTGTGCCCGCCTTTGGGATATATCTGTGAGGCTCCTCATTTGAATAAACAGAATCCCTAGAGGTTTTCGCCAGGGGCCCACACGTCCGTGTCGTTCTTGGCGGCTTTGGGGCACCCTGCGACCACACACCACCGAGGCTACCCGTGGCCATCGCTCCCACGTGAGTGATCATGGACCACCCAGGAAGGGGCGGACAAGCCCCTACCCCCTCCAAGCGAGGGGAAGTCGAGAGAGAGACGAGGCCTCCTGTGGCCATCGCTCCCACGTGAGAGCGATAAAGGACCAACCAGGTAGGGCCGGGCAAGCCCCTTCCCCCCCCCCCAAGCGAGGGGAAGTCGAGAGAGAGCCCACAACACATGTCCTGAGTTTGAGCAACAAGACCAGGAAGAAAAGAAAAGTGCTCCTAGCTCTCCGTCCTGGCTGTTGAAGTGTCATAAAGCCACCATAGCCTTACAATTCTGGGCAAGAAAACATAAAGCCCCAGGGAACCCATCTATTCAGTAGTCTCAAGGCTTGGCAAAGGGAGAAAATGATAGATTGCAAAAAACTAAATTTCTTTTTACTGTCATTCCACAGCAAATTCCACGCCCTGCCCGAGTCTTGTTTTGGAAAATGACCTCTTTATAGCAGGACCCAGTTGGACGCTAAAGAAACACCTTGAGAAATACGGTGCACCCCAAGAAGCTGTGGAAGCAAATATGGAAGTGAAGCAGTGTGTAGATGGCATGGGCTTGAAGAAGAGAGCCTTACTTAAAGGAGTATTGGTAATTTATTCTTAATTGCTATTTATTATTATCATCATCATTATCATTTTTATTGTTATTATGATTTTCCAGTCCTTGGGCTAGAACTCAGGGCCTGAGCACTGTCCTTGTCTTCAATTTGCTCAAGGCTAGCACTCTGCCACTTGAGCCACAGCACCACTTCAGGCTTTTACTACACATGTGTTGCTGAGGAATCGAACCCAGGTCTTCACACATGCTAGGCAATCACCCTACCCCACACCACATTCCCTGCCCTTTATTGCTATTATTAAGGAGTTAGCACAGTGGGGTTAAAATTCCATCAGTCAGATTATGACTGGGGTGCTTCTTGGATGTTTTCACCCCTTCCTTATTGGTCCTCTCCCCATTTTCTCCCTCCTGTCCCTACCCACAAGTTAAATAGTCCATTTTTTACATAATGTATATTGAGCACAATGGCGACATTATCTCCCCCTTCCTCCCTCCATTCCTGCACCCCAGTACTGGTCATTTCTTTCTTCTTTATGCATAGAGGTTTTCTCAGTCAGATCATCCACAATGAGGTTGGCCTGCCAATCACAGGACACATAGATAGGAAGCTTTCCAAATTCCTGGCCTTCTCATGGAAAGTTCACCCACAGCTGCAAGGAGGCAGCTACTGATGTCAACACTGAGCTCACCACACGCGGCCATCACCTCTTGCCTAGCCCCTCCCCTCAGACTCTGCCTTGGGCCTGATATTTCCCATGGTGCCACATTCCCAGTCTGGCCCTGTGGCTTTGAACTTGCAGTGTGTGCAGTTGAGTTCTGCAGGACGAGGGAGTCCCAACCCTTGTGGTGTTTCCCAGAGCTGAGAGGATGAGAATGGGCAGGGGACAGGTGGGGAAGAAAGAGCTAGATGAGGGCTCTGCACTAGTCATGCTGGGCTCTGGTATTCTGCCCACCACACTGGCTGAGAAAAGTTCCTCCAAACGGGGCTTTTCAAAACTCCCTCTCATCCCTGTCCAAGTCTCCGACCTGGCTCCCTCCTTGGAAAGAAAGGAGAGCCTGCTTTTATGACTTAGCAAAGAAAGTAGCAACTGAACTGCTATATCCTCCTGGGGCCTCGCACATTCCCACAAACCTGAGTCCCTCAGACTGCATTCACCCAATGATAAAGAGGATATTGACTTATGTACAACAATTGCTGTAACTGCATCAGATCCTTCACTGGTGTGTGTGTGTGCGCGCGTGCACGCATGTGCGTACTCTGCACATAGTATGGCTGATTTTTACTTTCCTCTCTTTGTTCAATTTCAGGGTAAAGTTTTGGCCAAGTGTATACTTGGCCAAAGAGTATCAAGTTTATATGGATAAAAGTATTGATTCCTGGTTTCTGCTGTCTTTCATGGATCCACCAATCTTCACCACAAAATATAGAGGTTTCAAAGTTTTGCTCCAATAAATTACTTGCATCACATATTCCTGTTAGTTTATTATTATTGTTAAGAATTACCAATGCACACAATTCCTGTAGCCAATGGCAAGACTGGGGATTGGGAACCACAAGGCAGGGTACTGACAGGAAATCACATGTCTGTGTCATTTCTTCTCTGTAATTAATGTTTTGACTGGGGAAATCTATTCTGTCTGAGCCTTCTGAGTAGCGAGGATTATACCAGGTACCACTGGTACAATGGGGAAATGGGCTCCTCACGTACCATTCCTTAATGTTGAGTGACAGATGTAAATGCTCTGAGTTTCTTTGTAACACTGGTGCTGGTTGCTTTTAACAAGAGGAAGAAGAGAGGAGCCATGTGAAGAGCATCAATAGCCTCGCTGTATCCATGACAGCACACGAGCACTCATGAGCTTTTGGGTGGTTAATTGGTGATAAGAAGGTCAGGGACACCACTCGCTGGTGGTTCATGCCTGTCATCCTAACTACTGAGGAGACAGAGATCTATGGATCTCAGCTCAAAGCCAGGCCAGGCAGGAAAGTCTGAGACTGAGGTGGAGCCATAGCCTTGAGCAGAAAATCTCAGTACAGCACCCAGCCGCTCCCCGCTTAAAAAAAACAGAGTATCACTGACATTTTTGTCAGTGCTGTACAGAGTGTTTACAGTCACATAAGTCAGTAGAGAGTACATATCTTTGTGGATGATATCCCCATTCCCCTCATATAATTTCAGTTTTTAAAATGTATATATTTTTAAGATCAACATCTTGGGCTAGAAATGTGGCCTGGTGGTAGGGTGCTTACCTAGCGTGCATGAAGCCCTGGGTTCAATTCCTCCTTATCACATTTATAGAAAAAGCCAGAAGTGGTGCTGTGGCTCAAGTGGCAGAGTGCTAGCCTTGAACAAAAAGAAGCCAGGGACAATTCTCAGACCCTGACTCCAAGGCTCAGGACTGGCAAAGAAAAAAAAAAACTCTCCTTTTACTCTTGTTTCTATTCAATTTTGTTTCCAATTTAAAGGGGTTCATTTTCATGTTGTGTGCTGGCTTAAAAGGGTGCCTGGAATACAAACCCATAGGGCTGAGCAGGTAGCACTCCTTTCTCTTGGTGCGGACTTTTGGGGAGATTTCACTGGTAACCTGTATTTTGGACACATTGGACGCATGGGTCCATGTAGTGAATTTCACTAACTTATTCATGAATCTGTAAACTGATATTCTTTCATCTTTGTTAGATCTTAGGACTTTCCTCCAGTGGATTCAAGGGGTAATAACGTGAGTTTAGAAGAATTCCTTAATGCTGAGGGTTGGAAGGGTCCATGGTTCATGGATTTGGGATGAGGAAGATGTGTGTTCACATCCAGGAGGAAGCAGCTGGTCATGGCCCATCCTTTTCCAAGTTATAGCACTAGTCTCTGACAGCCTCCATTTCCATCAAAGAGACAAGAGCAAGTGTGTCCGTGCTGACATTTGATAGCAATGTGAGTAGGCCTGTGGGCACCACTTCATCACAGGCCTACAGTAAGGGAATCAGTCATGAGTGGCACCCAGCGATCCATTCTGTTCCACTACTTTGTTATCTATTGAACAAATATCAAAGGAGAATTTCCTGTGAACTCTCTTCAGTAGTGTGTGCACATTCCACTTTGGGAAAAAAGTTAACCTAGGCCCTTATCTGTCCAGCTCTCTTTTTTTTTTTTTGGCCAGTCCTGGGCCTTGGACTCAGGGCCTGAGCACTGTCCCTGGCTTCTTCCCGCTCAAGGCTAGCACTCTGCCACTTGAGCCACAGCGCCACTTCTGGCCTTTTTCTGTATATGTGGTGCTGGGGAATCGAACCTAGGGCCTCGTGTATCCGAGGCAGGCACTCTTGCCACTAGGCTATATCCCCAGCCCCAATGTCCAGCTCTCTTTGTCACTGCAAAGGTAACATGGATTCCTTCGAGAGAGAGACAGAGACAGAGACAGAGAAGCAAGTGCTAATATATATGGGATCAAGATAATTTCCACACACAAAGAGGAGATGAAATTTGAAGTGACTAATGAAAGACAGAATCCTGGAAGCAGAGCAGGTCAGCACAGGGAGCCAGGCGCCATCTTTGTCCACCTTTTGACAGCTGAACACTGCCCTCCAGGGGCCGAGTGGGAGAGTATTTCAGCAGAAAGGACATGAGGTGCGGAGGAGCAGAAGGCAGATGGCTCTTGCCAAGGTCACAAGAAGTAGAAGAGGAAGAAATTTTTCAGTTCAGAGACTTATATAATTGAAAACAAATGATAGAGCAACACCATAAAGGAGGTTGTGACAAGATAAACAGATTTGGGGGGTAGGGGTGTAAAAACAAGAACAAGGAAATATACACAGGAGCCAGAGAGGTGAATCTGTTCCTGATTGCCAAACGAAGCCTTGTGTGATGTGTTCCCCCGTGGCCTTAGGTCTTCTAGTGTGGATGTGAATTCTGGCTTGGTTGTTTTGTTTACCTCCAGTTTCTGCTCCAGGCCTTTGATCTTTGTGCATTCTCTTCGTCCTAGACATGCCCAAATCACCCTGCGTGGAAAACACATGTTCCATGAGGACAGAGAGGGTAAGCTTCCTTGTTCCTGTGGAAACATCAACCAGTTAGTGCTTCATACACACTAGCCGGGCTGATTCCCAGGGAAGTAGTATTATGTTGGACAATGCATGTGTCAAATGTATCGCCTATGTGGTAGGTCATAGACGTGCAAATGAATATCAACAATAGATATTCATCTCTAATTTATTATGTTATATTGAAGACAGCCATTATTCATGAAAATCCCACTGATGTCAACTCCTGTACTTGTCTTCAAATTGAATGGAAATGTATTATTTGCATTATCATTTTTTAAAGGAGCCATATGGAGAAAAGTGTGTGTATAACATGTAAGTATTGTATTGTCCAGTATTAATAAGGATGGCATTTAATTTTTTGTATTGAAATACACATAATGTAATATATGTTGTTATTATAATTGTGCTGTGGTATTGTAAATATGACTCCGTTTGTAGAGCACCAGCCAATAGGCAAAGCATCAGGTACCAACTTTTAGTCTCAGTCTTTAAACAAAAAATAAAGAGAAGAAATATAATTGTGTGGAATGTTGAAATGAATTGCAGATGTAATTTATCATTAAATAAAATACTATGGCTCAATGAATTAAATATATATAGTCTAGTGTGTTACCAGTCTTATTTAGAACTTGAAACTCACTTGATTTGTAATCCTAGGTAAGAGGAGTGATCAGACCTAATCCCCAAATCAGATAGCGTCACATTCTGGGCACTAAAGGCATCTTTTTTGTTCCAGGATAAGGACTGTGGTGTCAGACCAGGAAAAAACAAAAGTTATCTTTGCTGTGATATGATCTAAGCCACATCAAATAAATGACAGGGCATCAGAAGCCAGATTCCCAAGCAGTGCAAAGAGCAGGGGCAGCTTCCAACCAATTCTCATTGGCTTCTGCTCTAAAACTCTGAACTTTGCAGAAGTGGGCACTGCCAATTATTTGTGGTTAAGCCTTTAATCCCAGAGCAAAGAGACCATTTATTCCATTTATGCAGGTGCCTAAACCAGTATCTTCCCCCACAGTTAGACTTATTTCTCACAGCAGTGCCTTCTAATTCCTGTGATCCATAACCGCCAACTCTTTTGAGTACCCGTCTTTATAGATGAAGAAATGTTAATTCATATCAAGGTTTTGTCCTTTCCTTCCCTTTTCAGTGGGAGCTGTCTGGAGGTGTCATGTTTGTCCCAACTGAATGGCGGTGGTGTGGCAGTGCCATCATGTGTGGGGAAGCCACGCATGCTGCTGAGCTCCTAGGGTCATGGGTCAGCCTCCAGTGCCACCACAGGGGACCAGGTGAAGACTATGCTGGAGAAGTAACTGAGCTGGTGACAAGTGATCACCGGGCAAGGGCAAGACTCCTCATCCAGCAATGGAGCGTCAGTATGGCAAAATCAGAGCACTAGTGTGTCCACATTGTTCCTCTCGTGAGCCAGGCCCAAAGCCCAGGTGATTCCACAGTTCCCCAAGCAAGAGTGGGCCATGCCTTCCTCCTGCCGCCATCCTCATCCAGAAACCTCCTCATCCAGAAGCCTTCTGTCTAAGCCCATGGTCACCCTCTCCATAATTCATTCCTTCCTGGACAACCTACAAATGAAAAGCCTTCATTCTTTGCCTTCCTACAAGACTTTAACCTCATTTTCTCTCAATCTCTCTCATTTGCATTTAAAGATCATTTGGTGGGTGTCCTATGCTTAGTTTACCTATGATATTAGATGGTGGGCCATTCATAAAGGCTGATATGTAAAATGGATTTGATCATTGCCCTAAACGAAAGGACAGAGAGAAAATTTCCTCCTGTCAGCAAGCCATAAAATTAAAGATGGTACACAATGTCAAAGATTCTAAGTCAAGGTCAACTGGAAGATTCCTGATTTCAGACATCTTTGCATTTTTTCTGAATGTGTACACAGGTCTTCTAGAAGCCACTGACAATTTCTATCAGCCCGAGTGTGTTGGACCCAGGTAACTGCAACCATAGTCAGGACACGGGGGATGGAGAGGCGAGTGGACCAATTCAGTTTATTTCAGGAGGGCCAGGGTTTATATAGGGTTAGAAATCAATTCACAACTTCAAGAGTAAAAATTAATACAGCATGATATCCATATCAATCCAAAAGTTGCGGATGTCGCTGCTGGGAGGGAGGAGGCTATTACAGAGGTTTTTGCTACTACAAAGGGTGGCTACTATAAAGGGCTTAGTTTCTACAAAGATTGTTGATACTAAAACAAAGGATTAAACCAGTCAAAGCAGAACTCTATCACCTAGCTACTATTTCCTCAAGATTAATTATCTTTGACCATGACTTCTCTATTTACTGTGAAGAGACTTTCCTATTTACAGTGAAAAGCTTTCACTAAAGCAGCTGGGCAGGCCCACTTTTGGGCATCTACCCAAAAGACCACAAACAAGCACACACTAACACCACCAGCACAACAATGTTCATCGCAGCACAATTTGCCATAGCTAGAATATGTAACCAACCCAGATGCCCCTCAGTAGATGAATGGATCAGGAAAATGTGGTACATATACACAATGGAATTTTATGCCTCTATCAGAAAGAATGACATTGCCCCATTTGTAAGAAAATGGAAGGACTTGGAAAAAATTATACTAATTGAAGTGATCCAGACCCAAAGAAACATGCACTTTATGGTCTCCCTCATTGGGAATAATTAGCACAATTTTAGGCAAGTCACAGCAGAGGATCACAAGAGCCCAATGCTTATGAACACATAAGATGATGCTAAGTGAAATGAACTCTATGTTATGGAAACAATTGTTATATCACTGTTGTACTTTCAATGTGCTATGTGTAACCGTAGCTTCTATTATTGATGATCTTCTTGTATCCCCTTCCTGTGGTGTACCTGCACTATCTCTGTATCTGAGTACATTGGAAACCATGTATACTGGTATTAGAACTAGGAAACTGAAAGGGAATACCAAAATCAAGAGACACAGGATAAAAAAGACAAATGACTACAAAAGCAATACTTGCAAAACTGTTTGGTGTAAATGAACTGAACAGCTCATGGGGAGGGGGGGAGGGAAAGGAAGAGGGGGGAAGCGGGAATGAGGGAGGAGGTAACATACAGTACAAGAAATTTATCCAATGCCTAACATATGAAACTGTAACCTCTCTGTACATCAGTTTGACAATAAAAATTAAAATAAAATAAAATAAAGCAGCTGGGCAAAGAAGTTTCCCCAGGGAGGCTGTATACAGGGGAAGGGAGAGTCTCATAACAAAAGTGGAATCCTTTGGCCAAAAAACACATGAGACTCTTTAAAGGAGAGTTTTCCCCAATGGCCTATGAGTGTGCTAATCAGGCATCAGAGTAAGTGTGCTGAGGCTAAATTTTCCACCAGTCAGAGAAGTTATTCTCCCACACGACTGCCTTTTCCCTCCTAGCTAATTGTGAAAAATCTGTCTTTCATCATCCTTCTTGGTGCCCATTGTCTGCAGCCCCCACAGTCCCTCCCCAGTCGGGAAGTTCACTGTGTTGGGGACTCATTGCCCTCCACGTCCGGTTCTTGCTCTGGGTAGTCTAATGACTCGCTGCATCATCTCCTGCAAAGCCCAGAAACTCCTGCCTTGCTATGCCCGCACGGGGTGGGAGGCCTGGGCCACGTGGCTGCAGGTAGCTCTCCATTCCAATCCCTTCTAGGGACAGCAGTTCCACAGCAGAACAGAGGTTGGGAGCAGAGCCTCAGGCTGCTCTCCCATCCTGGACTCCTAACACTTGGGGCACAGGATGGAAAGCGGGTCCTTCACGGTGCAGTACTCGCCACTGCACGCAGCATGGAAAGCACTGGAACACTCTGGACGGCCTCAAGTGGAGGACTTCACCTGTCAGGTGCAGACACTGCTGAGAATGAAGCCTCAATGACAAGGTGACATGGCCGGGCTGCACAGTACTTTGTGGGAAGCAGGGAGCATGGTGGTTCTTTGGGTCACCAGCAATAGCAACCTGTGCAACTCTAGCGTGGGTCTCCATCTAAAAATCTTCTCTCAGAAGCCAAGTGTGTCGTGCTGAAAATTCCCCATCCAGAGACAAAGGCCTGAGAGCGGAGTCCAGGGAAGGCCCCACTCTGTGGAGCCCACGCTGGGCTTAGGAAAGTTCCACCACATTCTAGGTTGTGCTGTGAGGAGTAACTTCCAGTAGGAATTGTGTGAGTAGAACAATGCACATGTACGTGCACGCAGGAGCACACACACGCACACACCGATGGCTGCTTCACTTGATAATTCACAATCAAATCCACTGTTATGTTTTCCTCTCATTTCCGTCTTGGGTGTTGCGAGATCAGTGACTGAGACATCAGAAGCCCATCCGTTTGTGCCAAGATTTGAGGTTCAAGGTGAAGGAAGGAAGCGCCAATGCGCAGTGCGCTTTCCATGCTGTGCACTCGCGTGGCATCTCCGCGCCTCCGTGTGCGGGGTGGGAAGGCGCTGTGTTGAGGATGCGTGGTGGCTGCCTCGGTTCACGCAGAGCTGATTTCAGGGCCTGGGACTCGAGGGCTCAGGGGAACAATCGGGAAGAAGTGATAAATGTGCCAACCGATAATGTTCTAGTAATTAGATTATCAGTGGAGATTGGTGCATATTTGGGCGATGTTTTAGCATATTTGTAGCAATTCTTGATAATTGTAGATTATATAAATTAAATTTTATTAAAATATATCACTTTGAAAGCAGAATATGGCAATTATGTGGTATGTTTTTTGGATATTATTATTTATCAATAATTCAGTCATTTTTATTTCTGTTTTCATCTCTGTAGGTAAAAGCCCATTCAGATATTTTACTGTTAGAATACTGAACCACTAAATGGGCACAGGAGAAGGTATGAATTTTGTTGTAGTCATATCACTGATTCTTTGAATCCTCAGAGCCAGTGGCTAAAAATGACATTTTTGTAGTTCACTCAAAATTCTTTGAAATTACTTCTGGGCCAATTCTTGGTTGTATGAGATAAAACACATAAGAAAACACTTGTCATGAATCAATGATTTTGTGCCACAAAATTGTAATTTAGTTACTGCTTGAAGACTAAAGATGTCTACATTAAAATCAATTTCGGGCAAACATTCTCATGGAGCATAGGAATGGGTCGGTCTCTACTGACTTTGAAAAGATGGCTGATGATAAGGGAGAAAAAAATGAGGTTCAGTGTCTGCACACAAAGTGTGTAGTATGAAATTCCGCGTGGCCATGAAGATGTCCAAATGATCCACCCAGGTTTGCTGACACCAGAAGCAAAATAAGACCCAAGTAACAGCTTGGGTCTTTATAGTCCAAGGGGACCTGACTATAAAATAATAAGGTAACTATCTACACTAACACAAGAATTCCATTGGAACCTGAGCTAGACTTTGAAGTGTACTTTGTTTACCTTTAGAATAAATAAACCTTCCTTGTTGACAGAGGAAAGTTGGTTTGTCATTTTGTTGGGGAAACAAATGATTCTTTTCGCTTGATTTATTTGTATTTCCTTTTGGTTACACAACCAACACTACTGACCTTTACAGTCAGGTGTTGTTTTTATTGTAACAATTCTTCCCTCCCCCCCCCCGCACAAATACCATCAGAGGGTATTATCATCACTTTCTTATTAGTTTGCATTTCATTTTTTTAGTTTGGTTTTTGTTATTATTGTTAAGGAGTTACACAAAGGGGTGACAATTCCATAAGTCTGGTAATGAGTGCAATGGTTCTTCTTCCTTCATGCTCCCCCATTTTCCCCTCTGTCCCTGCCCACAAGTTTCATAGTTTATTTTTTACATAGGATCCTTGAACACCACGATGGCCTTCATCCTTCCTCCCTCCATTCCTTACCATCATCTTACCCTCCCCTTAGGCCTCTCCCTACCCTCGCCTTTATTGAACAGAACAGGAAGCTGAGGCCGCGAGGTAAAGCACCCGCTAAGGATCCTGGGGTAGAGACTGTCAGAGCTCAGCTCCAACCTGGGAAACCAAGATACAAAGTCAAGAGCCTCTCACTCTGTCCGTAAGCTATTCTGTTGACGGCTAGAGCTCTACCACGTGAGCCACAGCTCTGCCTTCTGCTTATTGTGGCAGATAAGAGTCTTATGGACTTTTCTGCCAGGGCCTGGCTTTGAACCACAAACCTCCTTTGTAGCCAGGACTATAAGCATGCACCACTGGCACCGGCTACAATAGTTAAGTGTGAAGGAAGACATTGCTAGAGTGAGGTGGGCTTGGAATCCAGCAATGCTGATAAAGGCTTTTCTGTATGAACTGATTTTGGTCAACCAATTATTTATGTACAAGTGGTAGTTGATCAAGAATCCATGATGGGTTGACATTAGCTTACATTCATCATGCAGGGACTAGGGGCTTACATTGTTACTTTCCCACCAACACTTCTAGTTATTCCATCAAATCTCATGTGTCTCTCACTCTACCTGCCTCCATAAATGATTTCAACAGTTTCTGTTATTCTGTTCTCGTAGTTGCAAATCTGTTTTGACAATATTCAATCTCCTCATCCTCTAACTTTTTAAAAATGCCTTTTGATATGGCTTTTTCACTTTACTTTTAATTATTAGTACAGGTAATTTGAGATGTAGGTGTTTTTATAAGGCAAGTGTTACATTCACAACAGTCTGAAGTTCTGGAACAGGGCTTTCTGCTGGATTTCAGAACAGCAACACTACTATATCCTTCAGTACTGTGTACAGCTTGCCACAGAACACCATTTATGTATAAGGTAGGGGCACACACACACACACACACACACACACACACACACACAGAGTGACATGTAGATGCCACACAGGTCAAGAGCTGACCTCTGAAATGCATTTTCTCTTCTGTATTTCATAGCTTGGACACATGTGGAAAGCTGTGCATTCATGATTTGGCACCCAGAATAACCTCACGGCCCCCAAATCTTCTGGGCTCTCATTACCCCACATCTTCCCACATCCCTGGTCCCCACTGATCATGTGACTGTTTCCTTCATTCTGTAGTTCTTGCATATCTTACCATGCTAACTCAATAGCTTTTGATATGCGCTTCTTTCAGTTATTTCCAATCAGTTTAGTGGCAATAAAACCCTATTACAGATGCACAGATGTTTATCGATTTACCTAATTAAGGACAGTACAGTTGCTTCCACATCTGGGGACACAAAGGTCTTCCAGTTGGTTTATGATTCCTCAGAAAGGGACTGGGTCTATGAATTATTGAAATATCTCTTGTTATTTCTGTTTCTCCAGAGAGAAATATATAGTATTGCTACGTCTACTTTTCTTACTATGCCTCCTTGTGGTAGATTTCACTCCCAGACAACATTTTTGCTGAACTGAGAACTTGAAGCTCGCCAAAGATGTCAATTGATCAATTTGAAAATAAGTACCCAGGCTGAGTTCAAGCCTCAGGACCAGCAGCAGCAGCAGGAGAAGGAGGAAGAGGAGGAGGAGGAAGAAGAAGAAAAGTTTCCAGGCACATATACGATGAGGAGGTGGTACTGGTGGGGTCTCAGTGAGTGAGGATTCTTTCTGTGTAGGAATGTGCGGGGGAGGGGGGGAGCCACACCTTGTCTGCTGTCACAAATCTCAATTAAAGAATCCAAAGTTGGCCAGCTTATAAACAAGCTCCCCTGAAACTCAAGTGCTCCCCACTTTCTCATGTGCTGGGGATTTGTCCTCTTCTTTCCCATCCCCACCTGTGTCCAAGAACGGAGACAGAAACAGGCACCATCATTAAAATCTCAAAAGCAAATGGAAGGCTGGGAATATGGCCTAGTGGTAAAGTGCTCGCCTCGTATACATGAAGCCCTGGGTTCAATCCCTCGGCACCATCTATGTAGAAAAAGCCAGACGTGGCACTGTGGCTCAACTGGTAGAGTGCTAGCCTTGAGCAAAAAGAAGACAGGGACAGTGCTTAGGCCCTGAGTTCAAGCCCCAGGACTGGCAAAAAAAACAAACAAAAGCAAATGGAAGTTTTGGGGATCCGTTTGTAGGGAGCCTAAACTGTCACCTGCCACGCAGGACAGAGTTCCTATGAAGTCACTTTCCTGGGCTTCAGCGCAAACAGGATGGAGGAAGAGAACGATGTTCCCACAGAGTGATGGGTTCTGACACAAAGCTTGGGATCTGACACACACATCTGTAGAGAGCTTCAGCGGGGCTCACCAGGTATAAAAAAAAAAAAAAAAAAAAAAAGTGAACTCCTTACACACCACAGGACAGGGAGCTCAAGACCAAACCTCTCACTCCGCATTTCCTAAAGCTGATAGCCTAGAGCAAATCCAGAACCATGAGGCTGCTGGTGTCTCTCCTGCTGGTCACGTTGGCCCTTTGCTGCTACGAAGGTCAGTATTGTTTATAGCCAGCCAGCACCAGCTTTGCTAAGTCCCATCTCTCAACACTAACATTTGCTTGTGGTGGGGTTGAACTGAGGGAATTTCGGTATTCTCACGTGTTTTTCCTGAGGCACGTGTTTTTCCTGAGGTTCTTAAGACAGCCTAATGTCAAAGCATAGTGGTTTTATTTTTCTTCAAAACGAGGCTGTTTGAGGACTGAGGGATGATTCTGTGTATGGCCCCTTCGAGACTGACCTGTATTTCTGAAGTCGTGGGTGTACTGGGAGTCTAGGCTCTATCCCTTCCCATCTACTTTCAGTTTAGGACAAATGTTTAAATTCTGTGAATTTCTCATGATTGCTGGTGCATACAGGTACAGCCACAGGTGACTATGATGAGGCTAAGCATATTCATGAGCAGGGCATTATCAGCTTTTTTCTACAGCAGAGACTGCAAGGTGTCAATTCAACCGATAGCTTTTGAACTCCTAAATTCCAACTCTTCCCATGTCGATAGGAGGGCCCACAGTCTAAAGATCCATGGTCTCTGAATCTCTGAATAAAACTACTTGAATAGCTTTTGCGATTCAGCACAGTCCTGCCTTGCATTCTGGGAATCTTAATAGCAACAGAGGTAAAAGCCGTGCAATCATTATTATGAAGAATTTCATTGATTCCAGATTTAATTCTAGCCATTCTTTCAACCATACATACATGGTATGTCATTCCTACCATGAAAAGGAAACCCAGTTACTTCTCATTTGACTTCTGAAATTCCTCCTGCCCTCCCATGTGGTTCCAGGCCTTACCCTGTCCAGCTACTTCCCACTGTATGATATTACTTGGTCAGAACACTAAGGAAGACTGTAAAATAAACCTTTCAGCCCCGGGAATGCCAAACCTTGAGAGCTTGATCTGTTGGGGACAACCGGTCATTCCAATTAAGATAAAGCTTGAGGCCTATGTGTTTATGCCCAGCATGAATTACACAGAGACAAGAGCAAAAGAAGAAAACTAGAAGCCCTTTGAACATTTTGAAATCCAGGGTATGAAAATTGGTTCTTCTGCACATCCCCACAATATGAAAAGGAACCAAATAAATTCATTTTCTTCCTCACTCTCACCAATAATCTGGGCATTAGTATAGAAGAAAATAGAATGTCCCAGTTTTCTGAAGAAGCTCTGATCTTTGTTAAAACATATTATCCCTAATTTTAGCTTTACAGGACAATCTGTATCTAAGAACATAAACTAGATCTGAATTAATTTTTATACCATTGTTATTGTTTTGATTCAGGTAATGGTTATTTGATGACAGTAATAGTGCAAGTAACAAAGAAAAAAATATACAATTTAACTTGGTCAACCATCCAAGTTGGCAAGAGCCAGGAGCCAATAGCTCATGCCTGTCTGTATTTGTGGCTGATTAGGAAGCTAAGATCTGAGAATTGTGGTTTGAAGCCACCCCAGGCAGAAAAAGTCAGTGAGACTCTAATTTCCAATTAACCCCCCCCAAAAAGCCATAAATGGGGCTGTGGCTCAAGTGGTAGAGTTCTAGCCTAGAGGAAAATACCTAAGGAACAGTGCTCAGGCTCTGAGTTCAGTAATGGCACAAACAATATCCAAATTTTGAACATCAGTTTTCCATAATTTAAGAAACTGCTTCTCTCAAGGTTTAGTTTTTTTTTATTTTTCACAAGAGTCTGACTCTATAATTTACCTTAAAATTAATGTCACATAGAAGATCCACTAATCTACTATCCAAAAACTAACAATGTACAGCTCCATTGGTGGGATAGAATAATTTTCCCCCAAATAAAGGGAAGGGAATTAAAGCCAGCTAGAGAAGCAGCCTTCAGAGTGAATATGCACAATTTTTTTTTTTTTGCAAGTGCTGGGGCTTGGACTCAGGGCCTGAGCACTGTCCCTGGCTTCTTCTTGCTCAAGGCTAGCACTCTGCCACTTGAGCCACAGCGCCAGTTCTGGCTTTCCCCATATATGTGGTGCTGAGGAATCAAACTTAGGGTTACATGTATACGAGGCAAGCACTCTACCTCTAGGCCATATTCCCAGCCCTGACGATGGGTAATTTTTAAGCAAAGTCAAACCAAGATAATGAAATCCTAGTTTTACCATTGCTATGGGAGCTTCGAGGAGACTCCTGGAATACCAGCCTGACCCTCTCTTTAGACAGGAGCAGGGAGCCCTGGTATTTCTTCCTCGTTTCTGGTGTCAGGTCTGTGTCAGTGGGAAAGTTATGGACTTCATAAACAAAATGATCTTTTTAAGCTCACGCCAAAGCCGACACCAGACCGTGCCCACACATTCTCGCTGAAAATTTCAACTTCTTGTTTGGCACTGAGAAGAGCCTGAGGAAGCAACTTGGAATCTACAATGCCCCTCCAGGAGCTCCGGAGGCTTTGCTGAAAGTGAAGGAATGCACAGACAACATGTCCATTAAGGAGAGAGTACTAGTTTCATTAGCACTGGTAATTCCTTTCTCCTTTATGCATTGAGAATTCTGATCAGCCCGGGATACAGGAACATGGCTGGTCTGTCGCCACCCCCTGGGGGCACCCAGAAGAGCAGGCACCTGGCTTTCTGTTCACCCATGGGAGGTTGATCTGAAGCTACAGGGAGGAAGCTGACTTAAACTGCTCAACCAAAGCCAGCGACGCACAGCCCCGGTGGTAGACCCGTCCTTCTCAGAGCACAGCCCTTCACGCTGTGTTCCCCATCACATCCCGAGAAAGACAAATTTGGCACCAGGAAGGGATCTTTCCGGGCTCAGCCTGGCTGCCTCTGCCGTGCAGCTTTCCTGAGGAGAGTGGAATGTTATGCAGAACATGGAGCATAGGAACAGGGAGCCAATGGGAGAGACAGAGCTAGCCACTGCCTGGGGCGGGGGCGGGGGGGGGGGGAAGGGGGCTTGGATTCCCGGCCTGACATAGTCTTATTCTTTCTTTTTTTTCATTTTTTAAAGTTATCTTTACAAATCCAATATATCTTGATCCATGTCACCCCTTTCGACAGTAAGCACCAGCCCAGAAACCACACGGACACACAGTCATGTAGAAGAAGAGAGCATTTTAATGCCAGCCGAGGCTGACAGGCTAGCTCTCCCCGGGGTAGATTAGCAGCCTGCTCTCAGGCAGAGGGTAGTTATACAGTACCAAGGAGGCTGAAGGCAGAAGGGGCTGGGAACAGCAAGTCTTCTGTAGTCACAGCTGAGCACGGCGATAGCAGAGAGCCGGGGCAGGACATTCCACAGGTGATTTATAGACAGGATGATACCTTCTCTAGCTGGACAGTAGAAATAGCCGTGAGTCAGCTCAGCTGGGATTTACTTGGTTTCTCCGTTGTGCATTGTTTGGGATGGCTGTTGAACTAGTCCAGAGTTTTCCTCACATACTCTGATTTTTGTGACTTCTGCCATCCAAAGTTTTTTGGTTTTTTTCTTGACAAAATTCCATGACTCTCTATACTTGTTATTATCATATCTCTAGAACCTTTTTGTCTGATCTCACTTTTTTTTCCTTCCCTTTTATTTTCAGGGAAAAGTTATAGTTAAAGGCTATTATGGTGCTAACTAAGAATATATTTTTCTGGCATCTACCACCATTCATGGATACAATCACATAACAAACCACACAGCTCTGAAAATTGGGATGCTTCAATAAATTACTTGCATTGCACCTTTCTATGTGTCTACTCTCATACAGGGTTTGGTCTTTCGTTGATAGTGTTTTGATTGTAAAGTGAACTTTCGGACTGTCAATAAATCTCTTAGTGGGGCAAAACCGCATGACCAATGGACACCAAATCATCGGGCAACAGAAAGGTAGATCTTTGTCAGGAATGGTTCTGCAATGCCATGCTGCTTTCTCCTTTCCATAGACAGTGGTGCAAATGATGGCAAAGGTAACCAGCAGTGATCACCTCATACCACTGGGCAAGGCCAAGGCCAAGTCTCAATACTGCCCCCTAGAGAGCATACAGTCTCTGACTATCTGCTTCTCTTCTATCTTACCCATTTAAACCATCAACCTGCCCTTTGGCAAGGTTCCTCCTATACAGAAAATAACCCCATTTTTAAATTGTTGTACTTAATTTTAACTGAATACATCTCAAATGGACTCTAGGGTAAGCTGTCACAGCCTATGGTCTCCCCGCCTCCACTGGTCATAGAGCTTGAACTCTGGGCCTATGGGCTGTCCCTGAGTCTCTTTGTATTCAAGACTAGTGTTCTACTGCTTAAGCCATAGTGTCGCTTCTGGCTTTTTCTGAGTAGTTTATTGGAGATAAGAGTCTCACAGACTGTCAGTCGCATTACGAGTGCAGTCCACCTTCACCTGTGCGGTCACCCCTCTGCCGCACGCCCTCATTCCCCCTCTCACCTCAGGCATGCTTTCATTCAAGCGGGGGGGGGGGGGGGTGCCTTCCAGGGAGAGTAATGGTCCTGGATGGCGGACCAGCGCTTCTGTCACCCCCGTGTTAGAGATTTCTCTGGCCTTCCTTCTAGGAGGGCTTTTCAAGGCAGGGAGCAGGAGGGCACCCTGCCTCGGGTCTGGGTGGGAGGTGGTCACGGGGATGGTCTTGCAGCGGTAGGGTGTCACAAAAGGACCCCCTGGGGAGCAAAGCAGCAGAAGGTCGGGTAGCTGAGGGCGTGGGGGTCACCGGCACTGTCATCTGAGACACCCAGGAGCCCCACCACTTAATGGTGACTGAGGAGTGAGGGCTTGGAGCCACGCCAGTGGACTGCCTAGAAATGGCCTGTAAATCTGCTTCCCCACACAGTGTGGTTTCCTCCGGAATGAGAACTCTGAACTCAGGCCTGATGCACTGTTGGGGATTATTATGGCCTTGGGAAGGCTGCCCTTCCACCAGCCTTGGGACAATGGAAGTCCCTCCCACCTTCTGGCCTCCACCCCTTGGGAGGTGAACACGTGCGTGCCACCATGATGGGGTTGTCCCGCCCACAAAGGAAGTTTCGTGATGTCTCTTGATGGATATGGTCCTTAGCCTATGACTGGCTACCATGTGTAACACTGAGAAATGCATGTTTTTCTAAAGTCTTTAAAGATCATCTTGAAGTAACTGTACAAATAGGTTTCAACTCAACATGTCCATGTATGAGTACAATGTATCTGAGCATTGTCACCCCGAGCGCCATTCCTGCTTTCTCTCCCAGCCTCACCAGTCCCTTCGAGTTACCTAGTGCATATGAGACGTGTGTACCTGGACTATAACACAATGCTTTTAACAGCCCATGCAGCCTTCCCCTAAAGGCATTACATTCTCTCTTGCTTTCTTCCTTACTTTCTCCCTTCCTTCCTTTCTTCCTTCCTTCTTTCCTTCCCCCCTCCTCTTCCTCTTCCTTCTCTCTCTCCCTTTCTCTTGCTTCTTTCCTTCTTTTTTTCTTCCTTCCTTCCTTTCTTCCTTCCTTCCTTTCTTCCTTCCTTCCTTCCCCCTCCTCCTCCTCCTCCTCCTCCTCTTCCTCTTGTCTGTCTGTCTGTCTGTCTCTCTCTCTCTCTCTTTCTTTCTTTTTTGGTGCCAAACCTAGGACTTGAACTCAGGGCCTGGGCCTTGTCACTGAACTTTTGTGCTCAACCACATTGAGCTACAGCTCCATTTCTGGCTTTTTAGTAATTAATTGGAAATAAGAGTTTCACAGACTTTCCTGCCTGGGCTGCTTTGAACCTTAATCTTCAAATTATAAAGGCTCAACCACTTCCTAGTATTCACTCACAGACCTTGCTGGATCAATTGCCTTATCAATCACATGCTTCAGAAATTGAAGGAAACCCCTAAAAACCCAATAAATGCCACAGGAAATCAGTTTAAAGAAACATGATCTTCCTCTCTCTGGGCCTGGACCTGAGTTGCGGCAACATGGCCAAACGCACATCGTCGGCATCGTCAGTAAATACAGCACCTGCTACGGTGCCTCACTCCAGAAGATGGTGAAAAAAATAGAAATCAGTCAGCATGCCAAGTACACCTGCTCCTTCTGTGGCAAGACCAAGATGAAGAGGCGAGCGGTGGGCATCTGGCACTGTGGTTCCTGCATGAAAACAGTTGCAGGGGGTGCCTGGACCTACAACACCACTTCTGCCATCACAGTGAAGTCTGCCATTAGAAGACTGAAGGAATTAAAAGACCAGTAAAAGCTCTACTATCTGAGTTTATCTCTACAATAAATGGGTTAATTTATATAACAAAAAGATACATGAATGAATTAGGTTAATGAAGTGAAATAATCCTTTAAAAAGAGCTCATAAGGCTGGGAATATGGCCTAGTGGCAAGAGTGCTTGTCTCGTATACATGAGGCCCTGGGTTCGATTCCCCAGCACCACATATATAGAAAAAGGCCAGAAGTGGCGCTGTGGCTCAAGTGGCAGAGTGCCAGTCTTGAGTAAAAAGAAGCCAGGGAAAGTTTTCAGGCCCTAAGTCCAAGCCCCAGGACTGGCAAAAAATAAAAATAAAAACGTTGATAGTTTTGCAGGAGTAACACTTGAACTCATAGACATGGGCAGAAACTTATTAAAAAGAGTCTCAGAGGCACAGCAGATAGGAGACTTGACAAATGGGATTGCATCAAAATAAAAGTTTCTGCATAGCAAATTACATAGTTTCTAAACTAGAAAGACAGCCAGAAGACTGGGAGAAGGTCTTTACCAGCAATATATCAGACACAGGCCTAATATCCAATATACAAGGAGCTCAAGAAACAAACCTCTCCCAAAGCTAATATAAACTAATTGCCAAATGGGCAGAGTTGCCAAGGAGAGACTTCTCACAAGAAGTAAGAAGGCCAAAGAAACACAGGAGGAAATTGCTCATCACGTCTGTCCATTAAGGAAATATAAATCAAAACAACTCTGAGAGTCCATCTCACCCCAGTTAGATTAGCCAACATTGTAAATTCAAACCACAAATGTTGGCAGGGATGTGGGGAAAGAAACCCTATTACACTGTTGGTGGGAATGTAAACTAGTATAGCCACTCAGGACAGCTGTCTGGAGGTTCCTCAAAAAACATAGATCCAGTGACCCAGCCATAGCACTCCTGGGTGTCTGCCCAGGACATCGTAAGCCAGGACACCATAAAGGCACTTTCCTATCCGTGTTCATTGTTGCACTATTCACAGTAGCCAAGTTGTGGAAACAGCCCAGAGGGCCTACAATCGATGAGTGGACCCAAAACATGTGGTATCCCTGCACAATGGAATTTCACATGGCCTTTAGAAAGAATATTAGTAATATAATCATTTGCAAGGAAATGGATGGCCTAGAACAAGTCATGTTAAGTGATGTAAGCCAAGCTCAGAGAGGTTTTCTCTCCTATGTGAAAGCTGGAGCTAAAATACTGGGACATGATAAATGATACAGGACTCTAGTATCCACACAGTGAGACCAAAGGAGGATATGCTTAGGAGAGACAGAAAGGCCCAATGCCTATGTGCATTGGATCATACAAAATAATATTTATCAGAATAAACTCTAGGATATGAAGAGGGGTTTTTTTGTAGTTTCTTTATATGTCTTTGAGAGTGTAAGAGGCACAAAAAGGAGTGAATTAAAAAAAAAAAAGACTGTGTTTTCTATGACTTTGTCTTACATCTTTTCTCCTTCCTGTATACATGTAATTCATACATTTGGTCTTCTGTTGTGCCCTCTAATTTCACTGGTCATTTGTATAGTGACAATTTCTTTTTCTGAGATATACTACTATTCTCCTTACAGCTTTTTAATCATAAAATTTGCCAAAGAGCTTGAACTCAGAAGGTCAGCCTCTCACGCAGCTATCTTGCTTACGGATATAGTCTCATGGACTTTTCTGCTCCAACTGACTTCCCCCACCCCCATGCTGGTATGGCGGCTTGAACTCAGGACCTTGTGCTCTGGCTTAGCTTCTTTGCACAAGGACAGCACTCTACCACTTGAGGCCCACCTCAGTGCAGACAGGACAAATCCAGGGAACACTGGACTGATAATACCCAGACGGGCCCATCCTGAAGTGTCAAAATAGCCTTGCCCACACAGAAGTTATTGTTGAAGAGGATGCTGGTCTACATGGGGTTGGCACTGTGAGAACCTCAGCTGGAGCCAGGAAGGGGGTACATCCTTGTCCACCTGAGTGAGGGAGACAGGCAAGCCTCACCTGACAGGTAAACTGGGGGGGTCTGGATCAGGTAGGGCAGAGGGTGGAGTACAGCCAGGGGGTGGGTATTCCTGAATGGGTCCTGCTGAAGCAAGAGAACCTGTTTATCTTCTCTGACCACAGGGTGAAGATTGGGCCCCATGCCATTCCTGGGAATATGAATGCTATTCACACCATCCCTCTCCAAGGTGAATGAAAATGACAGATGACCAATACAAGTAACTTTTTTTTTGGTGGCGGGGGGGGAGTGTTTCTTGAACTCATGGCCTGGGCATTGTCCCTGAGCATTTTTGCTCAAGGCTAGCACTCTACTACTTGAGCCATAGCTCCACTTGTGACTTTTTTTGGTGGTTGATTGTATGTGAATCCCCTGAACTTTCCTGCCTAGGTGGGCCTCAAACCACAATCCTCAGATCTCAGCCTCCTGAGTAGTTAGGTTTATAGGCGTGAGTCACTGACACCCAACTGTAAGTAACTTAAGGTTTTACTATCTTTTTTTCCAGTTTGTGGGGCTTGAACTCAGGGCCTGGGTGCTATCTCTCAGATTTCTTGCTCATGTATTCTACCACTAGGTTAAGATGGATTTAAAACATTTGGAGGTGCAGATACTGACATGTCCAGCCCATGAACACAGTAAGGAGATCCCATTTGTCATCTCTCTCTCTCAGCAATGCTTTGTAGTTTTCCCTGCACTGGTCTTATAGATCTCTTGTCAAATTTATTCCTCATGTTTTTATAATTACAGATGCTTCAATAATTCATCATCTCTATTTCTGATTACAGTTAACATATGGAAATATATAATAGTTTACATCTTGTATTCTGCAACCACACCAAACGGTTCTAACAACTTTCCAGTAAATATTATTGGATTTTCTACAAGTCAACTCAGGTTTGGCGTGGCTGATGCTGGCAATTGAACTCAAACTGTTTTGCATGCTAAACACAACACTCTACCGCTGACCTATTATCCCTAAGCCTGGAAGAGTTTAATTCTTCCTTCCTAATACATTCATTTTTCCTTAGTGCACCAGCTACAACCTTAACTATTCAGAAGAGTGGGTGCCCATGCACTGAGCCTGAGAAAGAACACATCCATTCCCCTGTTGGTACAGGTTTTCACTTGCACTCAAAAACCTCTTAAAGTACACCTTACTTTTCCAGTTTCTGCACCTATTATCTTAGTCCCAGTTCTCCTCTTGCATTAGTAATGAGGTGAGTGACACTAACTTTTGATTTTTTTTTTTTTTTGCCAGTCCTGGGGCTTGAACTCAGGGCCTGAGCACTGTCCCTGGCTTTTTTGCTCAAGGCTGGCACTCTCTGCCTCTTGAGCCACACTGCCACCTCTGGCCTTTTCTATATATGTGGTGCTGAGGAATCGAACCCAGGGCTTCATGTATATGAGGCAATCACTCTTGCCACTAGACCATATTCCCAGCCCAACACTAACTTTTGAGTGTGAAATCTATTTTGTCACGCTCGAATCGCTAAAACTATATGAGGAATTGACAGGCGTGGTGGCACAGACCTGTAATGCCAGCACTCAGGAGCGGAGACGGAAAGACAAGGACAGCCAAGGGTACATAGCAGGTCTGTCTCCCCCATCCCGCCCCCAACAGGGTGCTTGGTTTATGCGGGCTAATGGTCTACCTTCTGACATGTCTTTGTCTGGTTTGGGGCCAGGGCAATGTGGGCTTTGCAGAAGGAATGGAGGATTCAAAACCAACTTTCTTTTCCTCTCCACAAAAGTGTGGCAATATTCACTACAACTCTCTAGCCTCTAGTTTTCTTTGTGAGATTAAAATTCCAGTTAGGTCTTCTATTTCTTCAGTAAACGGAGATATGCACTTTTCCAATCTCATTTATATTGCTAGATTATTTTGTTTGGGGCTTGTATTGTTTTGCTCATTGTGTTTGCGACAGTGTCGTACAATGTAGCCAAGGCCGGCCTCTGACACTTCCTGCACAGCACCAATGGTAGCGATGCCACTGTCCCTGGACTCTGCAAGTGGGTGTCTCACTTCTGAGCACCTGACCAGTCCATCTAGAAGGCATACAATGATCTTGAATTTCTCAATAGCCAGCTTTGATTTTCCTAATTTTTCTTTTTCCAATATCAGTGGTTTCTTTTCTGCCACGGCTATTTCTCTTGAATTTGCTCTTTTCTAGTAAACAGTTCACTGATGAGGCCTTGCGTTCTCCTCATGCAAGCACTTGGGGCTGCAAACTTCCCTGAGTGTTGCTTTAGTTGCATTACGACACACAAGGTCCAACACAAAATCAATTGTATTTCTACATGCCAGCAAAGGAACAAAACAAACAATCAAAATCTGGCAAACAATACCATTTACAGTAACTCCAAGAGAATAAATATTTAACAAAATACATACAGTTTATGGATGGTGAAACCACAGTGCTGGCAAAGAAACCAAAGAGGCCAAAGAGGAGCTATGGGGCTCATGGGATGGGTGAAAGAATCATATCCTTTTCTCCAAAACTTATCTAAGGACGCAATGCAATTCCAGCCAAAATCAAGTGAAATTTTTATATAGATAGGCAAAATTCCAAACTGTACATGGAATGTTAAAACAGACTGTACCACCAGATTAAGACTTATTACACGGTCCTGGTGTCTTGACCAAGGAACACGTGGGAAAGGAGAAACAAGCATCAGTGGAGGAGGTAAGAAGTAGAAGCTGCCAGGCACTGGTGGCTCACACCTGTAATGCTAGCTTCTCAGGAGACTGTGTTCTGAGAAACTGGCCCAGGCAGGAAAGACCAGGAGACTGATTCATCAGCAAAAAACCTGAAAGTGGAACTGTGGTCAAGTGGTAGAGCACCAGCCTTAAGTGAAGGGATAGTACCCAGGTCCTGAGTTTAAGACCCAGTACTGGTACAAAAAAAAAAAGTCAGAAACTAGACATCAGTGTGGCTAATTCTTTCTTCCTGTCTTACCCAGTCCCTAGTACTCCACTACTGGGGTTTGAACTCAGGGATATGCCTTGATGAACTGAATTTGGACTAAGACAAGAGAAATCCAAAGGAGAAAAGGCAGTGTTTTAAACAAAATTTGCTGGAACAACTACCCATAAGTCACCAAACACAAACAAAACACAAATCTCACCCTTTAATAATAATAATATTTTTTAAGTAATTCAAGGTCATATATCAAGATGTAACATGTAAAATAAGCACACATTTAGAAGACAGCATTGAAGAAAACCTTTGGGATCTGGGGCTTGATAAAGATTTCTTAGACATGACATCAGAATATAAAGCAAAACATAGTAATAAATTGGTCTTAGTCTGTTCTGTGAAGGAAATTGTTCAATGAAAAGCAAGCTGCAGATGGAAGCAAATACTGCAGGGCCCATGTCTGACAAGACAGCATTCATAATACAACGAACACTTAAACTCAACAGTGAAAAAAACAACCCAAATTTAAAGAATGAAAGCACTGCAACAGATTCCAAGACCCAAAAAGATAACTGATGACCATAAGTCAAGAGGGCAAAGCAATCCAAAACCATGACATACCAGAGTGGCCAAAACAAAAAATACAATACTCATTGCCTTTCTGCTGAATGACTTTTTCTTAAGATACTACATAAATACACTTTACAAGAAGTGATGTTTTGGTATTGTGGTTTTAGACGGGACCTGCCTTTCAGTCTACGGCAGTCTCCAATAACATGTGGAACCAACTGGAATGAGATGAACCATGGAAAACTCTCCTTTCCACGGGCAGAGCCTTCTCAGCCTTCACTCTCCCATGCAGGGCCAGTAGTTCCTCACTTAAAGCACTCAAGCCTTTAGTTTATTTATCCTAGGTCAGGAGTTGGCAAACTTTTCTGGAATAAGTTCAGACAGAAAATGTTTCAACTTTTCAGGACACAAGTCTTCTGTTCAGTCACTGCTTGCACAGCTGGGGACAAGGGGTAAACAAACGGGCCTTTCTATTAGGTGTGTTCTCATCTAACTAGAACACTGATGACAGCCTGATTGGACCCACAGGCCAGTTTGCCAATCCCCATGTTAGGGGCTAGAGCAGTGGGCAGCTAGCGGGCAGGCCCAAGGCCAGCCGTCACTGGTACTAAGCATTCGTTGAGCACTGCTTGCAAGTGCTGATCCCAAGGGGGCTCTTCTCCTTGGGTCTCCTGCTTCCACACAGACTTGGCCTCAGCAAGAGTGGACTCGGGAGTGAACACGCTGGGGAACAAGCCCCTTTAACAGGAAGTATCTCCCCCACCCCAAAAAAAACCCACAAAAAAAAAAAACAGGAAACAACTCTACCTGGCCCATCATGACAGATACTGAGATGCTTCCAGGGGGTGGGGGGAGAGCTGTCTGGCACCAGGATGGCCCCCACACCAGCACCTCGGGGTGGGCCCATCCCCACAGGTCATCCTGAGGTACACTGTAGCGCTTCCAGCCCATCCAGAGGCCCAGAATGGGACTGCAGGGCCAGGATCCAGAGCATTCTACTGAGAACCCCCATCTCCACGATATCCACAGCAGGCTTCAAGGAATATACTTTATTAATCTACCTCTCAGACACTAGAAACTAAAATCCAACAGGAAGTAGAAGAATCTATATACACAGTGCTGCAGAGGACTGGTGGGGGCTGCTCCTAGTTCTTGAACCACTCCCAAGCCCATCCTCCCGATGGGCCTGCGGCCACCTTTCCCCAGGCAGGACACAACCCTGCCCCAGAGGACAGTGACGGCCACTGGACGGGGCCCTCAGCAGCAGCAGAGCAGGTGGGAAGGCACCGGCCAAACACAGACAACAGACAGACAGACAGCCACAGACAGGTCCTGAGGCTGCCACGAGGGCTGAGTGCGTGCGCGTCTCAGTACTTCAGGCTGTAGGCCAGGCTGCTAGGGGCCCGGGGACCCTGCAAGGGCGGCGAGTTCCAGACGGCAGAGCTGGTGCGCTTGTGGTAGCGGGGCTTGTTCTTCTTGAAGATGTCCTCCAGGTCCAAGGGGAGAATGGTTCCGAAGAGCTCAGCAAGGTTCGGGGGGTGATAGTACTGGTGGACGATGGCCTGGCTGAGCTGGGTGCCTGCAAGGAACACAGAAGGCTGGGTCACTGCCTGCTTCCTTCCGCTTCCTCTCCTGAGCCAGGCCCTTGCCCATAGCAGCACCTAACACTGTGTTCTTGTCCTCCTCACTGGCATCTGCTGGCAGCCAGAGCCAAACAGGCCTCCTGGGGAAGACCCAGAGGCCAGGCTGAGCTCCAGGAGCTCCAGCTGAGGTAGTGCTCACCCGGTTTTGTACACAGGGAGACTTAGCTCAGGGCACACAGCAAGCAAGTGGCAGAGACAGGTTGTAAAGACGAGTCCGGTGCCAGAGGCACACAAAGCCTTCTCCCTCCCACCTGCTGTGGGTCACCTACTCTCACCAAGCCCTCAGGCCAAGGTGCAGGGTGCAGGCTGGGGGTGGAGGCTGGGCTAAGGAAGCCCCCCGCCCCCCGCCCCCAGCACAACCCTGCCAGCCAGGCTGAGGAAGACCCTAGGGACATGTAGCTAGTCCGTGTCCAGCAGCAGGTGCTGCTCTCTAAATTTCCACTGGGTTGAGGACCCCCCACCATCCCTTCAGAGGAGAATGTAAGCGGGCTACCCAAGGACAGCCACCATCAGGTGACTTTGCTGGTCACATGACACCTGCTTGCCACTTCTCAAGTGACCTGAGACCAGTGGCTAAGGAGACTTAAGGTTTCAGTTATTGTGGGGTTCAAATGAAGAATGAGCAATCTGTACAGGACGAGCTGCCGTGGAGTTCCACACTCTTCCCTTTAGGGCCTAGGCCCTGCTCTAGCCTCCAGATCAGCACATCTGCAACGCACCCATCATAGAGCCCAAGCCTGCTGCTCGCCTACAGGGTCCGGCCTCTTCTCCAGGCCTTAGGAAAGGCACACCACCGCAGCTCTGCTAGTGCTCCGAGCTCTCCGCTCACCCAGGCTGCCATGGGGCTCCACGCCTTACAGCCTGACTGGGCAAGACTCCAAGGAGAGGACTGGAGTCCAGGTCAGAGCATGCAACACGTTTGTATTCGGAAAAGAAAGGACCCCAATATCCTAGGTCTGGTCTGCAAATAGACGGCCAAGGGCCGAGGCGGGTTTGTTAGGTCAGTACCTCACTGCCTGCCAGGTACTGGCACGACAGCCTGAACCCCTTACACCAGGCAGCCCCGTGTCTACAAGGCCATGGCAGGTAAGGTCAGGAGGGGGTCCACATCATCTGGGGAGCTCCAGGCCCCACTTACCTCTGGCCCAGGAGGGGATGGGCTTCCGGGGATGGGCCTCATCATCAGTGGAGTCATCACTATTCAGATCCATCCCATAGTTATCTGAGTTCACTTTGGGGTGGCTTTTAGGCCCTTGGGGAGTCATTGGATATGAGGTACAAACTGGAGACTGAAGAGAAAGAAAGAAATCAACATGGCTGTCAACTCTCCTATCCTGTACTCTTGTATCTCACTGCTAGGGCACTGGGCTCTGACAACTGCCCTTCATCTCTCAAGAGAAACCGAGTCACAGACTGTGCACCTCTTTGTATCTTTATCTTTCCAGGCTGATATGTCACCTTCAGAATGGCTCCCGTAGACCATGTGATTGACCTATCTTCACGGATGGCCATTTAGCTACCTTCCAGTTTTCACCATCCTAACTTAGCTGCAATGAAAAAAATCTCTCCTCATATTACTTTTTTTTTTTTGGCTTGATGTTAGCACCCAACTGGAAAGAGCTTAAATTTTCTTCAACAAGAGCTAGTGAAATTCCAGTACAATTAACTGGAATAGACACCAAAATAAGACATCAGCTGAGAGAGAGCTAAGGAAGGGGGGACACTGTCCAAAAAGAAATGTATTCTTTACCCAACTTAGTAACCATAACCCCTCTGAACATCACCTTTATAATAATAAAAAAAAATTTAAAGACATTGGGCTGGGAATGTGGCTTAGCAGTGGAATGTGGCTTAGAAGTGGCGCTGTGGCTCAAGTGGCCGAGTGCTAGCTAGCCTTGAGCAAAAAGAAGCCAGGGACAGTGCTCAGGCCCCTAGTTCAAACCCCAGGACTGGCAAAATAAATAAATAAATTATATATATATATATATTAAAAGCAGAATCCTACCACAGTGTTACACATAAAATCCTGGACTCAGGAGGCCAGTGTGGGCTATACTCTTGTCACTGCCACCCCCAAAAACAAAATCAAGGGACATGAACCATCCCTTCTTTTTTATTATTAAATATGGCTTTATTGTTATCATCAAGGTGTTGTACACAGGGGTCACGATTCCACAAGTCAGGTAATGAGTACAAATCTTAGACAGAGTCACCCCTTCCTACGCTTTGCCGCAGCCTCCCCGTTCCATCCCTGCCCACAGCTGCACAGTTCACTTTTGACATACTGTATATTCAATACCATGACTGTATTCATTCATCCCTTCCTCCCTCCATTTCTGTGCTCCCCTTTTGCCCTAAAAGAAAATCACCAACAATAACAACAAAAACACTACCCCATTTCCTGGAATTCATCTTGATAAATAGTATTTTAGATGTTCAGAGGAGTTATGAAACCCCTAGGCGCCTCCCCTAAGAGTCTCCTCCTCTTTCTTAGAGCACAGGCTGCCCCTGTAACTAGTAGGCAGAAAGTAATCAGAACAGCCAGAGCTGAGGGGCGCGAACCTCACCTGCACATCCACGGTCACATTCAGATTTCTGCCAGCCCTAGCCTCCTCCTTGGCTTTCTTCTGCTCCTCCTGCAGCCGCTGCTCAACCAGACGCTGCGCCTCCTCCTGCGACACCCCCCCCAAAGCAAGTGTATGTGATCTCCCCTCACCCCAACACACTGCAGCCCGTGCAGCAAAGCAAGCCAGGGGAGCCCTGCTCCCACGAGACCAGGCCTCTCCGTCCCGCAGCTCACACAGGCTGTGTGGGGGAGCCCGCCACCCCAGACCCCTACCTTCTTCTTCTCCTCCAGTTCCTTCTGCAGCCGCTCCTTCTGTAGCCGCAGGGCCTTCTCCTTCTCCTTCTCCTTCTCCTTCTCCTTCTCCCTAAGGACCAAGCAAGGTGCAAGAGTCTAGGCCCTGGCCCCATGCCTACTGGGACCCGCAGGCATCCTTTAGAGAGTGAGACGGCAAAATAGGACACTGGCTTACGGCCACCAGCTGCGCCTTCAACACTCACACTGGGATACACACTCTTGAGAGCATCTGGAGCGCAAGCGGAGCCAGAGCCCACTCAAGAGGCAGCGGACTTGGAGCTCCAGGCCTCCTCTTCTGTGACACCTGGCCCCCATCACCGTCACAAGAACCACATGGGACCATCTGTACTACTCCTAGTCCTCCCCACCTGTGGGGCAGGGCCCCAGTACTGTCCTGTGCCACCCAATTCTGAAGCCACAGTAGTTGCCTGCCACCTCCCCCATCTCTCCTTCCCACTCAACTCCAACTGTCCCCAGAGGAGCAGGGCATCCGTTAGCCTCCCTGGCCCTCCCTGCCTGCACATACCCATGGCACAGTTCTCACAGACCTCCTGGCCCACAGTAAGTAGGGACTATCCAACTAGAGGTCCCCAGGGCTCATCACAACCAGGCACAGGAGGGGCCTTGGATAAACACTAAAAAGAACTAAACGTGGGGTCAGGTGCCAGTGGCTCACGCCTGTAATCCTAGCTACTCGAGAGGCTGAGATCTTAAGGATCATGGTTTAAAGCCGGGCTGGGCAGGAAAAGTCCATGAGACTCTTATCTCCAATTAACACCCAACAACAACAACCAGGTGTAGAGCTCAAGTGGTAGAGCACTAGCCTTGAGCAACAGAGCTCAGGGATATCACCCAGGCCCCAGGACTGGTACCAAAAAAGAAAAAACACAAAACACAAAAACACCCTAAATATGCGATGACTTTGGTCTCTTAACGATCTTCTGGCTGAAGCTGGCCATGACCGCCCTTTTGATGAGTGCTACCTCAGCCTAAGACCCCTCCATCCGACCCAGACACTTGAGGAAAGGACACTAGGTTAAAGGCAGACACAAGAACCCAAATTCAGGCTTCTTGACTTTCCAGAGCCAAAGTGCACCCAACTCAGTGTTCCCCAGCTGAGACATCTGACTTGGAAACCAAGGAGAACGCCTGCTAACCACAGAGTGACGTGGGGAACCAAAAAGAGGCGAGGGCCACACTTCTGCTCATCCTCTCCTGAAGGCTTCCTACCTCTCGGCCTGGAGCCGCTCTTGCTCCAGGCGCCGTCGCTCCTGCTCGGCCTGCTGCCTTTCTCGCTCCCGCTGCTCTGCCAGCCGCCTGGCCTCGGCGGCCTTGTGTAGCCGCTCCTGCTCCTCCTCCTCCTTCTTCTTCTGCAGCAGCTCTTGGTGGCGCCGCTCCTCCTCCTCCTGAGACCAGGATGCAGGGAATGGTCAGGACGCTGGGGCCAGGCCGGGGCCCGCAGAGAGGGGAAAAGGCCGGCTGGAGGGCTCAGGGCCTGCTCCTCTCCGAGGCAGCCGCCAGCACAAGAGTAGAGGCTGCGCCACCAGACCCCCGCCCCAAGACACCGCAAGGACTGCCACAGCTGGCCCGAAAGGCAGCTAGCAACAGCCCTACAGGACCAGATCCAGCAAGGGGAGTTTAGCGCCATGCAGCTAGACTCAAGAGCTATGGGAAGCCAGGCACCAGTGGCTTACACCTGTAATCCTAGCTACTTAGGAGGCTGAGACCTGAGGATGGCTGTTCAAAGCCAGCCCAGGCAGGAAAGTCCACAAGACTCTTATCTCCAATGAACCCCCCCAAAAGCCAAAAGCAGAACTATGGCTCAAGTGGGAGAGCACCAAGCCTTGAGTGAAAATGCTCAGGGACCACATCCAGCCACTGAGTTCAAGCCCCAGTACTGGCATCAAAAAAAAAAAACCACAAAGAACTATGGGACTTTGGGCAACTTGCTTGATTCCTGTAGCCTTGACTTTCTCCTCCATAAAGCAGGGACAGCAGTAGTACCTACGTCTCATGGGGTCATTGAGTTAACATAACATCCTTTAAACGGTGCCTAGCACAGTATGTAATAAATCCTAATAGTAACAGAACTTCTCAGTGATGAACTTTGGTTTCTTACCATGGAAAGAGTAACAGTTCCTAGAAAGAGGCAAGTTGCTACCCTTCCAGGTGTAACATTTAAGATGAATCTTAGCAGCAACCATGTGCAGAACGACCTAAGCACTACATCTATTATTGCATACATCCATTAACTCACCTAACCCTCAGGAAAATACCACTGCTCCTTGTAGTAACAGAAGCAGAGAAAGGTCAAGTAGCCTGCCCAAGGTCATGTAGCAATACATGGCATTGCAGAGATGGGAATGTGGCTTCTAGAGAAGGTAGGGTGTGGGTGACACTCACCACCTTATCTCCAAGGTGCTGGCTGTACCTCCTCTGGGCTGGAAGACTCACCGGGCTCAACCCCACAAGGCGGAGTGCCCCTGGCGCATCCTCACAGCAGAGACAGTGCCTGTCCTGTGCGCACAAACCTGTTGGAGCCACTTGAGCCTGCGCGCCTCCTCCTCCTGTTTCCTGCGGGCCTCCATCTCTTCCATCCTCTTGGCCGCAGCCTTCTTCTTGGCCTTCTCCTCTGCTAGCCGCTCCTCTTTGGCCTGCAGAGCCCACCCACAGGTGCTTACTGGAGCAGGCCATCTCTCAGCTCTGCAGTGGGGCCCTGAGCTCTGCTTGATGGGCACCCTGCTTCCCTGCTGCTGCCCACAGGAGAGGGCACTGGCAGCCATTCCTGCCTGGGACCGCCCATGCATCAAGCGCTCTGCAAAAATCCAGAGGCCGGACACCGAATTCTCAGCTCAGAATGGACCCTAAAAGACCCAAGGGACAGACAAGGCCAAACCCATAAACTGCAGGAGGGGACCTTGAGGTCACTAAGTCTGAGATGTGTGGGCTCAACTAGGACCCAGCCCACCTAACAAGTCGGCCACCACCAACCCAGGCTCAAAACCTTCTCAGTCTTCTCATCGAGCTGAGCGAACTTCTGCTCAATCTGCTTCTTCTTCTCCTCCTTCATCTGTTGCACCCGCTCTCGGGCCTGCAGCACCTTGCGGAGGCGCTCTTCCCGCTTCCTGGGGGCACAGGGCAGTCGTGAGGAGCCCTGCCAGGGTTAGCGCGGGGCACGCCAGATGCCCAGCCACTTACAGCTTCACTTCCTCCAGCCGCCGTCGCTTGTCCTCCTCCACCTTCTGCCTGCGCAGCTGCTCTGCCACCTCCTTCCGCCGAAGGTTCTCCAGGCGCTGCCGCTCCTTCTCCTGGGGGTTTAGGGGTGAACTGGGCAGTGAGTGAGGACAAACCCAACCCCAAAGGCTGCCAGCTGTGTGCATCAACCCTCAGCCCAGTGCGCAACGGCATCTGATTGCTTCTTAAAAGCAGAGATGGCTCCAGCGGGCCCTCTGTGCCCAGCTAGCCCAGCCCCGAGGCTTCAGCTCTGTTACCAGGAGCCATGTAGCCCCAAGTGCCTTCAACTGGGTCCTGCCAAGCTGTGGCAGCACAAAACTCTAGCTCAAAACTAAACCTATATACTGCGGTTAGATAAACAGTGCACTTGAAAAGAGAATGAGGGCCGAGATAGAGAGGCAGCTTAGAAAGAAAGTTACAGCTGATGCCTGATTGCAGAACTACCATTTTTAAGTTGGGTGCTGGTGGCTCGTACTTGTAATCTTAGCTACTCAGGAGGCTGAGATCTAAAGACAGCAGTTCAAAACCAGCCTGGAGGGGCTGGGAATATAGCCTAGTGGCAAGAGTTCTTGCCTCATATACATGAAGCCCTGGGTTCGATTCCCAAGCAACACATATATAGAAAATGGCCAGAAGTGGCGCTGTGGCTCAAGTGGCGGAGTGCTAACCTTGAGCAAACAGAAGCCAGGGACAGTGCTCAGGCCCTGAGTCCAAGGCCCCAGGACTGGCAAAAAAAAAAAAAAAAAACCAGCCTGGAAACCAGGAAAGTTTATCTCCAACTAACCACCAAAAAGCCAGAAATCCAAGTGGTACAGTACCAGCCTTGAGGGAAAAACCTAAGGGAGACTTGGGAACTAATATAGTAACTGAAAATTTTAAACTCATTTCAAAAAGACTGGGACACAGGCTTTCACTGCTTATGCTCTGACATTCTGCATTTCACCACTTTTCTAAGAAAATTCAAGGCTTCCGGTCTCAGAATTAATGTCTCCTCCGTCTCAGCCCTCAGGTGAGCCGGGTCATCCCCATTCCCCAGAGCCACCCACCTCCCTCCTCCAGAGGCCTCACCTGACTGTCCACTCTCTCTGCCATGAACCAACCACCCACTTTATTCCAGACCCTGCCCTCGGTGCCTGACTCAGTCACGCCTGGGGCCACCAGAGCTCCACAAAGTACTCACAAGTCTCTTCTTTTTGGAGCCCTGGAAACTTAGGTCCAGAATTGGGAAATGTGTCCACAATCCCAGAATTCTATAACCTTCCTAGGCCCCTGGTTTCCCAGCTGAGGGCTAGCTACATCCACCAGATGCCCTTCCAGAGCCCTCAACTCCCCAAAGAGATCTGGGTAATTTCCTGGGCCTCACAGTCAGGCCCATGAGGCTGGCCTGAGGGATGAGCACACACGGCCCCTCCTGAGCCTAAGGCCACAAAGCCCACTACTGGTCAGCATACTGGAAGGCATGTGCTGTCGCCTTGTCCAGCCAGGGAAGCAAGCTCAGGGCCCACTGACCAGCTGCCGAGAAGCCCCTCCCACCTGCCCAGGCCCTCGGCAGGAGGCAGAAGACCTCAAGGTGGCAGTGAGTGGCTTCTCAGAACTCCTATGGGAATAAAGGGAGGCACTGTAGCTTGGCAACAGACATAGAGCCAGGAGGTGAGCAACCTGCGGCTCTTGCTCTTGGCCCGCAGCCTGGCTGTGCCCAGCTCGGAGGTGTCTAAGAAGAGAACAGTTGGAGTGATCTTTTTCCAAAGGCCACTGCAGACAATTCCACTGTAACCAGGAGACCAGCCTGGGTTCAGTAGCCAGACCCCCCCTCCCACCCTCCATTCCTCTCTAGCAGTCACTGCTCAGGCCTGTGACCCAATAAACCTCAGAGGCTCTGGGGACCAGCAACAACCTGTCTGTTCTCTTCATAGACGCACAGGCTCCAGTGCTGGGGAGAGGGGAGAGAGATGGCACGGGAAGCACTTCAAACAGTGGCTCTGTCACACCCCATTGTGTCCTCCCCAGAGCAAGGCAGTGTCAAGACCAGAGATAGCAGGGTCTGCAGAGGGAGGACGCAGACCCCAGCACCGATGAACAGCTCCAGTGCCCCCATGATCTCCTCTCTCTTCCAGTGATGTTAGTGATTTTATAAGGGCTGTAAGCTAAGCAGGCAGGGCTACACAGGAAAACCACTACACACAGCACGGTTATAGGACAGGACAGGTTTTACTTACGACAAAGCTGCACTGTGGAGGAGAGGAGACAGCAAAATGCTAAGAGTTAATGCCAGGCCACAGGACGGCCCGCAGAGCAGGCCACGCTCCCAACTACGGCAGCACATCTGCTCTGGGCCTGCACCTCTCACCTTCCACATCACCCCAACCCTCACCCCCGAAAGCGAAGGTATCCTCACTCCCCGGGCTGTGGGAATGGTGGGCAGTGCAGTGGTTTGCTATGCTCATGCCAGCCCAGGGCTCTCTGAGATGGCCAAGCCTCTGGGGTACAGTCAGAACCCATAAGGTCAGACAGTGCCCCCAGTATCCAGGTCACCCAAAGTCAGGAGGCTTGATCTAGCCATTTCCCAGTGCCAGGCCAGGCTTTCCTCCTCCTGGATCCAGGCCCTCAGCAGCCTGAGTGAAGACCAGAGCCTTCAGCCACTGTTCCAGGTCCAGCAAAGCCCAATAGGGGGCAGCCTCTCTCACCTTGGGGTCCATGTGCAGAGGAGTGTTGCGCTTAATGAAGGATTTCATGATGGTGCTACGTGAGGCCGAGGTAGGGGTCATGAGCAACTGGTTCTTCTGTACTGTATGCAAGAAGGTCCGGAGGGGCCGCACCACCTGCCGACACGGGCAAGCAAGGGTCAGCACAACACAGACAGGTAGGGCAGGATGCAAGGCGAGGGCAGAAGCCTGCTCACCTTGTTGGCTGGACAGGGTGGAGAAGGGGTCTTGGTCCTGGGGGGCTGCAACTCCTCGTCTTCCTGGAAATTCTCCTCATCCAGCTCACTTACCGCCTGCTTGTAGCTACGTTTCCTCCTGCCCGGGACAGGTGGCAGGGTTACAGGGCAAACCTAGGAGCCCTCCCCCAGCCCTGCTACACCTCCCAAGGGCTCACCCCTGTGAGCAAGGCTAGGCCTAGGCCACAGAACTCTAGACCATAAGGGACTGTGGAGCTGAAGCCCGCTCAGAGAAAGGGAGGTGTCCAGTCCCAAGGTTACACAGCTGGGAGGATAGAGCCAGAGCCTACAACCAAATCACCTGATTCCCAAGCCCGATTCTCCAGGATCAAGCCATGTCATTTGCTGCGACAGAACACCAGGCCACCACCCCAGCCCACAGGTGGCAGAGCCTGGGAGCACACGTTTCCCCTCTCATGTTGGGGTCATGCCCCTGTGCCCCTCAGACCAGGGTCACTGGCTTGCCCTTCACAGCACAAACCTGACGCTCTGGGGCGGTTCTCTGTGTTCATCTGCTGAGTCAGTCCTGGACTCTGGAGGAGAGATTTCAGCAAGGTTGGAGCTTGATGATGACGAGGGTAAGGGGTGCGGGAAGGGCTCAGGGAAGATGCCCACAGTAGCGGCAGTGACCATAGCAGAGGCAAGACTACCTTTCCTGACAACCGCTAGGGGGCCTGTGGCAGAAGTACCAAACCGAACACCAACTGGCCTTGAGGAATCTACATTCAGCCAGAGCCTAGCACATCATCTCCAGGACAAAGCACTCACCAAGTCCTGTCTGCAACAGGAATGGAAGAGCAGTCCCATCAAAGCCCTCACCATGCCCCACTCTGACATAGAGAGCAGTGCTTAGCATGGCTGCTGTACTCGCCCTGCCTGGCCTTCAGCTGGAGCCACCAAGACAGGAGGGGAGCTCTCCTGCACAGGGCCACCATGACAGGAGGGGAGCTCTCCTGCACAGGGCCACCATGACAGGAGGGGAGCTCTCCTGCACAGGGCCACCATGACAGGAGGGGAGCTCTCCTGCACAGGGCCACCATGACAGGAGGGGAGCTCTCCTGCACAGGGCCACCACGACAGGAGGGGAGCTCTCCTGCACAGGGCCACTATGAGGAGCATACAGTCCATACAATCTGTTTCACCATCATTTAAGAAAGTACCCTTGAGTGAGGGAAGACTCTGTATGAGAGGGAATGTACTCATTACCTGACTCATGTAATTGTAATCCCCTTAAACATCATCTTTTTAACAATGCAGTAAACCTTTTTTTTTTTTTTCTTTTTCTTTTTTGCCAGTCCTGGGGCTTGGACTCAGGGCCTGAGCACTGTCTCTGGCTTCTTTTTGCTCAAGGCTAGCACTCTACCACTTGAGCCACAGCACCACTTCTGGCCTTTTCTATATATGTGGTGCTGAGGAATCGAACCCAGGGTTTCATGAGTGATAGGCAAGTATTCTACCACATTCCTAGCCCCAATAAAGAAAGGACCTTTTATTCCAAAGGGTCCTTACAGAACCCCTGGAGGCTAATGTGACTACTATCTCTTAAGTCTATGTGGAAGATTTTCAAACCAGCATTCAAAAATCTCACAGCTCATGCCTATAATCCCTGCTGCTCAGGAGGCTGAGGTTTTGAGGATCACCATTTGAAGCCAGCCGAGGCAGAAAAGTCTGAGAGACTCTTATTTCCAAGTAACCAACAAGAAGCCAGAAAGGGAAGTATGGCTTAAGTGGTAGAGCACCAGACATGAGCAAAAAAGGCAAGTAAAAACATAAGGCCCTAAGTTCAAGCCCCCATACCAGCTCTCCAACCATCACCACTAACAACAAAAAAAGTCATAGCTGATAGAATTTTCCCACGAGAGGAAAAAAAAAAACCCTGGCCAAGGAGACAGTAGCCACTCTAAGACTGTTCCAGGACCCTGGGAAGCCAAGTAGAAACCCAGACCAGCTCTCAGAGTCCTCTGTCCTCTTTGGTCAAGAACGAACAGAGAGGGGCTGGGAATATGGCCTAGTGGTAGAGTGCTTGCTTCGTATACATGAAGTCCTGGGTTCAATTCCTCAGCACCACATATATAGAAAAAGCCAGAAGTAGTGCTGTGGCTCAAGTGGTAGAGTGCTAGCCTTGAGCAAAAAGAAGTCAGGGACAGTGCTCAGGCCCTGAGTCCAAGGCCCAGGACTGGCCAAAAAATTAATAATAATAACAGCAGAAAAAGGAAGTGAAAGTGAAAGCAAAAAACAAGAGGTGGGGGGAGGTCAGAAGTGAGCCAGAAGACCCAGCATAGTGGTTCATGCCTGTAATCCTAGCTACTCAAGAGGTGAAGATAGAAAGACTGTTACTTAAGATTATCTTAAAAACAAACTAAAGCAAAAAAGGCTGGGAGTTCAAACCCCAGTAACACCAAAAAATTAAAATTTGAAAACATAAGGTTTAAAAAAGTAGGCCAGTAGAAGAGGCCATGTAAGAGACCAGTGAGAGGGCATGTAAGAGCTCAGACCCCCAACCAACAGCTCTTCCTGATTTAACCTAGAGTGGCACTGGCACCTTTACAGTCATACTCTAATTCAAGTCTGCCCCTGCTGCCCGGTCTAGCCAGCTACAGTTATTCACAAAGCACCCATCAGGAGCTCCAGCTAAAGACCTATCCGCCCACAAAAGGGAGCTCTTGGTCCCTAGACATAGGGACGAGCTGAGCCCCACCCCCCACTCCAGGCCCCCTGCGGCTCTGGGGATCTGCCTGCAGTTAAGCATACTCACTCTGCTGCTGTTCAGGCGACGTTTCTTGCCCACCTGCCACAGGCTTCGCGTTGGGTGTACTGATGGTACACGACATGCTCTCATCATTCTTGGAGACCTAGGGGAAGAACTGAGTCTTGAGGAGCATTGTACCTGAACCTAGGACTCAAGACAGCCATGGTGCAGAGCTTGAGCCCTGGAGGCCTCCAGGCCCTCCCTGTCTTTCCCACCTTACCTCGGTCTCAGCTGCCTCTATGGGTTCAGCCTCCTTGCTGGGATTCTGCTCAGGACTGAAAGCAGAACAAAGGATCTGTGAGAACTGCCCAGGGAATCAAAGCTCTCTGGCTCTCTGGGATGTGGTGGGTGTGGGATGACCTAACCTGGACCACAAAACCTAGTCCCCAGGCCGGAATACAAGGACAACAGCCATAAATAGTAGCTTCCTGGGCAGAAGAAGGATGTCAGTTTCTGAATTGTACTTCATCATGTCCTTCATCATGTCCTGTCAGAGCTGATTCAGGGCAAGAACCTCTATATTCTGGATCTTAAGTGTCTTCCAAAGGCCTAGGAGTTAAAGGCTTCTTTCTCAGCGTAGTGGGAGGTGGTGGAAACTTTAGGGGTAGAGCCCAATGGGAGGCCTTCAGGTCACTGGGGAAATTACAGGACCCCAGTCCCATGAGGTGAAGGGCTCTACTCCACCACACATTAGCACAAGATGGTCTATACCGCCACAGACCCAAGGAAACACAGCCTAGCTGGTCATGGACTGAAATCTCCAAAACTTTTCTCCTTTTAAGTTATTGATTTTGAGTTATGTGTTACAGTCATGGAGAGCTTCACTTCCAGCCTCTGCCTCAGTCTCCTGGGCCCAGATGAGCGCCACCTCTTTTGAGGCTGCTCACTACTCATCTTCCTATCTCAAGCACTGACTTCTGCCCTAGAGCAAGGGAGGGAAGGAGCTGGTTTTAATGATGATAAGACATGGCCTCAGTGTCCTGGCCCCCAGAAGTAACCCTGATGTAACCCTAGAGCAGAGATCATCCCCTAATACCCTCCATCCCACCCCACTCCTGTCTGAAGGCAGCTTCTCATGGCTGCTCAGCTGTATTTACAACCCAAGGAGTCTACACTCCAGAGGTCAGGGCTAGCCAGGGCAGACAAGTGCCACAATGTGGGTTACAGGTACACACGTTGCTCACTGCCTAGTTCAATGGCAGGCAGGCTAAGGGTGAAGGACTGCAGTAGGGCCCTGGGCAGCCCAGGATGAGGAGGGTAGGTTCAGCCCCTAGGAAATGCCTCTGCCACAGTCTTCACTCCACCCTTTAGCTCAATGTGTCCTGCTCATTATAGGATTATCCCCAAGCCCTGAAACTGAACTCACCCAGCTTTCTGGGGTACCTCAACATTCAGGAGCCTCTCCAAGTAACTGTGACCTGAGGGAAAACAAAGGAACAAAAGATGCTATCAGAAACAGCCAGGTGGGCTGGGATATGGCTTAGTGGTAGAGTGCTTGCCTTGCATGCATGAAGCCCTGGGTCCAATTCCTCAGCACCACATAAACAGAAAAAGCCAGAAGTGGCACTGTGGTTCAAGTGGTAGAGTGCTAGCCTTGAGCAAAAAAGATGCCAGGGACAGTGCTCAGGCCCTGAGTCCCAAGCCCCAGGACTGGCAAAAAAACAAACAGAAACAGCCAGGTGCCACATCAAAGGTCTAGAGCTGGGCTTCCAGCAGGAGTATGGCCACCACTCCTGTCACAGACCAAGCCTCAGCTGTCGCCTGGGCCACAGGCTTGTAATCATCCTCACATCCTCAGCAGAGCTGCTGGCTTTATGTCTCCTGCAGCTGCCTCGCTGACAACACACTCATCCAAGGGCACATCTCTGCTCCTTCACTGGGCTACGAGTTTCTTAGGAAAAAGGACAATGTCTGCCAGAGCTCTAGGTCCAGCTCCCAGCATGGGGCCCTAAACAAGACAACAATATTCACCAAGTGTCTACTTACTAATGTACTGGGCTCTGACACAGCTTTGGGGATTCAATGGTAAACCAACAGAGCCACTGCCAAAGGATCCTATAAAGGACACTGTGGTATGTGCAATGACAGAAAAGAGCAAAGGATTCTCAAAGCCTAAAATGGCCGTACCTGAACTGGCCTAGACAATCTGATACAAAGATCAAGGATGGAAGATGGCCAGGAGAGTGGTTTGCAGAGTATTCCCTGACCTCTACAAATTCCCAAGAGCATTTCAGAGCATTTCGTGGGTCCTGTTTGCATTATAATCTTCAAGTATTACTGCCCCTTTGCTCTGCATTCATGAAGTCATAGGGCAAGGAGAAAACGAAGGTTAGCACCAATCAAGGGTGTCACTGAACACTCTCATCCTATTAAACACTTCAGAGCCATTGCTCTGAAGAGGTATCAGTTGTATTATATATGCACTCCAGTGTGTGTCTTTGTAATAGCCTGCATGACAAAGGTGGACATACGCAAGATACCCATTTGCTCCAAACCCAAGTCTCTATGAAAAGTGCCTAGGTTTGAGTTACTAGCTGACCTAGCCCTGTCCTTCATAAAGCACTATTTCTAACTGAAAGAATGGCTGGTGAAAAAAAAAAGAATGGCTGGCGATCTGTGGTGGTTCACTGTTGGATATTCAGAGAAGCCATCTTCTTAAGACTGAATGAAGTCTGTTACACAACATATTCACTGACAATAATAAATTGAGCTAAAGAAAAACCAAAAGTAGAACTCTGAAAAACACAGAAGCACCACAGCTTTCTCATACCTAAAGATATACCTGAGAAATCAGAAAACAAATATGCTTTTTTTTTTAAATGTCAATAAGGGGGCTGGGAATATGGCCTAATGATAGAGTGCTTGCCTTGAATATATGAAGCCCTGGGTTCAATTCCTCAGACCACATATATACAAAAAGCTAGAAGTAGCGCTATGGGTTCAAGTGCTAGAGTACTCGCCTTGAGCAAAAAAGAAGTCAGGGACAGTACTCAGGCACCTAGTTCAAACTCCAGACCTGGCCAAAAAAAATTTCTTTTCAATAAGTAATATTTTATATGTTCGGAGAAGTTACACCTAAAGGTATACACCTAAAGGTATGCTCCTTTAGTCTGACTGTGTATGAAGGCCTAGAGTCCATGAGTTATCATGTCCAGTTATATTTTAGATCTAGCTTCCACATATGAGCCATTTGTCTTGCTGAGCTTGGCTTACCTCACTTAGCATGATTTGTTCTAGTTCCATCCATTTCCTTGCAAATGACATAACCTTATTTTTTCTAGTGGATGAGTAAAATTCTACTGGGTATCTATACCACATTTTACTAATCCACTCATCTGTTGTACAGCATCTGAGCTGTTTCCATAATTTGGCTGTGGTAAATAGCACAGCAATCTAAATGTGTTTTTCAAAAAAATACCTAGGGCTGGGAATATGGTCTAGTGATAAAGTGCTCATCTCGTATACAAGAAGCCCTGGGTTTGATTCCTCAGCACCACATATCTAAAAAAAAGCCAGAAGTGGAGCTGTGGCTCAAGAGGTAGAGTGCTAGCCTTAAGCAAAAGGAAGCCAGGGACACGCCCTGAGTCCAAGCCCCAGGACTGGCAACCAAGACAAATAAACTCTCAAAAAAATATTATCTAATAGCATGCGGACATTTGGAAGTGTACATAATTCAGCAAAACACAGCTTCCAAGTGACTAATGTATGAAGTTATACAACCACACAGCTAAACAATCCATTCAAAGAGCATGGTATACCAATGAGCTGTCTCATTGTATTAGATGTAATAAACAATATGCAGTTATTTGAAAAATCTTATTACAATTACATGAGTATATGAAGCCAGATTTTCTCCAGATACTTTAACCCAAACCACTTTAATAAGACAGATCAGATGCAGATCTGGCTATCTTCAGCCAAGCCACACAATAAAGAGATGTGTAAAGTATCCAATGAAGCCAGTCTCCTCTCTGCGTTTTTGTTTTGGAAAAGGTATTTTCATTTAATTGTTTTAAAGTCATATGTTCAATCAATCATGTTAAGTGAGGTGGTACATGTTCTGATATATGTTAGTTAGATCTAAAACGCACTGGGATATGACAAATTACACAGGGTTCTACATACATACGGTAAGACCAAAAGAAGATGGTCTTAGGAGAGAATCACAATGGTGGAACGCCTTATGCAAAACAGCATACATACTGAAACAGACTCCTAAGACATATAAGGACTTTTTTAAAAATCTGTTTTTTTTTCTGATGATTCTGTATTCTTTACCATATATACAGTGTATTCATATGTATGTCTGCAGAACTTAAAAGTAAAAAAGTGCAGCAGTAGAGCACACTTGATAAAAGTGAACTATACAACTCGTGGGTAGAGATGGGAGGGAGGGAACAGCAGAAAATGAGGGAACAGATGACACTGTACGAAAGGAAATGTACTCATTACCTGACTCATGTAAATGTAACCCCTCTGTTCATCATCTCTATAATAATAAAATAAAATTTTAAAAAATTTGCAACGTATTTTGATTTCTTTTTAAGTAATAAGATACTTTTTTGTGGGGCGGGGGGGCAGTGCTAGGATTTAACCCAACAAGGCAAGTGCTCTGTCATTAACCTATGCCACCAGGCTTTTTATTTTGTTTTTATGATAGAGTTTGCTACTTTTGCCAGAACTGGCCTCTCACAATCCTCCTGTCTCCATCACTCACGTAGTTTGTATTACTGGTGTACATAACCACACCTGGCTCCTAAGTAATATTTTAAATCTTTAATAATAAAGTATTAAGCTGTAAACTAAAATATTAAGAGTCAGAAGCCAGCAGCTCACACTTGTAATCCTGGCTACTTGGGAAGCTAAGATCTGAGGATCTTGGTTCAAAGCCAGCCCAGGGAGAAAGGTCCATGAGACTCTTATCTCCAATGAACCACCAAAAAGCCAGAAGTGGAGCTGTGGCTCAAGTGAGAGCACTAGCATTGAGCACAAAAGCTGTCAGTGCCCAGGCCTTGAGTTTAAGCCCCAAGTCTCTCTCTCACACACACACACATAAACACACACACTTAAGTAGTATTATAAATGTTTAATTTCAGCTTTTATTTCTAAAAGAGTAACTATCAATAGATATAATCTCACAATAAAAAACCTTGAGGCCTTTATAATTTGTAAAACTGGAGGCCAGTACTAAAACCAAAACTTGAGAACCACTGGTCTAGAAAGAAGGAAAAGCACCTGCCAAGACCACGGGTAGGAAAAAGACTGGTAGGGTAGAGAAAAGGGCCAGCTCAAGATGACCAGAGCTAGGACTGACAGGCAGCCAGGGTGAGGCCAGGCAGCACCCAGGGCCTGAAGGAAAAAGGGAAGAAAGGCAAGATATTGGAACAGCCAAGTGGCAAGACACAGAGAGAACCAAGCAAGAAGCAGGAAGTAGGAAGCCAGGGCCTCTCCTTTCTGGGGTACAGCAGTCAGGCTGGGAAACAGGGAGAAAGTAGATACAGTGAGCCTTGCAGCAACAGGGGGAAACGGTTCCCACTGTAGCCAGAAGCTATGGCTTCCCTCATCTCTCCTGCTGCTCTCTCCAGATCCATCCCTGATGAGTGAAAAGATGCCCATATGACCAATGCAAGGACTTCCTGGAAGGGTAAATGCCTCTTTTGTGCCATTCTGACCTCGTAGCAGGTCTGATAGGAAGTAGGTGGCCCTCCCTGGCAAGAGATTGAGGAGCTGTTTGTAAATACAGAGGTGGACAAGGAGCCCCAATGAGGCTGGCAGAGAACCCTCTAGAGACCCTGCAGCAGTGGCCACTGTCCCTTGCTGCCTCTCCACTCTAGTGAACTGCTTCCAGGCAGCCCCTCCCCAGAAGACGCACCCTGCAGGGCTCCACACTGGCTTCCTGAGGTCCCCTGTGCCCAGGTCCCCTGTGCCCACCCTTCACTGCCTGTCTCCATCCCCTGCCTGTGCTTCCCCACTCCACTGCTGCAGATGTTCCTGCAAATCCTAAGGTGAAAGGTTGCTTCCATGGGAACCCAGGCCCCACCCCAGAGCCTGGTGTCTGATGGTACCCAGAAAGCATCTTCCTACTTGCAGGTCCCTGTTCTGGGACAGCCTGGTCACCTCTCCCTTGAGCTTTAGCCACACAGTCCTTCCAGGGCTCTTGTATTTAAACCAAATTTCACACACACAAGCACTGAGGCCTCTCTCCACCTTCAAGCCACAGGTCATCACCATTTCATAGATGGATAAGATTAGTGAAGGGGTACACCCAAAACCACCCAGTGGCTTGTTGACTCCAGATCCTGGACTCCGCTTTCTCATCTTCCTCTTACATCCCTCTCAAGTCAGGAAATGAACTAGAATTAGCAGCAGACAGACTTGTTCATGCACCAATCAGCTCAGAGACCCCCTCACGTGCAGGAAGAGACTGAACAGGAACAAAAAGGGCTTAAAAACTGCCAGGTCAGAGCTGGGCTTCATCTTCCTGACTGTCAGGTTCTATGGTCTCCTTATACCTCAGTTTTCTCCTCTGTTCAAAGTGCAGAAATTGGGGCTGGGAATATGGCCTAGTGGTAAAGTGCTCGCCTCATATACATGAAGCCCTGGGTTCGATTCCTCAGCACCACATATCTAGAAAAAAGCCAGAAGTGGCGCTGTGGCTCAAGAGGTAGAGTGCTAGCCTTGAGCAAAAAGAAGCCAGGGACAGTGCTCAGGCCGTGAGTCCATGCCCCAGGACTGGCAACAAAAACAAAAACAAATAATCAAAGTGCAGAAATCCTGGGGGCTGGGAACATGGCCTAGTGGTAAAGTGCTCGTCTCATATACATGAAGCCCTCCCTGGGTTCGAGTCCTCAGTACCACAGATATATAGAAAAAGCCAGAAGTGGCGCTGTGGCTCAAGTGGTAGAGTGCTAGCCTTGAGCAAAAAGAAGCCAGGGACAGTGCTCAGGCTGTGAGTTCAAGCCCCAGGACTGGCTACAAAAACAAACAAACAAAGTGCAGAAATTCTAACAAGACACAGTGGTACTACAGATAAAATTACACAGACCCAAAGAATAAAAAAAAAAAAAATTACACAGGCTTTCTTTCGTAAGTCTTAAAGTGCCAGCCAAATCCAGTTACTAGTGACTACACCATGGCACATCGCTCCTCCATCAGCCCCACTGTGAGGTCCATTCTCTGGCTTGGACCCTGTAAGTTGTCCTACCTAGTCTTCATGCCTACCTCTCTTCTCCCTTCCTCTTGGCTAGGTGTGTGTGTGTCTGTCGGTCTGTCTGTCTGTCACGGGCGTGCTCTCTCACTCGAACTAGGGCTTGAACTCAAGGCTGTAAGCTATTTCGGACAAAGCTGACCAATCTTTTTTTTCCCTCTAGTTCTGGGGCTTGAACTCAGGGCCTGGGCACTATCCCTGAGCTAGTTCTTTAGCTCAAGGCTAGCACTCTACCATTTGAGCCACAGCGCTACTCCCAGGCTTTTCTGTTTATGTGGTACTGAGGGATCAAACCCAGGGCTTCATGCATGCTAGGCAAGCACTCTACCACTAAGCCATATTCCCAGCCCATGACAAATCTTTTGAACTGGAGATAAGGGTCTCACAGACTATCCTACCTGGGCTGGCTTTGAACTGCAATCCTGAGATCTCTGCCTCCTGAGAAGCTATGGTTACAAGCATCCTTCCAAACCCTCCCAGCTCAGTCTCACCCCATCATGCATCTAGCCTTGACCCCCAGAGCTGTCACCTCTCCTCTGTGTCATAACTCCTGCTCCTACTAGGACATCAACTCAACATCCTGAGTTGAGATCTGATAATAACCAAAGCAGCCAACACTATAGTGCCCTTCCTATACCAGGAGCTATCCTAGACATTCTATCTGGACCAATTAAAGAAAAACTACCAACATCCTCATGAAGTGACACATAGCCCAATTCACAGATAAAGCTCTGAGGCCCGTGAAGGTATTTCCATAACCTGCCCAAGGTGATAGAGTTGGGTAGATGATGGTCCAGCTGCACTCAAAACCAGGCCATTCGACTCAAGTCACTTGATTCTCCCCTCCTCTCCTCTCTGCAGATATGCAAGGCACCGGCTTTTACAAAAAGCCTGCTGCAAGGAGAGCTCACATTTCTAGACCAAACACGGTTTCGTTCATAGGAATGAACGAATGAAGAATTTAAGTCAGTCTCTGCAAAACCAGGAAGGGGGAGGAAACCTCTGGCTCTAGGGAAAGGGCCCAGGTTCAAGCTTCAGTGTAGCCATGTACCTACCATAGGGACACTGGGACCAACCTGCTGGGCCTCGGTTCCCTCTACAAAAACAAGGTTGAACTACATCTTATCCAATATAGCAGCCACCAGCTATGGGTAGTCATTGATATTGAAATTGAGTAAAATGTGGTAACATTTAAATTTACCTCCTTAGACCACTCCTAAAATCCCAGCACACAGGAGACAGAAAGAAGATGATTCTGAGTTTGAAGCTAGCCTGGGCTACACAGCAAAGACCCTGATCTCTAAAATATGAAAGTATGGGGATATAACTCACTGATAGAGTACTTGTCTACTGTATGCAAGGCCCTGAGTTCAAGCTCCAGCACCACCAAAAACATAAGATATAAATAACCTCAATTCCGCAACCAAATTAAGAGTTCAGTGACCAGACATGGCTAGCTAGGCCCCATACATCACACAGAAAAGCAAAAATACAGAAAACTTACATCACCACAGAAAGATCCATAGCAAGTCCCTCAGAACCCCTCTAGCTGAGCTTGGCACCAGCGACCACCCCCCGACCCGGGATACTCTATACTCACAGATGATGCGGGCAGAGGCAGCTGGCTCTTTGGTGGCCTTCTTGGCAAGCCTTTTGCTTGATCTGCGGCTGGTTTGGTCCTGTTTGGCCACCAGGGAGTACTTGTGGGCCAGGGAGTACTTTTGGGCCAGCGAGACTTGGGACCCTGCAGGGATCAGGCTACGCCGCGATGACCGCGTGCTCCTGCGGGAGCCGTTGGCCGTGGAGCAGTTATCTGGCAGGATGGGGGCCAACACTCGGTCTGGCAGACAATGCGGAGAGCCAGTGGAGTCCCGGGAAGCTTGAGCAATCTTGAGCTTGGAGGCAGATCGCCCGGTCCCAGCCCCTCCATTCTTAGGGTCCTGGGGGGTTGTCATCAGGGAGCTCACTGTAACAGACTCCAGTCTCCCAGCCTCTGATTTCTTGGATGTTAGTTCTTTGTCTGAAATCAAGATGTCCTGAGAAGCTGGGGTTGGAGACCCAGCTTCTGACAAAGGCAGGGCAGCTATGAGCTCGGTGAGGTGCATCTCTGCGCTCTGGCGGTCACTGACGCCTATCTTCACCATGGCCTTCTTGGTCAGTCCTGTGGGAGACTCAGAGGCGGGCAAAGGAGCAGCCGATGGCACAGAAGCCGCCACTGCCGCTGCAGCAGCTGCCCTGGTTATCCGCCGCAGGACAGGGGAGCCGTTCTCCACCACTGCTGTGGCCAGCTTCTCCACCTTGTCTCTGCTGCGGAGTTGTCGGGTGCTTAGCTGGCTGCTCCGAGTCTTTCTGCGTGACAACCTATTAGTGCAACAGAACAGAGACTGCTGGCCATCCAGGAGGGCAAGGGGGCATGCTTATAAACAAGTTAGGGCAAACCAGATACCCCCAGTGGCCACTAGCTTGGATGAAATATGGATCAAAGGGCTAGGAGACAAAGATTGGGGTCACAGAGCAAGCTCTTCCACCTCAAGCCACCAGATCCCAGTTGCTCCTCTCTGAGATCCAGTCTAACTAGAAACGACACCTCGTCTTCACGGAACTGACATCTTAGTGATGCTGTGCTAAGAAACCTGGCTTCAAATGTCATTTATGCTCTTGTTTTTGCTACAAGATAGTCCAGGAAGACAGACCCCATGATTCCCATTTCGGAGGAGGATTGAAGAGAGTCAGAGAAGTTAAAGATTACTCCCCAGGGCATGGAGCTGCTAAGGCACAGAGCTAGGAGCCAGGCCTGCCCTCTCAGACCCAGGGCTTCCACTCTTAATACTCCAATCACCACTATTCCTATGCCCAACTGTACCAAACTCAGAAACGGGAAGGTTGGGGATCAACAGGGAGAAGGTCAGCTGTTCTTTCTTCCCCCTCCTCCAAGGCTCAGATCAACCCCCACCAATACCAAACCCACTCCCAACACATATCTACACAAGAAGGGACACACCTAAGCTGGTCTCGAAGAGCACTTCATTTCCCTGTGACATGTCATCCCAGGCAAGGGGGCCACCCCACTGCCATAGCCTACTGCACCCCGCCCCCCTTTTCATGCCAGTCCTGGGACTTGAACTCAGGGCTTGGTCTCTGTCCCTGAGCTTCTTGTGCTCAAGGCTAGCGCTCTACCAACTTTAAGCCATAGCGCCATTTCAGCTTTTTGGTAAGTAAGAGTTTTGGTAGGAGGTAAGAGTTTTATGGACTTTCCTGCCTGCCTGGGCTGGCTTTGAACCATGATCCTCAGCCCTCAGCTTCCTGTGTAGCTAGGATTACAGGCGTGAGACATCAACACCCAGCTCTACTGCCCTATTTACACCGTTAGAAGTCAGCTTACCTAGGGAGGCCACCTGCCTCGCTCACCCTCCCCTGGCCACTCCCTCCTACCTTTTCCTGATGGGGTCTCTATTTTCATCCTGGACAGTAGAAACACGTCTCTTCTTCTGTCGGTTCTTCTGAGAAGGAGTCTTGGGCATCAGCTCGGGCTCTTTGCTGAATTCTCTGTTTTATAAATTCAAAGAGGTCACACTTGAGGCTCCCTGGAAACCACTGCCCCCCCCCCCCCGCCTCTAGCCTCCTTCCTACGTCCCCTGCTCCTGGCAGTGACAGGTCACCCTGAGGTCAGCAGCACCAAGAGAGCGCTCCTCAACCAAGTCCAAGACACCTGCCAGGGACCCAGGGCTTCCTCCTGGAAACACAGCTAAGAAGCAAGCTTCCAGAAGCGTCACCACAGCCCTGCTCCTGAGAGGCCCAGCCCAGTCATCATGAGCCAGACAAGGTATTCAAGCCCTTCTTCCCCTGCCCACCATTAGGCTAGACCTCCAGCCCGCAAGGTGCTCAGGGAGAAGCCCTGACAGACCGTTTGGCCTGTAGAGCAGGAAAGCCCCAGCAGCCCCGGCCACCACCCTCCCATCACCCCCACACCAGCAGGCCCCCGCCTTCACCTGGTGAACATGCGCTTGGCCTCCTCTTCAATCTCCTGGAGCCACAGCATGTCTTTATCATCTATGTTGCAGACAAAGTCCATAAGCTTTTGGTCACATAGCTCCAGCAGGTGAATGGGCCCTGGGGCTGTGGTCCCCATGTTGGCTTTGTCTGGGAAAGGCAGAGACAAGGGGCACAAGGACTTGAGATTAGGGACCAGGACCTGAAATAGAGGAAGAGTCTACCAGGCCACAGCCCTCACCCATAAATCACCATAAAACACCTAATGCCAGACCACACCCAGGGCCCTTCTGAATACATCCCCTTCCCAGTACACAACTCCAAATGCCAAGCCAGTGGCCTCATTTCTACAAAAAGAAGCTTCAACACCACACACACACACACACAGTTCCCCACATGCAGATCATGGCTGTCCTTAAAAGAGTCCCACTTCCCAACTAATTTGGATTTGAACCTTACAAATGGCCTTCTGGGGGCTTAAGATAATTGGATATGGCCACCTGCCTTCCTAGATCTGCCCCAAACACAGGCCTGCTCTTACTCCTCTGTGGGCTCTCCTCCTACTGTTTGTAAATGGGTAAGAAAGGACTAAGGTGACCAGCTGACCACATCTGACACTGACCCCATCTGTCTCTTTAAAAGCTCAGTGACTAGAAAGGGGATCAGAGACATCCTCCACAACTGAAATGACCTATAAATGGATGGAGGAAACTGAGACAAGTGTTGCTAAACAAAGTCTTGCTTTAAGGAAAACTTGTCTACAAATATCAGGCCAGGGGGAGGGGAGGGACACCTTTATTTTATTTTTTTTTTTTTTGGTCTAAGATAAGGATTCATTCAGTATCTGATACTTTTGTTCATTCTACGGCACTCTGCCACCTGAACCCCAGCGCCCAAATTTTTCTTAATTTTTTACATGATTGGGAGCTTGGGCATCCTGCTTGGGAGCTTAGGACCTGATCATAAAATCACTGCAAAAACCCCAAGCCAGAAGGAAGATTGCTACAATCATAGAATGATGAATGCATGCTCAAGCCATCAGATTGCAATCCTGCGTCAGGCAGTGCCCACCATCCCGATTCAGACTGCGAAAAGCAAAAAGAATCATGCCCAGCTCAGCATCCCATACAGGATGGAAGGACCAGGATGCAGAATCTTTGATCATTCTGGAGCTTCACACCATGTCAGAGTGCAGCCTCAGGAGGGTTTTCTGGGCCTGATATTGGGGAACACTAGCCATTGTCACTAAAACAAGTTCTGCCCTCCATCTGGTACATTCTCCCATTTTGTATGGCTTCCTCCCTCAGATCTCAGATCCTCAGGGAGAACACAAACACCCATCTGAAGAATCACCCAGGCCACAACTGCATCCATTGTTTCCAATTCTATGTACAGTACATGAGAGATTGTTTATGTACGTTTATTGCTTGTCTTTGCCCACTTACTGCTTCCCAGGACAAGCCCTTCACTTTGCTCATCAACCAAAGCTTAAGAGTTCAGCCCCCACACACAATAAAAGAGTTCATCATAGTGCCTTGTACTCAAATAAATTAATCCAGCCATCAACTAATCCCACATATTCTCCTTGCCACACCCTCCTACCACCAGCACCACACACAGGAACGCTAAATGAACAACTCAGCACAGGTTAGAGCAGGCCAATACACATCCAGTGGCCCTGCTCTTGGGTGCCAAGGGCAGCACTAATTGAAACAGTTTAGACAAAGATCTTTGCCCTGCAGCCAACTAACCAAGGGAACAGCTTTTCCTCTGCCATCTCTCTAGTTCCTCTGCACCCAGATCACAGCCCTGGTAAAGTGCAAAACACCAGTTGAAGGCCAGGAGGAGAAAAAAAAAATGATTCAAGGAAACCAAAGACAGGCAAAGGAGCTACAGAGAGCAACAATGGGTACCCAGTTCAAACCTGCAAATTTCCTTGCTCACAAAATCCAAAGCAATACTTCCCATGGGGAAATGGGTTTTAGTAGACCATGATTTGGCCATTAAAAAAAGAAAATGTCACTGTCAGAACAGAGGTGACCCTGGGAACAGTCAGAATGACAATTAGGCTCCTAAGAACAGTAGCAAAATCCTTATCTTTAACCTGTTTAAGAACCTGTACACACATGAGAAGGTAGACATTGACTGAGATGCATCAAAGTCATAAACTGGAACGCTGAAATAAAACTCCTTTGTACAACTCCTTAAATTTTTAAAAAGAAAAAAAAAGGTGCAGGAAGTTCAGCACCTCCCCTACCACACCTCCATGCAGAATGGACTATTCTAAGAGTTGCTCTCATTTACTGAGTTCTCCCTCATGCCAGATAAGGAAACGGAGGCAACCCGTTTAAATCAGTCTCTCCAAAATCGAGGGCGAAGCGTGAAAGGGCGCTCTTTCATCACTAGCATCACTAGCTAAACCTTGAGCAAAAGAAGCCCCCAGGCCCTGTGTTCAAGCCCCGGGACTGGATAATAATAATAATTATTATTATTATTATATAAAATCACTAGCTAGGGGTCTCCAGCACTTCAGCTTCAGAGAGGTGGGCGTCGAGGCTTGGTTCCGGGCCACCCCCAGGAGCAGCCCCCGGAGTCTGCACGGGCTTGTGCCAAAGTAACGGGCGGTCTGGGCCTCCGGAAATGGAACTGGACATTTTAAAAGGCGGCTCGGCAAGCGTGGGGCGCTTAGACCGGGGCTTCACGGCACGCAGAGGCCGCCCGGCACACAGGGGCCCGACAGCCCGGTTCGTTCCCAGCTCCCGGGGTGTCAACCATCTCCCAGACACGGAGCACGGTGTCAGGCACCCGGGAAGTCTGTCCCGGGAGCCCAGATGGGAAGCCGGGGCGTCACCTCGGGTCCCCTCGCGCCCGGGGCAGGACGACCCCCTAGGTTCCCCGGCCGGAAGCGGCGGGAGTGAAGGAATGGGTCACACCCCCGACCTGGCCTGGGCAGGGACGGAGGCCAGAACCGAGGACGGTCGAGGCGCCACCCCTGCACCCCGCCGGCCGCCCGCGCGCACTCACCCGACCGCACCGCGTCTCCGGAGAGCTGTTCCGACCCAATTCCACGGCCCCCGGAGCTCGAAGCCAAACCTGCCCGGACCCCCACGGCTCGGAGCCTTCAGAGGCTCACTTCACCGGGTGGTGCAGCGCGGGCGAAATCTACGATTTTCAAACTTGAAGGCTCAGCCAATGGTTGGCAAGCTTGTCAGGGCAGTTACAAAACCCCAAGCCAATAAAGTAACAGGAAGCATCAGCCTGACCACCTATTGGCCTTCCGAGTTGCCAGTCTGCGGGACCAAGAGGCGGGGAAAGGAAGTTACGGGCGCTTTAAGCCTCCTCGGCTTCCGGGAACGGTGCGTAGAAAGCGGAGGACTCCAGAGTTTGGTCTGGGACGCGCGGGACTCCGGGAACTACAAGTCCCGGCGTGCACTGCAGAGGCCCGGCGCCGCGAAGTCCTCCGGGCACTTGCTTGGAGAAACGAGACGTGGGCTTCGAGGGGAAGCAGACGCCGTACGTCCGTCCGGCTTTCTCCAAACTTCATTCCCGATGAAAATGCGTGGTAAAGCCGAACGCCAGTAGCTCACGCCTGCAATCCCAGCTACTCAAGGAGGATGAGATCTGAAGACTGTGGTTCGAAGCCAGCCCAGGCAGAATAGTCCGTGAGACTTATTTCCAGTTAACCACCAGAGAACCGGAAGTGGTGGTGTGGCGGAAGTGATTGAGTGCTAGCCTTGAGCACAGAAGAGGCTTCAGCGACAACACCTAGTCCCTGAGTTCAAACCCCAGGACCAGCAAAGGGAAAAAAAAAAAATTTCGGCTGTCCTGCTCAGCCAAGTCCAGTGCATAAGACAGCCACCCACCGCACCTCTGGGCCTGTTATGGGGCTCAAGGGGGGGAATTCCCCATCCCTCCAAGAGGCCCCCACTCAGAGACAGTCTTAAGCAAGAAGGTGGGTTTATTGGGGAAGTAAAAAGCAAACTGACTGACCAGGAATGCAGCACAGACTCTGGAGCTGAAACTGCACCCTGAGCAGTCCTCAAATTGAGGTTTATCAAGGTAAAAGCGTAGCGCAGATGTGGGGTGTTGACACTGGGTAGAGCACGCCACAAAGCAAGCGTGGCACAGATGTAGGAAGTTGACACAGGGGGTAGAGCAAATAAGTTAAACAAGCCATTTACAGAAGCAGAATTTTTGGGGTCAGGTTGACCTAATAATCAAGATGGAGTCAGCTATATTCCCCCCAACATTTCATACCATGTTTTCCTATTCAAGATGGAGTCAGCTCTACAATGCCCCCACACACACACACACTTTTCTTTCAGCCTAGTCAAACTCTTGACTTACTTCCTGTGCCTCTAAGTGCCCAAGGTTGGTCAGTGCTATCTGTGAGGTCCACCCCCAGGGGGGCTCCATGCAGATGCTCTCTGGTTACCTAGGTAACTGGTACACCTGGAGGCAGTTACCTCCCTCCCTTCTGAGGTCACACCCTAATCCATCTGGACTCACCCTAATGTACCTGGACACATCCTAATCCCTCCAGGCTACCTGTTTTAAAAGACCCAATTTTATCTTTCTTCAGTCTGAATTACTGCCTAGAAGACCTTTAAACTCAAATGACAATTTTTCCTTAATGCAAGACTTATAAACACCAGAATTATAAACAGACTTAGCAAAATAGCACAGAAATCAAGTTGCATCATACAAATAAACCTTTTTAACCCTCTTCATAAGATTTTTCCAACTTTAATTCATCCTAAGGGGCAGTTTTAGAAATATCAATCAAATCATTCATATTTCCATCAGGTTTCCAGTGTTTATCTGCAAACAAAAGAGACAGGACAAAGAAAGGCCTCCACTGACCTGTCCTACAGAATGGGCATATACTCACCCATCCCACTTCTTAGAGCTTGATGAAGTGCCTTGATACCAGACAATGTACCTTCAGATTCAAATGGACCAACACAGATGGGCCCACAGACATTCAGACAACCCACCCAGGCGGGTCCACAGACACAGTGCTCTTTACAGCACACTTTTATAGACAGGGCCAATCAGACAGGCCCACAGACACAGAAACAGGTTGGTTGGCCAAGCTCAGATACACACACCTACACCTCTGGAGATGTCTTTTCCTCATCCGGGCGTCTTCCCCAAAAAGAAGAAAGTGGTTAAGGACTCTTCCCAGTCAAGGAACCAGATATGTTATGAGGTTCGAGGTGGGGAATTCCCCATCCCTCCCAGAGTCCACCACTCAGAGACAGTCTTAAGCAAAAAGATTGGTTTCTTTGGGGAAGTAAAAAGCGAACTGGCTGATCAGGGATGCAGCACAGACTCGGGAGCTGAAACTACACCCCAGCAGTCCTCAAATTGGGGTTTATCAAGGTAAAATCTGATGTAGGGTGTTGACACAGGGGGTAGAGCACGCCACAAAGCAAGCGTGGCACAGATGTAGGAAGTTGACACAGGGTAGAGCAAATAAGTTAAGCCATTTACAGAAGCAGAATTTTAGGGTCAGGTTGACCCAATAATCAAGATGGAGTCAGCTCTATTTCCCCCAACATTTCCTACCATGTCTCCCTAATCAAGATGGAGTCAGCTCTACAACATGCCCAAAGACCAGTATAGCTGCTCTTGAAAACCTGCTTTAGACAAGGCTTGGGGGGTGGGGGGCTATCATCTGTGGCATAAACCAATTAAATCTGGACAACATTTGCTTTTCCCCAGCCCCCAGTGACAATAGCTGCAGCACCAGTGGAGTCGTCGGGATTGACCACAGGCAAGGTCAGAGCAGGAGAATGAAGTTTCCAAGACCCAGAGTCAGTGGTCAGAGCAAAACCTCTGAAAGTATAAGTCACCACCTTCACACAGACATAGGCACAGTGGTCTTTCCAGGTGACTGGATCTCCTCACTCCTTGAAAGCGTTCAAAGCAGCCAGGCTGCCATTATGGCCTTCAAAGTACAGGCTGCATGGGCTGGGAATGTGGCTTAGTGGTAGAGCACTTGCCTAGCATGGATGAAGCCCTGGGTTTGATTCCTCAGCACGACATATACAGAAAACAGCCAGAAGTGGCGCTGTGGCTCAAGTGGCAGAGTGCTAGCCTTGAGCAAAAAGAAGCCAGGGACAGTGCTCAGGCCCTGAGTTCAAGCCCCAGGACTGGCAAAAAAAAAAGAACAGGCTGCTTGATTGACAGCTCCCAAACTCAACAGGGGAAGGTTTGCCAAATAACAATTCCCAGCAGCTTAAATTATTTGAAGAAGAAAACATGAAAGGGTGCTTGTGATGAAGAAGACCTATCATGACACTAAAATTCTTTTTATATTTTCATTGGCATCTGCTGGTTCTGTACACAACTCGTGGGTTTCATTGTGACATTTTCATGCATGTCACGCAGCGGCTGGGCCGCTGGTGGCTCACACCTGCAATCCAAGCTGTGGTTCAAAGCTAGCCTGAGCAAAGTGAGACTCTATCTCCAATGAACCACCAGAAAAGTGGAAGTGGCATTGTGGATCAAAGTGGTAGAGCGCTAGCCTTGAGCAGAAGAGCTCAGGGACTGCATCCAGGCCCCAAGTTCAAGCCCCATAACCATCACCAAAAATAAAAGTCTTTGCTTTCAGCAAGTTATAAGTACACTAGCAAAAATTACCAATGCAGGGGAAGGGAGGGTGGGAGAAAAATGAGGGTGGGGGGGTAACAAATACGATGACAAGAAATGTACTCACTACCTTATGTATGCAACTGTAACCATTCTGTAATCACCTTGACAATAAAATTAAATTAAAATAGAGTTACCAATGCAGTCTCTCCCCAAACCAAGAAATCAAGGGGTGGGACTTTCATTGTGGAAGGTCAGCATCACAAGCTGAGGTAGGCACATTCCTGAGCATGCTCAGTTCAGGATCCTGGATTTTTTTTTTCACACATCAAATGTTTTCTTTTTAAATTAAATTTTGTTGACAAGGTGTTGTGCAAAGGGGTACAGTTACATAATAGGGCAGTGAGTACATTTCTTGTGATATCTTACACCCTTGTTTTTCTTTCCCTTCCCTAGATCAGGTAGGCATATATATAATCCCCAGTGTACCAAAATCATATACAGTAGCCATGTGGCATACGCCAAGGAAATTCACCTAGAACTTTAAATATAACATCAACAATAGAGTTTGCTTATCCTTGTCTTATATGATCATATATACATAGCTGATGAGCTATTGTGATCCACTGAGAGGTCTATTTTAAACCTTTTTATGTTTAGTAGTTGTTTGGTTTTAGATACATAATGTAAGGTTGCTGACCCAAACCTGTGGAAATACCATTTGACAAGAAGTTTTTGGTTTCACAGACCTGGTCTCTACTGTCCCCCTGCCCACCATAACAATCATATATCAAGGAGACCATGCCCCTTTGTTCTCTGTGTTCTAGGCTTGTCTCACTCAGCATTATTTGTTCAAGTTCTGACCATTTCCCTGTGAATACCAATATTTTATCATTTCTAATTGCTGTGTAGTATTCCATTGTGTATAGGTACCACATTTTTTGGATCCATTCAATCTCGGGGTCTTTAGCCCCCAGTGCTCTCCTGACCTACGGGAGAGATGGCGAAGCACGGTTGTTTCCTTATTTTGGCTATTGTGAACTGTGGAGCGATAAACATGGATGTGCAGATGTCTTTATGGTATCCTGAGACCTGTTGTTCAGGATAGATACATAGGAGTGGTATGACTGGGTCATAGGGTAGGTCTATGCTGAGCTTTTTCTTTTTTTTTTTTTTTTTTTTTTTTGGCCAGTCCTGGGCTTGGACTCAGGGCCTGAGCACTGTCCCTGGCTTCTTTTTGCTCAAGGCTAGCACTCTGCCACTTGAGCCACAGCGCCACTTCTGGCCGTTTTCTGTATATGTGGTGCTGGGGAATCGAACCCAAGGCCTCATGTATACGAGGCAAGCACTCTTGCCACTAGGCCATATCCCCAGCTCCTATGCTGAGCTTTTTCAAGAATCCCCATACTGTTCTCCAAAGTAGTTGTACTAATTTGCACTCCCACCAACAGTGGAGAAGCGTTCCTCTTTCCCCACAGCCCCTCCAGTATTTGTTGTTGCCTGAGTTCAGAGTATAGGCCATTCTAACTGGAGTGAGGTGGTATCTCAGGGTTGTTTTTATTTGCATTTCTTTTACTGCCAGCGATGTTGAACATTTCCTCATATGTTTCTTTGCCATTTTTATCTCTTCTCTTGTGAAGTCTCTCTTTAGCTCCTTTGCCCATTTAATAATTGGTTTACTGGGTTTGGAGGGCCTTCATTTTTTGAGTTCTCTGTAGATGACAGATATTAGGCCATTGTCTGTTGCTGTGCTGGTGAAGATCCTTTCCCATATGGTTGGCTGTTTTTCTAGATTGGTGACTATGTCTTTAGCTGTTCAGAAACTTTTTATTTTGTAGTAGTCCTATTTGTCGAGTCTCTCCCCTATCTGTTGTGCCCCTGGGACTCTATTCAGAGTGCCTATAAGTTCTATCGTCTTTCCTACTCTGTCCTTTAGTAATTTCAAGGATTCAGGTCCTTAATCCATTTTGAGTTGATCTTGGTGCATGGTGATAGGCTTGGGTCTACTTTGAGTTTTCTACATATAGCTGCCCAGTTTTCCCAGCACCAGTAGTTGAAGAGGCTATGTTTTTTCCATTGTATGTCTTTAGCTCCTTTGTCGAATATCAGCTGACTGTAAGAATGCGGCTTTATTTCTGGGTCTTCTATTCTGTTCCATTAGTCTTCAGGTCTGTTTTTATACCAATACCAGGCTGTTTTTGTTATGATGGCTCTATAATAGAGCTTGAAATCTGGTATTGTGATACCTCCTGCACTGCTTCTTTTGCCTAGAATTGCTTTGGCTATTCTAGGTCTTTTGCTGTTCCATATGAATTTATGGGTTGCTTTCTCTATTTCTTTTTTTTTTTTTTTTTTTGGCCAGTCCTGGGCCTTGGACTCAGGGCCTGAGCACTGTCCCTGGCTTCCTTTTGCTCAAGGCTAGCACTCTGCCACTTGAGCCACAGCGCCACTTCTGGCCGTTTTCTGTATATGTGGTGCTGGGGAATCGAACCCAGGGCCTCATGTATACGAGGCAGGCTCTCTTGCCACTAGGCCATATCCCCAGCCCTGCTTTCTCTATTTCAATGAAGAATGTAGCTGGGATTTTGATGGGAATTGCATTGAATTTGTATGACATTTTGGGCAATATGGCCATTTTCACTATATTGATTCTGCCTACCCATGAGCATGGGAGGTCTTTCCATCTCCTTGTGTCCTCTTTGATTTCCCTTTTTAGATTTTTATAGTTCTCATTAAATAGGTCATTCACGTCTTTAGTTAGGTTAATCTTTTTTAGCTATTGTAAATGGTAATATTTCCATAATTTCCTTTTCTGCTTGTACATTGCTGGTGTACAGAAAAGCTGCTGACTTTTGTGGGTTGATTTTGTATCCTGCTACTTTGCCAAAATGGTTTATTAGGTCTAGGAGTTTGAGGACTGATTGTTTGGGTCCTTCAGCTATAAGATCATGTCGTCTGCGAATAGGGATCATTAGATTTCTTCTTTACCAATGTGGATCCCTTTGATGCCCTTCTCTTGCCTTATTGCTTTGGCTAGGGATTCCAGCACTATGTTGAATAGAAGTGAAGAGAGTGGGCATCCTTGTCTTGTTCCCGAGTTTAGGGGAAATCGTTTTAGTTTCTCCCCATTTAATATGATATTAGCCGTTGGTCTGTTGTATATGGCTTTTATTGTTTTAAAAAATGTTCCCTCTATTCCTGTTCTCTCCAGGGCTTTTATTAAGTATGGATGTTGTATTTTGTCAAAGGCTTTTTGGGCATCAGCTGAGATGATGATGTGGTTCTTGGTCTTAGCTCTGTTGACACATCAAATGTTTTTGATTGTGTGTGTGTGTGTGCGCGCGCGCGCACGCGCCAATACTGGGGCTTAAAATGAAGGCCTGAACCAAGATCAACTCAAAATGGATCAAGGACCTCAACATCAGACCTGAATCCTTGAAACTACTGAAGGACAGAGTAGGAAAGACACTAGAACTTATAGGCACAGGAAGGAACTTCCTGAATAGAGTCCCAGGGGCACAACAAATAGGAGAAAGACTCGACAAATGGGACTACTACAAATTAAAAAGTTTCTGCACAGCTAAGGACATAGCCACCAAAATAGAAAGACAGCCAACGATATGGGAAAGGATATTTACCAGCACAGCAACAGACAAAGGCCTGATATCGGTCATCTACAGAGAACTCAAAAAACTAAGCCCCTCCAAGCCCAATAAACCTATTAGGAAATGGGCAAAAGAGCTAAAGAGAGACTTCACAAGAGAAGATATAAAAATGGCAAAGAAACATATGAGGAAATGCTCAACATCCCTGCTAGTAAAGGAAATGCAAATAAAAACAACCCTGAGATACCACCTCACCCCAGTTAGAATGGCCTATACTCTGAACTCAGGAAACAACAAATGCTGGAGGGGCTGTGGGGAAAGAGGAACCCTTCTCCATTGTTGGTGGGAGTGCAAATTAGTACAACCACTTTGGAGAACAGTATGGAGGTTTCTCAAAAAGCTCAATATAGACCTACCCTATGACCCAGCCATACCACTCCTAGGCATCTATCCTAAACAGCAAAATCCAAGATATCAAAAAGGCATTTGTACTACCATGTTTATCGCGGCACAATTCACAATAGCTAAAATATGGAAACAACCCAGATGCCCCTCCACAGACGAATGGATCCAAAAAACATGGTACTTATACACAATGGAATACTACATAGCGATTAGGAATGGTGAAATATTGTTATTTGCAGGGAAATGGTCGGAACTCGAACAAATAATGTTGAGTGAGACAAGCCTAGAACACAGAAAACAAAGGGGCATGATCTCCCTGATATATGACTGTTAACAAAGGGAGACGGAGAGACAGTAGAGACCAAGTCTGTGAATACTGTATATGTTCTTGATACATTGTATATTGCATATATGTCAACCTGACCTAGACAAGGGATAGAAAAACAGGTTGTAAGATATCATAAAAAATGTACACACTGCCCTACTATGTAACTGCACCCTCTTTGCACAACACCTTGTAAAAAAATTTATGTCCAATTAATAAAAAAAAAATGAAGGCCTGAGTGCTGTCCCTTAGCTTTTTCACTCAAGACTGGTACTCTACCACGTGAGCCATAGCTCCAGTTGGGTGTTTTTTGCTGATTAGTTGGAGATAGTCTTCTTAGTTTGTCTGCCAGGGCTGGTTTGGAAACTCTGTCCTCAGATCTCAGCTTCCCAAGTAGCTAGGATTACAGATGTGAGCTACCTCAGAGGCATGAGGCTTGTTCGAGTTCTCTGTCACTTCTAGCTATATGTCTTGGCAGTTCTTTGTCCACTGTGCATCGGATAACATGCAGATAAAACCTTATGGCTTGTTGTGAGAGCACAATACATAGGGAAGGGTCCAGAACAAGTTCTACCACATAGAGCATGCAGAAAGTGCTGGGTTGGACATAAGGTGGAATTCTGTTCTGACCATGTAGGAGTTGCTGCCTCGGTTGAACTTGAGCAGGTCAGCAGCAAGCAGGATAGAGCCAGTCTCTAGGTCTAGGTGACCAAAACAAGATTTCCCTCTGAGTCAGATGCCTTCCCTCCATGTCTAGGACCTTGTTTGTTTTAACACTCGGGCTGCCTTGGTACCCGTTTGGAGAATGGAACTGTGGTGGCACCAGATTAGACCCGAGAGTGGACAAAGTCCAGGAAAAAGGTGCGCTTATTGTTCTCAGGTGAAAAGAGACTGAGACATTACATCAGAATCAGAATAACTCAAAGCCACAGAAACAGATGGCCACACTATGAGATCTGGTCTTACTGCCTTTAGATTTTGTGTGTGTGTGTGTGCTCAAAACCAAAAAGTGATAGCGCGAGCAACTCCGGCTCATGTCTGTAATCCTAGCTACTCAGGAGGCTGCTCTGTGGCTCAACCTTAGAAGCCAGTCTACAGGACTCTCACCTCCAGTTTACCAGCCACCAGTCAGAAGCGGAGCTGTGGGATGACAGGCACGTGGCTACCACACTGAGCTTTTGCTCTTCAGGTGGTGACTCCGGAACCTTTTGTGCCTGGATGGCCTGGAACCATGACCCACCTGACCTCTGCCTCCCAAGTTGCGAGGACTTTTTTGTTGTTTTGTTTTGTTGCCAGTTCTGGGGCTTGGACTCAGGGCCTGAGCACTGTCCCTGGCTTCTTTTTGCTCAAGGCTAGCACTCTGCCACTTAAGCCACAGCGCCACTTCTGGCTTTTTCTATTTATGTGGTGCTGAGGAATCAAACCCAGGGCTTCATGCATGCTATGCAAGCATTCAGCTGCTAAGCCACATTCCCAGCCCAAGTTGCTAGGATTATAGGGGTAGCCACCAGCACATAGCGGCTGAGCACATTTAAAGAATGAAAAAGAAATAACTGCTGCAGAAGACACTTTAAATATAGGCTCATGGGGTTGGGACATGGCTCACCTGCCTAGTGTGAGGTTCAAACCCCCTGTACCATAAAACACAAGCTTGGGGCTGGGAATGTGGCTTAGCGGTAGAGTGCTTGCCTAATATGCATGAAGCCCCAGGTTCGATTCCTCAGTACCACATAAACAGAAAATGCCGGAAATAGCACTGTGGCTCTCAAGTCGTAAAGGGCTAGCCATGAGCAAAAGAAGCTCAGCAGCAGTGCCCAGGCCCTGAGTTCAAGTCCCAGAACTGGCAAAAGAAATTACAAGCTTATCATTAACCATGTGTTGATAATATTTAACAGCGCTTGGCTCCTGACCCAGAGCCCCAGAGAAATGTAGGTCTCCACCACCTATTCGCTCAGATTCAGCTCCCTCCATGATCAGCCGCAACGAATAAGGCGTCCCTTTTTTTTCCCAGAAGATTCTTCTTTCAGAAGAATGATTCCATGAAAAAAAAAAAAATGAGTCACCAGGGGGGGGTGTTTTCGTTTTGTCTAGTTTTACTGTTATTTATGACAGGAGTGCTAATTCTGTATCTGTTCCTGCATGGAGCTGATTGCAGAAGTACCTCAGGCTGCGTTGTATTGGGGCGGGGCATTGCAATCTGTTAAAACCTCAAAGATTCAGGCCTGTCTGTTACTACCTAATATTGGTGACTAGGAGAGGAGACTTTACCTATGCTAAAGCACATATGAAAGGAAGATATATAGAAGAGTGCTTGTGTGTCAGTAACTTACAGTAAAGAATAAACCTCAAACATTAGTCATGTACCAGTGGCTTAGACCTGTAATCCTAGCTACTCAGGAGGCTTAGATCTGAGGATGACAGTTCGAAGGCATTTGGGGCAGGAAAGTTCATGCGACTTCTACCTCCAATTAACCAGCAAAAATCCAGAAGTGAAGCTTTAGTAGCAGGGTTCCAGCCTTGAGCAAAACAGTTAAGGTAACACTCAGGTCCTGAGTTCAAGTGCCACTATTGACACACATATAAACACACACACTCAAAAAAATCCTTGTGTAAATTTATCCACACCATCTCTTTCCTAGGCCGGTCAGTGAAATCCTAATCAAGCTCTTTATTGAGGATTTATTATGAGTCAGGTGATGGATAGACTGAGGGATAGTTTAGCACAATGGAAACCACATATAATCTTGTGGTTGACTATACTCATGGAATCAGCATGGATGTTGATGGTTTGCAGATGCATCCAGTGTATGATGGGGACAGTCTTGCCTATGAGATCAAACACACATGAAGTTGGTAACTCTGAGCCCTCTTTCCCTTTGGAACAGGAAATGCTTCTGGCTAGTGGCCCCTATAACCACTGGATTGGAAATGGCAGCATGAGCCTCTGACTTTCCTTTCATTCTGTTCAGGTGACCATGTAGATCTCTGCCCCGATCTTTTATCAGTGATCTCAGAGTTCTTTTGCCAGATGTCAATCCCATTTCCTATTTCCCTTACTTCTGGGTATACAACAAATACCAATCTTTGGCAGCAAGTGCTGGAGGTAATTGAGCACATTCACTTTCTACTGCATCCCAGCCAAACTTCTCTTACAGAGAATCAGGCTCTGGGTTATCCTACTCTCATTGGATAGCTTGAATCTTGAATGTCTTCTAAAGGCCCGAAGTGTGTGTGTGTGTGTGTGTGTGTGTGTGTGTGTGTGTGTGTTTACCCATCCTAGAACTTGAACTCAGAACCTAGGCACTGTCCCTGAGCTTTTTTATTCAAGGCTAGTGCTCTACCACATATACCACAGCTGCACTTCTGACTTTTGGGTGATTAATTGGAAATAAAGAGTCTCACAGAAACTCCTGAGCTGGCTTTGAACTTCAATCCTTAGAGCTCGGCCTCTTGAATGGGTGGGATTATAGGAATAAGGCATTAATGCCCAGCAGGATTTTTTTTAAAATAAAGATAAGGTTTTGCTATATAACCCAGGTGGGCCTTGAACTCAGAATCCTGCCACTTCTGGCTCTCCAGTGCTGGACTTTCAAGTGTATACCACCAAGCCTGGCAGGAATCCTACCAAATCTGAGACGGGAAGAGAACCAGAAGCTGAAGTTTGTGCAGCATCCCAAGCTACAGAAAGGGATCCGGGCTAGTGACTTATGGGAGTGAGATTTGTACATCGTTCTGGGAAGGTGCAAGGTGGAATTTATAGTGAATAAAGATCATGTGGTTCAGATAATAACAGGTTTCTGGGCAGAACAGGTAACAATCCTGTTTCCTCTCCTGTGGTATTTGGAGGTTCTACCTTTAGTCAGATAAGGAAACTTCAGGGAAAACAGGGCCTCGCTGGGGTCTCAAGGACTCCCTCTTTGGAATGATCACCATAGAAATAACAAGTTGGGGATGCCATTACCTGAACTGCTGCACTTCTTTATGCTGCCACGGATGGCGGATGGCGCTCAAGAGCCCACCGAACTGGCTGGAGTCCACGTGGTCTAATGTGGTGTGATGGGGTGGAATGACCCCTGACCCAGCTGTGTGCCTGAGGTCGCCAGTCTCCCCCACCTCAAGATGAAGGAGTTGAAACTTATGTTCCCAGTTCCATCCCTTAGGAGAAATGCTTACAGCATCCGGGAAATCAGCTTTTCATCTCTGTATTTAGAGGAGCGGCCTGCTGTGTGCTCACTAGGGGGCAGTAGCTTCCTGCATTTGGATTTACTGTCCTTCAACTAGTGTGGTTCTTTTCCATGTGGGTGGGAGGGTAAGGAATCTGCGCTTGGCTTTTCCCTCCATACCAAGCTCCTCTACAATAAAGCCTTGTAAGGCCGAGGGACTTCAGGCAATAAGAAAAGAAATAGAGTTTTGTTGTTGTTTGATCAGGAAATCACAAAGGCCAAAGACTTTTCCAACTGCATGAGAGGGAAAATCATGAAGATAGGAGAATATGAAGGAAAAAATAAACACCTTTCTGACAGAAAATGTATAACATTTGAGGCCTAAAATGTACCTAACGTAGAAGAAAGGGGTGGGGCGGGGCTCCTTTCTGGAATGTAAATGTTCCTCACCAGTAAACGGCAGATTCAGTCCCAGAGCAGTGGTTTAAGACCTCTTCCCGTTCAAAGATGGGGGTGTGGGGAGAACAGAACAGGTAATATTCCTAAAGGGAAACTTTATTTGGAGGGCAGGATGGTAGCAAACTTTGAATGCAGGACCTTGTGCTTGGAAGTTGGGCACTTGTTGGATGCTGGTGGCTCACGCCTGTCATCCTAGCTGCTCTGGAGGCTGGGCTCTGAAGATTGTGGTTCAAAGCCAGCCTAGGCAGAAAAGTCCAGGAGACTCTTATCTTCAATTAACCACTCAAAAAAAAAAACCCAAAAAACAAAAAACAGAAGTGGAGCTGTCGCTCAAAGTGGTAGAGCACTAGCCTTAAGCAAAAGAGCTTAGGGACAATACCCAGGCCCTGAGTTCAAGCCCCACAACCAACAAAATAAATAAGTCAGGCACTTTACCACTTGAGCTGTGTCCCTAGGCTTTCTTTTTTTAAGAACTTTCGGGGCTAGGAATATGGCCTAGTGGCAAGAGTGCTTGTCTCATATACATGAAGCCCTGGGTTCGATTCCCCAGCACCACATACATAGAAAATGGCCAGGAGTGGAGCTGTGGCTCAAGTGGCAGAGTGCTAGCCTTGAGCAAAAAGAAGCCAGGGACAGTGCTCAGGCCCTGAGTCTAAGGCCCAGGACTGGCAAAAAAAAACAAAAACAAAAAAAAAAAAACACTTTTCGTTTTTTTTTTCAAGTATATTTGTTTTGCCTGAGGCAGCCTCATACTGCAATCCTCTATCTATGCCTCCCACACGGCTGGGGTCCCCCTTGCCTGCCACCATGCTTGATTTATTTGTTCAGACAAAATCTCATTGACTTTTTCATCTGGGGCTTGCCTCAAATTGTGATCCTTCCTATGTCTGCCTCCCAAGTTACTGGAATTGCAGGTGTGAGTCACTTGGCCCAATCAGAAGGTGGTACCTTAAGAGATCAGGCTTGCTGGGAGGAAATTATTTCATCAAGGCTGAGCCTCTTCTTGTCTCTCTCTTTGCCTCCTGGCAGCCAGGAGATATATTCTCCACCATATGCTCCCACCATGAGGTTCTGTTTTTGCCACAAACCCAAAAGCAATGGAGCCTATCAACCATAAACTCTATAAACTCTGGCCACTAGCCAAATTAAGCCTTTCCTCCTTATAGGTTCTTCTGTTGGATATTTTGTGACAGTGACAGAAAACTGACTGATATACTAACAATGGTGCATTTTGCTCTCTTACTACATTCTTTCTTCTATGAGTAAGGCAGAAATCAAGCTGCTCCTCTTCCTTTGCTACCTTTGGTCGTTTCTCATCACTTGTCTCTATTTTGGGTCAAATCAAAACCCTTTTGATGTGTGTACCAATCCTGGGGCTGGAACTCAGAGCTTGTGTTCTGAGACCCTTTAGCTTCTTCGTTCAAGGCCTAATGCTCTACTACTTGAGCCACGGCTCCACTTCTAGCTCTTTGGTGGTTAATTGGAGATATGAATCTCATGGACTTCCTGCCCTGGCTGGCTTCAAACCACAGTCATTGGATCTCAACCTCCTGAGTAGCTGGGGTTACAGGCATGAGCCACCAATATCTGTCTCAAAAACATTTTTAGTGTTTAATCTTTTATTTTCAAATAATACAGGCCTACAACGTGTACATACAGAAGGATATAAAGTCAAGAGTCAGGGAGTGCTAGATTTGTATTTTGGGCCAAGATAGAGTTACAAGAGGACTAAATTTATCTTCCAGAACATAATAACCAAAACACAGACAAAATAACATGGAACAAGTTTCCACGATGTTGGACACTGGGCATCTAAAGGAAGTGATGAGTCTGGAGAGGATAAAACTGTAGGACTTCACAGAATACTGGAGAGGAGAGAGCTGCTCAGAGGGGATTCCAGAGACCTTCAGAGCGCCCTCACGTGACTGTGACTGCTGATCAGAACACAAGGACCACCACAGGAGTTCTGTGCAGCTACCACGGGGCATCCGATTTGTCCCACATGGGAACAACAGGCAGATAGATAGCTGGGGGCAGCCAGCCGCTGGGTGTGGGTATAGGAACACATTGGTCCAGGCATTTCTCTTGGCCAAGAGCGGATCTCTAAGAGGGAATGGGCTATGTGGCATGAGCATCCAGCACTCCTGAGGAGGGGGGAGGAGCCAATGAATTCCTCATCTCAATGGAGTGACCCAAGTGGCACCCTCTAGCATCTTCTACAGAAGTCGTGTCAGGATTCTCCAAGACTGTCTCACTTATATAGCTTTGTAATTTAAAAAGATCTGTTTATTGTTATTATTGAGGTGATAGCTTTTTAAATTTTAATTATTAATTAATTTAAAGCCAGGTCCTAGTAGCTCACACTGGTTATCCTAGTTACTCAAGAGGTTATGACCTGAGAATTGTGGATCAAAGTCAGCCTGGGCAGGAAAGTCTGAGACTCTTATCTCCAATTAAGCAAGAAAAAAAAAAAAAGCCAGAAGTGGAAGTGTGGCTCCAGTGGTAGAGGGCCAGACCTGAGAGAAAAAGCCAAATGAGCGTATGAGACCCTGTGTACAAGCCCTTATACAGTCACACACACACACACACACACACATCATCATCATCATCATCATCATCATCAGTTCTGATCTTCTAAGACTCATGGAATCTCCAGAATGAAGTGACCTTTACATGGCAAGATGTTCAGGGGCAGAAGCCTATAGATAGCTCTATATAGGAGTTGGTTGCCATAAAGACCAAAGGATGATGACAGGATTGGAACTTTCAGTCCTCCCCACCCACCCCCCCAACACACACACCTTCAGTGAAGACTGAGAAGGTGGATTGACTCACCAATGGCCAAAGATTTAACCAATCATGCTATACAGAGAATCCTCCATTAATAAATCAGAGCTCTAGGGCTTGGGGAGCGGCCTGCTGAATGAATGCATCATATTCCAGAAGAGGAAAACACCCCACATGCCACAGTGACTGAAGCTCCTTCCTATCCTTAGGACCAATTCATGTGGCTCTTCATTTATAACCTTTGTAATGCCATGTGTATATGTGTGTATGCCAGCCAGTACTGGAGCTTGAACTCAGGGCCTGAGCACTGTCCTTTAGCTTCTTTACTCAAAGTAACTAGCACTCTATCACTTCAGCCACAGCTCTACTTTTGGCTTTTGGGTGGTTAATTGGAGATAAGAGTCACATGGACTTTCCTGCCAGGGCTGGCTTTGAACCACAATCACTCCGATTCTCAGATCTCAGCCACCTGAGGAGCTATGAATACAAACATGAGCACCAGGCTGTAGTATCTTCTATAATAAAAGAGTAATCCTAATTAAATAGTTGTTTCCCAGAGTTGTACATGACATCATAGCAAATGACTAAATCTGTACTTTCTTAATGGATTGTAGTATGGCAATGATCAGATTATGCTAATTAGTACTTCTATCACCTCTAACATTTATTTACTTTTTTTTAATGTTGAGAACATTCAAATTCCCCTCTTCTAGCTACTTTGAGTATACAGTACACTATTGTCAACTGTAATCGTCCTACTGTGCTCTAGAGCAGTAGAACTTATTCTTCCTTGCTGTATTTTGGTGTTGATCTGATTTTTTGAAAGCCCCAAACCTATAGGAATGGCTAACTCCTGAATTCCAGAAGTCAAGGGTATAGTGACTCTCTCCCTTCAAACCGAGGTTGAGTTCGGAGGCCAGGTAGATGCCAGCAGAGTAAGCAGTAGGGGCATGGTGCTTGTGTCCTTGCCAGCATCACTGGTGTGTGAAGCACATGGAAGTGTCATTTGTGAGTGGACAGGAAGATGGTCAGACTACAGGCCGCAGAGGTTTTGGAGTGACACCTTAGCAGCCCCTCAATCGCCCTAACTCCCTGAGCGATGAGACTATACCTCCACTGGGATTCTAGTCCCTAGGTGCCTTCAAAGACTGGGAAGTGACTTCCCAAGAGGACCGTTGTGTAATCTCTACAGAAAGCTCTGTCAAGATTCAGGATCGCTGACAAGGCACATCATTTACACCTCAAAAGCTCTCCTCTCAATCTGACCTTGAAGAAGAGATGTACACGCCTGGCCCTGCGTTAGAAACCCCTAGGGGAGTTTTGGGTTTGTTTCGGTCCTGATGTCTCAGCTCCATTCAGAGGTTTAGATTTCATCCCTTCCTGGAAGAGGCCCCTGAAATTAGTCTTTTAAGAGCTCCCCAGGCTGTTCTCATGTGTACCCTGATCAAGAGACACTCACACCTTCAGGCAAAGAGGCATTCACCTTGCACCAAGTACATAAGAAAGTTCTCGGGGAATTAAGCATTGAAACATAAAAGGCAAATCTCTAGATCTTCTGATCTCAGCCTTGTGGGTAGATAGGATGGCAGGCTTGAGCCACTGGTGTCTGGCAAGTGTGTCTTTTTTCCTTTTCTTTTTGGAACTGGGGCTTAAACTCAGGGATTTTTCTATCATAGCTGGAGCTCTACCACTTTGAGCCACAGCTGCACTTCCAGCTTTTTGGTGGTTCGTTGGAGATGAGAGTCCCACAGACTTTTCAGTCCAGGCTGGCCTTGGACTGCAATCCTCAGATCTATGCCTTCTGAGTCGCTAGGATTACATGCACATGTTACCAGCACTAAAATTCTTGGAGATTTCACTGACGTCTTCAGAAGAGGCAGAGCCTACCCATGTCTTCATTTCAGACTTGGAGCCTCCAAAACTGTAAGAGAATAAATATGTGTTGTTTGAAGTCCCCTCGTTTGTGGCAACCATTGGAATTAATACACCCCAGATTTGTTAGGAACATCTGTGCATTAACTATGTGTTCATTGTGACACTAGCTAACCACCAAGCTAGTTTATAATTATATTCTCGGTGTGTCTCACATTTCTATTAGCAGATAGATAAAGGAAGGCTGTTATTGTTTGACTTCTTGGTGTGGCCCAAGGCAGTTTACAGAGTGCTGGTGTCTGGGTAATTAGATAATAATTGGAGAGGTCCAACTTAATATATCAGCTGCTCAGATTGTGGTTAACAGCACTGGTGCTGGGTAATGATAGTGCCAGGGAAATTTGGGGCCATGAAAGCTCTTGATTGATAGAGGTATGGGCTTAATTTTGGCCTTGTCCACACTTAATATTCAGTCTCTCCACCTCAGACATTATTAGCTCCTGGTCACTGTGGAATGGGTTTTTTTTATTGTTTTATTTTCTTTAGGGGGCAGGTACCTCTTCTGAGGCTTGAACTTAGGGTCTGGGCACAGCACCCAAGTTTTTGTGCTCAAGGCTAGTGCTCTACCATTTGAGCCACAGCTCTACTTCCAGCTTTTTGGTTTTTGATTAATTGGAGACACTTGGGCTAGCTTTGAACTACACCCCCTCAGATCTCAGCCTCCTGATTGGGTAGGATTACAGGCTTGAGCCACCAGTGCCCAGCTTGTAGAATGGGTTTTTAAGCCTTGTTCTCAGGCTGGCCCTGCAGAACTACGGAAAATAACTGTAGGCTGAAGGGCAGACCAAGATGGCAGGAGGAGGTAGATGGGCTTTGTTCTCAGATGCTCACCGGCTGCATCTGGTGGGGCACACCCAAGTCAAGTGGTTTTTAACTTCGCCCATCTAAGGCCCAAGAGGATACAGTGGATGAGAAAGCTAAAGGGCGGGGGGGGGGGGGGGGGGGGGACGGAATGGGCGGGGGGCGGGGGGACGGAATGGGCGGGGGAGTAGCCCACAAGAAAGCAGAAGCAGAAGAACTTCAGAATAGGTTGTTCAGTAGAAAGTGGTTCTGGACACAAAAGCTTACACTCTGGCCATGGGGTACCAAATGAAGAGGGAAGCCCTGTGTGGGTGCTGGGGAAGTGTGGGTCACCTTGGGCTCAGAGGACATTTGGCTATTCTATGGTGTCTTTCTTTCTGTCTTCTCCTTGCTTTGCTGGAGAGAAAGGATTTCCAGAATGTTCTGTGAGGTATCCATCCCCAGGGAAGGCAACAGGACACATTCTGCTCCCCCCGCTGTGCCTGGGTGAAGGAGTGGGGGAGGGGTGGACTCTTCTGCATGGGAACTGTGATGGCGCGTGGGGCTGAGTGAACAGCCTTGAGGACAACAGAGTCCGGAGCGATGGCTGCTTCCCACTTCTCCCCCTTCCCGTCCCTCTCCTCGTTCTCCTCCTCTCCTCCTCCTCGCTACACAATTGGCTCTTTTTCCTTTTCTTTCAAAATGCCTGGCGAAGCACAGTAGTGTAAAGCAAGAAGTGAAGATAATGAGAAGAAACCAGCAGATAGAGGTGCACAGGTGAGGCATCGCTGACCATCGGATTCTTCAAAATTGGCCACACACAGAAGTGGAGCTTTGGCTCTAGTGGTAGAGTGCTAACCTTGAGCAAAAAAGCTCAAGGTCAGCACACAGGTCCTTACTTCAAACCCCAGGACCAGCATGCACACACACACATACACACACACACACACACACACACACACACACACACACACTACCTGACTACACCGTATCTCTAGAGTTCTCCCCAGGTCATTAAGGAAGATCAATTCAGCAGGCAACCAAGGGGTGCTTGATGCCTTCTAGAGAGGTTAGACTTGAGTGACTCTGCTTCCAGGATAGATTTTTTTTTTTTTTTTTTTGCCAGTCCTGGGGCTTGAACTGAGGGTCTGAGCACTGTCCCTGACTTCCTTTTTGCTCAAGACTAGCACTCTACCACTTGAGCCACAGCTCCACTTCCAGCCTTTTCTGTTTATGAGGTGCTAAGGAATCGAACCCAGGGCTTCGTGCAGGCAAGCTGAGCACTCTACCACTAAGCCATATTCCCAGCCCCCAGGATAGGTTTATCTAAATGTAAGGCTCTGGTTGTTGACAATGTATTGAAAAAAGAAGAGTTCTGCCTGCCCCAGAAAGTGCAATCTGAAAAGTGTGTATGTACAATGTGAAAAGGAATGTGTGAAACTGGAAACAGACAAACACATACAGACACAAACACACTCTCCAATCTGGAGCACAGTGTGGCCTGGACTTTAGCTCACCTTAGGACAGGTCTCAATGGGTCATGACTGTGCCCAAGGCAGAATGACAGAGAAGACATTGGAAGGGGTAGCCTTTGTGTGGACAGCTTTGGGACAAGCCCAGGATACATTTTATTCCCAAGCAACACAATTATACACACAAAATAAAATATGCTTTAAAATAAAATATAAGAACAGAAACTATACATAGCCAGTATGAGCCATGCTGGGATTACAAGCCTCAGCTACCATGCTAGGCATCAAAGTAGGGAGATCACTAGCCTTGTGCACAAAAAGCTCAGGCAGAGTCTCTACTCCCTGAGCTCAAGCCCTACATATAATATGTAATAATATAATAATATACTGCTAATGATATACAATTATAATTTATGTAATTAATATATAATTACTAACATAGAATTTTTATAATTAGTAATATATAGTATACATATAATTTCTCCCCTTCCTCCTCATTGATGTATTCTGCTTCAAGCTTGCAGGCACACTCTTTTTTTTTTTTTTTTTTTTTTTTTTTTGGTCAGTTGTGGGGCTTGAACTCTGGCCCTGGGCACTGACTGTCCCTGAGCTCATCAGATCAAGGCTGGTGCTCTACTAGTGTGCAGTGCCACTTCCAGTTTTCTGGTGGTTTATTGGAGATAAGAGTCTCATGGACTTTTCTGCCCAGACTGGCTTTGAACTGCAATCCTCGGACCTCAGCCTCCTGAGTAGCTAGGGTTACAGGCCTGAGCCACCAGTGGCCGGCTCACATTCTTGTGCATTCCCAGGAATACATTCGGGGTTACCTAAGAAGCCAGGGCCTCTGGAAGCAAGCCCCGTGCATTTAAGGAGGATCCAGGATGGGGGAAGGTCCCTTCCATGATCAGGACAGGGATGGTGTATGTCCTTGCTGTTTGTAATCAGAAATGTTATCACCCTGGTTGGCTGACCTTAATTCAAAGCAACTTGCCATTCTGGAAATGTTTTTGCCAGTCTGATTTTATAACCCCTTAGGCTGTAATAACAGATATAGAACTGAATCACTTGATGTGTTTTTATTACACAAGCAGCCCTTTGGCCTTCTGCCCAGTCCTTCTGTGCTGTTGCCATTCTTTCCTTTGCCTTCTAGCCAAAGAACACAACAAAACAAACATATCTTTCCCTGTCTATTACATTTCTGCCAACCTATTAGATCTACTTCCTGGTTCTCAAAAAAAGGCTCTGTTTACAACCTCTCAAGTCAATTACAATCTCGAGTATGTTCTACTTTGAGTAGGCAGCTATGTTGGGTATCTGCTGTTACCTTGTTATTTGGCATTTTCCCTCTTGGTTTCCCAAGTGGGTTCAAGGCTCCTTGGAGATTTGCTTTACAGAGGAGGCCCATGATGGAGGAGGCTACGCAATCCCTCACAAACTTGGTCTCGTGAAAGAGTCATTCATTAGTACTCTTTACCTGACTATGTAACTGTAATTCCTCTGTACATCACCTTTATAATAACAATTAAAGATTTTTTTTAAGGGCTGGGAATATGGCCTAGTGGCAAGAGTGCTTGCCTTGTATACATGAAGCCCTGGGTTCAGTTCCTTAGCACCACATATATAGAAAATGTCCAGAAGTGGCTCTGTGGCTCAAGTGGCAGAGTGCTAGCCTTGAGCAAAAAGAAGCCAGGGGACAGTGCTCAGGCCCTGAGTTCAAGCCCCGGAACTGGCAAAAAAAAAAAAAAAAAAGAGATTTTTAAGTAGTTCACTAAAAAGGAAAAAATAAAGTGGGTGTAGGTGGCTCATGCCTGTAAGTCTAGCTACTCAGAAGGCTGAAATCTGAGGATCACAAGACAAAGCTAGCCCAAGCAGGAAAATCTATAAGACTCTTACCTCCAATTTAAAAAGCCAGAAGTGGAGCTGTGCTCAAATAGTAGAACACTAGCACTAGTCTTGGGTGCGGGGAGGGCAGGGGCAGGGGGGAGGGAGGGAGATACAGCTCAGGGATAGTACCTTGGCCTTGAGTTCAAGCCCCAAACCAACTCCCGTCCCCCCCAAAAAGTGCTTCAATTTCTGGTGTAGGCAGCCTCCTATCTTAAATATTGAGATAGAAGCTTCAGCAAGCATTATCCAGGACATTTTGAATGGACTTCAAAAGTGATGCTTGGGGCTTGGGGGACAATTTGTTACACGGTGATGAATAGCTGATACAGATGTGCATACAAGGTCTTTAACTCCAGTCCAGTGCATAAGAGCAATAACCTAGGAGACAACGCAGGTATCCACAAGTGATGGAAGAAGGACTTTCTCCAAGTTCAGATCACATGACTGAACCCCAGAGCAACCTGGCCTCTTGTGATGAGCTCGGTGCCTTCTAAGTCCCCTGGCTTGAGCTAGGGGCGGGGCTCAGTAGTGAGCTTGTTTGAGGTCCCAGGTTCCCTTCTCTAGTATGGGGAGGGAGGGAGAGGAAGGAGAGGGGAGGGAAGAGGTAAAAGAGGTGCAGAAGGAATAGGAGGAGACAATGATGACTCTCTGGCTTAATTATCAGAAAGGATGGCTGTAGACCATGGTCCTGACCCAGCTGTCTTTCTTTCCAATCTACCTTTCCCCCAGTGAGTGACAGCTAGGATATAGATGTGACCGGCCTCCCTTCCTGGCCCAGTCAATTCACGGTTAAGGTCATGACGATCTAATGCTACACACAGTAGAGCTGCCACTCCCTGCTTCTGCCTGTGTCCCAGCACCACTGAAGACAAGTGTATGTTCCCATTAAAAAGAGTCTTGAATGCCTTTTCACACTTACTATGTTTTTGCAGTGCTTGGTGTGGGATCCAGGGCCTTGTGCATGTCAGGAAGGGGCTGTGTGAGTCACTTTGCTGTGGGTATGACAAAATACCCTGAAATAAGTGACTTCAAGGAGGAGAAGCTTGTTTCCATTCAGAGGTGTCAGGCCAAGCTCAGATAATGCATCATTGCCTCTGGGCTGGTATGTCTGGGCCAGAACACAGACTGCAGGCTGTTTGTCCTGAGCTACTGGGAAAGCAGTTAGGAAGCAATAAATCCTGTTGGATGAGGTTTAAAAAAAGAAAAAGTGATGCTTGCATAAATGTGGCCTGTGAACCCATTCTGAAAGTCCTGTTTTATTTACTAAGACCATAGACCATTAGCGGTTTTTATTCCTTTCTATGCTTCCTTTGTTTTTACTTTCTATTTTTTTTTTTTTTTTTTTTTTTTTTTTTTTGGCCAGTCCTGGGCCTTGGACTCAGGGCCTGAGCACTGTCCCTGGCTTCTTCCCGCTCAAGGCTAGCACTCTGCCACTTGAGCCACAGCGCCACTTCTGGCCGTTTTCTGTATATGTGGTGCTGGGGAATCGAACCTAGGGCCTCGTGTATCGAGGCAGGCACTCTTGCCACTAGGCTATATCCCCAGCCCCTTTACTTTCTATTTTTAACTGACATATATTAAAGTTGCACATTAATGAAGAACAATGTGACACCTCAAGCACCTTGAACAACAAGTGTAAAGATCAGGTGGGGTAACTGGCGTATTTACTACCTCAGACTTTCTCTGTGTGTGTGTGTGTGTGTGTGTGTGTGTGTGTGTGTGTGTGTGTGTGTATGTGTGTGTGTATGAGAGAGAGAGAGAGAGAGAGAATGTGAATCCTGGGGTTTGAACTCAGGGCCTGAGCACACTGTCCTTAGCTTTTTTTGCTCAAGATTGGTGATCTAGCACTTGAGCCACAGCTCCACTTCTGGCTTTTTGGTGGTAAACTGGAGATAAGAGTCTCACAGACCTTACTTCCTGGACTGGCTCTGAACTACAATCCTCAGATCTCAGCCTCCTGAGTAGCTAGGATTACACGCATGAGCCACTTGTGCCTGGTACACACTAGACTCCTTATGTTAGGAATACTCAAAATCCTGTCTCGAAGATCTTTTGAAATATTTGATTCCTTGTCACCCACAGTTGTCCTTCTGTGCTATGGATCACATAGTGATTCTTCCCATCAGGCTGCAGCTCTGCACTGTGAACCCAGCCTCTGCTCCCTCCCTCCATCTCCCTTCCCACACTCTTCCCAGATAACTGCTGCTCTACTTTCTACTACTTTTTTTTTTCTGATACTGGGGCTTGAAATCTGGGCTTGGGCACTGTCCCTGGGCTCCTTTTGCTTAAAGCTAGCATTCCACCACTTAAGTCACAGTGTTACTTCTTGCTTTTTCTATGATTAATTGGAGATATGTCTCAAGGAGTTATCCTGAGGACTAATCCCAGCTTCTAATCCTAAAGACTAAACCTAGCTACTCAGGAGGCTGAGATCTGAGGATCATGGTTCAAAGCCAGCTTTGGCAGTAAAGTCTGGGAGACTCGAATCTCCAGTTAACCACCAGAAAAACCGGAAGTGGTGCTGTGGCTCAAAATGGTAGTGCCCAGGCCCTGAGTTTAAGCCCCACAACTGACAAAAAAAAAGAAATGGTCTAAAGAGTTTTCCTTAACTTTTGTCAGCTCCATTCTAGGAACACAATTTGGGTAGCAGTGATCTGGCCCATCAAAAAATATTATAATAGTAAAACATAAAATAGCATAACAAAATAACAAAACATACCACGTAGTATAATGATATGAATACTATGATCATTTATTGACAGGGTCTTAAGAATGCTATTTATCCTTTCTTTAGCTCCTCCCCTTTGCCCTCCATTCCTCCTTCCCCCCTCCCCTCCCAAATCCTGTGAGCAACCTAACTGGATGACTTAGTCCTTTCTAGGAGTTTATTAATCCTGTGTTACAACTTCTGCAGGCAACAGATGGGCGCAGAGCCAAGAACCTCTGGGCAGAGGCGGTTGTGACAGCCCTGACACGGTGAACAGCCCAGAAGAAAAGATAAGAGGCATTCATCCGTTGTTAAGCTGCACACTGTGTGGTTCCAGCACCCTCATGGTATGCGGCCCTGGCCCCTCCCCCCTGCGGCACCCTGGGGGCACCACCCCCATGTCAACCCCACCTGTGGTTACTCTGCCCCGCTCTATGAGTTTCAGCCTGGTTCTGCCACACTATCCCATGGGGCTTTTCCCGTGACCCAGGCTGTGGGCTCATGGCCTGGGAGTCTGTTTCCTAATCCTCACCGTCAGCATGGCAGCTGCCCTGCTGATCCCAGGATGGTTTCCAGATAACGGATTCAGCTTCCCATTCTTTCCTCAGTGCCCACTCATCTGTGGTAGGTAGAACTGGAAAGACAAGCTGCCAAGGCAGGTTTGAGAGCACAGCCTAAGATACTACATACAGAGTCCCTGTCTCAGTAGAAAAGAGGGGGGAAAGATTCCTCAAGAAAAGAGTTGTTTAAAGCTCAGTAAGGAAACCAATGTATGGGAAACGTCATACGGGATCATTAAGTGATTGAAGTGGGGCCAGCCATTTCAATCCTGGGGAAGTTTGGGGGTAGGGAAGGGCTAGAGTCGGCCAGGGGAGGAGTCACAACGAGCAGAATGCTGGGATGCTGTACACTGGGCTGGGGGACAGAAAGTTCCGGAAACAAGGGGATGAGTGCAGGGCTTACTGGTTCAGGAAGCAGGTGGCTGGAGCTGTGGGGGCCCAGAGTGCTGCTTCTGGTGAAGGAGCCCAGTGCAACCCCTCTCCTCCCCAAATCTCATGAGACCGAAAACAGAAGTAGCAAAGCCTGAACTGTTTACTATCTGGGCCTTTACAGAAAATGTTTGCCAACTCTGACATATAGAAATGTTCACGCACGTGGGGCTGGGGATATGGCCTAGTGGCGAGAGAGCTTGCCTCGTATACATGAGGCCCTGGGTTCGATTCCCCAGCACCACATATACAGAAAACGGCCAGAAGTGGCGCTGTGGCTCAAGTGGCAGAGTGCTAGCCTTGAGCAAAAAGGAAGCCAGGGACAGTGCTCAGGCCCTGAGTCCAAGGCCCAGGACTGGCCAAAAAAAAAAAAAAAAAAGAAAAGAAATGTTCACGCAGGATTATTTGCAGTAATCAGAAACTGGAGCCCGCATCCAGCTAATCCTAGCTCCTCAGGAAGCTGAGATCTGAGGATCAAAGATTGAAGCCCATCCAGGAAGGAAAGTCCATGAGTCTTTGTTGTTGGTCGTGGGCCTTGAACTCTGGGCCTGGGCGCTGCCCCTGAGCGCTTCAGCTCAAGGCTAGTACTCTACCACTTGAGCCACAGCACCACTTCTGGTTTCCTGGTGCTTAATTGGAGATAAGATCCTCATGGACTTTCCTGCCCAGGCTGGCTTTGAACCGTGATACTCAGATCTCAGCCTCCTGAGTAGCTAGGATTACAGGAATGAGCTACTGGCGCCTGGCCTCATTAGTCACTTATTTCCAATGAACCACCAAAAATCCAGAAGTGGAGATGTGGCTCAAGTGACAGAGTGATAGTCTTGGGCACAAAAGTTCAGGACAGTATCCGGGCCCTGAGTTCATCAAACCTCAGAACTGGCATACACACATGCACACGTACACACACGCGCACACACACACAGAAACTGTTAAGATTTAAAAATACTCATCAAAAGTAAATAGATTTAAAGGATAAATACATCCAAGTGTTGTTGCACATGCTTATAATCCTAGTATTTGAGAAGCCAAGGTAGGAAGATCACAAGTTTGAAGCTGGCCTCAATTACATAGTGAGATCCTGTCTCAGCAAAAGAAGTTGGGTGCTAGTGGCTTATGCCTGTAATCCTACCTACTCAAGAGGCTGCAATCTGAGAATCCTGATTTGAAGCCAGCTAAGGGAGAAAGTTCATGAGACTCTTAACTCCAATTAACTAGCAAAAAAGATGGAAGTGGAGATGTGGCTCAAGTGGTAGAGTCCCAGTCTTCAGTGAAAAAGCTCCAGGCCCTGAGTTCAAGCCCCACCACTGGCCCAACAAAAGAAAAAGAAGACGGGGTGCCAGTGGCTCACGTCTGTAATCCTAGCTGCTCAGGAGGCTGAGACCTGAGGATCAGGGTTCAAAGCCACGCTGGGCAGGAATGTCCCTATGAGATTCTTTCCTCCAATTAACTACCAGAAAACTGGAAGTGGTGCTGTGGCTCAAAGTGGTAGAACATGAGCCTTTAGTAAAAGAGCTCAGGGACAATGTCCAGGCCCTGAGTTCAAGCCACACTGCTAACAACAACAAAATGTAAATTCATGGCCAATGTCCTTGAGAAACTTCAAGAAGAAGGTCAAATACTAGACTATCTGCCGATGCTTGTGGTCGGAAACCACTAACCTGAAGCTTGTTTGGTTCTTGCTCGCACAATCACGTGAAGGCTCTACCCGTGTGTGGAGAACATGATTTGCGTTACATAAACACATGCCCCAAGTGCTCACTTTTCAGCAGTCATGATGTCTGGGCTTTCCCCACTGGCTCCTCCTGTAACAAGTGGGAGGGTTTAAACTCTGTCATGTCCTGGCGGGTGTCTTGATTGCTGAGTATTCCTGCTGACTTCAGCTTTCCTGATGAAATCACAGAGCCCTCAGATATTTCTTCACACCCTGAAGTCAGCAGGCCTCCTGTTTTGAAATCCACAGTCCTGAGACAGTGACTCACTTCCTTTAGCTTACTGGGTTCTACTACTCATTTTGGGGTCAACAAATCCTGGGTATTACCGTTCCCTCCGCCGCCCCCCCCCCCCCACCCCAACACTCGCACCAACTCTCCCAGAACCCAACCAAGGAGACAGGAGTTCTATCTCTGATTCTGGAAACAGCAGTTATATGGACAGTTAGGAAACATTTCCACCTCTGCAATCCTCTGTCTGTGTGTGTCTGTGTGTCTGTGTCTGTGTGTGCGCATGCGTGCAGTGGGGCTTGAACTCCAGGTGTTCTCCCTTACCTTTTTTTGACAACTCATATCTAAACACAAACTGTCCTGTGTAAAGGTACATTGCAAGTCAGGCGCAGGTGGCTCAAGCCTGTAATCCTAGCTTCCCAGGAGGCTGAGATCTGAGGATTGAATTCCTGCCAGCCGGGGCAGGAAAATCAGTAAGACTCATCTCCAATTAATCACCAAAAGAAGAAGCAGAAATGTGGCTCAAGTGGTAAAGTGCCATCCTTGAGGGAAAAAACTCAGGGGCAGCACCCAGGTCCTAAGTTCAAGCCCCAGAACTGGTGTATATGTGTGTGCACTCATACACACACACACACACACACACACACACATATACTGCTTATTACACCTCAGTCCAGATTCTTGACCACAAAGCCAAGCTCTGTTTCCTGTTGAGCCAATCTCATTTGATACCAATATCTAGAATGTCTTCAATGAACTCTGCTCATCTCAGCGACCTGGCACCTTAAATCGCTGAGGTGTGGAAATCCCTAACACTTAGCTCCATGCAGAAATCCCACTGACTAGGAAGTCAAAGCCCTGATTAGTAGTCAAAGTCCAGCGAACAGTCTCTTTTCTCTGGAGTGCCACCATTTGGCCCAGCCACACAACAGGGCCCTTGTCACTGTATTTGGCGTATGCTCTTAGCCTCCTTTGTGTCACTGAGTCCTGGGGACCTCACAATGGCTGTCCCCCCAGGTCCCATGTGGTTCTGGGGCCTTTGTTCTATTGCTAAGGACTCCGTTGTTCTCAGGCCTTTTTCTTTCTGCTTTGTCCTCTTGTTTTTGACCCCATCTTAGTGACTGACTGGTATCTTCATGCTTTCCTCTATTTTTCTCTCTGTGCTAAGCTTTTATTTCTTTTCCTTGTTACTTTTTTCTTTCTCTTTTGTGTGTGTGTATGTGTTCATTTTTATGTGTGTATGTGTGTGTTTGTTTTTATTTTATTTGTTTGTGTGTGTGTATGTGTGTGTGCCAGTACTTAGAGCCTTTGCTTGGCTTTTCTGCGCAAAGCTAATGCTCAACCACTTAAGCCACAGCTTCACTTCCAGGTTTTTGCTGGTTAAAGTGGAGATGAGAACCTCACTGACTTTTTTGCCTGCACTGCTTTTAAGCTGCGATCCTCAGATCTCAGCCTCCTGAGCAGCCGCGATTCTAGGCATGAGCCACCAGTGCCTGGCTCCTTCTTGCGTCTGAATAGCATCCTATCCACGAGTCCTTTGTTTGTCTTGTTTAACCTTTTCAGCCCTAAAAACACAGAAGCTGTTTCTGTGTAATGTCACTTCCTGCCATACCCCACCTCCTCCTGACAGTCTCCTACCCACTGACCCCTGGGCCTCCCATCCCCATGCCACTCAGCCACTCTAGGACAACCTCCTTCCAGCGTTCCATCCACTGTCCATAGAACACGCTGTGCAGAGAACAGAATGGCAGCATCCTCTGGCCTTGACATTGGCTCTACCTTGTCCTATGATCCCCGATGTGAATGAACGTTCAAGCAATACAATAGTTCTGGCTGTTTGGTGCCCAAGTTCGGATTGATTTCTATTCTCCAGGGAAAGAGAAAGTTATGAACCGTGCTGCTATCCCTTTCTCTTCCTGGGAAGAAATCTCCTTTGCTCAGCTCTTCCACTTAATCCCAACAGCTTCAACTCATCCACTCTGACCTCTAATTAGACTTCTCTGCCCGTCCATCCATCATGCTTTTGGGAATATCTAATTATGAGGTTGCCCAGCCCCATGAAACGTTCCCACCTTATCTCATGGTTCAGGGAACTGTGTTGACGAAAGTGCTGGAACACCTGAGGCCCTGCCTTCTGTTGCTCAGACAGACTTAGCAGTGAAATTGGAACAAGTCTCCCAAGGGGACAGATAAAATACACCTCTAAAATACATGGGTTTAACAGACAAGGGTCATTTCCCAACATAGAGCTTTACCTGCCTCAATCGTAACTGCAGCTAATTCTTACCCACTCAGAACTGTGAACCCTTTACTCTCAGCACCTTCATTCACTCATCATCATCATCATCATCATCAATCTAGGCATGGGCTCACACCTGTAATCCTGGCTACTTATGAGACTGAGAACTGAGGATCATGGTTCAAGGCCAGCCTGGGCAGAAAGATCCCTGTGAGACTCTTATCGACAGTTAACCACTCAAAATCCAGAAGTGGAGCTGTGGCTCAAAGTGGTAGCATGCTAGCCTTGAGCAAAAGAACTCAGGGACAGTGCCCAGGCCCTGAGTTCAAGCCCCATGACCAAAAAATCCCCAAACAAACAAAGAACACCTTCTAAAAAATCCACAACTTAATTACAAGAGCCAGAGGGATCCGAGGATGGAGAGAAAAATGGAAATTAATCACTTAACAGCTACAGGAGGAACTAACCATAGACCCTGTCACATTCCTGAATGCATATGGACACCCTGACTTAGATCTCTTCATGGCTGACCACCAGGGCCAAGCTGAAGTATAGACTTCCTAGACTTATCCCCTAACCAATCCAGAACAATGGCTATTCCTTCTGGCTGCCCTCCTATCCCAAAGCTTCCCTTTCTCCAGATGATCCCTCCTGTTATCTATAGCTGTTACCGATGCAATAAAAACAATTTGTGCTTTCCTTTCTTCTCCCCCCGCCACCAATTAATTTTTTTTTGCCAGGCCTTGTGCTTGAACTCAAGGACTGGACACTGTCTGAGCTTTTTCACTGGAGGGTAGCACTCTATCACTTGAGCCACAGCTCCACTTCTGAGTTTTTGGTGATTCATTGGAGATAGAGTCTTGCTAGACTTCCTGCCTGGGCTGGCTTGGAACTACAGTCCTCAGAATCCTCAGATCTCAGCCTCCTGAGGAGCTAGGATTACAGGTGTGAGCCACCTGTGCCCAGCTTACCCCAGTACTTGTTGTAAAAATACTCTTAACTCTAGATCTAGTGGACATTTTCCAACTGCCATGTGGCTTTGCTTTTGGAATTTGTCCCAGGTCATTTTTATGGCCTGCATATGTAACTATTCAATAAACCCTTTGATTTAGAGTTTCTTTTGTCTCAAGAGTTTTGGCTTCAAAGCCAGTACCAAGTGATAGACATCTCGTGGGACACATAGTACAAACGCCACAATACCTGGGGCAAAAGAAAGCCCTACTAAAAGAAATCAAAGTCTGAACTAGGACCCGTTGCTGCCAGTACTAAGATGGAGCTCTGTCACATACATACAGTCCAAGTTGAAGGCAGCAACAGAAGTACCATAGCTGGACGTAGGGAACTTTTCCTAGGGTGCAGTATTGTACTCACAAAACAAGGATAGTGAATGTAATCATACAACCAACAATGAATTGGTTAATACCAAGATGCTGGAGAGCTGTACAGCATACTGACAGTGGCATCAGCCATGCACTGCCTCTGGGCTACAAGAAGAAGGTTAAGTTGATGCCCCGGGAGGAAGAGATTCTAACTAAAACAAAATCAAAGGAAATTCAAAAGAGCCTGGGTGCCAGTAGCTCATGCCTGTAATACCAGCTACTCTGGAGGCTGAGATCTGAGGATCTCAGTGCAAAGCCAATCCAGGCAGAAAAGTCTATGAGACTCTTATCTTCAATTAACCACCAAAAAGCCAGAAGTGAAGCTGTGGTTCAAGTAGTCGAGCACCAGCCTCAAGGGGAAAAGAAAACCCAAAAAACTAAAGGACAGTACCCAGGCCATGAGTTCAAGCCCCAGTACCTCTTCCTCAAAAAAAAAAAAGAAAAGAAAAGAAAGAATAGGAGAGAAATATAGTGACAGGAAAAAGAATGTCAAAGTTAGCAATCCTGTGAAGAAGCAGTCCCATCAGAGCAAGTTTCTTGCCTGAAATCCAATATGGTAGAGTAGATGACTGTGTGCTAGAGGGCAGGGAGCTGGAATTTTACCGGAGGAAGATCAAGGCCCCAAAAGGCAATGAAGTCATCCACCATCCTTAGCTCATATAATAAAAGTGTTTATTGTTCTACATCCTTAAAAACAAATGGCTTCACATTTCCCTCTTCCCATCCTCTTCCCTCCAGTTTCTAACAGCACACCCCATTCCCCATGCCAAGATTGCTTCCAGGGCTTCCCCAGAATTCCTTCTGGTGACCCCCCAGGATCTAACTTGAGCCCCTCCTCCCCCTATAAAGCTTTCACTCCTCTCTTCCCTGACTTCCAAAGCTGCCTCTACTTCAGGGCCCGAGTGCTTGCTTACACCCTCATGGCTAGGAAAACCATGGCTTTGTCTCTCCAGTAGGATGTTTTGCATCTTCAAAACAGAGGCCCACCTTTTCAGTGTTCAGGGTCCAGGTAAGCAGAGAAGACCAAGACTGAAACCTTTTATAAATGCCTCCATGGCACAGCTTCTGGGTCCCCTCCCCCCTGCTAAAGCTCCAGTCCTCCTGGGTGATCCTCTTTACTAAGGTCTCAGCTCAGCTTCCCAGACTCAGTGTCTGGGCACAATGAGTGCTCAGCAAAGAGCAACTAACTGGAGGAGATCAGAGATGGGAAGCAGCAGCGAACTTTACCCCAGACCTTGAGGCAGCAGAACAGAAGCTTGAAAGGACAGGGAGAGAGATTAGAAGCACTTGAGTGTCCAACTACTGGGAGACTGGCCACCATTTATGAGTCCCAGCATAGGAAATCAGGACAGTTAAAGCTCAGGCTAGGGATATCATGTGTCTTGGCCCCAGAAATCCTGGAGGAAGAGGGTATTGGAGAACATCATACAGTGTTCGCTGAAGCTAAGGAAGATGGAATACAATATGTCTCTGCACAGGACTAGGGTCTGAGGACTCAGGAAAACAAGCTCTGCCATCCTAGCTCCGGGGGGTGTCACCCTTGGGCCTCTTGATTTCCCTTTAAGAAATCATGTCACGGGCTGGGAATGTGGCCTAGTGGTAGAGTGCTTGCCTCGCATACATGAAGCCCTGGGTTCGATTCCTCAGCACCACATACACAGAAAAAGCCAGAAGTGGCGCTGTGGCTCAAGTGGTAGAGTGCTAGCCTTGAGCAAAAGGAAGCCAGGAACAGTGCTCAGGCCCTGAGTCTAAGCCACAGGACTGGCACCAGAAAAAAAGAAAGAAAGAAGGAAAAAAAAGCATGTTACCACTACCTACCAAGTGGCTGACCATGTACTCATTTCCTCTCACTGTTGTAACAAATGGCTACAAACACAATGCCTTCAAACAATACTGACTTATGATCTTATAGTTCCAGACAGAAGAATGAATCTTTCAGGGGCCACAAATGAGCTCTAGGGAAGAAGCTATTACCTGCCTTTTCCAACTTCTACTTCATTGACTGGTAATCTCCCTCACTTCATAACTCCTTTCAGCCTTGACCTTCTTTCTCTGTAAGTACATTGGATGTACCCAGAGGATACAGAATAATCTCTCCATCTTAAAATCCTTACCATAATGACATTTGTCATATCCCATTCACCATGTAAGGCAACATATATGCAAGTTGTAGGACAAGGACCTTGATATCTTTGGGAACTATTACCCAAGCCCATGGTACTCTATGGGAGAACATGTACGTCATCTAATTTTTGAATGGAAACATCAAGTTTGCAGGAAAGTGTAATGTCCAATTTTAACATCCCACTCTACACGCCTCTTATTTTTTTTTCAATTAATAAGCTATTAAAGGCAGCCAGGCACAGGTGGCTCATACCTAAGATCCTAGCTACTCAGGAAGCTGAGCTCTGAGGATCGCTGTTCAAAGCTAGTTCTGGCAGAAAAGTCCCTAGGAGACTCATCTCCATTAGCCACTCAAAAACTGGAAGTAGGGCTGGGAATGTGGCTTAGTGGTAGAGTGCTTGCCTAGCATGCATGAAGCCCTGGGTTCGATTTCTCAGCACCACATAAACAGTAAAAGCCGGAAGTGGTGCTGTAGCTCAAGTGGTAGAGTGCTAGCTAGCCTTGAACAAAAGAAGCTCAGGGACAGTGCCCAGGTCCTGAGTTCAACCCCCAGGACTGGCAAAAAAAAAAAAAAAATGGAAGTAGAGCTGTGATTCAAAGTGGTGCACTAGCCTTGAGCAAAAGAGCACAGGGACAGTACCCAGGCCCAGAGTTCAAGCCCCACAAGGGACAAAAAGAAAAAAAAATTAAAGGCTAGAGTTCAGTGGTAGAATGCTTGGGCTATCTTTCACGTGCAAGGCTTTGAGTTTGATCTCCACCACTACCAAACTAATTATTTAACTATTTAAGGTTGAGTTGAAGCCCCCTTTTGTAGATCTCCCCAACTTTTTCTTCAAATTAATTCAAGTATCATCTTAAATTTAATGTTCCCATCAGCATGGCTTTATATATTTAGTGTGCCAGGACACACTAATTATCTGCTCAAGCAGATAGGATCCGAGGTACAGACCTATTCTTCTTACTCCTCCCCTCCTTTTTTTTTTTTCTTTTTTTTTTCTTTTGCCAGTCATGGGGCTTGCACTCAGGGTCGGGCATTGTCCCTGAGCTCTTTTGTTCAAGGCTAGTAATGCTCTACTACTTTGAGCCACAAAAAACTGGTATTTAATTGGAGATAAGAGTCTCATAGGGGCTGGGAAAATGGCCTAGTGGCAAGAGTGCTTGCCACGTATACATGAAGCCCTGGGTTCGATTCCCCAGCACCACATGTATAGAAAATGGCCAGAAGTGGTGCTGTGGCTCAAGTGGCAGAGTGCCAGCCTTGAGCAAAAAGAAGCCAGGGACAGTGCTCAGGCCCTGAGTCCAAGGCCCAGAACTGGCCAATAAATAAATAAATAAATAAGAGTCTCATACATTTTCTTATCTGGGCTGGCTTTGAACCATGATCCTCAGATCTCAGCCTCCTCAGTAGCTAAGATTACAGGTGTGAGCCACCAGCACCTAGCTTCTACCACTTTTTACTAAGTATTACAGCTCATGAGGCAGTGTAACGCTTAAAGCAAAAATAGACCTAGGTGCTTTTAATCCAATTAATTTTAGTCAAATGAATCTAGCATCTCTGAATCCCTAGCTACCATTTCCTGTGCCTCGTTTTCCCTGATCTACCCTGCCTCATTCTTTTTTTTTTTTTTTTTTTTTTTTTTTTTTTTTTTTTTTTTTTTTGGCCAGTCCTGGGCCTTGGACTCAGGGCCTGAGCACTGTCCCTGGCTTCTTCCCGCTCAAGGCTAGCACTCTGCCACTTGAGCCACAGCGCCGCTTCTGGCCGTTTTCTGCATATGTGGTGCTGGGGAATCGAACCTAGGGCCTCGTGTATCCGAGGCAGGCACTCTTGCCACTAGGCTATATCCCCAGCCCCCCTGCCTCATTCTTGATGAACATAAGCCATTAAGGTCTAATAAGTTACTTGTATATACAATGCCTCTCCAAAGTGGTTATCACCAGTAAATCCTCAGACACCTCTCCTACTCTAGCTCGCTCTCTCTCTCGCTCGCTTTCTCTCTCTCGCTCGCTTTCTCTCTCTCTCTCTCTCTCTCTCTCTCTCTCTCTCTCTCTCTCTCTCTCTCTCTCTCTCTCTCTCTCTCTCAGAGCACCACCTGTCCCAGAGTGGGGATGAGATGGGAGACATAGATCAGATTTCCATGATGACACACTTGTCCTGCTAAGTATAATTCTAATATATAAGATGGCCCCTAAACGCAGAGTCACTTCTTCGCCTGAAGCTCAGCAGAAGAATGGACAACCCACTGCACTGCTGGAGGAAATACTGGCTTGGGTCACTCTGTGGAGGAATGACATGGATGACCTCCCATGTGAGAATGTCACCTGTACCCTAACTTCAGAAATCAACTAGCACCAAAGACGTGGGTCCACAAGCAGGAATGGAGTCTTACGGCATTAATTAGGGTTTAGCCAAGAAGAATGGGGAGATAGAGCAGGGTGACAAGGATGCTCCTGGGAAGAACAGTCCACATGTGGGTAGCAGAGCACGTGCGCTGGCTGAAGCATTGGAGGGAGGTGAACAGTAGGGACCAGACCTTTAAGGGCTCTGTGTGTTGGGCTGTGGTACCTGGATTTTACCTTCTAGGTGATGGGGACAGTCCATCTAAAGTAAAGAATGAGATCAATACACCTGGGTAGAATTCTGGCTACTGGCACCCCCTTGGCTGCTATGCCCCCTATGAATCTCACTCAACCCCCCTTTTCTCATTTTTCCATTTCTACACCCAACATAAGACTTCTCGATTGTGAGGCAAAGAAGGTTTCAATGAGGTAATTCGTATCTATAAACACTACCTGGAACGCACAAAGCCTTCACTAAATGCCAAACCCACTCCAGTTTGTTATTGTTGTTGTGGTGGTTGAAGGCATTCATGCAAGACAGAGGCAAGGGCTTTCTTCCTGGTTCATCCTGGGCACAGGGAAGAGGGCAGATTTGCAGTGTCACAATCTGTGGGCCAATCCTTTCCTACAGAGAGTTCCAGGAAAGCTGGCAAGCAGGGTGTGCAGTCACCTCCAGGGAATTTCCCAACAGCTCAGCTGCCCAGGGGGCCAGAGAGAAAACTTGAATATAGCCTTTCAAGAGGCCAAGAGTAAGCCAGGTACTGGTGGCTCACACATATAATTCTAGTTACTTGTGGGGGCTGAGATCCGAGGCTCACAGTGTGAAGTCAGCCCAGGCAGGCAAGTCCATGAGACTTACCCCCAGTTATCCAGCTCAAGTGTCAGAATGCCAACCATAGTGAAAAAGCTAAGAAGCAGTGCTCAGGTCCTGAGTTCAAGGCCCAGTACCAACACAAAAACAAAAAGAAAGAAAGAAAAACAGGGTACCTATCATCCTAGCTACTCAGGAGGCTGAGATCGGAGAATCTGTTTTGAAATAAGCCTGGGCAGAAAGTGTGTAAACTCTATCTCCAAGAACCTAGCCAATCACTAGAGTGGAGGCATGGCTCAAGTGGTTACAGTACTATCCGTGAGTGCAAAAGCTGAGCATGCGCACAAGGCCTTGAGCATGCATGCGGGCAAGCATGTCTTCCTGCCTGTCCTGGGTCTTAGGGTCTGGACCTTGTCCTTGAGCTTTTTAGCTTACGACCAGCACTCTACCACTTGAGCCAGGGATCTACTTCTGCCTTCTCAGGTTAGCTGGAGATAAGAGTCTCTCATCGACTTTCCTGCCTGGGTGGCCCCAAACCACAACCGTCAGATCTTAGTCTCCTGAGTAGCTAGGGTTACAAGCATAAGCCTTGGATAGATCAATTTAATAAAGGGAGAGAAAAAAACAACACTTCATCACAGTGTATTGGATTGACTTTGTCAGGATTATATATATTCATGGAAGATAGTGAGACATATTTTCCTCTTTGAACCTTGAATATTGATGGGACTGCAGTTTCTAGACTTTTCCAGGGAAGAGCTTCTTCTGGGAAGGGGCTCATACATGTGCTGAGAGCCTCTCTTCTCTCTCAAGAGTCCAAGGCAGATAAACACCCATGGATTCTTGGAGGTCTTAGCTTGTGAGTTACTATCCCTGGAGAAGCTGAGGACCCCCATATCTTATCAGAGTCCTTGCTACCACTAAACCCTCCTAAAGGAAAAGGCTCTGAGTCCAACCGAATGGCTCAGGTGAGAGGAAAAAGCTTGGTCACCCAAGGAGTGTCTGTGGCATTCCTCTGAGACTGGCTGCAGCCTGGGAGGACTTGAGACAGCCACTTCTCCTGTTTCCCCCTCACCTGCAATGAGACAGAGAAGGCCGCTGCCTGCGAGTGAGAAGAACTGGGTGCAGGGGTCGGGGGTATGGGGCCGAAGAGGGAGGCTGTCTGTGGCCTTGAATTACACATCTTTCTTTGCACTGTTTGCTTTCTCCTGGCTGGACTGGAGGCACAGCCCTGCAGTGGATTTGACAGTGGTTCAGACTGTTCCCCATGGCGCTTTCTTGGGGCTGATAGAGAGCGGGGTGTAACACTGGCCTTCAGGTTGCCCTGAAAGTGTCTTTTCTGCCTTTTATCTATCCTTCCATCCATCCTTGGACATCCTAAGAGCTAACGCTGAAGGGAGCTGTGCATCTAAGAGCAGAGAGGGAGGGAGAGAGAGAGGAAGAGAGGACCCGTCTCTTTGGTATCTGAGTGACAGATGTGGCCAGACCTCAGGCTTTCTAGACCTCCCAATTCTACGCAGTGGGGCTCAGAAACTCGGGCGCAGCTGAGCAGTGCTGTAACAGCGGGTCTGCACATCCATGCGCCAAGGTCAGCTTTCACTTCCTGGGGAAATTCCTGCACTTGACCTCTGAGACCTCAACACTGCGTGTGTCCTCGTTCCCCTGATGGTTTTGGTTCACGGGTTCTCTGCAGTGGATCAACTTCAGGAAGATGACATATACATTTGAGTTTCCTAAAGGCTATAATCCCAGCAATGCTAACACCCAGAAACCCAAGACACACTGAAACCAGGTGAATGAGTTAGAAAATATGTACTCTAACTAGAATTACAAGAGGATTCACATGGCCCAACTCCTAAGCTCATCAGTATCCTCCAAATTTAGTTGTTCACCCAGTTACCTCACAGTAGCCAGCTACATGTGGGTAAAGACCCACAGCCCTAGCTTACCAAGGACTGGCAGGCCCAGTCAGAGGAAGAGTTGGATCCAGAGCAGGACAGGGTAGGATAGGTGATGGGGAGAACTTTCAGAGCAAAGGAAGAGGGTCCTAGAGGCAAGAGTAACAAGCAAAGTCATCTCAAGAAAGGAGCACAGTAGGAGTCTGGAGGAAACCCTAGAGGTGGCCCTTACCCTAGTCTGTGCCACAGACTGTGATACGCCCCAGTCCCCAGGGGAAGCGAATATTGTGAACCTTGGTTGCTATGAACTCACAGAATTGTCTTTGGATGAAAGGATCTGCCTGATCATTAGTCACCCCCAGGGGTGACCTACAGGGAATGGTAAACTGACAGGGACAAAGCCAGGCAGTGTGCCAGCGGAGCTGAGATTCTTGAATGACTAGGGGGTACCCAAACAGAAGGACCCCCGGCTCCTTCAGCCTGACCTGGCCTCACTCACTTACTTTTAAAGCTCAGCAAGGGGGCTGGGGATATGGCCTAGTGGCAAGAGTGCCTACCTCGTATACATGAGGCCCTGGGTTCGATTCCCCAGCACCACATATACAGAAAATGGCCAGAAGTGGCGCTGCGGCTCAAGTGGCAGAGTGCTAGCCTTGTGCAAAAAGAAGCCAGGGACAGTATTCAGGCCCTGAGTCCAAGCCCCAGGACTGGCCAAAAAAAAAAAAAAAGCTCAGCAAGCAGGCCCAATGCCAGTGGCTCACGTCTGTAAGCCTAGCTACTTAGGAGGCTGAGATCTGAGAATCACAGTTCAAAGCCAGCCCTGGAAGACAGATCCAAAAGACCCAGCTCCAATTAACCAGCAAAAAGTCAAAAGTAGTCAGGTGTCAGGCTCACACTGGTAATCCTAGTTACTCAGGAGGCTGAGGTCTGAAGATCACAGTTCAAAGCCAGCCCAGACAGAAAAGTCCATGAGACACTTATCTCCAATTAATTACCAGATTATGGATCAGTGGTAGAACTCTAGACTTGAGTGAATAAGCTCAGGGACAGTGCCCAGACCCTGAGTTCAAGCCCCATGATCAACCAAAAAAGTCAAAAGTGAAGGCATGGTTGAAGTGGTAGAGCACCAGCCTTAAAAAGCCAAGTGACAGACTAAATTCCTGAATTCAAACCCTAAAAAAGAATGTAAAGAGACAAAAGATAAAAAGGCAAATGATTCCAAAAGCAATACTTACAAAACCATTTGGTATAAACCAACTGTACAACTCATTGGGGGGAGAGGGGAAGGGGGAGGGGGGAGCAGGGGAAAATGAGGGAGGAGATAACAAGTTGAACAAGAAATATACTCACTGCCTTACGTATGAAACCGTAACCCTTTTGTACATCACTTATGGCCTAGTGGCAAGGGTGCTTGCCTCGTATACATGAAGCCCTGGGTTCGATACCCCATCACCACATATACAGAAAATGGCCAGAAGTGGCTCTGTGGCTCAAGTGGCAGAGTGCTAGCCTTGAGCAAAAAGAAACCAGGGATAGTGCTCAAGCCCTGAGTCCAAGGCCCAGGACTGGCAAAAAAAAAAAAAAGAGAGAGAGAGAGACAATAAATAAGTAAATATTAAAGGGACCGGTCCTTGTCCTGGGTAACATGCTTATTCAGACAGAGGAAAAACTTGGAATTGAGGGACAGGCTAGGCAGTTAGAGATAGAAGAAGGCAGCTAGAACAAAGGCAGAAAACATAGGAGTGACATAAATCCCCTTTGTGTGTGTGTGTCTCTGTGTGTGTGTGTGTGTTTGTGTGTGTGTGTGTACATGTGCTTGATCTCAGGGCCTGGGTGTTCTCCCAGAGCATTTATGTTCAAGGTTACTGTTCTACCACTAAAGCCACAGCTTAAGCTAGCTTAGGTTGGCTTTGAACCTCAATCTTCGGATCTCAGCCTCCTGAGTAACTAGGATTACAGGTATGAACCTGTAATTTTTTTATTTTTAAAAAATAAATAAACAAAATTTAAATGATAAGTGGATGGTAAAAAAAACCACTATGATCTACATCACACACATTTCTACATTCACTATAAATACAAATATTCTTAGTGTACAATGAACTTCTAACAAAGATTTACAAAGGCCAACAACCCAACAGAAAATTCACTGAAGTGCCAATAACTCATAGAAAGATAAAAGTAAATATTACAAAACAGTATGAGGAGATAGCCAATCTCTTTTACAGTAAGTAAAACACAAATTGCCTCTAAGGAACTATTCCTCACTGATCAGATTGGCTAAAATCCAAAAACTTAACAAAATGCTCTCTTATCCCAGCGGTAAGAAAACAAGATCCTCACACAGCTGGAAGAATATGAATAGAGAACCTGGCCATGGTTAGCAAATCTGCACTTGCATTTGCCCTTTGATCCTGCAATTACGCTTCTAGGAACCCATCCCAGTGATCAAATGCACACAATACAAACACACACACAGGAACCAGGTTGTTCACTGCGTTTCTCTTTGTAATAACTCAACCCTGGAACTAAGCCACATATCCAGAGAAAGGCACTGGAGAAATAAACAGGAGTCCATCCACACAGTGGCCTACTTTGCCGCCATGAAAACAACACAAAAACAAATGAAATGATCCTCAGGACTTTGTGTTAAAGAAAAAAGAAAAAAAAAAGTGGTCAGGTGCCAGTGGCTTACACCTGTAATCCTAGCTACTCAGGAGACTGAGATATGAGGTTCGTGATTCCAAGCCAACCTGGGTAGAAAGGTCCATGAAACTCTTATCTCCACGTAAACATCAAAAAGCACCCAGGGGTCTGGGAATGGGGCTTTGAGGTAGAGCGCTTGCCTAGCATGCATGAAGCCCAGGGTTCAATTCATCAGAACCACATAAACAGAAAAAGCCGGACGTGGCGCTGTGGCTCAAGTGGTAGACTTGAGCAAAAGAAGCTAAGATCACTCAGCTTCATATTTCTTAAAAATAAGTTCCATTTCCATTTTTGAAAGACTGAGCATTATTGTGCAATGTTATACAAAATGAGCACATCTAGTACGCAGATGTCCTCTGACTAACATTTCCTACCAAAGGAACAAGGGTGCCTTAGACTCATGACTAAGTGCAAGAGTGAAGAGTAGAAATAAATGTGTGAAGCGAACAGAGTTCAGGGGTGAGGTGGCTCACACCTGTAATCCTAGCTACTCAGAAGGCTGAGATCTGAGGAATAGGTTCAAAGCTGGCCCAGGCAGGAAAGTCTGTGAGATTTGTATCTCCAATTAACCACCCAAAAAGGCCTAGTGGTAGAGCACTTGCCTTGTATATATGAAGCCCTGGGTTCGATTCCTCAACACTACATATATATATATATATATATATATATATATATATATATATGCCAGAAGTGTCACTCAAATGGTAGAGTGCTCACCTTGAGCAAAAAAGAAACCAGGGGCAGTGCTCAGGTCCTGAGTTCAAGCCCCAGGACTGGCAAAAAAAAAAAAAAAGCCAAAAGTGGAGCTGTGACTCTAGTGCTAGCCTTGAGCAAAAAAGCTCAGGAGAAGCATTCAGTCCCTGAGTTCAAGGCCCAGAACTGGCACACATACGAAAAAAATCTAGAAGTAGACCATGGCTCTGGTAGTACAACACGAGCCCCCAGTGAAAAAACAAAGGAAGATTGCAAGACTCTGTTTTCAATCTCCAGTACCAGCACATGCACATTACATGCACATGCACACATACATATACACGTATACAGATACACATACACACAATAAGTGACTCCTTAACCAAAGAAGCAAAAGATGCAAACACTGAGGACTGGGAATATGGCCTAGTGGTAGAATGCTTGCCTAGCATACACGAATCCTTGGGTTTGGTTCCTCAGCACCACATATATAGAACATGGCCAAAAGTGGCGCTGTGGCTCAAGTAGTGGAGTGCTAGCCTTGAGCAAAAAGAAGCCAGGGACAGTGCTCAGGCCCTGAGTCCAAGGCCCAGAACTGGCAAAAAAAAAAAAAAAAAAAAAAAGATGTAAATCACACAAGACATGCCTAAATAAAGATACCCTGTGTTCTTGGGCTCGATGTTTAAATGCTTCTAATACTCAAAGTTGTCTACAGATTCAATAAAATACCTATAAAAATCTCAATGACACTTTTTACATGAAAATAAGACAAATCCTAACATTCATATAAGATCTGAGTAGCAAAAACAGTCTTGAAAAACAACCAGGCTGGAGGCCTCAAATGACCTAACTTCAAAACATGTCACAAAGCTATGGCAATCAAAACAATGTGGTAAGGCTGGGGATATGGCCTAGTGGCAAGAGTGCTTGCCTCCTATACATGAATCCCTGGGTTCAATTCCCCAGTACCACATTTACAGAAAATAGCCAGAAGTGGCGCTGTGGCTCAAGTGGCAGAGTGCTAGCCTTGAGCAAAAGAAAAGAAGCCAGGGACAGTGTTCAGGCCCTGAGTTCAAGCCCCAGGACTGGCAAAACAAACAAACAAACAACAATGTGGTGCTGGCATAAAGATAGAGACAGATAGACCAACAGAATAGAATAGAAGGAATAAGTGTTCCTGCACCATAGCAAAATATAAACTCCTGAGTTCAAATCTGCAACACCTGCCTCATGCCTGGTCTAGGCCCGGGGAAGCCTGAGGTCCAACCCTCAGTCACCCTGTGCTCTGAAGAAATAACAATGCAACAGCATGAGTATCTGCTATCAGCTAACATGGAAGGGATGTTAGCAGATGCATGGGGGGCGGGGGGGGGGGAAATCACCTCTAAATCCAAGAAGTGAGGGCCAAGGAAAGATTGGGACTGGAGTCTGGAGAACAGTTGGAATGGGTCCTGTTCAGATATGGAAGGTGCTTCAGTAGGCTCTGCTTGCGGTTACTAATTGATGCTCCGGCTCCCCTAGTGAGGAGATGGCTGGACCTTCTGCAGCCTGATGGGGCCAAAGGTGTGGCTGGCAAGGTGGTTATTAAAGACCTTCACAAGGAATGTGTTAGGCCAGGCTAGAAGCTTATTCTTACTCTATTTGTCACTTTGTCTCAGTGGCCTGACCCTGGGCTTAGCCCAGGTTACTGGTTAAATATTTATTGAATGAATAGCTTGTTAAGCTACTTCCTTCCTCTCCAGGTTCTCGCCAGATCATCGTAACACAATGTGACGTCTTACCATGAGTGTTTTCTTTGCAAGTATGAGTAGACCCTAAAATAATAGCCAAAAGTGCAGTTTCGTATAATGAATATGTAAGCCAATAACACAGTCATTATTATCATCAGGGGTGGCAGATGGTACATAATTATGGGAGCTATGTGTCTCCAGGACTGAGAGTGCGGTGGATTTGCGATCACCACAAATGCAAAAGCAGTGGAGTGCAGTTTTGCTATGACATCACAAGAAAAGTTTCGGCTCCATTATAGTCTTACAGGATCACTGTCATGCACATGGTCCTTTGTGTTGGCAAAAATAACATACCACACATGACTGCATGTCAGTGTGGTGTGCACATGGGCTTGTATGTTGCTAAGTTTTGCAGAATCCTTTTTTTTTTTTGCCAGTCCTGGGGCTTGGACTCAGGGCCTGGGCACTGTCCCTGGCTTCTTTTTGCTCAAGGCTAGCACTCTATCACTTGAGCCACTTCCAGCTTTTTCTGTTAACATGGTACTGAGTAATCAATGCATGCAAGGCAAGCACTCTACTGCTAGGCCATATTCCCAAGCCCAGAAGCCTGCTTTTTATTTCTTGGTATTTCTCTCTCTCTCATCTCCCCATCTCTGTCCTCTCGCCTTCTCTCTGCAGCCTTCACTGCCTCTTCTTTGTCCAAGACACCAACGATAACTGCTGGACATAGAGGCCCCTGCTTTTTCAGGCTCACAGAACCACAGAGAAATGTGTGCCCCTCGCCCCAGTACTTCATCACTCATCCTGGGAAGCAAAGGGATGTAACAGAAGAAAGTTGGTTTAGGATCCAAAGGGCTAGCTGCTAATCCTTGATTCCATTTTCTTGTGACCCTGGGCTGAAATTCCATTTGCTGAACCCTCTTCTCTGTTTTTTGTTTTTTGTTTTTCTTAGACCTAGGCCAGGCAAAAAGTACCACCTTCCCCAGGTCCTGGTAGCTCATGCCCATAATCCTAACTAGTCAGGTGGTTGAGATTTGAGGATGATTGCAGTTCAAAGCCAGCCCAGCAGGAAAGTCCTGAAAACAATAAGCAGAGCTGTGGGTCAAAGTGGTAGAGTGTTAGTCTTGAGTAAAAGAGCTCAGGGACAGTGCCCAGGCCCTGAGTTCAAGCTTCACAATAAATACACCCCCCCACACACACACACACAGTACCATTTTCTTTTTTTAAATTTTTATTGTTATGATAGAGGGGAAGGATTCGTTACATAAATGAAGTAAAAAGTACATTTCTCTTTAGACAACATCACCCTCTCCCTCACTCTCTCCCACCCACAACTTGTATCGTTCATTTTCAACATAGTGTTCCATGAGTACTATTGCTGCCTTTGTTAACCCTTAGTTCCTTCACTTCTGTGCCTCTTCTTGCCGTCCCAGACAGATAAATGAGCAAACAAATGAACAAAAACAAAAACAGCAACAACAAAGAAAAAACTTGAGAGAAAATGAGGGAGGGAGGAACATTGTTCAAAAAGAAATAACTGTAACCCTTCTGGGCATCACCTTTACAATAAATTTTTTAAAAGAAAAAAACCCTCTTGTTCTCATTTAAAATATTCCATTTCCAGTTGAATGCTGGTACTAAATTGGAAAGTCTCAAAAGCTCCTTGCTGCTGACTTGACCTAAGTCGGTAAGTAAGGAGGGATCTTAAGAAATCACCAATTCCAGAAAGAAGAAACTATCTGGCTTTTTTTTCACTCTACATGCACCAACACCCCCGCCCACCCACATGCCCATATTGAAATAAAGGCAGACAGATGAGCATAAATTTTAGAAGGCAGGGACTCGAAGAGGATTAGAATCTCATCTGTGTAACTGTACCCTTTTTGCACAACACCTTGTCAAAAAAACTTGTGTTCAATTAATAAATAAATTAAATTTTTAAAAAAAGAATCTCATCTGTGTAGCTAGAAACAAAAATCTGGGAGAGGAAATAGCACATAGGATGGCCTTCTCTTGGGCAGGCTCTCCCAGGCCCAACTCAGACCAACAGAGTTGAGTCTGAGACGCGCGCTCAGACAAGAGATGGGTGAGTCAGCAGACTGGATGGAGGGGGCCCAGGCTCCTGCCCAGTTAGTTGCTGGTCATCCTACAGCCTATTGTGTGAGCTTAGCTTCTGCTCCAGGAACTCTGGGGCTCGCTTAGGACGGTCCAGGTGTTTCTCAGATCTCAGAAATCCTCCTTTTAACCCCCAGTCTGGTGCCTCCACCTGTGACTGACATATGGCTCCTCCAGGCCCTTCGGGGAATAGCCAACCCCTTTGGGAGCCCTGAAGGTCCCTATTCATACACAGTACACCCAGAAGTTCCCTCATGCCCCAAGAGTCAGCCTAGAAGTAGCATAGGGAAGGCCCAGCTCCAGATACTGTAAATGCTGCTTTTTTTTTGGGGGGGGGGGGGCTGCCAGTCCTGGGGTTTGAACTCAGAGCCTGAGCACTGTCCCTGCCTTCTTTCTGCTCAAGGCTAGCACTCTACCATTTGAGCCATAGCACCAATTCTGGCTTTTTCTATTTATGTGGTGCTGAGGAATCGAACCCAGAACTTCATGTATGCGAGGCAAGCACTCTATCACTAGGTCATATTCCCAGCCCTCCAGATACTGTAGATAAATACGGGAGATCACAGCTCCAAGGAGCCAGGTGGTGTCTTTGAAGCTTCTTGGATGTAAGCAGATGGGGGCAGAGGGATCACAGGGAAGGATTACAGCAGGGAACTAACCAAAAAGAAAGAGAAAAGAAAACCCTGTTCTTCAGATGCCTCCATGCCATCAGAGATGCAAGATGCAAAAGGCCAGTGATCCAGCTGCTGGGACAGGAAGAACCTCCTCCTAGGCTAGCTTCTGTGGACATGGAGTATAAAGCTCAAAGTCTAAAGGGAAGCCAGCAGAGCAAACAAACAGCCAGGGCCCCAAGGTACGGCCTCTGGCAGAAATCTAGGGCGCTGGCCTGCCACACTGAGAAGCTGGAAAGACTTCCGAGAGGCAGGAAGGCCTGAGTGGCCTTTACATAACTGTCCATTCACAGCTGTCTACTCACTCTCCAGGCTGTGGATGTCAACCTTTAACCTTCTGGAAGGGGGAGGGGGCGGGGCGGGTTCTGGGTACCTACAGGAGTCTACATAGCTAAACTTACAAGACAAAAAGAGTATTTAAAAAAATAAGGAAAAGTTCATAATTGCATCATCCAGAAATGTACCCAAAACAGAATGAATAGAGGGTTTGGGGTATTTTTCTTTTCCCCCAAGTTTGGAATTTCTGAGGTCTAATTTCCTTCATGTTTTACTTCATGGGAAATCCCATACTTTCACAACACTGGTTCTTAAGTTAAAATGTCTTCCAATTCCTTCTCATCCACTCCTGTGGTATTTCTTCATTGTAATCTCCTTGAGGGAACTATTTTGGATTCTGCATTTTCCTCATTATTCCATAAGCACCTTCCACACTGTGTTCCCTCTTGTGCTTTAGCCTACATTTTTCCCTTGTGTTTTGGCCACTGACTCTAAAGCCTCCCTTCTCTGGGCCTCCCTTCCTAATCTACAAAATATGATGATTTGGAAATGAAGCAATGGCTAGAAGACAGAGACCCAGTGTGAGAAGGGATACCTCCTTTCAGGCCAGAAGCAAGAACAAAACAAAAACCAAATAAAAACTACTAGGAAGACCCTTTGTTCCAGGTCCAGCCTCCTTTGGCCTTTGGCCCAGAAGGAAACAAGAAGAAATGACAGGTCTCAGCCCTTTCTGGATCCGTGGTAAAACCACAGCCCTCCAGATCATCTGACTTCCCCCCCCACCCATGACAAAGCACTTTTGCAGCCCAGGCCCCACCCTTGGACATCAGCAGAATGCTGAGTCACGGTGGGGCAGCAGCCCCTGCCCCAGCCCCTACTTCCTTTCCGCTCTGGAATGAGCTAGTATCTCCCAGAAACAACCTACTCTTCTCTGCCTTGCAGTCCCTCTCACAGCTCCTGGCTCTGGGAGGCTGTTGTTCTGGGAGGCCAGCCAAACTGCCGCCTTCCAGAAGTCATGAGGCACAAGATGGGTGTGGGGAGGCAGAAGGCCTGTCAACAAAGGTCCAAAGACCAGGCTGCCTCTAGACCCTAGGCCCTCAGTTTTCCTAACAGATGAACAGACCCAAGCAATTACAAACCCACTCACACCTTCCATTTTACTCTCCGCTGACCTCCCTCAGTGACCTCAACATACTACAAACCCGGTCTTGCTATGTCTCTGTCACTGAAGCTCTGGATTTGTCTAGGAAGCACAGAGACCACATGGTTTCATGAAGCCTACTTTATGTAGTAGACTTCCTTCGTGTGTGTGTGTGTGTGTGTGTGTGTGTGTGTTGGTATTGGGGCTTGAATTCAGGGCATCATGTTCTTACTTAGCTTTTCTGCTCAAAGCTAGTGTAGCATTTAGCCATGCTGGTGCTTGCAGCTTTTTTGCTGGCTAACTGGAGATAAAAAGTCTCTTAGATTTGTCTGTCCAGGCTGGCTTTGATCCACAACCCTCAGGTCTCAACCTGAGTATCTAGGATTATACAGGCATGAGCCACCAGCACTCAGCAAAGGCCAACTATGTACTTACTGACTCTTGTCCTCTTGGATGTGATAAAGGCCCAGACCCTCAGCATACCCAGTCCAAAACCAGGATGACCTTCCCCAACATCCTCACCCCAAATCTGCAAATATGGTGACTTCAGCTTTCCAGTAGTTTTGTGTGTGGTTTTTTTTTTTTTTTTGCGAGGGTGGGGGGAGGGGACTGTCAGGTTTCATTTTAGAGACATTTTTTAATGCATTACCTCCTTATTGTCTCCAGGATGAAGCATAACCATTGTTTTTCCTGAATAATTACTTATTTATTGGCAAAGTGATGTACAGAGGGGTTACAGTTTCATACATAAGGCAGTGGGTACATTTCTTGTATAATTTGTTACCTCCTCCCTCTTTTCCCCCTTCTCCCTTTCCCTCTCCCCCCATGAGTTGTTCAGTTGGTTTACACCAAATGGTTTTGTAAGTGTTGCTTTTGGAGTCGTTTGTCTTTTTATTCTTTGTCTCTTGATTTTGATATTCCCTTTCCCTTCCCTAGTACTAATACCAGTATATACAATATACAGGGTACTCAGATACTCAGATGAGACCTTTTTTTTTTTAAATAGCATACATCCTTGCCCCTATATTCTGTCCTTTGCTGCATTTCCTAACATGCCTTCTATGGTGCTGACCAACACACTTTAAGGACATTTCCACACCTTTACATCTTTGCAGATGCTATTCCGTCTGCTTGGAACTGAGTTGCCTTCCCCATCTTCTTCCTACACTTCCCCCTGTAGAAACTCTTTCTTCATATTTGCCCCCCCCACCCCCCGCCGACCTTTTATCCCTATCCAGAAGCACCTTCCTGCTTACTTTATCGAAGCTGTAGCACCATTAGATTTTACTCCTAGTTTGTGCCTGTAGTACCCTGTAGTAGACTCCAGAGGTAGGGATCAGGATAGTAGCTGGGCCCAAGTGGAGCTTGCCTGTCACCCCAGCTACCTTGAGGAGGCTAAAAATAAGTGGATCTCAGTCTAGGCCAGTCTGGGTTTAAAAAGACAACCACCCTATTTCCAACTAGAGTAGGGCTGAAAGAGCTGCCCAAGCAGTACTGAGTGCCTGCCTAGCCAATATGAAGTCATGAATTCAGAGCCCAGTATTGCCAAAGAAGAATATGTGTATCTTTACTGAACGTGACAGGTTCGTTTTGAAATGAACAACGACCCGAGAAATCTGTGGCGTGGCACGGACGATTTGTCTTGATGTTTCAGTAGACTACCTTGGAAGGCCTGGAAGTTCAGCTCGCAGTTGCACTCGCACGGGTTCCCCGGGAAAGGCCTCCCATCTGGGTGGGTAGGCTGGGTGGCCCGCCTCCCCCTTCTGCAAGCCGCAAATGCCCAGCCAGGGCGGGCGCCAAGGCCACCCGCGGTGTGGCGTCCCACACCCGCCCCCTGCCGCGCGGGGGGCCGAGGGCCCCCCAAGGACAAGCCCAAGGGTGACTGAGAAGGACGGAGAGGCCATCTTGGAGCGGCCTCGGCACGGAGATGGCTATTTACCAGGTGGCCTCTTCCAAGTCTCCTCCCTTTTGTCACCCCGAAGCTATGATTTCAAGCGGCAGCCCCCCCCACCCCGCCCTGGCCGTGTGCATTTCTTCGGAAACCCGGGCGTCCGGGGCACGCGCGCCCGCCCGGCCTCGGCGCCACACGCGACACCCGGAGCCATGTTTACGTGCAGCAGAAACGCGGCCCTCGGTCACAGGGTTAGCCGCCTCCCCCTCCCCCCCCCCCCCCCCCCCGCCTCCAGCCGTGAATCCCCGCTTCCCGGTGTTCCCTCACAAAGACTCGGAGGAGGACAATGTGGTGGCCACGTCTAACTTACCCACCGACACGGTGGGTGAGCCCGCCAGCGTCCCCGCTTCGGCCGCGGGCGTGGGGAGGGGAGCGTGGGGGGGGACGTGGGAGGGGCCGCGAAGAGGCAACCGCGCGCCCCTGCGCGCGCGCTCGCCGCCGAGAGGGGAGGAGCTTATCGGGAGGACTGCGCTGATTGGCCAGGATGTGCGTGACGCAGGCTCCTGCTATAAGTACCACCAGGACAGGCTGTGGGCGCCAGACGTTCCTCGCCGAGAGTCGCCGCGGTTTCCTGCTTCAACAGTGCTTGAACGGAACCCGGCGCTCGACCCCCCATCCCGGCCGCCCGCTCGGAGCCACCAACCTCCCACCACCTCTCTCTCGCTCCACCGCGCCCTCGGACCGCCCCCGGGCCTCCGCCGCCGCTCCAGCGCCGCGCCGCCACCGCATCTCTCCTCGCCGCCGCCATGACGACCGCATCCCCCTCGCAGGTGCGCCAGAACTACCACCAGGACTCGGAGGCCGCCATCAACCGCCAGATCAACCTGGAGCTCTACGCCTCCTACGTCTACCTGTCCATGGTGAGCGCAGGCGGGCAGGCGGGCGGGCGGCACGGGGGACCTCGGCACCCGGCTCAGGCCGCACCCGCCCTTTCCCGGGCCTGCTGGGGACGAAGCGGGGCGGGGTGTGGCCAGACGCCCGTCCGTGCAGCCCTGCGGGTAGGAAAATGGAGGTCTTCCCCCGGCCCAGGAAGTCTGGGAGCGATTGGTCCTTCCGGCTCGTCCCTCGGGAGGGCTCCCGCAGACTAGATCCAGTGCTGCACACTTTTCTCCAAAGGGAGCCTCCTTTCCAAGAACCCCGCGGTTGCACGCCCGCTTTCCCCTACCCCCACCCTTAGTCCATCCTTGCAGTTAGGTTAGGAAGTTGGAGTTTTGCACTCTTGTACCCCGTTATCTGCCTGGTCGCCCTTAGGTCCTCTCGTCTTGTTTGGATATCCAGCTCCCATTCCCCCCCCCCCCCACATATGGCAAGGACTCCTGGGTAATGGTGTCCAATAGCAACCTCTGGGGGCTGGTGGGAGGTGGTTTGTGTGCTTGCTTATCCGACCCTCCGGAGTAACAGCCCCTACCTCTGGGCCACTTATCTCTTCGACTCACTTGTAGGGGAGGCGTTATCTCTAGAACTATCTACAGTTACCAAAGTGCCTCCAACCTTGCACTTTGTAGTACTCCACTTTATCATTTTATTGCATGAGATTGTTGGGGTTGTGGCTCCCTAGTTATTGAGCCCTTAGTTTAGACATGTTCCAGTGTTGAAACAAGCCTGGGTTTCTGTAACTGACATTCCCTCACATAAATATATTTTTTTTTAAAGTTTGAAAATTCAAAGCTGAGTATTTGCTTACCCCCAATGTCACCTGGCATGGCAGAATAATTTTATAAATCAGCAATCTTCTGTATACGTGGCAAGCTCAAACTTGTTTTAGCCATGTTTTAGTATAATCAGGAAGGAGAACTAAACTGGACTGAACAATGCAGGATGGGTGCTCCAGTCCCTTTAGACAATGAAATTAGGCCCCCACTTAAGAAATTTCCTCTGAGCAAGTACAGATCCATATGACACTGCTGGTGGCAATTCCCATGGTGCTCTAAAAGTTCCTTGAAGTAATAACCTTTGACTATCAAGTTCACTTCTCTATTTCAGAATGGAAGTAAACTGGTGTTGTGTTCAATACAAGAACAAAACAGTTTCCCGTCTCCATAGGCACTCACTTCTTCCTGTACTGTGAGAAATGCAGAGGGCCAGGGGTGCAGCAAAAGTGGTAAAGCACTTACCTGTGAAACACAAAGTCCCTGAGTTCAAACACCACTACCATGAGAAAAGCAGGCGCTCAGCTGTTACTACCATAGTGTATCACAGCTACATCCCTATGGGACCTTCTAAAATCTTAACGTGTTCTTGTGTCACTTTCAGTCTTACTACTTTGACCGAGATGATGTGGCTTTGAAGAACTTTGCCAAATATTTTCTTCACCAATCTCATGAGGAAAGGGAACATGCAGAGAAACTGATGAAGCTGCAGAACCAGCGAGGTGGCCGCATCTTCCTGCAGGATATCAAGGTGAGCGGAGGGTCAGTGTGCTCTCACAAGTCTACCAGTAGTCAGTAGTGGCCCTGATACACCTACTTTCTAAAATGGACAAACAGGGGCTGGGAATATGGCCTAGTGGTAAGGGGTTCACCTCGCATACATAAAGCCCTGAGTTATTCCCCACATATATAGAAAAGGCCGGGAGTGGTGCTGTGGCTCAAGTGTTAGACTGCTAGCCTTGAGCAGAAAGAAGCCAGGGACAGTGCTCAGGCCCTGAGTTCAAGCCCCAGGACTGGCAAAAAACAAAGTGGACGAACAGTAGTGAGCAAGGTGTTAAAGCGGAAGCTGTTGCCATGAGAAACTTACTCCTGAATTGGCTTAACTTCCTCTCCTTCAGAAACCAGACCGTGATGACTGGGAAAACGGGCTGAATGCAATGGAGTGTGCATTGCACTTGGAAAAAAGTGTGAATCAGTCACTACTGGAACTACACAAACTGGCCACTGACAAAAATGACCCCCATGTGAGTATTGGAAGCCGGGGGGGGGGGGGTAAGCAAAGGGAATTGCTGGTCGTAGGGGCTGGGAAAGCCGGTGAGTAACTCACTCGTCCTCATTCTTTTTTTTTCCCCCTAGTTGTGTGACTTCATTGAGACTCATTACCTGAACGAGCAGGTGAAATCCATCAAGGAATTGGGCGACCACGTCACCAACTTGCGCAAGATGGGAGCCCCTGAATCTGGCATGGCGGAGTATCTCTTTGACAAGCACACTCTGGGAGACAGTAACAATGACAGCTAAGCCTCAGGCCGATCCCCCAAAGCCACAGTGACTGCCCCTCACCGAGGCAGTGCATGCATGCTGGGGTTACCATTACCTTTTCTATAAGTTGTACCAGAGCATCCTAAGTTCTTTTAATTTGTACCATTCCTTCAAATAAAGAAATTTGGTACCTAGCTGTTGTGTTTGTGGAATGAGCCAAAAATCTGTGTATTAAATTTCTTTTTTTTTTTTTGGTAATTTTTTAAAAATTTATTTGTTAAACAAAATTTTTTTGACAAGGTGTTGTGCAAAAGGGGTACAGTTACGTAGTAGGGCAGTATGTACATTTCTTGTGTTATCTTATACTGTGTGTGTATTAAATTTCTTAGTTGGGGAATAATATCGGGGTATGAGTGTGTTAAGTTCACTTTAGACTCCCGCTTTAGTAGTAGTTGTTCAGAGCTACTTGTTTACAGTGATTAATTCTAGCTCAGCTTACCTTTTTTTTTTTTTAAAGGCATTTAGAGGCTGAAGTAGTCCTTAATTTTTGTTATTAAACTAACCATTTAATTCAGACTGATTGGGAACATAATCTTCTGTGTAGACCACTGTATATCTGCACAACCAGATAAGTCGGTATCCCAGTAGCATGCACACAGGCAGGGACCAGGCAGCAAAATGTCCCCGTTGGCCAACATTAGGTACAAGCTTCATCCCTGTAAGGAAGGTGTGAGAAGACTGTTTTGGGTGCCAATCCTAGGGCTTGAACTCAGGGCCTGGGCACTGTCCTGGAGCTGCTTCTCAAAGCTAGCATTTTACCACTTGAGCCATTCTACTTCTGGGTAGATTATTGGAGATAAGCATCTCAGGGACTTTGCCGCCAGGGCTAGCTTCAAATGGCAAGCCTAAGATCTCAGCTTCTTGAGTTGCTAATATTACAGGCATGAGCCACGCAACAAAATTAACTTTGTACAAAGGTTGAGTCAGGTTTGGGGCCATCCACTTTTCCTACACCAGCTGGGGTTGTTTGTCCCAAGAAGCAGGACTGAAATTGTTGCCCTTTGTGGGTTTCAATCACAAGCCAGGTGTGACCACAAAAATAGCTTGCAAATGTAGAAGTAGGAAGTCACACTTCCCATATTGTGTGGGATGGGATAGACTTTCATTTGACAAGAGAAGTCTAGAATAAAGGGAACTCATAACTCTAGGCCTAAGAAAATAGGATCCCCAAAGCATTAATAAGATAATCCAAGGGGGCCCTGCCACCCTTCTTGACTGATTACTTGATTACTTCCCCACCTTAAAGACTGGCAGGAGGGAGGGCTGGGAATATGGCCTAGTGGTAGAGTGCCTGCCTCGTATATGCAAATCACTGGGTTTGATTTCTCAGCACCACATACACAGAAAAAGCCAGAAGTGACACTGTGGCTCAAGTGATAGTGTGCCAGACAGACATTGGGGTACAGGGTAGAGTCTCAGGTCTGCTTCAGTTTTCCTGTCAGGCTGCACCTGTCACCCTGCACAAAACTTATTGGGCCCTTCTGAATCTGGCCTGCTACCTCAGGGGTTCCAGGGTAGTCTGATATAAGCCGTTGGGTGCCTCCAAGAGTCCCTACTGCGGAGCCCCGTGCTAGCTTGGAACGAGATCTGGAGGAAGGGTGGCTTTGAGCTAGGAGCAAGGAAGAGTGATCACAAGGGAATGGGCCTGGTTTGGGAGAACATACCTGTTCTCCAAGGCTGAAAAGGAATCTGCATGGTCTTTAAACACGGTGTGTCGATTTCTTGGTGACTGTTCCAGTAAAGGATCTTTGAGATAATTCTTGGGGATCTCTGGCATATGGTTTAGATTAAACTCCACAGTCTTCCTCCTCGCAGGACCTGGGCGCTCCAGCAAAGTTTCAGCGTCTTCTGGGAGCAATTCAAAACTCTGCTTGGCCTCAGAAGTCAGAGGACTTAAAAGGCCTTGGTCTTCTGTGTCTGTGCCTGGGATACCATGAAGCCTCAAGGGCACGGATGGCTCTGGGGGAAAGACAATGGGGGTGTGACTGAGGGGTGTCTGAGGGGCACTGTGGTAGCCTGGGCTCTCATAGATTGAGGCAGCTCTGAATGCATCCAGCCCCTTAAGTCTCCAAGCCTTGCTGTCTTCCTGGTCCCTTGGATGCTGTTTGGCAGTTGTGGGCCGGCCCTCCAGGTACAATTCCTTCCTGGACCTTAGTAGCTTGCTCTTGGAGTCTGTCCTGGGAAGACAGTGGTCATGGGATTGCAGGCCTAGGAAGCGGCCAATGATGTCATTATGAGTGTCCTCCTTCTGGTTTGACTGAAACTCCATCTCTTCTTTCTGCAGGCTGGGAATAAAAACAACCGAGACAGTCGGGGCTGAGTGGGTAGACAAAAGCTGATCTTCCCTCCCTGGGTCCTGAGCCAAAGCTGCATAGCTCTGTGTCTGTGTCTGTGCGCACACACACGTGCGCACACACGTACTCCCTGCACACACACCATTACTGTTTCACCCGAGACTGGTGCTCTGCAACCTGAGCTACAGCTCTACTTCTGGCTTTTAGGTGGCTTGAACTTATAGCCTAACTACTGTCACTTAGCCTTTTTTCACTCAAAGCTATTGGTGCTCTGCCCACTTGAGCCACAACTCCAATTCCAGTTTTTTGGTGATTAATTTGAGATGTGGGTCTTATGGACTTTCCTGTCCAGGCTGGCTTTGAACTGCAACCCTCAGATCTCAGCCTCCTGAGGAGCTAGGATTAGAGGCGTGAGCCACCAGTGTCTGGCTTGCAAAGTCTACCCAGCAGGTGCTGAATGGCCCCACTCCTGTTAAGCTCCCCAGTTTGTCAGACAGCAAAGACAGGGAGAGAGTTGGGAAACAGGTTCTAACTTCCCACTGTGTGCTTAGCCACAGGCTGCCCTTGAGCAGCTCTCTTTCCTCTTCAGGCCTCAGTTTCCAACTCTGGACAAGGATGGGCAGCCTTGATAAAGGGAACTAGGAACCTTTCTAGCCTAAGGAGCCCTCACAGCATGGCTGTGGTGTGAGAACGTGGCAGCAAAGGCAAACATACCTGGCTCACGTGTGCCCTTTGCTAGCTATGTGACTCTGGCCCACACAACTTAGTTAACCTCTTTGAACTTGTACCCAATTGTCTGAGAACTAGAGATAACAAACAAGCTCAATTGAGGAAGAAAAATAAAAACAACATGTCTATAACAAGCCTAGTATACTACCTGGCCCTTATTAGACATCTTAATTATACATCATTAACAAAGGTTGCTAGGCATCCTTCTGCACCTCAGGGATTTCCCACCCAGTTTTCTGGCACGGCCCACCTGATGTTGAAGGTAGAGCCCCAAAAAGAAGGTTGGTGGGACTGGGCAGAGGCAGCTGTGTAGGGGGGGTGAGGTTCCCTCTCATTCCAGTACATGTCCCGTTCCATAGGAGGCAAGTCTTGGTGCATTTCATCCACGGACAACAAGGACACCTAGTCCCCAGAGACAGAACAACAATGCAATAGAAAGTTCAGCCCAGGCAGTGCCGAGCACTTAGCTGACGATTTACTGGAGTCACTTTTTTTTTTCCTCTGTGGACCTATCTCAACAGATGGTTATGTCTATCCTCAAAAATCCTGATGAACCTGACAGTGACTCACACCTGTAATTCTAGCAACTTGGAAACTTGATAGTGGGAGGATCGTGTTTCCAGGCCAGCCTGAGCAGAAAAGTTCACAAAAATCTGCCATCTCAACCAAGAAGCTGGGTGCAGTGGTACATGCCTACCATCCCAGCTATGTAAGAAGGGCAAATAGGAGCATTGTGGTTCAAGCCAGCCCAGGCAAAAAATGAGGCCCTAGTAGGAAAACAGCAAAAGCACAAAGGGCTGAGGGCATGGCTCAAGAAAAAATGGTAGGGAACCTATCTAGCCAGTGGGAAGCCTTGAGTTTAAACCTCAATACTACTAACACACACACACATACACTCAAAGTTGAAGTGAGAATTCTGTGAGTGAATGGTTGGCTATGAAGGGGGTTTGGATTGGGGACAGATCACTGTAAGGCATCCTACAGAACTGTGGGGACCGCCCCTCTCCTGGGGTCCGGCTTGGGAAGGCTCCATGGTATGTCCTTCCTCCCCTCCCCTATACCTGTAAGTTCCTGTCGATGATCCAGTTGGTCTCAAAGTCATCATCATCTTCTCCAAAGGGGTTGATGAGCTGCTCCGCCACCTTGGGGGACAGATGGGGCTCTGGGAACCCTGAGTAGAATCCCCGGAAGCTCTGTTCCCCATTCTTAATTAAAGCTTGGAGCCTGTCATCTCCACATCCACCCGACAAGTGTCTTCGGTGCCACAATGTAGGGCCAGGGGCTCTTGCCTGTAATCTGAGCTACTTACTCAGGAGGCTGAGATCTGAGGACCAGGGTTTACCTAGCTATGAGCACCCTGGCCAGGCTCCTGGCCTGGTGGGCGCAGGAAGGACTTACCTTCAGCCAGCCCATGTAGAAGAAGAACTGCAGGAATGTGTACAGAGGCACAATGAGGTCCATCTCATGGCCCGGGTAGGCCTTGGCTGGGTTCAGAAACTGCCGCCCCACCAGACAAGCCAGGAAGAAGCTGTACACTGCCACAGTCACCACCTGGGGTGGGGGGAGGGGGCAGGAGGCCTGAGCAGGGACTTCTGGGATGAAGAAATTCTCAGGATGACAGTCTTAAGCCTTGTTCTGACTTCCACCCTCATCTGAGCTCTCCTCTTGAAGATGAGTACCAATGCTTCTGCCTGTCATCTCAGCTACCCAGGAGGCTGAGCTCCAGAGAATGACAGTCCAAAGCCAGGTAGGAAAGTCTGTGAGAGGCTGGGAATGTAGCCTAGTGGTAGAGTGCTTGCCTTGCATGCATGAAGCCCTGGGTTCAATTCCTCAGTACCACATAAACAGAAAAAGCCAGAAGTGGTGCTGTGGCTCAAGTGGTAGAGTGCTAGCCTTGAGCAAAAGAAGCTCAAGGACAGAGCCCAGACCCTGAGTTCAAGTCCCAGGACTGGCACAGAAAAGAAAAGAAAAGTCTGTGAGACTCTAGCTCCAATTGTAAGACCCTAAGTTCAAGCCTCAGTACACACACACACACACACACACACACACACACACACACACTCAGATTAAGTTAATTAGACTGTCTCCCTGAGACTGGACCAGGCAGCAGCCTGAGTGTTTTGGACTTAGAACCTTCACAATCCAGACACACCTCCAGGGTGGGATTTATTTATTTTTCTTCAGCCTCTAGGTTGCGTCCACTTCCTGGGGCTTCCTAGCCTCCATTCCCCAAAAGGACACCCTTTACCAGCCTGGCCCTCACCTGTGTGTACACTAGTGGCACACTGATCCAGTCATAGGCATACAGGTGTCCACACTGAGTTCGCAGGGTATTCATCTCCTAGGGGGCAGAAAAGGAAGGAAGGATGGAGTCCTGATGCTACCTGTTTCCCCACGCTCATCTCAGCTTTTCCCAACCCTGACTTTGTTTCCATGAACAGCTCATGAGCCACTCTGTGCCAGTTTCCTTATCTAGCACGAAGAAGCCAGGATGTCACAGGCTCACTTAGAGAGAGTATGGAAGGGACACTTGGAGAAGAACCTTCTTGGGCTGTGGAATCCTGTTAGAAAAAAATCCTACAGCTAGGTGCCAGTGGCTTACGCCTGTAATCCTAGCTACTCAGGATGCTGAGATCTGAGGTTCAAAGCCAGCCCAGGCAGGAATGTCCATGAGACTCTCATCTCCAATTAACCACCAGGAACCTGGAAGTGGTGCTGTGTCCCAAAGTGATAGAGAGCTAGCCTTGAGCTGAAGAGCTCAGGGACAGGACCCAGGCCTAGAGTTCAAACCCCACGACTGACAAAAATGAATGAATGAATGAATAATAAATGAATGAAAATCCTACTGCCCCACTACAGGCTCAAAGAATCTCCAGGGGCTGCCGCTTTCTCTGTGTAGAAAAACTTGTTCTACCAAGACCACCAACCTTCCCGCTGCATCCCAGCCCCATCTGTGTAATGAGCTCACATTCAGGAGGCTCTGGAGCAGAATGGGGTCCCGGATTCGACCTCCAAGCCAGGCCTTCATTGACAAGTTGGCAAACCACACCCAGGGCACCCAGAACATGTTGTGTGACAGGCTCAACTTCTCCAGCTGCTTGTATTCTGCATGGGTCATAAAGCCTGCAGAGAAGAGCAAAGACAGAGCAGATGGGAGAACCTGAAGAGGAGGTTACTGGCCCTAGGGACCTTCTGAGCCCACAAGGGCCTGGGTGCTTCTTTACTATCCTCTTCCTTTTTTATGTTTTTAATTTTTTATTGTTATTCTAAAGGTGATGTACAAAGGGGTTACAGTTACATAAGTCAAGTAAAGAGTACCTTTCTTTTGGGACCATGTCATCCCTTCCCTCTCTTTCTCCCAGTTCTTCCCTCCTGCCCCCATCCACAAGTTGTACAGTTCATTTTCAATATAGTGTCTAGTGAGTGCCATGGCTGCATTTGTTCACCCTTTGTTCCTCCATTTCTGTGCCCCCACTTTCCCCTCCCAAAGACAGATAAGTGAACAAACAAGACAAAAGGAAAAGAAAACAAAACAAGCAACAAAGAAAGAAAAAAAACACCTCTTGCTTCCATTTCCAAGAAACCATCCACTTTCTTTGAACAAATACATTGCTGAGTGTCTGCCACCAGCTGATTTGGGCTGAGCACGCGGGGACAGTCTGTATGACTGTCCGGAATCAGGTTAAGGCAAGGCTTCTCCAGAGATCGGAGCAGAGGGAGGCAGATCCTGGAGCCTCTGTCCCTTTCCAAGCCACCCCAAGCTGCTTCCTTCATCCCAGGAAGCGCCTGGCCCCTGCTTCACACCCCCGCCTGGCCCCACTTTTAATCCCCGGCCCCGCCCCCAGATGCTGGCCCCACCCCCTTGCCCTCCACCCAATCCTCAAGTCCGAGAGACTCTGGTTCCACCCATCGACAGCTCTGGCCACGCCCCTATGCCCCCGCCCGCCTGCGCTTGCCCCGCCCTCCGCGCAGCCCCGCCCACCACCCGCGCAGCCCGTCCGCTTAGGCCCCGCCCACCTGCGTGCACCAGGTGCTGGAGGCTGGGGAAGCGCTTGTAGACGGCCGTGCTGACGCTGCGCAGGATGAGCGCGCTGCCCAGGTTGGCGTAGCGGATGAGCGTGCGCCGCAGCAGCCTGCCCTGCTCGTCCTTGCCCTCCACGAAGCCCGACACCTGACTCATGAGGCGATCGAGCCACGGCACGTTCTCGTACTGGTTCCACCAGCGGGTCACCACCAGCGTCACGTAGAAGCCTGGGCACGAGGGGCGAGGGGCCGGGCTGTGGCCAGGGACCAGCGCTGGCGGAGGCCTGGCTTTCTCCGTCTGATGAAGCGGCCCAGTCCGTGCCTTCCTGGCACGGGGAGGCAATCAGGGCCTCCTCTCATGGAGGCCCGAATGCTTCTGTTTCCTGGGCCCCAGAAATCCTACGGACACCTCCTCCACCTCCCCGGCTGCCAAAGGCTCCAGGCTCCTCCCTTGAGTGCCAACAGCAGGATGTCCTTCCTAATATCTTCCTTTACCTGAGGTACACTGAAGCACGCCTGGCACGCTCCTGCCTTCCTTCCTCAGCTCTTCCTGGCCAGCCCCGGGGATCCAGGTGGAGCCTGCAGAGGCCTAGGGGCAGGGGGCAGCCGAAAGGGAGCACTCACCCAGCACGAAGGAAATGGGGATGAGCTGAATGTAGCTGTCACAATGCAGAGCCAGCTTCTCAAACAGGAGCTGCTGTTCCTGGGTGAGGGCCAGCCTGTGGGCAGGGGACAGGGATGAGTGGGCAACGGTGAGGAGATGGCAGGTCCGGCCTAGCCTGATGTCTGGGTGCATCTCAATCCTGTCTCTTCCCCTAGGCTGGGACCAGAGCCCTTCCTCTACCTGAGCCAGGGCAAATCATTCTAGTGGGGCTCTAGTGGGATCCCTGCATGAATCCTCTGCTGACCATGGACCAAGGGGAGGAAGAAGGGCCAGCTGGAGGGCTCTGTTTTAGGCATCACAGATCCTTTTAAAGGATCAAGGAGCCATCGTTCAAAATCAGGTGGAGATTGATCTGGAAAACCGTGGTTCAAAGCAGAAAAGTCCAGGAGACACCATCTCCAATTAACCAGCAAAACTACTAGATGGCAGGCATGGCTCAAGTGCTAGAATGCCAGCCTTGAGTGAAAAAGCTCAGGGATAGTGCCTAGACCCTGAGTTCAAGTCCCAATATTGGCCAAAAAGAAAAAGAAGGAAAGGATTGAGGTCAGAAGTGAGCCAGAGGTCCAGGTGTGGTGGTTCATGCCTGTAATCCTAGCTACTCAAGAGGTGAAGGTAGGAGAGCCCCTGTCTGGCAAATGAGGTCCTGAGTTCAAGCCCCTATATTGCCAAAATCAAACCAACACCTCAAAAAACAACAACAACAAAAAAAAAAAAAAAACTAGCTGGTGGTGGCTCATGCCTGTAATCCTAACTACTCAGGAGGCTGAGATCAGAGGATCATGGTTCAAAGCCAGCCCAGGCAAAAAAGTCCATGAGACTCTTATCTCCAATTAACCACCAGAAAACCAAAATGGCACTGTAGCTCAAGTGGTAGAGTGCCAGCCTTGAGTTGAAGGGCTCAGGGACAGCACCTAGGCCCAGAGTTCAAGCCCCAGGACCAGCAACAACAACAAAACTCAAACTGGGGCTGGAAATGTGGCTTAGTAGTAGAGTGCTTGCCTAGCATGCATGAAGCCCTGAATTTGATTCCTCAGTGCCACATAAACAGAAAAAGCCAGAAATGGTACTGTGGCTTAAGTGGTAGAATACTCGCCTTGAGCAACAGAAGCTCAGGGACAGTGCCCAGGCCCTGAGTTCAAGCCCCAGGACTTGCAGAAACAAACAAAAAAAGCTCAAACTGCCTGAGATTAGTGGGGGGCGGGCTATGAACTCTTGCCTGGCTGGTCTTGAACCATGGTTCTCTCAATCTCAACTTCCTGAACAGAGAGGATTATGGTCATGAAGCTATCCCACCAAGCTGTTACTTTGGGTAAAAAGTACATATATATATATATACCTAGCCAGACACTGGTGGCTTACAACCACAATCACAACTACCAACAAAAAAAAATATTATAAAACCATTTTAGATGTTTGTTTTTTTTCTAATCCATTGTAGTCATTCTCATTCTCACTTTAAAATATGGCATATATTCTGCAGTTGTATCTGCCCTTCTATCCTACATTTTATTGAAATATATATGTATCTGTGTGTGTGTGTGTGTGTGTGTGTGTGTGTGTGTGTGGTTCTGAGGCTTGAACTCAGGGCCCAAGCTTTTTTTTTTTTAATTTTGCTCAAGACTAGTGCTCTACTATTAGACTCAGAGCTCCACTTCCAGCTTTAAAAAAACTTTTTTATTGTTATTATAAAGGTGATGTACAGAGGATTTTCTTTAGAGATAAGTGTCTCATGAATTTCCCACCTAGGGCGACTTTGAACCCTGATCCTCGGATCTCAGCCTCCTGAGCCGCTAGGATTACCGGCATGAGCCACCAGCCACGTATCTATTTTAAATGTACAGTCTGAGCCTGAGAGTGTGTACGAGGGAGTCATAAGATGGGCAGACCCAATGGGACTAGCTCAAGCCTGGGGTGCAGGCTCCTCCCTTGGTGGGAAGAGAGCCGGAAGTACTCTTAGCCTCCATGAAGCTATCTTCCTAGTCCGATTTGTTTTTCCTGGGTTGTGCATGCTCTGGGTGACACCCCAACACTCATTCTGATTTCTTTTCTCTCATCAGCTCCCCAGGGCCTGGCCAGGACCTCAGCTCAGCCTTACAGTGGACTGGCCCCTGATTGGGAGGGAAGCCAGGCCGGCCCAGCCCCCTCCCTCCTAGGCCCAGGCCCATCCCGCCACTCGCCCGGTCCTACCTGTAGATGAAGCGGATGGCATAGTAGCAGAACAGGAAGATGAGGAACTCGCCGTAGAGCAGCTTGTAGATGCTGCCCCTCCAGCACAGCAGCAGCCGCCAGAAGGAGCCCAGGCGGGCGTTGGCTACTTGGTTTGTGTAGGTGATGGTCATGGGTCCTGGGGAACAGGCAGAAGGTGACCCCGGTAGAGATGGGGAGACAACTTCCTGTCTGGGAGGTTTGTGTGACTTTGGCCAGGATCCTGCTCGGGGCCTTGACTCTGGGAGGATGAGGTGGGAACCCAGGAAATCAAAGCCACGGGCTGCTCCTCAGCCTCAGCGGGGAAGACATAGGCAGGCCTGTGAGTGGCTGTGGGCCTCTAAGTTATGGGGTGACATAGGCACTGAGCTCAGGCTGCTCCGACCCAGGCAGGGTTCTGACTTGGTCCAGTTTGCTTGCTCCCCTACATTCCCTCAGCCTCTCTGGAGCGAGACACAGGCCAGGGGCCGGGTCAGTCTAGAAAGGATGTACAGGAGTGACCTCAGGGCCTTTGCACTTGCTGCTCCAGCTACAGAGGGCTCACTGCATGGCTCATTCCCACTTTGGGTCACCTCTCCTCAGAAAGGATGTCCCTCCCCCCACCCCATCATCCTACTGAAAAGCGATGCCCCATTGCCGCCAGCAGCCCATCCTCTTAGCTGGCTTGGCTCTCGGCACACCATGCATCCCTACACAAAGTTATATTAGACAGGATATCTGCATGCAGTTTACGGTGTGTGTCTCCCCCCACTAGAAGCTTCCATTTGTTCTCAGAGCAGATACTCAGTGACGACTTAGGACCCTTTCCCTCCTCTTCCACTTGTTATCTCTCTGGGCTTTGTACACACCAACGTCATTGTACACACCCAGGACCTTTACACGCCCACAGGCACTGCCCAGGCGCACACACCAAATGCACACACATCCACCAGGGAAGTCATCTGCCCCCTAAGGCCCTCCAAGCCCTAGCCCTTTCTACCTGGGGCACCCCCTACTCACAGGTGGGGCTCCAGGCTGCTTGAGCTCCAACAAAAGGGCTGGCCACTGGGACAGCGAAGCTCTCCGAGTCCCTGTGGTCAGCGCCCCTCTCCACCCTCGGAAGCTGGCACTGCCCATGTACGGGGGGGGGGGGTGTCAGCTGATGGCATAAACCTCCACAAAGAAGCCCTTATCTTGACCCCTTTTTCTGTAATCTGCTCAGAAGCAGCAGCCAGAGCCTCTAATTCCTTCCTGGGGGTGACCACCCAAGACCAAGGCTAGAATCTGGGACAGTGTTCCCAGCCATGGCCCTAAAATCCGAAAGTTTGAGTCTGCGCCCTCTATGGCCTGTCCTGACCCCTGAGATCTTGTAGGGAAGAGGTGGGGTGGGCAGGGCCGAGCCTCATCTTCTGTATCCGGAGCTACCTAGGGACTGGGCTTTGGCAGTCTCGTTGGCCACGCAAACACCAGTCTGGGTTATCATGAGACGTCCGGCTTCTGTGTGCTGCCTTTGGGCCAGCCTCTGCTCCGCTTTGCCTCAGTGTCCCTGTCTGAAAAGGTTGGTGGTGTTACTTTGGAGTTTCATCATCTTAGTTAAGAGGGATGGAATTCTGCATACAAGGGTTAGGAGCTGTGATTGGCTGATGGTGACCTCATAGACTTCTCAGACTGTGATTGGTTGGAAGGACCTGTCAGGCAGTGCTTCAGAGTTAGGGTAGGAGACCTGGAGCTGAGAGCCCAGCCTGGAGGGATGTCTTGTGTGGCCTGATGCCTGAGTCCAGGTGTTTGTGCTGCTGGCTTCAAGCCAGCCAGAGCAGATCCCCAGGGGTACAGATCCCCAGGGGCAGCAGTTCCAATCTCTGCAGCTGCTTGGATACATTATTCCCCTCCAGGTTTCTTCTAAGGCCCAGGTGGTGGTATTTACCGACCTGCTCACCTCACATTGTTAAAGAGCTCAGCTCCAAGCAGCTGCGCTGTTGGGCTTTAGAATGTGTGAGGGACTTGCTACTTCTCCACAGTCTGTTCCTGGGGACTTCGAAATGTTTTTCAAGCACTACAGGGGTTTAAGGTGCAAGTGGTTTGGGGACTACACTTCCAAAGGCCCTGATTTACAACCCTGCGCCTTAAAATAAATCCACACTCTCCTCTCCTCTCCTTTCTTTCCTTCTCCTCTGCCCACTCTCAGTCAGACATAGTTGCTAGGTGGGCTGAGTTGCAGGTGACATTTGCATGGCTTTTTTGTCTTTATAATATATAAATATAGCCAGGTGCGAGTAGCTCATGCCTATAATCCTAGTCAGGAGGCTAAGATCTGAGAATTGTGGTTCCAAGCCAGCCTGGGCAAGAAAGTCCATGAGACTCTTACCTCCCATTAGCCACCAGAAAAAAAAAACAAACCTGGAAATGGCACTGTAGCTCAAAGGGATAGAGAGCTAGCCTTGAGCTGAAGAGCACAGGAAGAGCACTCAAGCTCAGAGTTGTTCTCTCTCTCTCTCTCTCTCTCTCTCTCTCTCACACACACACACACACACACACACTTTTTTTTTTCATAATGACCTTGGTTACTTTTTCTTTCCATTTTTGTGCTAAGCACTGGGTTTGAACTCAAGACTAGGGCACTCTCCCTTAGCTTTTACTACTCCATGCTGGTACTCTACCACTTGAACCACATCTACACTTTTTGGCTTTTTGGTGGTTAGTTTGACATAAGGGTCTCGTGGACTTTCTTGTCCAGGAAGGCTTCAAACCAAAGATCCTCAGATCTCCTGAGCAGCTAGGATTATAAACATGAGCCACTGTGGGGAATGTACTCAGGGCCTGAGCACTGTCCCTGAGCTTCTTTTTGCTCAAGGCTAGCATTCTATCACTTTGAGCCACAGCACCACTTCTGACTTTTTCTGTTTATGTGGTGCTGAGGAATCGAACCCAGGGCTTCATGCATGTGAAACAAGCACTCTACCACTAAGCCACATTCCCAGCCCTCACCTTGTATTTGTTAAGGAGAGCCCCTGTCTAGCAGATGAGGTCCTGAGTTTAAGCCCCTATGCTGCCAAAACCAGACCAATCCCTCAAAAACAACAACAACAAAAAAAAAAATCTCACAAAACTAGCCGGATGTGAGTGACTCACGCCTGTAATCCTAACTACTCAGGAAGTTGAGATCTGAGGATCATGGTTCAAAGCCAACCCAGGCAGGCAAGTCCATGAGACTCTTATCTCCAATTTCCCACCAGAAAACCAGAAGTGGCACTGTGGCACAATGGAAGGGCACTTGCCTTGAGCTGAAGAGCTCAGGGACAATGGCCAGGCCCAGAGTTCAAGCCCTACAACGGACAAAACAAAAACAATTCCAGTAGTTTATTTAATGATTTTCAGTGGCGCAAGCCTATAACCCTGACTACCCGGGAGGTACAGATGAGAGATAGATACCCAGGCAAAAAAGTCCACGTGACTCCGCGTCTGTTCTTGGCTGGCTGCAGTGGCGTGTGCCCGTCATCCTCACTGTGAGAGAAACACAATGGCTGGGCACAGAGGTGTGTACTTGTCACCCCCAGCGACACAGGAAAGCACAAGTGGGAGGAGCCGAGCTCAGGGCAGCCCTCGTGTGAGGCTGCTGCACACCAGTGTGTCACTCCAACCCCTTTGTGCAAATGGTTTTGTCAGGAAGACTCCATCAGGAACACAATGATAAGAATTTATTGTAGGGGGCTGGAGTTGCGGCTTAGCGGCAGAGCGCTTGTCTAGCGCACACAAAGCCCTGGGTTCGATTCCTCCACACCACATATGCAGAAAAAGCCAGAGGTGGTGCTGTGGCTCAAGTGGCGGAGTGCTAGCTTTGAGCAAAAAGAAGCTCGGGGACAGTGCTCAGGCCCTGAGTTCAAGCCCCAAGACTGGCAAAAAAAAAAAAAAAAAGAAAAAGAAAGAAAGAAGGAAAAGAAAATAACTTATTGAAAAAAAAAAGCAGGTGCAGATGTGTGTCTCTGTGTCCGAGTCTGTGCACTCACCACTGTTCTGTCCTGTGTGTGTGTGTGGTAAGGGAACAGCCAGCTACCTGATAAAACAGGAGAAGGAAAGAGAGTTAGTGCCAAGTACAGGTTACATAACCTTTTGGCTATAAGTGGGGGCCCGTGACTCAGAGCTTTTGGATACCTTAGGTGTGGTGTATGACTTTTGTATAGACTCCCATACACGTGGCTAAGTTGGAAAAATAAGTGCAAACGGGCTGGAGTCAGGGCTCAAGTGGAAGAGTGCCTTCCTGCCACATTCCTTCTCTAGTAGGGCAAAAAAAAAAAAAAAAAAAAGTTGTAAAAACAGGTTCCCGCTTTCCCTTAGTGGCCGCTGGAGGGCGTGCTGGGCTCACTGGTTCTTGCTGAGGACCTGCCGAGCTGGTCACAGTGTATGCAAACCAGCTACAGAGAGGTGACAGCATGCTAGATGCTCTGGAGTCCTTCCTCCTTTTCCCCAGAGAGCCAGGCTCTGGCACTAATAATCCAGTACCATCTACCTCACTGAGGCTCCTGTCTCCCTGCCCCTCCCAGATGCCCTAGGATGTCCTCAGACATACCCTATAAGCAGTTTCCACTGGCACCATCCCAGCGCTGAGAAAGCACAAGTCCTGGTCTCTCCCACCAGCTGGCAGCCCTGAAAATGCTCCCAGTATGGCCTTGGGCACATGGAAAAGCCTGAGTCAAGGACCAAATGACCCTACCTGTTCTGGGATGAAGGGTTCCAAGATTGAGCCTGTAAGACTGGTACCCTGCTGGACACAGGTGGCTTACACCTGTAACTCTACGTATTCAGGAGGCTGAGACCTGAGGGTCACAGTTTGAAGCCAGACAGGGCAGGAAAGTGTGAGACACTTATCTCCAGGTCACCACTAAAATGCTGGAAGTAGAGCTGTGGCTCAAGTAGCAGAGCAAAAAAGCTGAGTGAGTTTGAGAGGCCTTGAGTTCAAGCCCTAAGATGGCATACAAAGGAAGAGCATCAGTGTAATCCTAGCTATGCCTGTAATCCTAGCTACTCAGGAGGCTGAGATCTGAGAATCACAGTTTGAAGTCAACCTGGGCAGGAAAGTTTATCTCCTATAAATTACTCAGAAAAAGTCAGAAGTGGTGCTATGACTCAAGTGGTAGAGCACTAGCCTTGAGCACAAAGAGGCACTGGGACAGTGACCAGGCCCAGAGTTCAAGTCCTAAGACTGGCAGGAAAGAAAGAAGAACAGAAGAAGTAAGGAGAGAGAAGGAATGAAAGAAGGAGGGAGGGATGGAAGAAGGAAAGAACGAAGGAAGGAAGGAAGGAACCCAATTCAATCAGAGTGACCGCCAGTTTTCTAGTCCACAGAGTAATTGTTCAGCCAAACATCCCTGGTGCCGGAATCCATAGACTCCTGCCTCCAAGAATCCATAGTCAAATGAAAGCCAGGGAAAAACCTTAAATGCCTCAAACACAGAATGACAGGGCCTAAGATCTGTGCCAAATTCACAGAGGTCAAGGAAACTTTTACAGAGAAAGGAGCATTGGAAGGAATTGGGTCCTTGAAGCATGAATAGGAGTCTACAGAAGTTCAAGGTCTTCCTTGGCTATTGTTGCAGAGCTATCAATGACATGAGACTGAAACCTCAATCCTCTGATTTTTTGATTCAGTGCCTTTTTATTCCCCATTAGACCTCTGCAGCAGAGGAGAGTTTCTGAGATGAGGAAGGGGAGGCTGACCTGTGCGGCTGTTGGAGTTAGAGGGAGGCCTGAGGAATGGAGGATTCATGGCAGAGGTTTTGACCTGCTCACTAGAGCCTCTGATAGCCAGCCGTGTCTGGGGCAGGCAGAGCAGAACCAAGCAGATGGATGGGGGTTCCAGACCAGAACGCTATGCTCACCTCCCTTAGGATCACCATGGCAACGGGAGCATCACAAGGACCTGCTCCTGGGAGATGGAAACCCAGATTGGCCTGGGGTGGGGGTTGGGGGCAGTGGGCAGGAGGCCCTGGGATGGGCCAGCCAGGCCTGGATGCTGCTTCCAGGCTCTGTGTAGGGTGCCCGCCAGCCCATACCCCTCTCTTGGGCCGATCAGAGGTCAGGAGAGGACAGGAGGGGGCTTGGCGCCGCGGGACAGGGCGGAGAAGGGACGCTTGCCAGTCCAGGGCACGGAAGGAAGACGCAGAACGCCACCTCTGCCTTGGTGTCAGGCAGCCCACATCTCTGAGGGGCTGGGGAGATGCAACACTCACAGATATGAACCCCTAACCTCCGGCTGCCACAGGAGGACCCCAGGGACTGGGGGAAGCCAGGAGAGTCCGCGGGCCACACATCATCTCCATCCGGTTTCGCCAGGCCTGGTCCTGCCAGCCATGACAGAATAGTACGGATTAGGCCGGAGTCCGCCCAAGGAGAGACCCTAGGTGAGAGACGTCACTGCCTGGAAGAGCACGCCGGGATCCCCAGTCTGTCCTGACCTCCATGGACCCTGACTCCCTGAGGCCGGCCAGGTAAGGCCCTAACCCCTCCCCCTGCATCTTCCCCTATCCTCATCTCAGGCTCTGACTCCCGGAGCTAAAGGGCCAGGGGACAAGGAGGAACTGCCCTGAGCTAGGAAACACCTGGCTGCAGTCCCAGCCGCAGTTCCTCAATTCTAGCCTGCGAGCCAAGGCCTGCGGGAGCTCGGCCATTCCCCAAAGACAGGGAGGCTCAGAGAGAGGAAGATGGCTTCCCCTTGTCACTGAATGTCACTGAGGGAGGCAGGAAGAATTAACCTGCCAGGTAAGCGCAGTGTCTCTGGGCTCTAGGATCTTTCTCCCTACCCCCACCCATGTCTGAGAACCTTCTGGGTGCCAGGCTGGGTGCTTCTGAAGGATAATGTCATCTCTTGGGCTCCAGCCCCCACCCCCACCCCTGGGGGAGAACAAGGCCTGTCTCCATCCGTGGCCTGTTGGCCATAAGGCAGTTCTGAGGCTTGAACTTAGATCTTCACACTCGCAGTTTTGTGCTCAAGGCTAGTGCTCTACTACTTGAGCCACGCCACGTCCATCTTTTTGGTGGTTCACTGGAGACAGAGTCTCCGGGACCCTCCTGTCCCAGCTGGCGTAGCTGGGGATTACTGACATGTGTCACCAACACTGGGCTTGTGTGGTTAAGGGTGGATCGGTGTGGGCAAGGGGCAGGGCTGACTGCCTTCAGGTCATTAGGCCCTCAGCCACACAGTGCCTTTATCTGCCTCTGAAGGGCAGGATGGCCCCTTCCTGGCTCAGGCTTGCTTTCTCCAGGCTAGCCCACCAGTGGAACAAAAAAAGTAGGGTAATCAAGCAACTTCGAATTGCTGAAGAACCAGGAATTCTTTTTGAACCCAGAGCCTTATGCACGCTAAGCACTAGCTCTACCTATAAGCTGTTTGTCTGGCTCTGTAATGAATGATGTACCGGTAATGGGACTTGAACTCAGGGCCTCTTGCTCTGGCTTGACTTTTTCACTCAAAGCTAACACTCTGCCACTTGAACCACACCTCTACGTCTGGGTTTTTGCTGGTTAATTGTCCAATTAAGAGTCTCATTTTTCTGCCCGGGCTGGCAGGAGGATTAAAAGTACAAGATCAGCCTGGGCTACATAGTGAGACTCTAAACTTAACACAAAATTTAAAAACAGCTTTGTGTGTGTGTGTGTGCCAGTCCAGGGGCTTGAACTTGGGGCCTGGGTGCTGTCTCTGAGCTTTCTGAGTCAAGGCTAGTGCTCTACCACTTGAGCCACAGCTCTACTTCTAGCTTTTGGGGGGTTAATTGGAGACAAGAGTCTCACAGACTTTTCTGCTTAGGCTGGCTTTGAACTGTGATCCTCAGATCTCAGCCTCCTGAGTTGCAAGGATTCCAGATGTGAGCTACTGGTGCCTAGCTAAAAACTTTTTTTTTTTTTTTTTTGGCCAGTCCTGGGGCTTGGACTCAGGGCCTGAGCACTGTCCCTGGCTTCTTTTTGCTCAAGGCTAGCACTCTGCCACTTGAGCCACAGCGCCCCTTCTGGCCATTTTCTTTATATGTGGTGCTGGGGAATCGAACCCAGGGCCTCATGTATACAAGGCAAGCACTCTTGCCACTAGGCCATATCCCCAGTCCCCTAAAAACATTTTTTTGAAAATGAATTTTTCTAGCTTTAGCTCTTATGCTTGGGGATTTGACCTATTTTGAGTTAGTTTCTCAATGTTGGGCTGAGGTAGAGGCTCGATTTCCTTCTGTTACCTGTAGACACGCAGTTGTGGTCATGCAGCATTCATGGAAAAGAATCTTCTTTCCTCGTTGAATGGTTTTGGCACTGTTGTTGAAAATCAAGTAATGGTAGACTCATGGCTTTATTTTGGGATTCCTAGTTTTACCCCCGCCACCCACCACGGGTGGATATGTCTATCTTTAGGCTAGTCCCACACTGTTTTCATTAGATAGCTATTTAGAAATCTTGAAATGGAGAGGTGTTGGTTTTCTAACTTGCATTTTGTGTCAGTACTCAAGCTTGAACTCGGGGCATTTTCTTGCTCATTGCTAAGGCTCTACCATGTAAGCCACTCTTCATCCCACCTTTTGCTGGTTAATGGGAGATAAAACTCCTTTGAGTTTGTCTGCCCTGGGATGACTTCAACAGAGATCCTCAGATCTCAGCCTCCTGGGGGGCAAGGAGGAGCTAGGATGAAGACGTAAGCCACCAGCCCCTGGCTGGAGTTTGTAATTTTGTGCACTGCCTGATTCTGTTTGTGGTGTGGTTTGTCCTGCCGAAGGTTTATGGGAAAAGCTCGGTGGTTCACAAGTGTACATGGAGGAGGCAGAGCGAAAAGGAGGGGGACCGGGCCATTTCCACTCGTGCATGCTCTGGTGGGTGTGGTATCGTGTGTTCTGGTCTGATGCAGCATGAGTCACTTCTTATGACACGTGACGCCCAGCAGCTGTGGCTGAAGGAGTTTGTACTTGTCAGTCCCCACTCAAACTACAAGCCCAAATAAACCACCTTTTTACTTTATATAACTCAGGCCTGGTGGCAGACAAAGGCAGTCTGCTACCATATCCAGGCAGAATTTCACATCTGAGTTCACAGTGAAACTGGGTTGTCATTTTGCATTCTCCATATCACCCTTGGGTTCCTAGACTCACAGAACGATCTAGGGTGGTCTTCTGTCCTTTTTTCATTTTTAATTACTTTTTGGTTTTTATATAGCTGTCATTTGGTATGCTAGTCAGCTTGCCATAGGGTTGTCACAAATACCTGAAGTAAAACAGCTTATAAAAAGAAGAAAGGGTCAGGTACTGGTGGTTCATGCCTGAAAACCTAGCTACTCAGGAGGCTGGGATCTGGGGATCATAATTCAAAGCTAATCTGGGCAGGAAAGTCCATGAGACCCTTACCTCCAATTAGTTACCAAAAAGAAAAAGAAAAAGCCGGAAGTAGAGTTGTGGCTCAAGTGATTGAGCGCCAGCCTTGTTGTGCTAAAAGGCAAAGTGAGAGCCTGAGGCCCTGAGCTCAAGACCCCAGTGCTGGCACAAGAAATAACCCTGACTCTCCTTGGTATTGTTGCTTGTTGATCTTCCATTCATATATAGCCTTCCTCATGTTGCATCCTGGAGCCTTAACATCTGCCTAGGCTGCATCTTGGAATCTAACATCTGCCTTCCCACTGTATCCACACCCATTGTGTTGCCTGTGCTCATCTTTGATTATGAGCTGCTCGCCCCCTATTGACCAATGGGAGTACTTCACACACACATTTGGACACTTTCCTCTAAAAACAGATTTACATCTCCATCTCCTGCTGGTTGCCGGGAAGGGCCACCAACACGGGAGGTTTCTGCCCTCCAGAGGGTCCTGGCCCCTCCAGATTCATCCCCCACTCCCCTGCCCCCTCACCTCGTCCAGCTTCAGGATTCTCCTTACTTCCCTCCAGGAGTAAGGGAAGTAAGTGCCTTAGAGACCTTGGTAGCCAACCAGAACTCAAAAAAAAAAAAAAAAAAATTGAGTCTAGCCACTCTGTCTCTGGCTCCATCTCTGATATTTGTTCATTCTTTCTGCCATTTTATGGTTTGTTTTATGGTTTATGTTGTGAGACTGGATCTCACTTTGTTCAGCAGTGATTCCAGATGAATTCCATCATACCTGGCTTATGTAGCCTGCCTTCCTTCCATCCCTCCTTCTTTCCTGCCTTTGACCCTTCCTTCGTTTCTTTCTTTTCCTTTTGTGCTTGTACTTGAACTTGAACTCAGGGCCTGGGCACTGTCCGTTAGCTTTTTTGCTCAAGGCTGGAGCCCTACCACTTGAGCCACACCTTCATTTCTAGCTTTTTGGTCCTTAGTTGGAGATAAGAAACTCACAGACTTACCTGCCTGGGTTGACTTGAAACCAAGATCCTCAGATCTCAACCTCCTGAGGAGCTAGGATTATAGGCGCCAGCTACTGGGTCATCCTAGCTTTGCCTGGAACTCTGAATCCTCTGTCTCAGCCTCCCAAATGTGAGGATTACAAGCGTAAGCCATCACACCTGGCTTGGTGAACTTTTTTTTTTTGTGGGCACCTGGCTTTGGGTGAATTCTTTGTTAAGATGTTGACATTTTGCTACTGGTAAAACTGTTTTTCATAGCCTATTTGCATTTTAATTTAGATGATCTTTTTACCCATAGAAAGTGGGAAGAGTATAAAGAAGTTATTTATTTATTTTTTTTTTTTTGGCCAGTCCTGGGCCTTGGACTCAGGGCCTGAGCACTGTCCCTGGCTTCTTCCCGCTCAAGGCTAGCACTCTGCCACTTGAGCCACAGCGCCGCTTCTGGCCGTTTTCTGTATATGTGGTGCTGGGGAATCGAACCTAAGGTCTCGTGTATCCGAGGCAGGCACTCTTGCCACTAGGCTATATCCCCAGCCCAAGAAGTTATTTTTTTTAATGCCAGTCTTGGGGCTCAAACTCAGAGCCTGGGCACTGTTCGTGAGCTTCTTTAACCCAAGGCTAGCACTTTACCACATGAGCCACAGCGCCACTTGTGGCCATTTTCTATATATGTGGGGCTGGGGAATCGAACCCAGAGCTTCATGTATAGGAGGCAAGCACTCTTGTCACTAGGCCACATTCTCAGCCCCAGTTAAAATTTCTTATGTCAACAATATTGATTCCTAGCTGAACACCAGTGGCTCACACCTGTAATCCTAGCAACACAAGAAGCTGAGATCTGAGGATGAAGATTTAAAGCCAGCCCTGCCCTGCCCTGCCCTGGCAGGAAAGTCCATGAGACTGTTATCTCCAATTAACCACCAAAAAAGCTGGAAGTAGAGCTGTGGCTCAAGTAGAGCCCCGGGACTGGCACATGCACACATGCGCGCGCGCGCACACACACACACACACACACACATCTATTGATTCTTTTCTGTGGAGATCTTATTTTACCATATCCAAGTTTAGAAAGTCTTTCTCTTACAGGATATGTGATAAGCAAATGTTCCTGTCTATTTTTTGTGCATGTTGCCCTTAGCAGGACTCTGGTCATCTTCCTCTACTGCTAAAAAATGTTTAACTGTCTCCTCCCAGCCTTTAGAATAAAGTCCAAATTCCTTAACTAGACCTTAAGGCTCTCAGCCCGAAGCTACCTTCCCAGCCTTTTTTTTTTCCCCCCCATTTTCTTTCTTTTTGTTTTCTGTACTAAGGCTGAGCTCTGGCAGAATGAAGGGTTTTCTTGTCTGTGTATGTGTCCATGTTTTTTCCACCTCCCAGCCTTGTTCCTGCTGGCCCCCCAGCCAAGAATGCCCATCCTCCATTTTTCTTTCTTTTTTTCTTTTGCCAGTCCTGGGCCTTGGACTCAGGGCCTGGGCACTGTCCCTGGCTTCTTTTTGCTCAAGGCTAGCACTCTGCCACTTGAGCCACAGCGCCACTTCTGGCCATTTTCTGTATATGTGGTGCTGGGGAATTGAACCTAGGATGTCATGTATACAAGGCAATCACTTTTGCCACTAGGCCACATTCCCAGCCCCTCCATTTTTCTTTCTTACCATCCTGGGGCTTGAACTGAGGGCCTGGGCACTGTTCTCTGAGCTCCTTTTGCTCAAGGCTAGCACTCTACCACTTGAGCCACAGCTCTATTTCCAACTTTTTCTATTTATGTGGTACTAAGGAATTGAACCCAGGGCTTCACACATGCTAGACAAGCACTGTACTACTAAACCACATTCCTAGCCCCTATCTTCTAATTTTTTTTTTTTTTTTTTTGCCAGTCCTGGGCAAGCACTCTTGCCACTAGGCCATATCCCCAGCCCCTCCATCTTGCCTTTTCTTTTCTTTCTTTTTTGGCCAGTCCTGGGGCTTGGACTCAGGGCCTGAGCACTGTCCCTGGCTTCTGTTTGCTCAAGGCTAGCACTCTACCACTTGAGCCACAGCGCCACTTCTGGCCATTTTCTGTATATGTGGTGCTGAGGAATCGAACCCAGGGCTTCATGTATACAAGGCAAGCACTCTTGCCACTAGGCCATATCCCCAGACCATCTCACCTTTTCAAGTCTTGGTTTTTCTAGAGAGCTTCGCCTTTGCTTGCACCAGCGGCTCAAGCCTGGAATAGCCAGAAATGGAGCTGTGGTTCAACTGGTGGGGTACCAACCTTAAGCCAAAAAGTCAAGCAAGAGTGAGAGGCTCTGAGTTCAAGTCCCCATATCAGAAGGGAAGGGAGGGAAGGAGGGAGGGAAGAAGAAACAAACGAATGAACAAAGGAACGAAGAAAGGAAAAACGGTCTTACCTTACCCTTCCTTCTGGAAGGGTAAAGAAAATGAACGTTGGAGTGAAACACACCTGGATTTGAGTCTCCACTCATCCTCACTTGTTTAATGCTGGCCAAACCCTGTAACCTTTCCTGTGCTGGAGAGGGCACATGCATTATGCACGGTGTCATCTGGGCTGAAGCCTGGCCCTTGGGGTCGCTCCTAGCTTCCGGGTGGTCAGGTCTGTGCCCTTCCCTGAGTGTGTGACTGAGCTGTCACACTGGACAGGTCTTCACCTCTGACAACCCAGCCTAGCCCCACCCCTGGAGGACTCCAAACCCCCTCTTTCCTTTCCTCTTCTTTTGTCTCCTCATGAGATTGTCTCCAAAGAGGAAGTCCTTCATCTTATGCGACCAGCATGCCACAAGTTTGAAATAAAGAGGATTCTCCCCAATATTATTTTACTTTGTACTGGTATTAAGGCTTGAACTCAGGGCCTTGCACTTTTTTTTTTTTTTTGCCAGTCAGTCCTGGGGCTTGAACTCAGAACCTGAGCGCTGTACCTGAGCTTTTGTACCGAAGGCTAGCACTCTTCTGCTTGAGCCACAGCTCCACTCCCAATTTTTTGTACTTAATTGGAGATAACAGTCTTGGGCTTTCCTGCTCGTCTGGCTTCGAGCCACAGTCCTCAGATTTCAGCCTCCTGACACAGGTGTGAGCCACCCGCTTCCAGTGGGCCTTGCACTCTTTGAGCCTTTCCTCTCAAAGTTAGCACTTTTATTGCCTTTCTTTTTCTTTTTTGCCAGTCCTGGAGCTTGAACTCAGGGCCTGAGCACTGTCCCTGGCTTTTTGCTCAAAGCTAGCACTCTGCCACTTGAGCCATAGCGCCACTTCTGGCCGTTTTCTGTATATGTGGTGCTGGGGAATTGAACCTAGGGCTTTCATGTATATGAGGCGAGAATTCTTGCCACTAGGCCATATTCCCAGCAAAGTTAGCCCTTTTAACACTTAAGCCATAACTCCATTTCTGATTTTTCACTAGTCAACTGGACATAAGAGTCTCATAGACTTTCCTTCCCAGGCTGGTTACAAACCACAATCTTCAGCTCTCAGCCTCCTGAGTAGCTAGGATTATAGGCACGAGTCAGCAGTACCTCATCCTCACCATCTCACATTCAGTAAACTGAGGTAGAAACGTGCATCCATATCCTTGAATCTAGAACATGTGTGTGTCTTTGTAGGGTAGAGGAGGGGGGAAAAGGGGGTCTGACCCGCAGGCCCAAAGCGGGAGATGGAACAAGAAAGAGCCTCTCCCAGTCCACAAGGAGGCTGATGTCACTTTGCAGCAGCACACTGTGTGTGTGTGTGTGTGTGTGTGTGTGCGCGTGTGGTGTGCGTGTGTGCACACGTGTTGCACGTTTTCACAAACTTAGAGGAAGCACATACGTACTTGTTACTTTGCTTGGGATGTTTGTTGGGGGGGTCTCTAGGGAGGAGGGAGTATATGGGCTTCCTGCATGGGGGAGAAGAGTAGGTTCTGCTTGTTGGAGGCCTGGGTTCAGTTCCAGGTCTACGACGGGCTGTCATCTGGGGAAATGCGGCAGAGAGGTGCTGGGGGACCCTAACTGTCTGTGTCTGGAAACTGGGGGTGTGGAGGGGACAGCAGGGACAGATTGCATTCTTAGCATTCTCCAAGGGCTGGGCCCAGCCCTTCCTCTGAGCTCACATTGTCCCCGGGGGCCTGACTGCACCGTGTGGGCTAGCCCAAATCTCTGATATCCTCTGGCCGGCCCTTCCCTCCCCCACCCTCCCCGGAGCGGGAGCCCAACTCCCGTGCCCTGCCCAAGCAGAGGCGGTGGCCTGGGTGTGGGTTGGGGGCCCCTGGGTGGCCTTCAGGCCCATGTGTGACCTCTGGAGTCTCTCGCTCCTCTCTCTAGAGCCAGCCATCCTGCCCTGGCTCCCTCCTCCCTCCGGGAATCGGAGCGCCAGGATCCGGGGAGAATTCGGGTTGCAAAACATTCCAGCCAGTTGTCCAAACTCTCTGCACAGCTGGAGGAGGGAGGGGCAGCCCGGCGGCTGTCCGGAGCCGGGGGCTGGTGTTTTCAGGAACAGGGCGGAGGAGGGAAGTCCTCCTTTGGAGGACCGAGGCTGGCAGCCCGGAGGGAGCTCCCTGTCTGAGAGGACAGACAGACAGACAGACAGACATGCGTGTGTACACAGCCATTCACCCAGCTCAGGCCTCCCTCAAAGCCTCTGTTCCTGCCAGGGAAGAGCCGCAGAGGCCCAGCCAGGTGTGCACAGCTGCCCGGGCCGGCTGGGAAGGGTGGGAGCTGCGGGCTGGCTGGCCAGCCGAGGGCGAGGGCGGCCCTTCGCCATCCCTCGTGACCAGGCTGGCCTCCACAGCACGGGGGGGGGGGGGGGGGGGGGCGGGGGAATCGGGAGTGCGTCAGATCGGAGAGATGGCAGGCCCCAGAGGAACGCCGAGCCCCGGCTGGGTCCTGCTCTTCCGCCACCCTGGGTGAAGCTGCAGCCTCGGTGTCCTCATCTGTGGGATGAGAGGAGGACTGGAACTTTTCTGGCTCTGGTTTTTCCTCAAGTCCCAACCCAGGGGCATGGTCCTCATGGTCTGCATCCAGCCTGAGCTGTGTTGGAATGTCCAGAGAGCAGCAGCTTGGACTCAGTTTCCCAAGCAGGGAGAGATCCGCAGCTATGTACTGGGTGGCCTGGGGGGGTGTGGGGGGGAGGACAGGAGATGCTCCCTCTCTGCCATACATCCTGTTTTCCCTTAATAGTTTCCAGGTGGGGCCAAGGTTGCCCCACAGAGGAAGGTGGGGGCACGGGAGAATTTAGCAGGGGGTGAGCGAGGAGCAAAAACAGGAAGGGGGTGGGAGCAGGCGATGGAAAATTCTCTGCCAGGAAAGGAAGGCCAGCATCTGGTTTACATTAGGTTGAGAGGACTTTGCAGCCCGAAGCCGAGTGAGGAAGCAAGAGATACGGTTATCTGCCGTCTGGGTGGGGTCAGGCACTGGCGGAGACTCAATGCTGCTCCTCCGAAGGGGAGGACAAGAGGGGAGGGGAGCTTTCTTTCCATCCACCATGGGGCAGACACCCCACAAAGGTGATTGTCCATCTTCAAAGTGTCATGGAGAACTGTTTTCATTTAACCTCCCAGAGAAGTTAAGTAACTTGCCAAAGGTCACACAGCCAAGGCCGAGGGTGGTGGTGGTGAATGCCTTTTGGCCAGGTGCTTATAATCTTAGCTACTCAGGAGGCTGAGATCTGGGGATGGAGGTTCAAAGCGAGACTCTGATTTCCAATTAACCACCAAAAAGCCAGAAGTAGAGCTGTGGCTCAAGGGGTAAAGCATCTGTCTTGAGAGGAAAAGGGACAATGTCTAAGCCCTGAGTTCAAGCTCCAGTACCAGCATGAAAAGGGAAGAATGAAGGAAGGAAGGAATATGAAAGAAAGGGATAAATGGGATGGCATTTGCATATCCTGTGTGGAAACACAAGGTGGTTTGAGCCAGGCACCTGACGGCTCACACCTGTAACCCCAGCTATTCAAGAAGCTGAGATCTGAGTGAAGAGCACAGTTCCAAGCTCCTCTGGATAGGAAAGTCCAGAACACTCTCTCCAATTAACCGACCAAAAGACGGAAGTGGAGCTATGGCTCAAGTAGTGGAGTGCTAGCTTTGAGTGGAAAAAAAATCTCAGGAACAGTGCCTAGGTCTTGAGTATAAGCTCTAGTACTAGCATGCACACACACACACACACACACACACACAGAATGAGAGAGTGGAAGGTAAGGTGAGATCTAGGCACAGGCCCTCGTGTAAAGGTTTTAAGAGGATACTGAGGCCCACAGACAGAGGCCAGGGAGCCACCAATGGGGACACAGGTTCTATATGGCTTGCCCACAGGGGTAGAGAGGGGACAGGCAGCCTCCATGGCGGGGCCTGATTGAAGTCTGGAGCCTTAGGCACCCACCTCCCCTCCAGGGGTTTTACCTTCTCCAGCTCAGAACCCAAGAAGGAGGCCCAAGCTGGGGCCCTAAGAGTTAATAATTATGACTTAAGGAGATAGGGCCCCAGCCATCAGGTCCCGCCCTCCCGGGCAGCTGGTCCTGAGAGATTGCAAAGGTTAGTGTGAGGCTCAGCCCGGGGAGGGAGAGGCCTCCACCACCTGCCCTCCCAGCCGTCTCTAGAGGGACCCTCCGTGTGGCCCCCTCCCAGGCATGGACGCCGCAGAGGAGTCCAGCCGGTGCCCGGCCAGAGGGACATGCCCCGTGTACCTGGCCATGCGCTCGGGGGCTGTCCGTTATGTCCCACCAGGCCCTGAACAGGAGAGCAGCTTGGGAGAGGAGCCCTGGACTACGGGCAGGTGAGCCGGGATCTGTCATTTCTCTGCAGGAGAGGCAGAGGCGGAGCTCTGGGCAGCCTGCTAGATGGAACTTGGGAGGGAATTCAGGTGCCTCTTTGCAGGGTCAGCACCAAAAGGGGGGTACCTCTGGTGGTCTCATCCAGCTCCGTGGTTACACAGAGATGGGAGCTGCAGCTTGGAAAGGGCAAGACACTCCTGGGTTGCTGGGTGATGGTGGCTTGTGCCCGTAATCCTGGCTATTCAGCTAAGCAGCTATATAGGCTGAATAGCTAGGATCTGAGGATCACAGTTCAAAGCCAGCCCAGGGAAGGAAAGTCTGTGAGACTCTTATCTCCAATGAATCGCCCCCAAAGACCCAGAAGTGGATCTGTGGCTCAAAGAGTAGAGCGCTAGCCTTGAGTAAAAGAAGCTTAGGATCCATGCCCAAGCCCTGAGTTCAAGCCCCAGGACTGACACAAAAAACAAAAATACTTATCTGGGATGCTGAGAACAGACTTAAGTCCAGAATCATCTAGCATGGCGGTCTCCTGCTTCTCAACTGCTTCCAGTCAAGACCCTGTGACTGAGGGTGATGGGCTTGGAGATGAGATGGGGGGGAGGGGTGGAAAGAAAAAGAGGGGAGGCCAAGCAGGGCTGCCTCCTCCATCTGCTAGGCCAGGAAGCCATCTGTGGGCCGGCCAGCAGCCGAAGCATCCCAGCAAACCCTCTGGCTGCCAGGTTGTCTTTTGGGCAAATGTGAAAGGCGCCTCAACCTCACCACCCCTGGCTGTGTGACCTCAGGCAGGCTCCCATCGATGGGAGGTGGGGTGAAGGCACAGTGTGCGTCTGGGAGGAGCCACCGTAGCTGGATGCACGGATGGCAGGGTATTTTTGGCCAGTCATCGGATGTCCACGCTTGTCCAGTGGTAACCACACACTTGTCCTCTGAGGCTTTCTTCAAGGGCCTCTCCAGCCAGCCTGCTCCCTCCCAAGCTCAGGACGCTTCCTTGGGAAGGGGGACTGCAGGCCCTGGGTGGACACCCCCTGCACCCTTTATCTCCATCTAGTCTACTCGCCACAGTTTATCTTTGCTCTGGTTTTCAAAAACACTCCGAGGGCAAGGGCTTTGTCCTGAGCTCCTTTATTATCATCATCCCCATTGCCCTGGAGAGAGAATAAAGACAGGAAGGCTGAAGTTGTTCAAGGCTTAGCTGGGGGTGAATTCAAATCAACAAACACATGTTGACATCTGATTTGGGCTAGACCCAGGCGAAGACAGAGGAACCAACCCCCCTCCGAGAAGGGGCTAGAAGCCCTAAGTCTAGAAAACAATCACTGAGCAGCCTGAACGCTGTAGGAGGCCCAGGGCTGGATGAAGTTTGGAAAGCTGGGAGGCTGTCCAGGTGGTCTACTGCTCAAGAAATCAGCCCATGGAGTGGGCAAGGCGTGACATCCAGCCTGGTCTTGGCTCCCCAAGTTCTGTACTTGGGTGTTAGCTGTGCCCACTTGGGAAAGACACACCCTTTCTGGTTTGAACCAAGTCCCCATCACTTGGTAAAAGCAAACCCTAGACAAGTGGTCCTTGAGCAGAGACTGTGGTACCCACCATATTGGAGCCCCATAAGCTGGATGTAGAGATGTTCATTTGTTGTCCCAGCTACTCAGGAGGCTGAGGAGGGAGAAGCTCTTGAATCAAGAAGTTGAAGGCCAACCCGGGCAACCTGGCAAAGACCCCCTTTACAAGAGCTGATGGCTCATGACTGTGATCCTAGCTGCTGGGGAGACCTGAGGGATCTCGATTTGAAGCCAGCCTGGGCAGGAAAATCTCTTGAGACTTATCTCAACCACAAAAAGCCAGAAACGGAGCTGTGTGGCTCAAGTGGCAGAATGCTAACTAGCCTTGAGACAAAAAGCCCAGGGACAGTGCCCAGACCCTGAGTTCAAGCTCCAGGACCAGCACACCACACCACACACACAGGAAGGAAGGAAAGCTCTATGGGAACCCCAGGAAGGTCTGGGCCCTTATTTGGCCCTTAGATTGTGGTCAGAATTGAAAGTTGAGTGAATGAATGAATGAATGAGGTGTGTCCCTAAAGTTTGTCCTGCTAAACTCAAAGGTGTGGGGGGGGGGGGTCTGTGGGCTGCTGCATGTGGGAACCATGGCTGCATCACAGGAGAGGAGAGGTGGTGAAGCTCGGATTGGATTCTGCCCCTGGTGGCCAGGCCCAGGATGGGGAGTAGGGGTCACCAGTGTGTGTGTGGGGGGGGGGGGGGCAATTCTTGGACAGAGGGTAGACGGTGGAAAGCAGGGAAGGGCAGGCTGAATTCAGGACGGGAGCACGGATACTCGCTCCTGAAACCCAGAGTGGGACTGGGAGAAGTTGCTTTGGGGCTCTGCCCCTAGCAGCAGGCGGAATGTCACCAGAGACAGAGACGGGGTGCTCAGAGGGGGGACCCGCGGCCACGGGGCTCTGCTGGCCTTGGGTGGCGAACGCCGGGGAGACAATGGGAGCCCTGGTGGGTTCCGAAGCGGCGCTGGCGCAGGGCGCAGGGTGCCCGCCGGGGCCCGGGGCGCCGCGGGGAACGCGGGCCGGGCATCCCGGGCCGGGCATCCCGGGCGGGCGCGGCCCGGGGCGCGGAGGCGGGTGGGCTCCGCGTAGGGGCGGGGCCGGGCACGTGTCCCGGGGCCGCCCCCTGGCCACGTGACTCGCCCGGGGCAGCGGCGGGGCGGGGCGGGGCGGGGCCGAGGATCCCGGGCTGGGCCGACTGACCGCCCGACCGGCTGCGGGCTGGACCGGCGGCGGGACGGCCGCGGGCCCGGGGCGGAGTTGGCTGAGATCTGGGACGCAGCGCGGGGAAGCGGCCGGGCGCCCCGCGGCGCCGGGATGTGGAGTGGGTAGGTGGGGCACGCGCCGGGCGCGGGCCGCGGCGGCTCCGGGGCGGGGGGTCCGGGGGTCCCCGCGTGCGGGGGGCGCCGCACCCCGGCCCGGCTGCGCTCGCGGCGGGGCGGGGGAGGACGCCGGGCCGGCTCGTCGGTGTCCCGGGGACGGTGGGTGCATCCCATGGTATACCTGGGGCGCGCGGCTGGAGGAAGGACACCCGCCCGCCTCCCCGCGCCCCCGGGAGCCGCGCGGCAGGGGAAGGGGGCCAGGTCTCCCCAAGGTCGCTGGCCGGCTGGTGGCAGGGGCCGGGCGAGGGGACCTCCGGACCCCCGGGCGGGGGTCACGGGCATTGGTCCCGGCCGGTCTGACGGGGGTCTGTGCCCCGCGGGCGCAGGAAGGCGGACGGGGGGGTCTTCGTGGGAGTTGGGCTCGCGCTTCCTCCCCTTGAGCCCCACGCCCGGGGCCTGGGGCCGACCGCGGGACGGGATGGATGAGTGGCCCGGGGCGGGTCAGGACTCAGCGGGCGAGGGAGGCCTGGGCAGGTGGCCAGGGTGGGCCTTCTCCCTCCCTCCCCCCTTCCCCGCGGGGAGCCTGAGCCGAGGGCGGGCTCCTGGTGGGGAGAGGGGTGGAAGCTAGATCTCCGAAGCCCAGCCCGAGTTCGCTGGAGTTTGGGGAGAAGAGGTGCGATGTGGTTGAGTGAGGCGGGTTTGTGGGGCCTGGAGAAGTCCCGGTGGTGGGGTGGGGTGGGGTGGGATGGGGTCCTGTGTTCCTGGTCCTGCTTAGGGACCCGGACCAACGTTAGTGCGGAAGAAGCTTATGTTAGGTAGACTGAGGCGAAACAGGACTGCTTATTCCCTGGGTGACCTTTAAGAAATGGGCCTCTAGAATGTGAGCTGGGAGGCCTCCTTCCTTCCAGGCCAGGAGATGGATGGGTCAAGGGTCTCAAGATCTGGGACAAGGCCTTGCTGCCAAATTCCAAGGGCCCTCCTGGGAAATCTAAGCTACTGCCCCCGCAAACCCCTGTCGGCCCCCTTCTGTTACACTTGCTTGGAGTTCTGGAGTACAGTGGGGCACCGTGCACACAGTAGGGACTTCATAGATGCAGGTGAAAAGCTTGAGGGGCAGGAGGCAGAGTCAGGGGTCAGGAAGGCTGTATGAACCTCCTCATGTGGAGACAGAAGCAGGGACTTCATAGATGCAGGTGGAGAGCACCAGGGGCTGGGGAGGCTGGAGTTCGGGGTCACTGGAACACTGTATGAACCTCCTCATGTGGAGATAGAGGCAGAGAATCAGGGATCTGAAGCCAAGCTGCCAGAGCCCACGGTGGGGGGGGGGGTGTTAAGAGTTCAAGTTCCACCGCAATGGATTGGGGACTCTGCTCCAGGTTCAACTTGCCCCAGTCGCACTCTTAGTGGCCTGTGTTTGTGACCAGGTGCCAGTGGCTCATGCCCGTAATCCTAGCTACTCAGGAGGCTGAGGATCTGAGAATTGTGGTTCAAAGCCAGCCTGGGTAAGGAAGTCCATGAGACTCTTATCTCCAGTGAACCACCAAAAGAGTTTACGGTGGTTCAAGCAGTATACCGCTAGCCTTGAGCACAAAAGCTGGGAGCACCCAGGCCCTCGGTTCCAGCTCCAGGACTGGCACAAAAGTAAATAAGCCAGGTGTTGGTGGCTCATAACTGCAATCCTACCTACACATGAGGCTGAAATCTGAGCATCACAGTTTGAAGCCAGCCTGGGCAGGAAAATCTGTGAAACTCTTTATCTCCACTTAACCACCAGAAAACCGGAAGTGGTGCTGTGGCTCAATGTGGTAGAGCAGAAAAGCTCAGGAACTGTGCCTAGGCCCTGAGTTCAAGCTCCACATGTGACACATGCAAAGAGTAAATAAATTATATATAATAATTATTATGTATGATATATCTTGATATGCTTTTGATTCTAGACTAGGGGTTTGGGGAATCCTGCCCGAGCCACCTGGTATTTCTGAGGCTTGGTTTCCTGGTCTGAAAGATGAATTGAGCTATCTGTCTAGGATGATGGTTAATGGCCAGCCCCTAATCCCAGGCCCATCCTTGGACTTCGGGCTGCTATCCTGGGGGGGTGAGCAGAAGTGTCTGCAGGGGGGAGGGGGGAGGGGGGCAGGGGGAGGCTCTTCCTTGAACTCTGAGCCCAGGCTTACTTAAGGGTCTGGCCCTCTCCCATCGCCCCACTCTCCAGGGGACAGGGCTAGGCTGTCCAGCTCTCGCTGTCCTGGGCCCTTGGGACTTGGTCAGCAGAGGCCAGGCTCTGAATTCTGGGCTGATTCCTTACCATTGAGTGGCCATATAACCTTGCTGGGCGTGACCGGCTGGCAGGCCGGACTCTCCCCTGGGAGGGGGTCCTGTAGTCCTCTCTGATCTACCTGCCTGCCCATCCTGCCCTGCCACCGGTGGGAGGGAGCTCTTGTCCCCTTCCTTCTTACCTGTGCAGGACCAGGGAGGCTCCCCTGGCGTCTGCCTCCTGCCCATGGGAAGGGTCCGGGCTGGCCCGGTGACAGGCACAGAGTAGTCACACTCTAGGCAGCATTCTGGAGGGCAGATCTGGGGTGTGTCAACCTGGGGGGGGGGTGTTGGTACTGGGGCTTGAACTCAGGGGCTCACTGCTCTTCCTTCTCTTTTTTTTTTTTTGCTCAAGGCTGGCATTCTACCGCTTACTACATCCCCACTCCTGGCTTTTTGCTGGTTAATTAGAGTAGCTAACATTACAGGCATGAGCCCCCAGGGCTGCCTCGACTCTTAGACGAACTTGTTCGGGTGGAAGTGAGGTTTGTGCTAGATGCTGGGCCCTGTGCGGAGGAAGAGAGTTGGACTCACACCCACCCAGCCCTGGACTCCAGCTCTCTGATTCCCCTCCAGGGCTGGGCAGGGCTGTCAGGCTGGAGGCAATGATGGGGAAAGACTTGTCCTAGCCACCTGCTCCACCTGTCCTCACCTCCTCTTCCTTGCACTCAAACCTGCTGCTGCTCCTGCAGCTGCCACGCCCCCCCACACTTGATCCCCACTTCTGAGTGGCCAGGCCTCCCTCCTCTCTCCTCCTTTGCCTCTCCCAGCCCAACTCCAGGCCCTACCTCTCCCGCTACCTTCCCTCAGCTAACTTGCCCTCTCTGCCTTTGGGGGTCTCCTTCCTGGTCACCCCTAGCCGGGGCTGCTGGAGCTGTTTTCCCCGAGGCTGGCCCCTCCCAACAGCTGTCACTGTCTGCAGCTCCAGACTCTTCCAGCAAGCCCACACCGCGCCTTTTCACTTCCTGGTGGACCCCCGCCCACTTCCTCCTTGCCACCGAGGGTACTGCCATTCCCCTTCATCCTGTCCTGGGCTTTTAATGATCTCGATTACTGTATTTTGTTCCTCCTGCCCCTTTATCTGCTTCCTGGTCCTGCCATGGTTCCCCCCACCCCCACCCCATGGAGTGGGTAGGGCCTCTCCCAGTCTACCATGGCCCCCCTCCCCCGCCTTGGGGTGCACTGCCTCACACTTCCCGCCTGCATCCTGCCTTCTCTGAAACCAGCACTCATTCCCCCTTCTTAGGAACAGGTCCCGTGACATGTTCTGGGTTCATTTCCCCATCTGCTACTCCCTTGCTGTGTGTGTTAGCCAAGTTAGCAACCCTCTCTGGTCCTTCCATGCCTTGTCATTAAAACTAGGCTGTGGGGAGTGGGGGTACATCTCCCTACTGTGCTGTCCCCATAGGATGAGACTGTGTGGGTGGAATAGTAGACAGCCATAAACTTGACCTAGAGACTGGTAATCCTGTGTGCATGTGGCTTGGGGCCCAAAGCCTTGGTCCTCTGTGTGGACTGAGCTTTCTGAGCTTTCCTGAGACACCCTGGGACCTGGATACCTGTCGTGTAGCTGTCAGCCTCAGTCCTTTGTGGGCCACACTGGGAACTCTGAGGATGTATCTGGACAGGGCCCCTGGGCCCCAGCGCTGCCTGTTGGGAGCTGGGCCCTGGGTAGGGTTTCTGTGGCTTCCCTGGGCAGATGGACTGTAGTTACTCCTGATGGATCTTCAGCCTTGTCCTTTCCCTGGCTCCTGAACTACCCTCCCCACCCCCGCCTTAAGTCCATCAAGTATGGTGCCCAGGAGACACACATTGAGGGACGACCTGGGCCTTCGCCAGAGGGTGCAGAGACCTGGCAGCAGGCCGGCCTGTCCAGGCTGAGGAGGGCTGGAACCTCCGTGGGCCTCACGGGGTCATCAGTGACTTCTGGCTAGGTTCTGGGGACCCAGGCAGAATGACTGCATGCAAGAGTACTGCTGGTGTTTCGGGGTTTGGGGTGAGAATAGAAGCGCTGCTGGCCTTCACAGGCCAGGTCTGGTGGGCTGAGGCTTCCAGCCGCTCCGCATTGCACTTCCTGGGGAAGGGGCCTGGTGGAGTCCTTCCTGGCTGAGCTGAGGTGGGGGGGTTTCAGCTGCAGGAGCTGCTTCCAGAATGGGGGCACTGACCTTCCAGAATGGGGGCACTGGCTACCTCATCCTGCCCGGAGTTTTCTGTGTGCCAGTCCTGGAGCTTGAACTCAGGGCCTGAGAGCTGTCCCTGCACTTAAGGCGAGCACTCTATCTCTTGAGGCCCGGCTCCCACTTCTGGCTCTCTGGTGGTTAATTGGAGAGAAGACTCTCGTAGACTCCTGGTGCTGGCTTCAAGCCTTGTTCCTCAGGCCTCAGCCTCCTGAGTAGCGAGGATTACAGGCGTGGGCCACAGGTGCCTGGCTACTTCCAGCTTTTTTTTTTTTTTAAGATGTGGTTAATTGGAGATAAGTCTCAGGAACTCTCCAGATGGCTGCTGATAGCTCCTGAGTAGCCAGATTTATAAGCATAGGCCACTAGCACCTAGCTTTGATTTTTTTCTAACTGAGAATTGAACTCAGGACCTTTTGCTTGCTCAGCTAGTCTTACCACTTGAACCACAACTCCACACCAGCTTTTTGCTGGTTCTTTTGGAGATGAGGTCTCACTCTCTGAGTGCCTAGGATTACAGGCATGAATCAGTACACCCTGCTGCCTCTGACCTTGACCCTAGAATCTCTCACTCCAGCTGACCCCAGGAGCCTCTGCGCTTTATTCTAGATGCTGGACACTATTCCTGTTGGTAACTGGGATAAGGAGGGGTAGAGAGGCCGGGTGGAACCACCTCCGCCGGGGTCTGGATCTGCCCCGTGCCTGGGCGCTCACGCCCAGGTTTTTAGGCTCTGGTCTGGAAGGGTGTTGTGTATGAAACATGGGCGTCTGTGACTTGGCTGGGCCCAAGGGCCCCAGTCAGCACCTCCTTCCTCTGAACTTTGTGAGTCACACGGGGAGCTGGCCTCCAAGCCCGGAAGTTGGGGGGGGGGGGGTGTCTGTGCCGGGAGCTTCCCTCCATGCACTTGCTGGGCCCTTCTTTCCCTCCTCTTGCTCCTGCCACACCTAGGCCAGGCAGAAAAGGGGCCTTGGTGGCTACAGAGACCTCTTTTGCCAGTACTTCCTGCCATTCCCATCTGAGCTTGGGCATTGCCACTGAGAGCAGGGGCCGTATCCTGGAGATCTGCTCTCAGGCCTCCTGGTCGCTCTCCTCTGGCTGGAAAATAGGGTCCCATCCCCCAAGCTTGCTGGGAAGATGGAATCCTCCAGCCCAGACCTTTAGTGTTATCCAGGGTACCCAGAGGCCCAGGTGGACAACGCTTTGACCCCCTCAGGGGCCGGAAGGTGACACTTCTTACAGTCTTGTTCTGTTGGGCAAGGCGTGTGGACAATCCAGGGACCCCCGCCTCGGGAAGGACACCAGGGCTGGCATCGGAGGTCTGGGATCCTTACCATGCCCTACGCAGTGCTGTGTAGACCACCCAGACCCTTGACTTGCCGTTGCTGCTCAGCGGCCAGCAGTGGGCAGCTGGCCAGGCAGGCTGTCATGACCACAGCCCAGCGTGGGTTAACTATGGCCATCCTCTTCCACACAAGGGAGTGGGGCTGGCTCCCCAGGTCTCCAGGACACACCTTTGGGAGCCCTCAGGGCCAGAGGTGTGTCACCTACAGGACCCATGGCCAGCCGACCCAGGCTTCCTCTACTGGATGTGGTTACAATCTTCATCTGTTCAGCGAGCATCAGGCCTGATTATCTTATTTGATTCGTATAGCGCCTCCTGCAGGTTTTACCCCACACTACGGGGGGAATGCAGGTTACAAGGACGTCATTCCCAGGGGTTCACTGTATTCTTAGCCACCCCCGCCCCCAGCCTCCCTCCTGGAAAGGTGGTTTCTGGGCCTGAGCAGAGTGTGAGGAGACAATCCGGGCCATAATTGGGTCAAATTTCCCTGCTACAGCCAAGGTGGAGCCTCTGGAAGCCCCCTGGGCCCAGCAGCTCTTCATCCCGAGGCCGAAGCACTGATTCCAGCACTCACCCCACCGCTGGGTCACTTGGCGGGAAGCCTAGATGTGGCTGACGAGTCAGAGCACTGCCCCTGGCCGGCTGTGTGACCCCAGGCATGGCCCTTCCCTTCCCCAAGTTCCTGTCCCTCATCTGTAGAACGGGAATGAGAGCAGGGTTGAGGGCAGATCCCACCCCCCAGCCCAGGGGGCCACCATGGCACTGTGGAAGAGGCCACTCATTCGAGCCAATAAGACAAGACAGACCTCCTCCTTCCAACCAAGGTGATGGAAGACATTCCTTGACGCCTGCGCAGTGCTGGCGGGGTGATGGCTTTCTGTTCTCATCTAATTCATCTGAGGTGGAGCCGGGCCCAAGCTGAGAAGCTTCCAGACTACACACTAGGCCAGTTCTAGGGGAGAGGGCAGGGGCTGGATGAGGTCATGTGAAGGGCTGACCGTGGGCTCATTGCTGGGGTCTCTTGGGTGTTCGTCCCTTTGTGTTAGCAAGAAGGAAACCGAGGCTCAGAGGCTGGCTGCTTGGTGACCTTCCTGCGGTGCTGGGGACAGGGAGAGGAGGTGGTCCCCAGCCCCCTACCCTTCCTCCTCAGCTCTTCTGCGTGGCCTTGTGCTCCTCCTGTGCGGGTGTCTGGGGGCCCCCTCCCACCCCCCTCCCACCCCCCTCCCACCCCCTCCCTGCTGTCCGCCCCTGCGGCTCAGAAGCTGCTGGCTCAGGAGCCCCTGACTTTTGCTGAGCAAGCAAATCTCAAGGTGCTGTCTTGGCACAAATCACCGCTGGCCGGGCCCTCCTCTCCCTTCCCTCTTCCAGGGTCTCTTTTCAACTTGTGGGTTGGGGGGTGGGGGGGGTGGTGTGTACTTGGGGAACTGGGGAGGGCAGAGGTGTCTCTCGCAAGGCCTCCAGAGTCTTTCATCTCGGCAAGCAAATCTCGAGTCATTGGAATCTCTCCCTACGAAGTCTGGGAAGGGAGGTGTCAGGAAGTGGATCTTCCTTGCCTGGGCTATTTGCAGAATCTAACTGGCTACCCTGGCCTCCTGCTTCCTCTCTGGTCCTCCCTGAAAGAGGTTGTATCTGCATTTATCTAACTCCTGGCATTGAATGTGTCAGGTGAACTGTGCCAATGAGTTTATATTCATTGCATCCGTGCAGGCCACATCCATGAAGCTCATCCTGGGTGCGGAGGTTTCTGCACATCTTGGCTTTGATGACCATTAGGGCTGTCCCCACTGGATAAAAGTAGAGACCTTGAGTTGGGTAGCTCATTCCTACAATCCTAGCTCATAAGGAGGCTTAGATCTCTGAGGATTGAGGTTCAAAGCCAACCGCAAGCAGAAAAGTCCATGAGATTCTGATCCCCAATTAGCCAGAGTGGCCGGGCGCCAATGGCTCACGCCTGTAACCCTAGCTACTCAGGAGGCTGAGATCTGAGGATTGTGGTTTGAAGCCAACCTGGGCAGGAAAGTCTATAAGACTCTTTTTTTTTTTTCCCCCAGTCCTGGGCCTTGGACTCAGGGCCTGAGCACTGTCCCTGGCTTCTTTTTTGCTCAAGGCTAGCACTCTGCCACTTGAGCCACAGTGCCCCTTCTGGCCATTTTCTATATATGTGGTGCTGGGGAATCGAACCCAGGGCTTCATGTATACAAGGCAAGCACTCTTGCCACTAGGCCATATCCTCAGCTCTCTATAAGACTCTTATCTCCAATGAACCACAAAAAGCCAGAGGTGGAGCTATGGTTCAAGAGGTAGAGCATTAGTCTTGAGTACAAAAGCTCTAGGATAGTGCCAAGGCCGAGTTCAAGCCACAGCACCAGCCAAGAAAACAGCTGGAGTGATGTATGGTTCAAGTGGTAGAGCACCAGCCTTGAGTGGGAAAATCTAAGGGACAGTGCCCAGGCCCTGGTTCAAGCCCCAGTGCCAGCACACGCATACACCATTGATGGATTTACAGTCACCTGTGTGCTTAATAAATGCACACTGGGCACTTACAGAGAGCCACAGGCAGCTCTAGGTCCTAGGCTGGCAGTGGGGTCGACAGAGGTGCCTGAGCCCTATCCTTAAGAAGCCGCATGCTTGGTCATTCTACCCCCGTGACCACCTCCTTTGTAGCTTGTAGTGACCCCATTTTGCAGACAGATGGACAGAGGCCCACGTGGCAGACGCACACCGCCCTGGGTTGGTCCCCGTTCCAAGCTTCCCGTCTGCCCATGCCCTTGTTTACTTGCTACCTTGTTTGATGCCTTGCAGCTCACCCCAACCAGAAGAGGGGCTCCTGCCACCCCTCACGGCTGTCCCGGGTTCCTGGAAGAGCGTGGGGGCCCACCGGGAACCCCCAGGAGCCCTGGGGGAGACCTCTGCAGGGGAGAAGGCCCAAGGCGAGGAGGGTCCCACAGCCGCCCAGCTGGACGTGTCGCGCCTGCGCAGCAGCTCCATGGAGATCCGAGAGAAGGGCTCAGAGTTCCTGAAGGAGGAGCTGCACAAAGCCCAGAAGGTGAGGGCCCAGGGCAGTGGGTGGGGTGCGCGGAGGTGGCAAAGGGAAAGAAGGGGTCAGGAGCTTATGCACACTTACCCAGGCCTACTGCATGCTGGGGCTGTGTTGGGTGACCAGAAAGGGCACGGAAGAGCCCAGTTCTTGTGTCTTTTTCTTTCTGCTGCTGGGGATAGAACCCAAGACCTCTTGGGCTGGCTGAACACCTGCTTTTACTATGGGGCTACATCCTGATCCTATCAAAAAACTTGCCCCAAGTTCAGCTTGCGTGGCTCCCGCCTGTGAATCCTAGCTACCCAAAGAGGCTGAGAGCTGAGGATTGTGATTGGAAGCCAGCCTGGGACTGAGACTCTTATTTCCAAGGAACCACAAAAAAAAAAAGCTGGAAGTGGAGGTGTGGCTCAAGTAGTAGGGCACTAACTTTGAGCAAAAACAAGAACAAAAACCCCTCAGCTCCTAGGCCCTGAGTTCAAGCCCTAATACAGGCAAAAGAAAACAACAACCCTGCTCCAAGCTCTGATGGGCTGACAAGCAAGGCTTTACCCTTGTGCTGTGGACTAAATAGAAGGTGTAGTTCAAAGTGTTGGGGCACCAAGGAGGTAGGCTGGTGGTCCAAAGCCTCCTACCGGATGCCCATGGGTAGGACAGAGCCTGGTTGGGCGGGCCCACTCTCCTCCAGTGCCTGGCTGGGGTCTCCCAGGGCTGACAGCCTATGCCCGGCTGCAGGAGCTGAAGCTGAAGGACGAGGAATGTGAACGACTGTACAAGGTGCGTGAACAGCTGGAGCGGGAGCTGGAGGAGCTGACTGCCAGCCTGTTCGAGGTACACTGGGCGGGCAGGGGAGCCTGGGAAAGGGGTGGCCCCGGTGTCCAGCAACTCCTGACTACTCACGCAGAGGCTGCCCTCTTCCAGGAAGCCCACAAGATGGTTCGGGAGGCCAACATGAAGCAGGCTACATCAGAGAAGCAGCTCAAGGAGGCGTGGGGCAAGGTGAGGTCTCCCTCCATCTGCCTAGACCATGGGGCTCCCGCCTGGCCCCTGGTCTGGCTATCGTCGGCCATCACCGGTCCAGGGAGGGCAGGCCAGGGGCCTGAGAGCCCATAGCCCCACCCCAACTCCACGTTTCTCTTGAAACGCAGAGACGGTTCTGAGGCTTCCAGGGAATTTGAGGACACAAGTGTGTCATTTCCTCTCTCCCTCCTCCCAAACCCCTTACCAAGCAGAAACTTCTTCCAGAAGCTTCCTCTCTCAGAGCCTGCTTGTCTCCCCCCCCTCCTCCCCCCACCCCATGAGGCCCTGCACCCTGGGGCTTGGGCTGTCATGCAGTTGACGTTGACTGCCCCCTCCTGTCCCCACCAGATCGACATGCTGCAGGCAGAGGTGACCGCCTTGAAGACGCTGGTCATCACGTCCACGCCAGCCTCTCCCAACCGGGAGCTTCACCCCCAGCTGCTGAGCCCCACCAAGACCGGGCCCCGAAAGGGTCACGCACGTCATAAGAGCACCAGCAACGCCCTCTGCCCCGTCGTGTGCCCCGCTGCGGGCCGCGCCCTCACCCCAGACAAGGAGGGCAAAGAGGTGAGGCGGCTGGCCAGCGGCGGGTGCAGGGTGGAGAAGGGGCTCCTGCTGTCAGATAGATCAGAAGCCACTGAGAGCCAGCCCCACCCCGCGCACCCCCTTGCTGCGTGGCCCGGAGCCCGCCTCGTCCCTCTCGGGGCCTCCATGTTCTCCGAGCGAAGGAGATTGGGAAGTTCCATCTCGCCAGCCTCCTGCAACAGGAGAGGTCTGGTAAACTGCTTGCCGACCCTGTGCAATGGCCAGTCAGTGGTCTCTAAACGGGAGTCTGGTTTTGACCCTGAGGGTCTTTCCTTGGGTCCTCAAGGACGACACACATTACCTCAAAAGGAGGCTGGGAGGCCTCCTGGGTCCAGTGTGGTCATGGCCTCGAGGCTGGGCACCCCTGATCTCAAGGGTGTGTGCTGCCCCTGGCCTTGTAGTGGGAAAGGTAAGATCATCCAGTAGAGCCCTGGCATTGTCTCCTCCTGGTGCCCTAGGAAGAACTACCAAGACACCAATGGCAAGAGCCAGCTGGGGCTGCACTGGAGGGGCACAGGAGAGAGGCACTGGGTGGAATCCAGCTTTCAGGGGTTCTCACGTCAGGCCCCCCCCCACCCCAAGCTTAGTGCTCTCCTCCATCTCTACCTCTGCAGGAGACATAAGCAAAGCCCCTCCCCCTCCCTAATTGTCCCTTTCTGACTTGACCTTTCAACCAGAAATTGATATCTCCTCCTTGTCTACCTCTGTGCTCCTGTCTGTCTGTCTGTCTGTCTGTCTGTCTGTCATCTGTCTTCTCCGTGGCCCAGCCTGGGCTGCCTCCTCTACTCTCCCTACTCCTCTGTGTGACCCCCAGCAAGGCTGTCCACCTCACCTACGAGCCGGCCTGGCAGCTCCTGCCTGGGGAGCCGGCCACGGCCCCTACTTCTGCTACCTCTTCCTCCTTTTTCCGACAGGTAATGGCTCCACACAGGGGCCTCCCTTTCTGGGCTCCTCTGGGCTCCACTCATTGCATGCAGTGCAGGGCAGGCCGGCTTCTCCTCCTCTGAGTGTAGAGCAGGGCACGCCGGTGTGTTTCCTCCGTGCACACGCGTGTGCCTATGTGTCCCTCCGTGTGCACGCGTGTGCCTGCATGTACATCCTGACCCACTGGGACCTGCAGATTGGATTCTTGCAGGCTGAGTGTGCGGCTTCAAGATGAAGTCAGTTCTGTAATTGTATTTATTGTTAGTTATTTGGGGCGCTGGTCCTGGGACTTCAACTCAGCCTGAGCTCTGTCCCTGCTTTTTTGCTTAAGGCTCCATATCTGGCTTTTTGGTGGTTAATTGGAGACTTTTTTTTTTCCTGGGCTGGCTTTGACCCATAATTCTCAGATGCCAGCCCCTTGAGTAGCTAGGATTCCAGTTGTGAGCCACTGGCTCAATTCTGTGATCTTGAAGCACCAAGAAATTTCAAACCCCTCTGAGAGAAGAAGGGTCAGCTCTGAAGCCTTTGGTGCAAAGGGCAGAGGGGAGGCCTTGGTCCTCACCTGCATGGCTACGGCCTGGACACAGGCTTGCTGGTGTGCTGGACCCTCCCGCGCCTCCCCAGCCCCTCTCCCCGAGCTGATGGTGCTGGCCCGCCACCTTGACTGTCCCCTCCCCTGGCTCCCCTCCCTCCCCAGGTGGACACAACCCTATTTGCAGAGTTCCAGGCCTGGAGGGCATCGCCCACCCTCGACAAGACCTGCCCCTTCCTGGAAAGAGTCTACCGAGAGGATGTGGGGCCCTGCCTGGACTTCACCATGCAGGAGGTGAGGGGGGGAGGGTGGCCGGGGGGACTGCCCCCCCTCCCCAGAGACCCGAGTCTTCACCACCCCGCCTCTCTCCTTGGTCCACCACAGCTCTCTGCCCTGGTCCGGGCCGCCGTGGAGGACAATACACTGACTATCGAGCCCGTTGCTTCACAGACACTGCCTACAGTGAAGGTGGCCCCTATTGAGTGTGGCAGCTCCAGCAGCAAGTACGCTCAGTGCCTTGTCCGCCCCCCCCCCCCACGCGTGGACGCCCCACCTGGAGTCTGTACCCGGGGGTCGGGTGGGCTGAGCCTCGGGGCTCTGGAGTCCTGGCATGGGGCATTCAGGCCTGGCCAGACCCCTGGGGTGTATGGCTGCCATCTCCTCTCCGTGAGCCGGGGAGTGGGGGGATGGTCCCGGTCAGCTCCCGCCGCCTCCTCCGCCTCCCTCCAGCACGTGTGCCCTGAGCGGGCTGGCTCGCACCTGCCGCCATCGCATCCGGCTGGGGGACTCTGAGGGCCACTACTACATCTCACCCTCTTCCCGGGCTAGGGTAAGTCACGCTTTGGGGCCACACCAGGGGTGGGGGCTCAGGGCCCCAGGCCTCCTAGATCTGCAGGGCGTGATTCAGGCACAGAGAGGGGCAGAGACAGACTTGAGCTGCAGTCACCTGTCCTAGTCTGCTCTTGCTGTGTGACGGACCTAATGGCGCTCCCACCTGTCTCCTGGGTTAAGAGCAGGGTTTTTACCCAGTGTCTCCATCACGTGTCAGGGCTGGATTCCTTGCTGAGCTCTTGTGGTTCAGGCTGAGCTTAGGTGGCCAGATTCAGTCCCACAAGCTTGCAGGAGGGGCTCTTTGTAGAGTGGGGGACACCCTCAGGTGTACCCCAGGGTACAATGTGGGGCTTCTAGCCACAGCGTCTGCAGCCCTTGCCCCTTAGATTGTTGTCTAGACCCTCATTCGGGAGCCACAAGTCCCCTGCGACTCTAATCACAGCACAACTCCTCAGCAGATCACAACTTTCTGGGGCTACTGGTCAAAGCTAGGGAGCTTGATGGTGCCCGAGAGACCCCAGGGTGGGGTGCTGACAACCCCTGGTGGTGGGGGGGATGCTACCACTGAACCCCTCCCTGCCCTTGCGTCTCCCACGGGTGCCCACTACCCACCTGGTGTCGGAAGGGACCTCACCCCGCCACCGCCTCCCCTCCTCTCCCTCCCCATGTAGCTCAGTCTTACACTGCGCAGCCTTTGCATCCTAGACCTTGTGTACCTTACACACAGGGTGCTCCTCCCTCAGAGCTCTTGGGGGCCCAGGGGGGCTCTTGGGGGCTCAGCTGCCAGATACCTCCCACCCTGCCTCGGCTGGGTTGCCTAGAGCCAGCCCAGAGGTACGGACTTCCTTGTAACTTTTTCTTTTTCTTTTTTCCCTTTTTTTTTTCTACTATAGGACCAGAAACATTTTATTGTAGTCATGAGCTGTAAGCACCTCATAGACAAATACAATTTCTTATTTTAGAATTTTAGCTAGTATAACCTCTGACACATAGTTGGTTGACTATATGTGGACTATATGTGTTTATTTTTAAATTGTTACTGTAAAGGTGATGTACAGAGGAGTTACAGTTATCTAAGTCAGATAAAGAGTATATTCCTGGCCTGGGAATGTGACTTAATGACAGAGTGCTTGTCTAGCATGCACGAAGCCCTGGGTTCTATTCCTCAGCACCACATCAAGAGAAAAAGCCAGAAGTGGAGCTGTGGCTCAAGTGGCAGAGTACTAGCCTTGAGCAAAAGAAGCTCAGGGACAGTGCCCAGGCCCTGAGCTCAAGCCCCAGGATTGGAAATAAAAAAAGCAAATGAAAAAAGGGTATATTCCCTTTTGGACCATGTCACCCCTTCCCTCACTCTCTCCCAGTTTTTTTCTCCCAACCCCACCCACATGTTATAGAGTTCATTTTCAATATAGTGTCTCGTGAGTACCATGGCTACATTTGTTCACCCTCTGTCCCTCCATTTCTGTGCCCCCTTACCTTCCTAAAGACAGATTAATGAACAAACAAGACAAAAATAAAAGAAAAAATGGCAACAAACTAAAAAAAAAAAACTCTCATTTCCATTACCTGGAGTTCATTTCGATAAGTATTATTGTATATAATCAGAGGCACATACGCATTGTGCCTTTCTATTCCTCTCCTGAGAGTATCCTCCTCTGGCCTCACTGTTTCCTGTACCTGGAGAAAGCAGAAGAAGCAGAATGGGCACAAGGGAAGGAGCCATGCTGTGCCACCTTGGCAGATCCCTAGGGACTGGGGCACGGAGCTGGTGCCACCAGGCAAGGGGCTGGCCTTGACTTCCCTCTGTGTCAGTGGGCAGTCGCTGGCTGAGGTCTGCGGGGTAGGGGTGCAGAAGTAGTCACCTGTGAGCCAAGACCAGCTTACCTTCTCACCATCTGGATGGGGCCCCAGCCTAGGGACAGGCCCCAGGGAAGGCCACCAAGAGGGTCCCCATGGCAGATAGGAGAGCCCATCCATCCTCATCCGCTCTCTGCGGATAGGTCCTTCCTGCTGGCTACCAGAATGGTGTCTCACCGGCCTGCAGGCCATGGGTGGACGCTAATGGAATTAGGGACTGCTACCCAGTCTCCTGGGGCTCCCCACACACTCTGCCTTCTGCCCACAGATCACCGCAGTGTGCAACTTCTTCACCTATATCCGCTACATTCAGCAAGGCCTGGTGCGGCAGGACGGTAAGCGCCCCCTGGTGGCGGCTTTGGGAATGGCGGGGAGAGGTGGGGAGGAAGGGGCAAATAAATGCCTTCAGGGAAAACCTGCCCTGGACCATGGGCAGCGCACTGGGGCTCTCCCAGGAGAACGGTTAAGGCTGTGGGTGGCTTTTTAATCCTCCTTGGTGCTGAGTCCCGTGGGGAGAAGAGCGGCGGAAGGGGCCTGTAGCTGGCCCGTGGGCCTGGGTGTCTGGGTCCAGAGGTGCTTTCTGTGGAGAAGGCTCTTGTGTCTCCTGTTACTGCACAATCGAGCCTCTCCCCCCCCCACACCCCGTTATCACTGTAGAGTGTGTGGCAATGTGTGTCTGGTCACTAGGGGCAGAGAGGGCCAGGCCCTCTGCCCAAGGTAACCATGAGCACTCGCTCTTCCCCCTCTCTCCCTCCCCCCGCTTCCCTCCCCAGCGGAACCCATGTTCTGGGAGATCATGAGGCTGAGGAAGGAAATGTCACTGGCCAAGCTGGGCTTCTTCCCCCAGGAGGCCTAGGGTGTGTGGCCTGGAGCGGGACTCTGAGCCGGAGCAAGCGAGCCGCCTCGTGACACATAGGATGACAGGGTCCCGAAAAACAGCCCTGAGCCAGAAGCTGGAAAGTACAAACAGCCAGGCTATGAAGGCACCACTGAGCCAGGACAGACAGAGGGACAAGCTGGCCTGGACCGCATGAGATGACCCTTCTGTCTTCACCGAACAACCACCAGGAGAATTTCCAGAGAGCACCAAAGACCGAGGAGCCCTGAGCCATATTTAGGGGGTCCGGGAGAGGACACCTGGAGACACCTGCCCCCAACCCCCATCCCGGGAGCTGCTACCCATAGGTGCCTTGTTACTGCCACGGATTCAGAGAGGGACTGGTGGTGCTATCAGGGTAGCCACCATCCCCGTCCCCAGGCCCTGGGCCACCAGCGCCCCCTGGTGGCCACCCCACAGCCTGCTTCCCCCGTGGGCTTGGGTGTCGGGCTGTCCCCAGGGGCCTTGTTACTCTGAGGGCCTCTTAACAGCTGTCTCCTCCAACCCGCACAAGTGCTGCCATCCTCCCAGTGCATACAGCCTGCCCCGTCCCCCTGACCTCCCACTTCATTCCTGGCCGCAAGAGCTCCTGTCCCCAGAACAGCCGGTGGACTGGGGCCCTTTTCCTTCCAGAGTGTGACACAGAGGGGACCTCGGGACGTATTTGCAGCCGTAGTGGGGAGGGGGCCTTTCAGATCCCAGTGGCCCTGTATGTGGGACCGGGAGAGGGAGGTGGGCAGGCCCCAGGCCCCAACCCACCTGTCACAGCCCACTCAGAACAGACCGGGGTTAGGGGCTCTAACCTGGACATGTCCCTCACCATGCCCCTGTTTCCTCCTTTGAACGGAATGTAACACAATCTCTATTTAATAAAGGAAGGCTTTGTTGGTAGGGGCTAGGCAGGGGTGGCCTGCCTTCACTCCTGCGCCCTGGGGCTCCGGCCAAGGCTTGGGCATCTGAAGGAATGAAACCAAATCCTTTCCCTGCCCGCCCTCGTGCTTGGGATTAACCCCAAATCCCGCTGGCCACTTTCTCGCTGCAGTGAGGACTTTTGGAGTTCTCAGAGTTGGGGGTGGGGAGGGGGCCCGTCTTCCTCTCCCAAGCCTCACCTCTGGGTCCCTCCAGGCCTTAATGATGACCTCCAGTCTACAGGAAGCCTTGGGAGCCCAGAGCTGAAGCGTCCAGGCGGCCTGTGGGTTGTCGGGGCAGTGCAGGATCCATTGGTCTGGTTTGTCAATATGGAGGAAGGGGGAGACAGACCTGGGCATGGAAGGGTTCTTAATGAGGGACAAGTGCACAGGTGCAAGAGGTGGGGGTGGCTGATTCTCCCAGGACCCAGCGTGGAGCAGAGGAGAAGGTGTCGCGGTGTCTTGGCCCTCCCAGATGCCTTCCTGGAAGCGGACAGCAGCTGTGGGGTGGGTCAGTGTGTGTCGGGGCCGGTGACACCCGAGGCCCAGCACCAGGAGGCCGTGCAAGTGGTCTGGGCTGTGCCGCCTCCTTTCCCTGAACCCTCCTCATCCCCTTTGTTCCCACGTGCCACTCTTGGTCCCTGTGAGTGGAGCCCCTCACTCTCGGTCCCCTCACGTGGTCCTGGGCCTAAGCCTTCTGTCATCTGAATCCACCCCGTACCGTGGACTGCTCTGTGCGGCACAAGTCCCCGGCGCTGCGTGGAGGGAAGTAAAAGAAGAAAGGGCAGCTGGGCACTGGTGGCCTGGAATCCTAGCTGCTCAGGAGGTTGAGATCTGAGGATCACAGTTCAAAGCCAGCCCAGGCTGAAAAGTCACCCTGAGACTCTCGTCTCTAATGAACCACCAGAAAACCGGAAGTGGCGCTGTGGCTCAAAGTGGTAGAGTGCTAGCCTGGAACAAAAGAGCTCAGGGACAGCACCCAGGCCCTGAGTTCAAGCCTCATGACCGACAAGAAGGAGAAGGAGATACAGGCAGCACGTCCTGTATGTGCCGTGGGGCCACCCAGAAGTGCTGCTTCCTATCTTGCACCATGTCCACTCTGGGTCAGTTGAGGCAAAAACAAGCAAACACAACAACAGAGCTCTGGGTCCTCTCACCTCTCCCTCCCAGCATACAGGCCTATGGGCCTCAGATCCAGTCAGGACCAAGAGGGCACCAAGAAATGGGGGAGCCCTACACCCCAGACTTGTGGGGCATTGTCAGGCCCCAGCGAAGCCATCTTGAGCAGGGACCCCATGTGGTGGCTTTAGAACAACAGCTGCCAGCAACAGCTGGTACCTCAGCAACTGACACTGAGATGGGCGTGGCTGGCTGCTCGCCCTTCTAATGAATCCACTCACTTCAATAGTGGAGCGCCTTTCTATGTGGTTGGTAGATGGAGGCACTGGAAAGTCAGGAAGCAGGCATGGTGGCCTCGGGGGAGGACTGAGCGCTGTTTATAGGGCTTTCATGGAACACCTGCACTTTGACTTTAAGAGACTTCAAGGCTAGAAGTGTAGCTCAAAGGTAGAGCCTTTACCCAGCATGCACCAGGCCCTGGGTTCCATCCTCAGCACTCTTAATTATTTTTGTATGTGTATGTTCCAATACTGGGGCTTGAACTCAGGGCCTGGACACTGTCCCTTAGTTGTGTCCATTGAAAGCTGGTAGTCTACTATTTGAAGTATACCTCCACTGCTGTCTTTTTGCTAGTGAGGTAGAGATGAGAATCTCACGGGGGCTGGGAATGTGGCTTAGCAGTAGAGTGCTTGCCTAGCATGCATGAAGCCCTGGGTTCGATTCCTCAGTACCACATACATAAAAAAAAAAAAGCTGGAAGTGGCGCTGTGGCTCAAGTGGTAGAGTGCTAGCCTTGAGCAAAAGAAGCTCTGGGACAGTGATCAGGCCCTGAGTTCAAGTTTAGGAACTGGAAAAAAAAATCAATCAGACTTTTCTACCAAGGCTGTTTTATAGCACTATCATCAGATCTCAGCCGCCTGAGTAGCTAGGATTACAAGTGTGACCCTGGCTTGAAAAAGAAATTCAGAAACTCGGATCATTCAGTGATAGCGGAGCTAGAATTCAAGTTTCTTTGCTTCCCACATTCTGGCCCAGCTGCCCTCAGTGGCTCTCGGGGGGGGGGGGGGGGGGGGAGGGCTGGCTGACATCAGCTGCACAGTTGTGTCTATTTATTTGTTTGGGGTTTTTTGGCCAGTCCTGGGGCATGGACTCAGGGCCTGAGCACTGTCCCTGGCTTCTTTTTGCTCAAGGCTAGCACTCTACCAATTGAGCCACAGCACCACTTCTGGCCTTTTCTATAGATGTGGTGCTGAGGAATCGAACCCAGGGCCTCATGTATACGAGGCGAGCACTCTATCACTAGGCCATATTCTCAGCCCCTGCACAGTTGTTTTTAAGTGAATGTTCTAGATAACTCAGGCCACTCTAAGTGGGTCTGGCACATAGGAACCATGTAAATCCTCCTTAGCCACCTCTTAAGAGGCATTCCTGAGCGTGGCCCCCAAGAAGGGTGACACTGAGCCTCAGCCCAGTGCCCCTAGGGACATCCTGAGCAGTCAGGCCTTGTAATCAGCCCGAATCCCAGGGCAAGCCATTTCTCAGTCTTCTCATCTCTCAGTTGGGAAGGTTGGGTTAAATGGCCTTTTCCTCCTTTCTTTCTTTCTTTCTTTCTTTTTTTTTTTTTTTTTTTGGTGGTGGTCATGGGGCTTGAACTCTGGGCCTGGGCGCTGTCCCTGAGCTCTTCAGCTCAAGGCTAGCGCTCTACCGCTTGAACCACAGTGCCACTTCTGGTTTTCTGGTGGTTCATTGGAAATAAGAGTCTCAGGAACTTCCCTGCCTGGACTGGCTTTGAACCACAATCCTCCGACCTCAGCCTTCTGAGAAGTTAGGATTAGGGCTGGAATGTAGCTCAGTGGCAAAGCGCTTGCCTAGCAAGTGCAATGTCCTGGGTTCGATCCCCAGTACCAAAAAAGAAAAGACAAAAAATACAGTTTAAAAAAAAGAAAGAAGTTAGGATTATAGGCTCTTTTTTTCTTTCTTGTGGTTTATAAAACACAGAAAATTTACCATTGTCATGTTTTAAGTGTACATCTGAGTAGCGTTAAAAACCCAACCCACGGGCTGGGAATGTGGCCTAGTGGTAGAGTGCTTGCCTTATGTACATGAAGCCCTGGGTTCAATTCCTCAGCACCACATATACAGAAAAGGCCGGAAGTGGCATTGTGGCTCAAGTGGCAGAGTGGTAGCCTTGAGCAAAAAGAAGCCAGGGACAGTGCTCAGGCCCTGAGTTCAAGCCCCAGGACTGGCAAAAAAAAAAAACCCAAAACCAATCCACTATCAAAAGTAGATCTCAGGACTTCAGCATCTAGTAGAACTAAAATGTTGTGTCTTAAACATTTCCCTTCTCACAGCACCTGACAACTAACATTTATTGCCCCCCATCTTTTTGGTGTCAGTACTGGAGCTGGAATTCAGGGTCTCTTGCTTGTACTTGGCTTTGTCTTTTTTTTTTTGGCCAGTTCTGGGGCTTGGACTCAGGGCCTGAGCACTGTCCCTGAGCTTCTTTTGCCCACTGCTAACACTCTACCACTTGAGCCACAATGCTACTTCTGGCTTTTTCTACTTATGTGGTACTGAGGAATCAAACCCAGTAAGTACTTCATCCACATTCCCAGCCTCTCACTTGGCTTTTTTATTGTACCACTTGAGTCACACCTCCACTTCGAATCTTTTGCTGGTTCATTGGAGATAAGGGTCTCACAGTCTTTTCTGTCTGGGCTGGCTTTGAACCATGATCTTCAGATCTTAGCCTCCTGAGTAGCTAGGATTATAGGCACAAGCCATCAGTGCCCAGCTTATTTTTTTGCCTCTGAATGTGAGCACTCTACAAAACTTTTAAAATTGGAATCAGAGGGCTGAGGATATGGCCTAGTGGCAAGAGTGCTTGCCTTGTATACATGAGGCCCTGGGTTCGATTCCCCAGCACCACATATACAGAAAATGGCCAGAAGTGATGCTGTGGCTCAGGTGGCAGAGCGCTAGCCTTGAGCAAGAATAAGCCAGGGACGGTGCTCAGGCCCTGAGTCCAAGCCCCAGGACTGGCCAAAAAAAAAAAAAAATTGGAATCAGAGTCATCGTCTTTTATACCATAGCATAATGTCCTCAGTGGTACTGTGGTACCATGTGGCAGGATTTCCTTTCTAGGGCCGAATATTCCATTGTATATGAATAACATTTCGTTCCCAAGTGATTCTAATGCATTAGCCTCATCTGTTCATGGGTATAGGTTTTTTTCTGTAGCTTGGCTCTTGTGAATCATGCTGTTCATGAATGAATACGAGCAGTTGTACCACGTTGAGGCTCTGCTTTCTTTTCTCCCAGATAGATTCTCCTAGGTAGGATTGCTGGATCGTTTGGTCATTTTTAACTCGAGGGCCTTCCATACAGTGTTCCACAGTGGTTGCAACATTTAGTCTCAACAATAGTGCACAAGAGCTCCAATGTCTATCCTCATCAATACTCGTGTGTGTGTGTGTGTGTGTGTGTGTGTGTGTGTCCTTACAGGTGTGAGGGGGTCCTCGCCGAGGTTCTGTTCATTACTGATGTGGACCATTTTTACGCCTTTGCTGCTCATTTGGGTGCAGACCCTTTCTAGCAACTGTTCTGAGGCAGCCTGCCTTGAGGACGGCCCTGGGAGACGACTTGAGTTCCCCCAGGCTCCTCTTACCTAACTCTGAGGTCTTCCCTCACCGCCCCCCCCCCCCCCACTTCCTTCGGCCTGATCCCTCGGCTCATCCTGGGTGGAGCTGCAGCTCAAAGCAAATAGAAATGCCGGGACTTCAGTTCCTCCCACCATGTCTGTGTGCAATAAATGGCTCAACTTTGAGACTGTTTGTTTTTTGTTTGTTGTTTTCCTTTGGTCTGTCATGAGGCTTGAACTCAGAGCCTGGGAGCTTTTCTTCACACCAGGGACTGGGGCAGAGGCTGCATGTGATTCAGGGGACCTATCTAGAGCTCCCTCTATCCACCACCCCCCCCCCCCCGCCCCGAGCAAAAACTACAGCTGGCCAGTCCCCTCCTCCCTCTGTGGACACACACACACACACACACACACACACACACACACACACACACACACATCCTGGCTGGGGCCCAGTGGCAGCTCAGGAATGTTGAGTGGTCTGAGAGGCCCCAGGCTGCCCTGGCTGTAGGGCTGGAGTCCCCAGTTGTCCTGGCTGGCTTGGGTTGGAAGCATAAGGGCTGGAAGTGGCCCCCGGAAGGCTCCGAGGCCTGTCAAGGACTAACGTGGAAGAAGGGGTCACAGTGTCAGCTGCAGGTGGGACTGGTGTGTCCAGAAAGGCAGCCTGGCCTAAGCCTGCCCTTGGCTTAGCTCCTTCCCCAGCACCATGGTGGGCCTAGGACACGTGGAGTTGGTAATCTATGCCAACCCCTGACCATTCCATACCCTGTGTTCAGTGGGAACTGGGGCGGGGGCGGGGGGGGCGCGCGGGCAGGGAGGACGGAAGTTCCCATCATCCCCTCTGCCCCCATGCTGGGGCTACCTGCACAGGGATCAAGCGGCTCCCATGTGAGGTGGCTTCCCAGATCTCTCTGCTCGTCCCCACTCCTCAAGCCAGGTGTTCCGGGAACTGGGGAAGAAAGCTGCCGAGGTTCATTGAACCCTGCTCTCCCTGTGGCACAAACACTGCCAGCCTCTGGTTGCCACACGTACTGCGTCTGTCATCTGCAGACTCAGTGGCCCCTGATTGGAAATGTTTAGGAAAAAAATTCTAAAATGTGACACTAGAATTTGCCAAGCATTCACCCAGACCCAGTGACTCCATCCAGGTGAAATAAACATGGTGGTAGCCCATGGTTCTGTGCATTTAGGCCTGGGATGGTTGCATCCCTACTGAACTACAGACTTTAAAAAAAAAAAATTTAATTCTTGCCATGGCTTCGCCAACCATGCAGCAGAACAAGTATTTATGGAGCATTTGCATTGTATTAATCGTCTAGAGATGGCTTAAAATATATGGAAGCAACGAGGCACTAGTGGCTTGCCTGTAATGCTAGCTACTCAGGAGGCCGAGAGCTGAGGATTGCAGTTGAAAGCCAGCCCAGGAAGGGAAATCTATGATGAGACTCATCTCCAATTAACCACCATATAAAAGCCAGAAGTGTAGTTGTGGCTCAAAAAAGCTAAGAGATAGCACCCAGGCCTTGAGTTCAAGCCCAAGAACTAGTGCAAAAGAAAAATTATATACATGTGTGTATATATATGTATGTATACATATACATATATATATATATATATATATATATATATATATACAGAAGGATGTGTGAAGGTTAGATGTCAATTCCATGCCATTTTATACAAGGAACTTGGGCTCAAGGGTGGTTTTGGCAACCACACGAGGCCCTAGAAACAATCCCTCACACAAACAATAAAATCCTGGGGCCAAGATGTTATGCATATCAGGAAAATGTGCTTCAGATTTTCAGAATTTTTTCCTTCCACTAGCCGGTTAGTATCACCTGGGAACTTGATAGAAATGGGCCTCAGCTCCCAACCTATTCTGAATCAAGCGTGGTGGCCGCTGGCTGTGTCTTAGTAACCAGCTCTGAAGGCAGGTGCAATGGGCGCTCAAGTTTGACAAGTTCTGCCAGGGTGGGGGGGCAGTGTGATTCTTTTTGGTGTGACCGCTTAACTGTTAGCACCAGGCATCCATGTCACTGAAACAAAACAACACTCAGAAAGGGACTGACGCCTCTAATCCTAGTGACTCAGGAGACTGAGATCTGAAGATCCCAGCTGGAAGCCAGCCCACTCAAAGACCCCTAGCTCTGACTGTGTGGCAAAAATGCTGGAAGTGAAGGCGGTGTGGCTGAAATGGTAGAATGCCAGCCTGGAGTGGAGGGGGGTGGGGAGAAGGGAGCTAAGCAAGAGTGTGAGACCCAGAGTTCCAGTCCAGCACCAAAAAAGAAAAAAAAAAAAAAAAAAGAGGGAGGAACTTGGATTTTGTTTGAACAGTGCCAATCCCAGGACTTGAACTCAGGGCCTGAGCACTGTCCCTGGCTTCTTTTTGCTCAAGACTAGCACTCTACCACATGAGCCCCAGAGCCACTTCTGGCTTTTTCTGTGTATGTGGTGCTGAGGAATCGAACCCAGGCCTTCATGCATGCAAGAAAAGCACTCTACCACTAAGCCACATTCCCAGCCTCACCAACGGAGGTCGGCAGATGTGGGGGGGGGGAACCCCTTTGTTTAGTCACCCTCAAATCATGTCCCCACGTCTGAGGTGGTCCAGACTTCAAGTTTCAGGTGGGGCGCCTGGAGCAGCATCCCAGGCCCAGCCTGGCCTTGGGCCCCACTGGGAGGGAGGAGGGGGAGGGGGTCCCCAAGGGTGCCGCCTGGGACCCCCATGGGGGTGGTGGGGGTGAGGTTCTCCAAGGGTGGCGCCGGGAGCCCCGTGGGGGTGGGGTCCTCCTAGGGTGCCGCGGGGACCCCCCGGGGGGTGGGGGTCCCCGAGGGTGCCGCGGGGACCCCCGTCGGGGTGAGGTGGGGTCGGCTGGGGGCCGGCCGCGGACCCGGGGCGCGCCGGGGAGCGAGCGCCGGCGGCGGCCCCGCCCTCCCCGGGCGGCCAATGGGGATCGGCGCGGGCGCGGGCCCGGGGCGCGGGGCGGGCGCTGCGGGGCGCGGCGGGCGCTGTCAGCGCGGGTATAAGAAGGGAAAAGTTGGCCGCGCCGGGTCGGGCCGGCAGGCGCACGCTCGCGGGGACGGCGGCCGCGGCGCGGGGCGGGGCTGGCCGGGGCCGGCAGGGGCGGCGGCGGCGGCGGCGGCGACGGCGGCGGCGGAGCAGCAGCGAGTCCCGGAGGAAGGCGACCTCCCTCCCTCCTTCCTTCCCTCCCTCCGGCCTCCAGCCTCCGGCCTCGCCCTCCTCCGGGCGCGGCGCGGCACGGGGACCCGGCCGCATCCCCCGCTCCCCACGCCCCGGCGCCGAGGACTCCTGCGCGCAGCCATGAGCGGCGGCGGCGTCGGGGAGCCCGGCGGGGGCGGCTCGGGGCCCCGGGCGGAGCCGCCGCCTCGGGGGCCGCCGCTGCCCGCGCTGCGCTGGGAGCAGATCCGCCCGCACCACCTGCCCGGCGACCAGTGGCTGGTGCTCGAGCGCCGCGTCTACGACATCAGCCGCTGGGCGCAGCGGCACCCGGGGGGCAGCCGCCTCATCGGCCACCACGGCGCCGAGGACGCCACGGTAAGCGAGCCGGCGCCCCGGGCGCCCCGGGCACGGGCCGCCGGGCCTCGCCCACCTGCCGCCGCGGGGCCTCGGCGCCCGGACCCCGGGTGGGATGAGGATGGGGGTGGGGACGGGGGTCAGTCCCGGCCGGGGTCTGCCCGGGAAGGAGCCGTCCGCGGTGGGCGTGCCGTGGCCTGTGGACCCGGGGAGCGGGACGGGGTCCCCAGCATCCGGACAGGGCTGGGCAGGGCCCCGGGGTCACCCCGCTCTCGGGGCCAGTGACTCACCTCGCTGGGCTGGCCGCTCCACGTGGGAGGATGGGGCCAGCCAGGCTGGCGGGGGGGGGGCTGGGGGGGGCTCCTCAGGAAGGTCGGTCACCCCAGGACCGGATCCCTAACTCCCCCCCCCCCCCCCGTCTTGTCTAGATCCGGAGGGGTGTGGCCGGCCTCCCTAGGACTGGCCGGCCGGATCCCGCCCTTGAGCAGCCCCCTCCTTCCTCAGGCCCCTATCTGGACATCAGGGATCGAGGCCATCCTGCTCTGTCCTTGACCAGCAAGAATTCTGATAAACCTTGAAACACACGCACACCCACACCCACACACACACACACCTGTAATCCTAAGTACACAGGAGGCTGAGATCCCAGGTTCCTGTTTCAAAGCCAGCCTGGGCAGACAAATCCAAGAGACTCATTATCTCCACCTAACCCGCAAAATAAAATAAAATAAAATAAAAAGCCAGAAGTGGAAGCATGGCTCAAGTGGTAGAGCACCAGCCTTGAGCAGTGAGGGAGAACTGGAGGTCCTGGGTTCTAGGTTAGCCACCCTAGGCCTTTAAGACCTTGGCAGAGTCTGCCCCTCCCCCCCACCCCCCAGGACCTCTCCCTTCCTCCCAGGATGTTGAGGGATTGCTGAGAAGGTTCTTGAACTCAGCAGCATGTGGAGCAGGGAATGTGTGTGTCCCCATGCATTTGAGTGTGGTTGTGGGTGTGGCTGTGTGTGTGTGTGTGTGTGTGGTTCTACTGGGGTGTGGCAGGCATTTGATGCGGCAGCTCCTCACCCTTGAGCCCTAGCTGCTCTGGGAAGGCTATAGGGATGGTCACCCCGGCATAGGACAGGATGGGGCACAGGGCAGGGGCTACCGACTATTTACCCATTGTTTTTCCTGCTTGGGGAGGCAGGGGCTCCCAGGTGGTATTCTCAAGTTTATATTTAGCTTGAGACCCTAACCCTATGGTTTGATTGTCCTTGATTTACGGCCAGTGAGCTCCATTATATATTTTTTTAAAAAGCTAGAGAAAGAGATCTCTTGTTTCCATATCTTGGAATTCATTTTGATATATATCATTTTATGTAATTTTTTTTTTTTTTTTTGCCAGTTGTGGGGTTTGAACGCAGGGCCTTGGGCGCTGTCCCTGAGCCTCTTTGTGCTCAGGTTGCGCATGCCACCAAATGAAGCACAGCTCCACTTCCTTTTGTGTTGTTTTTTGAGTGACTAATTGGTGATAAGAGTCTCCTGAAGACTTTCCTGCTTGGGCTGGCTTTGAACCTTGATCCTCCGGTCTCAGCCTCCTGAATAGCTAGGATGACAGGCTGGAGCCACTGGCACCTGGCTAATGTTTTTTCTTTTTTAAAATGATTTTGCCTTCTTTATGTATGATACATTCATGTATATATCTTCTGCGGGGAGGGCACCGAACACTGATCAAAGTGGACTTCACAACTTGTGGGTGGAGACGGAAGGGAGGGAATGGGAGAGAGCGAGGGAACAGAAGATAGTGGGCGAAAGGAAACGTACTCATTACCTGACTCATGTCATTATAACCCTCTGTACACCATCTCTATGATAACAATAAAGTAAATTAATTATTAAAAAAAATTTGTCCTCTGAGGCTGGGTCCTGGCTTTCCCATTGGAGGCTCTGAATGGCCTTGAACCAGGCACGCCACTCCTTGGAGCCTAAGTTTCCTCGCTCGTCAGGTGGGGTGAGCAGAGGCCTTGCTGGCAGGATGTACCTGATTTATTTGGCCCTAGGGCGCCCATGTTGTAGATGTGTAGTAAATGTGGCCTCTCGGTGTGAGTGCATCGTGCAAACTGCAGCGTACACTGGGCAACATTGTCTGGCTCCAATCCTGTGTAATAGGAATGGCTCCTAACACCGGGCTGGACTTGCCAGAAATACCTGGTCTGCTCAAGCAAGCCACGGGGACAGGAAGGTGGCTGGGTCTAGCACACCCCCGGCTTTGTTCATGACGGCTTCACAGGCATACTAGGAACTGGGCCAGCCCAACTGCCTTTATGATCAAGTGCAGATGCCAAGCACCTCATCCTAGGCCGTGGAATTCAGGTGTGTGTGTGGTGGGGGGGGGGGTGTCAGTTCCCTCTCACCAGCTGGGCCGTCCATCCATCAGCTGTTCTCATGTCCAGCCAACAGAAACCTTCCTGCCAGGAAACGCTCTGAGTTCCTGTGCCATGAAGTCAATCTGTGACCATCCTGGGATACAAAGCCCAGTGCCCTGGGGAGAGCACTCTGGGCCCTGGGCCAGATCCGTGTAAGAGTCAGAGGACCCTGAGACTAACACGCCCAGCCAGCCAGGAGCCAGGCCCAACCACTGCCAGCCTAAGTACATAGGGGCCCCGCAGGGCGCATCTACCGTGTGCTCGGCTCTAAGTTCAGTACTTGCCATTGCTAATCTTTAAACCTTCAAGGTAGCTGGGCACCTGTGGCTCACACCTGACATCCTAGCTACTCGGGAGACTGAGATCTGAGGATGGTGATTCGAAGCCAGCCCAGGCAGGAAAGTCGGTGAGACTCTTACCTCCAGTTAATCACCAAAAAAGCCAGAAGTGGAGCTGTGGCTCGAGTGGTAGAGCCCCAGCCTTGAATGGAAAAAGCTCAGGGCTGAGTTCAAAGTCAGGCCCTGAGTTCAAACCCCAGTACACACACACACACACACACACACACACACACACACACGGATCCCTGAGGGAGAGGACAAAGGCACAGCCCCAGGAGAAGAGCAGGGATAGTGGGAGCCTGCTTTCCCTTTGGGGAGGCCACTCATGGGGGACCATCCACCTGGTCCCCAAAGTGTGAATGTGGCCCGGAAGGAAGATTAAGAGATGCTGTGGACACGAGGACACTGGTGGGAACCATTCCCCTGGGTCTCAGTCTCCCCATCCGTGCAATGGGGTAGGAGTGCTTTCATCTTGGGTGACTGGTTGTCATGGGCAACCAAGCCCATAGAGAGAGAGAGGCGGGGAGGATTTTTCCCAGCACCCTCTGGTGTCCTTTAGAAGGAGGCACCAAGAGCTGTGGAGGAAGGATCCAAGATTCAACAGGCCCCCGAGCCACCCACCCACGTGACCTGTTTCTGCTCATCACACTGGTGGTCTTGGGACCACTGGGCCTTTATCGACCATTCCCCCCTCCCCCCGTGCTGCCATCTAGCCTGGCTCTTTTCCCTAGCCAGCCCCAGCAGGGGAGGAGTTGGGATTGTCTGGCACTGGCAGGAATGCAGTGTGCAGAGGTGGGAATGCTGGTGAGCTCTGAGTATGGGGACAGCTGTTCCCATTCCTCCCCCAGGGTGTCCCCGCTGCTTCAGGTTTCCGGATAAAACAGCCGGGCTGCAGCGGTGGAGGGAGGGCCAGGGTGCCAGAGAGGCGAGCTGCTTGGGTGAAGCCAAGCTTGGGTGAAGGATTTGCCATAGGCGCCCACCCTTCCTTTGGACCCCAGGGGTGCTGGGGGGCAAGGGCAGCCTCCTGCGGGGCATTTCCCTGTAAGCTGGGCACCGTCTCCAAGGCTGGAATGGGAGGCGCTCTGTTCAGCGCCGTTTGGCTTAGTTTCCTCAGCTGTGCCTTGGTTTCCCCCTTCTGCAAAAGGGAACATCCCCCTCCCCTTCTCCCCCCTGGAAGGGATGGTTTGCAGGGAGGACGGTGGCAAGGAACATTGGTGTGCAGGGCCTGGCTTCCTTGCTTTCTCCTCCATCTGGGAAGAGCAGAGGGGCAGGGACTTCCTAGGGGTTTCCTTGGAAACCCAGTGCCCACCTCCACCTCCAGTAAAGACAAACCACCTGGGCTCCGGCGGCCCTGCCCATTCTAGGTCGGCCCTGGCTCACCAGGAACATGCATCATCCTTTGGCCAGTGGCCAGAACGCCCTCCCTGCCTCCCCCTCCTGCCTGCCCCTGCTGAGCCAGGAGATGACTGACAGATCTGCAGCCACTGACTTTGAGGGTCCCATCCGGGCCGTGGGACTCAGATGAGGTCTTGGCCATGGGGCCCTTGCTGGCCATCAGGCCCCTTCTAAGTGCTTTCCCTCCGTGACTCAGGCCGCCCAGCAGCCTGGAGATGGGCACTAATGGCCTCCATTTCACTGATGAGGAAATGCGGAGTGGATGGAGCAGGAGTGGTGTTGTCTGGGGCTCCGTGGGTCCTAAATGGCTGCTTGAGTTATACCCTGGGTGGGCAGGCTGCCTCCACTGTGTCCCCACTCCACCCCCACCTCCAGCCAGCCCGCCTAGCCGCTCAGGGGTGTAGCTGTCTTCTGACAGTTAGGATGACATGGGAAGCCCACTTCTGACGTGACAACTCTGGAACCTGGGCAATGAGGCCCACGTTCTCACTAGCAAGTGGGGCTCTGGAGAGATGGGTCTGGTCCACTTTTTCTTTTTTGGCCAGTCATAGGGCTTGAACTCAGGGCCTGGGCGCTGTCCCTGAGCTAGTGCTCTACCATTTTGAGCCAGTTTTCTGGTGGTTCATTGGAGATGAGAGTCTCAAGGACTTTCCTGCCCCAGCCTCAGTTCTCAGCCTCCTGAGCAGCTAGAATTACAGATGTGAACCAGCCTTCCTGCCTGCCTGCCCTCCTGCTGCCCTCCTCCTCCTCCTCCTCCTCCTCCTCTTAAATGTAATCGTTGCTATTAAGCTGTTGTACAGAGGGGCTGCTATTTCATAAGTCAGGCAATAAGTCCATTTCCTTTTAGGACAATGTCACCCCTTCCCTCGCTTTGCCCCGTTTCCTCCTGCGTCTGTGCCCACACGTGACATAGTTCATTTTCTACAACGGAGCTTGTGCTCGGGGCTGGGGTGCTCTCTCCTAGCTTTTTATTTTGGCCCTCTACCACTTGAGGTTCAGCTCCATTTCTGGCTTTTTAGTGGTTAATTGGAGAGAAGAATAGCATGAACTTTTCCTGCCCAGGCTGGTTTTGATTGATAATCCTCTGATCTCAGCCTCCTAAGGCATGAGCCCCTGGTGCCTGGCTCTCTTCTCCTTCTTCTTTTGTGTTGGTCCTAGGGCTTGAAGTCAGGGCTCCGGCACTGTCTTTGAGCTTTGAGTCTTGAGTCACAGCTCCACCTCCCGCTTTTTTGTTGGTTATTTGACGATGAGAGTCTCATGGGTTTTCTTGCCCAGGCCGACTGGGAACGGCGATCCTGAAATCTCAGCCCCTTGAATACCTAGGATCACCAGGCGCAAGCCCCCAGCCCGAGGCCTCACTTTCTTCTTAAGGGCCTCCACCTTAAGCAGAGGTCAAGCAAGGACTGGTTCCGTGACCCCGGCCAGGACTATCCAACACAGCCTGAACTCAGAGTCCAGGAACCTACTTCACCAAGGTTTCCTCCGGCATGAGAACCCAGGCTCCATTCCCAGTGCTACCTCAGCCCCAGGACCCCAGCCTGCTACCCAACGGCCTGTTGCCCCCCCTGAAAATTTCTGGCCAGCCTGCCGGGGGCGGGGGGGGGGGGAAACTGTCTCTTTGTAAGAGACAGACCCAGCTGGAAAGAGCCTTGGGTGGGCCCTGCCCTGCGTCCTCTTAGTACAAGAATCAGCCCCGGGGAAAGGAGGCAGAGGCTGTCCTCCCTCCCACTCCCTCTGTTCCTCAGATCAAGGGAGTGGCCCCACACAGACCAGGGGACAAGAGAGGGAGATGCTTGCTTCACGGGAGGGAGTCTTAGACCTGTATTGTGTAACTGTGTGTGTGTGTGTGTGTGTGTGTGCAAGACTATGTCCTGAGTCTCTAGATCATGTGTACGAGTGTGACCTGCTCTTGTGTGCGCCTGGTTCTGTGCAGCACACCTTCATGCACGCTCGGCTTTCAAAGAAAGGCAGCTCCGGCCCAGGCCACACTGCAGAAGGCCCGCAGGACACTCGGCTGAGTGAGATGAACCAGCACAAAACCATCGCCTGAGCCACTTACATGCGGTTCCTGGAGCGCTCGGATTCATGGCGAGAGAGTGGAGAGACCATGGCCGGGGGCTGAGGGAGGGGACGGCACAACATAGGGGCTGCAGGGTTTCATCTGTGGAAGCTTGAGAAAGTTCTGGAAGTAAGTGAGAGTAACGGTTGCTCAACCACGTGACTGTATTTAATGCCACTGAACAGGACACCTGAGAATTGTTTGTTGAGATACATTGCACCGCACTGTAATCCCAGCTAACTCAGCAGGCGGAGATCTGAGGGTGGAAGTTTGAAGCCAGGCCTGGGCAGGAAAGCCTGTGGGACTCCTTATCTCCAGCTAACCATCAAAAAGCTGGAAGTGGAGTTGTGGCTCACGTGGTAGAATGCCAGCCTCGAATGAAAAAGCTAAAGGACAGCATCCAGGCCCTGAGTTCAAGCTCTGACACAAAAGAAAAAAAAAATAAGTTAATGCTTAACAGCCCAGAGGCAGCAGGGCTCTGAAATCTCTTTGCCTTGGCTTACCCCAGGAAATGGAATTTCGCGATTAGGTCAACAGAGCCCCAAGGCCAGTCTTCCCTTGTGGCTCCTTTGCCCTGACCAACCCCAGCTTCTCGGGCAGCTTCCTGGGGCCCTATCCCCCCTCCTCCTTTCTCCTTCAACATTCCTTATTCTAGAAGCTGCAACTTCCAGCCCTGTGCCCGCCCCCCCTCCCCCCACCCTGGGCTGCCCTGGGCCAGGAAGTAAGGAAATTATTGGGAAAGAGGATGCTAGGTGAGTCTCTCTCTGCAGGTATGGTTTCTAAACCAGGGCCTGCGGCGCCCCCACTGTTCCGGCACCCAGACCAGGCGCTGCTACCAGTTCTGTTTGTTAATAGACAGTAAAGCAGGGCGTCGGTGGCTCTCCTATCATCTCAGCTCCTTAGGAGGCTAAGATCTGAGGATTGAGACTCAAAGCCAGACCCAGGGTAAAGCAAGTCCATGAAAATCATCACCCCAAAGCTGGAAGTAGTTGTGGCTTCAGTGGTAGAGTGCTCGAGTCCCAAGGTCTGGGCACTATCCCTGAGTGCTTCTTTTGCTCTAGGATAACGCTCTGCCATTTGAGCCACGGTGCCACTTCCAGCTTTTTCTGAGTAGTTAGTTGGAGATAGGAGTTTCACAGACTTTTAGGCCCTGGCTGGCTTCGAACCACAATCTTCAGATTGCAGCTTCCTGACTAGCTAGGATGACGGATGGGCCACCAGAGCTGTGTCACCTGTTGCAATGTCACCTTTACATGAGCTGCTGGGCTCTGGGGTGGGAGGGGGGGTGTTGGGGGGGACGACAATAGAGGGCCCCTGTCCTTCAGCAGCCTTCTTCAAAGACATCCCCTCTAGCAGCCAGAAACCTCTCAGCGACCTTTCCCAGCACCCCCCCCCCCCCCCCCCGGGGAACAGGACACGAGGCCACCACCCGGCTTCTGTTCCTGCAGTCCTGCTGTGTTCACCTACTCAGAGGGAGGAGCTGCTGAAATTTATGGCAACAATAAAAATCCAGACCAAGTAATGGGCCCGGTTCGGTGTCATGTGAGAATAATTCCCGCGCCAGGCCTAGCACCCACACCACCTCAGGCAGGAATCAGGAGGGCTAAGTGAGCGCCCAGGTGAAGTTCAAGTGGACTCTGACTGCTGGCTGCTCCCTCCTGGCTCCTAATCTTTCTCCTCGCCTCTTATGTCCTCCCATCCCCCTGTCCTTTATCTTCTTTCTCTTGCCTTGCACCTACCCTCCAGCCCTATGACAACATCATCACAGGAATGTTAGCCTTTGTGTGTGTGTGTGCGTGCGTGCGTGCGTGCGTATGTGCACGCATGTGGGGGGCACACACACAGTCCTGAGATTTGAACTCAGGGCCTTGTGCCCTCACTTAGCTTTTCCATTCAAGGCTGGCCCTCTACCAGTTGAGCCACACTTCCACTTCCTTTTTTTTTTTTTCTTTTTGCTGATTAATCAGAGGTCAGAGTCTCACTGACTTCTCTTCTGGTGGGGTGGGGGTAGAGGTGGCTTTGAACTGTGATTCTCAGATCTCAGCCTCTTCAGCACCTTAGGATTACAAGTGGAGCCACTAGCACCAGGCGCAGACAGCTGATGTTCTGTGTGGCTGTCTGTCAGCGTTGCCCATCCCTCAATGGCCCTTCTTGCCCTGTCTCTGCTGGCGGCTTCCAGGTGCGATGCCAGCTGTCTGTCTATCTGTCTGTCCAGCTGACTGTCTGCTCTCTTCCAGGATGCCTTCTATGCCTTCCATCAAGATCTCCACTTTGTGCGCAAGTTCCTGAAGCCCCTGCTGATCGGAGAACTGGCACCGGAAGAGCCTAGCCAGGATGGACCTCAGAATGTGAGGGGGCATTGGAGGGGCTTGCCCTGGTCTGCCGTGGCCTGTGGGGGTGAGGGCCCCAGGTCTGGCTTGGGGCCCCCTTCCCTTCTCTGGGCCTACGAGCCTTGTCTGCCATGAGGGTGTATGGTGAGTTGACTCCGGCTCCCCGTTTATCACACTGGCTGGCCTTTAGGCCCCAGGGGAGATCTTGCCATCAGTTAGTCACCCAGCTCCACGCTAGCTGTGGACTCTTGCTCCTCCTCTGCCCATCCCGCCCTGTCCACAATTCTCGGGCCTGGCATTGGGCCCTAGAAGGAGTCACTAAGGTTCTGGGGAGCTGTTGGGGGCTTCTGGGGACCACAAGAGGCCTGGCTTCCTCAGCTGACTGGACACTCTCCTGTGGCAGACCCAGCTGATCAAGGACTTCCGAACTCTGCGCCGTACAGCTGAGGACATGAAACTCTTTGAGGCGGATCCTGTCTTCTTCGCCCTCCTGCTGGGCCACATCCTGACCATGGAAGTGCTGGCCTGGCTCCTCATCTACCTCCTGGGCCCCGGCTGGGTGTCTAGCACCTTCGCTGCCCTCATCCTGGCTCTCTCCCAGGTGACTCCGGGACCAAGCAACACACAACGGGGCCCCAGCCATGTGGGCATTGGGGAGATACCTGCTGAATGAATGAATGAACAAATAGGAGAATAGTCAGAGGGCCCTGAAGGTGACCTGTAGGTCACACTGGGCTCTCATGGAGCTATGCAAGTTTCTTCCTTGTATAATAAGTGTTGAGCAAGCACAGGGTGGGGAAGGTCACAGCAGAAGGTCACAGTTCTGCGTCAGACTTGTGCAAGGGAAGAAATGGGGTGCTCTCTTTTCTGCCCATCATCCTTACTAAAGGGTCCTTGCCAGTTCCCACCAATGACTGATGACAGGTTCCCAGAGAAATGCCTGGCGTCATTGTTTCTTCTGCCTTAGTTTTATAGGACACAGGCACCTACAGATTGAAGATCTAAAGACTCAGTGGTCCCCCCACCCTTCTCTTTGTGCTGGTCATAAAGCTTGAACTCAGGGCCTGGGTGCTATCGTTGAGCTCTTTTGCTCAAGGCTAGTGCTTTCTCACTTGAGCCACAGCTTCACTTCCAGCTTTTTTTGGTAGTTCACTGGAGTTAAGAATCTCACAGGGCTAGGGATATAGCCTAGTGGCAAAGAGTACTTGTCTCCTTTACATGAGGCCCTGGGTTCAATTCCCCAGCACCATATATACAGAAAACGGCCAGAAGTGGCGCTGTGGCTCAAGTGGCAGAGTGCTAGCCTTGAGCAAAAAGAAGCCGGGGACAGTGCTCAGGCCCTGAGTCCAAGCCCCAGGACTGGCAAAAAAAAAATGAATCTCACAGACTTCCCTGCCTGGGCTGACTTGGAACTGTGATCCTCAGTCCTCAGCCTCCTGAGTAGCTTGAAGTATAGGCATGAGCTACCCTTGCCTGGCTTGGGTTAATGAATCCAACGTAATATAAATGATTACATGGAAAGGGCCAGAGCTCATGAAAATAGACTAGGCAGAGAAACCTAGCGAGGTCTGTCTGTCCAGAGTCTTCCATTCTTTCCTCCCAGCTATGTGGGAGTGTCCTAGGATCTGCTATCTGGTAAGAGGCGTGAGGATTCATGGCCAGCTCCAAGACAAATGGGGAAATGAGAGTCTGATTTGCAAGCCTGTGGCTGGGTCTTGGGAAAGAGAGGCTGTGGCTTTCATGACCCACCTTGAGGAAGAGATTACCTTCAGGGAGAAAGGCTTGCAGGCCTTAGGAAGCCTGGAGAAGATGGGAGGCAAGCTTGGCTTTGGGCTGTGTTTTTCTGATACCTCAACGTTTGTAATTTCCTCCACCCCTGCCTCACCCGCCCTGGTCTGTAAAAAGAGGTGTCATCGGCCGGGGCTCCAAGTGGAACCTCGGCAGTGGGTAGACACAAGGACCTGGGAAGGGCCCAGGCAGCAGGCATCCTTGGCCGTCCCTGCGTGGGCCCCTCCCCCAGCCCCTGACCAACCCCTCCCCCATCCCTGACCATCCCCTCCCACAGCCCCTGACCACCCTCTCCCCAGCCCCTGACCATCCCCTCCCCCAGCCCCTGACCACCCCCTCCCCCAGCCCCTGACCGCCCCTCTTTCCCCAGGCCCAGAGCTGGTGTCTGCAGCACGACCTGGGCCATGCCTCCATCTTCAGGAAGTCCCGCTGGAACCAGTTGGCCCAGCAGTTTGTGATGGGGCAGCTGAAGGTGAGGCGGCGGTGGGTGGGTGAGCAGGTGGGCGGGCAGCAGGTGCTGAGCTGGGGCACTGGACTGGGGCTATCAAGTGTGTGGCTACCCAGTGTGGGTCCACGACCTGAGCCTCCCTCTCCCCACAGGGCTTCTCCGCTCACTGGTGGAATTTCCGCCACTTCCAGCACCACGCCAAACCCAACATCTTGAACAAAGACCCCGATGTGACCCTGGCGCCTGTCTTCCTCATGGGGGAGTCATCTGTGGAGGTGGGGGGGAGGGGCATGGACGCAGCTGCCTGCCTGGTCACACCCACCCTGTCCCCAGGCTTGGTCCCCCCTCCAGCTCTTTATCCCACCCCTGGCCCAGCATGCCTCCTCCCCATCTCCCTAGCCAGGGCCCGGTTGCTAGAGTCTAGGGGTGCCTTTGGCCTCGGCCAGCGCCAGGGCTGTTTTCCCTAGCCCACCGCCTGTCTCCACAGTATGGCAAGAAGAAACGCAGATACCTACCCTACAACCACCAGCACCTGTACTTCTTCCTGAGTGAGTATCCACTGGTTCCTCCCGGGGTGGGGGCGTGGAGGGGCCATGCCTGAACCTGCACAGCCCTCCCCATGGTCCTGAGGGGCCTCAGCCACCTCCGCACCATGAGGTACCCCCCAGGGAGGGGACAGGACATGGCTGGACGGGGACTAGCCTTGTAGGTGATGAGGGCGTGGCCCAGGTCCCGCATTGGTAATGCTGGGCGCTCCTGGAGGAAGCAGCCTCCTCCTGCTGCACGCCTGGCGCTCCAGCCCTGCTCCTGTGTGCCCTCTTCTTGCAGTTGGCCCCCCTCTGCTCACCCTGGTGAATTTCGAAGTGGAAAACCTGGCATACATGCTGGTGTGCATGCAGTGGACGGTGAGTGACCCGTGGCCATGGGCAGGGCCACAGGGACAGCAGTGTCCGCCCATGAACGCAGACGGGTGCCCCTGGGTACGCCGTGGGGGCGTGGCTGGGTGTAAGCGTGCACGTGGCTGGGGGCATGGACACGGGGAGGGGGGTGGAGCTTGGGTCTCTGGGAGGTTGTGACTGGGACCTTGTTCATTTATCCAGTGGGGGAAAAAAAAAAAAAACAGAAGCGTAGGGAGAGCCCACACCTGGCTGGAGCTCTGAGACCGATGAGAACAGAAGGCTGGGTGGCCCCAGATCCTGCTCCCCCACTCCCCCAGACTCCAGGCCCGCCTGGAGGCCGCTCAGCCTGCCCTCTGCCCTCCCCGCAGGACCTGCTCTGGGCCACCAGCTTCTATTCTCGTTTCTTCCTGACCTACGTCCCTTTCTACGGCGTCCCCGGGGCGCTGCTTCTCTATGTGGCTGTCAGGTATGGCCAGCTGTGGAATGGCGGGCGGGGGTGGGGGAGGGGCGTGCAGGTCACGCGGGCCTCCACTTGCCCCTCTCAGAGTGGGCACCGTGTCACCGCATTGGGTGGCTCCGGGGAAATCAGGGCCCAGGGGCTGGCTGGCCGTTGGCACTCCTAACTAAGCAAGGTGGCTCAGCCTCCTGGAGGACGATCGGTTCCGTTTCTGTCGACATCTGGAAGGGAAAACTTCACGGTCCCAGTCTACGGACGAGGGAGCTGGGGCCCAGGTCTGGGCCCAGTGAGGGCTGGCGGGGTCAGAACCCGAGCCTTCCTCTGCAGGGTGCTGGAAAGCCACTGGTTCGTGTGGATCACGCAGATGAACCACATCCCCAAGGAGATCGGCCACGAGAAGCACCAGGACTGGGCCAGCTCCCAGGTAGGCAGCAGCGAGGGCCGGGTGGGCGTCACGCTTGGACAATGTCGGGGGTGGGGGGGGCTTCTAGCTCGGAGCTAGTGGGCACGGCTGGGTGGGGCTGCCACGTGTGGGAGGCCCGGCCTGCGGCCTAGAGCCAGAGCAAGCCGCCCTCACCAGTGCCCCTCCTCCTCCTGGCAGCTGGCGGCCACCTGCAACGTGGAGCCCTCGCTCTTCATTGACTGGTTCAGCGGGCACCTCAACTACCAGATTGAGCACCAGTGAGTAGTGTGACCCAGGGGCCCCCTTTCCCAGCTTTCCCCAGAAAGCCAAGGCAGACTCCTAGACTAGCCAGGGACTCTGGGAGAGGTAGGAAGGGGGGCCCGGGAGGTGAAGAGAGGTGTCAGCATATTCCTGACCTCCCCCCACCCCCAAACCCTCCCCAGCCTCTTCCCCACCATGCCGAGGCACAACTACCACAAAGTGGCCCCGCTGATCAAGTCTCTGTGTGCCAAGCATGGCCTGCACTATGAGGTGAAGCCCTTCTTCACGGCCCTGGCGGACATCATCAGGTAAGGCTGTATCCAGGCTCCACTTGACCCCAGTCAGCACCCTCCCAGGCAGCTGGCCCCTGAACCTCCCCAAGAGCTGGTGTTCCAGGCCTTTCTAGATCAACACAGCCCTTCTTTCCCTCCCCTACCACTCATCCACACAGAGGATTCACAGAGCACCTACCAACACATCAGTGGGTAGTATAGGGCCAGTGAGCATACTGCTTCTTGGGGGGGGGGGGGAGGACAGCAAGCAGCTTTGGAAGAAAAAGAAAGGAAAGGCAGGGTGCTGATGGCTCATGTCTGTATTCCTAGCTACTCAGGGGGCTGAGATCTGAGGAACATGGTTTGGAGTCAGCCTGGGCAGGAAAGTTTGTGAGACTCTTAACTGTAATTAACAAAAAAGCTGGAAGTGGAGCCGTGGCCCAAGTTGTACTGTGCCAACCTTGAGCAGAAAAAGCTAAGGGAGCGTACAAGGATCCGAGTTCGAGCAAACCTCCACTACTATTGGCACTTAAGGAAAAAAGTGGTGAAAATGTAGGAATTGCTTTGGCAAAGCAACCAACACCTAGGGTGGGCTGAGCATCTGTGGCTCGTGTGGGTCCTCCTAGCTACTCAGGAGGCTGACATCTGAGGATCATAGTTCAAAGCCAGCCTGAGCAGGAAAGTCCGTGAGTGTCTTATCATCTCCAACCAACCATAAAAAGGCCTAAAATGGAGATGTGACTCTTGAGCACAATATCTCAGGGACGGTGCCCAGTCCCAGAGTTCAAAGCCTAGGACCAGCATACACCCCCAAACACCTCAGGAAATCCTAGGGTAGGGCTAGGTGAGGAGAAAGAAGGCCAGGGAGGGACACAGTTGTCAGCAGGGGCAGGAAGCTGGTCACTGGGACAGAACATTTCAGGCAGAGGGCACCGCAGTTGCAAAGGCCCTAAGGTAGGCATGGGCTGGGATGTGGGACAGTCACTGAGCGAGGCGGGGACCTCCAGGTTTACATGGTGGAGAGAAGAGCCACAGCCCCGCCCCTCCCTGGATCTTCCTCCTCTGAGCCTCTGCATGTTGGGCTCCTCCCGTCCATCTTGCTGTTTCAGACGTGGGCTTCTCCTTGGTGAGCCTTCCAGCCTGGTCCTCTCAGCCCCAGCCCCTTGGCTCACCCCATCCAAGCACCTGGCACGGGGTTTCCCTTCCCCACACAGACTTCAGGCTCCCCATGGACAGATTCTGTGTACTTACTATGTGTCGGCTCACACGGCCCAGTGGGGCTCAGACCTGGGCTTGCCTGGCTGCCCGCATGGCTACTCTAGCTCATACTTCCACCAATGAGTGCCTGGCCTGGCGTCCCCTCCCTGGCCCCACGGCCACCTCCCCCCAGGGGCACAGGGAGGGGGGAGGGGGTAGCGTCTTGCAGTAGAGCCCTGACCCCTGCCTTCTCCTCCCAGGTCCCTGAAGAAGTCTGGAGATGTCTGGTTGGATGCCTATCTCCACCAGTGAAGGCAGTACTCACCCAGGTGGAGAAGGGGGAAAGGGACCTGAGCCCCAGGACCATCAAGCCCCTCCAGGCAGACTTGCCGGCACCAGCCCCACCCTCTCCTGTCCCCCCCACCCCCATAGCCTTGGCTTTGGGGTGGCCACGGGGCCAGGGGTGGAGGGGGGCGGGGCGCGCAAGGCCCTTCTGTCAAGGACAGCATGTTTTCCTAGATCCAGAATTGGGGAAACCTGATATTTTTATATAAAAGTCAACTCTCTATATTATATTACAGAGCCATGTTGAATGTGTGTGGGTCCTGAAGCTGGGGTTGGCCGCGGCCTCCCACGTGGGGGTGTTGGATGTGTGTGGTGGGGGTGAGTGGGGACTGAGCTGCCCCGTTCCCCGCGTATCCGCTTACAAGGACCCCTGGGTGAGGCATGGGGCATGGGCTTCGGCGCTGAGGACCACATCTGGGGGTGCTGGCGAAGTCAGTGTGCCTGGTCCTACAGCCCTGCACGCAATGGAGTCCTCGGGGGTCCCGGGGTGGGGAGGGACAGCAGGTGGGTAGGAGCGGTGAAGCCCGTGCCTGGTGGCGCCCACCGCTAATGCACTGAATAAGCCCGGCCGCTTTCCCCTAAACAATCACCGCCAGCTCACCCGGCCTCGGGCTCCCCATCGGGACAACACGAACAGCAAGGCCAGGGCTGGGTATTTGGGGGGCAGTTCTCAGGGGACACAGTTCATTTCGTTTGTCTACATCACGAGGGTGGAGCTCTGGGCCACCCCAGGTTACACAGGTGCCCTGCCGGTGAGCGCCACGCCCCCAGCAAGGGCTTTGCCCGGCCCCAGAGCCCGGCGAACTCTATCTGCTCTCACAGGGAGACAGCCTGGATGTGGCATTCTGCTTCCCTTAGCCTGGGCCGGGAGAGCACAGGGGCCCTCAGCTCCACCCCGTGCAACCTCAACCACACCACTCGGAAAACTGTCAGGAAGACAGGAAGCGGAAGCCGGCCTGGACAGTCTCACGAGACCCTGTCCCCAAATCATTCTTAACAATTATTGTTAAAACAGCCATTGGACGTACAGCTCAGGGTAGATAGAGCACTTGCCTCGCATGTTCAAGGACTTGGGTTGAGCAGAGAAGGAAGGCAAGGAGAGAGGAAGGAAGGAAAGGAAAGGAAGGATGAGAGGGAGGAAACAAGGAAGGAAAGAGGGTGAAAGGAAGAAAAAGGGGGGGGGGGGAAAGGAGAGAACAAGGGAAGGGCAGAGGAAATAAACCCCGGGTACAGAGCCCCTGCACAGCCTGTTCCCTCCGGGGGAGTCGCCTCCTGCCACCGCCTCGCCAAGTCCTGACCCCGGGTGGCACACGGAGCTAGGGGTCAGCGGGCATTGACCCACGCCCTGGCAGGCAGTCACCAGAATTCCAGCGGTGGGTGGCTGTGATGGGCTGGGGAGGTGCTAACACCCATGCAAGCTCCTGCCCGGGGCACACTGAGCCTGCAGCGCCCCCTAGGAGCTCCCAGGGTGCCTGTACACCGTGGGGCAGGCTGTGCTCCACGCTGCCCCTGCTGGTGGCCCAGGGGAGTGCACGCTCCCCTGGGCAAACAGAATTTCTCTCACTTGTTTATAGACCTCCCGTAGGTTTCTTCCTTTGCAATCACAGAGCACATTGGTCAAGACAGGCCATGTTTCTCAACAGAACAGAGAAAGGCCTCTGAGAAACATGGAGTCTCCTTTTTATATTCCTGCACAGAAAGCAACAACAGCAATAAAAACTACCTAAGGGGGGGAAAGAAGCATGACTTGTGTGTTTAGTTCTTTCAGTCAACCCACCTGAGTCTCCTGTGACCAGGTCATGAGAGCCAGCTCCTCCTAGCATGTGGGAGTGGCTGGTGGACAGACAGACAACAGTTCATGGCAGCATGGATGGTGAGTCCTGGAACTGTGACACTTCCAGTATCGGCTCTTTTTTGGGTAGGTGGCGGGGGGGGGGGGGGGTCGGTTGTGAGGCTTGAACTCAGGGCCTGGGCTCTGTCCCTGAGCTCTTTTGCTCAAGGCCAGTGCTCTACCACTTTGAGCCACAGCACCATTTCCGGTTTTCTGGTGGTTAATTGGAGATGAGTCTTATATGTTCCTGCCTGGGTCAGCTTTGAACCTCAATCCTCAGATCTTAGCCTCCTGAGTAGCTGGAATTACAGGTGGGAGCCACTGGCACCCGGCTGTTAGCCATCCTTATCTGTTATCAACCTTATCAGCTGTCACTAGCTCTGCCAATTGTTCTTGAGCTGGATGACTAAACTGCCTTCAGTCTCAAGAAGATGGAGGCAGAGGACAAGGACCGTTTATATGTTGAACCACTTTGGTTAGCAAGTGTAAAACCCTATACAAATAACACTTGAGCAGGGCACCTGTCATCCTAGCTGCTCAGGAGGCTGAGCTCTTGAGGACTGAGGTTTGAAGCCAGCAGGGTCAGGAAAGTCCGTGAGACTCTTTCTCTCCAATGAACCACCCAAAAGGCCGGAAGTGAAGCTGTGGTGCAAATGGTAGAGTGCTAGCCTTAAGCAAAAAAAAAAAAAAAAAGCTCAAAGACAGTGCCTAGGTCCTGAGTTCAAGCCCCAGTACACAAGAAAACAAACAACAAAAACCATGTAACAGCCAGGATCTGGACTGGCCCTCCCCATCTGCCTGTTAAGAGAAGCTCCCAGAAACCCTGCCTCCATCCACAGCTGCCCCACCCACCTCAGACATTTGCACTGGGGTCCCTGGGGGACTCCTTGCTAGAGGCCTTGGTAGGTGCATGCAGAATCAAGCACAGGCCGCAGGGCGGTCCCCACTACCTCACCCCTCCTTCCAGAGTGCCCCATTGGACAGTGGGGGAAGCTGTCTGGCAGCCTCTGGGCCTCCAGCTCCACCCAGCCCCACCTCTTGGCCGGGTACTCTGCAGGTGCCCATACCACAAGGCCGATAGGGCTATCTCACCCCACTGTGGGTGAGAGCTTATCTCCTCCGTCCTGAATGGCCAAACCCTCCCCACTCCCCCACATGGCTTACAAACCTCTCGGGCCAGCTTCAGGGCCTCCAGCAAGGGGCCCGACATTGGACAAGACGGCCAGGCAGACTGGGTCAGAACCCCATGTGTCTGTCCTGACTCAACTGGTGCCGGCCTCCAGCCAGGCCTCTGGCTCTCTCCTGGCCCAGGGGAGGAGATGCCAACAGCTGCCCACTGGAATATTCGAGTGTCGCAGCTCAATTCTAGGGGGAAGGGGCTCGTGCAGACAGCAGGTATGGCTGTCCCCAGCTCCTTGACCCCCAGCAGTGCTCAAGGGCAAAGCAAGGACTGGTGGGGGAATCACAGAAGTCAAGAGGGGTGTTGTGGGGGACCAGGTGCCCCAAGATCTAGATCCAGATTTGCCTGACAGCCCGATAGCTGGGCATCCCTTAGTCACGAGTCCATCCCTTCCCCTCCACCCTACCACTCTCCCTCCCTTAGCCCCTGGCCAGCACAGTTGATGGGTCCCAGATTCCCAGCGGACAGGGCCTGGACTGGCTGCCAGGCCCGTCCCAAGGCATGCGGACAGCCAGGGGTCCCAGGCCCCAACCCGAGGGCAGGCCAAACAGTAGCGATGAAGGATAGAATCTACTAGGTTTTTAGCCTCTGGTGGGGACGCAGCTGGAGGTTTTCAGTACCAAACGGCAGAAATGATGGCCCAGAGGCCAAGTTCCTACCCAGGGCCTAGGTGAGTTAGAGGTGTCCCTGCTTCCAAGCCCAGGGGGTCACCTACCACACCCCCCCCCAGGCCATTCCAAGGGCTATGGGGCTCTCCTCCCCCAGGGCCGCCCTACCTAATCCGGCTCCAAGGAGCAGAGCACCCCCGGGGTGCTGGCTACCCTGTGCCTCTTGGCTCTTTTCCTGGTACCCTTGGTGTGACCTGGCCAGGGCTGGCCCGTTCGGAGCCAGTTGGTCAGAGCAAGACCCGGTCTCAGGAAGTCGAGCCACTGAGGTGCCCCTGGCTCATTTTTCCCCACTTGTTCCAGGTTCTGGGGGCAAAACCAACCTAGGCCCTGGACTGTCCCTTTGTGTAGGAGCAGGTGACCGGGCTGAGATGGCATCAGCCTCCCTCAGGCCATGTGGGCTGGGCGAGCCACTGCCCAGAGGGAGACGGGATCGGCCATTTGCTTTGGCAGCACCTTCTGGGGAGGACAACGGTTCCATTCACCCCCAGGACCTTCGAAACGAGGTCCTCTTCCCTACTGGGAGGGCGTCCTGGTCCCGTCCAGTCCCCCCTCCCTCATACCAACCCCCAACATCAGCATCGGGAAGCACACTAGCCAGCCAGCTGTTCTACGGAGAGACAAGTGAGAATAAAACCACTTCTTTTATTTCCCAAAACCTTCGGGGTCGGGGAAACCACGTGTGAACAGTTCCGATTGGTTCCCTGTGGGCAGGGCAGCTCGGCCTCTGGGGGAACACGCAGCAGCTAGTTGGTTCTTGTTTATTTGGGGAGAGTGTTTCCATGGTAACCCGGAGGTCTCTTGGAGGAGCCAGCTGGCCTCTCCTGGCCAGCCAGCCAGAGCTAGGGGGGGGAAGAGCGGGCTCCCTCAAAGCCGACCCCCCCCATCACCCCCAGGTGTGAATCTAAATCTAGTGGGTTACAGCTGAAAAAGCCCCGGCGTGGGTCCCTCCCAGTGGGACAGCTGCCCGTTGCTGCCAGCAACCTCCCACCCCATTTCTCAGACCCCCCCCCCCCCATACTCCGGTACCTCATGGTGGACTTCCCCTCCTGGGCCTCCCCTCCCCTACGATGGCCTCAGCAGCTGAGCCCAGCGCTGCCCACTGGGGCAGAAACAGCTAGAAGAGGCAGATTGTCCTGAGACGGGCCTTGCTGCCACCCTCCCTGTAAGAACATGTTCTGAACAAGAGGTTAGAAGAAACAAAGGTTAAAAACAACAGTGGAAAGACAGGAGCACTCAGGAGAGAGGCTGAGAGCCGGCCAGCCCCCGTCAGGTGCCCAGAGACTGTCGGGTACGTGGGGAGGGGTCTGCGCCCTCCCCTAACCGAGCCGACGCCTCTGCTGAGCCCACACCTCGGGGCCTCCCTTCGGACCACGGCTGCAGCCTCTGCAGTCAGGAAGATGATGGACTAGATCCTGGGGCTCTGCTCCCGTGGCGGGAGAGGGAAAGCGACATGTCCCTGGGCCTCGAGGTCAAGGTTCAGGGCTTTGCTGCAGGCTGGAAGCCCCCCCGGAGCAGGAGGGAGGCATAGGAGAGAGACCAGGGCACAGCGCACGCCTCCCTCCAAACAGTGTGCCAGGGACAGAAGGAGGGAGTTTGGGGGTGCAAGAAGAAGGACAGTCCCAGGCCAGACTCTTGGGACCTCTGATCTCAGATCTCTACGAGCAGAAGCTGGAGGCAGGGGCAGAGGCACCTCCTACAGCCGAGGCTGGTGGGGGGGGGGGGGGTGGCGAACACAGGATGATGGGGAGGCAGAGAATGAAGGGAAAGGAGGAGAGGGAGATAGAAAGGGAGGGATCCATGAACTGCTGCGTGTGTACCCCGGCCTTACACAAGAACTTCTCAGAAGGAAAGCCCGCCCCTCCCTCGGGTCCTCGTCCCCCACACCTGCACCCCGTCCCCCTGGCTGCCCCGAGGGCTGCCGCTTCATTTGTGGAGGTAGGCGTCCAGCCACAGCTGCCCCGACTTCTTCAGGGAACTGCAGAGAGAGATGGGGGGGGGGTTGGGGGGGGTGATCAGGGTTCAGGTACCAAGGAAGCCCCTGGGGACGAGGGGAAGGCGTCTGTCCCACGGGGTCTCCAGGGCGAGGGATCCCAGCTGGAGACCTCTCCGGATCTTCAGCTCCCGCCCAAGGCCCCCCACCCCCGTCTCCCCGGAGCCTCAAGGACCCCCATACCTGATGATGTCCAGCAGGGCCCGCAGCAGTGGCTTCTCCTGGTACTCAATGCCATGCTTGGTACACAGTGACTTCACCAGCGGGGCAATCTTGTGCAAGTTGTGCCGGGGCATGGTGGGGAAGAGGCTGGGGAGACAGAGGCAGGGGGAGCATGAGATGCTGGGGGCTCAGCCACACACACACACACGCACACACACACACACACACACACACACACACACACACACACACACACACGCCACGTCCCTTCACGGGCTAGGACGTCTGCAGCTAGGACTCTGTGTCAGGCCCTCTGGGTTAGCAACCGGCACCATGTCAAGGGTAGAAAACTGGAGCCATGGGGCTGGGAATATGGCCTAGTGGCAAGAGTGCTTGCCTCGTACTCACGAAGCCCTGGGTTCAATTCCTCAGTACCACATACATATGGCTCAAGTGGTAGAGTGCTAGCCTTGAGCAAAAAAGAAGCCAGGGACAGTGCTCACGCCCTGAGTTCAAGCCCCAGGACTGGCAAAAAAACAAAAAAACTGGAGCCACGAACAGATGGCCAGCATAATTTCCAAGAAAGGAAATGAAGCTGGATGCTGGTAGCTCATGCCGGCAAGCTTACGTACTCACTCGGGAGACTGAAAGCCTGAGGACTGTGGTTCAAAGCCATCCCAGGCAGTGAAGTCCCAGGGACTCTGATCTCCCATTAACCAGCCAAGAGCGGTGTGTGTGTGTGTGTGTGTGTGTGTGTGTGTGTGTGTGTGTGTGTGACATGATTCAAGCAGCACAACACTGGCCTTGAGTGAAACACTAAGGGACGGCGCCCAGGCCCGAGTTCAGGAGGGAGGGGAAGAAAAAGAACAAAATGAGAGAGAAAAAGAAGAGACAAGACGGGAGGAAGAGAACAGGGACAAGAGACCAGAGCAAGGCCAGCCCTTGGCCAGCTGTGCTCCAGGAAAGCTCTCTAGCCAAGCCTCAGTTTCCCAGTCAACACAGTGGGAGTGTTTCCCCTGCCCTGCTTGCATCCCGGGGGTCACGAGATGCAGGTGCAAGCTCCAACCGCAGTGCTCAGGCCTGACGTGGGGGAGCACCATCACCGTAGCCATTCATCCACCCCCCCACCCCAACCCCCCCTTCCCCAGCCTGGCCGGGTCACACTACTCACTGGTGCTCGATCTGGAAGTTGAGATGCCCGCTGAACCAGTCATTGAAGAAGGACTGTTCCACGTTGCAGGTGGCCGCCAGCTGCAGAGGAGACAGGAGGAAGGTCCCAGGGCCTGGCCCTTGCCCTCACCATGGCTGGCTTTACTCCTGAGTCCCAGGGTCCCAGCTTCATCCACCATTCTGCCAGCCAGCCTCAGTCTACCCGCCTAGATCCCCCGCTGTCCCTGCCACGCAGGACGCGGCCACCTCTAAGGGTGCCCGGCACACTCCTAGGATGGCCGGGACAGCCACAGCTGGGGGCAGGGGTCCCGGCTCAGGGCTCTGGCTCGCCTCACCTGGCTACTGAACCAGTCTCGGTAGTGGTCCAGGTCGATCTCCATGACGATGTGGTTCATCTGCGTGACCCACACAAACCAGTGGCTCTCCAGGAACCTGGGGGGAGAGAGCACAGCGCCGAGCTGGAGCCCCCAGCCACACACCCCGTGACCTTGCCAGGCCGACCCTCCTCCGGCTCACGCCCCAGCCCCGCCGAGGCACCCGGCGGGACCGGCAAAGCTGGGGTACCTGATGAAGTTGAGGAAAACGAGGGCTCCCAAGACGCCATAGAAAGGGATGTAGGTAGAGAAGAAGCGAATGTAGTAGCTGATGGCCCAGACCAAGTCCTGAGGGGAGAGACAGGATTAGAGCCGTCGTACCCCCACCTCCCCGGCACAGGCCTCTAGGAAGTTGGGGATCCAAGAGAGGCCACACCTCCCTAAACTGCCTACCTGCGAGGGTCTGCACAACTGCCTTGGTTTCCAGGAAAATGGAGGGAGGAGGGGGAAGGAGAGTTACCAGCTGAGGGGCAGCTCTGGGCTGGGGGATCTGAAAGTGGATAAAATCCACCCATCTCCCCAACACATGAGGCCCTGTCTCTCTGGCCAGCACCCCCAGCTCTGCAGTGGCAGGCCGGGTGCTCTATAGAAGGACCCAATGCTCTCCACTTCCTCTCCCACCAAGCCCCATAGGTCCTGTCTGGACCACCACAAGGCTGCCCTCGGCTCCCAGCATCCCTCTGGGGCCACAGAGCTCAGCAGGATTAGGAAGCTCTTTCTCCTCAGCACCCTGGCCCAGCCTGCTCCTGCCCCAGGGCCTTTGCAATGGACGGAGCATTCTCTGCCAGCTGTGCTCAGAGTGCATTTCACAGGGGACTGGCCTGTCACAGGGAAAACAGGCAATAAGGGTTCGCATCATGGATGAGGAAGTGACGGATTCCAGAACTATTTACGAGCCACAGGTGGCTACATTTAGTGACTGCTTGGTTGTGAGGCATCTGGCTTGGCCTCTGCTTTTGGCGTAATGGGGAAGAAGGGCTACCAGTTGGGACCTCTAGAGCCAACAGAATGACGACCTCGCTCTGCGGGGCCGAGGGAAGGTAGATTCCCCAAGTTCTCCTGCTTCTCCTCATATTCAATGCAAGTTTATTATTCTGCCAGGTACCGGTGGCTCACACCTATATAACCCTAGCTATTCAAGAGGCTGAAACCTGAGAATCATGGTTCAAAACCAGGCCCGGAAAGTCTGTGTGACTCTTAACTCCAAATACCAAAAAAAAAAAGCTGTAAGTGAAACTATGGCTCAAGTGGTAGAGTGCCAGCCTTGAGCAAAAACTCAAGGACAGCAAGCTACCTAGGCTGCCCCGAGTTCAAGCCCCAAGACTGGATGGCACGCTTGCACACACACAAACACACACACGCACGCGCACACACAAACACACACACAGGAAAGAAGAAAGAAAAGGAGAAACATTGTTCCTGTTTGGAGTTAGAAATGGAACTCAGGCCTCGTGCACTCTAGGCAAGCGCATTACTACAGAGCTACATACATCCCCAGTGCTTTTGTGTATCTGTGGTACAGAAGTGTCTATCTGTGTATGTGTGCATGTGTACATGTGCTGCATATAGGACAGATGGCAGTACGTGGTAATCATATGAGGTCATATGATATATGGTATATACACAGGTACACACACACACACACACACACGGGCCGATTATCTATCTCAGCACATTGCTACAGCTACACATTTCTTGGGGCCCCCTGCACCACGGGCAGGGGTGGAGAAGACCCAGGAGCTCCACAGAGCAAGGCAGGGAGAGCAGGCAGAGAAGAGCCCAAGAGCTGGGGCTGGGAAGGTGACAGGAATGAAGCTAAGAGGAAGTAGTTGCAGTGTGCGGCCCAGCCCAAGGCCAGGATAGCGAGGCCTGGAGCGTACCCAGCCAGCCGTGCCGGCTTGTGCAGGGGCCAGGAAGCACACTCCCTTCCTCTGGAACCTTCCTCAGAGTTCTCTGAGTTTGTCACCTATGTGTGGGCCATGTCAGGCTCCACATGGGGGGGACCTGGACTGGTTGGGGCTTTCTCACCAGGCAGAATGTTTTTTGCTGTTGTTGTTGGTTGTGGGGCTTGAACTCAGGGCCTGGGTGCTCACCCTGAGCTTTTTTGCTTGAGGCTAGTGCTCTACCCAATTTGAGCCACAGAACCACTTCTGGTTTTCTGGTGGCTAACTGGAGATAAGAGTCTCACAGACTTTCCTGTGTGGGCTGCCTTCAAATCGTGACCCTCAGATCTCAGCCTCCTGAGTAGCTAGAAGTACAGGTGAGAGCCACTGGTGCTTAGCTAGCAGACTTTTTTTCTCTTTCTTTTTAGGCCAGTCCTGGGGCTGGAACTCAGAACCTGGGCACTGTCCCTGAGCTTTTACTCAAAGCTAGAGCTCTACCATTTGAGCCACAGCGCCACTTCTGGCTTTTTCTGTGTATGTGGTACTGAGAAACCAAACCCAGGGCTTCATGCATGCTAGGCAAGCACTCTACCACTAAAGCCACATTCCCAGCCCATCAGAATGCTTTAACGCATGGGCCGCTAGCTAGAAGCCAGCCCCATGTGGTGACAATCCACGCATCTCCACATTGCCAAGTGGACCAACAGAATCGGAGCTGTTGGGAACTGCTGGCCCAGGCAGGTGCCTCTGGCTCTGCCATCTGACACTGTGAACACAGCCTGATTTCCCTTCCTGCTCTTCCCTCTGCTGCTTATGGAGCAAGCACTGTAAACAAAGAAAACACAAGCACATTTGCATGCATGCGCACACGTACACACGGCCCACCTTCCATAAAAACTGCTTAAAACATCCCACCTGGTCCCCTGACACACACACAGACGCACAGACACACACACACAAACACCCTTGCTATAAAGCTGGCTTAACCACCCCACCCGGCCTCCTAGTCAGCAGCTCAGCACTCTAAGGCCCAGCTACTTTTCAGCAATGCCTTACCAAAGCCTAGCTAAATCCTACTGGAAACGGCAGGCCTGGTAGGGAGAGACGGGAGAGCTGTGTTTCTTTTCTGTCTGTCATTTGGCTGACTCAGAAACACACCTTCCCATGCGTGGCAGGACAGGGCCGGCAGGCCACACCTCCTCCTCTCACCCTCACCGCTCCAAGATCCGTCTAGAAGCAAAATCCAGAGGCAGGAGCCTCCTGCCCAGCCCTCACGAACAACACAGAACGCGCAGCAGCCGGAAGCCCCACAGTGCTCCATGAACAGGAGGTGGACTGGGATTGGGGGAGGGGGTACAGGCCTCGGGAGGCCATGCCACCCTTGGGTGTCACCTGGGTCAAGTCTCAAAGTCCAATCTCTAGTACTCATGAGGGAGACAGTTTTTTTTTTTTTTTGGGGGGGGGTGCTGTTGTTCAGAAAGGCCAACAGTAGCTATCACGTGACTAGGAACACTGCCACCTTGCACAAGGCCACAAATGCACACCTACAGGACCTAAGGTCTCCTCGGCACCCTCCTGCAGTCCTCTCCAAGGACCCTTCCTCCTCCTTCCTTCCTCCTCCCTCTTCCTTCCCCTTTTCTTCTGTACTGGAAATTGAACTCAGGGCCTGGGTGTTCTCCCTTAGTTTTTCCGCACAAGGCTAGCACTCTGCTAACCTGAGTCACCATTCCACGTCCAGCTTTTTCCTGGTTAATCGGAGGCCAGAGCTGCTCACTCTGAACTGAGCGCTCAGCTTCCTGAGTTGCTGGGTGGGATTACAAGTGTTAAGTCACCAGCGCCTGGCTTCCCTTCTGCTCTTGGAAGCAGAATCCAGAAGACCCCTGCAAGTCAAGTCTGTTGTCTGGGGTGGAACTGCACCATCCCCATTCACGATGTTGAAATTCCACTGCCATTAACTTCAGAAAGTGACCCTCCGTGGCTGGCGATGACTAGGTAATAGGAGGTCATTAGGCTGAACCATGTACCAATAGATGGGCGTTGGGGAAGAGACAGGAAGGGCAGGAAGGAGCCCCCCTCCCTGCTGCGGGAGGGGCCTGGACCAGGTCCCCCACCCCCACCCTCACCCCTCCTCCCAAGGGCTCCGATGGGGATACAATGCATTCCTCTAGCTTAAGCAGTCCAATGTGGAGCTCTCTGTGACACCGTCTTAATAGCAAAGGAACCTGGACCCGTCAGGGCCCAGATGCAAAGGCTGCCGTGGCCCTCAGGGTCCCCTGTGTGTGTGTATTTGGGGGAGGGGGGGAAATGACCTCTAGGATCATTTTACTGTGGCTTTCTTCTTCTCTGCAGGGACCCTAGAGGGAGGGCCTTGAGAGCAGTAAGGGGGTGAGCGCATGCCACTACGCTACTCACTGGACACGGTGTGGAGAACAAACCAGACAATTTACGTGCGGGTGGGGATGGGAGGGAAAAACCGGGCGCGAGCAAGGGCAGGGCTGACAGTGTCCAAAAAGAAATCGACTCCTTCCTTGTCTGATGCACGGAACTGTAACCCCTCTGCTCGTCATCTTTAGCAGCACAAGTTAAAATTGCTGCCCCCCCACCCCACGGCAGGGGAAGATGACTGAGACCCCTGCTCCCACCCTCACCCCAGGCAGCACCCCGCCCCGACTCACCACCCAGTCCTTGCGGATAAGCATGGTCATGATGATCTGGTACTGGAAGTACATGGGGATGAGCAGCGGAGGCCCGACTACGGAGAGAGCAGAGGCTGAGTATGCGCGCACGGACGGGCCGGGCCGGTCCACCCAACCCACCCAGCCCCGGGTGAGGGGGGAACCAGCCAGGCGACCAGGCCAAGAGGGGTCTGTGTGGGCTGCCGGGGCCTCTCCTCCTGGGACAGGCCCGGGGTGGGGTGGGGGTGGAGGTGGGGGTATGAGGTGCTTGGTACTCACTGAGGAAGAAGTACTCGTGCTGGTGATTGTAAGGCAGGTATTTCAGCTTCTTCCGGCCATACTGAAGAGAGAGGAGAGGTGGTGAGTAGCTGCCTCCATCCAGCCACTGTCCCCGCCTGGCAGCCTGCGCCCAGGGCCTGCCTACGCCAGCAGTGGCCAGCGGCCGGAGTCCTCTCCTCGGGGGCCGGGGGGTAAGCACTGCTGGAGTTCAGGCTTCCATTCAATCAGTGCCCAAGGCCACCAGAGGGGAGCTGGCTGTGCGGGGCTTCCCTTTGTGTGTTCACGTCGTGTTCAAGTTCCAGGCTTGCGACCCAGGGCCTCAGTCGGGCTAGGCAAGCACTTCACCACCAAACCTGCCTGGGATTTGGGATTTAAACCTTCACGCAGGCCTGGACCTTTGGAGAGAACCCCTGGGCCCAATTCCAGCCCTCTGGGAGAAGCCAGGGGATCGAGGTCTCTCTCAGGCACTCCAGGGAGGGCCACAGCCGCTGGGAGAAAACAGGTGAAGGCCTGGGGATCACTAGTAGTCATTAGACAAGGAGTATCTACTCCCTGGAGCCTTCTGGAACTTTCTAAGCACTAATCACCTCTCCCCAGAGAGGCATGGGCAGAACAGGAGAGACCATGCACAGACAGGCTGAGGGCCACCACATAGCTGGCCATTTGACACCGGGAAATTCCAAGGCCCGGCTGGCTAAAAGGCCCCTGGGTCTTCTCTCCCGCAGCGCCGGGGAGCTGTGGAAGGAGCCTGGGCTGGGAGCCAATAGGCTGGAGTTGGTTACACTCTGCCTCTCACCTGTGCGGGGGCTCTAAACAAGTTGCCCGGCCTTTCCCAGCGTGCTTGGCATGAAAGTCACGGGTTCTAAGAGGGCATGCGCGCGTGAGAGGCCAAGCAGATGCCCGGGCATTGCCCTCACTCCCCCCTCTCCCCTCATCCACGCGGCTTAGGCAGGCCGCTCCCTGCTTATGAGCCCTAGAAGATCAAGGCATCACAGGCCAGGCACCAGAGGCTCACACCTGTCATCCCAGCCACTGAGCAGGTTAAGATCCAGGACCGTAGTGGGAAGCCAGGCCCAATAGCAAGGTCCAAGATTCCATCTCTAGTGAACAGCAAAATGCTGGGCTGGAGGCGTGGCTCAAGTGGCAGAGGCCAGCTACCATGGAGAAAGCCAAGTGATCACCAAGCCCCCTGAGTTCAAGCCTCAGTACTGGCAAATACACACACACACACATACACACACACATACACACGCACACACACTCACACACACACACACACACACACACCATAAGCAAAACCAAAAACAGAACCCAGCCACGAGAACCTCAACAGAGTGGGACAGATTGATGGGCACTTGAGGTGACACACAGAGAAGGAACTGCAGATCACAATCTCCGGGGCAGCCTATGGGCTCCCACAAGGCAGAAGCCACGGGTGGCCACCAAGCTAGCTTGTCCCAGGGGACTTGCATGTCAGTACCAGCGTCCCCGGCCCCCCCCAGAAGTGGTCAGGATGGCCTCCGGTGGCCCACCAAGGTCCCCCCCCCCCCGCCCTTGTTCCCAGAATGGACATCACGAAACAGTCTGACGTGAAGATCAGGGCCAAGGCGGCCTTGGGCAAAGCCCAGGCAGGGAGGCCTCTGGGGAACGTTTGATGAATCCCACAGGACAGGACACTGGTCCGTGGGAGCCTGCGGCCCACACAACAGGACCCGGGTCTTGGGCTGACCTCCTCCCGCTGAAGCGGGGGAACTGGCCTCCGGATCCACCCCAGATGTGTGGGCTTCTCTATCCTAGGCCCCCAGCTCATCCCTTTCTTCTCCAGGACTAAGCACTGGGGATGGTCCCCGAGCCAGCAGAGGCCAGGGGAGTTCCCTAGGGAGGAACTTATGAGGGACACAGGGGCGTCCCTGGACCTCAACTGAAGCTGCCGTGTTTACTGGTTTACAGTAGCAGAGATGGCAGCAGGGCTGCCCTCAGCCACTCCCAGCTAGTAGCACTGCTCCATGGGCAGTCTTCCAGTGCCCCCAGAAACTGACCCACAGACCCTCCCTGGGCAGGGGCAGGCCCCCAATCCAACCTCGGAGGATGCTCAGCCTTACGGACCTGGGCTGATGATTTCAGTAAATTTCCTCTCTTTCCTGAGTGCTGGGTTCCTGGCTACAACCTGGAGGCCTGACATGAATTTCCTGGGGTGGTGGAGGGCCTCACAGGCGAAGCAGACATGAAAAGCACCCTCAAGACCAAGTTGCTGGTAGCTACTCAGGAGACTTGTGAGACTCTTATCTCCAATTAACCAGCAGAAAGCTGGAAGTGGAGCTGTGGTTCAAGAGGTAGAGCTCCAGCCTTGAGTGGGAAGTTAAGAGTGCCCAGGCCCTGAATTCAAGTCTTGACAGACAGGCAGACACACATACACACACACACAGAGCATTCTAAGGTGACAAACAAAATGTTAGTCATTTCACGTGTGCACACACATGAAGTGACACACCACTGCACGCCTGTGTCCACTCCCGGGGTCTTTAATGGGACAGGTGCAAGGGTGCTGTGCCCAGCCTGGCACTTGTCTAGAAACCAGAAAAGACAAGGGTAGGCTGGCAGACACCAGGCCCTGCCCTTTGTGAACTCTGCATGGATCCCTTGGCCAACGGCTTGGTCAGAGCTTGCTAAAGAGCAGAGAAGGGATGAGAAGAGATATTCTGGGAGGCAAAGAGTGAGCAGCGGCTTCTTCGTGAATGAGACAACCGGAGCCACCCAACAAAACCAGTTCCCAAACGCCTGCAAGGTGGCCTGGAGCCAGACAGACCCAGCTCCGATGTGGGCGCTGCCTTTTTCTAGCTCTAACTTGGGGCAAGTCATCTCCTGTCTCAGCCTCAGTCCTTCCTAGCTAGAGGGCTGATCACTGCTCCTGCCCCAAAGCACTAAATAAAGCCCGCGTGGCACTGCGCATGCCCAGAGCTCCCCACAAGCGCTGAGCTCCGGACGCCACTCCCCAGGAGTCAGCCGGAGGCCGCAGGGGCGGCCGTGCAGCAATCACGAGAACCCTGCGCATCTCTCTCTCCACTCAGGAACGTCTCTGCCCATGCAAGAAGAACGCTCAGGAGCCCAGGCAACAGCTTTCTGTGGCTGGACCCTGAGAAGGAGACGGAGACACGCCCAGAGCTCGCCTTGAACAGGGACAGCCCATTTCCAAGGCAAGCCCATCGCAGGCTGGCCCAGGCCTGGCAGCGAGCCTGGCCCTCTGCACTCGGCCTCCCCCAAGGACCACGGGCCCCGCAGCGGGACACTGGGCGCATGGGAGGGGCTTTGTAGTCTGAGAAAGGAGACAGGGCTTTCCTTGTTAGGGCTGGAAGGAGAGCGGCCCCAAAGCCTGGCCACTGTCTCTGGCAATCCCTAAATTCACAGGGGGAGAGAGAGAGAGGGAAAGGAGAAAGTTCCATCACAGCCACCTTCAGGCGCGGACAGAATGGCAGGGTCCCCAGCCAGGGGCCCTGGTTCCTGGGGGTCACTCATGGCCCACTGGAAGCAGGAGTCCTAGGGTTCAGCTGTGGACAGCTGCAGACAGCAGAGGCACCTGCGGAGGGGTTGTGAGGGTGCGATCTCAGGCAGTCGCACCCCAGGAACCCACTTAGCGCACTCCAGGATAATGCCCGTGCTTTGACATGGCCAAAAAACAAAAACGGGGTGGGGGATGGGCAAAGCAAGACTGCTGCCATGTCATCATATTTAATTCAGCGCTGGGAGGTCCCACCAACGAGGACATAGCAGCGTGGATGGAGCCATTAGAAAGAGATTAAATTGTCCTTATTTTCAAGACGATCATCTGCCCAGGAAGCTCGAAAGAACCAACTGGGGAAAAAAAAAAACTGGAACCGTAAACTACTAGCTGGACATAATCAAGCCAGATATGGAGAGCTTTTCTGGGAAACTTTTATTAGGAGAAAAGGGCACTTCCGTAAACAGAGAGAAAGGCCTGGCTGCCGGAAGGGAAGGCAGAGAATATGATGCACTTTCTTTCAAGAACAGGGCAGGTCAGCTGGGCGCCTGCGGCGCACCCCGGTCATCCCAGCTACTCAGGAGGCTGAGACCTGAGTGTCACAGTTCAAAGCCAGGCCAGGCAGCAAAGTCCTTAAGACTCTCACCTCCCACTAACCACCGAAAAACCAGAAGTGTAGCCGTGACTCAAGTGGCAGAGCGCCAGCCTTGAGCGAAAAAAGCTCAGGGACAGGGCCCGGGGCTCAGCACAGAAAAGAGAGAGAGAGAGAGAAAGAGAGGGGGGGGGACGGCACCCAGCTCACCCCACATGCACCCCAGAGGAAGACAGCCCAGAGCAGACTGTGGGGCTCAGGAGAGCTAGCTCCATCGTTTAGAAGGGGTCATGGAGGCCCCTTAGGGGCTGGGGAAATGGTCTCACTTCCTCCAGTTCCTGGACAACAGCTAAACACAGAGACACAAAGGCATAAGACTGGTTTTAAAAAACACATGAAGAACTTCCGGCGGGGCGTTTTCAGGAGCGCCTCTCATGCTGGCTCCTCAGGAGGTGGAGACACGAGGATGGCAGTCTCCCACCTCCACCTCCAGAGCAAAAGTACATACAGGAGCTTATGTGAACCACCACTGAAGCGAAACAAGGACGGGCCATACAGCTCCAGTCAGAGCACTTTCCTAAAGCAACCATGAGACCCTGGGTGCAAACCCCAGTCCTGTACACAGAAAACAAAACCTTCTCACCCACGAAATCTCCAGGGAGGAAACTTCACACACACACACACACACACACACAAACACACTCTCTCTTGGGGTTTGGGGCTCAGGGCCTGAGCACTGTCTCCAGCTTCTTTTTGCTCTACCCCTTGAGCCACAGCACCACTTCTGGCCTTTTCTATTTATGTGGTGCTGAAGAAACAAACCCAGGGCTTCATGCATGCTAGGCAAGCGCTCTACCACTAAGCCACATTCCCAGCCCCAAGTTCTTATCTTTTGCAAAGAAAGAAATAAAAACTCTTTTCTCCAAAACCTGGGCTGGTGGCTGAAGACTCCCAGGCCTGCCACAGAGGGGCGGCGGGGGGTGGGGTGGTCCTGTCACCACTGAAGAGACCCCCAGCCCCTTCTGAGACAGCACTGTGGGCGACCAGGAGCCCAGGAAGCACAAGCCCTTCTCTTCCCGAGTCTTGGTGGAGGTGGGAATCTCCACGGCGCTGGACTCAGTCTCCTACACACTGCTGGCAACTGGACAAGCAGCTCCTGCAAACACCATCCCCATAGCCAGCCCCGGTGAGTGCAGGAAAGACGAAAGGCGAGACTGGTCTTTTAGCGGCCAGGGATACAGAAAGACTCGTGTCACAACAGCCAGGCGTCCTACCACAGGGAGAAAGGAAACCTGGGTGCTCGCTACAAGGCCTCAGCCTAATCAGCTCTGCTATCTAGACAACCTCAATGGAAGCTAGCCGCAAGCTGTTTCCTAGAAGAAAGGCAAAAGGCACGTATGTATTTGGGCCAAAAAAAACTCCGCAACCGCTCAGCCCAGCCAGCTGGAGAGGCAACACTTCTCCAGAGCTCAGAGCTAGGACTGATTTCATACCACGATGACATACCCTGTCACCAAAACTGTGCTTCTGCCCAGAGAACCCCTTAATGGGGAGAGAGGGCTCCACTCCCCCCAACAGGGCTGGGGACATTGCTCAGTTCATGACACCACTGCGTACAAGGGTGAACTGGCTCCCTTCCCAAAGGCTTCTTAGGCTCCTACTCTGACGTGGTGGTCTTTTCTTCCTCTTCCTCCTCTTAATCTAGTGAGTCTCTTGGTTCTTTCTTATTCTAAGGAGGGAAACAGCTGGGGCCCCTGACCTCCTGGGGCCAGAACCCAGGGCCCTGAGCAAGCCTGACTGCCATTCTTAAGACACAAGGATCTGCTGGTAACTTCCCATCATCAGTGCACGCAACGCAGATGCACTTTATTTTTGTAATGCATTTTATTTTTGTAAATGAAACCTTAATATAAAAACTGTACTTCAAGTAGGAGCACACAAATGGAGATGGGGGAGAAAAAAGGTGGGCAAATGTAATTGTTGAGCTCCATAGCTTGAGGAGGGGGCATGGGTCAACATGCATTGTACCCAGAGCCTGAATGTTTAAAAACAAAATGCATGCCAGGCAAGCACTGGACCACTGAGCCCCAGCCCCAGCCCCAGCCCCCCGCTTTCCTGTCTGGAGGCGAGGCAGCGTGGAGCAGGCCGGCCTAAGGACGGGGGCCACATCCTCTCAGTGCAGGACAGAATTCCCAAAATGGTTTCCTTCACGTGACCTAGCCCCGTGGGCCCCCATACCTGAGGCCTAGAGGCTTTCCTCCCCGCTGAACCAGAACCTGACCGCCGACCCCCAGAGAGCTCGAGAGGAAGACGGCCTGCCGTGGAGACCGCGTCTGGACTACGGCAGGGGACCGGGGAAAGCCGGCGGTGGCGGCGGCCGATGGCCCAGCGGCCTGCTGACCCTCTAGGACCCCAGCCCTCCCCCCAGGACCCCCAGTCCACGACATCGCCCGTACCTCGAGGGGCTGCCATTCACCCAGGACGAAGACGTGCAGCATCTTCACATCCGGATCCTTGTGGAAGATGTTGGGTTTGGCGTGGTGCTGGAAATGGCGATGGTTCCACCAGTTGGCGGAGGCACCCTGTGTGGGGAGAGGGGTCAGGGTGAGCCGGGTCCTCCCTGTGTGCCTCAGTTCCCCCAATCAGAGGACCGTGGCAGGCGAAGAGTGCAGATATATGAGGCTAGAGAGCGGGTACTTACACGGGTGCAGGGGGTGACTTCTGCCTCTCTGCTCACCTCAGAGGGGCAGAGCCTCCCGTGCTTGCTCACCCATTGCCCGCTTCCTGGGTGCTATAGTTGAGCGAGGAAAACAGACACTAAGAAGTCTTCCCTACCAGGGAACTAGTATACAGCCAAGAAAAAAGGAAAGCGTGTCCACATCAAAACTTGCAAAACCATCACCTATGTCCAAAGCAGAATCGTCAAAAGTACCCAAAAAGAGTAGAAACAACTCAAATGTCCACCAACAGAAGCAAGGACAAGAAGAGTGTGACACAAGGGTGCACTGGGATGATTGGGCCACGCCGTGAAGGAATGTAACACGGACAGGAGCTATAAACACAGAGGAAGCTGGGAACAGGCTGCTTCAGGAAACAAGCCAGGCACAGACAGCCCATAGTACGTGGTTCCACTCGGGTAGAATCAACAGAGACTTTGCCAGGTGTTGCTGGCTCACGTCTATTATCCCAGCTACTCAGGAAGCTGAGACCTGAGAACCAAAGTTTGAAGCCAGCACGGACAGGAACATCCATGAGAGTCTTAGCTTCTACGAACCAGCACAAAGCCAGAAGCGGAGGGGTGGCTCAAGTGGTAGTGAACCAATCACGAGCGGAAGAAGTTCAGGTAGTGTGAAGGCCTGAGTTCACACTCCAGCACTGATGTGCTTGCCTACGTGTGAGCACATGCACACACACCACCACCACGAGGAACTAGAGGGTTGGGTCCAATGGCTTAGGAGTATGGAGCTTGTAATAATGAGCAGATGGATATATTCCAAGTATATACAACGATCTGTACCCTCTGAATGAGTGAATGGTATAGAGCGTGCATTATATCTCATTAAAGCCTTTTTGGTTTGGTTAGGGCTTTTTTGTGTCAGTCCTAGGGCTTAAACTGAGGGACAAGGCACTGTCACTGAGCTTTTATGCTCAAGCAACTAGTGTTCCACCACACAGTTCTACCTCCAGCTTTTTGGTGGCTCATTGGAGGTTAAGAGTCTCAAGGTCTTTCCCTGCCAGGGTTGGTTTTGAACTGCGATCCTCAGCTCTCGGGCTCCTGAGTAGCTAGGATGACAGGCGGGAGCCACGTTACTGGCTTAGCTTGGTCGTTTGAGGCCGAGTCTGTATAACCTAGTTAGCCTGGAATCTGCGATGCTCCTGCCTCTGTCTCCCGGGTGGTGACGTTACAGGTGTGCACTACCACACCTGGAGAAGAGAACAAAACCCCCTTTTCCTTACTGCCAGGCTGGGGGTTCCCACTGGCAGGGAAGGGCAGCCCCGGGATCCTGGCACGGGACGGGCTTCCATAAGACCAGGAGCACAGCAAGCACTCTAGCTGTTGTTTGTTTTGCTCAAGGCCAGTGCTCTACCATGTGAGCCACGCCTCCGCTCCCAGTTTTTTGTCAGTCAGTGAGATCTCTTGGGTTGATCTGCTGAGTTGCTTCCAACCACGGTCCACAGCCTCGTAAGGAAGCTAAGAGGACTGCAGGGGTGAGGCCGGGGGCCCAGCTGGCCGGTGTACTGTAAGGTCACAGCACACGGCGTCACCAGTGCAAGCTGTCCGTCCTGAATCAGTGTGTGGCACAGGAAGCAAAGAGTGAAGAAAGAAATCAGTCTTTCCTGCTCGTTAGGAAGCAAGAGTGAACTGCAACAGGATGAACGCTCCAAGGTCACCAGGGAGGCGATTGTGGCACACACACAGCCCTGGGGCAGGTGGGACCCGCCCACCCCCACGTCACAGCAAAAAGCGAAAAATGCCCGAGTAAAAAGGTTGAAGTGATCAATGACACATTCATTCTCGAAGCCAAGAGGAACAAAATTCCTGGGAAAAGAGCTAAATGGAAAAGCTGGTGACACCCAGGAAAATGAGGATGGAGGCAGAGGACAGGTAAACACCGCACCGTTCGCCGTCCTCCAACCTAGACAGGTTTGTTGAATGACTCCTTAAAGGAACCAAAGAAGGAAGCGTGGACAGTCGAGGGACAGTCAGGGCTTTCCAGGAATGTCAAGGGAGAAGCAACTGCTACTCCTGCACCTGCTGACTCACGCCTCTGTTCTTCACTGGGCAAAGTTCTACTCATTCCTCAAGAACCTCTCCTGCAGTCAGGCGTAGCGGCTCAATCCTAGAATCATAGCTACTCGGCAGACTGAGATCAGGCAAACGCGGTCAGAGGCTAGCCCAAACGTAAACGTGTAAGTGACCCTATCTCAATCAAGGGCTGGGCATGGTCATACACACCTGTGATCCTGAGCTACAAAGGGAAGCGCAAACAGGAGGATCACAGTCCAGGCTGTGCCAGGTGTAAAGCCAGACCATATCTCCATAACTCAAAAAGGGACGTGAAAAGGGAAGCCCCGCTGCCACACACCACACAGCGAAAGAGGGGTGCTCATCAAACTGGGGAGGAGGTCCAGGCTGGCCTAGCAAGACTATCATGGAGAGCCCTGGGAGGAGATGGGGTGTCAAGAATGTTCCAGAAGCCAAGACAAGGTGTCACTATGTACCCCAGTTGGCCCTCACTCTCCATTCTCCTACCTGGGCCTCCCAGAGGCTGGAACTTCCAGGCAGGACACACAGAGCTGGCAGAAAGGCTCCTTGGTAAAGGGTAGCCAGGGTGCTGAGCAAAGTCATCCCGGAGCGCCAAGCAAGGGGGGACACTGTGTGACCGGCTTTAACAGACAAACTCACCAACAACACTTCCAAGAGTCTCCATTGGGGTTCACTCTGTTCCCAGTCGAGGGAGTTGCTGGGTGTGACAATTTCTGTCCACTGGGGACACATTTAAATAAATTCATCGCCTTACATTGACATAAGACGTTGTAATGGCAGGGCTGGAAAGGTAGCTTAGGGGTAGAGCACTTGTCTAGCTTATGCCGAAGGCCCGGGGTTCAATCCTCAGTATTGGAGGGTTGAAAACAAAGTTAATAGCAATTAAAAGATTTTTTTTTCTTAATGAAGTGAAAATACAATGAATTCTATTTTGGTATAAGTTGACACATTTAAGCTTTAAATACTGTGAGGATTTTGAATACATTGACTTCTTGATTTTAAAGCACTTTCACAATTGTTGGTGGGGGGGAGGATAAACTCTCTTACAATACGGCCTATGAGTGTTATACAGAAGTTTTGTTTGTAGTACTTAGTAATGGGGCTTGAACTCAAGGCCTTAGGTTTGATCGGCTTGCCTGCTCAGTTAGCATTCTGCTATGCCGCCAGCCTGGCTTTGTACTGGTTATTTTGGATATGGAGTCTGTGGGACTTTTGTGCCGGGGCTGGCCTCGAATCAAGATCCTCCAGATCTCAGCCTCCCAAGTAGCTAGGATTATAGCTGGGAGTCACTGTGGATTGGCTTAGGAGCACAGGCCTTTTCTTCTCCTGTGACTCAGTTCAGCCCTGATCTTTATTAGAAGCCTGGATATTATTTTTTGCACTAATTCTGATTTTAAATTGTGCATTAAAGGTTTGTTTATCTTGGTTGACTGCTCTTGGTATTCCCCCTCAGAGCCTGCACCCTGGGCCAGTTCTGCTCTCAACCCTGGAGGCCTGAGGTGAGACGGCAGGAGGGTGGGCAGACTCCGGAGTCCAGATGCAACCTCTGGCTGCAGTCCAGCGCTGGAGGTGTGCAGGTCACCCTCGAGGCAATGCTGGGTGCACCGAGGATTGTGTAAAGCAGAAGGGTAACACCTGGAAACCGGCACTGTAAAAGTTCGTAGAAGACAATTCCATTTCGGGAGGAGCACCTCCCGGAAGAGGCAGAGGATGGGGAGAGCTTGAGCCAGCTACTACAGCGGCATGGAGGAGGACCGTCAGAAGCCCTCCTGCTGCTCTCGGGTCCCCTCCACCTTGCTTACTGGCTACACTGGCTGGCACTCAAACACCCAAGCTGGAAAAGCCAACTCCCTACGAAGAGCCCAGAGGAACAGATGGACCCACGAGCTGTGTATCTGCTAAGTACCAAGGCCGGATTTCAAGCAAGCCACCAGCCTCCTCCCCCTGAGGCTCCCCCTGGGGAGCCATAAGGCCAGGTCACCCGCTCAGCTCTGGGCCCCAGCACCAAGGACACGGCCTGAAGAGGCTGTCTGTCCATCATGCACAGAACCCATATCCCCGGGTGTCAGGATGCTCCTTTTCTGTCAGGGCAGATTTGCGATTGCAGAAGTAAACATCTCCCGTGGGGGGCCGGCCCTCTGTCCTGCCGCTGTCTTCAAGGACTCAAGGCCACGGAGCAGGAATGACCCCCCATTCCCTGCCCCGAATCTGGAACCGGGACACAGCTCATCTTTGTTAAAGGCATGGGGTGGGGGTAGGGAGGTGGGGTAAGAACTCGGGTGGAATGAAATGTTACTTTCTGAAACCGAGGAGGGTTTTATCCAACAGAAAAGTGCAAACATGGAACAAAAGGCTCCACTATGCAAGCCCTTCTCCCTTCACCCCTGAGCTTCTGGAAGGGGTCCAGATTCTCAGAGCTGCTTGGGCTTCAGGCCAGGCAAACTGTTGCTGAAGAACTGGCGACCAGCTCAGTGCTGGCTCGGCCTGAGCCCAATCTGCAAGCAGCAAGGCAAGGACCCAGGGTGACTGTGGTCCCAGGGATGAGGCGCTTAACCCAGACCCAGACTCATCCCCCACCCGGGCAGGGAGGACCCGGCTCTTGTTAGGAAGATGCTGTATGTAGAGCTCATCGAGGGGACAGTGGGTTGATGTGAGAAGTTATTTTCTAGGCTGAGAATATGGCCTAGGGGTAGAGTGCTTGCCTAGCACGCATGAAGCCCTGGGTTCGATTCCTCAGTGCCACATACACAGGAAAGAAAAGGCGGAAGTGGTGGTGTGACTCAAGTGGTAGAGTGCTAGCCTTGAGCAAAAGCAGCTCAGGGACAGTGCTCAGGCCTCGAGTTCAAACCCTAGTACCAGCATATTAACAAAAAGGGGGTAGAGGGAGAGAGAGAGAGAGAGAGGGAGAGAGAGAGAGAGAGAGAGAGAGAGAGAGAGAGAGAGAGGGAGAGGTCTGTTTCTACAGTGAGGATACGGTGGCTCTGTAGGTCTGACTCTGTACAGTGGCAGGGCTCAGGAAAGGAGAGGCATGAAGGACTAGCAGGTCCCCGGGCACAGCCCAAGGGTAACAGAGCCAAAGGACTCGACACCATCCCCGGCGCGGCGGTGGGACCATCAGCTGGGCAGCTCACATTTACCTTTAAGTGGCCGATGACGAACTTGTGGACAACGTGATTCCACTTGGACTTCTGGTAGACAGAAAGGTGGCCGTAATCGTGTTGAAGCCAGCCAGCTTGGGCCTGGGGAGAGAGAGCCAGAGATGCCAGGGCAGGGGGGACAGGGAGCTGGGAGGGGGCTCAGGGGAGGCTCCAAACACCATGCCTCACCTGAGAGGTAGCAAGGACAAAGGCCGTGATGAGGGTAGGAATCCAGCCATTGCCGAAGTAACGAAGGATAAGCCATGCAATCATCTCCATGACGATGATGTGAGCCAGGAGGAGGAAGAAGAAGAAGTGGTTGGTTTTGAACAAGTTCATGTCCTCCGCAGTCTTCTTCAGGGCCCGGAAGTCCTCGGTGATCTGAGCCTGTCGGATCGCAGCACAGAGAAGGGCATCAGCCACCGGCTTTTCCTCCTTAAAAGGGACCTTTGTTTTGGGTGCCAGTCCTGGGGCTTGAACTCAGGGCCTGGATGCTGTCCCTGAGCTTCTTTTCCCTCAAGGCTAAGCACTCTGCCACTAAAGCAACAGCTCCATTTCTGCCTTTCTGTGGTGGTTCCTTGGAGATAAGAGAGTCTTTATAGACTTCCCCGCCCAGGCCGGTTTCAAACCGCCATCCTCAGCTGTCAGCAGCTAGGAGGGCAGGCATGAGCCACTGGCACTCAGCAAGAGACCTCTCTCCTTTTCCACACACAGTGCATCTTCGAAAGCTGTGGTAAGCAGGGGCAGTCAACCCTAAATCCTGCACGTGCCCGGCTATCATGCACTGCAACAGCTGCTGTCACTGGTGTCAGCCGCACACGCCGCAGCCCTGGGAAAGTGGTAGAAAAAGAATCCAGAAGTTTACACCTTGTACCCCAGGGTTCTCAGGGGCATTCTCCACAATAGGCAAAAAAAGAAAAAAGTAAATAAAAAACAAACAAACAAAAACTTCAATATCCATGGATGGACAAGGCCCTAAACAAATGTGGTCTATGCAATGAGGGAATATTATGCAGCTTTAAAAGGGAAGAAGCCAGGCATTGGTGGCTCACAGCCATCACCCTAGCTACAGAGGCTGAGATCTGGTCCCACGCCAGCCTGGATGAGAAAGTCCGCAAGGCTCTTCACCTCCAATGATCTACCGAAACGCCGAAATGCTGGAAGTGGCCCGCACGGTGGCTTAAACGGTACAGCACTAGCCTTGAGCAACAGGGATCAAGGAGAGCGCCCAGGGCCCGAGTTCAAGCCCCAGTACAGGCGTGCGCGTGCAAGTGTGCACATGTACACACACACACACACACAGAGCAGCTGGGAGAGGGCACCACCAGCCCCGGCCAAGTCCTGGCTCCCAGTACAGCTTCTTAGGTCCTTGGGCACCCCGGCGCCTTCTCCTGGGTTGGCCCCCAGCCCCTCACCCTGCACCCAGAGTGCAGACCCCACTCACACTCTTGCCGCGGTCCAGGCTGGGCTCCTCGGGGGCCAGCTCCCCGATCAGCAGGGGCTTCAGGAACTTGCCCACCAAGTCCAGGTCCGGGTGGAAGGCACGGAAGGCATCCTGAGGCAGACAGCGGGAGGTGTGAGGTGGGGCTGAGGCCTCCAGCCATCTGGCCCCAAACACCCCAGTCTCAACCGCAGGACACATTCTCCCCACCCCCTTTGGTGTCCAACTCCCAGCCACTGGCAGAATGGGCCCCCAGAGCTCCTAGAGTTGTGGACAGGTTGGCCCCAGGGACTCAGTGCACACACTAAACAACACTCCACCCAGGGAGATGTCCACCCACACACCCAGAGCTACCCACCACAAGAGCAAGGCCTAGAGGCTTAGCTCAGGGGTGGAACATTAGCATCACAAAAAGACCAAAAAGAAAAGGAGAGGAGGGGAGGGAACAGGGCTTGGCAGTGCTCATCTGTAATCCTAGCATGTGGGAAGCTAAGGTAAGAGGGTTAGGAGTTCAAGGCTAGCTTCGGCTACATAGGAAAAGCTCTGCTGAAAACAAACCAAAAACCAGAGGAAGGTGTGGAAAATGCTACTGAGTCATAAAAATCTTTGCAGTGAGGGCAAGACTGTCTCCCAACAATAACGGCCAGCTTCCTTGCGCTTTCTCTGGCACCAGCCTTTGTTCCATGTGTGTCTAGAATAGCCTTACAAAGCAACACTTTTAACAGAGGAAGGTTTTAAAAAAAAAAAAAACCACTTGTGTGCCGCTGGCTGAGTGGGAAAGGACAAATCCGATCAAAGGGTCAGACAAAGTGAGGTCTGTTTTGTTCTAGTTTTCTCCGGGGCCCTGCGTGGACGCTGAGGAAGCCCAGGCGGTTGGCAGGTCTAGCTGTCCCCACCTCTCCACAAAGTGATCAAGGACCAAGGACCAGGCCTAAGGCTGAGAACACCTTTTCCTGGATCCCCTTCCCCAGCCCCCACAAGGAACCAAAGCCTTTGAGAAATGAACAGAAAGTTCTTGGTAAGGCAATTTCCTGAGAAACAAGGCCCCTGTAGGATCACCATCGAAAAGCAAGCTGCACAGTTCGAAACTGCCTTCACCTCAGAGTTTCCGGCCTGCCCCCTTAGCTGGGCACCCCATGCCCACCCTACAACCTGTTGGGGGGGGGGAGAGGGGGCAAATGGGAGCCCTGCTTTGGCTGCTCAGCATTTCTAGATGGTTCCTGGGCAGCCTCGCCTCCCTAAGGCCAGGGGAAAGGAACAGCCAGCCACGTGCCAGGCAGGAAGCTGGGGACTTTATCTACATGAACTCCCTTCAGCCCAGGAGCCCTGGAGGCGAGAGGGAAGCGCCCCCTTGCTCCAGGTGGCAGCACCAGGCTCAAATCCAGGTCCAGCTGCCTCCAGGGGCTTCTTTTTCCCCTGGAGAAACTTTCTGCCAGTTCAGGGAAGAACCAACAAATAGAGAGTACTTCCGGGAGTGGACTGGAAGAGTCTTGGAATCCATCAAGGGCCTTCTGCCACCAGGGCTGCCCCCGCCTGGAAACGGGCTCCCAGCCCCCTCGTCCAGCTTTCTTGGGGACACAGCCTCATTCCAGCTGCTGCTTGGTACTTAGCAAGACCACAAACTGGGGCGCACTCACCCTCTGTAGAGGACCCCTGGACCCCACAGCTGTGCACCCCTTTAACCAGGCCATACCCATCCGGGCTCCTTTGTCTTCTGTTCTTTCTGAGCACTGTTCTCCTTGTCTTTTCTAGAATCTGCACCAGAGGGTTATCTGGGCCAGCTACCGAGAGCCCTGAGGGCTCTGCCTAACTCTAAAGTCCCCTCTTCATCATGCCCCAAAAGCGTCTCCCACACTAGCAGAAGGTCCCAACTACTGTTTGGCTCCCAGGATGTCGGGCTGTTGCCTGATCCAGCCATGATGCAAAGGGGCGACCGGGCCAGATTCTTATTTCTATTTTTTTTGGAACAAGAATCGGAACCAGGCTCTTTGCTCATCTGAAAGGGAAAGGAGCCAGAGCCTTTCCAGGAAGCTAGCCCAGGACATGGGGAAGAAAAAGGAAGCAGAAAAACAGGAACTGATCTGAATGGTGTGTGTGTGTGTGTGCATGTGTGTTAGGGTGGGGAGCTCACACTGCTGTCTGGGGGAAAGGCGGGCGGGTCAGAACTCCAGACTCCCGAGTGCCAGCCACACTTACTGGTCTTTACCAGCTCCTGCTGGCACCAACACCCAGCCTGCAACGCCAGCTAAAGGACGTCTTCCCTGCCTAACTGCTCCAGGCAGAACTCTGCCCTGCTCTGAGCACCTGGACTAACACCTGTTGTTGGCTGTGCCCAGATCATCTTACAAGGCAAGGCTAGACTGAAAAGACTGCTTTGCACATCCAAAGGCTAGCCCAACGCTTGGGAAGTGTGAGATGAACAAACCCTGGACACACAAGTGAGCAGGAGGCAATTCTAGAGACCAGGACAGTGTAAGAACTGGTGATTTAAGAGGAGAAGCAGAGCAGGAACTCGAGTTCTGAGACAGAGTTTAAGAAAGGTGGGAGAGTTGGGGTGTGTGGTGGCTTCCACCTTTAATTTAATGCCAGCTACTCAGGAGTCTGAGATCAGAGCATCAAGGGCCAAAACCAGCTTGCACAGAAAAGTTCGTGAGACTCATCTCCAATTAACCAGCAAAAGCCAGAAGTGGTAGAGTGCCAGGCTTGAGCGCACACGTCAAGTGAGAGCGCAAAGCCACATTCACACCTCAGTGCTGGCACCAGCAGGGTCAACTGGCTTGCTTTATGCAGGTGAGAGGTGCAGGCAGGGCAGGAAGTCCTTGTGTCATCCTCCCAAGAGGACAAGCTTCCAGAAGGAGGCAGTGGTCTCTGTAGTCAAAGAATCCATTAGCATGGTCACATGCACCCCGAGACACAGACCGGCCTGCACAGGTGGACCAACAAAGCAACCTGGGCATAGGGAATGGATGGCATTGAACACCTCACTCTCAAGTATAACCTGAGATGCTGGGGCTGGACACGGGGGTCCTCCTATAGCGTGCAATGGCCAGCAAGGGGCGGGCGCTACCTAGGTCTCAGGGAGGAGGAGAGCCTTCCATGCCCATGAACTCACGAAGCTGGGACTCTGCTCCAGGTGAAACTCACCTGTTCCTGGCTGTGCCCAGATCCTCTTACAATGCAATCTTTTCTCCCATGGAGGGGGACAGAATTCCACGTTCCACTCCCGCCTTTTTAAAAGAGGAGCAGAGGGCAAGGTAGAGCCTTCTTTTGATTTTGAAAGCTGAGCAAGGCAGACAGGACAGGCTGGGTATCCCAGCGTGTGTGTGTGTGTGTGTGTGTGTGTGAGAGAGAGAGAGAGAGAGAGAGAGAGAGAGAAAGAGAGAGAGAGAGAAGCAAATCCAGTACCTTCAGGCCACTGTCTGTGAATTATTCATCTTTGCGTAGAGGTCCAACTCAGAGCCATGGAGACACTCAATGAATGTTTGATGAATTGTTCCAGAAATGAGAAGCCCCAAGTGGGGAAAGTTATGCACTGACAGGACCACCAGAAAATAAAAGCCGACGTGTGCGTGTGGCACAGGTGACAGAAGCTCTCTGTGCTCATAGCACAGCAAAGCCAAGACAGGCTGTGGATGGAGGAGCAGAAGGAGCGATCAGAGAGGTGGAAATAGGAAGAGAAGGAAGGACACTGGGATGTGAGCTAGCGCTAGCAGAGTTCCAGGCTAAGTGCTGCACAGGAGCAAGGTTTCTGATGCTCAGGACAGTGAGAAATAGGTTAAATGAGATAGCAAGTATCAATGTACTTTGTGAACAAGGAAGGTTAACAATGAAGGTGTGTGTGTGTGTGTGCATGAATATAATTCGCTGTTCATTGTTTTTCTACGCACCTGACCCTCAGGATAGTGAGAAATAGATTAAATGAGATAGCAAGTGTCAATGCACTTTGTGAACAATGAAATTAATAAGTGACTGTGTGTGTGTATAAGTTTCTGTTCAGTGTTTTTCTATGCACCTACCCAGGGCCTTATACCTATCAGGGCAAGCACTCTGCCACTAATCTACAGCCCCCCCCCCCCCAATTTTTTTTTTTTTTTTTGGTGATTCTGGGGACTGAACCAAAGAGTTCAGGGAGCCACGCCCACTCATTTTCTTTAGAAACTTAAAACTCCTCTCCTCAGGATGGATTGTCTCCCGCATCCTGGCTTCTCCTTCTAAGCCCTCCTTTTCGCTATAGCTCCTGGGGGACCCCACCTCCCGGCTGATCCTTCCTTCTCTGAACTTTTTCGGCGGTGCCATCAATCCTTTGCCCGTGCAAGGGGGCACAGCTACTAACAACAGCTCCGCTGCTCATCTAAGATTGTGTGTGATGGATGTAGTCAGGAGGTGCAGCCCTGGCTCCAGAGAAGCCTGGAGGCCACAAGTTCCCAGAGTGCAAGAAGAAGAAGAAGAAGAAGGGGAGGTCCTGGCGGGGCTTTACACAGAGGGCTATTGAGCTGGATGTCCCAGACAGACCTGTGGCCCATCCCTCCAGGGACTGCAAAACCAAGGTTTCAGGCCCTCCTCTCCACGTGGGTTTTTTTTCTTAATAAAATCAATGGGGAATGAAAAAAAAAATCCAACCCGTTTTTCCCTCCCTGGCCTTTGCACTCCGGTCCGCCATAAGGCCCGTCCCTCCCTGCAACGGGATTCCAGTACTCCCCGGGAGCGTGGGAATCCGCGGTCTCCCGCGGGCAGCCACGGTGAGCCTTCCTCCCCGCAGGAGTCCAAGCCGGGGCGGGCACCCAGGTCGGGGCCGAGCTCGCGCCCCCCCCTTCCCCAAACCCCATGCCCCCGCGGCCGGCTGTGGAGAGTGCGGGGGGTCCCGCGCGTCCAGGAGTGGCCATCTTCCAGGCCGAGGGAGCCCCGGGCCCCGAGCGCCCCCTTTGGGGGAGTCCCCCGATCCCGCCCAGCCTGAGCGAGCGCCTGGCGCGCGCGTGCGCGCCGGGGGGAACCGAGCACCGGCACCGCTCGCCGCCTGGGGGACTGGTAACCGGGGCGGAAGGGGGCTACGCGCAGCCCCGACACCCCACGAGCCCCAGCCGGCCCGGAGGGAAGCCGAGGCCGAGCGCGCGAACAGAGCGGGAGGAGTCCCGCCGGCCTTCCCTCCGCGGGCGTCCCCAGCTCCACGCGGAGCCGGAGGTCCGCGCGCCGGGCGCCCGGGGATCCCTACCCCGCGGCGGGCCGGGGAGCGGCGTCCGGCGTCCCCCGGAGCCTTACCGTCGCGTCCTCCCCCGCGTAGTGCGCGATGACCCGGTGGCCGCCCGGGTGCCGCTTGGCCCACGCGGTGACGTTGTAGACCTTGCGGTCCACCACCAGCCACTTGTCGGTGCGCAGGTTGTGCTTCTGGATCTCCTCCCAGCGGAAGGTGGGCTTCGCCGCCTCGCGCTCGCCCGCCGCCTCGCCCTGGTTCCCCCCCTTCCCCATGCTCGCCGGGCCCGCCGGGCTGCGCCCCCCCACGCCCTCGCCGCCTGCCGCCCCGACGGCTGCTGCCTCCGCGGGCCGCTGAGTGCGCTCGGCGCCCGGCTCGCGGCCGGCTTTTGTCTTCTCCTCCTCCCCGCCTTCCTCCTCCCCCTCCTCCCGCCGCGCCTCCTCCCCCTCGCCCTTCGCTCCTCCTCGCCGCGGAGCCTCCTCGTGCGGATCCCCGGCTGCCCACCCGAGTTCCCGGGCTCCCCAGGGTCCCCCCCCCCCCGCCCCTCGCGCCGGAGCGGTCCCTTCCCCGACCCCGCCCTCCGCGCGCGCGCGCGCCCGCTCCCGCCGTGGACTTTCGCCTCCGGCGCCGAACCCGCGGGAAAGCGCGGGGCTCCGCCGCCGCCCCCGCCCTCCCCATCCCGCCCCCGCCCCGCCCCCCTCCCGCCCGGGGCTCCGCATCCTCCCGCGTTCCCCGCCGCCCGGGGTTTCCACAGTGATCAGCAGAGCGCCTGCACCAATCAGGGCGCGTCGCCCCGCCTGCCATTGGCCCAGGAGGATCTTTCGAAGGCCAGCGGGCTGGAGCGCCGGCGGTCTCCGGCCTCCCCGCCCCCGCCCGCCCTGCGCCCCGGCCGGCGACGTGTCCGACTCCTCTCCACCCCCGGGAGGCAGCCCCGGGGGAGCCCAGGCGGATCCCCCCCCCCACCACCACCTCCTCGCCCAGCCAACTTGGGGGGCCGCCAGCCGGGCTCTGCCCGCAAAGCCTCAGCGCCTGGCGCGCGCCCGCCGCGCGCACCCCGGAGATCTGCACCTGATGCGGCCACAAAGGAAAAGCCCCGCCGCCTCCCCGCGGCTGGCCACCGGGGCCGGCCGGCCCCTCGCGGCTGCTGGCACGGATGCTCTGGGATGCCGTGCCCCAGGCTCGGCGCGGCTCCCGGAGGTCTGCGCTCTGCTGCAGCCTCCCGGGAGAAAGGAGCGGTCTCCGGCCAGACCCGCGCTGTGAAATCCCCCTCGGCAATGTTGGAACCCAGAATTGCGGAACCTCCGCTTTCTCTTGGGCTAGGCGGGACGGGGATCCCGCAAGGCACAGGTCGGGGGACGGGCGGGGTGGGGGGGGGAGGGAGGGGCTCCCTCGCCCTGGAATCAAGAAGCTCACATTGTGCTTAGAAAACATGGGAGCTGCGCAGGACTCGATCGTGCCGACGGCATGAACGGAAGACCTGGGTTCCAGAGGGATTTATTCCACCGATATTCCAAAGGAATAGGAAGAGGGCCGGGTTTCCTAGGGGTAGGACACGGAAGATCCCCTAGATCCTAACTGCAGAGACTTGTTTAGTATCAAGCCCTGAGATAAAGGGCTGGGCCTGAGCCGGGGGGGGGGGGAGGGGGGGAATGGGTGTGGGAAGAATGGACTGAGATTTGGGTGCACAAGGCCCTCATTGGTCAATGGGACGTACAGGTCCCTAGGAACTAGCACGTGCCACACTCTGCCTAGGGTCTCCCCCCAATCCTGTGACACTGACGGGGATACTGTGGTCATATCAAACTTAAAACAGCAACCGGAAAGGCCGAGTTCCTATGCGGCCTTCCCTCACTCTCCAGGCTGCAAGCAGGATATTTCCAGCTTTGAGGAGAATTAGACAACCAAACAAAAGGGCTTTCCCACAAGGTAATGTCACTGACACAGGTGAGGGTTAGTGACATTTTCGTTTAACTGTAGGAATTCTTCACTTAGGGCCCTTGACTTGGATGGCTCACAGAATACAAACTTCTGGAGGAGTCACAACGGTAAGAAAACCTGGTGGAGTTGTATTGACAGACACAAAGCAGACAAACAGAAAAGCAGAAGGGCAGGAGCACATCCCAGCAGAGTGGGTGCGCTTTCACAGGGAGATAGACACACAGCTCCTAAGGCTATTGGGTTTGGGGTTTTTTTTTTTTGGGGGGGGGGTGTTGTTTGTTTTGGCCAGTCCTGGGCCTTGAACTCAGGGCCTGAGCACTGTCCCTGGCTTCTTTTTGCTCAAGGTTAGCACTCTGCCACTTGAACCACAGCACTTCTGGCTGTTTTCTATGTATGTGGTGCTGGGGAATCGAACTCAGGGCTTCATGTATACGAGGCAAGCGCTCTTGCCACTAGGCTATATTCCCAGGCCCTGTTGGGGTTTTTATGGGGTAAAGGCAAGGTCTGGCTTCAAAGTTAGGTGCTTTTTGTCTTTGCTCTAATCACACCTGGTCTGACTGAGTTTCCAGGAAAGAATTCATCCTGCCATAAAACAGATTTTATCCTTGCATTAAGGAGGTGGCCTGGGGCTGGGGATATGGCCTAGTGGCAAGAGAGCTTGCCTTCTATACATGAGGCCCTGGGTTCAATTCCCCAGCACCACATACATAGAAAACAGCCAGAAGTGCTGTGGTTCAAGTGGCAGAGTGCTAACCTTGAGCAAAAGGAAGCCAGGGACCAGTGCTCAGGTCCTGAGTTCAAGGCCCAGGACTGGCCAAAAAAAAAAAAGGAGGTGGCCTGCTATCCACATTTTGGGCATAAGGTTGCTTAAGTTTGGGAGAAGCAATTTTCTCAGGAAGGGATGTGTCCTGTCAGACAAGTGTTAACTCTTAGGGTGAGGAATGCACCCCTCAGGAAGGGATGTATCCTGTTGTCTATCTTGGAGGTAAAGCTGGCACTTCTGTGTTTCTAAATACCCTATTTGTGAATTGCCTCCAGCAGGCCTCGGTTTCCTTAAGCGATCCTGCTCCATTTCCCCTAAAATGACCTTGTTCACTTAATTTTAAGGGAAGTACATGAAGGACTATCTCCTGTATTTGCTGTAAGCTTGACCATTCCTCATTTTCCCCTAGTCTATCTGGCTTTATTTCCCCTAAAATGACTTTGTTCCTTTAATCTTAAGGGAAGTAGATGGACAAGCTGGAAGCTTGAGGCGTTGAATCCCTGGCAGCCATTTATCATGCCCCATTTTTCCAAGGCTCTCGTCTTTTTTTTTTTTTGCCAATCCTGGGCCTTGGACTCAGGGCCTGAGCACTGTCCCTGGCTTTTTTTGTTTGTTTGTTTTGTTTTTGTTGTCAGTCCTGTGGCATGGACTCAGGACTTGAGCACTGTCCCTGGCTTCTTTTTTGTTCAAGGCTAGCACTCTACCTCTTGAGCCACAGTGACACTTCCGGCTTTTTTCTCTATATATGGTACTGAGGAATCGAACCCAGGGCTTCATGTATACGAGGCGAGCACTTTACCACTAGGTCATATTCCCAGCCCCTCTCTTGTCTTATTTTCCCCCCAAAATGACTTTGGTCCCTTAATCTTTAGGGAAGTTATGGGTGAAGATCTGTCTTCCATAGCTGCTTCAAGCTTCAGGTTCCAGAATAGGGACCTGAAGTCATGCCCTATATTATCGAGGTGGGACAGGGACATGAGATGATCTGTTGGATTGCCAGGATCCGACGTCATTCGGAGCATTCCTGGACACTGGAACATCCAGGTGATTTGCTTCAGCCTCCTTTCTTTGATGAGGAATGTGAGGTCTTTTGGTGGTTCATAGGTACCGCAGCCCTATGCGTCCTTGGGTCCAGATGAATCTGAAGCCTGAGATTGGGGGGTGAAGAGAGGAAAAGGTTTTATTCTAGAAATACATATATCCCAGGGGAAATACCAGACTATTTCACAGCTGTAGGAATACTGAGAAGAACCATCTAGGGTGCCTTCCATCTAGGTAGAAGTTGATCTGAAGAAATTTGAGCAGAAGGATTGCAACCATTTTTTACCCAGCAGGTCAGTACAGACTGATCAGCATTCTGAGCTGTACAAGCATTTCTCTGCGGTCTGGGGAACCTGACCTTTGGTGGTCTTTACAATGCACAACAGCTACCTGTGAAAGTTCCCAGACAGCTTTTAACAGGGACAAGATCTTAGGTCCATATTTTACTGTGGAGTTACAGTACCAAGAAAGTGTTTTTAGAATCTGTACAGATATATATTAAGACCTCTTTACATGAGTGCATGAGTCCTATTAGATCCAAATGGCCAGATGTCCTATTTGGAGGTTCCAGAAGCGTGTTTTGATTTATGAACACTCCAGTCTTATCTTCTTTCCCTGACCAGATGAATTCAGATGGCCAGACAACAATTGTACTGCCAATTAGCGCCTTGAGCAGATACTGGGGGCTGGGATTTTTGTTAATTTTATCCCCCATTTGACAACCATCACTTTTTACTACCCACTATAACAAATGACTGTTAGGCAAGGGTGTATGTTCCTGTCTGTTAGGTTTTTTAAATAGGTAGACGGTAAAGGAGAACGCCACGCGGTATTCAGGCAAGAGAGAAAGTTTATTACCGAACTGCTGGCCTGTGGTCGAGATGATCCATGGCCGGAGAGAAGAGAGGGAGAGAGAGAGAAAGAGAGAAAGAGAGAGAGAGAGAAGGGTGAGAAGGGGGCGACCCCCACCCAGCCCTGCTTTATCTAGGGCAGGAGCAAGGGGTGTGGCCAGGTGGATTAGGATGTGACCTCAGGGAAAGGGAAGGTAACTGCCTCCAGGTCTGCTGGTTACCCAGGTAACTGGGTGGAGACTTAATGAGGTGGGGGCATCTACATGGAGCCTTCCAGGGACAGGCCTTACATTCCAGCCTTTTAATAGTTATGAAAAAGGGCGAAGACTCTCTCCGGCTGCTTCCTGCTGGCAAGCAGCGTCGGCTTTAGGGATAAAAGGCAGAAATGTGGCCCCTCCTGGAGAAGGCGAGCAGCAGGGTCCCTTGGTGGTAGATGCCAGTCCTTGAATGAAGCCTGGAAGAAGTCTCATGAGGCAGGGGCTGGACAAAAAAAAAAAAATTAAGGCAAAAGGAAGGGCTTAGGGCACAAAATTAAAAATTGGATGACTTGGCTAGTTCTTATACTCAGGTTTGGACATTAGATGGACAAGCTACTATCTCTTGATCCCCTGGCTCTGATTAATTTTGAAAGGGCGAGACAAAGTGACTCCATTTAGGATGTGATCATTTTCCTCTTACTCCACTCCATGATCCTTGTTCCCGGAACTGGCTGAGTCCCAGTGGTCTAAGTGCTTGTTGCTGGGATGGCTTGCCCCCATTGGCATTCACGGGGGTTGAACTCAGGGCCTGGGCACTGTCCCTGAGCACTTCTGCTCGAGTACTCTCTACCACTTGAGCCACAGCTCCACTTCCAGCTTTTGGCTGGTAAGAGATAAGTCTCTTCAGCCATGCTTCCAGCCTAGCTCTTTGCTGGTTAGTTGGGAGATGGAGTTTGAGAGAGATTTTCTGCCCAGACTGGCTTCGAACTGCAATCCAAGGAGTCTTTACCACAAAAGCCCTTTTTTATTTCCAGTTAAAACAACAAGTCCAAGGGGACTAGAGCTTACCTGTACCTTGTCGAGAATTGACCAAATACTTGCCAGAATTCTGCAATGACAAAACTCAGTAGATGTGATGAGCTTTAGCACAGATATATAGCTAGATGGACATACTAACAAATGACATTTACACAGACATACACACTGTGCACATAGTTTTTACAGCATGCAAAAATGAATTTCAGCAGTAGACTCTTTTGGAATTCCAATAGTAAATGACTTTTTTTTCCCCAATATTTTAGAACCACGTGGTCGGTTAGAAAAAGTTTTGGTAGCAAACAATTTTCAGATTATAAAATGGAGAAACCATATTTTGATAAACTCCAGTGGGATGCCATGTTGAGGGGGGTGGCAGGAGGACACAAACACACTAATAGAGAACACGTGGCATGGCATAATGGCGCCTGAGCTGGTGCCTGTTAAACCCAATATCCACCATGTGGTCAATGCGAGAGAAAAGAACTTTTAGATATCTTTGCTGACAAAGCACATTGGTGGTCAAGCCTCAGTATCGGAGGTCTGTGAAAAGGCAGCTTTTGAGCAAGGCACGTTATCAGGATGGTACGACTTGGAGTTTTTATAAAGTAAGCAAGTAGGCAGATGAGAGAGGGAGAAAAAGGAAGAGAAAGAGAGGAAAAGAGAGAAAGAGAGTCTGAATATAGGTGACTTCTAACCATTTACCATTGCAGTGGCAAAAACTGTATCTGTTTGAGTATTTCGAGCAGACCTCATTGCACTGTCAAGAGGCGTGCTAGCAGTGTCCCAGCTCGGGTGTGACTGTGATGCAAAACCCAAAAAGCACAGGAGGGAGGCGCCTGGTTGTTATGCCAAGTCGCGAAACGACCACCAAGAAGGCCACCAAGACTCAGACGTACCAAAATGCAAAAGCAAGGCAAGGCTTTCAGGCGAGCTGCAACTCGGGCCTCATCCTACCCACCGACACAGCAGAGGTTAGGAGGAAGCCCCGAGCTGTGATTGCACCAGGCTTATAAAGGCAAAAAACAAAGATACAGCCATCAGGTGTTCAAGCAAGACAAAAAAACAAAGTTACAGCAATCAGGTGTTCAAGCAAGCAAGATTAGGACACGCGTACAAATCTGATTGGCTCAGGGCTCAAGGCATTCTAGGGGCGGTTAGAGTTAAACATTCCAGCGGCTAGAGTTCTTTTTTTTTTTTTTTTTTTTTGCCAGTCCTGGGCCTTGGACTCAGGGCCTGAGCACTGTCCCTGGCTTCTTTTTGCTCAAGGCTAGCACTCTGCCACTTGAGCCACAGCGCCACTTCTGGCCATTTTCTGTATATGTAGTTCTGGGGAATCGAACCCAGGGCCTCATGTATATGAGGCAGGCACTCTTGCCACTAGACCATATCCCCAGCCCAGCGGTTAGAGTTCTTGACCAGCTGGGCCCTAATAAGCTTGTCCTGGGTTTGCTCACAAGGCCTGCTTACCTCAGGTTCACGTGGTAAAGTGGGGTTCACGTGGTAAAGTGGAGTCTGACTTCAAAGTCTGGCTCTTCATGGTGAGTGAATGAGCTTACCGGGCAGAAGGGGCAGAAGCGGCGGACGGAGCGGCAGAGAACCAGAGCAGCAGCAGTTTCACTCACCAGGGTAGACAAGCGGTGTGGAGGTGGAGGTGGATGTGGAGGCCAGCAATGGTGTTGGTGAAAAAAGTCCCATGTGGCGTCTTGTAGCAGTTCGGTTCGCAGAAAAAGGGCCGTCAGGACTGGGGATACTCCCAGAAAAAGAAGAAAAATAGAGGGGAATTCCGCCTGTCCTGACTCTTAAGCCCTATCCGAGTCACGGCACCATATATGTTAGGTTTTTTAAGTAGGTAGATGGTAAAGGAGAACGCCACGCGGTATTCAGGCAAGAGAGAAAGTTTATTACCAAACTGCTGGCCTGTGATCGAGATGATCCATGGCCGTAGAGAAGGGAGGGAGAGAGAAGAGAGAGAAGGGAGAGAGGGGAGAGAAGAGGGCGACCCCCACCCAGCCCTGCCTTATATCTAGTGCAGGGGCAAGGGGTGTGGCCAGGTGGATTAGGATGTGACCTCAGGGAAAGGGGAGGTAACTGCCTCCAGGTCTGCTGGTTACCCAGGTAACTGGGTGGAGACTTAATGAGGTGGGGGCATCTGCTTGGAGCCTTCCAGGGACGGACCTTATACTGTCCAGGTATAAAGGCAGACATGGTCAATAGACGGGCATGCTTATAAACTGTTCTATGACCTCCCAACTCGATTAATGTTGAAGGGCCAAGCACAAGGGATCTGATACCATCTGCTCTCATTGGAGCAGTGTCGTCCAACTGCTTCTTGGTGCTCTGTTGTAGGGCCAGGACAGGCTTTGTCCCAGGAGCTCTCCTTGCTGGGATAACACCCCCACTGGCATTTCCCTTGGTGGCTTGATGATTTTGAACTCAGAGCCTGGATGCAGTCCCTGAGCTCTCCGGCTCAAGACTAGCGCTCTACCCCTTTCAGCCACAGCACCTCCCCCTCTTCCAGCACTCTGCTGGCCAATTAGAGGCGAGAGTCTCACAGGGACCCTTCTGCCTGGGCTGGGTTTGAACTGCAGTCCTCACATCAAATGAACCTTTAGGGGCTGGGAATATGGCCTAGTGGTAGAGTACTCGCCACGTGTTCATGAAGCTCTGGGTTGCATTCCTCAGGACCACATATATAGCAAAAGCCAGAAGTGGTGCTGTGGCTCAAGTGGTAGAGTGCTAGCCTTGAGCACAAAGAAGCCAGGGACAGCGCTCAGGCCCGGAGTTCAAGCCCAGGACTGGCAAAAAACAAAACAAAAAAATTCTTTTAACTGAATACCGTTAGGTTTTTAAAGTAGGTAGTCGATAAAGGAGTATTCAGGCAGGAGAGAAAAGTGTATTACCAAACTGCTGACCTGTAGCCAATCGGGCCCTGCTTTATGGAGGGCAGGGGCAGGGGGTGTGGCCGGGTGGGTTAGAATATGACCTCTGGGAAAGGGGAGGTAACTGTCTCCAGGTACTCCAGTTAGCCAGGCAACTGGGTAGAGACTTAACTAGGTGGGGGCATCTGCTTGGGGCACTTCAGGGCGGATTTTACAAATACCGTACACTAACTGAAACCATTGTCACCAAGTCAAACCTTTCTGATTGCAATGAAGAATGCGGGAAGAAGGCTCTGTTTCCAGGGCAGCTCACATCCTTGAAAACAGACATAAGGATCTGGGCATAAACAAACTCTCAAGTGAACTTTGGTTGAGTTACCACTTAGGCTTTAAAAACTTCAACAAACTTGGAGCTGGGAGTGTGGCTTAGTGGCAAACTTAATACTACATAATTACTTCTATAGATGGACACCAACAATGAGATAGTGGTTTTATATTGGTGTATATTTGTCCTTATTTAATCATAGCCAACTTAATTACACACCAATTTTATTAATATTTGATAGTAAGCTTTATCTTATAAAAATTTAGCACATACTTATACCATCTGCTACCTACTAGAACCTTCTGGGGTTTGTCTTATTTTCTCCCTTTTTCCATTTTGGAATGAACATTTAAGACAATTCCTGCCTTCCAAATCCTTTCTTATGCAAAGGAAACCATTTTTGTTTCTTCAATTTCCTTTTCCAAGGATTTCTTCACTAATTTTTCTTTCTTTACCTCCTTACTGATTTTTTAATTGCCTTTTGAATTAACTCTTAGGAAACTTTTACAGTTAAATGATGTAGTCTCTATTAGTGTAAGGTAATAACCCGTAGACACACATATTGTAAGCCAATCTTTCCCATTTGGTCTTAAAACAGGGAGAACAGGAGAATTACTTGTAAGACCAACTGTCTCTGTAGTAGGAGCCCAAACTTAAAGGAATCTCAGACCAATTTTTTTTGCATCTAATTGCAAAATAGTATTGAAATTTAAAGTTCTATTTGAAGCTATATATGCTAACTTATATTATGGCCAAATTACATTATACAGAGAAATGAACCTTTTCCTTTTAAACCTTTTCCTTTTTAAGTTTCCCCCAAATTAAAAGAGAAAACATCCAAAGGAGGAGTTTTTAGGAATAGTAATTGCATCACCCATATTTTTTCCATGTAAGAGAAAAAGAAATAGAAAGACCTTTAAATGTAGGAACTCTTTACTTAGGGCTCCCGACTCCAAGGGCAGAATAAGAATTTCCGGATAAGTCACAACGGTTAGAAAACTTGGTGGGGCTTTATTGAGTAAATGAACAAGCAGACAAATACACAAGCAGAAGGGCAGGGGCACACTCTAGCAGAGTGTGGGTGCTTTCACAGGGAGATAGGGAGACACACAGTTCCTTGGGCTTTACCCTATAAAAATAAGGTAAAGGCAAGGTCTTTCAAAGGTAGGTGAAGATAGGTGCTTTGTCTTTGCTCTAATCACACCTGGTCTGACTTTCTGAGTTTCCAGGTAAGAATTCATCCTGCCATAAAACAGATTTTATCCTTGCGTTAAGGAGGTGGCCTGCTATCCACATTTTGGGCATGAGGTTGCTTAAGTTTGGGAGAAGCAATTTTCTCAGGAAGGGATGTGTCCTGTCAGACAAGTGTTAACTCTTAGGGTGAGGAATGCACCCCTCAGGAAGGGATGTATCCTGTTGTCTATCTTGGAGGTAAAGCTGGCACTTCTGTGTTTCTAAATACCCTATTTGTGATTTGCCTCCAGCAGGCCTCGGTTTCCTTAAGTGATCCTGCTCCATTTCCCCTAAAATGACCTTGTTCGCTTAATTTTAAGGGAAGTACATGAAGGACTATCTCCTGTATTTGCTGTAAGCTTGACCATTCCTCATTTTCCCCTAGTCTGTCTGGCTTCATTTCCCCTAAAATGACTTTGTTCCTTTAATCTTAAGGGAAGTAGATGGACAAGCTGGAAGCTTGAGGCGTTGAACCCCTGGCATCCATTTAGCATGCCTCATTTTCCTTAGGCTGTCCTGCCTCAGTATGACATGCTAAGATCTAGACACAGTGCCTCGTGGCCCTCTGGACGCAAAGACAGAGATCTTGAGTTCTGGGCCAGGTTGAGCTACGTACTGAGTTCCAGCACAAAGAGAATATGAAACAAGTTTTACAGTAAGCCATACCAGCTTTTATGGACAATAAAGATTCAGTGAAGTAACTCGGGCACTTTCACGCCTGTCAATCTTAGCTACTCAGGAGGCTGAGTCTGGAGGATCACGGTTTGAAGCCAGACTGGGCAGAGAAGTCAGCAAGCCTCCATCTCCCAACAAGAAATCAACAGAAAACAGAGCTGGAGGTGTGGCACAAATGGTACCACACAAGTGGAGTGGAGCAAGTGTGAGATCCTGAAATCAAGCTCCAGTAGCCAAAAGGAAAAAAAGAAATTGAGGGCTGAGGATATGGCCTAGCGGCAAGAGTGCTTGCCTCGCATACATGAGGCCCTGGGTTCAATTCCCCAATTCCACATATACAGAAAATGGCCAGAAGTGATGCTGTGGCTCAAGTGGCAGAGTGCTAGCCTTGAGCAAAAAGAAGCCAGGGACAGTGCTCAGGCCCTGAGTCCAAGCCCCAGACTGGCACACACAAAAAAAAAAAAAAAAAAAATGAGATGCAACCAATACGTAGATAAGTTGGATGAAAAATTTAAGGGATTGTAGAAATCAGAGGAGGGACTATCACTAAAACCCAAGAGATATCTCACAGAAAGCCTTGGTAACTCCCATATTTTAAATGCTATTTTATACTGTCATTTTTTGAAATCATTGTCTTATTGCTATTTTTTTTTAAGTATTGAGGTTTGAATTCAAGGCCTTTCACGTGCTAAGGTAAGCATTCTACCACACCTCTAGCCAAGGAAATAGCGAGAAGAGCCAGAGGATAGATAGGCCAGGGCTCCTAGCAGGTACCAGACACAAGCCAGAGTCAGCTCTGATTAGAGAAAAAAAAAAAACAATAACAGGCACCATTGACGGCACTAGGAGTAACAGCTCAGGAGAGGCCCGCAGCGAGGGGGGCTCAAGTGGAAAAGAGCGAGCCTCGAATGCTTAGGTAAGGACAAAGATGGAAGGCGCCATGGTGAAGGGGGTTGGGGAGCCTCGAAAATCAACCAAGCAAGGGCTTGCTCCCATCAGATCTATGGTGTGGAGAGAATTCAAGAAGGAGCTTACGGCTAGGTTGAGATGCAAGGCTCAGGCTTGAACTCAGGGCCTAGGAGCCACCCCTTCCTAAGTGACCATGGGGTCAGCTGGAAACAAGTTCTCCCTGAGAAGTCTCTTCAGCCCATCTGAACAGAAAGAGTAAGCAATCCGAGAGGAATGGAACCAGGGGAAAGCCGGCGGGGCATCTGGGGTTGGATCATCACATCCACGCCTCCTCTTCTTTTGCTGGAGCGTTGAGCTGATCTAGCTAGTGACCCGGGGTTAGGGGAGGGGTCACTTAGGGAGAGAAGTGATGGATTCTTCCTGTTCCTCAAAAATCTGCCTTCTGCTCTCCCTGCCCCTGCCCCCCCCCCCAGCACCAGGCTTCCTGTGGATTCTCCTAGTGATCATTGGTCTTTATGAGGAACAAAAGCTCAGCCTGAGTCACCCACTTCCCCACTCCTCACTGAATGGGTGTAGAAGGCTCTCATCATTTGTGTGCGCGCGCGCATGCCAGTGCTGGGGCTTGAACTCATGGCCTAGGTGTTGTCCCTTACTTTTCTTTCTTTTTTCTTTTTCAAGGCTGGTGCTCTACTAATCACTTGAACCACAGTGCCACTTCTAGCTAGTTAACTGGAGACAAGAATCTCACAGACTTTGCTGCCCCGCCTGGCTTCATCAACTGTGATCCTCAGATCTCAGTCTCCTGAGTAGCTAGGATGACAGGCTTGAGCCACCAATGCCTGGCAGCTTTCACCTTTCTCACAAGGAGACAAATGGCTCCTAGGAGGCTTGTGGCTCACTGAAGGAAGAGACTGGTTTGTCAGAGGGACCGTGAAAACTAGCCACACTGATCATCCACTCTTTTGGTGGGACAAAAAGAAGGAGGAATGTTCTAGAATCACAGCAAAGGCAAAGCCTCTTCGAAGGAAGCGCTGCTCATCTAGGTCTCTTCCATTTCTTCTTTTCTTGTTGATCACTATGCCCGAATCCTCCAATATAATAAAATAAAATAAAAATCTTCCAAGTTGCACGGTTCTAAAACCCTGGTCCCCATTTCTCAGTGCATTCATAGTTGAATTTCATTAATGGTCTCTCATTCATTATTCAGATCATCACAATCTTCTCTAGTTCTAATAGTGGATTGCTTGGCTTCCCATAACTATAACAAATACCTGATATTATCAACTTATAAAGAGAAAAAGGTTGGGCTGGGACTATGGCTTAGTGGTAGAGTGCTTGCCTTGCATGCATGAAGCCCTGGGTTTGATTCCTCAGCACCACATATATAGAAAAGGCCAGAAGTGGCGCTGTGGCTCAAGTAGTAGCGTGCTAGCCTTGAACACAAAAAGCTCAGGAACACTGCTTAGACCCCGAGTGCAAGTCTCAGTACTGTCATATGCACACATACATACAAATGACAAATCCCTTCTACTGGTCTATCAGATTAGATGGTGCAAAAGACTTCCAAATAATGGACAACCCCATTGTGCATTGTTTGGTGCAGAGGAAGCATTCAGTTGATGCAAGGCCTCATCCTTCGGCACCATCCCCAGTCTTCAGCGCGAGACCTAGGCAGGTGTTCTTACTCCATTGTTGCAGAGGAAGCCAGAACAGGTCTCCTCCACCTGCTCACAGCAGACTGGGGGTCCTGGAACTCAAACCCCAGACACTAAGGGAAGCATTCTTACCCCGTTCCCATTAAGCCTCTGGGAACCATTGGGAAAGGTCACCAACACTGTCATCCCTTCTTGGATCCTCTCCGATGCATGGCCACTGCCCCTTAATTCTGGTTGTGTGCAGTCCCCACTCTGCCCTCTGACCACACCCCCTTATTTGGGTCTACCTGCCCCTCCTACCCTCTCCATGTTCTGGGCCTTTGCCAACTCACACCTAACATAACCTCTCCAAAACCAAAGGAAGCATCCGTTAGGTCTAACGCCTTCTCATCTTTCCTGTTTCAGATGTCCAAGTGAAATCTGTTACTTCTCCTTCCCCCAAACCAACCCCGCCTTTAAAACATCATCATTTCCCTTGTTCCTTCCATAGGGTCTCAGAATTCTAGAATGTTGTGTGGCTTCTCCTCGTTTACCTCTCCTCTTACAAAAGGGTGGTGGTATTTAGCAGAGGTTAATTTTGCCAGTCTTATTCAGTGTTGCCGATGCTACTGCACTGGCTGAGCAGCCCTCCCCGGAACTACTCCCTGTGTGTGCTCACTGAACCCAGCTAGCTGTGGATGTCCACTGTCCCGGACTTCCCGTGGGCCCTCGGTGTCTGGTGAGTTCAGCAGCAAAGAGTGAGGAAGGAAAGCATTCGGATATTAAGGGTGATTCCCAGGGGCTGGAAGTGTAGCTAGTATACCTCAGTGCTAGAGCACTTGTCCTGTATACATGAGGTCGTGGGTTCAATTCCCAGCACTGGAAAGTTTTGAAAAAGTGTTGTGAAGCAACGAATAGTAGAAAATGGGAGGCGGGGAATCAGGCATATTCACTAAATCCTAGAATATCAAAATTAGAGAGGCTTTCTTGGGAATCAAAGGAGAGAGGCAACACACGCTGCAGATCTTAGAAGGCTTGTTTAATCTAGAGGGAACACAAAGAAGAATGAAGGATGGTGGCTACTTGAAGCTCCCCAGGAAGCCCTCTCGGGATACAGCATGTGGAGTCCTTGATTCTCCTAGGTGATAGGAGCACCGTGTACTTTATCACATGCCGCTTTATGTCTGTGCCAAAGAACACTGACATTATAGGCCGAGGGCCAACATTGTTTTTCTTTCTTCTTTCTTCCTTTGTTTTGTGCCAGTACTACGGCTTGAACTCAGGACCTGGGGCTTTCTGCTTGGCTTTTTTCACTCAAGTCTAGTGCTTGAGCTACAGCTCCACTTCTATCTCTGTGCTGGTTAGCTGGAGATAAGAGTCTCACAGTTTCCTGCTTGGTCCGGCTTTGAACCGTGATCCTCAGATCTCAGCTTCCTGGGTAGCTAGGATTACAAGCATGACCCACCAGTACCCAGCTCAGAAGCTACCGGTACCAGGCTCAGTACCCTAGATTCTTGTTCCATCTCTGGCCTCTGATGGCTGTGTGATCTTTCTCAACTGGATCACCTGATTTCTCTGAGCCTCCGGCTCCTCATCTGTACAATGGGAGCAATACCTACTTTAGAGAATGCGGAAGGGATTAAAAAAAAAAGACAATGACAACTAAAACCATTTGACGAGCTACAAAGTTATCCACACTCAAGGTTAGGGGCTTAGCAGCATACCCTCAGTGGTAGGGCTTTGCTGCCGCTGCTATCCTTTGTTTCTACAATTAACATTTACTATATAAAAAGCACTGTGTCTGATGCATGACTTCCATTCTCTATTTGAGACCCTAGCGTAAGGTCACAAGGCAGGGTCCATTCTTATTTCACAACGGTGTTAGAGGTTCAGAGAGATTACACGGCTCGCCCAAGGTCCACACAGCTTATAAACATTAATGGAATTCGCTGATCCTCAATCCCTACTCTTTCCAACCAACCGCACTGCCTGGCTGGGAGTAATGTCTAAACGGTCGGCGAGTGCTTAAACTTAAACCCATTCTTTGATGTGTGCAAGTGTATTTACTGAATTCTCACTAATGCCAAGCACGGAGTAAACAAGGTTAGGAAATGCCGGTGGGCGGAGCAGCGCTCTGCTAGGAGGAAGAGCTCAGCCCATGGAGGTCAGAGACTGTGCTTTCAACCTCACCAGGCTCAAGTGCATCTGAGCATTTCATACTCTCATAGATATCAGTAGAAAGGCCTCGTCTTAGATGGCTATGGCCCAGCAAGGATGACATTCTTGACCAAGGCCACATCGCAAATGAATGACAGAACCAGGACTAGAAATCCTGACTCAAAGGTTTTTCTGACCTCAGACTCGGGGTTTTATGAACAGCCAAAGCAAATAGAGAGGTGAGACTGGATTGATCCTGTAAGCCCAAACTGACAGATGCAAGGGAGTGGCACGCTCTTTTGTCAGAGAACTCCCAAGCTCTCAGAGCCTGGGGTCCCGGGCCCGCTGCCTTTCCGTGGGTTGCACCTGAGTCCGCTCCTCTCACCCCTGGCTGTCTGCTGACAGATCCGGGGCTAGGTGAACTCCAGTTTGCCTGGAGTGGGGGCTCCCAGGGCCTTCACCTTTGGTCCACCACACAACCAACCGTCACCTCTGGCGCCCGGATAGCAGAATGACAACACCGAGAGGTGGGGACCACTTTATCACTCTCCTTTCAGAACGGGGTACATCGGAGCTCAGGGAACTCTAATTGCCATGCATCAGCTCTTTCCACACGGATATTTCTTTGAGGAACTCACTTAACCACCCCCTCCCCAGTAGTCAGTTTTAGCACGTGGGGGGAGAAAAGAGAGAGACAGGGAAACTGACACAGCTCATTGGCATCCAAGGGCCGTTAGGACAATCATGAGATGTAATGAATAGAAAAGCCCTTGGAAAATTCTTACAGATGCAGACGGACCTGGTAGTGCGTGCCTTTCATCTCAGCACTCAGGTGCTCGAAGGCAGGAGGAAGAACAGTTGAAAGCTAGCCTGGGTTATGTCATAAGACTGTCTCAAAAAAAAAAAGTATTGTAGACACGAGTGAAGTAGCACAAACACATCTAAATACAGATCTGCCCTGTGCACATATTTCTAGCATGTTGGAGCTGGAAGCCGTTTATCGCCTCATCTAATCATCTGCAAGCTGGGTGGCTGCAGGAGCCAGACCAGACTTTATGTGCTTGGTTGCTCTCCTGGAGCTCTCCCCCCTCCCCCCCTCCCCGGGCACGCAGGAGGAGGCCCTCACGCCCTTCTCTCCTCCTGTCCTCTGAAAAGGCACAGATAGTTGCTGTTGTGCTGGAGATGGAGAACCAACTCTGGAAGACTCTGGAGAAAGGCTGAGGAAAACACAGCCGAGGAGAGGGAGCCCGGGAGCTGAGTTGGTGCAGAGGAGGCCATGGCCCCGCGACAGGAGCCTCAGGGACACTCAGCCGGAGTCAAGGCCAAAAATGCAATGAGGCCGTGGAGAGCAGCCTGGTGTTGGCTTTGAGACAAGGAAACTGAGCACCAGAGATTGGCTTGTCCAAAGTTGCAGGGTAGGAAACCTAAGAGGTTTTCTAAGAATAAGATGGCCTAGGGCTGGGAATATGGCTTAGCAGTAGAGCGCTTGCCTAGTATGCATAAAGCCTTGGGTTCGATTCCTCAGCACCACATACACAGAAAAAGCCAGACGTGGGGCTGTGGCTCAAGTGGTAGAGTGCTAGCCTTGAGCTAAAGAGCTCAGGGATAGCACCCAGGCCCCCGAGTTCAAGCCCTGGGACTGGCAAAAAATAATAAGATGGCCTGTTCTAATGCAAAGAAGTGAATAGAAACACAAAATGAGAATAGGAAGCTCTAGATATCTGGATCTACCCTCTTACTGAAGATACATACAAACTCTGAAGAACGTATAGAAGCTATCACAAGAATGTCACCGTCACCAATTGCCTCAACTGTACAAAGGTTTGTCGGGGTCTCTCATGCTACCCTGATGTCCATGGGCACCTTTGGGGGTGTGCTCCCTGCCGCCAACCAGAGGGCAGATGAGCTGTCCTCAGATGCTGAAGACAGGTTGGAGCTGTGTGCCCCTGGCTCACACCTCTAATCCTAGCTATTAAGGAGGCTGAGATCTGAGGATTGTGGTTCAAAGCCAGCCTAGGCAGGGGAAGTCCGTGAGAGTCTGATCTCCAATAAACTATTCTGAAAAGGCTGGAAGTGGCACTAGTCTTAGAAAAAGAATGTCAGGGGGCTGGGAATATGGCCTAGTGGCAAGAACGCTTTCCTCGTATACATGAAGCCCTAGGTTCGATTCCTCAGCACCACATATATAGAAAAGCCCAGAAGTGGTGCTGTGGCTCAAGTGGCAGAGTGCTAGCCTTGAGCAAAAAGAAGCCAGGGACAGTGCTCAGACCCTGAGTTCAAGGCCTAGGACTGGCAAAAAAAAAAAAAAAAAGAATGACAGGGACAGCACCCAGGCCCTGAGTTCAAGGCCCAGGACCAGCACAAAACAACAACAATACAGAGAGTTTGGGAGTGTAGCTCAATAGTAGAGAGATTGCCTAAGTATACAGAGTTTCCTGGGTTCTAGCACCAGCACTGCAAAGACAGACAGACAGACAGGAAAACCTATAAATACAACAGTTTCTTGCTTTATAAAGAAAAACAAAGAGAGCTCAGATGTAGCTCAGTGAAAACACTTGCCTAGCAAGTACAACATCCTGGATTTGATCCCCAGCATCAAAAAAGAAAAGACAAAAGAAAAACAGCTAACAAATATCCCCAACCAACCAAACAAACAAAATCTTTTTAAAAGACTAGGTGCTGGTGGCTCACGCCTTTAATTCTAGCTACTCAGGAGGCCGAGATCTGAGGATAGCCTTCAATGTCATCCTGGGCAGGAAAGACTGGGTGAAACTCTTGTTTGTTTTTTTTTTTGTTGTTTTTTTTTGCCAATCCTGGGCCTTGAACTCAGGGCCTGAGCACTGTCCCTGGCTTCCTTTTGCTCAAGGCTAGCACTCTGCCACTTGAGCCACAGCGCCACTTCTGGCCATTTTCTGTATATGTGGTGCTGGGGAATCGAACCCAGGGCCTCATGTATACGAGGCAAGCTCTCTTGCCACTAGGCCATATCCCCAGCCCTGGGTGAGACTCTTATCTCCAATTAACCATCAGAAAAACCAGAAGTGGAGCTGTGGCTCAAAGTGGGAAAGTGCTAGCCTTGAGCAAAAGAACTCAGGGACAGGGGCTGGGAATATGACATAGTGGCAAGAGTGCTTGCCTCGTAATTATGAAGCCCTGGGTTCGATTCCCCAGTGCTGTATCTATAAAAAACGGCCAGAGGTGGCACTGTGGCTCAAGTGGAAGAGTTCTATCCTTGAGCAAAAAGAAGCCAAGGACAGTGCTCAGGCCCTGAGTCCAAGGCCCAGGACTGCCCCCCCTCCAGAAAAAAAAAAAAAAAAAAAAAAGAACTCAGGAACAGAGCCTCCAGGCCCTGAGTTCAAGCCCCACAAGTGAAAAAAAAAAGAAGGAAGAAAGAAAAAGGAATGGCAAATAGAGGCAATCTGGGCCCAATTTCCCCTCCCTCATTCTACTCCTCTTGTTTCTTCCTTTTCTCACAAGACAAAAGGCATTGACTAGGTCTTTTGAAAGTCTGCCCTCATCTCTGATTACCCTAATGGCTTCAAATACAAGACATTACTTCCCCTATTTCCCGTAGGAAGGGGAAGTTGGGGGTGGGTAGGAAGTATAGTTGGAAGAAGCCCATCCCCGGGGCTGGTGGCTGGGAACTGTTGCCTAACAGTCTACTGAATAATCTGGAAATCCTGTCTGGACAGGTACTGGCAGGGTGACAAACACTAAGGGCCTTCCTGCTCTGGGAGATCTTGCCTGTGAGGGAAAGAGGCCTGGTGCCTTACTTAACCCTGCTGGCCCATCTTCTGCCTGGGGCCCTGATCTGAGTGTGAAGGCTGGGGAATCAGCTATGCACCCTCTTCTCAGCCCCAAGCAGTGAACTGCAAATGGGTCCGGAGGTGGTTTGCAACACTCATCCTTTAAGAGACTGCTCTCTTCCAGCCTGAGCTATGCATCTGGGCATTTAAGGTCTCCAGGACCTTCATGTCTACTTCATTTCTTGGCTCTTTTCTTTCCCCCAACGCTTTACTCTCCAGCCATGTGAAACTGTGCACTGACTGACTCTAGGCAAGATTGTGAAATCTCCCAGCCCTCCTTGCTTTAGGGTCCAGCGGATCTCCCGGCCACTGGGTCTTTCCTCCCTTTGCATGACTGCAGTTCCAATCTGTCCTGAAGATCCTCGCTGGAGGAGCTGCCTCCTCCTGGGGCCAAGGCAGCTCCCAAAGCACTTCCAGATCAAGATGCTTTCCAAAGCCCTTCTGCCATCCAGCCTATAAAGTCCTGTGGGAAGACGCGCAAGTCTGACTTGTGTGGAATCCTTGCTCAGGATGCTCCTTAAATGTAAGTGGGATTTATTTGATTCTGGGGAGAGTGCTGGCAAAAGGAGGCAGAACCTTGCACTTACCAGAGCGGCCTGGTGGCCCTGTTACTCGGCTGAGCTTCCAGATTCTCTCCAGAAGTAAGTCTGTGTGGTTGAAAGCCATGTCCTTGGGTTCAAGACCATTCATGACACTGGAGGAGTGGCTTCAGCAGTAGAGCAACAGCTGTGAATGAAAAAAAAGCCAAGTGAAAAGGAGGGGCAGGAAGGAAAGAAGGAAAGAATGATAGGAAGGTAAGAAAGAGAGAGAGAAAGAAAAAGAGGAGGAGGGAAGAAAGGAAGGAAGGAAAGAAGGAAGGGAGGGAGGGAGGGAGGAAGGAAGGACGGCCCAGGTGCTGGTGACTCACTCCTATAATCCTAGCTACTCAGGAGGCTGAGATCTGAGGATCATGGTTCAAACCCAGCCTGGGCAGGAAAGTCTGTGAGACTCTTAAGTCCAATTAATCACTAAAAAAAGCTGGAAGGGGAGCTGTAGTTCAAGTGATAGAGCACTAACCTTGAGGAAAACAGCTCAGAGACAGTGCCTGGGCCCTGAGTTCAAGCCCCACTGAGGTGCCAGACTTTGAAGTCAGGCCCCACCACGTGAACCCCATTTTAGAATCGAACCCTGAGCCAATCAGATTTGTACCTGTGTTCTAATCTTGCTTGCACAGCTGATTGTTGTAACCTTGTTCTTTGCCTTTATAAGCCCTGTGTAATCACAGCTCGGGGCTTCCTCCTAACCTCCGCTGTGTCGGTGGGTAGGACGAGGCCCGAGTTGGCAGCTCGTTAAATAAAGCCTTGCCTTGCTTTTGCATTTTGGAGTGTCTGAATCTCGGTGGTCTTCTTGGGGGTGGTCTTGCAACTTGGCACAACACCACAACCAACAAGAAAGAAAGAAGCAAGTCCATTACTCTAGTTTTGCTCGTGTGGGCAAGTCAAATGTACTTATTCATCAGCATTTGAGAATAATGTGATGCTTTTATACTGTGTCAGTTTAGGTAAACTGAGCTACCTTTCCCAGAATTCCCCTACTCCTAATGGGGTCCTAGGTGAGAGCTGACCTTGAGACACCTGAGTGCAAGGTTAGGAAGGGAGGAGAGAAGCACACCCTTGTGTCCAGTGCTCTGTAGATTGTATGTGGTGAGCGCAGGGGCATCCTATACACATGGTCACTTCAATTCTGGCTGTTCTCCCGGCCTGGAGCAGCCGATGGGCCTACACGTCTTGCAGGCCCTGGGTCAAATGTGTGGGGTTCTGTGGTGAAGGACCCCAGTTTGCCCCATGCCTTATCTGCATCATCAAGACTGGAGCTCCTGGGGAACCACAGGTTGCAGGCCAGCCAGAGTGAGCTACAGAGCAAGGCCCCATCTCAAAAAGACCCAAAATGAAGTCAGGTGCCCGTGGCTCACGCCTGTAATCCTAGCTACTCAGGAGGCTGAGATTTGAGGACTGAGATTTGAAGTCAGCTGGGGCAGGAAAGACCCTAAGACTCTTATCTCCAGTTAACCTGCAAAAAGCTGGAAGTGGAGGTGTGGTTTAAATGGTCAAGTGCCAGCCTTGAGCCCCAAATCCAAGACCCTGAGTATAAGCCCCATTATGTGTGCATGTATACACACACACACACACACACACACACACAGAAACCAAATGGCTGTGAGCGTAGTAGAGTGCTTGCCTAGCAATGGCAAATCTCTGAGTTCAAATTCCAGTATTTAGGGGAAAAAAAAAAAAAAAGACTGTCACGCGTTCTGTGATATGTCTGGTTGAACAATTCCCGCAACCTCTCCAGCCCTGGTCCTCCTAGCACTGACAAGGCGAAGCAAGAAGACGCCCAGCAACCAGGCTCTGATGAGTGAGGTTGGGTCTGCCTTGGACTAAAAGAGAGACCTTTGGGCTCTGGCCACCAGTTCGTTTGGCCAAATAACTCCATGTTCTTTTTCTTTCTGTGACTCCTGAGGTCAAAGCCCTTCCATGTTGCGCATGGCAGGTGAGAGGTCTATGCTCAAACCATCAGCAATGAAGCAGTCACTTTCTCGTTGTTGCAATTTTCCAGTTGGATACATGAAATAGAATCTCACAGGGAGAAAAAAAAAAGCATTAGACACTGGACAACAACAGTAGCTCAAGTCTGTAATCCTAGCTACTCAGGAGACTGAGATCTAGAGTATCTTGGTTCTAAACTCAGCCTTGGAAGAACAGTCTTCAAGACTCTATCTTCAATTAATTAGCAAGAAGCTGGGCTGGAGGCATGATTGAAGTGGAAGAGCACCAGCTGAGCAAGCAAGTCACTAGAGACTATGGGAGGGAGGACAGGTACTAGAGAAAGTTTAGAGACTGGGGAAAAAATGTAATTAGAAGAATTTGGTCTTGTATACTTCAGCCCACAAGTGACTGACTAGAAGCTACAATTTATGATGTATTTGAAAATAACTAGAAAAATAAACATTCCCAAGTATATGGAAATGATAAGTCTTTGACATAGAAATTCTAATTAGCCTAATGTGGTCATTACACATTAAGTTATATATGTCAGATATATGTTATATATAATTTTACTGTGATCCATAAGTATGTACACGTATTATGTGTCAAAATATTTGGTGGTAGTGGAGTTTGAATTCAAGGGCCCCAAGTTTGCCAGGCACTCTGTCTACCATTTGAGCCATGCCTCCAGTAATTTAAAATATAGTTTTTAACTTTTAAAATATAGATATAAAAATAAGTTTAAACTATGTATTTTCCAGTACTGGGGCTTGAACTCAGGGCCTAACACTCTCCCTTGGCTTGTTTTGCTCTAGGCTGGCTCTCTACCACTTGAGCTCCTTACCTTACTTCCAGCTTGTGGTCGTTCATTGGAGATAAGTCTCTCAGACTTTTTCCAAGCTAGTCTTGAGCTCATGATCATCCTGCTTGTGTCTCCAGACTATTCTTCTCATATGCATACCGTATGCAAACAGATAGGGTGTACTCCCTTATCTGTGACTTTAACTTCCTTGGTTTCTGTTACCTGATGTCAACTGCCATCTCCAACTATTCCATGGAAGATTCCAGAAACAAACAATTCATACATTTGAAAGTGAAGGTGTGGCTGATGTGGTAGAGCAACAGCTTTGAGCCAAAAAGCCTAACAAGAGTGTAGAGGCCCTTGAGTTCAATCCCTAGTACTGGCACCAAAACCAAACACAACCCATACATTTGAAATAAAAACTTCGGGGCTGGGAATATGGCCTAGTGGTAAAGTGCTCGTCTTGTATACATGATGCCCTGGGTTCGATTCCTCAGCACCACATATATAGAAAAAGCCAGAAGTGGCGCTGTGGCTCAAGTCACTGAGTGCTACCCTTGAGCAAAAGAAGCCAGGGACAGTGCTCAGGCCCTGAGTCCAAGGTCCAGGACTGGCAAAAAAAAAAAACCAAAATATAAAAAAAAGGAAAAAAAAAACTTCAATTACACTCCATTGCCACAATTATTCTGTGTTTTTAAAAGAAATTAGTTATTGTTACTCTCTTGCTGAGACTCACTTGGGAATTAAACTTCCCCATAGATATATACATACAGAACGCAACATATTAAGGTTCAGTGCTATCTGTGGCTTCAGACATCTGCAGAGCAGCTTTAAATGCATCCTGCACAGATAAGGGCTGGCTCACCACACACTTCTATCTGTGGTATTAACGGTTCCCTGGGGGTAAGATAGTGAGAAAGGCCTTAGACACACTAAGCAGGGGACTCTACAGTCCCACCCTTATAGAGGTGGATGTCACCAGCCCCGGAGGTTTGTTTACAGGCCCTCCTGATTCACGACTAGGCTAGCAGGACCCAGGGATGTCGGAATGACACTATTTATAACAGCAGACCCCAGAAGGCAGGCACATCCTGTGTATCTTCCGCACTTCCCACACCTGGCCATTCTTCCATGCCAGGGAAGAAAGTTCCAGATCCCCGATCCATTCACATATCACTCTGTGGTTCACTGTGATCTCTGAGTTGCCCGAAGAAGCCACCAGATTATCCTGAGAGATCTTGTCTCCACCCCTGTGCCAGAATGGTGCCTTTAGCCCGTGGCTGGCCAGGACACAACTGAACCAGGTACTGTCTCTCCTCATTCCTGGATGGTGGCCACAGAACCCCCAAACTGCCCCCCTCTCCACTCAAATCCACTCAGTCTGAGCTGGCCCACTCTCTGGGACCCTCCGGCCTCTCCCGGCTCCACCCGGCTCAGCTGGCCTAGACGCTCTTAAAATACACACTGGGAGCCAGATTAGGGTTAGGGTTAGGGTAAGGGTGAGGGTTAGGTGGTTCATGCCTATAATCCTAGCTACTCTCAGAAGTCTGAGATGGGAGGATCGAGGTTCAAAGCCAGCCGAGACAGGAAAGGCTATGAGACTCATCTCTCCAGTTAACCCCCCAAAATGCCAGAAGTGGTGCTGTGGCTCATGTGGTACAGTGCTAGAGCCTTGAGCAAAAGAGTTCAGGGACAGTGCCCAGGCCCAGAGTTCCAGCCCCAGGACTGGCTCGCCCACACATACCAACATCAACACCACCACACCCATCCCCCTACCCTGCCCTCCCCCAAAAGAAAAACAAAACAGGTCAGATCCCATTACGCCCCTGCTTCTTGCCCTTCTCATCATAGAGTAATCCAAATGCCTCATGTCAAACCTATTTGCAGGTTTTGGAAAGTCAAGTTTGTTCCTGTTTCATGGCTTTTGCCCAGACCAACACCTACTTCCTCAAATGTTCCGGTTTGCCCCTTGCCCGTGTCTGGTTTAAAAAGTTGGACCCTAGGGTTTTTCCCTAAGCCCCCAACCCCCACCATTCTCCACTGTCCTGTGCGTTTTCCTTCGTACCTCATAGTTGTCATGCCTCATAATGGTGGGTTTTCTTGTTTATTATTGGCTTCCTTTCCATGAGACTGTTAATTTTCCTGAGGGTGGGGTCCGGGTCCAGGTTGCTCGCTAGGTTAGACTCAGCCTCCAGGCATTTGGTAATTATTTGTTGGGGAAGTGAATGCACACAGGAGCTAACATTGCACTATAGGAAGGTGGCTGATAGGAACACACCTGTCAATCAATGCTCCAGGGGCCGGAAGTCTGCCCCTCCCTCAGGGGTCCCCATGGAGAGAGGACATAAAGGGGCTGAGGTCAGAGAAGGTGCTTCCCAATATTCTCTAGGGTGTAGACCTTCTTGATAAGCTACACGTCTACACTGGCAATTACCTAGGTAGGATGATTAAGTCTCAAGCTTCTCTCTCCTTCCCACTGGCCCCAGGAAGAGCCCTCCCACAGGACATCTCTGATGGCCATGTCCCCAAAGCTAGGCAGGAGGGCAGAGGACCTCACTCACCATTCCTTCTATGCCCAGCACTGGGCTCTTTTATGATTTCTCTGTGATTTCCATGAAAAAGTCTACCCCTAACCTGATTTTACCACATAGTTTATTGCACTGCTAGTAATACCCATGGCTTTCTATCTCCTAGGAATGTTCCTAGTTTCAATCTCCCCCCTTGAATGAAGACCAAACATCTCTGCAATAGTCTGGGTAAGAAAATGGAATAGGAACATTAAATATCTAGTGTAAATTAGAACTCTGCTGTGTTTCATATTTATTGCCTTATTAATGAGTCACCAGCTGTGAAGGAAGTTTTATTATTCTCATTTTAGAGAATAGGAAATATAGACTTAAAGACAAGATGTTATTTACCCAGACTTCAAAGGTATTCACTGGAAACCAATTAGGAATTCTTCAACTGGGCCGCTCTTGTTTTTAAGTCTTGAGGGAATACGGTGAAAGACATAGATTCAATGTAGGTATCTGCTATGCAATCCATGCCTAAAACAGATTTCACTGGAGAGAAGTCAGTGTAATAAAGCTAAAAAAGCAACAACAGAACAGCCAACAAATGGGTGTTTAGAGGTCTTGGCCAGTGTGAAAGGAGGCTAGAAGAATTTAAAGACAGGAATGAAAACCTCAGGGAGCCTTATTTATTTATTTATTGTCAAAGTGATGTGCAGAGGGGTTGCAGTTTCATACGTAAGGCAGTGAGCACATTTCCTATCAAACTTGTTACCTCATTTTTCTCCCACCTCCTCCCCCCCAATCTTTTTTTATATCTCGCATACCTTCAAGTGGTTGCTTTACCACTCTGAGCCTCAGCTTCCCCAATGATAATACAAAGAGGTTGAATGATACACAGATGGAATGCCCTTAATCCAAAACTCTGAAATGTACGATTTTGTTGGTACTGACAGGGTGCTCACAAAGTTCCAGAATTTGCAGCATTTTGATTTGGGGATTTGGGATGTACAGATTAGTATTCATGGAAGAATGCCAGGATGGGAAAAACTCCAAATTTGGAGACATTTCTGTTCCAAGCATTTCAGTTGAAGAAGTCTTTCCTTCCTTTCCTTCTTTCCTTCTTTCCTTCCTTCCTTCCTTCTTTCCTTCCTTCCTTCCTTCCTTCTTTCCTTCCTTCCTTCCTTCCTTCCTTCCTTCCTTCCTTCCTTCCTTCCTTCCTTCCTTCCTTCCTTCCTTCCTCCCTCTCTTCCTTTCTCCCCCCCTCCCATTCTCCTTCCCACCTTCCCTCTCATTGACGTCCTTTCTCTGCCTTCCTTCTTCTTTCTCTTCCTTCTTCTCTTTCTTCACCTTTTCTTTTTTTTTTTTTTTTTTTTTGGCCAGTCCTGGGCCTTGGACTCAGGGCCTGAGCACTGTCCCTGGCTTCTTCCCGCTTGAGCCACAGCACCGCTTCTGGCCGTTTTCTGTATATGTGGTGCTGGGGAATCGAACCTAGGGCCTCGTGTATCCGAGGCAGGCACTCTTGCCACTAGGCTATATCCCCAGCCCTCTTCACCTTTTCTGTCCTCCTAAAAATACCAGTTCTCCTCCCTGGCTCTTTGTTGGGCATTGGGTATATGTTGGTAAGCGGGGCAGATTTGATTCCCTGCCCTGGGGTGGGGTGGCAGTGACTTAGACTGTCTAAAAGTATTTTCTGGGTGATGGAAGTGTGGTAGCCATTAATCGCCTGTGACTACTGAGTACTTGAAACGTAGCTAGTGTGACCGAGAACCTGGGTCTTTAATTGTATTTACATCTAATTAATTTTAATTTTAATGAGCACAGAAAGCTGGTAACTGCACATCTAGTGGGAAGAGAGGCGTTAAGATGAATTAAAAATACATTTTAAAAAATAAAGGAGCTAAAACAATAGTATGGAAGAAAGATAGCCTCTTTAACAAATGGTGCTGGCAAAACTGGCTCAACACATGCAACAAACTAAAACTAGATCCTTATATATCACCCTGCACCAAAATCAATTCCAAATGGATTAAAGACCTCGAAATCAAAACAGACACCCTGAAAACACTAAAGGAAGGAGTAGGAGAAACACTCGGGCTCCTTGGCGCAGGACGGAACTTCCTTAACAAAGACCCAGAAAGGCTACAAATCAAAGAAAGGTTGGACAAATGGGACTGCATCAAACTGCAGAGCTTCTGCACGGCAAAGGACATAGCTTGCAAGATAAACAGAAAGCCCACAGACTGGGAGAAGATCTTTACCGGCCATTCAACGGACAAAGGCCCCATATCTAAAAAATATGCAGAACTAAAAAAATTACCTTCTTCCAAAACAAAACCACAAACAACCAATAGCCCGCTCATCAAGTGGGCTAAAGACCTACAAAGAGACTTCTCTGATGAGGAAATGAGAATGGCCAAGAGACATATGAAAAAGTGCTCTACATCACTGGCCATAAAAGAAATGCAAATCAAAACAACATTGAGATTCCATCTCACCCCAGTAAGAATGTCATATATCAAGAAAACTAACAATAACAGTTGTTGGAGGGGATGTGGCCAAAAGGGAACCCTAAGTCATTGTTGGTGGGAATGTAAACTGGTTCAGCCACTCTGGCAAGCAGTATGGAGACTCCTCAGAAGGCTAAATATAGAACTCCCCTATGACCCAAAAACCCCACTTTTGGGTATCTATCCGAAAAACCACAAACAAAATCACAGTAAAGCCACCAGCACAACAATGTTCATTGCAGCGCAATTTGTCATAGCGAGAATCTGGAACCAACCCAGATGCCCCTCCATAGACGAATGGATCAGGAAAATGTGGTACATATACACAATGGAATTTTATGCCTCTATCAGAAAGAATGACATTGCCCCATTTGTAAGGAAATGGAAGGACTTGGAAAAAATTATACTAAGTGAAGTGAGCCAGACCCAAAGAAACAGGGACTCTATGGTCTCCCTTATTGGGAATAATTAGCACAGGTTTAGGCAAGTCACAGCAGAGGATCACAAGAGCCCAATAGCTATACCCTTATGATCACATAAGATGATGCTAAGTGAAATGAACTCCATTTTATGGAAATGATTGTAATATCACAGTTGTAACTACGTTCAACATCCCATGTGTATCTGTAGCTTCTACTGTTCTTGTATCACCTTTTTGTGATTGTATCTACACTATCGATGTAATCTTATCTGAGTATATTGGAAACCGTGTATACAGGTATTAGAAGTAGGAAATTGAAAGGGAATACTAAATTGAGAGACACAGGGTAAAAAAAGAGAAACAACTACAAAAGCAATACTTGCAAAACTGTTTGGTGTAAGTGAACTGAACACCTGGGGGGGGGGAAGGGGAAGGGGAAGGGGGGAGGGGGGTATGAGGGACAAGGTAACAAACAGTACAAGAAATGTATCCAATGCCTAATGTATGAAACTGTAACCTCTCTGTACATCAGTTTTATAATAAAAACTTAAAAAAAAAAACCAAGCTAGAAAAGGTTACACATACAAGTACCATATGACTCAGTGTTGGGATCCAGCCTTTGGACTTGACGGGGGACTTGACGCCCTTCCTCCAGCCCTAGGGGAATGCGGAAGCAGGCTATGGTTCTCTGGGTCCGGAACCAGAAGAACTGGCTTTGCAGCCAGCCCCCAACTTTCTCCCCAGCCCAGGCGCCCCCCAGTCTCTCCCTGGTGCGGCGCTTTCCAGTGACATTAGCTCAAGAGAGGATCATGTGATAGCTCTCAGCCTATCAGCGTCCTGGCCGATTGCCTTCTCTCACTATCATTTCCCTTTACCCCCGCCTTAATAAATCAGATTGCTCTGGAAGCTTCTCTGAGACTCGCATATGCCTGGCTTTCTTTACCGGTAAGGAGGTGGGTAAGCGTTCTTGTTAGGCCGCCCGCACATGAGGTCAGTACTGACTCCCCCGCCCCATCCTGGCTACCTGCCGGCCGCGCGACCAGGAGAGAGGACGAGAAAGGGGGTGGCGAGAAACCTAGCTGAGCCTTGATCCCCACGCCAGGGAAGGCGACCCGAGCCCGACAACTCAGCAGCTCCAAGAGAAATGAAAATGAGAATTCAAACAAATTAGCTGGGCTCCAGTGTCACACACCTGTAATCCCAGCTTCTCGGGAGACTGAGATCTGAGGATTGGGGTTCAAAGCCAGCCTGGGAAGAAATGTTTGTGAAACTCGTACTGCCAATTAGCCACCAAAAAGCCAGATGTGGAGCTGTGGTTCAAATGGCAGAGCACCAGATTTGAGTAGAAAAAAACCAAGGGCACGTGCAAGGCTTTGGGTTTAAACCCCTGTACTAGCACAAAACAAAGGCGTGCAAACAAATACTTATACCCAAATGTGAATAGTGGCAAAAAGTGGCAGCACCACCCTAATATCCATGAATGGCCAAGAGAAGGGGCACAGCCACTGTGTTGGAAAAGACAGCAAGTATCTATTTTCCTCCTCTGTCCACCAGGATCACACAGGACACTGACATCAGGCATGTGGGGGGGGAGGACTCCCTCTCCTCCTCTGCCTAGGCTCACCTCCCCCTCTCCCCCCCCCCCCCAGGGCCAGGAGGCAATTCTGAGTGAATGAACTCAGTTCCATTCCCGTGCTCTCTTTCTGGAGACAGTTCCCAGGTCCCAAGCCTGTCCCCCCCCCCCCCCGCCCCCATCCATGCTTTAGTTCTGATCCATGAGACCTGGATTGCTTTACCAGTGATTCTGAGCTGCCGGCTGTAACTTAGAGTTTCCATAACCCATGCGTCAGGTCCTGTTCATTTGCTTGAGTGATTTGCAGGACTCGGGGGAAACGCTCGTTTCCATTGACCAGTCTATTATTAAGGATGTTACAAAGGATACCAATGAGGAGGTGCAGAAGGCTAGACATGGGGAAGTATGCTGAACTTCCACGCCAGCTCTAGGGACACATCCTCTGGGGACCTCCATGTATTTAGCTGTCTCCAAACCCTGTTCTTTTGGGGTATTGCGTGCACGTCATTGAGAGGGTGGGAAACCCCAGCAAAGCATGTCTCTGCAGATTCTTTGTGGCCTTTCTGGTCTGAGACAACCCCTCTGGAATTTGAAGGATCTTATTTCCTGCTATTGGACAAAGGTAGAACAGGGAATTTCTTTATGGCCAACTGCAAGGCAAGAAAGGCGGAGAAGATTAGTTTTTATGACCCACTTCTAGTTTCCAAACCTCCCCTGGAGAGGGAGTTATGAGCCAGAACTATGAAGGAAAATAAAGATACATAAATCACAGTATCGCAGCCATTCCGCAGAATATTATTTAGCCACAAAAAAGAACGAAGTACTGACACATGTTACCTCAGTGGATAAACTTCAAACATTATGCTGGACAAAAGAAGCCAGAAGTAATGGCCTCAAGTTGTATGATTCCTTTCATATAAAATGCACCCCCCCTCCCCAAGTAAAAAGCAAAGATGCAAAGACAGGAAGCAGCCTCGTTCCTTGCAGGGACTGACAAAAAAGAGATGATGGTGGGTCACTATTTAATAGGTGCAAGGTTTCCTTGGGAAGGGGGTGACAAAAAGTGTTTTGGCAGTGGATAGAGAGATGAAGGTGGTAAATATATATATATATATATATATATATATATTCAGCGACACTGTCTTGCATACTTCAAATGGATGATTGACTGTTAGGTGCATTTTGTGTCAATATGTAATACATGTAGACTTAATGCATATGGTGATATTATAAAGGAAGATGCTGTGACTGAGAATGAAGGGAGAGAGGCCCTCGGGCTCCAGGTTCACTTGAGGCTGGAGGGGGAGGACGTCCTGGCTGAGTGAGGAATCGAGGGCTCTAGGGAGAGAGACACAGGAGTCCACACCAGAGGGCAGCGAGTCCGGAGCCCTGGGCTGGATGGAGGCCAGGCACATTCTGGAGGAGCCGGCAAAGCAGGCAGACCACAAGCTGGGGACCCCAGTGAAGGGAGGTGTGGGGGATGATGCTTGCCTTCATTTTTCTTTTCATTTTCCTTTTTTGGGTGCCCATACTGTGGGCTTGAACTCAGGGCCTTGTGCTTTCATTTGTTTGGTGGGTTGGTTTTTAACCCATTGCAGAATTTCAACTAAAAATATGTTACTTTGTGCTGCGTGCCGGTGGCACACACCTGTAATCCTCAGAAGGCTGAGAGCTGAGGATGGAGGTTCAAAGTCAGCCTAGGCAAGAAAGTCTATGAGATGCTGATCTCCAATGAACCACCAAAAAGTCAGATGTAGAACTGTGGCTCAGGGGCAGTGCCCAGGCCCTGAGTTCAAGACCCAGGACCAGCCAAAAAAAAAAAAAAAGATAAATGTTTTGTCACTTTTCAACAAATCTCAAATTTTTATTTTTACTTCATTGCTTAAACACAACCCCTTGACTTTGCTTTGGGGAATCCAGTTGCTTTGGGGGAAATAAAATGCCCAGCAGATCACACAAGGGCATAAAGGCAACAGACAATAACATGGGATTGACTGAGGATTTCTCAGAATCAGCTGAGCTTCCTATGCACACATGGGAAATTAAAATCTCCTCCTTCCTTGCTATCCCTCCCTCCCTCCCTCCCCCTTCCTTCCTTCCTTCCTTGCTATCCCTCCCTCCCTCCCTCCCTCTCCCTTCCTTCCTTCCTTCCTTCCTTCCTTCCTTCCTTCCTTCCCTCCTCCTCCTCCTCCTCCTCCTCCTCCTCCTCCTCCTCCTCCTCCTCCTCCTCCTCCTCCTCCTCCCCCTCCTCCTCCTCCCCCCGTATTTTTTTTCTCTCTCTCTTCCATGCTTGTTCAGATCATGTACAACTAAGGCAGTTTACAGTATTGGCTTTGAGAGTCTGGTTTGGATCTAAGAGCGATGTCTCCATTATTCACACCTTCGCCTGATGGCCGCAGGTTGGAAGGTCCCAAGAGGCCTGGCAGAGGACAGGGGTCGCAGAAGGGATGGGCAGCAGAGCTCGGAGCCCTCGGTCATGTGCCTATGCCTTCCACTCCGTACACTACTTGAAGGGACATCTCATTAGATTCTGACAACTACCCGTGGCTGGGCCAGGTCGGCTGCTGCCTCCTTGGTTTTCCAAAACGAACGTTAGAAATGGAGTTGCTTGGAGACCACTCAGTACCGTTAGGACTCAGGTCCCCTGGAAGCCGCACCCAAAGGACAACACCTTTTCCTCCCAAGGGGCCTGTTACGAGAAAGCTCAGGAGTTCCAGGGGGCTGGGGGGTGGGGGGGGCATTCAGGTTCCTTCTGGAAGTTTCCTAGGGGACCCAAGGCAGCTCACCTCAGATGACCGGAAATTCGCATTCACAGCACTTAAGTGTGGCTGCAGGAGAGGGCGGACGGTCGGTCAGTCCCTCAGGAAGGCAGCAGCAGCACATCCGGGGACTGGGTGTGAACCCATGACCTCTCCCCTCTGATCTCTTCAGTGCCAATTGATAAACCCAGGGAACATCCAGACAGGCAAACAGTGGGGGGTGGCGGTCTCCTTCCAGGCTGGCACTTTCTGTGCCAGATGGAGCTAAGGGCAGAAGCCCAGTGGCCTGCGGTGGCAGCACCAGGTGAGCCTGTGCTAGCTCAGGTGAAGGGCAGTATCTGATTTGCTGACGTCATTTTGCTGCCCTTGATATTGTCCTCCTGGACCCCGGCAACCTTGGGGAGGGGAGGGGCCAGTGAATGAATTCCCACCGGCCTTGCTGGGGCATCACAACTGGGGGAGGGTGGGAGGGGGGCACAGAGGCAGGCCTGGCCCACCGGGGAGCCCCAGATGCTAAGTCAGAAAGGGAAGCCACTGGTCCACTCTAGTAGATTTGTGTTTTTTTTGGCCAGTCCTGGGCCTTGGACTCAGGGCCTGAGCACTGTCCCTGGCTTCTTTTTGCTCAAGGCTAGCAGTCTACCACCTGAGCCACAGCGCCCCTTCTGGCCGTTTTCCATGTATGTGGTGCTGGGGAATCGAACCAAGAGCTTCATGTGTAGGAGGCAAGCACTCTTGCTACTAGGCCATATTCCCAGCCTAGACTTGTGTTATTTGAGAAGGTGTGAGCCAGGGGGACAAGGACCTGGGCCATCACTCCCCTCCCCCTCCCGCCTCCTCCCCTCCCCCTCTCCCCCTTCCTTCCCCTACAAACCCAGACCTATCTCTGGTGAGCTTAATCAAGAATGGGGCAGGGCGGGGGTGGAGGGTGGGGAAGAACAGCAGTACCTACCAGCCAGGCAGAAGCCACAGGCCAGGCCCCGATTTACATAAAAGATTTACGAGAAGTAGTACCTCTACTTCAAGTGAATGAAAGAATAAAAATGAAAGAGAAGGGTCTGAGGCTACACAGTGCACACTCGGTAGACTGAGTCAGAGCCCGGGAACCACTGAGTCAGAGCTCCGGAGCTCCGTGTCCGCACCTGTGGCCCATGCATGTTCTTGGACCGGTGAGGCCCTTGCTCCCGAGAGCTGACGGAAGAGTACAGAGTAGGCAGATTAAGTAAACGGAAGTCTCTCCCCCCACCCCCACTTTCTGGACCCGGGACCTGGCTCCTGACACTGTCTTCAGACTTAGACTGTCACCCGTGGGAACTTCTGCAGCTAGTAGGCTCCATCTCATATCCACGTCTTGTGGCTTTCATTCTCTGGACCTTGCCACATTGTTCAAATCAGATAAAGTCCTCTGGGGCTGCTAATGTGGCTTAGTGGTAGAGAGCTTGCCCAGCATGCATGAAGCCCTGGGTTCAGTTCCTCAGTACCACATACATGAAGCTGGAAGTGGCACTGTGGCTCAAGAGGTAGAGTGCTGGCCTTGCGCATAAGGAAGCCAGGGACAGTGCTCAGGCCCTGAGTTCAAGCCCCAGGACTGGCAGAAAACAAAACAAAACAAAATGTATCATCATCCATCCCTTTTACTTATGATTCAACAAAGAGTTCCTTCCTCCTCCCTTCCTTCCTTCCTCCCATTTGTTCTTTTGTGCCAGCACTAAGGCTTGAATCAGGGTCTGGGTGCTATTCCTTAGCTTTTTTGGCTCAAGGCTAGCACTCTACCACTTGAACCACAGCTCTACTTCTGGCTTTTTGCTGATAATTGGAGGTAAGAGTCTCGTGGACTTCTCTGCCCAGGGTGGCTTTCAACAGTGAACTTCAGATCTCATCCTCCTGAGTAGCCTGGATCATAGGGGTGAGCCACCAGCGTTTGTCTTAAGGGCTACTTTCTACAGGAACAAAATATACTGTTGCATCTAACAGAAGCCAGCAGGCATGTCCACGTGAGGCTGACCCCTGTGGGTTTGGGAGGATGGGTCACCTGCTGCGCTCAGTCAGGAATCCTCTCCCAACACTGCCTTATCTCACACACCGGCGGGCTCCAGTATGGGTCTGGCTGCCCCAGCCCTCTCTGCTCCCCCTTCCTGGAGCCTGGCACCCCTTTCTGGGAACTCTCTTAGAATGCAGCCCTGGCCTTCCCAACCCCAGGGGGAAGGGGGAAGGAAGGGAGAACTGGCCTCTGCATTGGCTCCGGCTTGCTCCACGGGTTCCCCAGGACTCTTCCACGTGGTGGGGGGGGGGGGTCCTCCAGCAGACAGAGATTTCCTCACACCCCTTACCCTCTCAGCTACCCATGTCAGTCTCTGGGGCCACTGGCCAGCAGGGCAGCTGGACACTGCGGGCATACAGGTCTGGAACGGCTCTGCTGGGGCTGAGACAGGGCCCTGGAGGGCACAATGTCACCTCCCAGCTGGGGCTAGTACAGGAAAGAGGCCACGGGAGGCAGGGGTTTCTGTCACCCCATTGCTAGTGGCACCAAGCCTGGGTTCTGTGCGGTTATGCCCTGGGACCCTGAGCAGCCGGACTGGAGGCGGTGGACGCTGAAGTTGGGCGGGAGGGCCGTGGCTTGGATGCAGCACTTTCTGCGCTTGCTTCAGCCTTGTCACTCAAGGTGGGCTCTCCACCATTTGAATCACACTTTTGCTACCAGCAGAAGTTTTGGTAGATATTTGGAGATAACCATCTCTTGGCCTTTTTCTGCCTGGGCTGGCTTTGAACTGCAATCCTCCGATCTCAGCTTCTTGAGTAGTGAGGATGACAGGCGTGAGCCACAGCACCCAGCACCGATCTCTGAGGCTGTGGGTGGCCCACCCCTGCCGTTCCTCTGTGTGCTGGCTGGCAAGGCCACCGGCACCTGGGTACGGAGAGCAAAAGATGTCCACGCTTCCCTTGGGAGTTCACAGTCTGGCCAAGAAAACAAATGATCCGGATCCTGGAGCCACAAGATAAGAGACCCAGGGCAGAGGGCGGAGTCCACTGAGGTGACCTTGGAGTTGGCTCTCTGGGGGGTGAGGAAGAGTTTGGCAGCCTGGGATGGGGGGGGAGGCGGGTTCTAGACTATGTTCTAGAAGTAGACATAGTTCTAGCTATGTTGTGAGCAAGGCACAGAGAGTATCCTGGAGCCCTCCAGCTACAAGGGTGATGGACAAAGATCATTTGAAGTTGTAAGAGGTAATTAAAGGATGCCTTCGCTGGGCCCTGTGAATTTGAAAAATCCCCCAGCACTGGATTGGCGCCCTTTGCTCTGAGTGATTGTTAGCCGCAGGCCACTTTGCAACCACCAGGGACTCCAAGAAAGCCCAGATTCACAGATAAGCAATCCTGGGTGGGTGGCAAACTGCCCCTCAGACAAGCAATGGCTTGTCTTCTTATCATCTTAGAACAAACAGCTGAAAATTCTGGAGACCACTGGTTCCTGTTCTGTTCCAGTAATAAAGCAAGGACAATCTCTCCAGAGCCTTCTCCAAGGACAAAGACTGAGCTAATGGTCAACCAGGCCACACCTGTGACCTGGGACTGTTTTTTAGGGAGCACACCTCTCTCCCACTCCCTGCCCCCAAACCTCCCTATTGAACCGGAAGCTAACATCTGTGCCTGTGGCTGAAGGTGAATGGAAGTGCTGTCTTTCCTGGGTGGCCACAGATTCAATCGCCTTTCCCTGCCCTTTACTGTGTCTCTTTGGCATATGGAGGTGAGTGTTGGACCTAATTTGACACTCCTGGACTTGGGCCTGGGGTCTAAAATCCTGGCTTAAATAAATGATGTGCTCATCCCAAGCCTTTTCTGCACCAAGGGTTCTCTGTTGAGCTGAGTGAGTAAGTCTTCGAAGATAAAATTTAGTCTCTGCCTTCAAAGGCATGTAGCCTGTCCATGGAAATAAGAAAGAAAGCAAGTAGCGGAGGAGTCTGGAATGCTAGCTGTGCATCTGGAAACTTCCAGATGGTCTGGCCCAATTTCCTTTTCCTAAACATGGAGAAGCAAGAGACTGATTTTCCCAAGACAAAAAAAGTCACCACAACAGAAAACTAGCTGGCTGGGGGAACCAGAAGAAAGACAAAGACGCCCTCCTGGGGACACATGGATGAGGCCATTTCACCGCCAGGAAGGGCAGTGTGCGCATGCTCAGGACGTGATGCTGTCTAGCAGCCCTGGACAGAGGAGTCAGAGTGGGGCCAACGAGAGCCAAGGCTGGGACCTGTCTTAGGTGGGCCTGTCTTATCATGGGTTGTCTAAGAAGGTGATAACTCTTATTTTTGAGCAAGAAAGGACAGCTGGGAATGTGGTCTAGTGGTACAGCGCTTGCCTTGCATACACGAAGCCCTGGGTTCGATTCCTCAACATCATTTAAACAGAAAAAGCCAGAAGTGGCACCATGGCTCAAGTGGTAGAGTGCTGGCCTTGAGCAAAAAGAAGCCAGGGACAGTGCTCAGGCCTTGAGTCCAAACCCCAGGACTGACAAAACGAAACAAAACAAAGAAAGACGTGAAGAGGCATTCACTGAAAGGCCCTATTAACCCTTCACTCTGAGATCTGAGGAGCAAGGCTCAAAGCCAGCTCAGGCAGGAAAGGCCTTGAGACTCTTATCTCCAATTAATCCAATTCAGTAGCAAAAAGCTGGAGGTGGAGTTGTGGCTCAGGTAGTAGAATGCTAGCCTTGAGTAAAAAATCTAAGGGATAGTGCCCAGGCCCTGAGTTCAAGCCCAGGATGGGTATACACACACACTCAAAACAATAACAAAAACCCCAAACCTTCTAAAAAATAAAAGAAGGAAACTCTGTGATGTACCACACATGGAACAAGCCTGGAGGTTATTGAGAGAGCTGTCTTGGATCCCATTTCGCAAATGAGTGCTCAGATAAGATCATTGCCACTGAAAATGATGCAGGGGCTGAAGGAGGAATGAGAAATTGTTGTTTACTGGGTACAAAGGTCCCATTTTGTGAAGGGAAGGGTTTGGAAACAGGTGGTGGTGATGGTTTTCCAACACTGTGAATGTATTCAGTGCCACTGAGCCACACACACAGGTAAAAACTGTGCTATGTGTGAGGTTTATTACAGTAGGTAGCCGACAAAGGAGAACACTACCCGGTATTCAGGCAGGAGAGAAAAGTTTATTCCCAAACTGCTAGCCTGTGGCCGAGATGTGCGTGGCCGGAGAGAAGGGCTGAACCACTGCTGGGCCCTGCCTTGGATGTGACCTCAGAGAAGGGGGAGGGAACTGCCTCCAGGTGTGCCAGGTACCTAGGTAATGCAGGTGCTGGGTGCAGACTTAAACGGGGGGGGGGGGGGTGGAGTGGGGGGGTGGAGAGGACCCGCATGCAGCCCTCCCGGGGGTGGACCTTACATTATGTGTATTTTGCCACAATTTAAAAAAAGGCACACATACTGGGAAAAGATAAACACCTATGAGAGACTGGGGTGGGCAAACGCTTTTCACACAGGTGAGTGGTTTTGAGCTCTGCAGGCTGTACGGTCTCTGTTACAACTCAACCTCACCAAGATGGCTTGAAAGAAGCAGACAGGCCCACATGGTTGTTCCAATAAAACTTTATTATCAGAAACAAATCAGAGAACTGGCAGTGTAGCTGAAGTGGTAGAGTGCCTTCCTGGAAAGCACAAGGCTCGGAGTTCAAACCCTAGTAGAAAAGAAAGCAAAAAGGAAGGAGAAAGAGACAGGGGTAGGGGGAGGAAGTGGGAGGTAGGAGACAAAAGATTTGTCATGTAAGTTGTGGGCTTGCAACTCCTGATGTAGGGGCTGGTGATTATTGATGGAAGTTCTGTAACCTATTCCCACTGAGATAAAATAATCCAGATTTTGCCCTGGAAGACACTACTAGTTTTGTATCTGACCACCATTCCGTGTCTGTGTGTGTGTGTGTGTGTGTGTGTGTGTGTGTGTGTGTGTGTGTTGGTACTGGGATTTGAACTCAGGGCTTGGGCACTGTCGTTGAGCTTTTTCACTCAAGGTTACCACTCTACTATTTGAGCCATGGCTTCACTTCTGGTTCTTCAGTGGTTAATTGGAGATGAGAATCTCATGGACTTTCCTGTTCAGGCTGCCTTGGAACTGTGATGCTAAGATCTCAGTCTCTTGAGTAGCTAGAATGACTAAGTGTGAGCTGCTGGTGCCCAGTTTTGTTTTGTTTTTAAGTATTCGGGCATTTATTGGAAACGTGGCATATAGTATATAAAACTGAAGAGTTAAGAAGCCAAATCTCACAAGAGTTGAGAAGACATGCCTCTAAGAATCACAACAGCAGAGACCCTTCAATAGCCATTTTCTGATTCTGACATGGAATTAATTGGCATGTTTTTTTTGTTTTGTTTTGTTTTGTTGCCAGTTCTGGGGCTTGGACTCAGGGCCTGAGCACTGTCCCTGGCTTCTTTTTGCTCAAGGCTAGCACTCTACCACTTAAGCCACAGTGCCACTTCTGGCTTTTTCTGTTTAAGTGGTGCTGAGGAATCGAACGCAGGGCTTCATGCATGCGAGGCAAGCGCTCTACCACTAGGCCACATTCCCAGCCCATTTGGATCTCTTTTGGGGTGCATTTTTTGTTTTGGTTTATGCTTTGGAGATTTATTTAACTCATTAATGAAGCATAGTAAAGATGGCTTCCAGGAGCACTTCAGAAATCAGATATTTGTAAAGATTAAAAAACAAACAAAATAATTATTTAAAAAGTTTTTTTTTTTTTAAAAAAAAAAACATGCCAATTAGGGGCCATTGGTGACAATGGTTTCAGTTAGTGTACGGTATTTGTAAAATCCGCCCTGGAGCGCCCCAAGCAGATGCCCCCACCTAGTTAAGTCTCTACCCAGTTGCCTGGCTAACTGGAGTACCTGGAGGCAGTTACCTCCCCTTTCCCTGAGGTCATATCCTAACCCACCCGGCCACACCCCCTGCCCCTGCCCTCCATAAAGCAGGGCCCGATTGGCTACAGGCCAGCAGTTTGGTAATACACTTTTCTCTCCTGCCTGAATACTCCTTTATCGACTACCTACTTTAAAAACCTAACGGTATTCAGTTAAAAGAATTTTTTTGTTTTGTTTTTTGCCAGTCCTGGGCTTGAACTCCGGGCCTGAGCACTGAGTTCAAAGCCCAGGACTAGTAAAAACAAACAAACAACAACAAAATGAACCCTCTAGGCTTTTTCATGGCACTGTGGCTCAAAGTGGTATAATGCTAACCTTGAGCTCAAGAGCTCAGGGACAGCACCCAGGTCAAGTTCAAGCCCCATGACTGACCAAAAAACAAAAAAAAAGAGAGACCCAAGCAAAGGAGATTATTCCAGTACCTCGTGCCTGTAATCCTAGCTATTTAGGACGCTGCGATCGGAGAGTTGTGGTTCCAAGCCAGCCTGGGCAAGAAACTCCATGAGATTCTGATCTCCAATGAACCATCAAAAAGCTGGAAGTGGAGGTGTGACTCAAGTAAAAGAGTGCTAGCCTTGAGCACAAAAGCTCAGGGACAGTGTGCAGGATCTGAGTTCAAGGCCCAACACACACACACACACACACACACACACACGCACACACGATCAGGAAAGACCTGAGGTTGCAGCGTTTACGAAGTGTCAGGAGGTTGAGGAGATTGGCTGGTGTGGAGTGGAAGGTGAGCAGCTGGGTACCAGTCAGGGGAGACAGGAGAGGTCCTGTCAGCCTTGGCCTCTGTCAGGGCTGATGGAGGGATGGTAGCATGACACGGGAGGTAGACTGCATCGTCTGGGTCCTCCACTTGCCATCTGCAGGATGCTAAGCACCTGGCGTCCATTGCTTCATCTCTGGACATTGGTTTTGTTCCTTGGTCATTGGCTCAAAGCCCCCCCCCCATCCCACCCCCGGGGAGAGGTGTGCTTCCCAGTGGGGAATCTCCACCTCAGCCCTGGGGCTCCCCCAGCCCCCAGCCATCTGGGAGTGAGGCCTCACGGAGGGACCTTTCCAGGCTGGGCAGCCCTGGTGTTCAAATCAGCTCCCTTAATCATCCCCTGACTCCGGTTATAAGCAATGAATCCCTGAGGCCTAATGCAATGATTTATATTTTTAGAGCCCTATTTGCTCTTTCCAGTGAGCTATTATGCAATCTGGAACACAACTCTGGGTGGTAGAGAAACACTGGTAGCAGCACAGGGGCATACGGTGCCAGAGGGAAGTGGCTTGCAAGTTGTTCGGTCTGACCTGGCTCTTTGTGACACTTGTGCCCTTTTTGGTGAAGACAAGGGGCTGTCTGGAGGTCAGAGGAATGGCAGGCCGGTCAGCGAGCTTCTTAGATGGTTACACTTGTGCGATGAGTTCACTACAGTTCAGCGAAGGCGTCCGGCAGTGGCTGCTGTGGAAGCTATCTCAGTGGGATGATGGGGGGGGGAGGATTATGGTCCCACGCTGCGGTCTGGACTTTGTTTTACTGGCCCTCAAGGTCCCACAGACAGAGTCCCCAGGGAGTCCTGGTCCCCACTGGGATGGGGGTTTGTTGATTGTTCCAGCTTTCCTGCTGATCAGGGTTGTTTCCGGAAAACCCAAAGTCCTCCAGTGGGCGCGGAGCCTGGGCGGGAGCTTAGCAGCCTGGCAGCCGCCCCGGGCCTGGGAACTTCCTCCCTCCTGGCTGCGCCGCGGGGGCCAAGTCACACGGCACAAACACACAGCCAGGAGGTCACCGACCAGCCGGCCCACTCCAGCTCCGGGACCGGACAACACAATCCCCTCCCCCCCCCAACTCCCGTCTGCGAGGGCTTCAGGTGAGCTTCAGGCTGCCCACACTTCCAGTCAGGGGCGATCCCGCCTCCTGTCTATCCTATCCCTCCACAGAGAGTCCATACCTTCTTCTTTCATGGCCCCAGGCAAATCCCTGCCAACCCTACTGAGTGTTTAAGACACAGATCACAAAGCCAGCAGCTTCATGACTGGGAGGCATAGTTCCAAAAGAAATAGACACCTATCAAAAACAAAATAGAAAACAAGCACAAGAAAGATCAAGATAGCCCGGCTCCTTATGGCTTCTAATTAAATATGCATCAAATGCCTTCCCAACAATAGAAAAGTTAAACAAACCAGTCACAATTATACAATGCCCAGTGATAAAGAAGAATCAACTAGCTGGGTGCCAGTGGCTCACACCTGTAATCCTAGCTACTCAGGAGGCTGGGATCTGAGGATCACAGTTGGAGGCTAGCTGGCGCAGAAAAGTCTGTAGACGCTCATCTTCAATTAACCACCCAAAAAACCTGGAAGTGGAGCTGTGGCTCAAGTGGTAGAACACTAACCTTGAGCAAATAAGCTAAGGGGCAGTAGCCAGGCTCCAGGACCAGTATTAAAACAAAACAAACAGAAAAGTCATGTACTTTACTGTAATGCGTTGTATATCTAAAAGGAAAAAAAGGCCGCACCCGAAAATCGCCCTTTAAGATATGCACGTGACATTCTTGTGATGGACGGAAGCGTCCTAATGGTTCTTGCTCTCTGTCAGCTGGTGGCTGAACAGATGCTTCCATAAACAGCCCTTCAGAGCCTCAAAGTGCTTCATGCCCTAAACTGCTTCCCCAGGGCCCCCCATAGGAGCAGCTCCTTCTCTTTGCTCTTCGCTGTTCTCTTCACCTGTAGTGTCAGTGGTAAAAAAAAAAAAAAAAACAAAACAAAGGGATTCTGCACAGCGACTTGCGACACGGAACAATGCTTTGGCCCATTTCCCATCACTGTAACAAAATACCTGAGGCAGGCTACTTTACAAAGCTCATTGGTACAGGCTCTGCCCAAAGCCTCCTGGTTACATCACAACATGGTGGAGGCATCCTGGGGGAATGCCTTTGAGAGGGAGCCCGGCTCCTTCCTGTGAGACAGGAAGCAAGAGGGATTCCGAGGCCAGCCCTGCTCTTTTTCATAGATTCAACACTGGGCCTCACCCTCAGTCCCTGATGTTTTTGCTCACTGGCCAGAGCTCTACCAGCTGAGCCAGGCCTCCAACCTCAGGACTCTTCTTTTTTTCTTTTACTTTTAGTGGTACTGGGATTTGAACTCAGGCCCATATACTTGCTAGGCAGAAACTCTACTACTTAAGCCACACCTCCAGCCCAGCTTTTGGCTAATTAATTGGAGATGGAGTCTTGTGGCCTTTTCAGCCCAGTGTGGCTTTGAACCTTAGTCCTAGATATCTTCGTTGTGGGTTTTTTTTTTTGTTGTTGTTGTTGTTCAATTGTGGGGCTTAAACTCAGGGACTGGGCACTGTCCCTGTGCATTTTTATTCAAGGATAGTGCTCTACCACCATTTGAAGACACAGCTCCACTTCTGGTTTTCTGGTAGTTAATTGGAGATAAGAGTTTTACAGGCGGGCTGGCTTTGAACTGGGATCCTCAGATCTCAGCCTCTGGAGTAGCTAGAGTTACCAGCATGAGGGACTGACACCCAGTTTAGGATCTCAAATGTTTGCCTGGGGGCCGGCCTGTACCACTTGCCTCTTGTGCTTCCCAGATAGCTGAAGTGGCTGCTGGCTCCAGGATGGCTAGCTTTTTATTGGTTGAGATGAGGTCTCATAAACTTTTTCTTCAAGCTGGCCTTTAAACTTGATCTCTTTCTCCCAAATAGCTGGGATTAGAAGCATGTCCCACCTTGCCTGGCTTAGGTTTGCTCTTTACCTAACAACTCATTCTCAAGGGAACTAACTGGGATCCCGAGAGAAAACCGGGGACCCCTTTGGAGGGCAGTGCTCCCGGTGATCTAGCCACCTTTCACAAGACTCTGCCCAACAGTACCACGCTAGGATCGAGTGTGCAGCCCACGATCCACTGTGGGACAAACGGCTCCGACTCCATCCGGGCCGGAACTTCAGGGGAGGGAATAACCTTAGGGCAGCTTGCCATAAAGGTTCCAGGCACGATTGCCAGGGACCCAGGTCTCCAAGATGGCCAGGACAGCCTGTGGGTTTCCCACGCTCTGGGGACACAGATGATGATTCTGGAGACTTACCAAGTGTGGGGGAGGCAGATGCTGGAGAGAAAGAGAGCAAGAGTGAGAGAGAGGGGCTGGGGATATGGCCTAGTAGCAAGAGCGCTTGCCTCGTATACATGAAGCCCTGGGTTCAATTCCCCAGCACCACATATACAGAAAACGGCCAGAAGTGGCACTGTGGCTCAAGTGGCAGAGTGCTAGCCTTGAGCAAAAAGAAGCCAGGGACAGTGCTCAGGACCTGAGTCCAAGGCCCAGGACTGGCAAAAAAAAGAAGAAAAAAAAAAAAGAGTGAGAGAGAGCAAGTGAGAAAAAGGGGGGGAGGGAGCTCTAAGCTCTATCCCTTAGAGACTTCAGCCCATCCCCTCACCCCAGAGAGAGTGAAGACACTGAGAGACGGGGGTCTCTCGCTGGGAGACAGAGATCTCAGTCTCCTCCATTGCCAAGAGAATTGTGGCTACTCCCATTGCACTCAGCACCAGTATGGGAAGATTCTTCTGGCTCTTTCTCTGCCTTTAAAAAACATTCTGTCAAGTCAGGCATGGGGGTAGGGGGGTGGGAGGGAGCGGTGGGGGGGGAGGCCTCACACCTATAATCCAAGCTACATCCGGAGGCTGAGATTTGAGGATCCAGGTACAAAGCCAGCCAAGGCAGGAAAGTCTGTGAGACTTCATCTCCACTTAACCACCCAAAAAGCTAGAAGTGGAGCTGTAGCTCAAGTGCTAGAGCACTAGTCTTGAGTGGACAAAGCTCAGGGCCAGTGTCCAGGCCCTGGGTTCAAGCTCCAGGACTGGCACCAACCACCCCCAACCAACCACCAATCAAACAAAAACATTCTGTCTAACCACTGTTGCTGGTTCTGGGCCAAAACCGCCAGGTGCAAGAGATAGTTAATGAGTATGCCAACCTCCGTTCCTGCCAGTGGCTCTGCCAGCTCCCACCTTAAGTCTGCTGGGCTAGCGTGACACCTTCCGAGCCCTCACAAAAGGGTGCATTTGTGAGGGCTGAAGCTGGGGTTCCCTCTCTCCCCAGGCTTTCCCCTTCTGTTTTGCTCTAGCTTTCCCCTTGACTTCCTCCAACCTCGAACAAGGGGCTCAAGCATCAAGGTCTCCATTTCATTGTCTGAAAAATGGCCCTGGTGTGCTCTCCCTTAGCCACAGAAATAAAAGACCAGTGTGCTCTTGCTTGAATGCATCCATCCCCTAGAGGTTCTGTGTTAGCATCTTAATGCCCAAAGGCCCATCCAATTTTAGAAAACAAATATTCTGTAAATGTGGCCCAGGTCAGTAATGGGAGGCAAACATTCCCAATTTCCTGGAATTTAGAAATATGCTTGTACAAAACATTAGATCCAGACCCCTCTCCTTCCCACGCCAGATCTGGGTGCAAGGCACTGGGTTCAAACCCAAGTACTGACAGAAACAATTATTTTTAAAAGGAATGGCTCTTCCTGCTAGTGTTCTTAGGTTTTGTTTTTTCTTTTTGCCAGGCCTGGGGCCTGGGACCCAGGGCCTGAGCACTGTCTCTGGCTTCTTTTTGCTCAAGGCTAGCACTCTACCACTTGAGCCACAGTGCCACTTCCAGCTTTTTCTGTGTATGTGGTGCTGGGGAATTGAACCCAGGGCTTCATGCATGCTAGGCAAGCACTCTACCGTTAAGCCACATTCCAAGCCCCGCGTTCTCAGGTTTTAATAATGGTTTTAGGTTTCTTTCCTTTCTTTCTTTTAGAGTCCTTATCTTTGTCAGCTATACAATGAAATATTTATGAAGGAAGTGCTCTGATGTCTGGAAGCTCACTTGGACCTCACAGAATCCTGGCTGGGAAATTTGTGACGGTTTGCCTTGTGGTAGAAACTAGAGAGGCAGGATGTCCATGTGACTGTGTTCTCTGCTTGTGTCTACATCTGAAGGCATTCATCATCACCAAGAAAGAGAGAAGGATGCTTTCCTTCATCTCCCATATTCTAATCTTCTGTGGCTTTTCCCTCCCAACAAAGGCATCCCATTATCTAAGCACCTCTGATGTCATCTGGTGGGGGGGGTGGGGGGAGCTGGGGAGACTAAGAGCCAGAAAGAAAAGCAGTGGAGAACTACTAGATGGAATGGGGCATTCACTATTAACTGAATATTCCAATTCTTTCTTCCTTCTATAGCTTGTGGTCCTGGAGGAGAGCTCTAGGGTTTACATGTGTTTTGGCCTTAGAAGCTTGGTACCACCTTCCCACCCACCCCACCCCCACTTCCTCCTGCCTCCCAGGAAGTGGTATTGAGAGAGGGTGTGGACCCTTTAAGAGGTGGGACCTCAGTGGGCGGCCCCCCCCCCCCCCCAGCTGCTGGTTCACGGCTCTGGGAGCCCAGTGTGCTGTCTCCTGCGTGGAGACATGATCTCTTGCCCTTGTAATGTGCTCCTGCCATTGCCACTGGATGGCTGACACTGGGAAATGCTGTTTAGACTGCCAGCATCTCAGACTGTGAGCTAAACGAACCTTCTTTTAAAATAAAGCTAATCTGCCTCAGGTGTTTCCTTACAGAAACAGACAGGGAGAGCTCTAGAGCAGTGAAAAGCTGAGGCAGGAGCGGGGAAAGGTGGAGGATGGGGCCCGGGACAGCTGGGCTTTCCCCAGGGTTGCCCTGGGAATGGCCTGCAGGGATTATAAACCACCCGAGGCTGGGGCCTCTCTGCAGCAATGACTGAATATTCTGATTTCTTTTTTTATTTTTGCCAGTTCATCTAGAGATTGTCCAGCTGCTAGTCCAGGAAAAGCACACCGAGAGCCTGCTTGCTCACCCTAGAAAAGATCCAAAGGAAACACGACAAAAGCCCTGTTGGGCTGGGCATGGTAGTACCTGCCTGTAGTCCCAGCATCCAGAAGGCTGAGGCAAGAGGATTGTAAACTGAAAGCCAGACTGGGCTACAGAGCAAGATACTACCTCACACAAAACAAAACAATAGTCAGGGTGATTCTTCTTTTTTTTTTTTTCAGCTGCAAAAACTGGACCTCAGTTTAGAAAAGGAGAGAAATGGAGATCTGAGAAGAGGAGGAAAGAATGAAGTTAGGTGACACTTGGAGACGAGGCTGTGGAGGGGTAGGTTTGATGTAGAGTTGTCACCCGGGTGACAGCTCACAACAAGCATATGTGGCATTCACAGCAGAGACAGCTTACAAATAACTGAAAGAAAAAAATGGCTAACATCTGAACACACACACACACACACACACACACACACACAACACACACACACACACACACACACCCCACACACACACCAAATGGAAACGATTATGAACAGATCATTCAAGAAATCAAAGTAGGGATGAAATATAATGGGGTGCTCAACTTTTCATGACCACAAAAGATGTGGTAGGGTCTCCTGTGCTGAGCCCTTGATTTCAGAAACTTCATTTACCCGCAGTGGCCAACTGTAGTCAGAAAAATATGAAATGGAAAATTCCAGAAAGAAACAATTGGTACACTCTGAACTGTACTCCCTCCCAAGAAGAATGATGAAATCTCAGTCCCACCCCGGGGATGTGAGTCACTTCTTCGTCCAGCTGGTCCAGGCTCTGCCCGCTGCTTGCCGGTCAGTTGCTTAGCAACCATTCTGGTTTTAAGATGGTATCAAAGCCTTTGTATTCAAGTAAGTCTTATCTGGTAGCTAATCCTGCATCGCAATGCCTACAATCATTCATGTCATGAAAATATATTTTGAGACGGTCAGGCATGGTGGCACAGGCCTGTCATCTTAGCTACTTAGGAGAGACCGGCAAGATTGAGTTTCTAGGCCAGCACGGGGCAAATTAGTGAGAACTCCATCAGTGAAAGCTGGATGTGGTGGTATGTACCTGGAACCCTAGTCAAGTGGGAAGCAGAGATAGGAAATCATGGTCCAGCTTGGCCTAGACATAAATGTAAGGTCTATCTGAATAATACTTAAAGAAAACATGGCTGGGGCATGGCTCCAGTGGTAGAGTACCTACTAATAAGCCCAAGACTCTAAATTCAACCTCCAGTGCCATTAATAAAAAAAAATTATATATATATACATATTTCAGCGGGGTGCTGGTGGCTAATAACCTATAATCCTAGCTACAGGAGGTTAAGATCTGAGGATCACAGTTCAAAGCCAGCCTGAGCAGGAAAGTCTGTGAGACTCTTATCTCCAATAAACTACTCAGGAAAAGCCAGAAGTGGTGCTGTGGCTCAAGTGGTAGAGCACCAGCCTTGAGCACAAAGAGGTTCAGGGACAGTGCCCAGGGTCTGAGTTCAAGCCCCAGGACTGGCAATAAATAAATAAATAAATAGATAGATAGATAGATAGATAGATAAATAAATAAAATTGTGAGAGACCATATTCATACAACATTTATTACTATTAATATTAGTACATGTTATGATAATTGTTCTATCTTATTATTAGTTATTGTTCTTGTCTTACATGTCTACTCTATAAATGAAACTCTGCCAAGGTGTTATGTAGGGCTAGGCACAATCCAGGGTCTCAGGTGGTAGATGATAGATGGATAGATAGGATAGATGATAGGTCTTTTAAGCCAGTAATTCCACTTCTAGGATCTCATTCCAAGGAAATGACTGGACAGTACCTAAAGATGTTTATAGAAATCTGCCTTGTTAATTAGCTCATCCTCAGAATGAAACACACACACACACACACGCACACACACTCACACACACACACGCACACACACTCTTCCACAGGAGTAGCCAAGGCCAAACGCTCACCCCCACATGGTCCTTCCTGTAATCATGTAAACACGTAGAAGTGTGCTTCCAAAAACCACACTCATCTCCAGACCCTCAAGTTCACTGACAGTCAAACTTCCAGAAAGTCCTGTGTGCTTTGCCCCATGTCCTGCCATCTAAGCCCACCTCAACCAGGCCGCTGCTCCGTAAGATCATTGCTCTGCATGAGGCTTTGGGCTCCATCCCCAGTCACCCTACCCCACCCACACCCAAAAATCATTGCAATTACTTCTTGTTGCAAAATCCAGTGGGCTCTGTTCAGGGCCTTATGGAAGCTTCTGGCATTTTCTCACTTCCTCCTTCTGCTCTTACCCTGGCTGCCAGCCCCTGCGGCCTCTGTGTCCTCTTTCCTTCCCTGCTGCCCCTGTGGCGGGCTCCCTTCCTCTGCCCAGCACCTCGCTGTTGCTTTGTCCTAGGATCTCATGCTGAAGTTCCTGTGTAGAGAGAGAGAGAGAGAGAGAGAGACAAACAGACAGAGGTGTGGAGAAATGGACAGAGGAGGAGGAGGAGGAGGAGGAGGAGGAGGAGGAGGAGGAGGAGGAGGAGGAGGAGGAGGAGGAGGAGGAGGAGGAGGAGGAGGAGGAGGAGGAGGAGGAGGAGGAGGAGGAGAAGGAGGAGGAGAGATCTCTCTAGCAGAGAGCCTACGCTATTTTTCACACAGGTTGGCAAGCTGAGGGCTACTGGTTCTTGGAAGGCCCTGGTTCTTTCCCTTCTAGAGAGCTCCAGAAAGCAGGCCAAGGCCTGTAAGGGGGTTCCAGAGTCAAAAATTACACCCATCCTCCTTTTTGTTTTTTTTGGTGCCAGCCCTGGGGCTTGAACTAGGGCATGGGTGCTGTCCCTGAGCTTTTGTGTTCAAGGCTAGTGTTCTAACACTTGAATCACAGCACTACTTACAATTTTCAGTTTATTGGAGATGAGTCTCATGAACTTTTCTGCTTGGGCTAGCTTCAAATTGTGATCCTCAGATCTCAGCTTCCTGAGTAGCTAGGATTATGGGCATGAGCTTCTGGTAACTGACCCCATTTTCCATTCTTTAAAAAAAATTGTCAATGTGCTGTAGAGAGGTTACAGTTACATACGCAAGGTAGTGAGTACATTTCTTGTCAAACTTCTTACCCCTCCATCATTTTCCTCTTCCCTTCCCTTCCTCCTTTTTTTTTTTTGTGCTAGTCCTGGGACTTGAACTCAGGGTCTGAGCACTGTCCCTGGCTTCTTTCTGCTCAAGGCCAGCACTCTGCCACTTGAGCCACAGCGCCACATCTGGCTTTTTCTGTGTATGTGGTGCTGAGGAATCGAACCCAGGGCTTCATACATGCTAGGCAAGCACTCTACCACTAGGCCACATTCCCAGCCCCTCTGAGTCCATTCTTGAATGCAGAAAGTCACTGCCTTTGGGACACACAGCCAATGAAATGCCAACCCTCGTGAGTCTTCTGCCTCACTCCCCTCAGTGGGCTGTAATCTACCTGCCAGAACACAGTGGGGGAGGTCAGGACCAGATTTTGACAACATTCCAGGGGGCCTTTGTGGAAGCAAAACCCCAACATTCACACTGGAAATGCTCTGACCCTGGATCTAGCCAGATTTGCCATACCTCCTCCCTAAGCCGTGAGAAACCTAGGCTATCATCCCAAGAAGACACAGCTCTGTGGGTCCTCTCCCTCCCCAGGGCCTCAGGAAAGACATCCTTGGGACCTGGCCAGCAGTGCAGAATAGAGGCAGGGTCCTCCGGGCTCCAGAAGCCCCACCCTCACGGGGCTTGCTAGGACAGGGCAGGCTCTGTCTCACTGACCCTTGTGTCAGGTGTTTCATTCTCAGGAGGTCAAGTTTGAGTCCTTGTTTCCCCTGGCTCAGCACCCACTCCCCTGGAAGAGCCTTAGAGAACAGACCCTGACAGACTTGCTGAGGCCTAGTGGCAAGACCTGCTCTGAAGTTGGTCACTGGCCGGGGACCCCAGAGCCCTGGCAGTTTGTGACTCCAGCAAGAGAACCCAGAATCAGATTCTTAGATGCTCAGGTCCACTAAGTGGCAGAGATGCACAGAATCCTCCTGGACTAGTGGCAGCCATGGAAAGCTCTGAGTGACTGACACAGGGGGGATGTCCCCGCTCAACAGGGCGGTGGTGATGTGGAATCTTCTGCTGTGGCGCATTGTGCACAGGGCCCAAACAGCCCATCTATCTCGGCAGCCAGCAGACCTCAAGGGCTGCAGTCTTGTAGCAGGCAAGGCCTAGCAGTGCTGCAGCACCACTACTGGCCTCCAAAGCTATAATCTCCTCAGGTTCTTGTCTCCGGAGCTCAGTGGATGAAGTTCCTCTGTCTGTCCACTGTGTTTTCCCTCTGTCCGTTTTCCACTGTCCTCTGTCTTCTCCAGAAGGCTCTGTCTAGGTGATTCTGAGTCTAGGAGTACTTTGATGGGTTGCCTGTATTTATGATTGGGTGTTTTGGAAAAGTAGTATATTATTGGTCAGATCCCTCAACATTCTGATTGATTATTAATTTCCAATCAGATTCCTTCTATAAGTCCTCTCCCAGGGCTAATGGAAGGTTATCAAAACCAGAAGGAACTAGGGAGGGGCAGAGGCAAGAAGTAATGTCTCCTTTCTATCTGATACCATCCAGGGCCCTGTATCCTCACTAATTTCCTTTTTCATTGGTAGGGAGCCAGCAGCCATCCCCTTGGACTTGTAGGGTACACGGGATATGGAGTGAACTCAGCCTGTGCCCACATTCTCCCCACTACCCTCTGCTGCCCTGGTACCTCAGTGGAAGAGTCTAAGGGACAGTATCCCCACAGAGTTCCTAGGAGGCAACATTGCTGGTTAATCCTAAAGGTTATTTCCACTAGTCTGTTAGGGGGCCCGTGGTACCCAGGGAATGAGTTATGACCCTTCATTTCCAAACACCTCTCCAGAACTGCCTGAGCCTGTACTGACCTTCGTGCAATCACCCTGGATTATTCATGAGCTAAGCAAGGTGTTAAAGATTGGAAGTAGAGGTTGAGGGCCTGAACTGTGCTTGCTTGTCCATCCCCCAAGCTTCCTAGCTGCTACAGGTTAAAGGGGGATAGAAGGACCAAGTTTCAGCTTTCCAGGGCCTTCCAGAGGACTCTGGAGAAGCTGGGTATTGGAGCACATTCCAGTAATTCCAGCAGTCAAGAGGTGGACAAAGGAGGATCATGAGTTCAAGACCAGCTTAAGCAATGTAGTAAGACTGTCTCGAAAGAAAAGAAAAAGAAAGAGAAGGAAAGAAGGAGGGAGGAAGGGAGGCAGGGAGAGGAGATCACAAGACAGAGACCTAGCGAGACCCTGAAGAAAGCAGACCTGCCCTTGCCCTATGACTACCCTAAGACCAGACACCGATTATAAGCTTCAATTCTTGTTTAACTCCACGATCTGTAACTCAGATCTTCCTGCCTCAGCCTTCCCATAGGAGGGATTACAGATCACCCGGCTGAGCTGTAACTCTCAGGAAAGATTCCCTACCTCCCAGATATCCCAACTTGAGGCAACTAGCCCAGGGTCTCACAAATCAGGGACAAAAATGGCTTCTGATTGTTGCTCTGTCCGACTCCTGCCTCAAAGCTCTTGAGACAAGACATTCTTAGAGCCAACACTGGCACTTGGAAAACCTCCTGCAAAATCAGGGCTTCTCCCTGGGGTGGGGGAGGACAGGGAGTGGCTGCTTATTAGGTAGCAGATTTCTTTTGGGGGTGATCAGAATGTTTTCGAACTCCACAGAGTGGATGGCTAAGGCTTAGAATTCTTAATTTTATGTCCCATGAATTTGGTCCCAAGTTAACAGGCAGAATGCTGAATCCTTCTCTCCTCTCTCTGCCAAGTCACTAAGGCCCTTGCTAAGATGGCTTGCTAGGACGGAGAACCCTCCATAATGAGCCTCTAGAGGTTTCTAACACGTCAATCAAAAACCTCAGGCTTATATCTTGGGGGCTCCTGAGTACCCAGTGGGGCTCAGTTCAAACCACCAGCCTTCCTGCAGCTGCTAAAGGTGGGGGTGGGGGGGGGTAGAATTCAACATTATTCTGCAGAAGCTTGTTTCAAAATGTGAGGTTCACATATGGTCACATGATTGGATTCCAGGGATTTTATTCGGGGCAAGTCAGAGGAGCAGATTCCTTTGTGAGTACACAGGCAAACCGTTACAGGACTCTGGGATAGCTTAGGGATCTTGGCTCAGGACAAACTGCAGAGCAGATGCCCTCCAGCATAGACGGTGAAGGCGGTGGGCACCTGGAGAGGTTGGCTGGCTTGTGCCTGTTGCTTCAGAATGGGGCAAGAGCCAGCCTCTGGGTTTGGAAGCCTTACATGGCAGAACAGAGAAGTTCCTCTGGGCACGAACGCTTGCTTTAACTGCCAAAGCTCTCTCTGAGAGGTTCACTGGGTTCTTTGCGGAGGAATATACTTAGTTCTTTTGGCTGGGGTAAAGGGCTACCAGCACAGGGGAGAGGGAGGCAGGGAGTATGGGGTGTGAGGTAAGATTTTTATTAGCCAACCCCTTCCCCTGCTCCCAATACTGCCTTGATCGACCCCCTGTCCATGGGTATTCTCCTATGGATCCTGCCCACAGCTGGACTGTTTCTTCCAGCACTTATTATTATTTCTTTGTGCTGGGCCTGGGGCCTGAACTCATGGCTTATGTACTGTCCCTTATGGTTTTATCCACTCAAGGCTTGTGCTCTACCACTGAGCCACAGCTCCACTTGCAGCTTTTCTGCTGGTTAATTGGGGATTAGCGTCTCACAGATTGGTTTGGCTGGGCTTACTTTAAACCATGATTCCTGGTCCTTAGATCTCAGCCTCCTGAAGAGCTAGGAATCACAGACACCAGTCATCCATTAGCAAACAGCTCAGTGTGCATTCTTGGCTGTAGTTTCAACCATTCCATTTCACTCTTCCAGATATTTCTATCTCCTTTACATCTCTATGAAATTCACTTAAATCCCTTGTCGACTGCTAGTCCATCTTGGGTCCTTCAGTTGCAGGGATTCCATTTTCTGTTTCGTCTTTAACAGAGCATACTTGTTCAGTTGGTTATTCTGCAAGAGAAGTTAGATTAACTCTTCATAAGGCTAATTTTCTTCTTGCACTTGAAGGCTGGCGGTCAGCTGTCCAGAGAGAGAGCTGCTACTTGCTGTGATGAATATTTATGTCCTCCTATCAATGCAGGCTATGGGCACACCTCTGGTTGGCAAACAACCAGTGTCTAATGTATGTCCAAATGTATATGGTGGATGAAGTACTACCCATGCACAGCTCAATTACTCCTGGTGGAAACCCAAATGGAGAGCAAAGTCCTCATCTTACAGACGAGCTTACTGGGGCGTCCAACAGATCACTACCTTGTGGGAACACTCACTACAGTCACTGAGGAAATGCTTCCCAAGGCACTACTATGTGCCAGCTGTTGTTCTGGATGAGGACCCAGGAGAGGGCAAGGCAGTGCCCCTGACTCCCTGGAGGTCACAGATGGGCCACTAATAAACAAATGAGTCAGTATACACGGTATCAGGTGGCAATCATACTGTGGAGAAGAATTAAGGAGGAAGCACATGGATAGCCAGGATGGATGGGCTCCCTATTTGTTCCTTTGTTTATTTCTTTATACTGGTACTGAGGTTTGAACTCAGGGCCCTGAACTATAGTTTAGCCTTTATAATCAAGATTGGTGCTTTACCACTTGAGCTTTACCTCTTCTTTTGGCTTTGTGCTAGTGTTTGGATTTGTCTGCCTGGGCTGACTTTGAACCAGGATCCTCAGATCTCAGCCTCCTGAGGAGCTAGGATTACAAGCATGAGCCCCTGACAAGTAGCCTGGGGTGCCCTTTTATACCAGATGGGAAGACTGCATTGACAAGGTAACATTGAGACCCAAAGACAAACCATGCAAACTCCCCCTTGGATAAAAGAGCACTGAGAAAATGCAGACAACAACCCAGATCCTTAGATGTCTTGCTCACGTGGCTACTTCTGTAGGAAACTGACTCTGTAGCCTGAGAAACCTGTACAAAGATTCTTGATTAGCTGATAAATCAGCTCAGGAAAAAGTTCCAAGTAAAGCTAAAGTTGATTGGGTCTTTTCCTCTGCCTATGCTTAGACGCCATTCTATGATCTGCAGATTTCTCCTGGAACTTTACCCCTTCCCACCATCAGACATGAAGCGATAAGAATTCTCTTGTGAAATTGTTTGGCTATCAAATGAGTTTAACATTGACAATATAAACATTTGCACTGTGATTGATACCAAAGTTTGTAAAACAGGTTTTTAAATAACTAAAAGAAAAAAATCTATATATCATTTATGTAAAAAAAAAAAAAAAGAAAGAAATGGGCCTACACACACTCACTCACACACACACACACCCCTACATACACACACACACACACACCTACACTCCTGTTCATAAGCATGTTCCCTGGTAAACTGCAAAAAACAATCCACAAATTCTTCCACTTACCTACATGTACCCCATTTTGCAACGCGACCTCTTCCTTCTTTCCATATGATTTATTTTGGCCAAAGATTTAGTAGCAACTACAATGAAAGCAGAGGTGCAAAGTTTGCTTGGGGGGGCTGGGGATATGGCCTAGTGGCAAGAGTGCCTGCCTCATATACATGAGGCCCTGGGTTCGATTCCCCAGCACCACATATACAGAAAATGGCCAGAAGTGGCGCTGTGGCTCAAGTGGCAAAGTGCTAGCCTTGAGCAAAAAAGAAGCCAGGGACAGTGCTCAGGCCCTGAGTCCAAGCCCCAGGACTGGCCAAAGAAAAAAAAAAGTTTGCTTGGGTGTTAGAGTGGAAGCCTGTTCTAGGACTTCAACTCAGGGCCTGGGCACTGTCCTTGAGTATTTTTTTGTTCAAGTCTAGCACTCTAGCACTTGAGCCATAGCTAGCTCTGCTTCTGGCTTTTTTTGGTGATTAATTGAAGATAAGAACTTCATAGAACTTCCTGCCCAGGGCTGGCTTGGAACCACAATCTTCAGATCTCAGCCTCCTGAGTGGCTAGGATTACAGGTGTGAGCCACTGATGCCTCTCCATAACCCTTCATACTGGGATCTGGTTTTTGTCATCATATGACAGTGTTTGCTGAACAGATGGGAGGTTTGTGGAAGTTACATCAAGATGTGTGCACACATGTGATCAGGCCATTACCCCAATCCACTTAGCCCCTGCTGGAACCACTTCCTTCTCCCATCAGATCTTGAGCAAATAAAAACACTGTTTCAAGTCACTAAGTTTTGAAAAAGCCAAGAAGGTACACAAGTGGATTTCTTAACTGGTTATATTGCCTAAGAGGTGAGACATTGGGGTGGGAGGCAGGAATAAGAAGGAAAAAAAATTCACTGTATTTCTTTTTGTTAAAAAACGACCTGATGCTGGGGATCTGGCTCAGCAGAAGAGCACCTGCCTGGCTGAGCAGAGCACATTGCATCTATAAACCCAGCTATTGGTAAGGTGGAGATCTGGACGATAACAGTTCAAGGCCAATCCTGGCCAAAAAAAACCAACAACAATGTAAGTAAGATCTCATCTTAATCAATAGGTAGGCCTGGCTGTGTTTACCTGTCCTCCTAGCTATGCAGGAGACAGAAACTGGAGCATCAAGATCCAGGCCAGCCCAGGCAAAAATGCAAGCCCTATCTGAAGAAATAAGTCAAGCACAAAAGGCTGGGGGTAGTGGCTCACGCTTATAATCCTAACTACTCAGGCCAGCCTGGGCATGAAAGTCCAAGAGATTCTTATCGCCAATTAACCACCACCAGAACTGGAAGTGAGCTATGGCTCAAAGGGGTAGGGCAGCATGCTAGTCTTGAGCAAAAGGGCTCAGGGACAGAACCCAGACCCTGATTCAATGCACACACACACACACACACACACACACACACACACACACGCACATACACACACACACATACATATGGTGGGGCCGTGGCTCAAGTGATAGAGCACCTGTTTAGCCAGTGTGAGGCCCCGAGTCCCAACTCTATCACTGTCCCCTGCCCGCCCCCAATAAAAGACCCACACAAATGACTGTTCTAAACACACACACACACACACACACACACACACAATTGTGACATATTACATTTATAAACTTTGCTTCATGAATAAGGTAGTATTGGTTCTGAAATTGTACTTTGTGTTATTTCCAAAATAACTGAATTGCAAATAAACACAGGGCTTCTGACTCTGTTTTCTATGCTCAGATGGATCTCAGCCTCTGGCCTCAAACACAATGACAGCTTCAGTGTACTCTGTGGCATTCGAGACAACAGCCCAGTGTCTTGTCCACTTTGCAGGGTGCTTCAGAAAGTTCATCAACCCGCATAGTTCCATCTGGGTCTTGCCAAGGGTCTTCCTGCGGTCCGGGCTCTTTCCTTACAGCCAGTGCTGTGTCCTCACTGGGGAAGAGTTCAGGAGCACTCAGCTCTGAGCTCTGTAGGGTGCATGGGGGAAATTCACATTGGCTCAGGGGAAAGGAAAGACTTAGCAAAGGTTGGCTCATCTGACTGGCTGCAACATCACTTTAGGTAATCTTCCAAGTATGAATTCAAACATTCAAGGATAAACTGTACCTGGTTCTCCGTCCCAGGGTCAAGTTCTCATGCTTGGATGAACCAACTCCTGCCCGGAGAACTATCTCTCGAGAATAAGCCACAAGTTGGAGTGGGAAAGGAGCCATTTTTAGGAAGAGAATGTTGCTTCTAGAAGGAAAAAGAGGGTGGGACAGAAAAACCAAATGGAGGACAGAAAAGCCAAAGGTTTGATCAAGACAGATGAAGTTTAAAAATATGCTTACCCTGTCCACCCTCAGCTGCTATGGTGTGTGTTCTTCAAGATTTTTTTTTTTTTTTTTTTTGGCCAGTCCTGGGCCTTGGACTCAGGGCCTGAGCACTGTCCCTGGCTTCTTCCCGCTCAAGGCTAGCACTCTGCCACTTGAGCCACAGCGCCGCTTCTGGCCGTTTTCTGTATATGTGGTGCTGGGGAATCGAACCTAGGGCCTCGTGTATCCGAGGCAGGCACTCTTGCCACTAGGCTATATCCCCAGCCGCTGTGTTCTTCAAGATTTATGTGTGGCAAGATCTCCGATAGGCTCTAGTGTCCTGGAGCTCCTGGCTGGGAAAGGAAGCAGCGACAGGAAGCTCTCATAAATCAGTGAGTTCAGGACGACGAGGAGGAAGTAGAGTGGTAGAGTGCCAACCTTTACGGAAGAAGGTAAGGGACAGCACTGCCCATGAGTTCAAGTTCAAGCCCTAGTACTGGCCCGCATGCGTGAGCGTGTGCGCACGCGCGCCTGCACACACACACACTACAAAGTACGAGTAAGTGTGGTGGTCCTGTAAGCAAGAAGAGGTGAATTAATGAATTCATAAAGCCTCTGTAGGTTTGAGGATTAACAGAATCAACCCGGGTGTGGGAAGAAGAAGAGATCACTCAAACAGAAGGAGTGAGTACTGCGGGCTGGGAATATGGCCTAGTGGCAAGAGTGCTTGCCTCGTATACATGAAGCCCTGGGTTTGATTCCCCAGCACCACATATATAGAAAATGGCCAGAAGTGGCGCTGTGGCTCAAGTTGGCAGAGTACTAGCCTTGAGCAAAAAGAAGCCAGGGACAGTGCTCAGGCCCTGAGTCCAAGCCCCAGGACTGGCAAAAAGAAAGAAAGGAAGGAAGGAAGGAAGGAAGGAAAGAAGGAAACAGGAGGCACTACCATGCCCAACTCAAGTGTCAGACACTGATGGCTCACTCCTATAATCCTAGCTATTGAGGAAGCTGAGACCTGAGAATCATGGTTCAAAGCCAGCCCAGAAAAGAAAGTTGATGAAACTCTTATCACCAATTAATCACCAAAAGCCAGAAGTAGAGGTGTGGCTCAAGTGGTAGAGCACTAACTTTGAGCAAAAAACCTTAGGGAGGGCTGGGAATGTGGCTTAGCAGAAGAAGGCTTGCCTTGCATGCATGAAGCCCTGGGTTAGATTCCTCAGGACCATGTAAGTGGGAAGTGGTGCTATGGCTAAAGTGGTAGAGTGCTAGCCTTGAGCAAAAAGAAGCCAGGGACAGTGCTCAGGCCCTGAATAAAGCCCCAGGACTGTCAAAAAACAAAAACATAGGGACAGTGCTTAGGCTCTGAGTTCAAGCCCCAGGACCATCACACAAAGGAAGAGGAGGAGGAAGAAGAAGAAACAGAAAAGCCAAGGGCTAGGAATGTGGCCCAGTGGTAGAGTGTTTGCCTAGCATGCCTGGGTTTGATTCCTCAGCACCACATAAACAGGAAAAGCCAGAAGTGGCACTGTGGCTCAAGTGGTAGAGTGCTAGCCTTGAGGAAAAAGAAGCCAGGGACAGTGCCCAGGCCCTGAATTCAAGTCCAGTACTGGCAAAAAGAAAAAAGAATGACAACACTTGATGGCTGGGAATATGGTACCTAGTGGTAAAGTGCTCGCCTTGTATACATGAAGCCCTGGGTTCGATTCTTCAGCACCACATATATAGAAAAAAGCCAGAAGTGGCACTGTGGCCCAAGAGGTAGAGTGTTAGCCTTGAGCAAAAAGAAGCCAGGGATAGTGCCCTGAGTCCACGCTCAAGGACTGGCAACAAAAACAAAACAAATAAACAAAAGAATTACAACACTTGCTTGGGCCTGAGTTCACTTCCCAGCACTACACAGACAAAGACCCAGTAATAGAGAAATGATTACACATATTGCCACGTTTCTCTACATAAATACAATCACATACCACTTTGGCAATGACAGATCACATGGAGGAAAAATTTCCTATCACCAGAGATTTTACAGTGCCCCATGTTACTTACCTGCATATTTGTGGTGTGCCAATATAAACAACTGATCACATTTCTAGTCACATAAAAGTATAGCACTTTCAATTATTTACCTATATAATACTTGATAATAAACAACTATGTTACAGGGTTTACAAATATACAATGCTATGTTTTTTATGATGGATTATGATCCATTCCTACTTATAAAAAAAGGTTCACTGTAAAATACTGTGCTGGGTGCTGGTGGCTCATACCTATAATTCTAGCTACTCAGGACCCAGCTTGGGCAGGAAAAGTCAAGACTCTACCTTCAATTAACCAACAAAATGCCAGCCTAGAGGCATGTTTCAAGTCATAGAGCACCAGCCTTAAGCAAGAAAGCTGAGAGTATGAAGCCCTGAGGTCAAGCCCTTGTACCAACACATACATACACACACACACACACGTACACTATGATACACCAGAAACAGTCTCATACATCTTGTACTTATTGCATGTGTGGCTCTTGGTAGCATTTAGAGGCTATGTAGAATAGCTGACCTAGTCCATTTAATGTGGGTAAGTACAATCTATGGTGTTTGCACAATAATAAAACTGCCACACAATGAAACTACAGAACAATGCATTTCTTTCTTTTTTTAGGGAGAGGGAAGGGCAGGGCTAGGAAGGACATATTACCTGTCCAGTAACCGTAACAGGAGGACAAAAAGGAGGAGGCCTTCTCCTGTGCATACCTGAGTGCAGAGCACAAGGAAATCAAAGCCCTGAAGGATAAACTGGGACCCTTGTTCCAAGTTGGAACTGGATTGGATCTAAAACCACTGTGAAGCCAGGGCCTCCAAACCCAGGGGCATGGGGAGGGAGTAGCTTGCAGAGCTATGCATGGGGTTGATGCGCTCAAATGAAAGACAGTGACTGTTGCACCCATCATCCCTTGGGTGACCTGAAGGGGGCCTACCTGCTCAGCCTGCCTTCTGCCTTTCACAGAGGCAGGTCCACCAGCCCAGCAGGAATTGGTTATCGCAAGGCAACAAGAATAGCAGAACAGATTTGGATTTGTCTTCTCTCAACTTAGGGTGGGTACCAAAAAGCATGCACTGAATTCATTATTTAGGAGCTTCTGCAGAGAGGACATAAACAGCAGGAAGGCGTCCAGGAGCAAATTCTAGCCTCAGACACCAAATTCTCATGTGTGGCTCCAGTTCCTGGGTCACTTTTCTGTAAAATAGTGGGTTGAATATACATGTTCCTGAAATATGGATACTGGGCCTACATAACACCACCTTGCCTTCACTGCCACCTTGGCATCTTAATAGATGATGGGGACTTTCTGAGAATTCTAGAGGTGATATAGGTCTTTCTTTGAACTGCAGATGTGTCACAGATTGTTTAGCTCCAGGAAAAAAGAATACTTGCCCTTTCTTGCCTCTGGTTGTTCCTCCTAGATCATTTGCTTTGCTGATGTTTAACATGCTTTTGTTTGGTTTAGTTCCTCACACCAATCTCGTGGTGTTTTCCTTTATAAGCTTTATAATAACTGCATCTGAGATGGCAAGATGACAAGTTTTCTGGGCAATGTGAGTTGCCAACTTTCTAACAAAGACTCCCAATTCAATCTCAACGTGCGGCTTCTCTGTATCTCCCCGATCGAACTTCTGTAAAAACATTTGGAGGTTCCAGAGAGATCCCAGTGCTAAGGGGCACTTGACATGGCAGGGCCCTGTGGCCTTCTCACCACTCCAACAGCCCAACCATGGACACCTGACACACCACTAACTCTTTCTGGAGTCATACTCCCAGCCATGAAGTTATTTTCTTTTGTTGTCATTTTGTGGTTTTAGAAAAATGAGGCAGACTAGACTAGAAAAAATAGGCATAGGAAAACAGTGGTGACGTGTACAGACCCCCTTGAGTGTGGAGACCTCACCTATGAGGAATGATTTACTGGCCCAACCCTTCTATGTCTTCCCAGGAGACTTTAGTCTTATTGGAGAAAATCTGGTAGCCCAAAGTTGCTGCCCTAGTACATTGTCCCAGGCATCAAAAAGGGAATCCTGTAGTAGTAAAAGGGAATCACACAGCTGCTGCCACTGCCCAAGAAGCTGCCTTAAAGCCAGTGGGGCTCCAGGGGCTGGGAATATGGCCTAGTGGTAAAGTCCTCGCCTCGTATTCATGAAGCCCTGGGTTTGATTCCTCAGAACCACATATATAGAAAAAGCCAGAAGTGGTGCTGTGGCTCAAGTGGTAGAGCAAAGAGAAGCCAGGGACAGTGCTCAGGCCCTGAGTTCAAGCCCCAGGACTGGCAAAAAACAAAACAAACAAACAAACAAAACCCAGTGGGGCTCCTGGATATTTTATTGACTGTTCCTGACCTAGCCTGCCATCAAAGTTGGCACAGTCAGAGGAAGAACAACATCTAGCCAAGGCACTGGACAGAGAACAAAACACTGAAGGGTGGTGGATCTTGCCAGATGGTAGGAATTTCTTACCTGAACCTTGAGCAACCAGGTACACCAAGCAAATCAGCAACTAAGACTGTGAGCCTTCTAAAAGGACATTGCATTCTTCCGAAATCAGGACGGATAGCTGAAGTAATAACTTCCAGGTGCCTTGCCTGTGCTCATGTCAACAAAAAACCAGGTAAAAAGCCAACCCCAGGAGTATGGGCCCAAGGAAGCACTCCAGGGGAGCATTGGGAGATGGATTATTAGCCCCACCCCACCTTAGGTTATAAATATCTTCTAGTTTTCAATGACACCTTTTCAGGGTGGGTAAGAAGCATTTCTACAGGAAACAGCTATGATTGTGATTAAAAACTTGATATACTCCCTACAGGGCAAGGTTTACCCCATTTAAAATAATGTTTGGAAGAGTCCTTCCCTGACTCCCCAGGCTCCCCTCTGAAATACTGGCTAGACTTCATAATGCTTCCTTACTTAAGTTTCTGCAGAACTTAGAGGCAACTCAGTGGGAGGTACATCAACAGGTCCGGGAGACACCGCCACTGCCAGCTCAGACCCAGTCCATCCCTTCCAAACTGGAGTTTCTTTGTTTTGTTTTGTTTTTGTTGCCAGTCCTGGGGCTTGAACTCAGGGCCTGAGCCCTGTCCCTGGCTTCTCTTTGCTCAAGGCTAGCACTCTACCACTTGAGCCACAGCGCCATTTCCGGCTTTTTTCTATATAGGTGGTGCTGAGGAATCGAACCCAGGGGCTTCATGTACACGAGGCAAGCACTTTACCACTAGGCCATATTCCAGCCCCCGCAAACTGGAGTTTCTGTCTGGGTTAAAGATGGCCTCACTTCCACCCGGAAGGGACCCAGCACCATCATCCGGCTCCCTGCCACTCTGGTGAAAGTAGACAGGATTCCTGCCTGGCTCTCCCACAGACTCAGGATGGAAGGAAGGCACATGCCACTTCAGACCCACTGAAGCTAAGACTCTCTCATCACACCAACACTTTACACTTTCTGTCAACTCTTTCCCCATAGCCGTCTTTGCTTGACACTCTTTCTGGGGAACAGAGGTTTGTAAACCTTACCCAACCTGAGATCTGGAAAAGGATTGCCGGCTATGTTAAAGCTCAAGGCTTCCTTACTATATGGGCATTGTTATGCTGAGCCAATTTTAACTGCTGGAGCCTCCTCAGATAGCAGTTGGGATCAGCCCAGGCAAAACCAAACAGGATGGGAACTTCTGTTTCTACAACATGGGGGGACTCTGCAAAGCCTTAGGAGAAACATGTCTTCTGCTAATAAAACAGGTCTAATACAGGAGAGCCTCTCCATGGTGAGATAAAACACAGAAACAAGAAAGCCTAAGTTGGCAAATTCCCAGAACTGATTCCAAAAATTGTTTAGAGGGTCCCCATGGCTAATAACTTTGCAGCCATGGGGTCCTTAATTCTACTTCTCTTTGGTGTAACTATAAGTCCACATCTTCTCCATTGTTTTATAAGCTCATGATTCTAAAGACCCAATATAGCCCTCTCACCTAACCAGTGGGGAATGAGATATGGAGACTGGGTCTACCTAATGCCATCTTGTCCTCACCACCTTGTTTGTTTGTTTGTTTATTTATTTATTTATGCCAGTCCTGGGCCTTGGACTCAGGGCCTGTGGGGAATGAGATATGGAGACTGGGTCTACCTAATGCCATCTTGTCCTCACCACCATATTTATGTATGTATGTATGTATGTATGTATGTATGTATGTATGTATGCATGTATGTATGTATTTATTTATTTATGCATGCCAGTCGTGGGGCTTGGACTCAGGGCCTGAGCACTGTCCCTGGCTTCTTTTTGCTCAAGGCTAGCACTCTGCCACTTGAGCCACAGCGCCACTTCTGGCCATTTTCTGTATATGTGGTGCTGGGGAATCGAACCCAGGGCTTCAAGTGTACGAGGCAAGCACTCTTGCCACTAGGCCATATCCCCAGCCCCACCATCTTTATATTTTAAGAGATGGCGAGGACTTTCTGAGAACTCTAGAAGTGATATATGTCATTCTTTTGAATCCCAGATATGGCCTGGGTTGTTAAGCACGACAGGAGTGATACAGGTCATTTTTTGAATTGCAGATGTGTCATGGTCTGTTAAAATCCAGGAAAGATTTGCTCCAGAGAATACTTGCCCTTGATTGCCCTTTATTGTTCCCCCTAGTTTGCTTTGCTTATGTAGAACACACTTTTGTTAGGTTTAGCTACTCACACCAGTCTTGTGGTTTCACACCAGTCTTGTGGTTTTTGCCTTTATAATAACTTTATAATAACTTTATAATAACTGCATTTGACCCTGCAAGTTTTTTGGGGGGACGTGAGTCTGCTTCCAGTCACCAGCTTTCTAACAGACTCCTGATTCAACCTCTCAAAGTGTGACTTCTCTGTATCTTGTTGAACTCCCATGTAACATTTCTAACACGCTTCTACCCTCTATGACAAAAACAAGATTGCATTAAGGAACCCCATTAGTTCATATTCAGCGAGACAACTATGAAATTCCTGCAGTATCTGAATGGAATAAAATAGGAGAAGTGTGTGTGTGTGTGTGTGTGTGTGTGTGTGTGTGTGTGTGTGTGTGTGTGTGTGGTACTGGGGTTTGAGCTTGGGGCCAGGGTGATCTCCCTTAGCTTTTTTGCTTTAGGCTGGTGTTCTATCACTGGAGTCACACCTCGATTTCTGGCTTTGTGGTGGTTGGTTGGAGATAAGAGTCTCATGGACTTTCCTGCTCCGGTTGTCTTTGAACTGAGATCCTAGGATCCACTCTTCTTTAACTGGGAGGACCCAGACACCCTGATGAAAAAGACTGTTTTCAGCTCAGCCAGAGCCCACGCTGACAGGCTTAATCAGGAAAACCCTAGCTCCAGCCTGTCAGTGGGAATGAGGCAATTCCTGCAGTAGACCGAAACAGGAGTTACCAGCCTGCTGGGAGTGGCCCTAAACAGCCTGAATTTATGAGCACATGCCTGGCAGAAGGCATGCTCCAAAATGCCCACTCTAGGGTTAACTTGAAATGGCTTCAGGAAGTTATTCAGGACCCCTCTGAAAACGCTGTCCTCTCCTGTAACCACATCTTGGAGGCCATTACTCAGTACACCAACTTTGACGTCAACTCCCCAGAGGGCACCCTGCTTTTTCATGTTCCCTCCTTAGCCAGTCTGCACCAGACATTGGGCAAACATTATACTGCTTAGGAAAGGGACCTGTGAGCTCTCAAAACGAGAGCTTAGATGGTGCTTTCAAAATCCTTAAGACAGGGTGGAGGAAGCCAAAAAGGAGTGGGTACAGGAGCATAAAAAGAATGAGGAGCCCAGGTTGAACTTTTCCTCCTGGCTGCTGCCCCCCAAAAGCCTCAGCCAGTCACATGTAAAGGTGAGAGAGATTCAGACTCTGCTGGTCAGTCACAGGGTAGCCCCCCTACCCTGTCCTTGTTTGAGTACAATCCAACAGGGCACGGGGCCAAAGAGTGTCCAAACCCAAGACCTCCCTCCCACTAGGGCCCGCCCCAACTATAAACAATGGGGACACTGGAAAATGGACTGTCCTCCTGCCACCCTGGCAGGCCACCTGACTTCCATTCCTCCCCCTCCTCTTGGGCCCAGATACAAGGAGGGGGCCTGGGTTCCTGGCCCCAAACTGAACCTTTTCTCAGCCTTCTAGCACTTAGGGTGCAAGGTTATAGTGGCAGGAGAAAACATCCCTTTTATCCTGGTCACTGGTGCCTCCCTACCGCTCCTAACTTCCTGGAGAAGGATCTCTATTCCTGCTACTATAACAATTACGGGGGTCACAGGACACCCCATCAAGCCCCTCCACACTCCTCTTGTTCCCTCTCAGTTTGGAGATCTTACTGATTCCTCATTATGCCCCAATGTCCCCTGCCTCTGCCAGGAAGAGACCTGCTCACTAAACTCAGGGAGTCTCTACATATCTCTCCTAAAATGTACCACTATTTTTCCTCTTCACATGGGCTCAGACTTGGGGGGACCTCTGTCCCAACCCCAATCTTCTGCCTCCCCAATCCCTTCCCTAGATGTTAACCCCCTAATCTGTTTGTTTGTTTGTTTTTTGGCCAGTCCTGGGCCTTGGACTCAGGGCCTGAGCACTGTCCCTGGCTTCCTTTTGCTCAAGGCTAGCACTCTGCCACTTGAGCCACAGCGCCACTTCTGGCCGTTTTCTGTATATGTGGTACTGGGGAATCGAACCCAGGGCCTCATGTATACGAGGCAAGCTCTCTCGCCACTAGGCCATATCCCCAGCCAACCCCCTAATCTGGATACCAACCATCCTGCCATGGCCTCCCACCATAAACCTGTCCTCATCTCTCTCAAGGACCCCCTGACCTTCATAACCCAAGACCCTCTTTCTCCTACTGTAACCCGCCGAAGACTAAAGCCTCATTATCCTCCGCCCTCTTTTAACCTCCCTTCTAACCCCCATCCCCTCACAACTCCCCTCCCCTCACAACTCCCCTCACAACACCCCAGTTCTTGGAGTCAAGAAACCTAATGGGTCCTATTGCCTGATTCAGGATGTCTGTAAAGTTAATCAGGCAGTAACCCCTACCTTTTCGGTAGTCCCCAATCCTTACATCCTCCTTTCCCACATACCCTCTAACTCACTGTTCTTCTCATTCTTCTACCTAAAAGATACCTTCTTTACCATCCTCATACACCCCAACTCAAGGCCACTCTTTGTCTTTACCTGGGAGGACCTAGATACACGCTCCATAGGCCCAACGGTTAACCTGGACAGTACTCCCCCAAGGATTTACACAGTCCCCATTGTTTTGGACAGGCCTCACAACAAGACCTGGCTACCCTAGACCTGTCCCCAGCTTCCTTCTCCAATATGTAGATGGCCTCCCCCCCTGCAGCCCCTCAGCTGACCTAAACCTCCAACATTCAGCTCTCCTTCTTAACTCTCGCTGCCTGGGGATACAGGGCCAGAAGATAAGTCTGTTACCTCCCTGGGACATTCAACAGGGATGACCTATACCTTCCCATGGAATCCAGGAACTCCTAAATTGTCCCCACCCCTCCCCCCAACAAAAATGAGACCTCCTGGCCCTCCTTGGCCTCTGTATCTGTACACCCAATTGCTCCCTTATAGCATACCTTCTATACACCAAAGGGTCCCTTGATGAACTCCTTCTGTCTCCCCAATCTCTATCCCTATACATCAGCTGAAACTCTCCCTGTCCCTCCCCAACATCAACAAGCTCTTCTTTCTCTTCTTATATACAAAAGATAGGTATTAGCTATTCTTTGCCAAAAAGAAGGAGACATTCTTCTACCCCCTAGCGTCTCTCTCAAAATGACTAGACATGGTGACTCGGGATGGCCTCCCTAGCTCCACACCCTGGCAGCTGTGGCCCTTAGAGTCCCGGAGATGCAAAAAGCTTCTCTCCACAGCTCTCTCCACATTTCACCTCTCACTCCCTTAAGGACCTCAGAAGCCATAGAGGTTTGCTGTCCCTGCCCCTGGTCAGCAGGAAGAAGGATGAACTTCAACCCTTTTAGCCTCAGCTCAGTCCAATTTTCCTATCTATCCAGAGACTGAATATGAAGGACTGACTCCCATCTTATTGCCCCAGGTCAAACAAAACACCAGGTACATGGCTCTGGTCTCCAAAGGCTGTCCAGTGAGAGGAAGAACGCAGGAAGGGCTGAATACACCCATCCTGCATCCTTCCTCCTGTGCTGTTGACTTTATAAAGGATCCAGGCCTTCATCCAGGAATTATGTCAAAACCAACTCAGACTTAAACACCCATCTCAGGTGGCCCCGTGGTCGCTAACAGTTATGTTACTCAAATATAGTTTGGTTAGAACCAGCGTTAGAGTCTCAATCTGATTTCACTCTGTTTCTAGAGTAGTAAATTTAGCCAGAACCATTAGTATTCACAAATGCCAACCTAGAGTTAAATCTGTGATTCATATCCTTAATAAGGCAAGCTAGCTTAGGACTGGCAAAGCCCAAGAGTCAAAGGGTTTACCTAATACTGGATATTGTATATATGCTTACCTGAACTAGGGAAGGGAAAGAAAAATGAGAAAAGGTGTAACAAATAAGACAAGAAATGTACTCACTACCTTATTGTGTAACTGTACCCCCTTTGCACATCACCTTGTCAATAAAATTTAATAAAAAATAAATTAAAAAATGAATTTGGAATTTTTTTTTGCCAGTCCTGGGCTTGGACTCAAGGCCTGAGCACTGTCCCTGGCTTCTTTTTGCTCAAGGCTAGCACTCTGCCACTTGAGCCACAGTACCACTTCTGGCCATTTTCTGTATATGTGGTGCTGGGGAATTGAACCCAGGGCCTCATGTATATGAGGCAAGCATTCTTGCCACTAGGCCATATCCCCAGCCCCAATTTGGAATGTTTTAGCACAGCATTTCATTTTCAAAAAAAAAAAAAAAAGATTTTAAACTGACACAATTAAAATTTTATCCTTCCAAAAATGAAAAAAAAAAAAAAAACAAAAATAAAAACAAAGGGTTTACCTAGCTGGCCCTTCCCAGGACTGGAAATAGATTATTTTGAGGCTGTGACCATCTGTATAGAAGGGGAGGAACAGGAGAGTGCAATGAGGGCCTACTGATGCTTGCTGATGTGCGTTCTTTCCAGATTGAAAGCCATGGTTGACAACGCTATGTGAGATTCCATGTCGAAGTCTAAATTGGAATTCTTTGAATATCCAGTCACCTATTGCTCAGCCATGGAGATGTGCTCTGAGAAATGAATCATTTAGGCAATTGCATCACTGTGGGAACATCCTAGGCCAGGCTTACACAATCATAAATCTATGGCCTATACATCTAGCCTAGATGATATGTACATACATATATATACACATACATATATATGTATATACATATGGATACATTGCTCCTAGAGCCATGATGGACCAAACAACACAAAATTAAATCAAGTACAAGAGAAAATAACATAAGCAAGACACTCAGGTGAGCATGAGGCTGCTGCTGGAATAACATGGTGTACTGCTTAATGGTAAACTTCATTTTTATTTTTTTTTGGCCAGTCCTGGGCCTTGGACTCGGCCTGAGCACTGTCCCTGGCTTCTTTTTGCTCAAGGCTAGCACTCTGCCACTTGAGCCACAGCGCCACTTCTTGGCCATTTTCTGTATATGTGGTGCTGGGGAATTGAACCCAGGGCCTCATGTATACGAGGCAAGCACTCTTGCCACTAGGCCATATCCCCAGCCCTGGTTTGTTTTAATGCTTGAGTTTGAACGCAAGGCCTCATCCTTGCTTGGTAGGTGCTTTACCACTTGAGACATGCCCCCAGCCCTTTTTGCTTTAGTTATTTTTCAAATAGATTCTCACAGTTATGCCGTAGCTACTCTGGACTATGAGCCTCCTATTTACGCTTCCTGTGAAGCTGGGATGACACTGCACCAAGATTCTTTCTGCCCAGGCTGATCTTCAACTATGATCCTCCCAATTTACCTCCAGAGTAGCTAGGATTCAGGCATGAGCCCCAACACCTGACTTTAAAATTGATTCGCTATAAGCAGAATTACGCTCTAAAATAATGACGAAAAGGATAGTATAAATACATTTACATACAGATTACATAGTTATCGGTTATCATTATCAAAGTTCATGTGCTACACATACATGTATGTGTTACGCTTTTGCATTTTTTTTTTCTGTGCTGGAGCTTGAACTCAGGGCCTGAGCACTGTCCCTGGCTTCTTTTTGCTCAAGGCTAGCACTCTACCACTTGAGCCACAGCGCCACTTCCAGCTTTTCCTATATTTGTGGTGCTGAGGAATCGAACCCAGGGCTTCATGTATACGAGGCGAGCACTTTACCACTAGGCCATGTTCCCAGCCCTACGTTATGCTTTTATATGACCAGCAGCATAGTAGGTTGTTTACACCAGCATCATCACAAACACACGAGTAACCCATCACATTACCACAGAACAGCAGCTACAACCTCACTAAACCATAGGATTTTTTTCAGCATCATTATGGGGCTACCATTTTACGGTTCTCTGTTGGTGATCAGTGTTTTGTTATGCGGTCTATGACTATATTTGAGAAGTACTCAAAGGGAGGGGCTGGGAATATGGGAATATGGCCTAGTGGCAAGAGTGCTTGCCTCGTATACATGAAGCCCTGGGTTCAATTCCCCAGCACCACATATATAGAAAATGGCCAGAAGTGGCGCTGTGGCTCAAGTGGTAGAGTGCTAGCCTTGAAGAAAAAGAAGCTAAGGACAGTGCTCAGGCCCTGAGTCCAAGGCCCAGGACTGGCAAAAAAAAAAAAAAAAAAAAAAAAAAAAGTTAACAGAGAAGTACTCAAAGGGATCCAATCCTTGCCTGAAAAAGATTACATCAGCTTAGGCAAGTAACTGACCTATAATATAACAATGCAAACTGCTAGCCCTGGGTACTGATGGCTCACACCTGTAATCGTAGCTACTCAGGAGATCTGAGATTGTGATTAGAAGCCAGCAGTGGCAGAAACATCCGTGAGACTCTTATACCCAATTAACTACAGAAAAAAAAAAAAAGCCAGAAGTGGAGCTCTGGCTCAAGTGGTAGGCTCTAGCCTTGAGCAATAGAGCTCAGGGACAGTGCCCAGGCCCTGAGTTCAAGCCCCAGGATTGGCACCAAAAAAAAAAAAAAAGTGAACTGTTCAAATGCTGAGATGGAGAACAATGGAATAATTCACAACTATCCTACTGCCAATACACCTGCCTTTCCCCCTTCACAGCGCTTGGCTAGTCCTGGCCCCTATGCTAGTAGATTTTGTGGTCCAATCACTGGTCAAGAATTTGGAAAAAGGGCTGGGATGTAGCTCAGTGGCAAAGTGCTTGCCTAGCAAGTGCAACGTCCTGGGTTCGATCCCCAGTACCAAAAAAAAGAAAAGACAAAAAAAAAAAAAAAAGAACTTGGAAAAAGGCAAACATTCCACAAATGTTGAATAAAAAACTTCCTGAATGGGCTTTGGTAGGTAGAATTCATTATGAATTTTTTTTCCTGGAAAACTCTGTTTATCCCTTCATTACAAAAGTACTACACACTCATAAAATATTCAGAGGGTATTCAAGAAAAGTCACCTTGCTCTACCCAGCCAGAAGCAATTACTATCATTTCCTTCTAGGTTGTTTTTTTTTCCCCCCTCTAGTGAGTAGTGCTAGGTCTGGCCTGGTTTGGCTTCTCAAGGCTATCCTCTTGGAGCTCAGCCTCCTGAATAACTAGGATTTACAGGTGTAAGCCATTAGTGAACCGTTTCATTGTAAATATATATATATATATATATATGTATGGTTCGATCTCCAGCAGCATATGCATGTGCGTGCGTGCATGTGCGCCCGCGTTCGCACACACACAGAGACACACAGAGAAAGGGTAACCATTTTGCACTTTCCGTTCTCACCAGTAACTATAGGGAGCTGTTCTCTTCCAGTGCATTCTTGGTGCATGAGAAAGCATCGAAGCAAGGATTTCTTTTATATTTAGTACCTGTGGGTTTCCCACAGAGTTGGAGTCATAATCCTGAGGGTTCTTTTCTCATTGGAAAGTACTTTCTAACCATCAGCATCGTTCACATGCTAGTCATTTTATTCACTCTTTAATTCTCGCTGTGCTGAGAATAGTCGATTAAGATAGAGAATTTATTTTTTTAATGGTCAGAACTTGGGGTTGATTTCAACTTCAGAGATTCAGCTTGCTATTTTAGTGACTTGGCTTTGTCTTTCACCCCCTACTTTCCTAAAAATGAAATTCTTTGATCAAAGGAGTTCAGGCCATTTCATGGCTCTTGGTACACACTGCCAAGACCTTGGGCAGGGTTTTGTAAGAAGGACTATCAGCTGGATCACTCCTGGGCAGGGTGCCCCTGGCATCTCCACTAAGAGCCAGGACATCTGAGTTTCCCCATAAGAACAAATGGGAGAAGTCCCTTCTTTGTTCTGAACCTCGGTTTTCTGTTTATATAACAAGGGAGTCAGATTGAACAGATTAGGGTGTTTCTCTACTAGAAAGCCAAGCAAAGGTCTCTTAGTCTGTTCTGTGCCACTCTCCCTGACCAGGGGAGGCTCAGACTGTAACGTGGTATTTGAGAGAGTTGTACTTCCCTTTCCTCAGATACAGAGTCCCATTGCAGTGTTCCAAACTAATGAAATTACAGGAAAGAGAGCAGAGTTGATGGGTTCAGACCATAGGCCATGGATAAAACTGGGCCCTACTACTTCCTAGCTGTCTGACAAAACAATGAACCTCTCCTGAACTCAATTTCTCCATCTGGAATGATGTTATTAATACTTATAGTATTGTAAGAATGAAATGAGCTAATGTGTGTAAAACACTAAGAACAGAGTTTGGCACAGAGTAGGTGCTTTATAAAGTGCTAGATTCAATTCCTAGGGTTGAAAGAAAGGAAGAAGGAGGGAGGGGGGGAAGGAAGTGGGAAGGAAGGAGGGCAGTAGATTATGTTACCTAACAAGCAGGAAGCCCCAAGTTCCAACTGTAGCACAACAACAGCAACAACAAAAATCATCATACGTGCATTTCAAGTTCATGTGACTTGGGTAATCTTTATTAAGTGATAGGTGTTAAACTAAAATAGGCTTGTCTTCAGAATTTTTAGTATTAATCATAAAACAGATGCACAGTTTTCCTATGTAGACTTACTGGCAAAGTGAGCTTATGCTATCACTATATTATCAAACTTTTTTTTTTTGTTTTTTGTTTTTTGGCCAGTCCTAGGCCGTGAACTGTCCCTGGCTTCTTTTTTGCTCAAGGCTAGCACTCTGCCTCTTGAGCCACAGCACCACTTCTGGCCATTTTCTGTATATGTGGTGCTGAGGAATCGAATCCAGGGCCTCATGTATACAAGGCAAGCACTCTTGCCACTAGGCCATATTCCCAGCCCCTATATGATCAAACTTTGTTGTCTTTTTTTTTTTTTTTTTTTTTTTTTGCCAGTTCTAGGCCTTGGACTCAGGGCCTGGGTACTGTCCCTGGCTTCTTTTTGCTCAAGGCTAGCACTCTGCCACTTGAGCCACAGGGCCACTTCTGGCCATTTTCTATATATATGGTGCTGGGGAATCGAACCCAGGGCTTCATGTATACAAGGCAAGCACTCTTGCCACTAGGCCATATTCCCAGCCCTATATTATCAAACTTGTCAACAAGAAACAATTAATTCAATTGAAGGCTAGCTGTTGAACCTTGTTTTTAAAAGCAATCCAAACATTGTTATTAAGTGAGCTGCCAGGTGTCAGGGGCTCACACTTCTATTCCTAAATTCTCAGGAGGCTGAGATCCAAGGAACAAAGTTTAGAGCCAGCCTGGGTGATCCTTATTTCCAATTTATTACTACAAAGCTGGAAGTGGAACTGTAGTTCAAGTGGTAAAGGACCCCCGGCCTTAGCAAAAAAGCCAAGCAAGAGTGTGAGAATGAATTCAAGCTTGAGTATTGTCACATGCGTGCACATGCATGCATACACATACACACACAAAGTGAGTTACATAGCTGTGAGATAAAACCTCCATTTCCATGTAAAAGATGGCCTTTCTGTACTAGAAAACTTAAACATATTCTCAAGTATGGAAAGCTGAGGCTGAGGAGAAGTTACACAAACAACCATTTAAAGCTCAGACTTAGCCCAAACCAAACCAAACCAAACCCAAACCAACATTCCTAAGAGAATAGAGGCAAAATTTTGATCCAATTAAAGTCCCTTGTTACAGAAAGACCGGTTCAGTGGAACCCTCATGCTTCTAGGACTTAGGTCTGATAGGTACACAGGAAGATGTGACAGTTCACAATTACTTTCTTCACTTTTATTTTTCTTTTGTGCTGGTACCGAAGCTTGAACCCAGGGTCTCTTATTCTTGCTTGGCTTTTCTACTCAAGGTTGGTACTCTATCACTTGAGCTATACCACTACTTCCAGGTGTGCTGTTGTTGGTTTTTGTCTTGAAGTTAGGGCCGGGACACTGTCACTGAGCTTTTATGCTCAAAGGTAACACTTAAGCCACAGATCCATGTCAGACTTTTGGGTGATTAGTTGGAAATAGAAATCTCATTCTGCTTGGTTGGCTTCCAACTTTTGTCAGAGCTAACTTCCTGATGACAACTACAAATTAAGGTCCCTAAGAGTTAAAAACTCTAATTAATATATGTAACTAAATTCCCTAGAAACAGAAAGGGCTGGGAATATGGGCTAGTGGTAAAGTGCTCGCCTCATACACATGAAGCCCTGGGTTTGATTCCTCAGCACCACATATATAGAAAAAGCCGGAAGTGGTGCTGTGGCTCAAAAGGTAGAGTGCTTGCCTTGAGCAAAAAGAAGTCAGGGACAGTGCTCAGGCCCCGAGTTCAAGCCCCAGGACTGGCAACAAAAACAAACAAAAAGAAACAGAAAGGAAAACAATGTGCAAGCTTATAAGAGGGTCAGATTTTTTTCCTTTGCTCCTCACCCCCTTTTTTGTTGGCTGTGGGGCTTGAACTCAGGGCCTGGGCCTTGTCTATGAGCTTTATTGGTCAAGGCTAGCACTCTGTCACTTTGAGCCACGGTGCCACTTCCGGTTTTCTAGTGGTTAATTGGAGATAAGAGTCTCATTGACTTTTCTGCCAGGGCTGGCTTTGAACCATGATCCTCAGATCTCAGCCTCTTGAGTAGCTGGGATTACAGGTGTGAGCCACCGGTGCCTGGCCTTTCTCTTTCTTTTTTAAAAGCCTATAGCACCCCCATATTTCCAGACTGTCTCCCATCCAAATACTAATTAGGACTAACTTTGTTTAGCTGCCAAAATTAGGCATGTTCAAGGTTGGGAAGATAAAGCTATAAGGTATGAGGATGTTTTGTTTGGCTAAGGGGAAGATAATCATTTAGTCCTAAAGTAGAATGAGAAAAAGAAAAGCATGGGAAAAGAATGGAGGCACAGTGACTCATGCCTATTAATGAGCCTAATACCTTAGTCTCTTGGTATTATCTTCCTGACAGACTATCATAACAGTTTCCCTCATATGTTTCATTTTAAACACTCATATGCAGCCATGCTGTGTCTACCTAATGATCTTCTAAACTAATACAAGAAAACACAACACAACAGCCTGATGACATTGAACTGGGCAACGAATTTTTGGATATAGTCTCAAAAGCACAAGTAACATAGAAGTGGAATCGTGTCTCAAGGGGTAAAGCACTAGCCTTGAGCAAAAGGCTGAGGAACAGTGCTCAGGCTCTGAGTTCAAGGCCTATGCAAAACTAGAGTCTTCTGCACACCCAAGGAAACAGTCAACAACACGAATGGGAAAAAATAGTTGTAAATCACACACTTGTTAATGAGTTTATTAATATCCAAGAAAATATATTAAGAACTTATCTCAAAGACAATTAGACAAGAAATACAGTTAGAAGTAGTCAGATAAGCCAGGTGTGGTGGCATATACCTGGAATCCCAGCAATTATGAGAAGCTCGAGGACTGTGAGGTTAAGACAAACCTTACATAGCAAGGCTCTAGCTCAAAGTGAGCTCAGGCGCATGCGCATGCGCACACATACGCAGAGGCAAAGCACTTGGTTAGGCATTTCTTGAAAGAAGACATAAAAATGGTCAACAGGTATATTCTTCAAATGTTCAACATCACTAATCATCAGGGAAGTGCTAAGTAAAATCATGATAGGGCTGGGAATATGGCCTAGTGGTAAAGTGCTCACCTCGTATACATGAAGCCCTGGGTTTGATTCCTCAGCACCACACACACACACACACACATATATATATAAAGCCGGAAATGGCACGCTGTGGTTCAAGAGGTAGAGTGCTAGCCTTGAGCAAAAAGAAGCCAGGGACAGTGCTCAGGCCCTGAGTCCAAGCCCCAGGACTGGCCAAAAAAAAAAAAAAACAGAACAAAAAAAAAATCATGAGATTTCCCTCTAGTGAAAATAATGATCACCATGAGGGAATTCTTTTGTGGGACTGCTGGTGGAAACATAAGTCACTCCTACAGTGATTGTATGGAGGTTCCTCAAAATATTATTTTTAAATAAAAGAGCTACTGTATGATCCAGCTGCCCCACTAATGAGACTATCTCCCAAGGAAAGGAATCTGTATGTTGAAGAGATGTCTGGCCAGGTGGCTCACCCCTGTAATCCTGTTTATTCACGAGTGAGATCTGAAGCCAGCCCCAGCCGACAAATCCATGAGACTCCCCCATTAACCAAGGAAAAGCCAGAATCTCAAATGATAGGAAAGACACGGGGGGGGGGGGGGGGAGACAGAGAGACAGAGACAGAGAGACAGACAGAGAGGCACTCTTATTTGTATTGCAACATTATTAACAATAGCCAAGATATGAGTTCCTCTTAAGCGTCCACCAATGGGTACCTGGATAGAGAAAACATATATATATATATATATGTATATATATTTCAGAATGCGACTCAGTCACAAGCTATATAACACAACCCCGTCATTTGCAACCACATGCCAGGGCGTGGAGGTCACTCTGCTAAATGGCGCCTGCTCTCAATAATCTGTGGAATCACAAAGTGGGAGCGAAGTTGTCACCAGATTCTGAGACGGTAGGAGGGAGCGAGTTGGCTTACGTGGTGGGTCTGTATGCAGGGCCTCGCCTCCTGCGCGGCTCTCGCGTGTCGCGTGGACGTGAAGGGCTCCCCCCACGAGGCTGGAGATCCGTGTGCGGTGGCGCCTCGTGTGGATGCGCTGGGCCGTGCCATCCCACGAAGCCTATGCACTTGACCGGGCGATGGTTTCGTCGCGGGGAGTCCGGGCCTCTCCACCCGCTCGCCTCACTCAGGTCCACAGACGGCGGCGGCCCACCGGGGCCCGAGCCCGTCCGGATTCCGGCGCGTTCCTTCCTCTCTCCTCCCCGCCCCCCCCGTCCCCCCCCCCCCGCCGCCAGTCTTCTTTCCCCACCCCCTTTTTTCCAGGTGTATAATGCTCCCTCGCCTCACCCCTGCTGGGTCAGGAGGACGTTTCCTAGCTCACGCCGCCATCTTTCAAGCTGCTCCAAGTGTTTCCCATCCCACGTCCCTACCGGGAGGGAAGCGGGGATTCCCGCGGGCCCCCGCCAGGCTCCCGTCTGTGCTCCGGGCCTCGGCCTGGGCCGTCCAGCTGGAGCGCACCCAAGGGCTCCGCAGGAACCGTTATTCCGGGCGCCCGCCGCGGCCCGCGGCGGGGGAGGAAGGGCTTCCCCGGGCCGCTCGCTCCCCCGTCAGGAAGCGGCCTCGGGCGGTGGGCGCGCCGGGCGTCCGCTAGGGGGCGCCCTCCCGGGGACCACGCGTCATCGTCGGAGGCGCTCGGCGGAGGTGGCCGCGGCGGCGGCGATGGGGTGGGTGGGGGGGTTGGGGGGGAAGGATGCCCGCCCTCCCGCCCATTCGGGCCGGAGAGTGGGCGGGGCCAGCTCCCCACGCCATGCGGCTCAGCCAATGGGAGCGCGCGCTGCTCCTCCCGGCGGTCCGCGCCGCGGGTGCTGAAAACCCAAAGGCGCGGGCGACGGGGGCCGGGCGCGCACGAGCGGATCCCCCCTTCTCCCGAGCTCTTCCCGGCGGGCGGCGGGCGCTCCCCTCGGCGGCCCGAGCGCGCGCCTGACGCGTCCGCCACTGACTGACAGACGGACGGACTGGGTGGGTTTCCAGACCGCCGGCCAGCCAGCCAGCCATGACCCCCGGCGCGGTGACCGCCGGCAGCGAGGCCCAGCGGCCGGGCCCGCGTTACTTCACTTGGGAAGAGGTGGCGCAGCGCTCGGGGCGCGAGCGGGAGCGGTGGCTCGTGATCGATCGGAAGGTGTACAACATCAGCGAGTTCACCCGCCGGCACCCGGGCGGCTCCCGGGTCATCAGCCACTACGCCGGCCAGGATGCCACGGTGAGCGCCTGCAGGCGGGGGACGCCGGTCCCGGACGCCCCGGCCCGAAACGGGAAGTCTGGCCCTCGGGGCGGAACCTCCCGCTGATTCCGGAGAAAAGCCGCCCCGGGGACCGATCCGCTGCTCCTTACGGTCTTTGGGGGGAGTCCTCGGGCGGACCGGATTGGGGCTCCGAGGAGCTGGGGTGGGCATGGAGGCCGGCAGCGTGCACACACAAAGAAACGGCTGGCTGCGCGCCGTGCCTTTCCTCCGTAGTCCGGGCCCGCGACCTGCGGGACTGGGCCGGAGCCGGAGCCGGAGCTGGGTGGGCGAAGGCTGGGCAGGGCGCCGGGGGCGGAGGGTGGTGCTGCCCGCCGGACGGGGTTGGGAGCGGGGGACGAGGGGAGGGAGAGGGAGCCTCGTCCGCGGGGATCGCGCAGCCGCGTCGGATTCGTGTGCGGGTGGGGGTGGGGGGGCGCACCCGGCCCCCAGACGCCTGGGGGGAGCCGGCTGCCCTGGGATCCCCGGTGCTGAGATGGGAAAGGGACGGGCTCCTCCTCCCTCATGCCCGGTCTCGGCCCTGCTGCTGTCTTTCTCTCCAGACCATCCATCCTCAGAGCTTTTTCCCTTGGACCAGAGTACTGGGATAGAGCTGAAAGTTACCCCTAGGGATCCAAAAGTTGGGGCGTTTGTTTGAACTCATTACCCACTCAGGATGATTTCTTGTTGGATTCCTCTGTCATCCTGTGAATTGTATTGCCTTGGGGTGAGGTCTTAATGCCCTCCCCATCCCCACTCCCCCTTGGCAGCAAGAGTGTTTCCTTTTATTTGCCCCTGAACTTAGAATCTGGGGAAAAAAGAGGACCCACCTCTCCCTTTCAAGTAGCCTAGAGGCTAGACCACAACCTGGTCATTCTGGTGACCTCTGGAACCCAGATAGCCGTGCTGTCCTACCTAGGTTGGCGCATGTGCAGAGGGAACCCCAGCACTTGGCTTTCCCACCCAAGTGGGATTAGAAGTGGTCGATGCCATTATGGGAGGGGGGGTGCTCCTCCCCATTGCCCCTTCTGTGGTTTATTGGGCTTGAGGTCTCCCCCATCTACAGACAAGAATCTTATCTTGGAGGAACCTACCTTACATAACTGAAATTTAATTATTGTGGGGGCAAGGAGTGGTCAGGGTGCTGGGAAAAATAGGAAAAGTTGCAAAGAGCAGCTATGGAGGGGAGATGGGAGATCTGGGCAGCTTCTCCAGCTCAGGTATAGAGAGAGGATCCTCCTCGTCCTCATGGCAATTTATGGAGAAGCTGGCTAAGAAGGTAAAGCACTTGTTGAACATTCTGCTAGAAAAGAAATCGCATAGTTCACCTTCTGGCTTTTCTAACCCATGCTAAATCCTTGGGTAAAAACTGCCCTCAGACCCAGGGATCAGTCCAGGTAGGTCTTTCTGGATGGCCCTCAGGGGAGGCTTTTGACCCTCTGTGTAGCAGCCTTCTGAGGGGAACTCAAACACCGGGAATGCCCGATCACTAGGGAAGAAAAGCTAGCAGGAGGAGGAGGTGGCTTCTTCTTTAACTTGCTAGCAGGAGAGTGCCCTTTGTTGTGAATGCCAGGAGCCTGGGACTGATCCCCCTCTCACTTATCTGTCTTCTCCCCACATTGACAGGATCCCTTTGTAGCATTCCACATCAACAAGGGCCTTGTGAAGAAGTATATGAACTCTCTCCTGATTGGAGAACTGTCTCCAGAGCAGCCCAGCTTTGAACCCACCAAACATGTGAGACCCTGTTTGCTGTTGGGGAAGGGGGAGAGGGACAAAACCTAGATAGGATTACAGGTGACAGTTCACAGGAGTCATGTGGTCCTTTTCACATGGGCTAAACCAAGCAGGCCTTTGAAACCTCTGCTTCTCCCAAGGCTCCCACCACTAGCACTATCATCATCATCATCATCGTGAGACCTTCCTATTAGCATATACTCAAACAGTTCTCATGTATTTACATATGAGAAAACTGAGGCTCAAAGTTAATCCACACAGCCAGTGGGGATCTCATACAGTAAATGGCAAAGAACCAGAGTCAGGTGTGCCCAGCTGCTGGACCTGGGTCCATTCTGATTAGTAACTCTTTGTCAGACTTCCTTGTTGTCATGGTATCTTTGCTTCAGACTGTGGAGGGACTTCCCACAGCTTCCACAGGTACTCGAGCGAGACAGGGCCCTTGTGTCCAGCAGGCTTGGGTTGTAGGTTCAGGGGTAGAAAGAACGAACACTTCCCACTTTTCCACAGAAAGAACTGACTAATGAGTTCCGAGAACTGCGGGCCACGGTGGAGCGAATGGGACTCATGAAGGCCAACCACTTCTTCTTCCTGCTCTACCTGCTGCACATCCTGCTGCTGGACGTGGCCGCCTGGCTTACCCTGTGGGTCTTTGGGACGTCCTTGGTGCCTTTCCTGCTCTGTGCGGTGCTGCTCAGCACAGTTCAGGTGAGAGCCTTCGGCTGATCAGGCAGAGCAACGCTTGGCATTGTGGGGAAAGCTTTCAGAAGGCCAGGAATCCTGCCTGCAGATTTTAAGATAGTCAGGAGAGCTGATGCAGAAAGAAAATACATATTCTATTGTCTTTTTATTTGGGCACTGAGTGCTTGGGTTTGAACTCAGAGCCATGTGCTTTCCAGGCAGGTAGTCTACCACATGGCACTCTCAGTTCTTTATGCTTTTGTGATTTTTTTTTTAACTAGGGTCTCACTTTTTCCCCTGGAAGCTAGCCAGGACTGTGATCCTTCTACTTACTAGCCAGAACGATAGGAGTGTAGCATCATGAGCTTTTGATTGGTTGTATGGGATCTTATAAACTTCCTGCACACGCAGGCTTCAAACTGATCTTTCTCATCTCAGTCACCTCTGTTGCTAGATTTACAGGTGTAAGCCACTTTGGCTGGCCAGCCATGGCTCTTACCTGCTCATAGACCATGTGGCTATCTTCATTTTCTCTCTTTCCCTTTCCATGCTCTTCACATGGTTCCCTTCTTCATGTAGAATCTGTTCTCTGAAACTTCAAGTTCAGGGTTCTGTTATAGCCCAAGTACACCAAGAACTAAGATCCTGACTTTTCACCAGTACTTGGTTCTCTCCCTACCCTGACTTTATTGGACATGCTATAATCATCGTTAGGCCTGTACTTGGCTGTCAGAACTCATTCAGCAAGCCTTCTCCTGGCTTCTGAGTTCTTACTGTATTGTGGATGTTGATTGGACTTCAGAGCTGGGGAAACTAACTTGCTTCCACACACATGCAAGTCAGGGTCTGACAGGCAGAATCGAGGACTGGGTTTTCTCTCCTCTTGGGGGAGTGCGGCCATCACAGTCTGGGGGATGAGGCTGAAGGGACTGCTGAGGGCAGCCCAAGGGATTGTGGGTGGATGAGCCACGCCCCGTGTTGACCTTGCTTTCCCTAGGCCCAGGCTGGGTGGCTGCAGCACGACTTTGGGCATCTGTCAGTGTTTGGCACCTCTACCTGGAACCACCTGCTGCATCATTTCGTGATTGGCCACTTGAAGGTCAGTGGTGTGGGCAGTTCTTTGAAACTCCAGGGAACAAAGGGCTAGGGGTGTGTTGGGGGGTTTGATGCTAGGTTTTCCTCCTCTTCCTTCATCACCTGTAGGGAGCCCCGGCCAGTTGGTGGAACCACATGCATTTCCAGCATCATGCCAAGCCCAACTGCTTCCGCAAAGACCCAGACATCAACATGCATCCCCTCTTCTTTGCCCTGGGGAAAGTCCTTTCTGTGGAGGTGAGTGGAGGTGCAAAGGTCCTGGGGAAGGGAGAGTAGCCGGTCTGGAGGGCTTTGGGGAAAACAGTAGTTTTGGTAGTGTAGGTGGCAATGGGCTGTGCTGACTGAGGTCCTTGACCTTGGGAAGTTTGGAAGGTGACAGGCAGTCCCCATGGTCATCCAGGAGAGAGTCACCATCCCTTCTTGTGAGTTCTATGGGAAAATAGTTCACCACATGCTGCATACGATCCAGAGAGTAACAGGAGACTTCATGCAGGCCCCTGCTCATTCTTGCACACGATGCGTAATGCCTCCCAGGGGACTGTTTGACACCCTGTTGCAGGCAGGTGTCACCACCCACCCTCCAGTGCCTGGTGCTTCTTTCTCTTGGACTGTGTTTTCTCTTCGTGCTGCAAGGCCTCCCCATTCGGGGAAGTCTCTCTCACTTGGCTTTGATGCCCATTCTGGGACCATGCCTCCACTGAGCAGCTGGCCAGCCATATGCTTTGAGTCAGCATCCGGGCATTTAAGGAACCATGCATCTACATACTCAGTGGGAAAAAGCTGCATCGCACCAAACATGCAGACCTTTCATAGTCATTATTTCTTAACACAGAACAACTAATTACACAGCATTTACATTGTGTTAGGTAGTAATCACGAGAGGATTTACAGTATATTGGAGTGGGCTGGGTATAGCTGAGTGGTAGAACGCTAGAGCCTGAGTGAGGTCCTAGGTTCAATCCCTGGCATTGCAAAACAAAAAACCATAAAGCAACCAATCAGAGCTTTATCTCACTAGCCTCATGGGACTCCATGTAAAGTATCCTGCATGGCTGTGCTTCTGTTATTTCCAAATCGCATGCCTCTTCGTAGAAGAAATTCAAACACCTAGAACCACTTCCATGGATACCAAGGGAGAAGTGGACTTTTTCCCAGCCTGATTTCCAGATAACTTATCAAATCTGAGGTTATGAGTAAAAACCAGAATGCAGGGCTAGGGGTAGAGCTCAAGTAGTATAGTGCCTGCCCTAGCAAGCACAAGGCCTTGAATGCAAGTCTCAGAATGCAGCTGCTGAAGGAAGAGTGATTGGGAGTGGAGACCTAATGAATGTTTTCAGGGAGTATAAGCAGTTTAAAGTTCCAAAGGCCAGCAGAGTTCCTTGGAAAGTTAATTTAAAACCCTGTGTCCCCAGGCTCCATGCTGCCATCAAGAGTTCTGCCAGGTCCCTTCCCCCGACCTAATGACATTTGAGCTTGCCAGGAATGCATCGCTTATGGGATATGTTTGGGATTCAGGCATGAGTTCAAGGCAGCCTGTCCTAACTCCCTCCGGCCTGAAGCACAGTGCTGTAGAAAGGCTTTGGCACTGTCCTGGCTTCTTTTTACTCAAAGCTAGCACTCTACCACTTGACAGCGCCACTTCTGGTATAACGTGGTGCTGAAGAATCGAACCCAGGGCTTCATGTATATGAGGCGAGCACTTTAGCACTAGGTCATATTCCCAGCCCCAGCATCAACTTCCTTATGGTTTGTTTCCTGTCCGGTGCTGTGTGAGGGTCAGCCCTGCACCGGGGGACGTACCTGCCCCGGCCCCTTCCCGGATCCCACAGCTGCTTTGAGCACAGCCTGGGTTACTTATTAGCAACATCAGTTGTCTGCATTTGAGCTGTCTCTACAGCTGAGAAGTGGGGAGGCCAAGTGAAAAGAATCTCCTACCACTGCCTACTTGGCTTGCTTGTACTGGGTTTTGAGGACACATGTCTGCAGCCATGATTGGGGAACCAAAGTAACTCCACTTTTTTTTCCTCCTAGCCTAACATGTGTTTGTTATAAGTTGCTTGGGCTTAGTTTGGTCCCTCCTGGGAACTCGGCATCTGCACCCCCCACTTCTCCTGGAGGACAGGAGGTGCCAGGGGCATTGCCCTTAACAGAACCCTTCTGACCTCCGGGCATCTAAATCCAGTAAGGCAAAGCTCTTGGAATCCTAAGGGCCTCTGGTTGCCAACTGAGGAGGCCGCAGCGGAGGGGCCCCTTTACCTAGTAGTTTCTCTGCTCATCATGCTAAGAGAATGCTTCCTTTCTGGGCTTCCTCTCAGTTTCTTTCTTTTTTTTTTTTTTTTTTGGCCAGTCCTGGGGCTTGGACTCAGGGCCTGAGCACTGTCCCTGGCTTCTTTTTGCTCAAGGCTAGCACTCTGCCACTTGAGCCACAGCGCCACTTCTGGCCATTTTCTGTATATGTGGTGCTGGGGAATTGAACCCAGGGCCTCATGTATACGAGGCAAGCACTCTTGCCACTAGGCCATATTCCCAGCCCTCCTCTCAGTTTCTGTTGCTTAGGTTGGCATGACTTGTCCCCTTCTCCAGCTTATCAGCAAGCCATATTTACTTCCCTGCCTCCAGAATATAGCCCAACTCCATCAAATCTGCAGCTCCACTGCCCCCTCTCCCCTGGTGTGTTAGACCATTTCCCATTGCTATAATAAAATGTCCTGGGTTGGGTATTCTTCATAGCCCCCGAGAGTTCAGGAGAGGGGTTTCTGATAAGTAATCTCATGGCAGGTGCCATGACAAAGTGCCTGTAAGAAATAGTCACCCAGGGGATATGGCCTAGTGGCAAGAGTGCTTGCCTTGTATATATGAGGACCTGGGTTCAATTCCCAAGCACCACATATACAGAAAATGGCCAGAAGTGGCACTGTGGCTCAAGTGGCAGAGTGCTAGCCTTGAGCAAAAAGAAGCCAGGGACAGTGCTCAGGCCCTGAGGCCAAGCCCCAGGACTGGCAAAAAAAAAAAAAAGAAATAGTCACCCAAGGAGATAAGGAAGCCAGGACAGGCTCTTAGCAAGCCACTCCAAGACAGTCAACGAGGGGCTCCCACAAGAAGAATTTCATTCACCTCTTCTGAAGGTTCCTGGCGACCCAATTCCCTCCCACTGCTGTCCACCTCTGAAGGCCTCATTACCTCCCAATAGCTTCCCATTGACCGAGCCCAAACCATGTCAAACTAGCATCTAGTCTGGTGTATCCTGGGAAGGATTCTACATCTGTGATTCATTTCCACACATCTGGCCAGATGACTCTCTCTCTTCAAGCATAAAGTGGATCATGCAACACCTCTGGACTTCATTACTTCCCGAGGTGCTCCTTGGCCTGGCTCCCTCTGAGTTTACTCTTAGACAACCCAAAAGCCTTTGTTCTGGCTGTTCTTTTTGCTTTTAAGTGTTCTCCCCTGAGCATTTACATTGCTTGCCCTTTTGTGACATTAAGTCGAAGTTTGGGGTCAGACCTGTGGACCTTTTCCAAATCGCTGCTTTTCTGTCCATGTTTCTTGTCTGCAGTCTGTATATTACTTTGAGCTTCCATTCCTTAACTTACAAGCATTGTATGAGCAGGAAGGGTGCCATTCAGCTCTGTACCCCAGCATGAAGAACAGTAGTTGGCAGAGTAGGCCCTCCAATGCTTGCTGAATGAATCTGGCATCTACAAGGAATGCTTGTCTAGTTCAAGCGTTCTGTGCAGCCCAGGCTTTCAGTGGATGACCTGAGACTGGGGTGGATGTGAGAGGAGAGGCCAAAACTCTGGCTGGTCGCCAAGACTAACTGGGACAAGAAATTCAGGAACCACGGAGAGAGCAGCAGATGAGGTTCTCTCCACTCTGGAGCTCTGCACTGACCATTTGGTCCCATGGCCTCTGCCTATCCCCTCCATGGCCCAGCTTACAAAATTACTGTCCACTGAAGAGCACTGGCCGGAATTTTCAGTCGGCCTACTGTGCTCAGTAACCTTTGCACAAATACTTGTTAGACTTTGCTTGGCTTTCAAATGGCTTTTAAAATGTAAATCCAGATCAAAAGGTATTGATGGAGATTAGACATATTTCAAGTACTTACCCACACAAGGGTGAGATAGCTTTCCTTGCTGACATTGATGTCCCAAGACTACAAGGTGGGAGATAGCAAGCGGAGGTGGGGGAACCTGGGAAGCTCAGGACAGTCTTTAGATGAATGTGATTGTTAGGTTTTTAAAGTAGGTAGCCGGTAAAGGAGAACGCCACGCTTTATTCAGGCAGGAGAGAAGAGTTCATTACTGAACTGCTAACCTGTGGCTGACATGATGCCCGGCCAGAGGGAAGGGAGAGAAGGGGCGACCCCCACCCAGCCCTGCCTTATCTAAGATGGGGGTGGGGGGGGTGGGGGGGTGTGGCCAGGTGGATTAGGATATGACCTCGGGAAGGGGGAGGTAACTGCCTCCAGGTTTGTTGGTTACCCAGGTAACTGGGTGGAGACTTAATGAGGTGGGGATGTCTGCATGAAGCCCTCTGGGAAGGACCTTATAGTGCTAAGTCCTGAACATCTGTTGGCAACTTATGCTTCATGTGGGCTGTATCATGTGACCCTCCACTGAGGGCGGCCCATGCCTCTTGCTCCAGCTGCTGGGCCTGTCTGGGCCTGTGGATACCTTCCCATAAGCCTCCGCTTCTGGGGGTGGTGGTGTGTGGTTAGGTTACAGGAGGGGTGTGAGTGACTGGTTTGTGAATGATAACTGCTGCCTTGTGTTTGCTCTGCTTCACAGCTTGGGAAACAAAAGAAAAAGTACATGCCTTACAACCACCAGCACAAGTACTTCTTCCTCAGTGAGTACCACCTTCCTCAGTGAGTCACCCAGGGAGTGGCCTTGGGGAGCTGGTGCTGAGGGACATGGGGAGGGAGCACATGGCTCCCCAACTACCCTGGGAACAGGTGCCTTCTCCACTGAGCAAAGGCCACAGGCTACAGTTTTGTTACTCATTTAGGTTGGGGGCAAATGGGTTCTTGTCTTAACCTTGTTCCCATGAGAAACCGAGTTGTTTATAGGGGCCGCCTGCTAGAACTGTGTCTGTGTCAGAGTGAGTGTGTGTGTGCACATGTGCGCGCACACACACACACCAATACTAGGGTTTGAACTCAGGGCCTTGGGCTCTCACTTAGGCTTTTTCACTCACTGCTGGTGTTCTGGCACTTGTGTGGTGCTTTTCCACACCTCTACTTCTGTCTTTTGATTGGCTATTTCAAAAGAATGTCAGTTTGTGTGCCTGGGTTGGCTTTGAAGTGTAACAATCAGATTGCAGCCTCCTTAGTCACTGGGATTACTGCTGTGAGCCGCCGGTACCTGGATCCCTTGCTAAAGTGCTCAGCCTTGTCCAACAGAGACTGGAGGTCATGTCATGGTAAACTGACAGGGCCCATTCCTCATCGCTGAGCGGGAGTATGGCTTGTGAACAAAAGAATTTGTCACGTAAGCTCTTTCTAGAACCTGCTCTGTATTTCCTGCTTTGAAAGTCTGCTCCGTAATGCTGCAAAATTGGACTTTTAAAACTCCTTTTAAAGTTTGAAGGCAGTTGGGCACTGGAGGATCATGCTTGTAACCCTGGCTACGCTAAGATCTGAGGATCATGGCTTGAAGCCAGCCTGGGCAGGAGAGTCTATGAGACTCTTATCTCCAGTAAATTATTCAGAAAAAGCTAAAGTGGTGCTGTGGCTCAAGTGGTAGAACACTTGCCTTGAGCAAAAGAAGCTCAGGGACAGAGCCCAGGCCCAGGTTCAAGCCCCTGGACCAGCAAAATAAATAAGTTTGAAGGAATTTAATCCCAACTATTTATCATCAACAGTTCCTACTGAGAAAGGTGGATAGAGCAGAAGGGTAGAACAGAGGCTTCCATAAGAAAGAATATAAAAATCCAGAGCACATCAAGATACAGGAGTCACTGGGCGCTGGTGGCTCATACCTGAAATCCTAGACATTTAAAGGGGCCGAGATCTGAGAATTACAGTTTGAAGCCAGCTTGGGCAGGAAAGTCTGTGACGCCCCTAGCTCCAATTAACCACCAAAAAGCTAGAATGGAGCTGTGGCTCAAATAGTAGAGTGTGAACTTTGAATACAAAAGCTCAGGGACTGTAGCCAGGCCCTGAGTTCAAGCTCCAGGACCAGCTCCACTGTGGGTAGGTGGGGTTAAAGATAGCATCAGGTGCGTCTCTAGGTCTGGGAGGGCCAGCAAGGTCCATCCTAACACACACACACACACACACACACACACACACACACACACACACACACACTTTGCTGCCCCTTAAACCAGTTTGGTGGAGCAGTCAGGATTAAGGCAGGTGACTCAGAGCCAAGGCTGTGGCCCAGGCGGTGCAGGGGGAATTAGCAGTGTCTTTTCAAAGGCTGTGTGCCAAGCCTGGGATTGAGTTTCCGGGAAAGGGGAACTCCTCCCATACTTTCCTCTCTTGGCACCATCATGGAGAGCTTGTATCCATGCCCTCCTCAGTGCCTGCTGTGTTGGAGCTGCTGGAAGGGCACCGGAGGCAGCCATGCTGAGGACCCTTTCTCCATGACAGCCCTTTTGTGACCCTGCTTATGGCTCCTCCCTGTCTCCTTTGTCCTCCAGTTGGGCCTCCAGCCTTGCTGCCTCTCTACTTCCAGTGGTATATCTTCTACTTTGTTGTTCAGAGGAAGAAATGGGTGGTGAGTATCCACGGCCCATGGCCCTCTTGCTAGCTTCTCCAGTGCCCTGCGGGAGACGGGGCTCTGCAGGTGGCACGTCCCGCTTCCAGGTCCAGTTGAGAGAAGATCGTAGAAGCAGGTGTAAGGTACTCGGGCAGGACAATGTGACCTGGGCTTGGTAGGTCACCCGACTCCCCAACATTGCAGTCAGTGTCCCTGACGGTCCTGGGCTGGGCCAGAGCCAGCAGAGAATCCTGGGGAAGACAGAGACGTCTGACTCTTGGCTCTGGGCAGAGAAGCTGGGAGGGGAAGGAGGAGCTCGGCCACTGGCCCACTGGGTACAAGTGGTGGGGCTGGAGCCATTGTGGTGCTTGGTTGATGGTGCAGGACAGGAACTGGGACTTTGCCAGAGCACTGGCTTGAATAGGGCCATGGTTCCAGAAGATCCTTCTGTGAGCAGTTAGACAGGTTAGGAGCTGGAGGCAGGGAGACCCTGTGAACCCTAGGGAAGGGGGTGGGCAAGAGGCTGCAGTGCCTCCAGAAGAAAGGTACAGTGGCACTAGAAGTCATGGGGGAGGGCGCTGGCCAAGGGCTGCGCATGCCTGGGGACAGGAGGTGGGAAGAATCGCTGGTGTTCTTGCGCAGGACTTGGCCTGGATGGCCACCTTCTACATCCGAGTCTTCCTCACATACATGCCGCTGTTGGGGCTGAAAGGCTTCCTGGGCCTGTTCTTCATTGTCAGGTAGCGTGAAAGGCAGGCGGGGCTGGCACAGGAAGGCACAGGGGCTGGCTGGGGCGCAGCAGGGGTGGTTGTCGGTGGAAGGGCAGGAACCCTGGGCTCTGCCTGTCCTGTTGGTGTCTGAATGCCACATCCACCAGGTTCCTGGAGAGCAACTGGTTCGTGTGGGTGACACAGATGAACCACATTCCCATGCACATTGATCATGACCGGAACAAGGACTGGGTCTCCACGCAGGTAAGGGCCAGTCACCCAGAAGACCTGGGTAGAACACAACTAATGAAAACATGGGTCATGGGCAAAGTCCTCTTCTTGAGGCATCTGTCCTGCAGGACGAAGGGAGTGAGCAGCTAGCTCCCCCTGGAGAGGCAGAACCCACCTTTCCCTCTCCCACTGCGTCACGTTCTCCCCTCACCTCCAGCTCCAGGCCACGTGCAATGTCCACCAATCTGCTTTCAACGATTGGTTCAGCGGGCACCTCAACTTCCAGATCGAGCACCAGTGAGTGGTGAAGCAGGAAGGGGGCAGGGCTGGGGAGTGGGGGGGGGAACCAGGCACTGACTCTCTCCTCCTGCCTTCCTGAAGCCTTTTCCCCACGATGCCCCGACACAATTACCACAAAGTAGCACCCCTGGTGCAGTCCCTATGTAACAAGTATGGCATCGAATACCAGTCCAAGCCTCTGTTCTCGGCCTTCGCCGACATTGTCCAGTGAGTATTGGCTGGAGGGACGGGGTTAACAGGGTGGTGGGGGGGGGGCAGGGATATTGCCTGTGGGGGTGACAGGAAGGTAACAAAGGTAGTTCAGGACCAGCTCTCTGGGGATCTCAGTGCCACAGCCCACACCACGGTGTAAAGAATCAAAGGGGAAAGCCAGGCGCTGGTGGCTCACGCCTGTAATCCTAGCTACTCAGGAGGCTGAGGTCTGAGGATTACAGTTGAAGGCCAGTCAGGGAAGGAAAGTCTGTGAGACTCTTAGCTCCAATTAACTACCAGAAAACCGGGAGTGGTGCTGTGGCTCAAAGTGGTAGAGTCCTAACCTTGAGCTGAAGACCTCCAGGACAGCGCTCAGGCCCAGAGTTCAAGCCCCAGGGCTGACAAAAAAACAACAAAAACAGAATCAAAGGGAAGAATGCCTCCAGGTGGTCAGAGGGCCCACTTCTTGGGACTGGGCCCCACTGTTGGTGGGCTCTGTTTTGCCTGCCTGCCTCACTGTCCCCTCCTGTGTGCCTGCAGCTCATTGAAGGAGTCAGGGCAGCTCTGGCTGGACGCCTACCTTCACCAGTAACAGACCCCTCCGCATGGGAGACTGGAGCCAAAGCAGAGGGACACGAGGGACATCACCACTGGTTCTTATGGAGGAGGGTGGGTTCAGGGACAGAAAGATCTGGGCTCACACCTCCCCCTTGCCTTAGAGGCACAGATCTAGGACTAGCAGGGTATGGGGGCACTTGGAACAACTCCCCCAGGGAGTGGAAGTCTGTTGTGTTGTTTCTTTTCTTATTTTGGTGGTGGGGTTGGGCTTGCACCTCAGGACCTCAGGCTTGCAAGGCAGGCACTCTAGCACCTGAGCCAAGCCCCAGGATTGCTTCTTTTCTCTACTTTGGTAATACAGTTCGTGAGCAAAGGGCAAAAGGGGAGGGTTCAGATGAGGGGACACCTCCTGAGCCCAATGTCAGGCAAATGTACCCTAAAACTCATGTATGGGGGCATGTCTCCCTCTCCACTCTCACTCCCCACTTGCTAACCTCAGACTGAGTAGCTGAATGCTTAGAGCAAGATGTGAAAAGGCTTCGAGTCACTTGTGTAGAATTTTCAGTGTTGACCCAGCCTCCCTCGTCTTGGAGCTCCGCTTGATGCCCTGGCCAGGTGTCCACCCACATCTAGCTGGGGCTGCCACAAGTCATTTTCCAGCTTAGGAGCAGCCAGGGCAAAGGCCAGGAGCGTGGTTTGGGAGTCATTGGGCTGATGATCCTGGCACCTCTGGTTTTGCTTGTGTTGTACCCTGGTTCCAGAGGGAATGAGAGGCATGTTTTTCTGCTGAGCAGATAGACAAGTCATTGGGTGGTGCGAAAAATGCCTTTGATCTTCTTCTGACCTCTGGTTAGAACAGACATCTGCCAAGACTGGGAGCATGCTCCTTGCAAGGAGGAGAGGGGAGAGTTTGCTTTCTTCCCCAGAAACGAGTGGGCTTCCCCATTGTTTCATTTGCTTCCCACTCTGTAATTCCATGTTTAATAAAATAGACGCAAGCACAAATGATAAAAATTTGAGTCATAAAGTGTATGAGTGATAAGTAAAAACAACTTGTATTCCCTAAATTCTAGCATTGGGTTAAACCACTTCCTAGTTGTAGTAGGTTCACACACTGGTTTATGATTGTCGTTGCAGTCAGGTCTCTGTCCACTCTTGCTCCGCATCTTACTGTCAAGATCAGATAGGAATTTAGGATAATTTTCCCAAAGCCTATCAGTCTAACACCGAAACAGTCTGCTTAATCCTCTGGTCAGAAAAGATAAGAACCATTGAACACTTGGCCCCAAAGCAAACATAGGAATATGTAAATATCTCCCTCCAGAATAGGTGCTCATCCCTCTACATTCCTGTTCCCTGCCCCCTGGGATGTGAATGGTGGCACCAGCCAATCATGCCAGCTAGCTCTGGGCACAAGCCACCAGTCAGAGCAAACACTGGTGCACCTGCTCTACTGTGCCAAGACCAGGCCTTCTCGGCCTTCACCTGTGTGGCCTCACACGGTCACAGGGAGATGGAGTGACAGAAGACTAGAAATAGTAAAGCGGGTAGTCTCAGATGGACTGCTGAGGAAAAGCTGGCCCTGCGTCTTAGATGGTGACGGGCAGTCCACATACCTCACTGTTTTACGACTCTGATTTCAAAAGTTGTTGTTTTTTTTAAATGACTTTCACCTTTCTCCTGTCATGAGGTGTTCTTTTTAATTGGGCCCAATGTCAGTGTCTTCTATGTCATTGTTAGCACATCCTGATGAAGTAAAGCTAAAACATAAAGTTAATGTTGACCAAATAAAAACGATTGGTTTTTAAATCCATGCTGTTTGTCAGCACGTGTTCCCTACATTTCCTGTGTTCACCTGTGTGCTTCTTTCCAAACCACTGTCACCCCTAAGCCCCTTATGGAAGCTTCGTTATGTGTGTATTGAGGATCACGACTCTGTAAGGTTAGGTGAAGCAAAGAACTGTCCTTCCAGTAACACCTGCGGAGTGTTGGACTACTTAGCTACACTTGCTTGCCAGCTTTTGTGGGCATCAATGCCTCCTCGGTGCCCTTACCCATCAATATTTCCAGTTTCTACGTGATTCATTCCCCTAGGTCCTCTTTGCCTTTGCAAACACAATGCCTCAGCTGGACTCCACAGCACTGCCTACTAAAATAGCTCTCAGCAAAAACAATAGAACCTTCCAGGCAGAAGTGATCCTGCAGAAGATCCATGCAGAGCTCCAGGTGAGCAGGCTTCTACAAGACCAAGTAGTTCTGATTTTAAAAGAAAACCTATCACTGGATACTGCCAGTGAGTGCTGCTGTGCTGAGGGGGTGAAGTCTGATCACCCCTACTTAGTGCTACCCATCATCATTACTACAGTTTACAGCCAAGTATTCTAAGTCAGGAAATGGAGCTCAAGCCATGTACCTGTGGCTCACACCTGGAATCCCAGCTACTCAGGAGGCTGAGATCTGGGGATCACGGTTCAAAGCCAGCCAGGGCAATAAAGTCCATGAGACTCCTCCAGTTAACCACTATTAAAATATAGGAAAGGGCTGGAATAAGGCCTAGTGGCAAGAGTGCTTGCCTTGAATATATGAAGCCCTGGGTTCGATTCCCCAGCACCACATATATAAAGAAAATGGCCAGAAGGGGCGCTGTGGCTCAAGTGGTAGAGTGCCAGCCTTGAGCAAAAAGAATCCAGGGAGGGCTGGGGATATAGCCTAGTGGCAAGAGTGCCTGCCTCGGATACACGAGGCCCTAGGTTCGATTCCCCAGCACCACATATACAGAAAATGGCCAGAAGCGGCGCTGTGGCTCAAGTGGCAGAGTGCTAGCCTTGAGCGGGAAGAAGCCAGGGACAGTGCTCAGACCCTGAGTCCAAGGCCCAGGACTGGCAAAAAACAAAACAAAAACAAAATATAGGAAAGGGGGGGCTGGGAATGTGCCTTAGTGGTAGAGTGCTTGCCTAGCATGCACAAAGCCCTGGGTTCAATTCCTCAGCACCACATAAACGGAAAAAGCCACAAGTGGTGCTGTGGTTCAAGTGGAAGAGTGCTGGCCTTGAGCAAAGAGAAGCCAGGAACAGTGCTAAGGCCCTGAGTCCAAGCCCTAGGACTTCCCCACTCCCCCACAAAAAATAGGAAAGGAAGCAGTGGTTCGAGTGAAAAACCTATGGGACAGTGCCCAAGTCTGGAGTTCAAGCCCCAGTACTAGCACCAAAAATTAAAATAAAAATGCTGAAGTAGAAGTGACCTAAGTTCCTTCCCTGGGTAGAATGTATGTCTTGGAGGGGGTGTCTCAATCTTGCTGTGGGGCCATTGTTAGGGAAGACTATCCTGCCTCAGCTAAATCTCATCCTGAGGTTTTACCTAAGATTTCACTTGGACAATTGTTTGCACCATTCAAAGGGTAGGAACCAAGCCAGGCACTGGTAGCTCACGCCTGTAATCCTAGCTACTAAGAAGGCTGAGATCTGAAGATTATGGTTCGAAGCCAGCCCAGGCAGAAAAGTCTGTAAGACTCTTAGCTTCAATGAGCCACTAGAAAACCAGAAGTGGTCTTGTGGCTTTAAGTGACAGAGCACTAGCCATGCGCACAGAGACAGCAGCCAGGCCCCAAGTTCACGCCCTATGACCAACAAAAAACCTAGATTAGGAACCAATGGCATTAGTTTTGTGCATTGTATGTCAAGACACATTTTGGACAGTTAATTCCCTTCAAACGGCAGTGATATTAATCCTCAAAACAAAACAAAACAAAACAAAAAAAACACCCCAAACTCTAGAAGGTAGCTTCCACCAAACTCTAAAGTTTTCAAAACATTCATTTCTAGGAAACAGCAACCAGAATTCAGATATCATAGAATGGCTTCTGAATGGTAAGAGAACTGGCAAAATAAGTGCTGTTAGGGAGCTAGTTGATGTAAATTACAAAGCTTTCCCAAAGGAGCTTCTTTGCCTCAGAGCAAGAAGGTGGGACATCAGAGATCAACTTACTCAAACTGCATCCTGCAAAGGATGCGCCAGACCTGCTACCGCCATTGCATGGAGCGTGGCGCCACCTCCTGGTCATGCTCAAACCACCCAAGGATCCCCGCCAGCAATGCAAAAGTCCTCAAAGGTGACTAATACAATTTTATTCATTCTTTTTCTTCATAGCTTCAAAATAAAAACAACACACACAAACCAATGTCTTATCCCAAGGTTTCAACTCAGTAGATGCCTCAAAAGGCCACAGAACATTTTACTCCTCTGAACAGCAAGTTCAAATTTCTGCCTCACAGTAAGCCAACCTTTATTGCCCATGATTGAGACTACTGTGCTCTGCTTGTCTTTTCCCACAGGCTAAGCAGAGACCTTCCTGCGGGCTCTTTGCAGGGTGAGGAAGAAGCAGCCTCGTTCGCAGTCACTTCCCATTAGCCACAAGCTGGCCAACCAGGAAGTCCTCTCTGTCTATTCATGCCTACCATTTAGCTCCTTCTTGAAAACTTCTCACCTAATAATGGGTCCAGTGTCCACTAAGCTGCCTGAGAAGTGACTTGAGCCCAACACACTTTCCTGAGCTAAACCCAAAAAATAAAAACACAAAGCACTCTTGTGGCCTTCCTGCCATTAATTCAAGTGTAAAGGGAGAGAAACACAACTGAGAAGGGCAGCACTGAAAAAGCAATGGGATCCCCACCCCGCCCCTTGGAAGGTGCTAGCTCTAGCTCTTGGGGGTCTAAGGCAGGCATTCTGGAGTTAAGGAAGGACCACATAGGGAAACATTTACTTTCCCCTTTTGAACTTCCCCGCGGCTCCGGCCTTGGCCTTCTTCTTAGCAGAGCCCTTGGGTTCCGGTGGCTTGCGCTTGGCGGAGGAGAGCGAGCCGGTGACCTTGAAGAAATCATCCAGGCGGCCCTGGGTGCTGCCTTGGCGGCTCTTGCTCAGCCGCTTGACCCCGCTGCGGATTCGATCCTCAGAGAACTGCTTTTCACCACACATGAACTTGACCAGCTCTTCTTCGTTTGGCTCACTCCACTTGAGCTCCACGGACTCTGCGTCCAGGACCTCGGGCTCCAGGAAGAGCTGCTGGGCCTCCTTGTGGAGCCAGTTTTCTGGCACCGGGTATTTGTTGGGGTCAAGCCGCCGCACAATCTCCTCGATGCTCTTGTGCTTCTGGATGAGGTCGACGGCCCGCTTGGGCCCGATGCCCCGGATGCTCTCGCAGTAGTCGCTGCCCAGCAGGATACAAAGATCCACAAACTGCTCCTGGTTCAGACCCAGCTCCTGCAGAATCCGGCTCAGGTGGAACTCCTGGATGGGCAGCTTCTTGGCCTCACTGGCTGTCAGGTGTCGCATCAGCACTGGGCTGCCGAAGGTGAGGCAGTCCATGTCTTCGGTGGCCGCGGCGTAGACCTTGCCAGCTTTCACCAGGGCAGCACAGCTGGCCTCGGCCTCGCTGGGGGCATCCAGGTATGGGATTCCCATGAGGCTCAGCAGGTGCTTGCATTCGTCGTTGTGCTGCTTGGTGACCTTCACTAGCCGTTTGGTGAATTTTTCTACCTCTTCCTCGGCCCCAGCCGCCTGAGCCTCCTGCAGCTGCTTCTCAGCCTCCGCCCGCCGCTCGCTGCGCTTGGCCAGCTCACCTGACTTGAGCTGCGGTGGTTTGCCGTCAAAGATATACACGGGCTTGATGCCATTCTCCATCATGCGGATGGTGCGGTAGAACATGCCCATCAGGTGGCTCGTGGTCTCCCCCTCCTCGTTCTGGAGCACATCCCCACCCTGACGAACAGCGATCAGGAACTGATAGATGCTCATGGAGGCATCAATGGCCACTTTGCGACCAAAGTAGCTCTTGATGTCATTCTCCCGGATGGCACTGGGAGCCACATCAGCAATTAGTTTGGCCAGGCCTTGAATTCCCATGGCAACACAGAGTGATTGCTACAAAACAAAGATGAGTGAGAGGACTTTAAAGATGTACAAGGAGCACAGGTTATAATTGGTGCTATCTCACCAACTTCATGTCTAATCAAATTCATCAACCCCGCTCCCCCAAAAAGGCACCAAGCCAGCAAAGCAGAGAAGATGAACAAGACCAGAACCCTCGCTCAAGAGACTTATAGTTTAGCAGTCACTCAGCACTAAGGCTTACTACATCAGAAACTTATCTGGTGCTTAGAGGAATGAGATACTGTGGATGTTTTGTTTTTAAAAAAACTTACAAGTTGCTGGTGGGGATGTGGAGAAAAAGGAAGCCCTGCTGGTGGGAATGTCAACTAATACAACCGCTCTGGACAGCAGTCTGGGGGTTCCTCAAAAAACTAAACATAGACCTTCCCTGCAACCCAGCTATACCACTCCTTGGCCTCTACCCTGAGCATCGTGAGCTGGGATATGATCATGACACCCGCATATCCATATTCATTGCTATACGACACAATACCCAAGACATGGAAACACAGATGCCCCACAAAATAGGTAGATGCAAAAAATGTGGTATCTATACACAATGGAGTTTTATACAGCCATTAGAAAGGATAAAGGATAAAATAATGTCATTCACAGGGAAATGGATGGAACTAGAACAAATCATGTTGAACAAGGTAAATCAAGATCAGACACAAATGGCACGTGTTCTCCCTGATATGCAGAAGTTAGATTTAAAATGCAACAGGATAACAGAATTATACAGGATTCTAGCCACCCATATATAGTGAGACCAAAAGAGTATAGTCTTAGAAGAGCACCAAGCTGTAACACCCAAATGCCTAATCATATATATATGTATATATATAAAATATATATAAATAATATATATACTGAGACAAACTCCAAAGATAAGGAAACAAAGGGCCTTTTCTTAATTTGTTTTTGGTTTCTAATGACTCTATATTCTTTACCTCATATACAGAGCATACACGTGCACATCAGAGGGAAGGTGGGGGAAGGGCATAGAATCAGTGGAAAACGGGTGAAAAAGTATAGCAGGGTAGCCCACTGGCTGCCCTGGACATTGATGGAAGTGAACCACGCAACTCGTGGACGGAGATGGGAGGGAGGGAATGAGAGAGAATGAGGGAACAGATGATACTATGCAAAAGGAATGAAATGTACTTATTACCTGACTATGTAAAGGTAATCCCGTTGTATATCACCTCTAAAACAACGATAAAGTAATTTTTTTTAAAGTAAAAGTTCTGTGGATAAGGCAATGGCTTAAACCAGCATACTGCTACATAAAAATGCATCAAGTACATGGCTCAGCATTAAGAGTCCAGAGGCCTTAATGGTAGACTTGAGTCCTAAAGTCCTAAAGAACAGCATTAATATCAGTTAAGCAAATGCAATGTGCATCTCATTTGTTTTCCAAAGAAGCTCTGACCCATGAAGCATCCTCAAAGGATTAGCAAGAACAATATATCTGAATGGGGAGGGGAGGGGCTGTCTCACACACTGTTTTCTTTATCCTCCGTATTCCCTTTAGTTTACTACTAGATTCTGACTTATTAGAATGTTGCTGGGAATTCCCTTTGTATTTTCTCCCTGCTACAGTCCAAATGTGGTATCACGGTACTTACACCCACCCAAGGCTCTAATTTAGGGGCCAGTATGCTGTAGTCATTCAGCCCTAGGTTGAAATTTCTGTGGCTCAGGCCTCACCCTGGCTTCTCTGCTTCAATGTGTACAAAGAAAACAACGGTCCTTCGGTTCAGGCCTCACCCTGGCTTCTCTGCTTCAATGTGTACAAAGAAAACAACGGTCTGCCAGGTTACCCCACACAGACGAAGGCAGGAAGCCCAGTTTCAGAAGTTCCTAGTACGCGGAAAACGACACCACAATCCCATAAGGTGGACGCCACTATCCTCTTCCAGGTGGAAAAGGGGAGGTTCAGAAGCCTGCAACAAGTGGCGGGGGCCTCCCGACCTGGAACCCCGCGCGCGCCAGGGCCCCGGCTCCCCGCGGCGCCCCGTGCACAGCGGACCCCGTCTCCGTCGGAGGCGTCACTCGCGGGGTCTCACCTGGCCTATGGGGCGCGAGACCTCGGCAGGCAGCGCTGGGTCCGAGCGGTGGCGTCCAGGACGGTCTCAAGCCCCGCTCTTCCGCAGGAGCCGCCGGCCGCCGCTCACACTCTGCAGTCTTCCAAAGCCCGCGCTGCCGCCACGTGACCCGCGCGCCGCGCACTGCCTTCTGGGGAGGGTAGTACACGGCCCACCTCTTCGGAGTCCGTTTTCAGGGACGTTACTTCGGAGACAGCTGGCCCTCTCGGTGATCCTGTCCTACCTCCTCCCACCGTCCATCCTTGCTCTACCTACACCAGGCAGGCCTCTAGAGCCCCGGCTCCAGCCACATCTGGAAGCTCGGGACTACATTTCCCACAATGCCACTTGCGCGAGGCACTTCCGTTTCCGGCTGGGCTAGGCGCTAGCTCCCGCCGACGTGTTCTTCCGGTTGGCGGAGACGCAGCATACACTGAGCAGGGCAAGATGGTGAGAGGGCTACGGGAGTTCCCGACGGGGCTGTGGTCCGGGACCACTGAGCGTCCGACCCCCACACAACACCTTCTTTCGCGGAGACCCCCGCCGCCTGGGCTCCAGAGGGCGGGATGCCCCTGAACCCCAGGCCAGAATTGGGGTGTGGGGGCGGGAAAGGCCTCTTGCGTGGGACTCCTGGGGCTGAGATTTACATCTCACTGAGTTTACCCACCCCGTGATTGTAAGGGTGAGAGGTGTGGGGAGCGCTGTAAGTACCTTTCAGCTCGTATTTCTGGGTCCTGTGATCTGTTATCTCTGTCTGGAAAGATCCGCCCGTTGAACTCATCCTACGAGGTCCTGGGCATATGTCATTTTTTTTCAGCGAGGCACTTGGCCACGGTCTCCTAGGAGCCCCCAGTCTGTGCAGACCTAGTGCCACGTTTCATGGACTTCTTTGTGAGCTGCCACGCCTCCTAGTGACTACCATCCGACATGCCTGTAGCTCTGGGATGATGTCTATTCATCTTTGTATTCCCAGTGTCAAACACAGGGCCTGCAATTGGGAGCTCAATAAAGGACAGCAATTGTCTTTATCGCTTTCAGGGGGGTCAGGGGGACATAATTGTTTACTGAATTGAATTCCTGTGTCTCTTAGAACAATGGGGTCCATTTACTTCTTGTGGAGTTGTTATGTTCTGGATTTGCGCAGCCTTGGCTGATGGGTGACAATGGAAGCTAACATTTGTACAGAACTTTACATTTATAGCCCTCTTTCACGGGCATTATCTCATAAACGGCTGGGCAACCTTAGGAAGGAAACAAAAACAAACCTATTGAGCAAACTACTCTATGCCAGGCATTGAATAGATGCGTCATTATTCATCTTTCTTAAATCATACAGCAGCCCTGTGAAACAGACTTGATTATAACCACTTTACTGAGAACTCAGATGATTCAGTAGAGACAGAATTTCTTTTTCTTTTAAAGAAGAGGTTTATTTTAGCTCACAGTTCCAGAGGTCCAAACCATGGGGGCACATCTGCAGTTGGCCTTGATGATAGAATCTTAGGTGGTACAGTGTGTCATCACATGGCAAGAGTCATGGAGAGTGCCACACACATCTAAGCAAGAATTTATTTATTTATTTATTTATTTTGCCAGTCCTGGGGTTTGAACTCAGACCCTGGGCACTGTCCCTGGCTTCTTTTTGCTCAGGGCTGGCACTCTACCACTTGAGCCACTGTGCCACGTCTAGCTTTTTCAGTGTATGTAGTGCTGAGGAATTGAACCCAGGGCTTCATTCATGCTAGGCAAGCACTCTACCACTAGGCCACATTCCCAGCCCTAGAGCAAGAATTTTAACTGATGGCTTTTGCTGGTGGATCCTAAGATTCCATAACTAGTGAGAGTTGTGCAATTGAATTAGAAGTAGTGATCTGGGTGTTAATCTAGGTTCTGCTTTATAGCACGGATAGTAGTGTGGAGTTTATAGACACAGGTCCATACAGCTCCACAAATGGTAGGTACACTTTTTGTGTGGTTTTTTTTCCCCAGGCAGATTCTATACCATCGATCACCTTTTCATAGTGGACATTGGCCTCAGAATTTGCTGAGGACCATTGATTTGCAGCCAACCACTCATGACAAAGTCTCATTCCTAGCTGTCTCTTGTCTTATACTACAGAGAAGTTGCCACCTCTGTTTCAAGATGCCAGTGTATTTGTCATTCCAACAAGGAATTGCTTGATGTCTGTTCTTGAAGGATTCCTGCGTTTCCCGAGCTAAAATGAGCCTCTGGCAGTCCCAGCAGCACAAGACTGCTCAGTGTTTTCCCCAGACAGATGATGGGATTCTGTGACAGCTCTGATCTGCCCTCTCCTAGGAGCTCGAGGCCATGAGCAGATACACCAGCCCTGTCAACCCAGCTGTCTTCCCCCATCTCACCGTGGTGCTTCTGGCCATTGGCATGTTCTTCACTGCCTGGTTCTTCGTGTATCCTTTTATTGAGCAGTCAGTAGACCAGGATTAGTGATGTGGGAAGCTAAGGAAGAAACCATGTGAGGGCCGTGCACCCTGCTAGTTTTGTACATTGGTATGAGATAGGGAAAGGGAAGGTTGGTGATGTTCAAGGATGGGGCATGCTCTTATTGGTCAAGTTCAGGTGAGCTCAGTTTGCTCTTCAGGCTTCTAGGAGGGCCTGTCCTAGAAGAGCTGAGGTTGGAATAAGGAAGAGTGTGCTCAGCTCTCCAAAAGCCTGAACCAGCTTGTTCTGGCTCTACTACCCATGAGCTTTATGACTTGAGACCAGCGACGTGGCCCTTGGGGGGGGGTCTGATTTCCTCAGAGAGAATAGAGGATGTTGATGGTACGGAGTACCAGCTCTCAAGTAATCTCTTGGATACACTGAGCCAGATAAGCTTCCCAGAAAGCCCCTGTTTTACAGCTTGTGGTGTTGTTGGACAACCTCCTGTATCCTCAGTCCAGCAGTGCTTCTCCTTAGCAGCCCTGCCCAGTTATGAGGTTACTTCCACCAAGTACACTCGGGACATCTACAAAGAGCTCCTCATCTCCTTGGTGGCCTCGCTCTTCATGGGCTTTGGAGTCCTCTTCCTCCTCCTCTGGGTTGGCATCTATGTATGAGCCTCCACGGTAAGTGGTGACAGGGTGGTACACTCTGTACCCTGGGGTACAACCTGGAGAAGCCTCCTGTAGCCACCACTCTGGCAGGCTCTCACCTGCAAGACTTCATAGTCCAGACTCAGTGGCATGGCTGGCGACCCTCGGCACATGTGCCTCTTTCCCTGCCCGGCATGCACCCGTCAGCTTATTCCAAGGAGCACAGGGTTTCATAAAAAGGAGTGGGGGGTAGGGGGCGGGGGGCTCTGGCTAATCTTGACACCCTGCCCTTTTTCAGGTACCCACCAGAGGCTTCACCAAATCCCTGCTTTTGTAATTTAACTTTTTTTACTGTTGCTGGAAGAGCCCCACCTGCTGTTTCCAATAAAAGCAGATGTGTGACAGTGCTATCTCCTGTCTTTTCTGGGTGTTGGGTGCGTGGGGCCGGGACTCACAAGACTGCCCTAGCCTCACCTTTCACACGTGGCTCTGCCTCAGGGCCGGACTGCCTGTGTGGCTGGGATAGCCTGTCATCGGACTTTACCTGTGGATAGGAGGGGTCCAGGCCTGCCCTCTTCAATTTCTATAAGCACCTGTCGGGTTTTGTGCTGGGCTAATCCCCTCCTCGGAGCTCCACCAGCCTGCTCCGGCTGGATGATTTCACCACGCTCCCTCCCAAGGCCGCTTTTCCATCAGCTGACAGGTGGGCTGGCGGGTCGACGGGCAGGAGAGGTATGCCAGGGAGATGTGGCCGGGGCAAGGGATGTCTGAGGCCGACGCTGTATGAAGCTCTCCAGCCCCGCAGGTGACGTCCTCTCCCACCAAGACGGTCGCAAGAAGGGAGAGGAGGCGAGCTCGGATACAAAGCAGTATTTATACATTTATTTATATATGTATATTTCCTTCAGAAAAGGACAATCCAGGGGGACGGGGAGCAAGCAGGCCTCAGCGGCTCCCCTCTGCCCACCTCAGAGTCAGACTGGGTACACGATAAATATGAGTCAGCGCTCGGGGAGAAGACGGGGCGTTAGGGGCGCTCTGTGCGTGTGCGCGTCACTAAGGCTGTGTGGGCAGGGGTCTGCTAGGAAGCCTATGTACAGCTTGGAGCTAGGAGGGAATTCGCCCAGGGCCTAGGGAATAGGTGCCGGAGAGGAGAGAGGAAGGGCGGGCAGCCAGGGGGACCCAGGGAGGGCCATCCCGGCCGTCCACCTCCAGCAGCTGGCCCCTTCACCCTCCCTGAGCCCTTTTCTACCTTGGGCTTAAGGCAACTTTGGTCCAGAGTTGACCCCCCCTCAAGCAGCTTGGAGCCTGGACTTGACCCCAACTCTTGCACGGAGGACCCTCCCTCAGACATAGGAACAGCCAGCTGCCGTGGGACCCGGGCTCTGTCCACGGGGACTCCAGGGGCCAATGGAGGGCCACTTTCCAGTTAAGGACTGAGGGGCTGCAATCCAAGAGTACCCCTCTGGTGAGGAAACCCCAACATCCAGTTAATGGGTGTGGGGCGAGGCGGTTGAAGGCACTGTGGGCCAAAGAGCGTTCTGAGAGCGGCAGGGAGTCCCATGCTTCCTATGGCAGGAGGTTGAGCCACATTGGGAAGGGGCAAGGAGGCAAGGGGGAAGGCAAGCCTGCTGTCCCTGAGCCCCTCGAGTGCTTCCCTGTCCTGAAGATAAGTGCTTTGAGATCCACAGCAGAAGGGGGCCAGAGCCCCCCACAGGAAAGCCTCCCACTCGGAGCAGGAGAGCAGCAAGGCCTCGTTCCCAAAGAGATGGCAGGACGGCACAGAACAAGGATGGCCACTCCCTTTCTTGCTAAGTCACTGCCACACTCTCCCATGAGCCTGCGTGTAGCCTTGGAATGTTCCAGGCCTTGGTAAAAAAAAATGGTGAATGAAGTTGGCACTTAGAGAAAACTTCTTCCTAAGCCTAAATCCACTGCTCTGCTCCTGGCAGAGGTGGGGCCCGTTGAGCCCTTCCAGCCTGACGCCAAGCCCAGGAAGGGTGCCATGCCCCTGCCTCTGGATTTCAGGAGACAAGGCCACTGCGGGCCAGTGGGGGGGGGGGGGGGATCCAGCCTTACACTGGGATGGGATGGATGGCTGGGGTTCCTGGGAGGGACCAGTGCCGCAGCCTTGTCATGGCGGGCGTCGCCCCAAAGCTCCAGCCTTCCACCCCTTCCTGCCCTGGTTTAAGTGCATCTAGTGAGGACCTCATTCATGACAGCAGTATCTGCACCCAGCCCAGCCCAGGCCAGCCGGCTGCTTGCAGGGATTCCTGCTCCACTGCTCAGAGAGAATGACGGCCACCATGTGCCACCCCTTCGAGGACATGCCAAGCTCCAGGGTCCAAGGCTGACCCGGCTTACTGCCCTTCCTCTTAGGCCTGCAAAGGACTGTGGGTGGTTTCACCAGGCGGTCGCTGGTCGTCGCCAGCCCTGTGGGGCTGGCCTTGCTTTGGCTGCCCTGGGAATGCCGGGGAGCCATGCTCTTAAAGCTTAGAATGCCGAGTCCAGCGTAACAGTCAAACCCCTAAATCCACTATCACACTGTCCCCCAGGGAACAAACAGCACCAAGGGTACGGGCTGCCTGCTCAAGATGGACGTTAGCCTCCAGCCACGTCTTCGAGGGGTGGGCCCGAGTTCCTGGCGGGTCTTCTCTCCCACCTCGGACGCGGAGGCAGCACGAGTGGATCTGGAGAAGTCAGGGCCACCGCTTCCCCTAGTCCCCTGCCGGCCACTGGGTCTGGACCGGCCGGCCCAGGACGAGGGTCGTCCATCTCTCCCGCCCTCGGTCGTGCGAGGGCCGCCAGCAGGCACAGCTGCTCCAGTGTGAAGACTTCCAGTTTCCCCAGGCGGGGAGAGCAGTGCGGGCACGGCCCGGAGCCGCGGGGCAGCAGGCTCCAGGCTAACACCATGGCATCCAGTGTGGAGGGCGGGGCCCGGCCCCGCACGGCTAGTCACAGAGGCGGTAGAAGTGGAAGTGGTAGTCTGTGGCTGGCTGCACCAGGGCCTCTGAGCTGCAGTTGGCCTGGCCCTGGGTGGAAGAGCAGTGGGACAGGTGAGGTAGCTCGAGGGGTACAGGCAGGTGACCCTGTGGCTAATACTCCCTGCCCTAGACTCTGCAGAGCCCTGTTCCTCTCCCCCAAGCCCCTCCCCCCATCCGCCCCCACCCCCTGCACCCGGAGGACTTGGGCCTTGGGGGAAAGTAGCCGCGCTCACCAGCACTGCCACTCGGAAGTGGTAGGTGAATTCACGGAAGGACAGGATGGTCACTGGCCACTGATGACAGGTGCCCTGGAGGAAGAAGGCAGAGCGGGGGGCAGTCAGAGCAGCCCCGGCCCCATCCTAACCAGCGTCCCTCTCACCGGGGCCATCAGGATATGCAGTGTGCATATGTGAAGAGCGGGCCTGAGGCTGTTCTGCTTTGCAGAACATGGCAGCCACACTGCACATGTGCCTGCAACCTCTCCACAGTCACCTTCCCTGGGTCCTGTCTCCTTCTCAGTCACTGTCCCCTCACCCCCATATTCCTGAAGAACCTCATGAACCCTGTCTTGACAGATAAGGAAAGGGAGTCATGAGGCTAGGGCTTGGCCTCAGGTCCAAGCTCCATGTCTAAGGAAGGAGCTAGCTGGCAGCCCCTCTATTCTTCCGTGTTCTCTCTCCCTTCCCTTGCCCTGTACGATTGTAACTTTTTTTCTTGTCAGTCCTCAGGGCATGAGCACTGTCCCTGGCTTCTTTTCGCTCTACCACTTGAGCCACAGTGCCCCTTCTAGCCTTTTCTATATATGTGGTGCTGAAGAATCGAACCCAGGGCTTCATGTATACGAGGCAAGCACTCTACCACTAGGCCATGTTCCCAGCCCTGATTGTAACTCTTTTTTACCATGATTTGTCCCTCGCTAGAGAGGGACAAGTGCCTGGTTGCACAGGGCCTGAGTCAGAGGCCTCAGTCAGTACCCGCTGATCAAATGCACACATGGAGCCGGGCCCTGGTGGCTCAATGCCTGGAACCCTAGCTACTCCAGAGGCTGAGATCCGAGGATCATGCTTCGCAGCCAGCCTGGGTGGGAAAGTCCATGACACTCTTATCTCCCCTCCAATTAACCACCAAAAAGTCAGAAGTGGAGCTGTGGCTCAATCAGTAGAGCATCAGCCTTGAGGGGAAAAGTTACAGGACCGCACACAGGCCCTGAGTTCAAGCCTTAAAAAAAACAGCAGCACTAATAGGCCAGAACTACCTTTACCTCCTGTAATTTCTCCCACAGCCTCTCGGGCCAAGGAGGAGCCAGAGTCTGCCAGCCAGCCTTCGCCGAGGCAGCCCTGGGCCTGAAGCCTGCTGGCTCCTCCAGTGCGGCACCCAGCCTGCCTCCCCTGGCCCCCAGCTCCCAGCGCCCCGGCCGCCAGCCGTGGCTGCGGCTCCTCCACACCCAGGCCCCCTCTTCTCAGGCCTTGAAGACACCGTTCAGGAAGAGGCCTGGCCAGCCTGCTCCCCAGCTGCCCCTACCTGGGTGTCCTGGTGGGGGTGCAGAGTCTGCAGAGAGCCCCCCTCCTCACACGGCTCCTCCCTGGCCGTCAGACTGCACAGCACCACGGACACGGGGTTAGAGGCGCTGGGGAGAGGCCCAGATATCAGGGAGTTGGGCTTCTGAGTCACCCCAACCCCACCCCTGAAATGAGCACCACCCAGCCTGTGAAGCACACACCTCGTCGAACAAGAGGCCCTGCCCACCACCACCACCATCACCACCACTGAGCAATTCTGGGCGTGGCCTCTTCCCACACTCGTCCCTCTATCTCCCCCAGGTCCACTTACTTCATCTGCAGGGTCAAGGTGAGGTGCAGTGGGGTGCTGCCACTGACAGGGATGTGGTAGGTGAAGTTTCCAGGCCTGAGGGGGCAAAGGTGAGGCCTCAGCCTCCATCTGCACGGGAGCCTTTCAGAGGAAAGGGGCTGCCCTGCCTGGTGGAGGAGGTCCCCCCCACCCCCCGCAGGGCTTGAGGTCTGGACACCACCTAAGGTCCCCTTGCCTGAGGACCCTATTTGGAGCGACAGGAGGGAACTACTCCTACCTGCAGTGATCCCCGGCGGCACAGTACTGGGAGGTGATGGGCATGGAATTCTCCAGAAGCTGGATGGAGGTCAGGGAGGGCACAGGGTCTGCAACAGCTAGGAAGGGGACCAAACAGGAGACACACACACACACACACACAAAGGTCAAGTGTTCCTCACACCTTCATGGGAATGAGCATCAGATTGTTTCTAGACCGCCACAATGTCTGGGGCCATTGCATGTCTCTTTCGCCACAGTCCTGGAGCAGGTAGTTTCCAGGAGCTTAAGGTGTGCCTGCTCCCCTGAACCAGAACGCTGGGAATCAGAGAGACAGCTTGGTATCCCTGGACAGGGGTAGGCAGGAGTCTGTTCCTAGGCCTCTGTTCCTGCCTGCACTCACTCTCCCACTCTAGGTTCAGTGGTGGTGCCCTGGGAGGGTGACATTGGCCGGGAGGGAGCCCTGTGCACAAATCGGGCTGCTCCCGGCCACAGAGCCCCCTTGGACATCTGCCAGCCCACCCCTGCTAGCGGCAGTTACCAAGCGAACCCGCCAGCCTGGCTGGCTGATACTGGACTGAAGCGTGCGATGGCGGGGGTGGGGGCGGGTGGAGGGGACGAGGCTTTCTTGTTCATGGCGCTTCATTCCTGGGTTTGCTGACTCTTGGAGCCAGGAACTGGGAAGATGGGATGGCTGGCCCTGGCACCACATTTTCAGCATTTTCATTGAAGCCCAACCCAAGGACCCCCAAGCAGGACCCAGAATGCCCTGAGCTGAGCAGCTAGCGGCAGGTATCAGACACACTCTTCCCACTTTGGGGCAGACCTCCAATGTCCTTCAAAGACAACTCCAGCAGCACCTCCTGTAAGGCAGCCTTCCCTGGTCCCCTCCCTGCTTGTTCCCTTGTTCAGATGACGCACTCTCCCCACTCGCAAACCAGTCCCTGAACAGCCTTGTGACACCATGCTGTCACATCTCCGTCTCTGCTAGCTCTAGGGCAGGGCCACATCTCACTGCCCGCTACCTGCAGTGCTGGGCCCAGGACACATCTGTCCCAGAAGCCTCTCCCCCTGGGGCTTCCCCTTCACTTTGAACTTCAGCCTGTGTAAGCCACAAGTTCCATGCTTTTGTTTTTTAATCCACAAATGCCACCAAGTGAGGGTGAAAAGACTTCCATCCTAGTTCAGAGCTGCCGGCCACAGGGCTGGACCCCCCCCCCCCCCCCCCCGCAATGCAAGGCAGCCTCAGTGCCTCAGAGGCCAGTCGGAAAACTAGCTTTGTTAAGACCAAAGGTTGGAGCATGTGCTGGTGGCTCAGGCCTGTAATCCTAGTCACTCAAGAGGCTGAGGTCTGAGGATCACAGTTCAAAGCCAGCCTAGGTAGAAACATCTTTGAGATTCTCCAGTAAAAGGCCGAGAGTGGAGGTGTGGCTTAAGTAGTAAGCAAATGAGAGTGCAAGGCAGAGTTCAAGCCCCAGTACACACACACACACACACACACACACACACACACACACACACACACACACACACACAGAGTTGGAGGAAAAGTTGGGAGGACCCTGGACAGCACCTTCCTCACTCGGCCACAATGACAAATGAGCCAGGGCAGACAGGATAGAATTCTTGAAGTGATTGAATGGCGCGAGATTAGGCTCCTGCCTGATTCCTGGGGTTTAGTACATGCTCAGTAAAACTATGTTGACTGACAGTTCTATGCTCAGGCAGCCACATGACTGGGCTGAAATGAGGCCCTGGCCACTGAGCCCCACTAGGCTGGAGTAGGAAGTGTTGGGGTGTGGTAAGTACCTGGCTGGGCCTGGCTCTGAGTGGGCAGGGCAGAGCCCACGCTAGGCTCGGGGGCTCCTCGGCGGGGCCGACCACGAAAACCGAAGCTGGGGCTGTTCTTGGCCTTGCCCTGCCCCCCGGGGAAAGGGACTGCGGGGCTAGCCACCGGCTCCAGGCTCTTGGGATGCTTGAAATGGCCAATGCCATTGGCTGAAATCCCCCAGGACTTGGCTTTGATGTTGGTGACAGGCAGCAGGGCCATCTGGCTGGAGCCTGTGAACAGAACCAGGGACAGGCTGAGAAGAGGGGCGCAGCTGCCTCCTGTCCAGCTAGCTTCCTTTGTGAACCCCATGTGCCTCTTGGTTCCGTGAGGGAGACTCCCCAATCCTTTCCTAGCCCCCGTTCCGGTCTTCAGGAGCTCTTCCCATCAGTGAGTCTTTGGGGCCCTTTCTCTGGATGCAGGTGACCCCAGGTAGTCATACCTGAGTGGTTGGTGGCAGGGCTGGGGCTGGCACTGGGACGAGGGTCAGAGCTGGGGCCCAGGCTCGCTTCTGAGGCAGGGCCGGGGGTGGGCGCAGAGCAGCAGACCACAGGGCAGGGCTGGCTGGAGCACAGGTCCAAGGTGCGGAGAGGGGGGCCTGGGGCTGAGCTGGTTGGGCTGGTGGTAACTGAGGAAGCCAGGGGCTATATGAGCTGGAGGTGTCCCTCCCCCCCCCCCGCAGAGCCACCTGTCCTGTCCCTCTCTTCAGCCCTCAGCCCCATCCAGGCACGCACCCAGCAGCACGGATGGCTGGACGCCAGGCACCCCAGTGGTCACAGGGGACTGTCGGAGCTGAGTGGCCCCAAAGCTCTGGCTGGACCTGCTGGGGGAAGGGTGGGCTGAGCTCAGAGGGGCTGGGAGGCAGGCCTGGAGTCCCCGGGACGGAGGAGGAGGTAGAGGGCAGGTGGAAAGGAGGCAGGAAGAAGGGCCCAGGAGTCAGAGGAGGATGGGTACTTGGTCAGACACATACCATGGGCACATGGCCTCACTCCCCCCAGGGTGCTGGGGCCGGAGCAGGGCCAGAAGACAGGAAGTGGACACGGCAAAAGAGCTAAGGGACAACAGAGAGACCAAGAGGGAGGCAGGCAAGGGAGGAGAGAGAGAAGATGCAATCAGAGATGGTCCCCAGAGCCCAGAGGTAAACAGTGGCACGCAGAGCCTAAGGTCCCGCCCTGGCCCTCCTTCCCTGCACCTCCTGTTTCTACTAGAGCGCTCCATGATGGCCTCCCCGGAGAAGCAGGCCACAGAGGGACTGGGAATGGCTGCCCACCCTCCAGAGAGATCCTCCCTCCCACATTAACAAGCCTGCAGTGGGCAATGAGTGTGTGATGGAATCCCCTTTTGATAGCTTCACGGTGCCTGTGGCCGGCCCTCGGCTGCCCCCCAGAGCCCTGCCTGGCTTCCAGGGACATACCCGTCTGCATCCACCAGCTCCTCCTCAGCACGCAGGCTCAGCACATACAGTGTGGACATGGACACCACGCTGGGAGCCACAAAACAGGGCCACAGTCAGAGCTGGGCGGCCCTCCAGCTCCGTGGGGTGGGGTGGGGGGGCCCTGTGGTCCTGGGCCCCAGGCGCTGGACTTCCAGCTGGAATGGGATCTCCCCATTCCGGGAAGGGGAGACGCGGGAAGCAGTCTGCCTTCCTGAGCCCTCCCCAAGCCATCCCTACCCCTGGGGCCGGGGCCCAGCTGCGGCGGACCCCACCAGGCAGCTCCACTGGGGGGGGGGGTTAAGTTACCTGAAGGCCATGACCACCACCAGAGCGATGATGGTCCCCTGCAGGAAGCGCTGGCTGATGCAGGCCTGGTCCGGGACTACCGAGGACGCCTGAGGGCCCGGAGGAGGAGAAGAGCGGAAGAGGCAGACTTAGGGGACCTGCCCCGTTCCACCCAATCCTAGCACCATCCACTTTCCCAGAGGTGAGGCAGAAGATGGAGGCAGACAGGGGCTGAGGCGAGGGGGGGGGGGCGTCAGGGAGGCTGCAGGGGTACCTGCTGGAAAGGGAGGCCATGGGGAGTGTGCCCCCCCTTACCTTGCTGGCCACCTTGGGGGGCCTCTTCTTGTGGGGGACGCTGCCTGCTCGGCTGAATTGACTTCCGGCATGGCTGCAGCAAGAACACGAAGGTCAAGGGTGCCTCTGAGAAGGGAGTCCCACCCACTCGCACCCCCACTCCCAGCCAGGCCCCCACCTGAAGGCGCCGGAGCTGCCCGTGGACTTGAGGCTGTCGAGGCGCCGCAGTTTGGCCAGCCTGTGGCTCCAGCGCTCCAGCTCGTCGATGCGGGTCTCGAGGTTGTCGGTGAGCTTGCACAACTCCTTCACAGCCCCCACATTCTCCATGAAGATGCGCTCCTGCCCGGACAAGGGGCCGTCAGGGCTCACAGCCCGGGAGCCACGGGGCGGGAGCCTTGCCCAACAATCCACAGCCACGGAAGCCTGGGCTGGGCCTGGGCCTGGGCCTGTCCACTCCGGCCCCACGGCTCCCCTCCTGCCCACCTGCCCAGGCCGGCCCAACTGCCCGGAGAACCCCACACGCTTCAGAGCCCGAGCTCGGCCCTGTGACCAGCCACCTCTGGTGCCTTCTTGGGCACTTGACTGACATTTGGGGGGGTGGGGGGTGTAAAACATGTGCCCTGTCTCCTCAGGGCACAGTCTGGGCACGTCAGTGGCAGTGCACTTGCCTAGCATGTATGAGGATTGATCTCCAACATGCCAGAAGATGAGCGAGTCCCACCTTCAGGCCTTGAGATCAAAGTGTCAGTGTCTTACTGACATGGGGGAGGAGGAGAATGACCTTTGGCTGTCTCCCTCTCGCTCTCCACCTTGAATACTTGCCCCTCCTTCTGTGGGGTAGGGAGAGGGCTGCTCCCCCTCCAGCCCGCAGTGCCCCTGGGCCCCTCCTGTTCCCCACCCAGCCCACCTTGTTTACCACCAGGAAGTTCTCTATGGTTTTCCCGTTGGCAAAGACCATGTCCCCTGTGTCCTTCACTGCCTCCGGCAGGATCTCCTTCACCTCCTGGGCTATGACACCTGGGGAGGGGTGGGACCCACCAAAGGTTGGGGTGGGGGGCTGCCCACATCTCTCCAGCATAAGGATGGGGTAGGACAACCTGAATGGCGAAGGTATAGAGAGTTGGGCCTTGGCACCCTGGAGCTGTAGAGATCGCTCAGACAACCCAGAGCCCGCAGGGCCAGGCTTGAGGCTGCCGGGTGGGGAAGGATCCTGGAAGTAGGGATGCTAGAAGAAGGGACATGGTTCTGGGAGGGTGGAGGCAGGATTCTGGGGGAAAGGGAAGACTGGGCAAGGATCCAGGGCCATGGGCCTCTGTAGTGACCAAGAAGTGAGGTTCCAGGACCTGGGGGCGGGGGGGAGGGCGGAACGTGATTCTAGGGACTTCTAGAGGGGTGAGCTTTCTGGAGGCAGTTCCAGGGGTTAAGGGGAAGGGTTTCTGGAGGCAGGATTTCAGGGGGGACAGAAGGGCCAGAGCCTGTGGGCAGAGGCCCAAGATCACTGGGTTTCCAATCCCCAACCCACACCCAGTGGGTCCCTACCAGTCTCTGGCGTGGTGGCCTCGATGCCCGCACTGGCAGCAAACTCAGGCTTGTATCTGTAGTGTACCAGCCGCATGCGTGAGATCCTCTTCAGCTGCTCTGTGGTGTCCACCTGCCAGGAAACCGGGCCCAGATTGAACCTCCCTTTGGAGATCATCCAGAGGGAGGTAAGTGGGGACCTGTTGCTGGGGTCACAGGGTGAGCTCCGAGGGCAGCCTCCCCTTCCACCCAGCCCCACCCCTTCCGGAGCCCTGCCCCCACCTCCTGCACATGCTCCTTGGCCCGCAGGTCTGAGGGGTGCATGAGCGAGCCCATGACCTTGACGTTGCCATGCACAACCAGCGCCTCGTCTGGCCGGTCGGTGTTGATGCCCACTCGGCCGTGGTGGAAGACGGTGTCGGGCATCTGAGCCCGCTGCCATAGCACATCACTGTCGCTCTCAAACTGGCCCGGGTTCGAGGCCTAGGACAAGTGGGGGCTGCTTCAGTCCTGGGGGATCAGGAACCTGCAGGGCCTAAGAGGCAGAACCCCACCCACCACCACCCCTCCTAGTCCAGCCCGGGTCTCCTGGCTCCACCAGGCCCCACATAAGCCGTCCAGCCCCCGGGACGTGACCGGGTCTGAGCCACCTCCATGCTTCCCTGTGAAGGAAACACTGCTGCTCACAGAGGGCGACAGGCATGCCCCCGCCCCCACCCTCCCACTGTGGGATTCACAAACACTGTCTTAGTTCCCTCTGGGGAGGCCTCTGCCCTCACCCGCACAATGATGCGCTCTGAGATCTGAGCAGCCAACGTGTAGTTCTGGTTTTGCGCGTGCGCCTGGAGGGCTACTACCAGCATGAAGTACCTGGCATACACAGAGATAGGGACGGGGGTGGGGGTGAGTGGGTGAAGCACTTTGGGTTCTACCCACCTAGCCCAGCCATCCTTCCCGGTAGACATAGTTCCCCATGCTGGTTGTCTCATCCCCCTGCCCCCTCCCCCCCCCCCCCAAAAAGGAGTTGACATTAACCTGGTATCCTACAGAGGAGGAACCTGAGCTGCCACTAGGGGGCAGAAATCCCCAGGAACCCACGGAGCGGCTCCTGATTGGAGAAGCCAGGCTTCTGCCGTCCCGTCCCTAAGTCAGGGGCGGGCTCTGCAAAGGGTGGTAGGGGAGGTCTAGAGCCCTGAGCCTGGCGTGCTCCTGGATGAAAGAGCCCTGGTCACTGCTGAGAAGTGGGGGCTTGGGGTCAGGGCCGGCTGCTCACCTCTGGTCAGGGTTGGGCTTGCCCTTCTTGCGCATATTGTTGGCCGTGGTCTCACTGAAGTGCAGCCGCCCCACTGTCACCTTGGTGACCTGCTCAGGGGGCAGGTTGACCCTGAAGAGAAGAGGCAGCCTGCTCAGACGGGCTGGGGGACAACAGGGAGGGAGAGGCCCTGGCTGGGAGCAAGCAGGGTTCCCCTAGGATGAACCCCTCCAGTTCTCCAGCCCCCAGGTGGGTCCTTCCCAGGCACCTCATCCACGGGGGTGGGGGTGGGGGTCACCACACACTCACGTGACAGGGTTGAAAGGCCGCTTGCTCCGGTCAGACTGCGACTGCTCGATGTTAATGGACTGGTTCAGGGCCTCCAGCTGCGGAAGACGGGGCGCAAAGACACAGCAGGGTGAGGTCCCCGCTTAGCCCTGCCTGCTTTCACCCTTGGAACCCAGGCCTAGCTGGAACCCACAGGGGAACAGCCTCATCACCCAAAGTAGCCACACCCCTCTCCACCCTCCCCATTCCCCAGCCTTGAGTGTACACACAGCCCCATCTGGAGACACCTTGGAAGAGCTAATCATGTCCCTAGGCAGGGCACAGGGTGGAGTCCGCCAGGAGTAACGGGTTGGGTTGCTGTGAAGATGTCCCAAGGAAAGGGAGAGGCATGGAAGAAGGAAGAGGCTATGGGCACGAAGGGCAGGGCACAGCCAGGGTGAAGGCACATGGCAGATGGCCAGAGATGGTTCTTGGCTGGGGATGCACACTTGGGACTCCCAGGGTGTAAGAGAGGGAGAGGGCTAGGAAGCCGGACACTTGTCAGTACAAGGGAGAAGTGGAGCCAGGTGTCATGGCTCACATCTGTAATCCCAGCCACTCAGGAGGCTGAGATCTGAGGATCACAGTTCGAAGCTCGTCAGGACGGGAAAGTCTATAGGACTCTTATCTCCAATTGACCACTAAAATGTTGGAAGCGGAGCTGTGGTTCAAGTGGTAGAGTGCTAGCACTGAGAGGGGAAAAAAAGCTCCGGAACGGTGCCTAGGCCTTGAGTTTAAGCCCCAGTACTGGCATGAGGCGGGGTGGGATTTAGACACAGGCACTCGTGCGTGCTCCCCTCATCTTGGAACCTCTCGGCTTCCTGAGCGTCCTGGCCATCATCTCCTCGCAACCCCCAAACCTGCCTTCACTCCATGCAGCTTCAGGTAGAAGCAGTCGAGGGGCTTGAGGCCCTCCGGCGTCTTGACGTACTTGGGCTCGCCCAGCATGCCAATGTACACTGTCACCTGGAAGTGGTTCTTCTTCTGGCACACGAAAGCATCGTCACCCACCGAAAAGTTGAAGCCTTTGTCAGCGTCCACGCGGTAGGTGAGCATAGGCCTGCGGGGGTGGGGGTGGGGGGGGAGGTGGGTAAGGGCACTCACTCACCAGAGGAGCCCCCGAAGATGGGCCATTTCCTAGCCTGTACCCCATGATCCTCAAACCAACAATGGGTTGGCTCCATTTTCCAGAAACAGAAACTGAGTCTTCGAAAGGAGAGACACAAGTCTTTCCTCTACATGCCTGGGCGGGGGGGGGCACCACTAGGTAGTGGGGGGGGGGGACGCAGGCGAGACCTTTGAGGGACGTACTACGTGGCTATTTCCGCTGGTAGCCCCCTCCCTCATGGGCGATGGGGTGGGAGGGGCTGCGCCTGCAGAACCTCAGGGAACCTGACAGCTGGTTGCCGTGGAAACGGTGGAACCAGGCGCCAGCTCCGCCACACACCGGCCCCGGCCCACCAGTGTGCTCAAACCCCCAGGACACCCTCATTCTGACCCCCTCTGCTCTGCCCTACAGGGAGAGGGGCCCTTCTGGACTCCCCCACAAGCTGAAGCTTGCCATCTGCTGCTGCCATGGCGTGCTGGGTCTGACCCTTTAGGGGGTGACGGCTGGCTTGTGGCTCAGCTCGTCTCCCCCCAGGTCCCCAGGCACCAGTGGTGCCGGGGTGGGTTTCCAGGAGAGCCTGGGACGTGCCTGGAGGGAGCTGGGCAGGAAGAAGATGCTCACCTGAGGGAAGCAGGCTGGGGGCCAGGCCAGGCTCTACAGCAAAGCCTGGACCAGCACCCCTTTCCCCAGGCTCACCACCTGCCTCCTCTAGCAAAGCATTCAGAAAGTGCCTCGGGCACACTGGCTCCCTGCGCGCCCACTCCCTGAGCCTTGGGCCTGGAGGAGGGATGGCAGGGTTGGCCCAAGAAGTGTGGAGGGGACAGTAGGAGATTCTTCCCCAGGCCATGGGGAAGGCACTGTATAGACCCCTCCCCAGACCTCATAAGACAATTAGCCATAGGGAGTGGACAACCCCTTCCCCAGCGAATCCCACAGCCTGGGGCACCCAACTCTAGGAGGCTGGAGTGGCCCAGGCCATTGTGGTGGTGAGGTCACCTTGCTATGCCTGTGGCCTGGGGGAGCGAGGGGTGGGCAGTGGGGCCCAGCGGGGCTGGCAATTGGGAACCATTGGGTAGTGAGGGTGGGCCGGGAATGCCTGGGAGTCCTCCACCCAGTCTCTCCCCCCCCCCACCTCTTCCTTCCACAGGGAGGGGGCTTCTGGAAGGGCCTTTCCCCACTCACACTCCATTTCCTGTTACCTTCCTGGAATGCAGGAGGGTAGGGTGGAGGAGGCGGGGACGGAGGGGGGCAGACACAACACAAACCCGCCCACCTCCTCCTGACCTGGCTGCCAAGCCCGGCCCTGGCAGATGCCCTCTCCCTAGGGAGGCCTGGGCCTAACGAGGGGTCAGGCAGGCCAAGCACAATCCTGGCTCCTCCTAGAGGAAAGCTCTTCCGCAAAATAGGGCCACTCTGTGCCCACGTGCTCCCAGTCTATGACTGAGGAACTCAGCAGAGCCCTGGGACGCCCCAAAATGAGGAATGAGGGAGTGCGGGCCTCAGTCACTCACAACTCCTTATAGTTGGCATCATACAGCGTCGCCCACTTGTTCTGCTGATGTGGCTGCCACTTGATGGACTGGTAGTTAGGGTCTAGGTAGGAGCCATTCAGGCTATCATTGTCCTGCAGGAGACCTGGACGGCAGGAACAAACACCCACATGGAGCCCTGATGACCGGGTTCCACTCTCCAAGGGCCAAGGGTTGGCTGGCCACCTACCTGGGGAGGGTGCACCCGGGGGGTGCCAAGGCGGTGTCTGGACGCGGGCAATGCTGAGGGGCAAGGAACCAGGGCCTGGTGAGAGGGGGCCCTGGGGAGGCCAGGGTGGGGACGGGGCCCGGGCAGGGTGCGGGGGCAGGGCCGTCATGGTGCCCGGCTCTTGCTTGATCATTCCATTCAACATCTGAGCATTGAGGGTGTTGGGGGGGGATTCGGAGTGCTTCCTCTTCTTGGAGGGGTGTGTGGGGAGCCTGGGGGGACAGAGGTGTGCAACATGGTGATGATCTCTCCCTGAACCCCTTCCTACTGGGCAGTACCCACACTTTCCCCCCTCCAACCCTATTTCTTCAAGCTATGCTCATGCACACATGGCTCTTGTTGGGGACCGCTCTCCTTGGTGTCATTCTTCATTGTGGGTGGGGGTGGCGCGGGGTGGGGGATCTCCAGGGTTAGAAAGAGGCCAGAAGGCCTGGACCACAAAGGCCAGGGAGAGAGCCCTTCCTTGGAGCTAAGTGGAGAGATTCTGGGGGCATCTCCGCAGCACGCTTCTGCTTTATAAAACTGTCGCAGCCAGCAGAATGTATCCTTGATCAATTTTCAATAATTGATACCATTTCACTATGCCAAACTGTCAGTAGGGAGTCCCTGCCTAGACCTTTCCAGAAACCTGAGGACTACTGGAGACAGGTGGAAAAGCTACTGCTGTTGGGATCGAGTGTTCAGGCCCCGGGGTCAGGTCCTGGCTCTGCCCTTCCCTACTTCCACCCTCTGTGCAAGCCATTTCCCCCCTCTCAGAACCTTGGTTGGCCTATCGGTGCCACAAGGCAACTGCTGGCGATTGGTTATGGCCTTGCTGGACAATGGGGATAAAAGCACCAGCCTCTGCCCTACCTGCAGAGCCCCTGCCCTTCCTGCCCCTGTCCTTCCACCCTGATGAGCCCAGACCCTCACCCCCTCACCCCACCCCACAACACTGACCTCCACCCCACCTGCCCGGTCTTACTCGGCTCCGTGCTGCTGCAGCAGCTGGTGCAGCACCTGCGACTGCTGGGCGTGGTGGAGATCTGTGGGCACCAGACCCTGCCCCATGGCAGCGTAGGGGGGGATGGGAGGCTCAGCCTTCATGTATAGGTCCCGCTGCAGGACAGGGTAGTGAGGTGGGGGTGGTGGGGGGCCTGGCAGGTGGGCTGGAGGTGGGGGCGGGTGCTCCAAGCGGGAGGCCACTCCCACGTGGCACAGGGTCTCTGGGGTTATGGTGCGCAGGAGATGGGGGTCTGCGGGAGAGATGGACGGAGAGTGGGCATCAGAGACTGAACTCTGGCATGGGGACCCTCTTCTCCCTAGGCAGGGTCTTTGGCCCCCTCCTGAGTCATACCTGGAGGCTAGCTAAGGAGGCTGGGCTGCTAAAGTCTGGGGAGGGAAGCAAATGCCTGGGCAGGGGGTGTCTGCCCTTCTCCCCATCTCAACCAGCTTCTCCCCAGGGCTGGCCAGGCTCGGCCTGCCTCCAGCCCCAAGTCCTCTCAGATCAGAGTCCCCGAAAGGACTCTCCCGGGACCCCAGGGCTGTGGTCAGTCGGGATTCCTTCCTGTAAGCAGCCCCTCTCCTGGCTCCAGGGGGCCTGCAGCTCCCTTTGTTCCCCCGGAGGCATTCCAGGGATGTTTTGGTAAGATAAACAGAACTCTTGACCCCTCTTCAGGCTCAGGGAGTCAGCTGCCCACGGCCATTCTGTTCTTGACCGCCTGGGGGCCGTGGCACCCCCTGAGCACCCTGTAAGGTGAGGTGGGCCCAGCGGACGACAGGCCCATGCTCAGTCTGCACCCTCAGCCTTCCCCGGCTGTCCACTTACCCCCGAAGGGCGCGTCCATCATGGCGCGGGCGGCCAGGCGGTGGCATCACCAGCAGAAGCAGGGCCAGGCTCCCCACCCGCTCGTGGGGAAACAATAGCCAGCGCCAGGGGAGTATTTGGCCAGCGATAATCTGGCCCATTGGGCAGTGGCTGGCCCCCTCCTGCCCTCCTCCCTCCCTCCCTCCCTCCCTCCCTCGATAAGGCCGCCCCAACCAGCCCTAACCACTTTGCCCAAACCCAGAGGGGGAGGCGGCGCTTCTGGCTGGACTCACCATTCACCTGCTGGGGGGAGTAGGCCTCGGAGCCTGAGTCTGGGGGCGAGTCTGGCAGTGTGCTAGAGTGGGAGGAAGAGAGAGAGAGAGAGAAAGAGAGAGAGAGAGAGAGGCAGTTGGGCTAGCAGCTGAGCCCCCCAGCCCTTAAGCTCTGGACAGTGCCTCTAGAGAGAGGGTCCCCAGACCCTCTAGAGCTGGAGCACAGAGGTCTCCTCACACCTACCTCTGGGCCTAGGGCTAAATTGTAGGTAGGGGGCTCCTGAGTCCTATCCCGGATCCCCTCAGACCAAATGGCCACTCTAGGCCAGTTAGTGACCAGTTCCCGGAAGACAATCTGGAGATTCAAGGCCACAGACCCCAGCCCAGGGGCCAGGCCTGCCTGACCGCCCTTCTTGGACCCACCAGGCCCTTCAGCTGTCTGGAGACCTGAGGCCCTTGGAGCTGGACCTGGGGTGGGGTTCACTGGGTCACTGGGGGCTACTTTGCCAGGGGCAGGTGTGGGCCGGGCAGGGAGCCAATTCTGCTAGGCCTGGGCTTAGTTTTTTCTTACAAGTTTTGTTTTATCAGTGGTTCGGGGGAAAAGAACAAACTCCAGCCCCAGAGGTCAACACGTCCTGCACAAACCCTATGCTTGTCCAGGGAGAGGCTGTGGCCACTTGGGGTTCCAGCAATGTGGCTACCCCTGGCCTCCTCTTCACTCTGCCCACGGAAACACCAGAAAGGCCAGCAAGCTCTCATGGACACAGCTTGATCCTACAGTCCCTTCCTGGATAAGCCCCTACCACCACCTGTGTGCCCCCATTTACAGATCTGTGTAACTGAATCAAGAATGTGGACCTAACACTGAATTCTGTGAGGGTGACACAGGAGAGTGTTACACCCCTCACTACAGCCTCCAGTCCTGCCGACCGACCCAGCTCCAACACCATCTCCCACCTGTTCCTGAACTTTGTGACCATGGTGTTGGCTTTCTCTAATGTGCCATGCCTCCAGTCCCTGGAATCAATACCCCAAGTTCGTAGGACCTTGTATTTTGTCCTCATAAAACCCTGTCATCAAGCCGGGTGCAGGTGGCTCACGCCTGTAACCCTAGCTACTCGGGAGGCTGAGATCTGAGGATCTGGGCTCAAAGCCGGCCCAGGCAGGAAAGTCTGTGATTCTTATTTCCAACTAATTGGCAAAAAGCCAGAAGGGGAGATGTGGCTCAAATTGTAGAGTGCCAGCCTTGAGCCTAAACGCTAAAAGACAGCACCTAGGACCAGAGTTCAAGCCAGTACATACACCCACCACCACCACCACCACCAACAACAACAACAAAAAGCTGTGACTTCTCCTTATTCCTCTATTTGGTGGGGTTTGGTTTGGTGTTTCAAGGCTGGGCGATAAACACAGACATACGCATGCAGGGCCATTGCTTTACCATGCCCTGCCCCGTGGTGTACTAAGTAATCTTTCTTTCTCCACCATCACCTAGAACACCTCCCTCTTGGGAGCAGACCTGGTCTCAGGACCCCCAGAAGGCTCTGGACAAACCCCGCTTTCTCCAGGAGCCATTGGAGTCCTGTCACGAGTTGCCTTTGGGACCTCCAGAGCTGGCTCTTGGGGAAGGCAGACGAACCCACCCCAATGGAGGTATTGAGCATCTAGAAGATGCTTAGTAAATCCTAGGGCTGGGGGCTTAGGGACTGCATCTTGGCTTCCATTTCTGTCTCCCAGAAGCTAGGGTCTCAAGAGAGGCTATCATTGATCATAATCCATCCTGCATGGTACCCACTTAGACTTCATTTCCATCGTGGCTTTGTGGAGGAAACATATGGGGCTCACCTATGACCTGATATAGGTCAAAGATCATAAGTCACCAGGGCAGGGCACTGGCAAATGCTGGAGGCAGAGCCAGAGCTAGGGCTAGGGCTGGCACCAGCAGTATAGGCTTCTTTCAGCAGAGACAGGTCCCGGGCTCTGATCCAGGAAATCCAGAACTTTCCTCAAGTCCTTGAACCATTGAGCATGAGCCTGGGGGCTGCCTTGGAGTCTGGCAGGGCTGGGTCAGAGCTTAGACTCCCCAGAGAGCCCTGGCAGGACGGGGACAGGGCCCTGGCTCCACACGCCTTTTTTGGGTCCGGGGGGACTTGAAGGACCACACCTGAGCCACCACCCACATTCTCTGGGACACACAGACGGGGGCCATGTGCGGGGTGTCCCATGGTTGTGCATGCGTGTGTGAAAGGTCCCGTGGCCACGTGTGGGGTATCCCATGGTTGTGCATGTGTGTATGAAAGGTCCCGTGGCCGGACTCACCCACTCCCTCCCCTCAGCACGCTGCTCTTTTGAGAGATTTTTTTTCCTAGCATTTCTCCCGGCCCTCATCACTGCCCTGCTCAGAACACTTGTGTCTGCCGACTGCCTCAGAACAAAGTCCCCCCCCACCCCCCACGCAGCCCCTCAGCCTGGGGTCCCCCCTGGCCCCAACTCCCCACAAGGCAGCCCAGTACCTGGGCCCTTGCCACCACCTGCATGCTGTTCCCGCCCACTTCCTGCCCTCACTCACCCTGGGGCGTAGGGGGCCTTCGGCTCAGCCTTGATGGGGGGCCCAGAGCCCCCCAGGAAGGGCTTAGGAGTAGCCCCCATGCCGTTGTTGTTATTGCAGTTGAGTGGGGTGCTGTAGCTTGGGGGTGGGAGGGGGCCATGGCGCCCCGGGGAGGGTCCGCTTCCTGGGGGGCTCAGGTGGTGAAGCCCGCTGGAGCTGGGGATGGCGGGCTGCCCGTGGGGGTAGGAGGCCACACCAGGCGGGGCCGCCATGTCAGGGAAACAGCTGTGGGGAAGAGAGGAGGCTCAGTCTCCGGGGGACCCGGGGGGTCAGGGGTCAGCCTCAGGACCTGCACGGGGGAGGGGGGGCGGGTTGGGGCAGCTGGGGTGACTCACAGGTCGGCAGCATCCTCCTTGCCGATGTACTCTTCCAGGATGCTGGTATCGATGTTGGAGGGCTCCAGGGCTCCGCTGATGTCATGGCCTGCAGGGCAAGGGCTGGGCTGAGGTGGTGCCTTGTGGAGCCCTAAGCCTTGGGCACCATCCTCTAGTATCCCAGGAGGAGGCCAGCTGTTCTTGTCCCCCCCTCCCCACCCCCAGCAGCTGAGACAGAAGCAACTCTCTGCTTCTCATCAGCATCCCCGAGGCTTCCGCCCTCGGTCTTCTCACAAGGTGCTCAGACCCAGGGCGTGCGCTGCCCTGTCCCCCGTGATCGGTGGCAGGTGGCCCCACTGTGGGCGCGTGGAGGCACGGGGCCTGCATGGTGGGAGCCTACATCTTGGAGGCCCAGAGACTAGAGGAGCCCCTGCAGCCTAGCCCCCAGCTGCAGGGGGCTAGAATCAGGAATGCCTGGACCCAGCCCACCCTTGGAAGCCAGGCCCACGGCCCACCGCAGATCACCCAGCCAGGCATGGCGTGAGGCCTTCGCTCCTGGGCCTTCCCTGCCGGCCCTGGGCCTGTGACGGGGAAGACTCAGAAAAGGTGGCCCAGGACTCCTGGGCATCCTGTAGGAGGAGAGGGGGTGGTGCTGGCCTCTTCTCTCCCAGGGTCACCTTGTGTGTGTGGGGAGCTGGAGGGTGAGGTGATAAGGGGGCTGACGTAGGGAGATGCGTCAACCTTGATAATGGAAGACGGGCCCCACCCACACTGCTGACCTGGGCCGGCCAGCTTCACCGAGGCAAAGGCCGGCCCACGCTCTTCTGGGATCTGGAGTTGGGGGGGGGGCACCCCATACCAGCTCAGGCAATTCAGGAGTGAATCTCAGCTCAGAGCTCAGCCACTCCCTGTCATGTGACCCGGGGGGGGGGCGGGCTGAGCCCACAGGGAGCCTCAGTCTTCTCACTGGTAGAATGGGGGCGTGGGCAGCGAGCACTTCGTTGGGCAGGGCGGAGCTAGGTGATTTCTAGCACCCACTGGGAACTCCGCAACTGGAATGGCTTCCCAGCCTTGAGAGCCCTGGGGACCCCAAGCCCCCCAGCCCAGTCCCCTCCCTGGCCCCAGCTGGCATTTCAAGAATGCTGAGCCCCGCTTAGGTGATTAATGAGCAGCTAAGCCCTCCTAGGAGTCACGAGCTGCTAGCACAGGCCAGGCCCTCCTGCTGACCCCCACCCGCTCAGCCAGCTGGTAGCCAAGGTCACCTACCATGCAGGACCGGAGGCTGCACCCTGCGGAGCTGGGAAGGACCCCGATGCAGCCCCAGCTTTCGGTCCCACCCCAACCTCCCCTGGCAACCGCAGTTCCCGTTTCTTGAGCACCTACTGTGTGCCACCTGCTTTTTGAGCCCTGGGAGCTCATGTGCATGTGATACCTGCAAGCTCTTGGTGTCCCAAGTCACTGCGTCCCACTGGCTTTCAGTAGTGACGGTGACAGTGCTATGGGGACAGGTCCTACTGACTGACCCGGCACTATTCTAAATGCTTTCTGTAGCTGACTTCCCAAACACCTCCGTGCGCCTGACCGCTGTTCAGAGAGCTCGAATCTTGCCCAAGACGGCAGAGCAAAGAGGAATCAACCGCAGATACAGGGTCAGACTCTAGGGGAGGTGTGGGGAGGTGCCGGGCCTCCCCCCAACCCCTGCCCGGCCCACGTGGGCAGTCCCACCTAATGGCTGGAAGGGAAGATGAAGCCATCGAGGCAGCGAGTCAGGAGGAGGGACTGGAGCTCCTCCCCACCCCGCCCCCACCCCACCACCCAAGCTGCAGGTTCTTGAGACTGAACTTGGAATGGAGAGTGAATGAATGATGGGCTGTTGCAGTCAGGATGCTGCTATTTATAACAGGCCCAGCCCTCATCTCCTGTTCCTCCTCCTCCTCCTCCTCTGCCGGCCAGGAGCACTCCTAATCGCCCCTAATCCTCCCCCCCCAGAGGCATCCTGGGAGACCCTAACAAGAACCAGATGTGGTTAGGGGGAGGAGGGACCCTCCGTGCCAGGGGCCGGGTGGACGGAGGGGGGAGCAGGGGGCTGATGGCAGGGTAGGGGTGGGCGCAGGACTGGGGGAGATGTTGAAGGGCCTCCCGAGGCATGCCGACCCCCTCCCTCCCACCTCTTCTCGCTGGAAGCCTGCCTTGGAGGCCTGTCTTGTCTTTGACCCATGCTGTATAGCCAGCCGCCATCTGGCAGCGACCCTCGGCCCACCCCACCACCTACACCGGGGGTCTGTCGCAAACAAGGGCTTGGGATGCTCTTGGGGTGCCCCTCCCCACCGTGGCCCCAAGCCCCTGGAATGTCACTGGATCCCCTGAGGGTCAGGGGAAGGCAGGGGTTCCACCCCGATCATCAAGACATCCCCTGAGAGGGCCTGAGAAGCAGGCTGCCAAAGCCCCACAAGCAGAGAGGGGCACCATAAGGTGGCCAACCAGCACCTCTGTCCCCCCCCCCACAGACCCTCCCCAGCTCAGAGCCTCCAACCATGTCCCACCACTTGGGACAAACCCTGAGCCCTTCCCTGCCCAAGGCCCAGCATGGGTGGCTCTCTTCTTGGTCACAGCACTTCCTGCAAACTTTCCCTCTGCACAACTCTCAGGAATCCAGACCCTTTGCAGCCAAGGGCAAATGCAACCTCCACCACAGGGCCTTTGCACATGCAACTCTCTCGGCTGCAACAGGCAGGCTCTCATTTCCTTCCAGGAAGATCCTCTGACTGTCCCCCCCCTGGGCCTCAATTCTACTTCCCAATCAGACTGTCCCCTCTCCTCTCCAGGTCATACTTCCTGGGAGGGCGAGTGTCCACAGCGTGGCCGGTGCTCCTGACTCTGACCGTACCCTTCCTGTGGCTCCTAGTGAACTCTCCTAACAACCTCTCCTATGAGGTGGGTGGCCGCTCCACTTTACAGATGAGGAAACTGAGGCTGAGGGTTGGTACCTTGCCCATGGCTTCCAAGCGCAAGAGCTTGGCTATCTATCCCCCACCCCTGCTCTCCGGGGTGTAAGGATCCTAGCACCCAGTAGGTGTGCCAAAGATACACATGGAATGAGTGTGCCCACGTGGCAAGCTGAGGAACTTGGGGGGGCGTGCTGGGCCTTGGGTCCGGGACTAGGCAGGAGCTCCTCCAGTCCCGCTCCTCCCTGCCCTTGGTCATGCGGCTGTTTACCACCTGCCCAGAACAGGAGCTCGACGCTGCCCCTCTGCCCCTTCGCAGGCAGGCTGGGGAAGTAGAGTCCTCCCTTTCTCCCCTCCTCCCTTTAAGGCCGCCCAGCTGGGCAGGAGAGGAGAGGCGGCGGGGAGGGGACCTAAGCCAGGTGCAGGGCACGGGGCAGGCTGGGCCCCAGGTGGTCCCTCCATGCCCGGCCCCTCCCTGCCTCCCCTCCTCGTGCTCATGCCCCCCCCCACCCCCAGCACCAGCTGTGGCTGCTGGCTGAGTCCCGGCCATTGTCCTGGGGGCGGGGGGAGGGTGGGGACACGGCACAGTGGGAGGCTTGTGCCCTGCCCACCCCCTCCCCTGCCAGTCAATGGGAGCACTTGTCAATTCATGCCCAAACATGGCGGAAATCCCCTCAGCCACGTGGCTGTGGCTAGGGTGGGCAAAGACCTGAGCATCCATGGGCCAGAGGCCTGCCGGGTGGGTTTGAACTGGGGATGAACAGGGCATGAGGGGGCCCAGGCCTGGACGCTGCGTGCTCCCTCATGGCATCAGAATCAGAGATGCGCCCTGGCTCCAGGCAGCCACTGGGGTCACACACTTGGCACGGCTGTGTGGCCTTCAGAAAGGGACCTGACCACCCTGAGCCTCGGCTTCCCTTTGACCAATGGGGTGCATCATGGGGTGGGCCTGAGCCTCAAGCCCGCCTCAGCCCAGGTGGCACCCATCCTTCTCAGCCTTCCCACAAGCAAGTTTCTGAGACCCTCAAAGGCCCCCACCTGTCCTGTTTGTCCAAGGCATGACCAGTACTACGCCGATATCCTACGCCATGAACCCCAGATATTGCCACCTGCCCAGAGCGTACACACAGGCCTGCAGTCCCCCCTCAGTGACCCCAGCCGCAGCCAGCCCCACGGGGGCGGGTTGTCCTCCCATGTCCACCAGCAAGGGCTCTCGCCTTCCCTGATCAGGACTTTCGACCTGCCTCTGTGGGATCGTTGCAGTGAGACTTCGCAACTCTGCACCGACTCTCCTATCGGGTCCAGTGGCCATGTTGGATGGAAGACATGGATGGCTCTCGGGTCACTGCCCCCCGCACCCCAGGTCTTCAAATCCAAGTCACAGCTGTTTCTGTTTCCTCGCAACTCTCGCATACAAGAGCTCCACAGCCGGCCTGCGGCTCCCTGCCCCCTGGTCCTCAGGGGGACACGAATGGAGCTCACAGCTCCAAGATGGTCCTGGTTCTCAGCTCAGGGCAACTGAGGCCACCAGCGATGGCTGGGTCTTAGGAAACCCACACTTTTCCAGAACCTTTACCAAGGGACCAACTTGTATCCCCCCCGCCCAATACCTCTGATGGACCTAGAATGGGAAGGCCATCCACACTGAGTAGTGGCTCTGAAGTCGGGGGTGGGGGGGCGGAGACGGGGATAGACAGCGGTCCACCAGAGTGACGTCCGCCTGTCTGTGACACCCCAACATGCTCTCCTGACCACATTGCACACCGCCACACACTTGCCGCGACCTCCACCCATCTGGAAAGTTTCCATTATGTGTCCGGCAGAGAGCTAAGCTCGGGGCCACAGTGGTAAACAAACCAGGCCAGACCTGAGGCCCCCAGGGAGCTGACATGCTAGGGGACAGATGACAAGATAGGGAAGGAGAGCCCAATGCATTTAAAAAGGCTCCAGATGGTGCAGCCAAAAAGGCCCTGGTGTGGTACAAGCATGCCACCTCTCCGGAAGATGATACACACACGTGCACAAGTGAACCTGGCTCAAGGAAAGGCAGGCTCCAGCCATCCCCACCCCCAGACAGAGCTCCATCGGGCCAATCAGGGTCCCCCACAAGGACCTTGTCCCTTCTTTTCCCCTTCCACTTCCTTTCCCCACTGGTGTGGCTGTGGGCAGGCCCTCTCCACTCTGGCTGCCAGCAGGTCCAAATGAGCCAACAAGTCATGGGTGTGGCCATCCAAGTGACCAGGGCAGAGATGAGACTCGCCCCCCCACCCCACCCCCAGACTCCAACCAGGAAGTGGGGGCAGGACATCGGGGCCGGTGGGGGGCTCTGGACCCAACCATCTCCCACCATGAGCCCGCTCGTCCTCTCCCTCGCACTCTGAGGCCTGGCATTTTGGAGGTGTGGCCGTGCACAGCTTTGACCCTATGAGTGCAGGGCCCTGAGGTCCCGAGAGGCTGGCTGAACCTCAGTTATGCAGCAAGAGCCCCTTTCTCTGACTGGATCCTGCCCCAGCCTTGCTGGTGCCACCCTGAGTGAGCGTCCATCCTGCCTCAGAAAAGAGAGGCCATCCACCACCCCCCAGAACTCCAGGCGGCTGCCCACCCAGGTCCCGTGTCCCACGGGAACAAGTTCTGCATCTCTGGGATGGAGAGTGACATGGTGAGGACCAGAAACCAGCACCAGGGCCAGACTTGTCATAGTGTAGTCCCTCTGCATGTGGAATGTACCAAACAGGTGGATGGCGCCCCTCACCCTTGGAATAATGAGGAGATCAGAGATTGGGGGGTGGGGGGGAGTCTTCCTGAAACACACAGTGCTGACTATCAGGGCCCAAGCCTGAGTCTGGACTGCAACAACCTACCCTGGGGGACACAGCACCTGCTCTGGACCAGGCATCGGATGCCATTTATGGAGGGGTAGCCAGGCCGGGCACTGCAGGCCCTGTCTTATCCAGTCTCCCAGAGTCTCCTCCAAGGTGACCACTGATGAGGGTGACAAGCGAGTTCCCATTTTACAGATGAGACGAGGGGGCGTCGTGAGTGGCAAGGACAAGCCCAGAGCACAGAGTGCCTGCCAATCCAATCCACTGTCCTCCCTGCGCCCAGCCAACAGATCGCCTGTGCCTAGCAACAGTGGGGCCTGGAGACCTTGAGAGGGGAGAGCAGCCCCTCACTGAGGGAAACTGAGGTCCAGAGGAGTGGCTAAGCTCTGGGGAGGAGGAAAGAGGAAAATCAAAGGAGGCAGGCTACCTGGGCAAGGTGGGGCCACCCCAAGTTAATGATTCAGTTAATGATTTCTGCCCCGGCCTTATCAGGGAGGGCAAAGTCCAAGGGCAGCAGCCAATCGGCAGCCCCCATTTGGGCTGTTACCCAGAAGTCTCTGCTGCCAGCCACCCCCCTCCAGTGCTGTAACCCCTTAGGAGCTGAGGTGGGGGGGGGTGTCCCCAGGGAGAGGCCATTCTGCCTAGAGCGGCCAGTCTGTCTCCTTCTGGTTCTGCCAAAGGCCTCTCCCCAGGAACACGCTATGAAGACCCTCAGATTCAGGTTAGGCCCCAAGGACAGGGGCTGGTGACACTGCTCCTGACCCCTAGCATTGACCTCAGCTGGCCCTTCCAGAGCTGTGTCCCACCGCACCCCCTCCACCCCAGCGCTCTGTTCCAGGGTGACCTCCATTGGTTGGGGACATTTCCTGCCCACCCCTCTGGCCCAGTGCAGGGGGTGGGGACATGAGGATGAGTCAGACTGTGGGGTCATCTCCCCTCTCACCTGGCCTAGGGCCCAAGGGCTGGGTCTGGCCACTCAGCTCAGGGATGGGAGCTGGGACAGGAGCCTTCCGCCTCCCCCCCTCCCCCGCCCCTGCCATCTCATCCCACCCCTCACTCTACCCACTTCCTTCTGGGTATACCGCAGACAGACCAACCAACCGATCGACAGGATCCCAAAGCCACCAGTACACACGGCCTGCCTCAGCCCACACTTCTGTACAGGTGGGAGCCTCTCAAATCACCAGGCAGCCTCCTCTTGAGGCTTGGGCCCTCCAGAGGGGAGGCAAGGATGCTGTCCTCAAGTAGCTCCTCCCCCAGGCCCGGTGGCAGAAGAGAGAGCTGGGGGCCAGTCAGCTTGGGCTGACTGGCTAAGTCACCCCTTTGTCTATGAGCCTCCCTCTTAATCTGTTGGAAAGGAGCTGGCCCTATACCTCATCCTGCCCATTGCAGAGCGAGAAGTTTCTTAAACCCTGCTCCTGAGGCTCTGGAGAGTCCAGCTCCCAGTGTGTGCCTTGTATGTCCAGTCATAGGCCATGTGAAATGATTACACCGAAAGCCTGCTTGGATCCCATCAACTCCCCATACTTGGGGGGAACTGAGGCCAGAGAAGGAAGTCAGCCCAGGCTGCCCTTCAGAGTCAGCAGGGGTGAGGCCCAGGTCTCCCCATCCAGCCTGGGAGACTCCAGAGGTTAGATGGAGGCCCCCAAACCCTTAGTGGAGACCCAGCCTTCCCACCTAAAGGCCAGGAGGCAGCCCCGAAATTCTTGGTAGCTGTTTTACATCTGCTGCAAGCCAAATCCCCAGCAGTCTCTAAGGCCCCTCCACGCCTGTATTTGGGGGGGGGGGCACTGCTGCTCATCCCAGCCTCTCATACCCTCAAGTTGGAGGCCAGCCCACCCCTCCAGACTCAGGCAGTCCTACTTGTGTCCCCCACTTCTCAGGACTGAGAGAGGGGGCTCACCGGGGCTGAAGGCATCATGACAACCTCTGTCACCACCTCTGATTTTTCAGGCACAGGTTTTGCCCAGAGTCACACAGCCCTCATGACCTTGCCAGTTAGGTGATGAGAAACACACCTATTCCCAAATCCCCGTTACCTGCTGAGAGCCAGTGCATCCTGCCAGGAGGGTTCCCTCTAACGGCCCTGTGCCCGCCGATATGGGCCGTCCTCGCCTCTCGAGAGGGGATTAGCCGGATGGTCACAAGGGCCCGGCTGTACCAGCCTCGAGGGGCCGCCCTGTCCCGGCCTCCCACCAGAGGCCCAAAGCGCCTTAGCCCTCCAGTCCCATTACCCGTCCAGCAGGACCAGGCCTGTGTTGAAGGCACTCACACCAGGTCTAGTGTGTGTGTATGTGCGTGGGGGGGGGGGTGTCTCTGACATGATCACCCCTTCTTGTCTCCCATCCCAGAGCCAAAAGCCTGGGGCCCTCTGTCCACTGTCTAAGAGGGAGCCACCAAGCCCACAAGGGGACAAGGACAGGACTCCAGGGGTCCCCTGTCCAGAGTGTGAGAATACATGGGGTCCCCCCCACCATGAGCTCAGAAATGACAGCCACACACACACGCACAAAGCACCGCTTCCCACTCCCTCTCCTAGTTCTTTCCCACTCAGGCTTTTGCGCTCACTCTCAGGGATGCCACACCCCCACGGGGACCCTACCATCCCGACCTACCCCATCCCCTGATGCTCTGGGGAGCCTTCCCATTCCAAATGGCCTCAGAGAGCAGTCCTCAGTGCCTACCACCCTGCCCCCAGCTCAGATGCTGGAGCTTTCCCTAGCCCGGCCCTCCTGGGCAGCCAGCCCCACACCCCACCCTGCTCCCCACAGACATTCTTGAGTCTCCTCTTATCTCTCTGGAGGGAGCAGGGCAACCTCCCCACCAGGCAGCTGCATGGCTGAGCCATGGCGTCACCCCCACCCCCCACCCTGCCTGCAGGCCAGGAGGGAAGGTGTTTGGCTCAGGAGCAGGGGTCCAGGAGAAGCAGTGTAGGGATATCATTAGGAATTGAGGGGATGTGGCCCACAGGTCGTCTGGGTGTTTTGCAGGTACCAGGCATGCCAAGTCGGTTCTATACCCATCAAGGACCAGTGTCTTCTCCCCACTACTTGGGGACCTCATCCCCTTTTCCAAGGGCTCCGCCTAAAAGGTTGCTGGAGGACAATGTCTGTGGAGAATAAGAGCCCCTGGGACTGAGGGAGAGCTACTTAGCACCCTCAAGTAGTCCAGGTGCCTGGGGACCCATCCTCTGACAGTCCCAGTCGGTCTGCCTGGGTGTCCTGCAGGGGGGCAGCTGGGGCTTAGGGATGCTCTGGCCTGACTGCTCAGCTAGCAAGAACAAAGGTTCCTGCCAAGCCCCCCCTCCCTTCCCCGGTTCACACAGAGAGAAACCGAGGCAGATAAAGGCTGTCCTCTCTTACCCAAGGGACTCCCCTCAGGAAACCAGGGACTGAGCATGAAACCCGGACCCCATTTTTAGCCCTGCACCCTGTTGTCCCAGGACAGCAGGTGCCCGGACAGATCCTCCCCAAGGAAGGCTCTTTGCCTACTAAGGAGCAGCATAGGAACTTAGGGACCAAGGGAGAGGTTGGGGATAGGAACTAGGATCCCCAAGATAGCCGCGAGGGACACAAGGGGCCAGTGGTCCTGGCTCACTGTCCCAGGAAGCATCTAGTGGGCTGGGAGACATCACCCTGCACCTCCCCTCCTCTCCTCCTCCCCTCCACACCTCCTCCCCTCCCTCCTGAGTACTCAAAAAAGGAGGAGCAGCCCTGGAGGAGAGGCAGGGACTGCTCATAAAAAGCGGGGAGGTGGATAGACACAAGAACACATTTCTAAAACTGAGGTGGGGGTGGGGTGAAGAAAACATGATGGGGTGTGCACAGATGCCACCGTGAGGGAGGGAGGGTCTCTTCAGGTTAAAGGGAGAATAGGGTGGGGTCACTCCTCATTGGGAAGAGGCATAGCTCTCAGGACTGGTTGGGAGAGCAGTCTAAGGGAGCTGGTGGGTGGGATGCAGTTCTCAGTATTGGGGGGCATCTCCAAGAGCAGAGGTAGCTGGTGTAGGGGATACCAGCTTCAAGAAAGTTCTATCCCTACAATAGCTCAAAAGCTATGTATGTACGTTCATACAAGACTACTGTCGACATATTGTCTAATGTCGACATTACATTTAAAGCCCTAGGCGAATTTTCTTGGGCGTAGGCCACGTGGCTACTGTGTATGTTCTTGGTACACTGTGTATTGTATATATGTCTACCTGACCTAGGGAAGGGAAAGAAAAACAGGCTGTAAGATAGCACAAGAAATGTACACACTGCCCTACTATGTAACTGTACCCTTTTTGCACAACACCTTGTCAAAAAATTTGTGTTTAATTAATAAATAAATTACAAAATATTTAATAAAAAAGAGAAAGTTCTATCCCAAGCCAGCACTGGTGGCTCACACCTGTAATCCTAACTACGCAGAAGTATGAGATCTAAGGATCACAGTTCAAAGCCAGCCCAGACAGGAAAGTCCTTGAAACTCTTATCTCCAATTAACCACCATAAAGCTGGAAATGGAGCTGTGGTTCAAGTGGCAGAGCTCTAGCCTTGGGCAGGAAAGCTCAGGGACAGCACCCAGACTCAGAGTTCAAGTCCTAGAACAGTGTGTGTGTGTGTGTGTGTGTGTGTGTGTGTATGTGTGTGTACAGAAAATTATAGGCCTAGGAAGCATGCTGGAGAGGGAGGTCCTGCCTCAAGTCCGGGAGGATCAATTGCTTCAAAGTGAAATTTCAGCTGGGCACTGTGGCTCACCCCTGTAATCTTAGCTACTTAGGCGGCTGAGATGTGAGGAAAGAAGTTGAAGAGATGTGAGGACAGAGGTTTGAAGCCAGTGTGGGCAGGCAAGTCTGTGAGACTCATCTCCAATTAACCACACACAAAAAAAGAAAGAAAAAAAGGAAAGGTCCAGAAGTGGAACTGTGGCTCAAGTGGTAGAGCACCAGGCTTAAGTGAAAAAAGCTAAGGGTCAGACAGTGCCTAGGCCCTGAGTTCAAACCCCAGTAACAGCCCTCTCCCCTCGGGCCCCAAACAGTGTAATTTCAGCCATGGGGAGAAATGGCATTGCCCATGGCCCATGACAAGCCCGGGGGGGGGGGTGGTCCCAGCCCAGCCCGGGGAAGCCCAGCAGGGAGGCCGTGGGAGTCTGGCTGAGGGAGGCCAGCAGGCTGGGCACCGGGCAACCAGCCTTTAGAGAGATGGAGGTCTGGTGCATGGGGATCCAGGTTACGGATGGGAAAGTGTGCGGGGTTCTCGGCGTCAGCATGGAAGGGGATCACAGGTCCCGGACCGCCAGAGAGGGGGACAGAGCCGGGAGGACGACACAGCCCCAAAGAAGCTGCGTGGCCGGGGGATGGAGCAGAGGTAGCCCACGCCTGTGAAGACCCCCGCGATGCGGGCCACGCTCGAAGGGCTGAGGCCCTGCCCGGGGGAGGCGTCCTGGGGGTCCCGGCGTCCGCTCCCGGGGGACGGAGTCCGCCCCGCTAGCCCGCCTGCTCTCACCTTCGAAGAAGCGCTGGAGCGCCTCCGTCTCGTCCACCACCTCCATGTCCGGCTTGCCCGGCGTGCGCTCCAGCCGCAGCGCCCCCGCTACAGCCCAGCCCGGGGGCGCGGCATCGCCGGCGCAGCCCGCGCGGTCGTCCCGGCTCGGCTCCCGGCTGCTGGCGTTCCGCACTGCCCGCGGTGCGCTCGCTCGGAGCGGCCTCGGCCCCGCCCCTCTGCCCGGCCCCGCCCCGTACCCGCTCCGCAGCCACAGCCCCGCCCCTCTTCCCAGACACACCCATTCCCCCTTCCCCGCGCTGCTGCCCTGGCCACGCCCCGATACGATGGCCACGCCTCCTGTCCGCGCTCCGCCCCGGCTGCCGCTCCCAGCGCCCCCTGCCGGCAATTCCACGCGGCAGGACGCGGCGCCGCCTCCAGGGAACGCTCGGCCCGGGGCCAGGGCCAGGGCCAGGGCTAGGGTGGAGAGGGAAAGTGCGCCAGCTCTGTAGGTATCACTGGGGTCAGCGGCTTCGGAGCCAAACTTCAGCGATGGCCTCCGCATTCCTCTCCGTTACTCACCCCCCTCTCTTCAGCAGCATCCTGCGTTTGAAGAACCTCCCTTGGCACCAAGCCTGCCCTGGCGCTCCGCAGCGGCCATGGCAGCTCTTACAGACCCTTACCAAGAAGGTACGGGCACCATCTGAGTTTTACAGAAAGAGCTTCAGGCCTGTCTGAGGGAGCACGGTCTGGCAGAACCTTCTGACATCTTTTTTCTGTCTAGCAGGGTCGAGTGGCAACTGAAATGTAGGCCTGGGCGCTCTCCCCAGCTTGGCTTCTTGTTCCCTCAAGGCTGGGGGCTCTACTACTTTGAGCCACAGCGCCACTTCCGGTTTTCTGGGGGTTCATTGGAGATGAGAGTCTGATGAACTTTCCTGGCTTTGAACCCTGATCGTTAGATCTCAGCCTCCTGAGTAGCTAGGATTACAGGCGTGAGCACCACTGCCCGGCTACATGCAGATTTTTCTTTAGTCTCTCTTCTTATCCTTCTCAGTCCAGAATGGAAGGCCTATGAGGGGAAGGGATTCTTCTGTAGAGTCACTGCTGTAGCATCAACACCCAGGGAGCACGGCCTGACACACAGTTCTCCATTAAATATGTGTTCAAGGAATGGATGATGACGTCGGGAAACTACAGAATCCTAGAGTGGGAAAAGTCTGGCAACAGAGACCAGATCCAACAAATGAACCCTGTACAAGGTGGGTGAATCCACGACTTTCCACTCAGCCAGGCCCAGGGGCAAAGACTCACCCACCCTCCCCCCACCACTGCTGGGTAGACGACAAAATGGAGCCCCCAGAGAGGTCAGGAAGGGAGGAGGGAGCGTCCTGGGGGCGGATCAAGATGCCAGACTAGCCAGCTTAGAACTCTCCACTCTGCCTGGCAATGAATGGCAGAGGGGAATGGGACACAAGACTGGCTATGCAGGGGACTGGATGAGAGAGAGTGGTGGGCTGCTCCCTCTTCTCCTCTTCCTTTCTCCTCCATGGTCTGCACTGGGGGAGGGGCGGCCAGTGCCTGAGCTCCAGATGTGGCCCAGTCAGCAGGCTGGTGGTGGCCCACTGAGGAGGGTCAATGCCACGACAGTTCTGGGCTCGGGGGAGGGGGTGGCTGGGCCTCCGGGTGCCTCACAATGAGGTTTTGTCCTTCTGGGGGCCTCTCCGAGCTGTTGCTCTTAGGTATATAGAATGGGATTTTGCTGGAGGCCCAGCTGTGTGTTGCTGATGGCTGCCCCCCCTCCCCTGTGGGGGCAGCACTGAGGGAGGACCGTGCCACACTGAGCCACTCATTCTTTTCTAGCCCAGGCATCCAGAGGTTTACTCCCTCTGCAGACTTCCCTAAGACAATTGTTATTCTCCACGCTGGCCTCCGCCCCCCCCCCCCCCAGGACCAGGCCTTGTCAGTGGACACTCGCCCACACTTTGCAGTTTGGGAAGATGCATTTATTTATTTTTCTTTTCATACCAGTCCTGAGACTTAAACTCAGGGCTTCCTGCTCTTGCTTGACTTTTTCTGTTCCAGAGGGCTGTTCTACCACTGAGCCAGGCCTTCCTTTGCTTTTGGCTTATTGGCTGGTTTAATTGGAGATAAGAGTGTCATGGACTTTTCTGCCCTGGCTGGCTTTGAACCGTGATCCTCACATCTCAGCCTCCTGAGTAGCTAAGATTCCAGGAGTGAGCCACCAGCACCTGGTAATGGATTTGTCTTCAGAGTTGGACCTGAGGGCCCAGTGGCGAGTCAAACATTGCTGCTCCCCCATGATCAGCTGCGGATAAGCAGGAGACACGTTTATCTGCCTCATTATTAAGAAAATAGATTATTCCATCTCTGGGGGCATGAGACCCATGGGCACTCACTGATCTGGTGAGGGGGAGCTCAGGCCCTGCCACCCATTCTACCAGGACACTGAGCAAAGGCTTAGCTGTCCTTAAAGTGCCTGGGCTGAGAGAAGTCGAGAGGCTGAAATATCTCAAATAACAGGGCTCAGCCCAGCTGGGCACCATGGCTCATCCCTGTAATCCTAGCTACTCAGGAGAATGAGATCCGAGGATCAAGGTTTGAAACCAGCTGGAGCAGAAAAGTCCATGAGACTCTGATCTCCAATGAATCAGTCAGAAGTGGAGATGTGGCTTGAATGGTATAATGTCAACCACCAGCCTTGAGCAAAAAATAAGGAGTAGCTCTGAGACACTGGGATCAAGCCAAAGTACCAGCACATGTGTGTGCGTGCATGTGCACACACCCACACCACCACTGCCACCACCAACAAAAATCACCAGAGCTCCAACGCAGCTAGACATAAGGACTCAGCCACCATGAAGACAGAGACTGGCAGGGTGGCGCTGGAGCTGGTTAAGGAGCCCCAGGACCTTGAGGGAAAGCCGGAGTCTTAGACTGGGAGGCCAAGATCCTGGCCCCCGGACGGCCCCATCTCCTGAGTGGCCAGGAACAGGCATGTTTCCTGCTCCAGAGGCTGTGAAGAAGGCAAACTCCAAGGCCAGGAACTGTCCTATCATTCACAGGGGTTCACCAAATGGGGGGGTTCCCTCAAGACTTGGGGGACTGGGCTCAGTGGAGAAGGGGGAGGTGGGCCAGTGCCACACTCCGCTGAGGTGGGAAGAACAGTGCCCTCTGCTGTACGGAGGAGGCAGGGCTGGACCTGGGGCCTGGCAGGAGGCCCAGGCCTGGTCCCCAGCCACTTTCATGTCGCACTACCTTGGAGCCAGGGGGCTCCAAGGGATGGCCAGATGTTTTGTGACCTTTTAGGGATGCTCTCAGCAAATTTTGAGTAGCCCTTGAATTTCAGTACTCCAAGCACTGGTTCTGTAATCTGGGAAGTGACTTACTCCTCTGAACTCCAGAACCCTCAGGGAGGGAAAAGGGACTAAGCAGGCACATCTTCAGTGCCATGATGGGTGGAGAGCAAGGCTCTGGCCTATCTCATACTGGCAGGACTTAAGGCACAGAGGGTGCCCAGAGTTTCTGCCCCACCCCTGCCCCCTGGGGCAACTCCCACTGTGGCTCTGGGCCTGGGCACTGCTGCAGCTCAAGCAGGCAAAATCTCCAGACACTTAGCCCCACCCCAACCCTATAAACCAGTACTGTGTGTGTGTGTGTGTGTGCGCGCGCGTGTGTGTGTGTGCCAGTACTGGGGCATCCTGGTGCTGTCCTTTTACTTTTTCACTCAAGGCTGGAGCTCTACCACTGAGTCAGAGCTCTACTTGCAGCTTTTTCCTGATGAATTGGAGATAAGAGTCTCACAGACTTTTCTTCCCTGGGCTGGCTTCAAACTGCAATCCTCAGATCGCAGCCTCCTGAGTAGCTAGGATTACGGGTGTGAACCCACTGGAGCCAGTGGAGTCACACAGTTATAGCTCACCTCTCTGTTCTGGACAGTACATAGCCCAGAGAAGCACATCTGCATTAGGGGAGGGGGAGAAGAGGCTGGGTCTCCCTCAGGCTTTGCGGTGGGTCCAGGGAGCAGCTACAGAGGTGTAGTCTCCACCCCCACCCTGCTGTGACCCTCCTAGCAGGTCCCCACCCTGTCCTTGTCCCCTGATGAGAGATCACTCCAGAGGGCTCGTATGCTTCTACATCCAGTTTATACACAGTTCTATACAATATACAGAAACCTTTATATACAGATATATTTATAGAATAAGCTATATTAATTTGTCTCTCCTTTGTACAGCAATATTAGTGTGGATCTTTCATACATTAAGTACAAAAAAAAAAGGTCATGGGAGAATGGCACGTAGAGAGTTTGGGAGGGTGTGTGGGGCCCAGCCTCTTGCTACGGATTGCATATGGAGGTCACCCATGTCCCAGGGAGGGCAGGCCAGCGCGTGGCTGGGAGAGCTTGTGCTGTGGGTCTGGGGGACAGTGTGTGTGTGTGTGGGGGGTCTGAGCTGAGCTGGGCCCAGGGGGGTGGCTCAGACCCCCCCAAGATGCGGCCTGGACTACATGGGAGAGACGTGCAGCAGACCCATCCTTCAGGGGCAGGGAGGGGGCAGGTAAGGGAGGGTGGGCTGACCCTGGGGTCCAGGGCTGAGTCCGAGCCTGCCCCAGCCCCAAGCCTGTCGCTGGGTGTGGCTGCAGTCTTGGGGGTGGGCGGTCTGTCCCTGATGGCTCAGTCCTGGGCCTAGAGGTCCCCAGATCCACCCTGGCAGAGGGGAAAATTAAAAGGCCAGGCCCAAATCTTGCCCTGCTAACTGGCCCAAGGGCTTGCTGGAACTTTTCTTGATGAGTTTTGTCTTGACGTTTGAATCTGTGATTTATTTATTTTTGTCTTGCTCGGTGCTGGGCGGAGGCTCTGCCTCCATAGCACATGGCCAGGCACAGGGAGGCCTGGAGTCCAGAGAGGGTGGGAGAGAGTGAGGGAAGGCCCAGCTTCCAGGTCTCTGTCCCCCTCGGTTGGAGTGGGCAGCTGTCTAGGCCAGCCTCAGCTGTGTGTAGGGTTGAGGGTTGGGGTTCAGGCCTAAAACCAGTGATCACTGGGTGGGAGGGGGAGTCTTGGCTGGGAAAGCCTTGGCAGCCCACGGAGGCCAGATGGGACCAGAGTGGGTGGGGCCATGCCTCTGAGTAGACAAAGGCACAAGCAGGGCAGTCTGCACACCTCCTGGGCCCACGCGGGCTCCAGGGCTGCTTTCTCAGGCTGGGAGGGGCAGCAGGCAGGAGGTGGGCGGGCAGGCAGCCCCCAGGAGCCCCTTCCTCAGGAATGGTGCACATTCATGCGCATGCACACACACGCCTGACATTAGCATGCACACCTCCCCCACCCCTGCCTGGCTGGGGGGAGGGGAAGGCCGGGTTCCCACAGCCCCAACTGCGTTCCTAGACCCATAGGGAACCCCAAGGCGGCGGGGCTCAGCCTAACTTAGCAACAGCCCCTGAGCCCCTGGCCCTCCTGGGCTCTCTCCTGGGCCCTGGGCAGAGGGTCCCCAGCTAGGTTCCACAATGCCCCACTCTTGGCCCCACTTCTACTGATAAAACATGGCAGAGTGAGAGCCCAGGGCCCAGGAGGCCACCAGGCCAGTGGGGAGAGGGAGAGGCTGCTTGGTTTCAGATCTCAGCCTGGTGCTGCCTAGGCATGGTGGGGTGACACAGAGGGGGTCAAGTGGGGCCCTTAGAGGAGGGGGGCTCTGGTTGCCTTCTTTCCTCCCAGGGCCGTGACTCTGCAGCCAGGGGTGGTCACAGCACTGCCCATCACCCTTTGGTGGCCAGGGTCCCTAGGGCAGAAGGGAAGCCAGGAAGGGAGGAAGCCAACTGCAAGGCCCAGGATCTGTGGATGGGAGGGGCCAGCACAAGGGGCACCAGGCAGAGAAGGGACCATCTTGACCCTGACCTCCTCTGGGCCCCTCCCAGCTCCTTGACAGCCTCAGGCCCTGCTCAGATATATAAGCCCAGGATATAACTGGAGCCAAGCCTGACAGTTTCTGTAAACAAGTACAACACTGTGGGCCACCTAGGTGGTGGTGGTGGGGGTGTCCCCCCAGGGGGGCTGGCCAGCAGGCACCAGATCTGGGGAGAGTGGCCAGGGCATATGAGAATCATGGGAGAGTACTGCTCTGTCCTAGGCCCTGGGCAGTGAGGGGGAGCTAGCTTGCTCAGCGCCTGTCCCAGCACAGAGTGTCTGGGTGCCCTGTGGGGAAGTCAGGCTAGGGGGCTGAGTGTGGCCTGCCTACCTGGCAGGCTGCCCTAACCCCTTCCTCATCCTTTTCCTCTCTACCTTATTTCTCCAGCCACCTTGGCTCTGGGGGTCCTAAGCTGAGGTAGGGATGTGGACCCCCAGCTCAGCAGCAATGCCCCAGGCCTGAGGCTAGCTGGCCCCCCTGGGGCCTCTCCTCAAAGCTACCCGGCCTGGGATGGCCACCAGGGGCGCACGGGGCCCTGTGCTTCGGGCCAGGGCCTGGCTGGCAGCGGCTGTGGAGTGCTAGCGTGCTGAGATGACCAGGTCATCCTGCTTGGTGGGGCTGGCCCCGTGGCCAGTGGGGGTAGAAGTCCGGATCTTGTCCACGGCCAGGCACTCCTGGCTGCTGAGGCCTGTGGGTGTCAGGTCCATGAGTTCCCCGGAGGAGCTGAGTGGGAAGGAGGGCGAGAGCGAAATGCCAGAGGAGGGGTCGGCCGAGCCCGCGAAGAGCCTCGGGGGCTTGGGCACCAGGTTGGGCTCAAACTGGGCCCGGAGCAGGATCTCTTGCTGGCTGGGGGACTTGGGGCCCTCGGCATAGTCGCTGGTGGGGCTCTCGGGCACCACCATGCAGTAGAGGTCCTGGAAGGAGCTGCTCTTGCTGTCCAGGTTGAAGAGGCTGTCGATGAACTCGGCGAACTCCAGCACCTGGGGGCTGGGCGAGTCCCCGAGGCGCCCGTTGTGCAGGGCCAGCTCGGCGCCGGCAGGGGGCGCCGTGCCGCCGCCCTCGGCGCCCGCCCCGTCCTCGTCCTCATTGGCCGCGCTCGGGCGCTCCGGCGTGACGTCACCGCTGCCGCCGCCCGGCGCCGCCTCCAGCGGCTGCGTGTCCTGCGAGTGCTTGGACAGGCTGTCGGCGGCCAGCAGCTCGGTGCGCGAGCTCAGGGACGGGTTCTCCTCGGGGATGGCGGGGTCGATGTAGAAGAGGTGGCCCTCGTCGCGCTCCAGCACGGCGTGCAGGCTGGGCGAGCCCCGGATGCTGCGGAAGCCCGAGGAGCGGCGCGAGTCGAAGCTGTACAGGGACTCGGTGTCCGACAGGCTCTCCATGGTGGCCAGCGGCGCGCGGCGCGCCTGCAGCTCGGCCGCCAGCCGCTCCTGCGTGGACAGCAGCAGCAGCTCCACGGGGTCCGCGCGCGCCGCCGCCGCCGCCGCGCCCGCCGCCGCGCCCGCCGCGCCCGCCGGCGACAGCAGCCGCCCCTCGGAGAAGCCCTCCAAGCTCATCTCCGACTGTGACTTGCTCCTGCGGGGGACACGGGGCGCAGTCAGCCCCTCCTTCACCCGGGGAGGGGCCAGGAGGGGCCCCGTGCGCCTAGGGCAGGGTGTGTGTGTGTGCAAAGTCAGCCCCTCGGTCCCCCACCGAGGAGGGGACAAGGTGGGGCACCGTGCACCCAGGGCAGGGCGTGTGTGTGATGCCTGTGTGCGGAGCACAGGTAATTCGTGCATTCACACGCATATCTACCTGTCCAAGTGTGTCCTGTAGATCTGTACGTGTGCATGTAATAATCTCTACACTCATGGCTAAAAATGGTACATACACATATGTTATGGCTGCACAGGCCCCAATGAGAGTCCACACATATACACACGTGTGAGTGCCCATCTGTTTGAGTCTAAGTGAGAATGAGTGAGTCTGTACATGTTAGTCGTCTGTCTGTGTGGTGCCTCGAAGGCCCCCAGCCCACATGGGGGAAACCTGAGACACAGACCCCTTCTGTGATGGCAGGCTGCTGGTTGGAGCAGAACAGGAGAGGCCGAGCAGAGGGAGAAATTCAGCCCAGGACGCACACAGGATGTGCGCACACCCGAGTGTGCATACCCCCCACATCACAGCCCCTGGGGAAGGGAGGGACAGGGTGGCGCAGGGGGCCGGGGACTTACCGGACACTGCTGTTGCGGTGGTCCGTGGCCGGCAGCTCTAGGGCCAGGCCGGCGGGCAGGGGCGGTCCTGTGGGCAGGGGTTGCTGCTGGAAGATGAGCTCAGGAGTCAGGTCCACCTCAGTGGGGCTCACCATGACCTTGGCAGCAGACAGCAGCGCGGTTTTCCCCTTGTTGTAGTTCTCTAGCACCTGGGGGCAGGATGCAGGGCTGGCATGGAGGTGCCACAGGCATGAAGCTCCCAGAGCAGTGTGGTGGGCCCAGTGGGCCCCCCTTCTCCTCCTGAGGGGCTCTGCTCAAGGCAAGCCTGAGACGTGACACAGGATGCTTGGCCCACAAGTGGAACTGATTGTCCTATTCCCAACCTCCAGGAGCTGAGGAGGCAGAAACCTCCCTTGGCCCTCTGGGCTGCCCATTAGCCTGTGCCAGGGACAGGCCCTGGCACAGGGCAGGGGGAAGTCTCCTGGCCTCCCCATCCCAAGGCAATGTGGGGTGTTGACTGCTGCTGAGGCCAGGCAGCCCACAGCTCACCTTGTTGAGCCCCTCCATGACCACATAGGGCAGGTGCTCATGCAGCATGGCAGGTGAGATGATCACCTCATTGAAGGCCTTGTTGTCTCCCCAGATGGCGAAGTATGTGGGCTCCTCCTGTTCACAGCAGCTGAGGGGGACACGAGGGCCAGAGGGAAGTGGGGGGGGGGGCGTGTCAGGTGGCTCTTCCCTGTGTCTTTGCTTAGCAGGGCTGGTGTTGGACGATGGATCTGAAGACCCCATGCCCCGCTTGGCCCACAGGGCTACAGGCCTCCTCACATCTGCTCTGCTCTCAGCCTGGGAACCCCACATAACCCCCTGCTGCTTTAGACCTGAAACACGCCTGAGGCACAGACCCATGGGGTCTAGCACCCAGCTCTTTGTCAAGGGCGATAGTGAACACTGGGCGGGGCCCAGGGCCCACGCTTCGAGAGTGTGAAGTTGATAAAGTCTGTTTCTGGGTTCTGCTCCTCTCTTGCTCTTAACTGGGCCTGGGCCCACCCTTGCCTGGGCCCTACAGAGAGCAGCCAGGATGGCTTTGTGCTTCCCCCCCCCCCCCGCGCTGGTCCTGGGGTTTGAACTCGGCCTGATCTCTGTCCCTGAGCTTTTGTGCTCAAAGTTAGTGTTCTCCCACTTGAGCCACAGTTCCACTTGCAGCTTTTTCCATGATTAACTGCAGATAAGAGTCTCATAGACTTTCCTGCCCCGGCTGGCTTTGAACTGTGATCCTCAGATCTCAGCCTCCTGAGTAGCTAGCATTACAGGCGTGAGCCACTGGCGCCCAGCTTCCTTTTTTATTTTTTGCCTTGCATATGTTAGGCAAGTACTCTACCACTGAGCTACATCCCTAGACCAACATCCACTCTGTGTGTGTATGCGTGGTGTGTTCACGTGCACCTGTGCTGGGGCTTGAACACCACCTTGCCCCACTCATGGCTGGCATTCGACTACTTGAGACACACCACCACCTGCAGCTTTTTTGCTGGTTCATTAGATACTCATTCTCACAAGCTTTTCTGCACAGGTTGGTTTTGAACTGGGATCCTCAGATCTCAGCCTCCTGAGTAGCTGGGATTACAGGCATGAGCCACCAGTGTTGGGCCCACTATCCACGGAAGAGCCCGGTGAGCACCGCTTGGAACACCAGGGACAGGCTGACTGGGAGGCTGAAACAGAGGAGCCCAGGTGCTGCCCTGTCCGCACCCTGGCGGCCGTGGGACAGGAGCCCCGGGCCTCACCCACCAGCACTGCTCCGCGGGGTGGCTGTGGACCACGTGGATGATACGGCCGGGCGGGTAGAGCGGGGTGCTGGCTGAAAGGGCGATGGTCAGGTCGCTGGGGTGGGTCCAGAGCCGGGTGTTGGCCAGTGTGGTCACCTCCACCTCCTCAGGCAGCTCCGACTTGGGGATGCACTTGGTGGCCCCCACGATGATCCGCCACTGGGGGGGGGGGGAGGGAGGGCAGGAGAGAGGCGGCAGGGGCTCAGCAGGGCTGTCTGGGTGGGGCCCGGGGTGCTCAGGAGGGCTCAACAGGTGAGGGGGAGGGGGATGGTGCAGGGGCAGAGGGGACAGTGGCCAGAGCATTAAAGGTCGGTGCCCACCTGAAGAGGCGGTGACTGGAGTGTACGGTGGCCAGATGGCCAATAAGATGCCAGGGACAGATGACATGGAATTGTTGAATTTCATGGCTGGCAAGGGGGCTGGGGGACCAGCCAAGCCCTCATCTAGTGGATGGGAGACAGGCCCAGTGAGGGAAGGGACTTGTTCTAGATCATTCTGCAAGTTGGAGGCAGACCTGACCTCAGTTTGGTCAGGCTGTACCCGCCAGGCCTGGCCACATCCGGGGTCAAGTCCCAGAACACTTGACTCCAGGTACAAGGAACGCCCAGGCCGAGCTCTGATGGAACCAATGTCTCCTGCCCAGAACCAGGTCCTCCAGGCTGTCCTGCCCGGCACCCAACACCTGGCACCAGACCCCGGGCTCTGACTGCCGGAAGGTCACAGGCATCAGGGCTGGGACCAACACAGACAGGCTGAGAGAGTAAATGAGGGTGAGGGCACCCCTGATGAGACCTCGTGGACAGTCTGGGTAGGCCTCCTGCTGCTCTGGCCTATGCCAAGGGCCATGGCACCCAGCTTCGCCCTCCCTTTCCTGGTGCCAACGGCCTATGAGGATTCCTCATGACCTGGTAGAGACCAAGGAGAGCTGGCAGAAGACCAGAACAGACTGGGCCTGCACCCCCCCCCCCACCTGCACCCCCCCCCCCACAGAGCACCCTAGCTTTCCTGGGGCCTGGGCCACCTCGCAGGAGTTACAATGGGCCTTTCATTGCCCACTCCAGACATGGACGCTCAAGGACCACCCGAGTTCAGACAGCTCCGTGGACTAGGTCCTGACTCTTCGGGCCTCACACGGTTGGCAGCGTGTTACATGAACTAAGGCAGGTTCTTCCCACACTGGGCCCGGGCCTCCATTTCCCCACCTGCCCAACGACAGGGGCTGGATGGGACTGAGGGCTTGAAGTTTCCTGACCCCTCCCCCCCAGCAGGGCCCTTGGTGCTTTGTCCCAGGGGGCCAGCAGGGAACTGGGGACAGGGACAGCCGGGGCTGCCAGGAGGCCCCAGTGCCAAGCGGGAGCTCACTTTGGGCTTGGTGCTGCGTTGCAGGACATCCAGGAGCTGGCGACGAAAACCTTCCAGCTGGGAGAGGCCGATCCTGGGGTAGAGAGAGGCGGTGTCAGCCTGGCCTGCCCAGGCCCGGGAGGGGAGCGGAGGGGAACGAGGGAGGGGCATGGGGGACGTGGGAGCTGGCCCATACCTGGCTCCCACAAACACGGCCGATCTACCGGCTCAGAGGGGTAGCACGCAGTCTACTCCTCCAAGGAGGGGAGAGGAGAAAAGGTGGAGCCAGGCAAGGTATGAGTGCCAGCGACTGTGTCCGTGTGTGTGTGTGTGTGTGTGTGTGTGCATGCACACGTAGGTGCGTGTGTGCATGCGAGCGTGTGCATGCTGGTACTGGGCTTGAACTCTGTCAGAGCCTGGGTGCTATCCCTGAGCTTTTTCCCTCAAGATGGATGCTTTCTCACTTGACCCAATTCATTTCCAGCTTTTTAATTTATTTTTATTTTTTGGTTCATTGGAGATAGGAGTCTCACAGACTTTCTTGCCTGGGCTGGCTTTGAACCGTGACCCTAAGGTCTCAGTCCCCTGAGTAGCTAGGATGACAGGCAGGAGGCGGCGGTGCTGAGGGTAGGAGGATCCCTAGGGAGGTGGCACAGGGCGGGGCTCACCTGGGGACCAGGTCTTTGCCCAGCACCACGGCAGTCACGAACTCCTTGGAGTATTCCATGGCGTCCTCGCTGCAAGAGAAGTCCGGGGTGGGGTGGGGGGTAGGGGGAAGGCAGGTGATCAGGCCTGGAGGGGGTGTGTGGCAGGAGCTCCCACACCCCTGGGGACAAAGCCCCTGAGCCCCATGCCTAGTGTGGGGCCCACCACTCTCCCTGCTCTCACTGGCTCCGGTCACACCACCTGACTGCAAGCCCAGGGGTGCTCACCTCAGCAGGCCCCCGGGGGGCGAATAGGCGAAGCACTTGAGGGTTGGGTACTGCGGGCGCAGGAGGAAAGACAGGATGGCAGCGGTGCCCGCGCCCAGGGAGTGGCCCACCACAATCAGGCCGTAGTGTTTGGTTCCGCGGCCCTGGGCACCAAGAAAAGCCTGAGAGCCCTGCCCTGCTGCCGGCCCAGCTCAGGGCCCCAGCGGACAGCAGGGAGGCAGAGGGCTTTCTGCAGAGTCCTGGGATCAAGTCTGTCCCGCACGGAGCCTGGTCCCCACAGACTGCCTGCTTAGGGACACCGTTTGCACCGACTCCTACTCATCCTTCAAACCCTTGCGCAGCGGCTCCTCCTTGGGGAAGCCCTCCCTGATTTTCTATCCCCTCCTAGGCATGCCTTATTGCGATGATGATTATCCTGTATGCTGTCCCCCTCCCTTTTCCCTAAGTTACCAGCGTGGTCTGCGGGGCCAGGGAAGGGCGGCCGGCAGGGCCTCCGTTGCCGCCTTGTGCAGGGAGTGGAAGGCCAGGCTCAGATGGCCAAGCAGAGTTGGCAGCGTAACGCTGTCGTTCTGCTCTATATTTTGAATTCTCCACTAAAATTTCTTATGGGGACAAATGGCTCAATGCTGAGGCTGGGTAACTGGATGGGGAGACTGGGACCTCTCAAGGAGCAGTCTGAGGGGCAGAGCGGGGGTGGGGGGGAGGCAGGGGTGTGGCCAGGGTTTGCCCCTCCTCCCTTGCGCTGCGGGGCATGGACGAAGCCTTACCAGGTCTCGCCCGAAGGCCTGGGACAGGACCATCTCCTGCTCCAGCTTCTTTTTGATGTACTCGGCGGACAGCACCATGCCCTGGTGAGAGGGGCCGGGCAGGGTGGGCGGCAGGTGAGCCTTGACCGAGGCCCACGGGCCCTGCCCTACCCCAGGCCTTGCCCTACCCCAGGCTCCTATCCTGAAGAGGAGGAGCCTGAGGCTCCCAGGGCAGCAGGCCCAAGACACACTGGTGTGACTTTGGCCCCAGGCCCTTCTGCCTTCCTGGTAATGGGCTCTCCTGTTCTGGGCTGATGTGAGGGGTACCAGGGGATGGGCCACAGGAACCTTCCAGACGAATACACAACTTTCTGACTGGTCTCTCCCAGTAGTTCAGCAAGCAGGAACACATGTGTGCATGTGTGCGCGCACACACAGACACTGACACACACACACACACCCCCAACAGGCCCAGGGCCGGGGAAGAGAAAGCCAGGGCCCCCCAGGAGCGCAGCGCGGGTACCTTGTGGCCCAGCCAGGTGCCTCGGTGCCCCTCCACGGGGAGGCGCTCAGCGTCGCCGGTCAGGTCAGTCAGGGCATCCTTGGGGAGAGAGGAGGCAGGTGAGAGGAGGCTGAGGATGGGAACATGGGGGGGAGGCTCTGAGGGGCCCCCGGGGAGCCACGGGCAGCATACCTTTGGGGACAGGGTTCCCCTGATACTGATCACCACCTTCTTCTTGTCATGGTCCACTGCCACGTAGAAGGGGGTTTCGTAGACCTAAGAGGTGGCAGCCCGTGAGCCCAAGAGCCTCGGTTCCTCTGGCCAGGGGGCCCCTTCGTGCTGGCCAAGGCCCGGGGGGGGGGTTTGCCGGGGACCAGTGGGGACCCCAATACACAGCCTCCTTGCTTTTTTCTCATTTCCTGAAGGCTGGCTGTGGGGTCGGCACCCACTTTCTCAGCCCAGGATGTGGAAAAGGAGGGGCTGCCTCAGCCCAGCTCACGGCGGGCAGCCAGCCTGGAAGGATGGCCTCAGCACCTCAGGCCCCTCGAGTCCTGCTGAGGACACCTCCCCCCCTCCACGCTCCGCCCCCCCGCCCCCAGTGCGCTGCGCAGCCCGGCCCGGCCCTCACCGCGTCGTGGCAGGAGGTGTAGACAATGTCCACCGCCGTCATGTTCTCATCCAGGAAGTGACGGCGGATGGCGATGGCGTTGCAGCCACAGCAATTGTCCTCCTCGATGGTGACCCCGGGGGCAAACCGGGGCCGTGCGGGGCACAGGCAGCATCTGGGGGGGGGTGGCCATGAGCTTGGGGTCATGGACCCTGGAGGGGCAGTTTTTGCCTCCATTTTCTCTGGATCGGGCTCAGTTTCCGTGTGTGTGTGTGTGTGTGTGTGTGTGTGTGTGTGTGTGTGCGCGCGCGCGTGAATCCTGGGGCTTGACTTCAGGACCTGGGTGTTGTCCCTGAGCTTCTTAGTACAAGGTGGGAGCTCTACCACGTGAGCCACGGCTCCACTTCCAGCATTTTGGTGCTTAGTTGGAGATACGTTTCATGGACTTTCCTTCCCCAAGCTGGCTTTGGACTGCAATCCTCAGATCCCTCCTCTTCCTGAGTAGCTAGGATTGTAGACATAGTCCCATCTGATCTCCAGAATTGTCTTTGCTGTGTCCCCGGTGACCATCCTGTTGCTATATCCACCGGCCACTGCTGGCTCTCTCAGAAGGCCCTGACCCATAGACCCCTCTCCATTTGGCTGAAGACGCCTCCTCTCCTGGTCCCTTCCAAGACTGGCCCTCCTCCCTGGCTTGTCCTCTGCCACCAAGGGCCCCAAGTCTAGCCTGAGTCTCCTCTTCCCTCCAGCGATGCATCCTGTCTGCACTCACCAGTCCTGGACTCTAAATGCCACAGACACACTCTAGAGCCCACTCCAGATCTGATCTCCAAGCACTTCCGGCCCCAAGCCCAGGCCTTGGTACCAGCTCTCCCGCCCTCTCAGGCCCCCCCACATCCTCCCATCACTCTCACTAGCTGCACTTTGCCTTCCGGCTCAGCACCACCCTCTGCCTGTTTCCCCCCTTCCCTCGCTCTTTGCTTGCGTGCCCCTCCCAGAGGCTGGTTACCTGCCTGGCTGCCCTCACCCACAGCAGCACCGTGACCCTTTAAAGAGAAGTCAAGCCAGACCCCACCGTGGTGTCCTCCTCGCCTAGCGTAAGGAGCTTGGTCCTGCTGGGGCCTGAGGCTCCCCAAAGAGGATGGCTGAGCCAGCTCTGAGCAGAGCCCCGGGATTGGGCTGCAGTTCCACATGAGGCCACCAGAGGGAGCCTGTCTCCAACAGATCAGCCCAGCACTGGGGTGACCCGGAGCTGTCCCTTGTCATAAACTGCCCACGGAGTGAGAGTCTATCAAGAACACAAGGGTTTGGTGAGATGGAGGCATTCTTCTTCTCTCAGGGTCGTGGAACTGTTGCTTCTCAATGGAGAAACTCTGGAGTTAATCCAAAGTCTGGAAGCCAATAGGCCTGGGGGTGGGATCCACCAGAATACCTCCCCCTCACCCCCGAGAGCCGGGCCAGTCACCGGCAGCCTCCAGGCCACCAGGCCAAGTGCTGGCGGTGGCGATGGTGGGCCCGAACTCCTGCCCTCTGTCCCCTGGGCGGAGCCTGGCTCTGCAGTGATGCAGCCTTGGACTTAGGACTGGACTCGGAGCCCTTCCTGGCACGTCACTTCCTGATTTTACAGGCCTGGAGGGCACTGCCCCCGCCAGAACCCTGGCCTCCTCTGCTGTATGAGTGGGGGGCTGGACTGAGGTGCTGAGAAGGGTGCCCCATTCCTCGCTCCCCAGTGCTCCCCTCAGCGGCAGGCCTGGGCCTCAGTCCCAGCTCTGCCTCCCTTCCGCTCTACACGTACCTGGGTCCTTCCAGACAGGGGCTAACGGGACCCACCCAGGGCCAAGGACAGAGAAGGCTGAGGGAGCCAGGCACTGGTGATCATGCCTGTAATCCCAGCCACTCAGGAGGCTGAGATCTGAGGATCATAGTTCAGAGGCAGCCTGGGCAGGAAAGTCTGTGATGTGAAACTTTTTATCTCCAAGGAACCAAAACAAAGCCAGACGTGGAGGTGTAGCTCAAGTGGAAGAGTACCGGACTGGCGTGAAAGAAGCCAAGTGAGAGTGCAAGGCTCTGAGTTCAAGCCTCAGTACCAGCACAAGGAAAGAAAAAGAAGGCAGTTGCTGGTGCTGGTGGCTCATGCCTGCAGTCCTAGCTGCTCAGGAGGCTGAGGTGCAAGGGCCATGGTTCAAAGCGCAGCCCAGACTGTGAGACTCCTCTTAACTCCAGTTAACTACCAGAAAACTGGAAACGGGGCTGTGACTCAAAGTGGTGGCGTGCTAATGGTGAGCAAAAGAACTCCAGGACAGAGCCCGGGCCCTGAGTTCAAGCCCCTCAACTGACCACAAAAAAGAAAGAAAGAAAAGAAAAAAAGAACCAAGTCCCAAGAGCCAGCAGCTTTCCCAGGAAAGGGCAGGCGTGACTGCGGTGGCCCCCGGGGTGGGGTGTAAGGAAGCAGCTGACCCAGAGGCCAGCCTTTCTGGAACAGGAGCCCAGGGAGCTGTCCTGCTTCTCCCTGGCATGGCTGAGGGTCCTTCCTGGAGCCCTTCTCTGCCCCACTTAGGAAAGCAGGCCCCCCCCGGCCCCCACTCCCTGAGCCTGGGCCAAGGGCAGAGCCAGGCTGGAGCCAGATCTGCGACTGAGGCCTTCCCCAGGTGGGGGCGGGGGAGGGGGAACTGGAGCTTTGTGCTAAAGGACCTTCCCATGCCTTTCTAGAACCTTCCATAGAGTGGGCCTTACTCCCAAGACAGTTTTCTTCCTGAAAGGCAGTGCCCAGGGAGGGGAGCCAGAGATGGAGAGAGGTGAATAGAAGGGAAATGGATGGCGTGTGTGTGTGTGTGTGTGTGTGTGTGTGTGTGTGAGTGTGTGCGTGTATGTGTACAGAGAGAGCCGGAAGGGGCAGGGAATGAACAGAACCAGCAGTGTAGACAGTGCAGTATCTCATGTCAGTGTCTCGGTCACCCCGTTTCACAGGCTGAGGCTGCAAGGGACGGTGCGATTCCAGTCCGGGCCCCAGCGGGGTACTCACGAGCAGGAGCGAGCCAGCTGGCAGAGGCCGCAGGCCGGCTTCCGCATCAGGTACATGGGCCAGCCGTAGGCCGCCAGGGCGAACAGCATGTAGTAGCAGACTTCCTTGTAGCGTAGCATCTCGTGCTGGAAGACAAGGCACATGGGGACGGTGGCCCCCAGTCCTTCTGCCTATGGCCTCCGCCTGGCTGCTCCCTGAGGGGTGGGACTGCAGGGAGGGGGAGGGGAGGAGGCAGGGTGTCCCGCCCCCCCCCCCCCCCCCCCCGCCCCGACACCACATTTGCCTAATTATCTCCATGTACCCAGGGCATGAATTCTCCCGAGTCCTGTCCTGGTAGCTCCAATCTCAGAATTAATGACGGGGTGACAGAAAATCACTTGGAGCAGTAGATCGATTTCCTGGCTTTTTCTTTCCCCTCCCAGGAAAGAGAGGGCGGGTGGGGGAAGGGAGCAGGCGTGGCCCACAGCCCCATTCTAGCAATGGGGTCCCAGGAAGGGGCCCTCCCTCAGCTGGAGGCGTCCTGCTGCGAGCTGTCCGACGTCTCCAGCCCTTGGCTTCTTTCCGGCCTGACTCAGGGAGTCTCAGCCTCCGAGGCTGGGGAGGCTGACTCAAGGAGATTGGGATCATTCTGGAGAAAAAGGTGCCAGTTGGAAGCCCGGGGGGGCGGGGGGGGACTGAGGCCCAGAAAAACTGTGCTATCAGCACCCCGGGGCTGGAGAGAGACACCAGAACCGGTAACCACAACGTCCTGGTCAGTCAGTCCCGCGTGCCCCTGGGCACTGGAGGATGGTGGCACTTACAGGGAATTAGTCACCATGTCAGAGTGAACGAGGGCCATTAGTCATCTGGAGAAGTCAGGCCGGCAGGCCTTCCTTGGTACCCCAGGGGTGATTCTGCCATGCCTGAGCTCCCCGGTGGGCGGGGCCCTGGCAGCCTCTGCCCGGCGCTGCCCCACCCCTAGGAGGGCAGTGTCAGGCCCCCGGGCCGGACGATGGAGATGGCTGGCAGGAGCACCTGTTGTGCCCGCTTTGGGGAGTGGAGCAGATGGGAGCCCGGGCTGTTTTGGAAGACGGACGGAGACCACCCAAGGCTGAAGCTGCTCCAGCCCTCCTGGACGGGCGCCGGGCCTGGCGCTCTGTGGGACTGGGCTTAGGACCGGAGCTCTGGGCAGGGACGGGCTGAGGAGGAAGAGGCCTTGCTCCAGGTCCCAGCAACAAGGCCATTCTTCCTGTTGCTGGCTACGGAGTGAGGTTGCGCCCCACGGCCAAGGGCTGGGCTCCTTGGGAGCCTTTAATCCCCACGATTTCTACTCAAGGCACTTGAGAAAAGGTTCTAGAAAGCATGCCACACCCAGTGCACTTTGCACTAGCAGTGGCGGCAAGGACATCCCAGCTCGCCTGTGAAGCACTTAACGTCTCACGGCGTAAGAGCCCGGTGAAGGGGTTCAGGGCCCACCCTTGGGGGTGATGTGAGGGGAGGCTCCCCTCACATCAGGTGAGCTAATGGCAGTTGGAGGGGCGGGGACGGAGGGGCGGGGCCTTGCGACTCACCGAGTTCTTGAGGTCCAGGTACTTGGTATTTCTGGTCACTGGCATCCCGGATAGGAAGGCCAAGATATCATTGTTTGCCTGAAAAATCCAGACAGGGCTGAGAGAAGAGGTTGCACCCTGGGCTCTACCTGTTTCCCAGAGACCTCGGGGCCCCGAGAGTGAGCAGATGGCATCCAGCATTCAGCACTGGCTTCCTGTTTCTAGTTGTTTCCGTTCCACCCAGAGCACCAGACCCCGAGGGACACTGCTGGCCTACACTCAGGGAGAAGGGATTTGGGACGGACTGGTTGAGCCAGAACTGGGGTGCTGGCAGGGACAGATCAGCAAAGCCAGAGGCCAAAAGCACTGGGCTAGCCTTGGTCATCAGGTGTCTCCTATGATTAGAAATCCTTGGAAGGTAGGGCATGGTGGTACATGCCTGTAATCCCAGCTACTCGGGAGGCTGAGATCTGAGGATCAAAGTTCAAAGTCAGCCCAGGCAGCAAAGTGCCTTATCTCCAAAAAGCTGGGAGTGGAGCTCTGGCTTAAGTGGTAGAGCATTAGCCTTAAGCAAACGAGCTAAGGGACAATGCCCTGGCCCCCGAGTTCAAGCCCCAGTACTGGCACAAAAGGGACACAGTACAGATGGGGGAGTCACTCAAACAGGAGGCACCCAGGGCGAGGAGACTGGAAGGGCCCAGGAGGCAGAGGGCCATGGGGCGGGGGGGGGGGGCAAGGAGGGGGGACGGGATAGGGAGGCGGCCCCAGCGGGTCCTCACCTCGTCCAGCACCGCGTTGCGCTTGGCTCGCTGCCGCTGCCGCAGCAGCACCAAACCAGCAATGATGTCGGACGGCACAATGTCCAGGTCCCGGAAAAACTCGGCGAAGAGGTAGGCGATTTCCGAGTAGGCATCCTGTGAGATTCGGGAAGGCAGCAGGGGGCAGTGGCGGAGGGACAGGAGAGGCCGAGAGACCACGCGTGAGTCCCCCAGGGCAGGCGCCGGACCAAGCCTGACCCGGGTGGGCTCTGGGCAGCTGGGGCCTCGAGCGCCCCCATTCCTGCTGGCCTGGCAGGAGTCAACCATACTGAGCCTCCTCCGCTGCCCAGACCTCTGCCGTGGAGGCCAGCCCATAGCTCAAGTGTCCCCGGAGCCCGAGGGCCAGCCAGGGCACTGCCCTTTCCCCAGCCTAGGAACCAGCTGCAATGGCTCAGCTTGTTCTTCAGGCTGGGTCAAGTGGAGAAGCCACAGGAAGTGTCTGGCCCTCACCCCCTGCATCTACAATCCTGGGAGCCCCCCCCCGCCCCCGCCCAGGGCTCTGTGGAGCCTTGAGGGTCTTGAGTCCCCTATGATGCCCAGAGGATCTGAGTCTCCCCGCTTCCTACTGTCCCAGGGCCTGGAGCCCCAGGAGAGGCCAAGGGGGAACCAAGTCATAGCAAATGGTTGTGTGCCTCACTGGTCTCCTGCTGAAATATCTGGCACGTGGGGGAGAAAGAGAGAGAGGGAGGGAGAGGGGAGAGGGGAGAGAGAGAGAGAGAGAGAGAGAGAGAGAGAGAGAGAGAGAGAGAGAGAGAGAGAGAGAGAGAGAGAGAGAGAGACCAAAAGTTGAAGAGTCAAAGGCCCAAGGCCACACACAGTGTGGGCCACTGCTCAGCTCCAGCTGGCAGCCAGAGGGACTGAGGCGCTAGACTTGAAAACAGGGTTTATGTAAACACCAGATTTTTAAAAAATGGATTGAAAAGCACTCAGAAGCCGGGTGCGGTGGCTCACACCTGTTCTCCTAGCTACTCAAGAGGCGGAGACCTGAGCGACCCAGTTTGAAGCCAGCCTGGGCAGAAAAGTCCAAGAGACCCTTATCTCTAATTAAGCCCCCAAAAGCCAGAAGTAGGGCATGGCTCAAGTAGTGGAGCACCAGACTTGAACAGAAAAAGCTAAAAGATAATGCTCAGGCCTTGAGTTTAATCCCTAGTACCTGTACCAACAACAACAAACAAAAATCACTCGAGTCAAGTATGGTGGTATATGCCTGTAATCCCAGCTGCTTAAGAGGAAGAAGTAGGATTACTGTTGAAGGCCCGCCTGGGCAAAAGCTATAGACCCTGTCCAAAAACAAACAAACAAACAAAAAACAGAGGAAAAGCAGAGGGGCTGGTGTTGGTGGTTCAAATGGCGGAGTGCTTGCTTAGCAAGCATGAGGTCCTGAGTTCAATCCTGTACTGTCCCTTCCCCCAAAGGTTCGTTTTGGCTTATTTGTTCTTTTAAAAGCATGGACCAGCCCTGTCCCTAGGGGAGTCCGTGTCTACTGTCTGCATCTGCCTGGATCGGTGCTCAGGGGCTCCCCTGAGACATGGGGTCTTTGCTCTAAGCTCTGCAGCAACCCCATCTCTACACATGTGCCCAGGAGGAGGGCATGTGCCTCCCATTGGCCTTGACAGGCCCAGCCTCCATCGGACTGCCCGGGACTGCTCAGACCTCCCCAGAGAGCCCCCCCCCCACCCTTGGCGCTCCCCACCCACCCAGCGCCTCCTTATAAGGCCTCCCTAACCACGAGGCTCACCAGGAGCTGCCGTGGTTTCCGAGGAGAGCACTAGGCGCTCAGCCTCAGGCACAGGTGGTCTCCCAGACCTCCCCGGCTCTGTTACTCAGCAGCTGCAGGGAGACAGAGCAAACCGCACCCTTATCTGAGCCCCAGCTGCCTAATCTGCAAAATGAGTGACAAGATTAAATCATCTCCGCGGTCCCTGTCTCCTCTCCCACCCTCGGGGGGTCGTCCATGGCTGACTCGGCCTTCCTTCCACGGTGCTCCTGAGCCTGGATCTCGGTCTGCATCAACGGAACGGATGCCCAGCACTGCACAGAGCACTTGACCGCGAGTCCAGACTTTCCAGATCATTTGCTGCTGACAAATGGATCTGCTGTTCCGCCTGGAGGTTGCCTGACCCGTGAGCATTTGTCCGCAACTAAAGGCATTGTGTCTTTCTGTTCCTTTGACAAAAGCAAGTGGACAGCTGCTTTCCCGGCCGGGGAGGCGGTCAATGGAGAACAGGCTGCCGTACGAGAGCAGGCCGTCACCTGCTTACATGCAAAGTCCAGTTCCTCCCGCCCGATCCTGTCCACTCTGCTTTGCCAAAGGGATAAAAGGGTCTGCATGGCAGGGCGAGGGGCCCAGTACTTACTGACTGGGAATCCTTGGTCCGGGTGCAGCAGAGGAACACTTTGAGCCGCCGGGACCAGCTGGTGGCCTGCCCCTCCTCCAAGCGGTGCCTGTGGGGATGGAGAGAGGCCGTGTGTGCCGGGTCAGGGGCCCAGATGCAGCCTGTTCCTCAAGGGCTGCAGCAGGGAGGCCTGGGGGGAGAGAGGGGCCCGGGCCTAGCCAAGGCTGGGTGGTCAGTGACCCCGGTGTCAGCGGGCTGAGACACTCCTGGAGGGGGGAGCCTGTTGGCTTTAAATCATGAGCCGGCCAGGCACTGGTCACGCCTGTCATCCTAGCTGCTCAGGAGGCTGGAATCTGAGGATTTGGGTTTGAAGCCAGCATGGGCAGGCAAGTGTGTGAGGCTCTAATGAACCAGCAGAAAACTCGAAGTGGAGCTGTGGCTCTAGTGGTAGAGCACCAGTCCTGAGGAAAAAAAGAAAAAACAAAGTTCAGGGGCATTGCCCAGGCCCCAAGTTCAAGCCCCAGGACTAGAAAAAAATAAAAATAAAAACCATGAACTGTTGGTTTCGGGGGAGGGGAGGGAACACCTGACTTTTGGGAAGACTGACTCAAGGCCATGCCCCTGGGAGGGGGTGTGTGTGTGTGCTCGAGAGCTAGGACTCCACAAAGTAAAAGACTGCTCTGTGGTCCCAAGGCTTCAGCCAGGAGCCCTGGGGGAGGAAGGGGGGCAGCTGTGCTGGGTCTCTTTGTGTGTCCCCTCATTCCAGGGGTCATGACAGAACGCTCAGACAGACCTGCTATTTCTCTCTCTCTCTCTCTCTCTCTCTCTCTCTCTCCTCTCTCTCTCTCTCTCTCTCTCTCTCTGTCTGTCTCTCTCTCTCTCTCACTCTCTCTTTTCCAGTCCTGGGGCTTGGACTCAGGGCCTGAGCACTGTCCCTGGCTTCTTTTTGCTCAAGGCTAGCACTCTGCCACTTGAGCCACAGCGCCACTTCTGGCCATTTTCTATATAGGTGGTGCTGGGGAATCAAACCCAGGGCTTCATGTATAAGAGGCAAGCACTTGGGCTGGGGATATGGCCTAGTGGCAAGAGTGCTTACCTCGTATACATGAGGCCCTGGGTTCGATTCCCCAGCACCACATATACAGAAAATGGCCAGAAGTGGCGCTGTGGCTCAAGTGGCAGAGTGCTAGCCTTGAGCAAGAAGAAGCCAGGGACAGTGCTCAGGCCCTGAGACCAAGCCCCAGGACTGGCCAAAAAAAAAAAAAAAAAAAAAAAAAAAAAAAAAAAGGGCTGGGGATATGGCCTAGTGGCAAGAGTGCTTGCCTCGTATACATGAGGCCCTGGGTTCGATTCCCCAGCACCACATATACAGAAAATGGCCAGAAGTGGCGCTGTGGCTCAAGTGGCAGAGTGCTAGCCTTGAGCAAAAAGGAAGCCAGGGACAGTGCTCAGGCCCTGAGTCCAAGGCCCAGGACTGGCCAAAAAAAAAAAAAAAAAAAAAAGAGGCAAGCACTCTTGCCACTAGGCCATATCCCCAGCCCCAGACCTGCTTTTTCTTGCAAAGGAGTCCAGAAGCTCCTATATTCTACTTAGGGGAACTTAACAGCGCCAACATCCAATACCCATAGCAGTCTCCACACTGAGCATGGGGCTGGGTGGCTTGGGTGCCATCCCAACTCTGGGGCCGTCATGGGGCAGGAGGGGTTGGCCCTCCAGTGCATTCAGGGCCCTCAGCAGGGATCCAGAGTGACGTGGGCCCGGCTGTCCTTGAGCTGCTTGGTTTCCCCATGCAGCCACGCACCGCTCTTGTGCTCTTTCACCCCGGCTCCACCAGGCAGCTTTCCAGACCCAGAGCTATGGGAGGTGGGTGCTTAGGAACTGGTCCTAGGACCGGCTGCCCCTGGGGATTCAGGCAGCCTTGTATCCTAAGCCAATGTCTTATCTTCCAGGGACTAGATGAGGTGACAGTGGAGTGGCCAGGCTAGGGTCTCAGTGCATCCAGATCTTTTAACCGGGCTCCCACAGGTCATCGGAGGAAAATTTGCTGCCTGGCTTGTGGCCACATGGACCCTCTACCGTCCCTGCAGTACCCTTTATGGACACCAGGGGGCAGCTTATCTTAGGGTGTGAGGCTGGCGGCAGGTTTGGTTAAGTAGGGGGCCCGCATACAGAGTCTGGACAGAAAGTCATGGTTTCCAACAGTCCACTAAAGTGGAAGAGGGACAGACATTCCTGCCAAAAAAAAAAAAAACAACAAAAAACCAAGGCCGGGGCTCTGGGGAGCAGGGCTGGGAAAAGTTCTCCTTCTCCCTAGCCTCCGCCAATTCGCTGGCAAGAGCTGGGGCCAAGGCCTTTAACATATGCCCGACATCCAACCCAAACCAAAATAAGTGGCGGTGGCAGGGTGAGCGTGTCTCTATACTGGGAAGCTGCCGGCTTGGAAAACAAAACAAAACAAAACGTGTTAGCTTCAGAGCCGGTGGGGGACAGCCTGGGAGGTGTGAGCAGGCAGGACCCTCAGATCTGAGGAAACCCCCACAGGTAGAGGGCTTGCGGGCTTTGGCCTCTTACCCGCCTTCTCACGGCTTAGGGCTTAGAAGCCGTGGAAAGCTTTCTTGGTTTTTTTGGAGGGGAGGAGTGGCCCTGTACCTGGGTTTGAACTCAGGGCCCGGGTGCTGCCACTTAGCTTTTTTGTGTGTGTGCAAGGCTTAGCACCCTATTATTTGAGCCACAGTTCCAGGTCTGGCTTTTATTTTGCTAAGTAGAGAAAAAAAAAATCTCCCACATTTTCCTGCCTCAGCGGACTTTTGCACCAGGAGCCTCAGATCTCCGCCTCCTGAGTAGCTAGGATTACAGGTCTGAGCGTCCCACAACCGGTGGGCTCCATGGAAAGTGTTGTATTTAAAATGATAGCAATTGTCCCGGCCACCTGACGAGGTGCTGGCTGCCCTGGGCTTTCAAGGCAGCACCTGAGAGTCTGGAAAGCCAGCTACCTCTGGGTCCCTGGACGCCCTGAAACTAGGTAGGGTGGGGGCATGCCCAAGCAGAGTGGCATGGGGGGGGGAGGTCAGCGGTGCTGGGAGGGACAACCGGCTCTAGGGCCTTGGCTTTGGGACTTGACATTTGGGGCTGGGTGGTGGCCAGCCCAGGCCTGGGTGTGGTTCTGATGAGCTGACGTGGAAGAAAGTCCGTGGGGAGCCCAGCGTGGAGGCATGGGGGTGGGGAAGAGCCCTGCGGGGCGGGGCCTGGCTGCTGCCGGCCCTGAGGGGTTGCCAAGGACAGAGGCGGCTGCACTGAGCCCCAGATCCAGACCCACGTCCACCACCCACCGCACAACCTGGCACGGCCACGACCTCTGTCAGTGGGTCACGACTGGGCTGGGCTGGTAGAAGGGATGAACGGGTTCCCCCTCTGCAGAGCGCAGCGTGGGGCCTAGGTCACGAGTCTGATTCTCAGGGGTTACAGGCGCACCCCACCCTTTTGTTTAACAGGAGCCACAGACTCCCTCATTGACTCTGCCCTGGCACAGCTTTCCCCTTCCTTAAAAACACCACACAAAACTCACCCCCTCTAGGAAGTCTTCCTTGATTCATTTCCTCTGAGTCTGAAACCTGGGCAGCCCATAGCCTACTGGACAAGTGAGAGCCGTGAAGGCACGCTGAGGCCTACTTCCCAGCCTCATCACCAATCGGTGCCTCGGTTTCTCCATCCTTGTGATGAGAAAGCCAATGCCAACTACCTCACGGCTGCAGTCACTTGCTCGGTCAATGCCTGGCTGTCTCCTACTGTAATAACAGTGTTACTCTTCTCGCGAGAGTATGCCAGTGCCGGCGTTTGAACTCAGGGCCTTTCGTTCTCGCTTAGCTCTTTTTGCTTAAGCTGTCTTCCACTTGACCCACAGGTCCACTTCTGGCTTTTTTTTTTTTTTTTTTTTGGTTCATTACAGATAAGAGTCTCCTGGACTATCCTGCCTGGGCCAGCTTCGAGTCGTGATCCTCAGATCTCAGGCTCCTGAGCAGCCAGGATTGTAGGCGTGAGCCACCATCTCGTGGCACCATTGTTATTCTTAGCTGATGATGCCACGACTGCCCCCCTTTCCGGAGTGGTCACAGGCGTGGGCTTTGCATGCTACCCACCACACTGTTTTGTCTATGTTACCTCATGTAAGGCTCCAGACACCCCCGCCGGGGCAGGCCCTGTGACTCGCAGGCAGAAGCGAAGTCTCTCTCCCACACCCGCAGCCTGGCTGGGCCTCAGCTCTGCCTCGCTGCCGGTCGGCGGAGCCCACTGGGGACCTGCCCACCCTCTGCTCAGCCGGCGGACTGACCGCAGGTTGTAGGTCCTCAGGTTCCGCTGCCTCCTCTTGGTGGCCCTCAGCTTGACGAAGGTGCGGCCCGTGGGATCGAAGACGCAGAGGACGGTGATGCAGACGCTCAAGATGACCACCCAGTTACAGACAACCATCCCTGTGGGGGGGGGGGGTGGGAAGCGACAGGAGGTGCAGGTATTGGGGACGCGCCCCTGGGCCATCAGCCGTGTTTAAGAAAGACTCCCTGGTCACTTCCTGCCCCTGGTATTTTCTAGGCTCAGAAGCCACTGGCCCGACTTTCCGCAAACATAGCCCCAGGTCCCACCCCGGCATAGAGCGGGCAGCTCTGCGGGCAACTAAGGAGGAGCTGAGCTCAAGCTGCCCACTCAAGGCAGTGGCTCGTCCAGGTGATCGGCTGGCACCCCCATAGCACCTGTCCGCCCATACAGAGCCCCGTTCTGTCCACACCGGTCCAGTCGCCAGGCCCCCAGAGCTGGCTGAGGTGGGAGGGGGGAAAAGGGGGAGGGGGAGGGGGAGGGACACATACCCAGGGTGACGTTCTTGGCAGTGAGGTCATTGCAGGAGGTGTAGTACTGGGTGAGCCACACGATGCCCACGATGGCGTAGATGAACTCGATCACCAGGATGGCTACGAGGAGAGCAGGCCCTGGCTGAAGGGTGGCCGCCATCTGCCCAGCAGGGAAGGGCCCAGAAACCTTGGCCTGAGCCCTCTGACTGCAGGAGCGAGGGGTGGGGGCTCCCTATGGGCCCTCCTCCTCCTGTCTGTCCTGGTCCCCTGCCTTGGGCCCTCAGAGCCTCGGTCTGCCCTGTGAAGGCGACTACAAAGGTGGTTAAGGAACATGCACACCTCTGCCTATTTTGTTTCCTATTTTGTTTATTTATGTGCCCATTACTGGGACTTTAACTCAGCACCTCGGTGCGGTCCCTGAGCTTTTCAACTCAAGGCTGGTGCTCTCCCACTTGAGCCACAGCTCCACTTCTGGCTTTTTCTATGATTAATGGGAGATAGGCGTCTTAATAGACTTTCCTGTCTAGGCTGGCTTTGAACTGTGACCCTCAGATCTCAGCCTCCTGAGTAGCTGGGAAAATCGGCGTGAGCCACGGGCGTCCTGTGCCTCTCTGTCTTTTCAGGGTATTGGAATCCGGTGCGGGATGTGCGTGCTGTGGAAGGAGGCCTAGCAACCAGGCTGCTTTGCACCACCAAACCCAGAGCCTGGATTTGGGATTGAGAAGAAAACATGGAAAGCTGACCGAGGGCAGCACAATGTGGCAGCTGAGAGCCTAGACTGTGGATCTGGACAGCCTGGGTTGAAATCCCAGCTCAGACACTTCCACATTTCCCTAGCTGTGCGACCTTGAGAGAGCTCATGAATTCCCAGGGACCCAGTGGCCGCATCTACCTAATGAGGCTGCCACTACTGGCTCCTGGGTTAATACACAGAAGTGGGAGAGGCAGCTGGGATGGGGCAGGGGCGGTCCTGGGGGGCGGGGAGGAGCTGCCCAAGAAGTGGGTGGGGCTGTTTGGAAAGGATCACAGAGCTTTGCAGAGATGCTCAGGGTTTTAAAACAGAAGTTGGGAGGCTGGCCTGTAATCCTAGCTATTCAGGAGGCTGAGGTCTGAGGCTCGGGGTTTGAAGCCAGCTGGGTTGAGCATAGATACTTATCTCTAACTAAGCAACAAAAAAGCCAGAAATGGAGCTGTGGCTCAAGTGGACAGCACCCAGGCCCCACGTTCAAGCCCCACAGATCAAATGTTTTAGACGTTGAGGTTCTACAGACTTAGAAGCAAGTGCTCAGTTCTGCCACAGGAGAATCAGAGCAGCTCGAGAGGATACATGCGGGCGTGGGTGTGTTTCAATAAAACTTTATTGACAAAACATACAGGGGAATGGCTTCCACCTACCCCCCCTCCCCCCGGGTCTAATCCACCACTGAGCTAGCTCGGGGTGTCTGGTACTCGGACCTGTGCCCGGTGACTATGGGGCAGAAGGGACACATGAGCCCGGGAGGGAGGAGGAGGCAGAGGCGGAGGGTGGCGTGGAGCAGCCCCGGCCCGAGGCGCGCGACCCTTACCCAGGCGCACGTACAGCACGTACTGCATGGAGTCGCGGGGCTCCGTGTACAGGATACCCCCGCGCATGCTCAGCCAGATGATGGCCATCTCGGCGATCATGCAGCTCAGCAGGATGCCCAGGTAGCCGCGGCCGTGGTCCACCAGGTTCAGGGAGCAGGCCTCATGCGGGTTGTAGACCAGGCCAAAGAGCACCACGGACAGGATCACAAACCTGCGGAGGGCCCCGGTCAGCGGGGCCTGAGGCCTCGGCCTGCCCCAGCCAGCCCCGCCCAGCCTGGGCTCAGCGGAAGGAGGGGACAGCAGCAACCCCCCGCCCACCCCAAGACCGTGAGAAATAAGAACAGAGAGGTCCACGGTCAGCATGAGGACACAGCAGGTGCTGATCGTGTTCAGTACAGGGGTGGCCGCATCCACAAAGGGCGGGGAGCGGTCTCTATGTGGGTACTGCCCCCAAGGGTCCAGGGAACCCCAGTGGTTTCTCCAGGGAGCAGGACAGGGTCAGGCAGGGAGGAGCAAGATGGCCAGAAAGTTTCCTTCCAGGTCCGTGGCCCCAGCCAGGGGCTCACCAGGTAGTGTGCAGGAGGAAGAGGAAGATGGCCGGCAGGACAAGGTCATCGCTGCCCACAGACCAGCGCCGCCGGAACACCACGATCCCGGGCATGGCTGGGGGCTCGGGGAGGCTCAGCGGGCCTGGCGCTCACCTCCTGAAAACAAGCAGTAATAAAAAATAAAATTAAAATTACCAAAATACTGAGAGCTGGGCGCTGGTGTCTCATGCCTGTCATCGGAGCTACTCAGGAGGCTGAGATCTGAGGATTGAGGTTCGAAGCCTGCCAGAGCAGGAAAGTCCAAGAGGCCCTTGTTTCCAATTAACCAGCAAAAAGCTAGAAGTGGAGCTGTGGATCAGATGGTAGAGTGGCAGCCTTGAATGAAAAAGTTAAGGGACAGTACCCAGGCACTGAGTTCAAGCCCCAGTACCAACACACACACACACACACACACACACACACACACACACACACACGAGCCTGCAGTACCCAGGAGGGCTGGGACACACAAGGCACTCGTCTAGAGCTGCTGGGCCAGTCCCAGCCATGGTCAGCAGCACAGTGACTTGGGACACAGGCCCCCCAAGTCCCCACCCATCACCAGGGGACCTCCAGGCACTGGCCATTCTGACCCGTCCCCAAGGAAGAGCTGCCTCCGGTCCTGTCAACACCCATAGCCAACAGCAAGGCCCTCAGCAGTAGGACACAGGGACTTCAGCTACGTTAGGGTCATTCCTGTCCCCCACCCTGGCAATGCTGCCTGAAGTCACCCCAACAGTGGCCAGGCCCACCTCCTCCTCCTGTGTGGCATCAACGGGGCCCTTGGCCCTCACACCCCTTATTTCCTTTCTACAAGGAGACCTGGCCCAGTGCACTGTCCTTGGGGCCAGGCTTCAAGGGCCAAGAAGAAATGCCCACGGCACAGCACGGCAGGCCCGGAGAGGGCCTGCAGGCCTTGGGGATGGACGGCAGGATGTGATTGAGGGTCACGCCCGGGGCTTTGCACACAGTAGGTGCTCAGTAAGTCTTGGCTGAATGAGGTCTTCTTTTCCTTGCCCTGCCCGAGCCTGGTAAACTGCCCTCTGGCTTGGTCACCTGACACACGGCGCCCTCTGCCACAAGGGGCGGGAAGGACCAGATAGATAGAGGGTGACTTGGTCAGGAGTACTTGGGGCGACTTCTGCCCCTCCGTGGAGGGAAAGCAATGCAACTGCATGCTCACCCCGAGCCCAGAATCCTTCATTGCCCCGTGCCCAACTCTCCGAAGTTGGCGGATCCAAAGTAGCTCCGTACCCAGGACCCTAGGGGCCCCCTTTCCAGCCCCCAGATGGGTAGCATGGTGGGAGGGAGGGTTGGTCAAGGCAGATTTCCTGTACTGCGCGCTCTAGAGGGGCCCCTGGTGTGGGCGGCTGAGCACCCCGCCGGCAGGCAGCCGCTGCCCCGCCCCCCCCCACCAGGCTGCCAGAGGCTTACATGACGCCCGGTCCAGGGGCGGCGGGCGGCAGCTCCTCCTCTCCCGGCTGACGGCTCCGGGGAAAGCGTGTGTCCTCGGAGACGGGCATCTCTAGGGAAGGCTGTAGGCAAGTCTTCCCTGGCCTGGGAGCACAGCCTTGGGGTGGGCAAGGGGGCATGGGGCCGGGTGGCGGGCCGGCGTGCCCTCCCCGGCCTGTCGCCCTCTCCGTGGCGCGGCAGCTTCATGCAGCCGCTCCCGGGCTGCTCGGGGAGCCGGCGGCCTGGCGGGCTGGCCCGCTGGGGTCGTGCCTACTCCTCCCCCCTCAGGAAGTGACATCATCCCACTCTCGAGGAGGAGTCGGAGCGATTCTGGGAAAGCGGGGAGAAGGATGCGGGGCGATCGGGCTGCGGTGCTGGGGTGGCCAGGGGTGTGTGTGTGTGTGGAGGGGATCTGGGGTCTGCGGCGGCGGGGGCGGGGGGGGGGTCGCTTCAGGGCTTTGGCCTTGTCGGTGACAACTTCACGGCTCGGACTGGATGTGATGGGACAGGAGGGAGGGGCTGGGGCCCCGTGGGTGGCAGCCAGGTTGGGGCAGGGCACTGCTGCCAACAGCTGGTGTTCCCGCCTGCACCCAGCCTGCAGGTGGCTCACAGAGGCTGCGTGGGGGTGGGGGTCAGGCTTTGGGGGGGGTGTCGGGAGCCCCCACCCCCTATGCAAGTGATAGGTATTCAGAGAGCTCTGCACTGTGCCCCAATCCTGTTACCAAAGAGAAGGGACCACAGGACTGCCCACCTCGAGGGGCTGGTGGGGGAGGGGCCTGCCTGCCTGCACTGCCCCCCATTCTGCCCCTGCTAGCAGCCCAGAGCATTCATGTCAAAAGGACCCTAGGGATAGCCCTCCCTTCCTCCCTCCCTCCCTCTCTCCCTCCCTCCTTCCTCCCTCCCTCCCTTCCTTCCTTCCATCAGTCTTGGGACTTGAACTCAGGGCCTGGGTGCTGTTCCTGAGCTCTTTTGCTCTACCACTTGGAGCCACAGCTCCACTTCTGGTTTTCTGGTGGTTCACTGGAGACGAGAGTGATATAGACGTCCCTGCCCAGGCTGGCTTTGAACTACGATCCTCAGATCTCAGCCCTCTGAGTGGCTAGGATGACAGGCTTGAGCCACCAGTACCCTGCAAGGACAGCCCTTCAGGGACACTGGGGCCCCTCCTCTTGTCTCCCTTCCCTTCGAAAAGTCTAAAAGTCTACTTCTTCATCTTGCAGGTACCCCAAGAATACCCACTGGGAGCCCCCTGCCCTACCCGGCTGGGAAAGGAAGGCAGGGCCCCGCAAGAGGAAGACGTGGGAGCGATCTGGTCAAGAGCAGGGTGTCACCAGCCTGTGGCTAACAGCCACGGTCAGTGGTGGGGCCAACCACACTGGTGCCCGATTACAGGCACGGGGTCCCCGCCCCTTCCAGCACGCACCAGGCCTGGGCACAAGGGAGGGACCCCTGCCTAGGCTGCCTGGTTTGTCATCCAGGCTGTCTCACCTGCGCGATGGCGTGAGTTCCTCCTTGTGCCTCGGTTGCCTCATCTGTGAAATGCCAGTCCTGCCTAGCTCCTGAAACCCTGGCACGGACCACAGAAATCTGCAGAGCCCTGGGCCAGGCTGGAGGGAGGCCAAAGGCCACGCGGGGCAGAGGGAGGGCGTGGGAGCCCCTGGCTAGCCACTGGCGTCTCGGGCTGGTCACCCACAGGTCGTGGTCGTTGGGGGTGGGGTGGGGGGGTGGAGTCTGCAAGTCTGGGCCGCATAGGGGCAGCGGAGGCTCTGGGAAGATTCATACATCTCAGGGCTGCTGTTTTTAAGAGCCTGAAAGGCCCTTTTCTCTGGAGACCCCCGGCCCGTCACAATGGGGGCCTGTTCCCTGGCTCTGGCTGTGATTTCATCGCAAGGAAATGTCCCCCCAAGGGGGCGGGAAGAGGCTACTTCCTGGCCTGGGGATGTGCATCCTCTCCAGCTCCCCTCCTCCACCCCCCAAACCGCCTCAACACCCCCCCCCCCAGGGTCTGGGGTAGGATGGGGACCTGACGGCAGGGGGTCCCATGGGCAATGATGGGGCCTTCTCAGACCTTGGCTCCCGACCCCCAGCGCACCAGGCAGACATGAGGGGGGTACCAAGGGCACCCCTCCTGCAGATGGAGTGACTAACTTTGCCTCAAGGGGCCTCTTTGTCCCCCTAGACCCTCGACTCTGATGACTCAGGGCCCTGGGTGAAGTCTCAACCATCCCGGCAGTTCCTTCTCCTACCAATGCAAACATCCCCCCTGCAATACACTTTACAACTTGCTGTGACACCCCCAAGGCCTACAGGACCGAGGCCAGCCCTTCAGGTGAGCCGCCAAGAGGCTCAGTCCCCCGAGGGCTGTGCAGCCTTGGGCAGGTGCCCTGCCCCCTCTGAATCCAGGCATCCCTTACCCACTGATACTCCCCAGTCATCAAGGATCAGGTGCACACACTCTGCTGCTCAGGCTACCTGAAGCTCTGACAGGGAGGCTCTCCTGTCCCTCCTGGCATCCACCCTCCCTCCCAGAAATGCCCCCCCCCCAAAAAAAAAGTTGATCGTCCTCCAAAGACACGCCATTGGTTTTCTGGTCACCCTTGAGCTCGCTCTTCTCATCTTTCTAGGCCAGCCAAAAGTCACCTCCTCTTGGAAACCTCCGTGATTGCTTCCTCCCATCCCCGGGTTGGTCTCTTCCAAGGTGGTCTGCAGGCTGCTCACCTCCACACAGCCTGGACACATAATGCCGCTCCCCCTCCCCCCCCATTAGCTTGCTGGCAGTCTGGGGGTCTGAGGGTCTCACCGCCTGCCGTGCCTGGCAGACTTTGGTACAGGACCTTGTACGGGCCCTGGTAAAGCTTGGGGGTGAGCAGCACTGTGTGAATAGTGAGCCTCCAGGCGGGGACTGCGGCTGGAACTACAGGAAGCATCTACATCCTTGGGCCTTGGGCTATGAGTTGTGGCCATGAAAGGCAATTACCACCAACAACACCCCCCCCCCCCCACCATGCTGGACTTTGACCTTCACGCTAAGGGCCTCCCAGACCTGTCTCAGCCCAGAGTAGAGATCTGGGGGGGTAGGGAGGAGGTGGGGGGCTATTTGCACTTCTGATGGCCCTGTGCAGAGCTCCAGCTAGGACTGGTCGCCCGCCTGCTGTGGTGTCCTCCCCCGGCCCATCCAGAGGGCACAGGACGATGGGCTTGGGGTAGGGGGGGTGACCCATGAGATGTCCTACTTGGTCAGAGGTAGCCGGGGACATCAGGCATCAAGCTGGGCTGGAGGTGGAACTTGAAGGGGAGGTGACTGCCGCGCCCGGGCTAGGGGGACACATGTGGCATCCGTCTTGGGCTAACTGCCTTCCAAATTGCCCTTCTCCAAAGGGCAATGCAGGGTGACGGTGTTGCCCTCTGGCTGCAGAGAGGGGAGGGGGGCTAAGGACACACACCCTAAAAACACTGCGTCCGAGGCTGGGGTCGGCCACGGATTGCCGTGTGACCTTGCACGTGTTACTTCTCTTTTTTTGTGCCTCAGTTTCCTCACTTCTAAAGCAAGGCTAAGAAAAGTACCCAGCACTGTCACGGGACCCACCCAGTTTCCCATGCAACAACAGGCAAGCACTTCTTCCATCATTAACTATCTAAGAACGGGGAGCCGGACAGCAGTGGTTCAGACCTGTATTCCTAGCTACTCAGTAGGCTGAGGACTGAGGACCACAGTTTGAAGCCAGCCTGACTCTTATCTCCAATAAACTATTCCGAAAAGGCCAGATGTGGAGCTGTGGCTCAAGTGGTAGAGCTCTAGCCTTGAACAAAATAAGCTCAGGGACAGTGCCCAGGCCCTGAGTTCAAGTACCAAGACCAGGAAAAAAAAAAAGAAAAAAGAAAAGAAAGAAACAAGCAAAGAGACTGCAGCTCCAAGATTTTACCCTGATACCTTCAGAAAGAAACAGTGAGCTCAGCAGGCAGTAGGCGCTGGCTACTCCTGTGCCCCCCAGAGCCCTTAGCCAGGCGGGATTGTTGTCAAGTTAGAAGGTGTCAGGACAGTCCCATAGCTTTTACAGGTGAGGAAACTGAGGCTCAGGAAGGAACTGGCTTGAAGCTCTTCCCAAAATGCCCACCTTGTGTGTCCCCGGTGTCGCTGAGCCAGCCCCTGCCTCAACGTTCCCAGAGTGACTTGGTTCGCAGCATCCTGCAGGGAACCAGAGCGGAGACCCTGTCCGTCCAGCTCCCAGAGACGCACAGCCCGGCAGAAGCCTACAAAATCCACCCTCTACTGCCGGGGGAAACGAATCTCAGGGAACGCATCAGCCGTGCGCCCGTCTCCAGTAGTCAGTGGGCAGCTGGCACCTTCTTCCTGACCCCCACGGCCAGTCGGGCCAAGGAAGGAGAGGACTCACAGATCCAGAGACACGCCCCCCCCACCCCCCACCCCCACCCCATTACAACCTGCCTGGCCAGCCTGGGCCTAGCCATTCCCCGTTCGTGTTTTCCAGTCCTGGGTCTCAGTGCCTCTGAGTGAAGAGCGACTGCTGGGCTCTGCGATGACTTGCACAGTCGCTGCGTGCAAAGTTATCACTGGATGCTAAGGGCCACTGGCCAGGGGCTGAGAGGCCAGAGGGGAGAGCGTGGGCTCCCATACCCACAATGAAGCTCTCCTCTGCCTGGCGCTGAGCACCTATGTTGGGTTTGAGGGCTTGGCTAGTCTTGGGGGGTGGGGGCACATGGTCTTGAGGTGGGGACAGACGATGACTAATGGCAGTGGAGCTGGGCCCCGGGCAGCCAGCAGGACAGGTGGGGGCCCCACAGAGGAGAGGCTCCACCCCCAAAGGGGTGGAGCGTGCTAACAGCGCCTAGCCTGGCCAGGCTGAGGCTTCAGTGGCAAGTGAACCACAGTTCCTTCCCAGAGCTGGACAAGGGGGCCAGGCAACCCTTCCGCTGACTTAAGACAGAGCAGAGGGACGAGATCAACACGACGCAGTGTGGGTGACTGTGGGCAGCCCCGGGGATGGGGCGAGGGAGAACTCGGGAGCTAGCTTCTTCTAAGACTCCAGAATGGCCTGCCATGCATGGCTCAGCCTCTTTCCAACAGGAGCTCTTTTAATCTTCCTAACAACACTGAGATAGAGGCATCTCTGTTACGGAGGGGGAACGTGACTTGCCCAAGGCTATGCAGCGTAGTTCAGAGACCTCGTCTCAACTTTTCCATGCAGTCTGAGGCAGTGGATTCAGCCAACTGCCTGCTTCTGGACTCAGGAGCTGGCCTCTGACCTCATCCTCCTCAGGGCCCATAAAGAGCTCCCTGGGCTTTGCCTGACCCCAGACACATAATCAGACCAGCGTGACTGAGAGAGGATCTCCACAGTACAGAGGGGGCCGCTGAGCCCAGGGCATCCTGGGAGGCCGGGAGGAAACCGCCGGGGACATGCCTTGTGACATCATGTTCAGCCCGATTCATAGGCTGCACTCTGTAGTGAAGAAACTGAGGCCAGGAGAAGAAATGATTCCCCCACTGGGATGCCAAATGGCCTCCTTGAGTTTCTCTCTGCCTGCCAGTCAGTCTTCTGGTTCTCGGGTACCCACAAACACCAGGGTCCCCCTTCCTGGGTGCCTTCCCTTCTTCCTAGGTCTGCAGCCCGTCGGGGCTGGCCTCCGAGAGCACAGGAAGGGAGAAGGCGGCAGAGGAGGCGACAGGACAGAGAACGCGGCGTGGGCTGGGGGCCCGCATGCGCCACCAGCCTGTGCCCGGGTGTGTGCAACCCAACTTAGGGGCCTGAAAGCTGTTGCGTTTCACACATCAGCTGTGCTGGCACAGAAGGCAGAGCCAAGCCTGCCTGGGGCCGGGGCAGGATCTCAGCACAAGAGGGGTCCTCACACTCCCTGGCCCCCGGGGCTGGCTGCACCCCAAGGTCAGAGGACGGGGGCACCCTCCTCATCCCCACTCCAGAATTGCCTCTGAAAGGACCGGGCTGCACTTCCTCCACCCCTCACCACTTAAGAGATGATCATCCCCCGTCAGGCCATGGGTGGGGAAACTGATGCCCCGAGAAGTGAACGACCTTCCGAGCCAGCCAGAGTCAGGCTTTGTATGTGCTGCGTGCCGTGTATTCAACGTGGGCTGTGGACAGAGAGACCCTCCCATACCAAAGAGCCATCTGAGAGCCAGAACGGGCCACTGACCCACTGGGGTGATGCCTGTCCTCACTTGGCCTCAGAAACAGATCCAACAGTGCCAACCATTTTTTGGCTACATGTTTTATTATTATTATTACTAATTACTTAACCAAACAATATCATGGCCAGGTATAGGTGTCTCACACCTATAATCCTAGCGACTCAGGAGGCTGAGATTTGAGGATAGATGTTCAAAGTCCATGTAGTTCTTGTCTCCAATAACCCCCTCCCCCCCACAGAAATGGAGCCGTGGTTCAAGAGCCACAGCCTTGGTCAGAAAAAGCTAAGGGATAGTGTCCAGGCCCCAAGTTCAAGTCCTAGTAATGGCACAAAACAAACACCACCCCCCATAACAAAGCCCCCCCTAAAAAAACCCAAACCATAAGCAGTGCCCCGACTTCCTCTGTGGGTACTTTGAAGGGACCTAGAGAAGTTTATGGATGAGGGGGCTGAAGCCCACAGAGTTTCATGTGCCCAGTGCGCCACGGATCCAGGCACGAAGCTCCACAGCCTCGGAGCTCAGCCCCTACCAGCAGGCCCTCCCTAGGCTCAATTTATCACCAGGCTCCAGTCTCTCTTTCTCACACTAATTATTTTCCAGTCCTCTACAATGAGCAGAATTTGCCATCTGCCACCGGCCGTGCCACTGCCACTAGCCAACTCCCCAGGAATCAATTGGGGCCTTTCGCTTCCTGCTGGCTGTTCTGGAAGGGCGCCGGCTTGCTGGGAATGAGGAGGGAGGCGTGGGGAGAGGGGCGGGGTGTCCCAGGGCCACCAGGCCAGGCCCTCCTCTCACCCCAGCCCCCTCCAGCCTCTCCACAGCCGGGGACTCAAGGCCTGCGTGAGTGCACAGGTTTCCTAGTGCAGGGCCTCGGATCAATGACCAGGCCTGGCTTTGTTTCTTCGCATCCGGACTGGGTCCTTCCTGTCTGCCCCGGTGGTCTTCTTGCCTTCCTCCGGCGCTGCTAGCCCACCTCTGTTGGCTCACCCTTGCCCCTTCCTCTCCCAGGTGCATAGAGGGTGGCTGCTCCTTCAACCCCCAAGTAGAGGAAATCTTGAGTTCTATCACTTCTCTGTGTCTGTGACCCCCCACTTCTCCAAGGCTGTTCTGTTCCCTCTAAGAACCATGAGGAGCAAATGCAATCACACACGGAGAGAGCCCCGTTCAAGGGAAGCTGGGGCCAGGGTGGGGCTCCCATTGGGATTTATCCATCAGGTCTTCCCAGTGTGCTCCATGCCACCAAGCCCCTTGCCCTGAGGTGTGGCCGGGGTCCCTGCTTCTCCTCCATCTAGGTCAGCTCTCCCAAGCAGAAATGGCTCCCTATTCTTTTTGACCCCTGTGGGTCTGACTGGGCTCTCTCTCGCACCTGACCTACCTTCCCGTATCTCCAAGGAGCACTGCTATCTTTTTTTTTTACTTCATAAGAAAAGTTAAAAATTATCGCAAATTTTTGAAATCTCTTACCTGCACTGTTATCTTTTTTTTTTTTTTTTTTTGGCCAGTCCTGGGCCTTGGACTCAGGGCCTGAGCACTGTCCCTGGCTTCTTCCCGCTCAAGGCTAGCACTCTGCCACTTGAGCCACAGCGCCGCTTCTGGCCGTTTTCTGTATATGTGGTGCTGGGGAATCGAACCTAGGGCCTCGTGTATCTGAGGCAGGCACTCTTGCCACTAGGCTATATCCCCAGCCCCTGCACTGTTATCTTGACCCCACAAATCAAGGAGATGGGAACCAGTCCCCACGGGACAGCTCAAACCACAGATCTTTTGCTCGGAATAATCCAAGAATAATCTGCAGAGATGTCGTGTGTGTGTGTGTGTGTGTGTGTGTGTGTGTGTGTGAGAGAGAGAGAGAGAGAGAGAGAGAGAGAGAGAGAGCAGTCTAGCTTTGCCCAATCTCATGATGCCCGCCCCTCAAGCCCCCTGTCCAGTCTAGCTTCACCACCAGCCTGCCCTGCTTGGAACCTCTTGCTGGGGCTTTTTGCTCCTCAGATTTTCCTGCCCTCCCCTTTAAGGCAGCTCATCAGAAAGCTCCACTTTCTGCAGAGACTGCTGGTCCTCTGGTGACACCTCCAAGAGGGATTAGCACCTTCCACTTCATTAGGGGCCCCCTCATGAGGCTGTTAATGAGGTGCTAAGTGGGCACACCTAGCCTGACTCCTCCCCTCTGGGACTCCCCCCCCAGGCCCCCCCCCACATACTCTGAGTGATTGACACCTCCGCTGAATCTCCTCAGGCTGAGGCTGCTCAGAGATGGGGGTAGCCTCCAGACCACGGGGGCCGTGTGGGCCTCGGGTCCTCAGATCAGGCACCATGGGGGAAGCGCAGCCATCTAGGGCATGAGCTGGCCACTCGGGCTATTGGGTTTCTGTTCACCCACTCCCCGGGCATCTCCAAAGCCAGCGGAGATCGAGTGACAGCGAAACACGAGCTTGTTCCCAGGGGAGGAGGTCTGCAGAGCTCCGGAGGGCCACACCAGGGGCCAGCTTTTCCCAGCCACCGGGCGCTCAGAGGTGCAGGTAGCATCTGCTGCCATCAACAGCACCCAGGCAGTGGCCAGTCTTCTCCCCTGGGTGGCTCTCCTTGCTTCTGTGCTCAGTGAGGGGGGGCCCTGGAGGAAGGGCAGACAAGGCTTCTGGGGCTCGGAGTCCATGTCATTTGGAGCTGCTTTTAGCTCCCGGTCACTTGGGTCTTGAAATAAACAGCCTCATGTCCCAAAGCACCTGTCGGGATGAACCCTCAAGCCCCTCATGCCTTGTGTTTTAGAAAAGAGGGGTTCGGGGCTCTGCATAGGTGCCTGGGTGTCTTCCCCTCTCGACTGAGCCAGGAAACATAAAAGGGGTCACAGGACAAAAAACCCACTGACCTTGAGCCACGCCTCACTCGGGAGTCCTAAGACTTCCCAGTCCCACCCGTGAGCAGCGCAAAGCCGGACCCAAGTACAAGTTCCACAGGCCCCGGAGCAGGGGCTGGGCGCCGAGGGCAGGGCCGAACTTGGATGCTGATCTGGGGCCTCTATTTTCTCAGCCTCGCATTGGGCCAAGACTTCAAAGCACAAGGCAGGAGCTAGCCACTTCCCTGGATGAGTCAACTGCTGTTTGCTTGTCCTGTAAGCGGGATGGTGAGGAGGATGATGATAATGATGACGACCATGATAACAGGGACTCCCTGGTGACCCAAGTGTGGAAAACAGGCTCTGCCACACACAGGGTGCTTGCGCTACAAGGACATGATCTTGATTAAATTAGTCCCCTTTTCAAAAGTGTATTATGGCTCCTAAATGCCTCTTAACTAAAATTAAAGCTCTCAACCACTAGCCATAAAGCTCTTCACCAAGCAGCCTACCCCCCCACCTCGGACCTGCCCACCAACGCCAGCACCCTCCACACCCCCCAGCTCATCTCTGCCGGCTGGAAAACCTGGCCCCCAGGACTGTCCAGGTTCCTTGGCATTTTCTCCCCTGCTTCCAGAGTTCTCCCTGTGTTCCTAGCATTCCCCAACCTCCAGCCCACGGTCCACTTTCTGAGGTGCCTGTGTCATCTTCTCCGTTCACACTGCAGGCTGGGATTGGGGGTGTGCTTTGGCCTGCACCTGCTTCTTCTCTGGGCCAGGAGGTTCTGCGAAACCCAGGGGGAGGGAAATGGCGAGGAGGGGTGGGGGGAGCTGAGGAGGGAAGCCGGTCTCTGTGACAGAGGTGACCCCTCAGGAGGGGCAGCGTCTTGCCTGACCATTCCAAGGCTGGACCTAGGCTGTTCTCGCTGCGTTCTCCATTGGCAAAGGATGGCCCAGAACATCCCTGATGCCAGTGGTAGCAGCTGCTAGGCGTGTCCCAGGGGACCTGCCCTCAGGAGCTGGGTGGCCCCGCCTGGGTACACTGTGGCTCCAGGGTGGCAGGGCATGAGGGGGAGGAGGAGCCGGAGCCGCCGCTCCAGCCCCAGTGTCACTCTGCTGGTACTTAGCAAGGCCGCGGCAGGCGCGGCGGGAGACAGGCAGGTATTTAGCAAGTGTGTCCTCGTCGGCCTGGGGCCAGTGCCCTTGGCCCCTCCGGTGGGAAGAGGCAGCCTCTGTGCCGACCCTGCCCGCCCCAGGGAGGGCAGCCAGGCCTCGCTCGCACCAGAGGACGAACCTTGCCAAGAAGGGGCCCCGGCATGCACCATGGGGGAGGCAGGCGGGGCAGGCGCTGAGTGCTAATGGGATGCCCACCTGGGGCTCGCAAGCCAGACGAGGGCCTGGCGAGACTGGCGGAGGCCGGGGCTCCTGCCAGGCTGAAAGTGGCACCTCGTCTCCTCCGGGGCTCGGGGCAGCGATGTGACAATGCCTGCTGCCTCCGCAGGCACAGCCCTCCCTTCACCTCCCAGGCGTGGGGGATGGTGGTGGGAGGGGGGGGCCCTGGCCTTCGTCACAGCCCGTGCTGACTTCTCCACCCTCAGTGGCCGCTGGCAGCTATAAATACCACTCCTGTCTCCGGATGGTGCAGGAGATGACCTAGAATCGTGGGCTCTGAGGCCTCCTGGGCCCCCCCACCCCCGCCCGCCTCCCTTTTTCCAGTGGATCCTGTCTGACGAGAGCATCCTTAGAGTTGGATGGTTGGCCCAGAAGTAAAAAGAAACTCTGGGCCTTGGGGGACATTGCTGTGGCTCCCTAATAGTTTCCTATAGGGATTTCTACCCACTTCACAGGCAGGGGACTCAGGACACTAAGGCCAGCCTGGGAGGTCAACTGGCCACGGAGACCCCCCCTGTCCATCCACCCACCAGAGCCCCCACCTCTGGCTCTCACTGGAGCCCTGCTCAGGGGTGAAGGCCCTAAAGTCACTAGGCCCTGAAGCCTCTGACTGCCTTCTCGGTCTCAAGATTCCTCTAGGGTTCTTGATTCAACCTGGTTTCCACGCTTGTCACCACTGTGGGAAACTTGACGGGCCATATTCTACTTTGATGGGGCCACTAGAAAGCTCAGCCTGCTTCTGAGAGAGCTCTTCCTTTTCCCAGAGAGCTTAGACAACCCAGGCCCCGAGCCCCAGGCCTGGCTGGCCCAGGAGCACTGGGCAGGGGTGGTCCCCAGACCTGGTGGCTATAAGGGCACTTCTGGTATAAGGAGCAGGCTGGGAGAGGAAAGAGCTCCAGGGTCAGGTCCTGAGTGGCGTGAACACTGGTGCAGCCTGGATAAAAACTAAATTCCTGCAGGCAGCGATCCTGCACTCATCTGACAACCAGAGGGCCTACTATGTGCCAGGAGTCTGGGGGATGGCAGTGCACCAGCCCAGGCCCCATGCAGCCTGTAGTCCTCATCTCCACACACAAGGGCACTTCTGTTGCTTTCTATGGTCACGGAAGGCCCACTGGAGCCTGAAGAAGTTGGTAAGGGCAGATGTCTTGAGGCTGGAGCTGAGCCAGAGTGGACAGGACACAGGAGTGGATGACAGAGACAAGATAAACCTCCACAGGCGTCCGCTCATGGGGCATGGTGGGCAGAGGCAAGACCAGGCCAGGAGCAGAGAGAGGAAGTCCGAATTCTCATAGGGCAGCCTGGCCAACAAGCCTTATGGGCCAGGTCTTGGGCCTGAACTTGGAGGGATGTGGAGGGCCCCAGAGTGACACTCATCAGACCAAGCAGTGGCAGAGGAGGGTACTGCCAAGGGCAACCTTGGCTTTCTGGTCTATATGATGAGTGGCAGAGTGACAGAGGGGACCTGATTCTGGCGGGGCATCTTTGGAACAGAGACCTGGGGATGCCTGCCTCCACCTCCCAAGCACCATTCCTTGCTCCTCAGGGACCCACACCTGACCACGGCGATGATCTCAGGCAAAGGACAATCAGAGCAAGTGGAAGCCCCTATAGGGAGGTGATTGGAGACTATATCTGTTGTCCAGTCACCCAACCATCCACCCACCCACCCATCAATCCATCCATCCATCCACCTACCCATCTATCCATCCATCTATCCATCCACCCACTCATTCAAGCATCGATTCAAGCATCTATCCATCCATCTATCTACCTACGCATTTACCCACCCATCCATCCATCCAACCATCCACCTAACTACTCACTTGTCTGTCCATCCATTCAGTCATTCAAACTCTATCAATCCATCAGACCATCTGTCTACCCATCCATCTGTCCATCCATCCAACTATCCACCTAGCTACTCACTTGTCTGTCCAGCCATTCAGTCATTCAAGCTCTATCCATCCATCAGTCCGTCTATCCATCCATCCATCCATCCATCCATCCATCCATCCATCCATCCATCCCTCATACACACACCACTTCCACTCATTCACAATGTCCATCACAAAGCAATTTCCCTCTTAAGCTTAAGAGGGCCCTACAGGACCTGGACTCTGCCTTCCCTCACCTCCTTCCACACCCCTTGCTCACCCCTTCCCAAGCACACAGCCTACTCCCTTCCCTCAATGAGCCAAGTGTATCCTTTCTCAATGTCTCTGCCTTCACCCCACATCCACCTCATCCCTAGCTGTCTGTGTCATTCAGTTCCTAGCTCAGAGGCCCCTCATTGGACTAATCACCCTGTCTCACATAGCCAGCATGCCCCTCCCCCTTTGGCATGACTCTTGTTTCATTTTCCTCTCAGCACTTAGCACCATCTACCTCTGCCTTGTTAATCGTGTGGTCCCCCTCCATCAGGGTACAGCTCAACAGGGCAGGGGTCTCTTTTGTTGTCTTCCCTGTCGTGTCCCCAGCACCCAGCCAATGGCTTGGCAGGTGGCAGTAGTTCACCAAGTCCCTGCGACTGGAGGGGCCACCATTTCTGAACACAGCCCCAAGGGGCAGAGGCAGATCACGTGTAGGAGCCAGTGCAAAGCAGAGCCCAGAGCCCAAAGCTCCAGATTGCCAGCTTAGAGCTCTCTTCTCGTTGCCGGATGCAATGCTGAGATCCAAAGCCCCACCCTGCCCTGGCCCTGCAGCAGCTTTGCAGCACAGGCACTGGGGTTCAGCCAGCGCACTGTGGGCCAGGTGGGGGAACAAACTCAGCATCTTCATCTTTGGTGGAAGGCAATGTTTGCAGAAAGGAGTGTTGGGTGATTGGCCTGCGGTGACACTGGGAACCAGTTCCTGTGGCCTGAGGTCTCCCCTGAAGTGACCCGCGAGGCTCCCCTCTACCTCCCAGCCCTGGGCATTTGAGCAAGTTTGACTGCAGCCACCTCTGCAAGCAGGGAGGAAGAGGACTGTCTCTGAGATCCTGGGGGTCTTCGCATGGAGAGCGAGGGGTTGACCAGATGGCCTCCCTAGGATTTGCTTGCTCTTCCTGCTTCTAGAAAATGTGGAGGCTGAGCAAGCTGCTGGCTTTCTCAGGGACCCTGCCGTGCCTGGGGTTGGAGTGGTGGTGGAGGGTAGATAGCTAGCAATCATCACAGTGGCCAAGTCTTATAAGAATCTCTGTGTGTGTGCGCGTGTGTGCACATGCGCGCACGCTGTTCCTGAGACTTGAACTGAGCTTTCTGGCTCAGTGTTCGCACTCTACCACTTGAGCCACAGCTCCCCTTCTGGCTTTAATTAAGAGTCTCACAAATTTTCCTTTCCAGGTTGGCTTTGAACCACAATCCTCAGATCTCAGCTTCCTGAGTAGCTAGGATCACAGGCGTGAGCCACCCACACCTGGCAAGGGTCTCTATTTTTGAAGACCTTTGGAAACTAGCCCCTCTGCGACTCCACGGAACCCGGGTGAGGCTCTAAGCCCCAGTCCCTTCTCCAGACAAGGATGAGGAGAGAGGAGCACCTACCACCTCCCTGACCACTAGGGAAGGGAGGAAGATTTGTGGGGGCTGTTTCTGGGGGCTCCCTCTGTCTCCTTCCCCATGACCCCAATCTCCTCTCCCCCAGCTTCCTGGGAATGTGAGGCCCGGTAGCTGTCAGAAGGTTTCTTAGCAGGAAAGCACTGTAATGAACCTCAGCCACTTCCTGCTGATTCTGAGCTCCCCATTGCCCCCCCCCCCCATTCTCCACCTCCCACTCACACCTGCACAACCCTGAGGAGGCCGGAGGAGCAGAGCAGGTGAGTCTTTGGGCCAGCACCACCCACCCTGAGGCAGAGGACCAAGGGAGGGAAGGTGGTGGGCTGGTGTCAGGGCTGAGCCTGGGAAGGGGAGGGCTGGGTTCCCCCCTCCCCCCCCCCCACTCCACGGTCTCTGCAGCGCCAGCCCTCCCTGCAGCTCTCCTGGGGTCCCCAGCAGGATGCATGAAATCACGTCTGGGAAGTGCTCAGAGCGCTTTTGAGAGAAAAGGCCAGAGGGATGGAGGTAGGATTAATTATGTATTACCGCGCTTATTTATTAGCACTTGACTGCGGGAGCTGAGTGGGAAAGGCTCAGGGCTTGGGGTCAGAGAATGCAAGTGGGAACCGGATCCGGCCACTTCACAGGTAGGGGCACGTTGCTGCAGCTTCTCTCTCGGTGCCCCAGTTCCTGAAAGAGGGGGATAAACAAACCGTGGGTGCTGCTGGTGGGAGCATCCAGCTGGGGTTTCCCCTTACCTGTCGTGGATGACCACAGGACAGAGGAAGAAAGGCCTGAAGAGGAGGCTTTTGTAATGGCTGAACCTGTATCCGTCTTCAATTCTATGTCCCAACCCAGCCCTCCCCCAGCCTTGAAGAAGGGAGACCAGAACTCTCTTTCTTCCAAGTTCTGCCAAGGGGCGGCCTTGGGGCACCTGGCATCCCCTCCCGGGCACGAGGCCCCGCTGCCTCCTCAATCCCAGCCCGTGTGGCCTGGCCAGCTTGGGAGCGAGCAGGCGGCCTCCTGCTGCGGTCCCCACCGGGGAAGGCTGTCATCAGGTGACAGCCTTCACCCATGGAGGGTACAGCCCCGGCTCTTGGGGGTGGCCTGCTTGTCCTAGTGTGACTTAGAAAGTAGGTACCCAGTGGTAGAAGAGGACACAGGCCACAACCCTGAGTTTGCCGAGGGTCACCACATTGGCAACTCCAATGTGGTACTTACGAGTCGCCCCCCACCCCCACCCCGGGCTGGGCACTGGTGGCTCACGCCTGTAATCCTAGCTACTTAGGAGTCTGAGATCTAAGGATCGTGTTTCAAATCTAGCCAAGGCAGGAACGTCTGTTCGATACTTATTTCCACTAAACTACTAAAACCAAAATAACCTGCTCAAGTGGTAGAGTGCTAGCCTTGAGCCAAAGAAAGCTCAAGGACAGTATCCATCCAGGCCTTGAGTTCAAGCCCCAGGACTGGCACTATTTTTTAAAAATAGGGAGTTCCTTTCTAATAGGATCAGAGCCACCCCCTGAGGCTGATTACAGGCAGGATGGCTTCAGGAAGAGATGGACCTAGCTCCTTGCCTGTTTAATGCAAGCTACATCTTGGACTCCCAGCTGTGAGAGAAACAGGGTCCCCTCTTGGCCCTGAGGATCCATCTCTCCCCAGGCACGGATGGCTAATCTGTTGCCTTCAACCAGAGGTCTCAAGGAGCCACCGGCCATGAGCTACCGGCCTTAGGAGAGGTGGCAGAAGGCCAGACCCTCAGAGGCAGGTTAGACACTGGAGAAATTCAAGTGTTAAGTTCCGGGGGCTAATTCATCTGAAAGGGGGTGAAAAGAAGGTCAGGACTGGGATGCACTGACTCAAGGCAGCATCTCCTGCTGGGAGAGAGGACGCAGGCCTGCACATAGGCCGTTCTGGGAAAGTCAGGAGCAGATGTGTCTGTTCGGGCTCCTGGTTCGGGCCATGTGGTCCTCAGCCCTGGCCATTACAAAAGTCTCATTGATGCTGCCTCTCACCCCCATGCTCTGGGGGTCAGAGCCCTAGCACAGGGCTCTGGGGGCCTTTCCTGCTCCTCCCTGACAGTCCAGCTGTTGCTGTTGCTGCTGCTGCCCAGGCATGTAAGGCATGCCAGGCCCGGGCATTGCAAGGTCACATGCTCTATGTGGGCGAGTGCAGGCCCTGCTGGGGCAGCGACAGAGGCCATGGTGGGGCCGGGGGTGGGGTGGGGTGGGGTGGGCACGATGCTAATGGAGCAGTAGATATGAGGCCTGCAGAAATGCTGGGTGCCCAGAAGCCATGGGCCACCTGCTTATTACCCTCACCCAGCTCCGCCCGTCTCCTAGAAGGGCAAGTCGTTGGTGAACAGCCAGGCAGGGGTGAGAGACAGGGCAGATGCAGGGCTGGGAGAAGCGAACACTGGGACCTCCGCTCTGCCAGCAGAGGCGGCACCAGACACGTGTGCAGGTGGTCCCGCATGCGGCCACCTCTGGGACCCATCACGTTTGGCCACCGTCTTTTGGGGGAGGAGGTGACCTAGGGAAGAAAGTGCTGGTCTTTTCCTACCACACTGCCCAAAGAGGGGCGGGACAGTGGGCAATAGAGAAGAAGGGGCAGGGCCTGGGCTCTTGCCATCTCCCTTCCTCACACCCTTGCTCAGAGCAAGGTGACAGGGCAAAGGACCCAATAGGAGACAGGCTGGCTAGGCAGCTTGGGCTCTGAGCAATGGCTGGGTTGCTGGGGCCAGGGTTGTGTAAGTGACACCTGTGTGGGGGCACGCAGCACAGGGCTCGGCACGAACAAGCACCTCACATTGTGGATGCTGGTGGAATCAGGACAGATATTCACCCCACCCCTGCAAGACCCGACCAGGAGGAAAAGACAAGCTAGCAGGGCTGCTCCAAACCAGGACAGAGAAAAACCTGGGCCGCCATGGCTCTGTCTGGGGCTTCTGTGATTAGAGGACCCTAACTGAATCTTGTCCTGAGGTGAGAGTGAACAGCAGGCCCAGAGAAGGCAGCGTGCTCTTCCTCTGCTCCGCCATGTACCACCGCTGACTACTCTGCGGGCAGAGAGCTCTCGGGCCTCCGTGCCTTTGCACGGCTGTTCTCGGCCCAAGATGCCCTTTTCAATGTTGTCCTCCAGGGAATGCTTCAGCATTTCCAGGCTTAACCCAAATACACCAGCTCCTCAGCCCCGCCCCTGCTCCAGATGGACCAATCAGTGTCCTCTATTCCGGGCTCCCTGCATACATAGCATCTCCTGGTCCCTGGCACCTCACACAGCACCTGGTGTCTAGCAGCTGTACAAGGCCCAACCCCGCCTCCTTGCCGGGCTCAGGTCACGCTGCCTGCACACTGGGTCAAAGAGCCTCCGAGTCAGCCAGCGGGCAACCAGCACCCCCGAGGAAGCCGGTGTGAGTATGAGGGTCCTGCTCCTTTAGAAACAGCCCACCCAACATGCACCACACTTCACCCACAACCAGAAGAGGCTCTGGGGACCTGCAGGCTGCCTCCTCGTCTCCCAAACGCAGAAACCAAAGTTAACCGGGGGTGAGCAAGAGAAGGGAAGTGCACCGGAACTGCAGGGAGAAAAGCAGTTGTGGCTGCCATCTGCTGTGAGCAAGATGCTCGGAGAACACGCGCTCCTCGCGAGGTCTCCCAGCCAACTCGGGAGGGCGGCGCCGCCCCTCTGCAGATGGGAGTGGGCGGTTCAGCCAAGCCGGCAGAGGCCACCGAGAGGTACCAGGGCCTGTCCTACCCATTCAGACCCACTGGGCTGCCCCTGCCCGACCTGTTTCTACCAGATAGGATCCAGGGACCCAGCCCAGGACACGAGGCATAGCCCGCTACTTCTAGGGGTGCCACCAGCTCTGGGGAAGCAAGTCCACAGTCAACGATGCTAACTTAAATATGAAAATAACGAGGATAATAACGTCAGCTATGGTGTATTTGTTTATTGTGTGTTTATGTATTCCCAGTCCTGGGAAGTTCTGGCCATGATCACTCGTCACCTGATCATTCCCAGAGGCAAAAGAAATACAGGTCCAAGGGAAGGCTTGGCCACTTGATTATCGCCGGTCCTCAGCGCCATGCCGTCCTACTAAGTGCCTCCATACAGTTCATTTGAAAGCAGCACCCTTCACAGGCCCAGTGCAGAAGGTTCTGGAAAGTTCACCGGACATCTCCCCCCCCACCACTCCCTCCCCCCATGGTGTCATGCTGGCCTTGGTGCTCCCCATACTCCTGTTCGGTGCGCCAATGTTAGAACCAGGCAGGGCTCAGAAGGCTGAGCAGGGCCTCCCAGCCCAGCTCCTTCCTGGGACGCCCCGCCCTGCGCCTGCACGCGGAGGAATGAGCGAGATCGGCTGGCCAGATGTGCCGGCGGGCATTTAGACACTCTGCCGTCACGGTCGCGGCAGCTGCCCCCTGGCACCGGGCCAAGAGAAACAGCAGCATTTCTCACCAGGCCAGGCCGGTGGGGTAGGAGCCGAGAAGCTAGCCTGCCACATCCAAACCATGCCAGGGTTGCAAATGTCACCCGGGGAGGCTGCCACGCAACCCAAGAAACCAGGGGCCGGCCGGCAGCCCTGCTCACTGGTAACAGGGAGGCAGGGACTCTGGGGCCAGGCACCCAGAACTGCACATCCTACCCCACCCCCAGCTTGTCCCAGCAGCGCGGCTGCCACCCCCACAGGCCTGCCAGCAAGCCACCAAGCACTCCAGTTCTGTCTGCTCGTCCTCCCCCGCCCCCCCCCACGCCGTGATTGCGACACCTCCGTCCTACGTCCTACTGACGGCGCCTGCGTGCCCCCAGTGTGCACAGACCCGGGCGGGTCTGCCTGGGAAGGGGGACTGGGGAGAGCTTCCAGTCTCTCCTTCCTCTCTGGGGTCCTTGGCCCTGGTGAGGTCGCTGTGCTGACCCCCTCTTCCTGCCTCTCACAGGGCTGGGCCTGGCCCACCCGCCCGCCTATGATGCGCCTCTTCCTCCAGCAGCCATCCCTGGCTTCCCTATTTCCCCCCCCCACCCCCCACCCCCAGCCTCTTGGCAGGAGCAGATGGGGGAAGGCATTTGGCCCAGGGGATCTGTGAGAACAGCCAGCCATGCTGGGACCCTGGCCCTCACTCCTATGCTGGAACCTGGGGGTGGCAAGCCCAGTGGAGTGAGGGGCACTGGGAGCTCTGGGAGGGGAGCTGCCCACAACCTACAGGGAAGGGGAGCCCCCCCCCCCACTTTGCCCCGATCCTAGGACTCTGTGTGAGTCGCTGTCACCACAGATACCTTCACAAATAACTCCTGCCTCGGTGGCGGAGGCACAGCCAGGCCGAGGGTGACTCAGCCAGGGAAATCCCAGCACCCGCACCAGCACCACCGCTGGGGAGGCTCTGCTCGCTGACACCTAAGAGGGGGCGTCCAGCTCCTCCCGCAGGGGGCGAGAGGAACACCTGGGCTCCCCCACCCCCCATTTCCTGCTCCTTGACAGGGGAGCCAGGCGGGGCCAGGGCATGCAGAAGTCACAGCCGGAGCTGAGCCCTGCCAGGGCCATGAGCACCCCAGCCAGAACCCCGACGGCTGTCTTGGATCCAGAGAAGGATACAGGATGGAGAGGAGGCCAAAGCCAAGGCCAATACCAACGCCCTCCCTAGGCAAAGGGGCAAGAAAGGCTGGAGAGAGACAGGTACAAAGCCTCAGAGCAAGACATCTCTGCCCTGGAGAAGTGAGAGCAATGGCCAGGTCCGCAAACCCACCAGACCGGTTGGTGCTCAGGGCCACCTGGCCGCCAGCTCCCTGTGCCTGCACGAGGTGCACAGAAGAAGCATGGCCGCCTTTGGTGGCTGTGGCTGGATCTGCCTTGGCTGGATCTGCCTGGGGATGGTTTTTCCTTCCTCCTCCTCCTTGTTACTCTATACCCCCTCCCACCATGTATATGAGGACAGTGAGGTCATGGGGTGCTCTGAGTTCAAAGACCAGGGTGGGAAAGCAGACCCAGGAGCACCATTGCCTAAGACCAATGCCAGGCTGGGGCCCACTCACTGCTCAGCCATGCCGTCAGAGAAGACGAATAGCAGAGCTGACCACGGTGTGTAGCAAGAGGAAGGCAAGGATGGCTCATCTCTCTCACCTCGTGTGCAGGGCCCCTGGCCAGCAGAAGCCTGCCTCATGCTTCAGCCCCGACCTGGGTGCTGAGCACCACCACAGCTTCCGACTCCTGCTCTGGGACGCCTCTGGTGGTAACAGGTTGAGGGTGCACAGAGGCCCAGAGGTGCTTTCCTGGCATTGTGGGTATCCAGGCCCTGTGCTCCCTGGGCAGCCAGAGCTCATGCTCAGGCTTCTCCTGCTCCCCACCGGCTTTGATCTTCAGGCTGGGGCTGGGCTTTCCCCCTCCCTGTGATTCTTCCTGAAGCCCAGGCCTCTTGCACTCCTCAGGCAAGGAAGTGGGTGGTGGGAGAGATCCAGAAACCCATCCGCTCTTTTGAAAGAAGACTGAAAACATGTGACCACACAAATCTCCTGGGTTTACTTAAATGTCTTTCAAACAAATGCTTGAATGGATTTCTCCCACCCTCTCTCCCTCCCCACGGAGCCACTCAATGGAAAACAGTAGCTCAAAGGACTGAGACTCCAGGCTGCTGGGGCTGATGGAATGGGTTCTCAGACACAAAGCCTGGCAGGAGCTCACAAGGCAGCCGGGGCTAGGAAAGAATGAAAGGCAGACACCTGACCAGGAGGCCGCAGAGGGGTGTAGGGTGTGAGGGGTGGGGAGGGGCTTGGCGGGGGGGGGGGGGGGAGGGAGGCCAACCTCAGGTTCAGGATGGCTCAGAGGCCCAGCCCTGTGCAGTCAGGGGACACACCTGTGTCCCAGAATCACCCGTCTCCATCCTGCAGCTATAGCTACGGAGGCCTGGCTGTCCCTGCTCAAGCCCTGGCCTGGAGGGCCTGGCCACAGTGGCCACTCAGACCTCACAGGGGCAGACAGGAGAGACAGTCACAGCGAGCAGAAGTTACTCCAAAAACCAGGCAGGGTGGCAGGTGTCTGAAGGCGAGCAACTCCCCAAATCAGAGCCTGAAGGCCTAGGGAAGACCAGAGTCCAGGGCCTCCCGAGTCCCCAGAACTTTACAGATAAGGACCCTGAGCCCACAACAGTGCACCGAGCCGCTCAAGAGCACAACGCTTTGGGCTTTTTCCTGTTCTTGACAGCCTCGTTCATCCACCATGGCATCCTCAAGGCGGCCTATGTGCCTAGGCTCTGGAGTTGAGGTTTGGGTATCTGGGTGACACCGTGATGAAATTAGCACTCTGTCCCCAGAGTCTTGCAAGCCTGCTTTGACTTTCCCTCCCTGTCATCTGCACAGAGGAATAGACAGGAGAGACAGCACGCAGGACTTCCCGGAGGTGAGAAGCAGGGCGAGGGTCAGCCCTGCATGCAGGCAGACCGGGCCTGGGAGGCTGGGATGTCGCCACGTGGGACCCGATGGATTTATGCTCACATTCCCCCCACCCCCCTTCTTATTACAGAACGATGTTCTACCTAGAAAATAGAAGCCAGAAGAAACACAGCAAAATAGATATCACCTGAGATCTCTCTAGGAAACCATTAACGTTTTTCCAAGTCTTTCTTTTTTCTCTGCCCAAGCCATACTTACCACTCCCCTCCCATGCCACAGAACTAGAAAAGTGAACTTCCTTTTTAAAAATTAACCTTTTTTTTCATCGCCATCTTCATGCCTTACAGTAGAATGACTATAATTTATTCATTCAACTCTCAGGCTTTTTCCCTCTTCTAGCTGCAAGAAAGCCCCTGCAGGGAGGCCCGGGGCCAGGCTGCTCTGGGCTCCAGGTTCAACAGCAGGACCAAGCCAAAGTCTGAGTACTTCTTGGTTGTGGCCACACTTTATGCACAGGGTTGGGGAGCAGGGAGTGGGGGTTCTTCCCTTCACCACAACTCTCAGGAAGGAAATGATTCCCAGGGACACTCGAACTTGAACTTGTACGAGATACCAAGCCCATCAGCTAATAGCAGATTCCTTGGGAAGACTTTGCAAAGTACTCTGCAGGCTCCAGAAGGCAGGCTGTGGACCATAATAGCCTCTAAATGCTGAACTCTCAACAGAAGACTCAACTATCTAGGTAGAAGATGGATTCTCTATTATTTTCCTGACTGCTAATATTCTGCATCCTCTTAATGAACATTCAGGTTATTCTCAACGGTCTGCTTTTATCAATCAGGGAAATATGTAGACATACATACTGATTCACAGGTCCTCATCCAGCATACCTCAATCATGGAGACCACGGTGGGCCCTGGAACCTGCATTTTATCACATTCCACTCTGGCTGAACCTGTGGTGCTCTGGTGCTAGGGTTGACTAAACTACACTCAAAGCCACCCTGCTGCTGGGAACCAGTGGCTCACATCTGGAATCCTAGCAACTCAGGAGGCTGAGATTTGAGGGTTGTAGTTCAAAGCCAGCCCGGGCAGAAAAGTCCATGAGACTCTTATCTCTTAATAGACTACTCAGAAAAAGCCAGAAGTGGCACTGTGGCTCAAGCGATAGAGTGCTATTGTTGAGTACAAAGAGGCTCAGGGACAGTGCCCACGCTCTGAGTTCAAGACCCAGGCCTGGCCCAAAAAAAAAAAAAAAAAAAAAAGCTATCTGTCCTGGCAGTGATCCTGCCCAGGATTCCCACCCGAGGGTGCAGAAGTGTGGCTTCGAGAGCTGGGCACATCGTGGACTCAGGGCTCCTTCCCAGAGCCAAATGGATGGGCAATGAGGGAGAGTTTGCGTTTCTTGTCTGTCCCTGGGTGGTGGTGCAGGTTGAGTAACACCCAGGTGGGTACCTGGGCCGGTGCTGGTACTGAGCGGATGCAGTCAATGGGCACCGCTGATCTAGATGGTTTATCGCTGCAAGCACTTGCTAAACACCAAACACCATGCCTTGGCATGGCCCACTGCGGGTCCATGAGCCAGCAGCAGCCCGCTGCTTTTGAGAAATTAGATTCAAGCCAGGCGCTGGGAGCTCGTGCTTGTAATCCTAGCTACTTGGGAGGCTAAGATCTGAAGACTGCAGTCTAAAGCCAGACTGTCATCTCCAATTAACCAGCCAAAAAACAGGAGGGGAGGAATGGCTCAAATGGTAGAGTGCCAGCCTCGAGTGAAAAAGCTCAGGAACCACGCCTAGGTCCTGAGTTCAAGCTCCAATACTGGCACAGAAGGAAAGGAAGAGAGAGAGAGAGAGAGAGAGAGAGAGAGAGAGAGAGAGAGAGAGAGAGAGAAAGAAAGAAAGAAAGAAAGAAAGAAAGAAAGAAAGAAAGAAAGAAAGAAGAAGGAAGGAAGGAAGGAAGGAAGGAAGGAAGGAAGGAAGGAAGGAAGGGAGAGAGAAAGAGGGAGGAGGGAGGGAGGGCAAGAAAGAAGGAAAGGAAAAAAGAAAAGGAGAGTGAAAGAGAAGAAGGGAGGGAAGGAGGAAGGGAGGGAGGAAGGAAACCCAGGCACTTGTCAGGGGTACACATGGAAGTCCATATGACCTGAGCTGTAGCCTTCATCAGCAAACTTCCTTTGTAATAGGCCAGAGTGAAAACAGCACCGCGCGGAGTGCTGGCCAAGTGACTGTACAGAGTCCCCATGGTGCAGGTGGGGACAGCAGCTGAACTGAAATGACTCGCCAGGGACTCACTACCACCAACAGCAGGAGCTGTGACAGGAAGCCAGCCGGTCCTAACGCCCTGCCCCAGGGCCTGTCCCCTCCCTTCGCCTCCCAGGCAGGCCCCCTTCACCTGCAGATCAGGCTGCAGGCAATGGTGCCCGCCTGGTCCTCCCCTGCACGGCAGGCCCGAGCTGACCTCACTGGCTGTGCGAAGCCAAATTCATTCCCCACGGCCTCTGCTCTGTCTGCAGTCTGCAGCCCGGGTGGGGGTCTGCCGCCTCCAAAGCCCAAAGGCACAGTGGGGGGCAGGAAGTGGGATCTGGGGCGGAGGAACCAGGAGCTCAGTTTAGTCTGAGGACATTCTTTCTTCGCAGCCAGCCCCAGTTCTGTGTGCCTTTTTGAAAGGAAGTAGAGAATAGCTGCGTTCAGCCCAGTGAGGCCGGCCTCTTTCAACGTTCCAGTTGCTGCCATTTCCAATTACAACTTCAGAGGGCTCCTATAATTTATACATCCCAGGATGCACTGCTCCAGCTGCTTTATGATGGGAGTTCATTACACCATTAAGGTTAAACTTTTATAAAGTACCGAGCAGGTGGTGGGCCGGACGCCTGGCTTAGTTACCGCTCCCAGAAGCCTGCTGAATGGGGTTCACCTGGGGAAGGGAAGGGAGGGTGTAAGGCTCTCTAAAGGGGCCAAGAAACAGAGAAGGCAGCTCCTGAGGTGCCCAGGGCCTCCATTATCCTGTTTATTAAACTGCACAGTATAGCAGGCAGGCTGCAAGGAGAACAATCCGAAACAGCTCAGTGGCACTGGCAGGGGGCATGCGGGGTAAGGAACGATCCAGTGTGAGCCTGAAAGGCATCTGCCTGGGACAGGAGATGCGAGGTCTGTGGAGAGCTGGGCTTGCAAGGCAGATGCGGGAGCGGACTCTGGCCACAGCCGACCCACACGTGGGGGATGGACGTGGGGCTTCGGGGGAATGAAGGAAGCCAAAGAGGGCCTTCCCTTGGTGGAAACTCTGGGCTGGGGTGGTGGTGGTGGGGTGGGGGGGGGAAGGGATAACCTTGAAAGCAGGGGCCAGACACCAGCTGTAAATCCAAGGCTTCTAGCACATTCCCCGCGACTCTTCTTCAGGAAAGCTGAGGTCCTGTCCTTGTGTTCCACTGTGGCTCACCACGGGCGTCCCCTCCCAAAGGGACCCCGGGACTGTCCTGAGCAAAGGGCCTGGGGCAAGTGTCACTGCTCTTTGTGTCATGTTGTTAACACTTGAAGCACTCCCAATAGGGAGAACACCCCAGGAAGTGTTGCTGTTGTGGCTGATGTCAGGGCTGTAACCTCCGTTGGAGGTCCAGTCACTAACGGGAAGTCACAAGTGACAGAACTAGTCCGGGCTCCTCACCGCCTGGCCCTGGTCCCGGGGACATGGCAGATGAAGACCAAGTTTGTTTTCTGAAGTACAAAAGTGAAAGGGCCCATGAGAAGAATTTCTTGGCCCCACTAGTGGAAAAGCCTCCACCTGGCTGGTGTCTGGGCTCCCAGGAGCCCACTGCCACCCTGGCCCCACTCCTCGGTGTCCTCAAACCAGGAGATGCTGGTGTGCTGGAACCTCAAGTCTCAGTGCCCGTGCCCCGGTGTCCACTGGGTCCTTCCCTAGTCACGAGAGAGGACTGATTGTGTTCCTGCCTGCGAGGGGTCAGCGGGTCAGCTCAGAGCGCCCCCCCCATCCCCCAAGTCTAGGATGCATGAGCTGACCCCTAGGCGGTTCCCTCCCAGCCCTAGGACAGCCCGAGGGGCTGAGCAGCTTTGCCCAGGGAAGCTCACAGGGGCACTGGGAAGAAACCGGCTTCCCACAAAGGCCCCAGGAGAGGAAAAGTTAGACAAAGGAAAGGGCCGGATGGAAAAGGCGCCAAAGGGAAGGAACCAAAAAGAAGCCGGGGGGGTGAAGGGGGGACAGGCTGGGAAGGCCAGCCTTGGCGAACTCCGGGCGTGGGCAGGGAAGATGCCAGAGGGCGGCTGGCGCCTGCCAGTGTTGCGGAGTGGAATGGATGCTGCAGGAGAGGGACGTCCAGGAGGCCTGGCCTGGCAGGAGTGGGGCAGGCTGGCCCGAATGCCAAGAAAGGGAGTGGCCTGTCAGCCTTGGCACCCACCTGGCCTGAGAGAACACTCAAGCCAAGTCCTGAGAACGACTGACAGCACTTGGCATGTGGATCGAGGGGAGAGGATCCCATGTGGGAGCGGAGGAATCAGAGAGAGGTCAGGAGCCTGCCCAAGGAGTGAAAGACTCAGAGGAAGCTGTGTCCCTGGGGAAGCCTCTGTCCCCGGGCCTCTGCTGGACCCAATTCAAAACAGGAGAGAATGAACCAGAAGCCTCTGACCCAGGCACTCAGGGGCAGCCGGTTCTTGGAGACACACGGGACACTGAGGGTTACAAATCCCCTGCAGCTGAGAGCTCAGGGCCTCCATGCTCCCCCCCCCCCCCACCGCCCAGAAACAGCAGTGGGGCACAGGGCAGTGGGGGGGGGGGGCTGAGTGGATGAGTGGAGTGGTAACTGGCCGCAGGGCGTGCCGGAGGAGCCTGATGTCATCCCAGCCCGCAGCAGGAAGAAAACTTGGGAAGTGAAACAGACCGTCACCTAACGGCAGCCGGACCACAGCTTTCCAGTGACGGGTGCCAGGCCTGCCCCACCCCTGCCCTGAGTCAGACTGAGGGTGCAGCCCTCTTCAGAGGGCCCCCGGCGGGGGGGTGGGGGGAGTCAGGCAGCCTTGTAGCATGGGTTGCGTCCCAGGGCTCTAACCAGGCACTCGACGGTGCTCCCTGGTGCTCCCCGGCTCCCTGGCCCTGTCGCTGGGGTCCGGTGGAGCTCCGAGGAGAAGGCAGTAGATTCCTAGCGGCTGACCTGGGCATCCTGCCTCGCACGCGGAGGCTGGCGGGCGTCTGGCTTTCTGTATGGACACCGACCGGACTCACCTCTTCAACCAGGCTTCCGCATGCTTGGAGGGGGGCAGAGCACTGCTGCTTGCTCCAGGAGCTAGCCATCTTTCCTCCTCACCAAACCCAGCCTGCATCAACCTAGTTAAGAGGAGGCATGGGAGACGAGGGGAAGTAGGGCTCAGAACCCCAGAGGGCCCTCGGTGCTTCCAGACATGGCTCAGCCAACTAGGATTCCAGGCCAGGGCCCGGCACCCCCTCTAGGGGCCTCCTGACCCTCTCCCGGTCCTACAGGGTCCTGGGGCGAGTTCCTGGTGGCTGGGGAACCACAGAATTCTCTCGCAACCTGTCCAGGGTGAATTGGAGGGTGGGTGTAGCTGGCCTCGGTCTGGGTTTATGCGCCCAGCCTTACGCATCCCTGGCCTGACAGGCCACAAAGTCTGAACCCTCCGCCAGCCCATCTTCCCCAAGCCCCTTCCATCCAGCCTTGAACATGCCGCAGCCAGCGAGCATAAACATCACTGCTGCCGCTACACCAACAGGGCGGCCGAGGCTTTGAAAGGATGATAAACAACGCATCCAACAGTGCCGAGAACGGGGGCCCGACCCCACATTCCATGCCCTCTCTCCCAAATCACCCCTCCTATGGGAGTGGGCACTTTTGAACCTCCACACCCCCCCCCCCCCAGCAAAGAAGGGAGCCTGACACAGGCCAGACAGGAGGCAGGGAAGGCGCGTTTTATAAACAAGACCGGACAAATAAGCAGGAGATGGGGAGAGAAGCAAATTCCAGGGGAGCCTGTGGGCGCAGGCCCCGCCTCACCTCAGCGGGGCACATTTCTAAACGTCATCTATAAAATGGGCTCATGCCACCTGCTCCCCTGGGAGCTTAAGAGCGTGAGAGGAGCCAAGATGCACCGAGAGGCACGTGGTTAGCATGGCACCGGTATCAGTGCGCAGCCAGCACGAGGTCACCTGGGTCCTCGCTCTTCAGGGAGGAAGGCCACACAGGAGTGCAGCCCCCCCGCCCCCCGCACAATCTCACGGTGACCCCAGGACACAAAGGAAGGCTTCCTGGAGGTGGCTTGAGCAGCCCCCGACCCCGCCCCCCCCCCCACACCAGGAGAGGCAGGGTGTGGCTGTGACTCTGGACCAAGTGCAGACCCTGGCTCTCCACCAGACTTCTGTGTGTTCCTGAGCAGGCGTGACTCAACCCTCTCCAAGCCTTCTATAAGAAGAGGCCATGTGGAGGACGTCCGTTCTCTGTCCTTCAGCTGGATTCAGTCCCTGAAGCACTCACAGATGCAAACTACCATCACCATGATTGTCATCATTGTTATTTTGTGGCCAAGCAAAGACTCCTATAGATAAACTCCTGGTGCCTTCTTAAACCCCAAGCTTGAAAGGATTGACACAAGCCCAGCCTGGGGCTCTGGGGCCAGGGGCACGAAGCCCACCCTCCAGGAGGTCTGTCCACCAGGGGGGGAGGGGCAGGGCCCATAATGAAGGCATATCAATAATGAATGAACCTTGAGTGGGAGTCCAGGAACATCAATCATAAATTAATTAAATGGCTCCATAAGAGACCAAGACAATGAGTCTACTGGGGAGGCATTAGAACCAGGTGTCAGGCTCCAGTAACACCTCAAAAGTTCCGCTGCTAGGAAGCCAGGGTCCTGCACTCCCTCCCACCCAGCCCCCAGCTCAAAGAACTCTACTGTTGAAAGCCGTTTTGATGAAACTTCCCAGAATAGTAACCTCCTGGGCTGAACTCAGGCAGGCAAAATTTTAAGGGGTAATTTGGTGAGAAAAATGATCAGACGACTGGAAATAAGTGCCAGCAACATCAGAACCCCTCTGTGTGGCCCTCGGGGATGGAGAGCCTCGTGGGGATCTTTGAAAGACACCCCCTCTCCCCGAACCCCACCACCCCTCTCACACCCTGGCCTGGTACCACAGAAGTCACTAACTGAAGGTCAAAGCCGGGAGCTGGAGGGGGAAATCCCTTGGTCAGACGCAACCGGTACAGTGTTCCAGGCCCTGCCTCCCACCTTTTGCCGAGCCTGCTTACCTCCCCTCTACAGCTCGACAGACTTTGCTTCCTCAGCATAGACCTCCCGCCCTCCCCACCCCCTGCTCCCCGCTCCAGTCCCCTCCCCCTCTGGCACCTGCTGCCAGATGCCTCTTGCAGGAGGGTATCGGATCCTACCCCCTGGCTCAGGACAGCTCAGTGACTGGCAAGTTTTCTGCAGGTGGAGCCCCAGCCTCTGGTCCCCCTGTTGTGACCCTGGGGACCCAGCTCCCGCCGCAGCTCACCTTCCCGGCCACGGGTGACCCCCTGTGCCTCCTCCCCCAGGAGCATCTTTTCTGGCGTTCATTCTTGCTGGTCCTGAGGGAATTTGGGTCAAAGGCCACGCATGGCCACCTAAGTCTCCCCAGATCACCCCTAGTTCGAATGACTTCCTCTTATCTGACCTCCGGTAGCACCCACTTCTTTCTACAAATACAGTGCCTTCCCAGGAGGTTTTTGAATCCCTTGAGGGCAGAATCCATGCCATCTAGCTCCAGGCTCATCAGCAGGTGTTCCAGAAATAACTGCCCCTGAGTCTCGAGGAGGTGATGCCAGAGTAACTGGTTGTCCTTTCGCAACCCTACCTGGCAGATAAGCGGGTTCTACTTCCAGGCCAGGGAGGAACACAGGACCCGTCACACCTCTGTGCTAAACTATGCCGATCATGACGTAACCCTTTTTGGTGAAGAAGGATTCTGGCTGCCAGAGCCCAGAGCACTCGCTGAGTGCTTGCTTTGAGCGGAATGTCTGCTTGCCAGACTTTGGTGGTGGAATTCTTACAATGCCTGGTGGAATTCTTACAAGTCTGTTGGGGTGGGGTGGGGTGGGGTGGAGACTGTCCCCATTTGACAGATAAGGAAACTGAGGTGTGGAAAGAGAACAAGACTCAGATCTCGGTCACCACCGCTACTCCTCGTCCTATGTTTAGCTGCCTAAAGGAGGTGGGCGTGTGTGAGCTGCCCCCAGGTAGTTCACAGATGGCTGGTTCAGAGCCACACTTCCAGCCTGGGCTTCCTTCTAAGAAATACAGAGAAGGCAGGGTACAGGTGGCACACGCCTGTAGTCCTAGCTACTCTGGAGGCTGAGATCTGGGGATCGAGGTTCAAAGCGCCAGCCCAAGCAGAAGTCTGTGAGACAGTGTTTTGTCTCTAACTCTGTGCTCAAATAGCAGAAAGAAGGGCAGAGGTGGGCAGAGGTGAAAATTATTTTTGATTTGGACCATGTGTACCTCTCATAAATCATGGACACCTGGACAACAGAATTTTCTACAACCACTAAATTTGTTTTGTATCGTGCTAAATAAAAGTAAGTAAATTAAAAAAAAAAAAAGAAGTCCGTGAGACTTATCTCTAAGTAACCACCAGAGCCAGAGCTGTGGCTCAAAGCAGTAGAGCACTAGCCTTGAACAAGAAGAGCTCAGGGACAGCACCCAGGCCCTGAGTTCAAGCCCCGTGATTGACAAAAAATAAAGAAATACAGAGAAAGCATAATCACGGGAAGTATGAATTCCCCCCCCCCCAACCATGTCCCTTCCCCACCAACGAGGCCACCCCCTCCTTGGGCTCCGCTGTTCCCTCCGGAGGCTGCTGGGAGCCCAGCAACACCCCATTCCACATACACCCACCGCCACCAGGCCAGCCAGACACTGGAGCCCACAAATTCCCACGGCAGCAGCCGCTCACACCCCCTCACCCCTCACATCCCACAGACGTGTGCGGCTTCACACACGTGCGCCCTTGTGGAGGGGACAGCCCATCCCCGGGTTCCTCAACCACGACACCCTCACCCCCTCACCCACAGGGTCCCCAGCTTCCATCCACCTCCTTCTCCCACGATTTCTGAGCAACTTTCTGGGTCTTCCAGAGCTGATCCGGCCCCTCCCCCCTTTCTACTTCCCCATCTAACCCCAAAGATGAAGCATCGCCCAAGTCTGGATCAGAAAGGAAGAAAGAAAATGAAGATGAACAGGTTTCAGCCCTGCGCTCCAGGGGAGGAAACCACATCCTCCCCCGTCCCGGGCGCCGTGGTTGTAAGAGATTTATCTTTCCCTGACCACAGACTCGTTGATATTTCCCCCAGCGCTCCTTGCCCGCGCCGCTGGAGGGTAATGTAAAGCCATTCTGGTGAGGAATTGCCCGAGATAGAGGCTAGACCCACAGGTGATTAACCACTGAGGTTTCCCTCTGGCCTGGGGACACACCTTCAAGCCACAGCCAGCTGACCTGGTGCCCCCCAGTTCTAATCAGCATCTGCTGGCCGGCTTTGCCCCGTTCTCTGGCACCCCTCAAGCACAGCAGCCTGGCATAATGATTTATGGGCAGCTGAGGAAGAAAAGGTTGCCAGAAGCTGAGTAAAGCAACTTTTGGAGAAACATGGACCAAAAAAAAAAAAAAAGAACAGAATTGGGGAAAAAAAACAAAAACCAAAACCACCCGCATCAGCTCTGGAGGGCACTTGATGTCCACTCCCATGCCACTTGCTCCTTGAGTCTGTCCATACTAACATCTGGATACAACATCTTGGTCACCTGTCTGGGTTCTCTATGGCCTCAGATCCTCTCTCTCCCACCACCACCCCAAGATTAGGTCAGAAAGCTTGCTGTACTTTGGGGGAGCTGAGGCCAATTCCTCCTCCCCACATCTTTCGATCTGCCCCGCCTGCCGAGCTGGGCAGAATCCCAACGCCCCAAGCAGATGGCAAGGGGTGGCGGCAAAGGGTTCCTGAAGCCCCAGACCATAAGGCTGAGCCACAACTCAGAAGCAACGGGCGGCGGTGCGGAGGGTGAGCTGAGAGGACCTGAGCACGGCGTATTCCTGGCAGGGAGGCTGGAGGTTTTCCTCCTGCGCGGACTCGATTTCCCAGCGCTTTCCAGGGAGGAGCTGACATGCCAAATCATTCCCCCAAGACACAGAAAGGCACTGCAGGAGCACGAAGAGGGCCTCAAACGCCCCTCGCACCAGCCCTGGAGTGACCATGAAAACACTTGCAATGCCAGGCAGTGTCTTGTTGGCAGCCATTGGGACAGGGCGAGTCTCCAGCACGGGGGGGGGGGGGGGGGCGGTCAGTGCACCACCCTGGGCCTGGCAGGGCACATGTCCTCCTTCAACTCACATGGTTTGGACACTGCAGCCTGGACACAAGGCAAGAACGTTCTGCCTCCGGGAGTAAAGCTTGTGAAACGGGCCGCTGTCTACAGCCGACAATCACATGGAACGTTTGAGAAATGAGCCCTGTTTAGCAGACATACATTGCCTGGCACCAAAGCTACCATCGGTGGGGGTGAGAGGCTCAACTTCGCTACCTGGGAAGGGCCTTCAACCAGATGTTGCAGCACATCAGGAGAGGTGTCATGAGAATGCCCACCGCACCTGTCGGATTACCTTCTAAGGAGGACCATCTATCTCTCCCACCGTGTGTCTGGGGCCTCAACCTCCCTTGCAGGACCAGCAAGCCCTGAGTGCACTGGGTAGACGCTCCCATCCACTTCACTTTCCTCAGGGCCGCAGCTTCCCCCCTTCCTCCCAATCGCTGATATGATTACTCCCACCCCCACCATTCTCAGAACTGGGAGCCAAGGGAAATTCTCATGAGAAAACACACACACTTCCCAAGTCTCCCTCCCACACAGGTACCCTAGATCTGTCAGCCGCCGACACCCCCCAGACCTTCCCAGAGGATGAAGCCTGTCTGTAGCCCAAGGGCCAAAGGCTCCTTCTGTGTGGGCCAGGATTCCACAGTTACGATGGCCACACTCGAACCGTCCTCGGGAGACCCAGGGCCTGGCTCCAGCTCAGTAGCTGACTCACAGTGTCAACAGATCCCACTTTTCCTACCAGAAGCAAGACCGCTCAGGGCCTCTAATTCCTCATGACAGGCCCTTGACCTTCCGCTCCCTTCCTCCCCAATCATAGTCCACACTGCCATTTGCTACAGCCACCTGGTCCCTTTACCTGAGGAGAAGCCCTGACCTCAGTCTTGTCTGCAGAGGGTTCCCACGTGGACTCTCCCCACTTTCACTCTCTGTGACCAACAGCTGGGTAAAGTGGCTCTGAGAAGTGAAGTGATCTGCTCAAGGTCACACAGCCAAGACTGGAATTCAAGTCATCTGGACCCAAACGCCCCAGACAGCACGCCAGCGTGAGGAAATCCAGTAGAATCACTTGGGCAAATGAGCAACCACACCGCCATCTCCAAAACCTCTCAGCCTTCTTAGGCATTCATTACTAAAAGCCTTTCCCAGACCCACCCAATACCACTTTTCTAAGAGATCCACAAAGCCTGGAAGATCTCCTCCACACCCTACAATGTCTCTGGGGATCTGGAAATGGCCCTTCTGTGAAGTAGGTCACCAGGCGACACCTCACCCAAACCTTCCCAAAGGATTGGTGAGCAGGGTGAAGATGGGCAAAATCCCAGCCTACTCCTGGTGACTGAAGCTTCTTTTTTTGTAAGCATCACTTCCCCCCACCCCCCTTCCAAAGTGGACCTCTGGACAGAAAGGTTTTCCAAAGCATCAAAAGAGACCCAACTTCCTGATAGGGAGAAGTGAACCCCGTGAACCCAGCGAGTAGGCAAGAGCCCAGGGACCCACTGACAGATCGAGAGCCCGCTCACCTGCTGGCTTAATGCACCTTTTTGGTTCTGACATGTCCCGGGAAGGGGACCACCAATGAGAGCCATTCACCCCTCCCATCTTCTCCAAAGTGGGATGGATTCAGGAGCCCCCTCGAACAACACATGCTACCTGGCTGGGTCTTGGTTCTGGGTCACCATGATCTCCCAGTATTCCTCATTCACATCTGTTTATAAAGGACACCAACCTTCTTGCAGTCCAGTGCACCCACGCTGGGCCCCGTGGCAGAGGCAATGGCCACGGCCATCCTCTCTTCCACCAGGGACTGTGGACCGTCAGTTCTCCCCACACACAATGGCATCGCACGAAGTCTAAGGCATTTCTCATAGTCACTCTTGGGGTTCAAATCACGCTGTGCCCACGGATCCTCCAAGCCCCCCCTGTCCCCGGAGCTGTGGCTCCAGACCGTGTCAAGACTAAGGCCAGAGCCCTCCTGACACCCAGGCCAAGGCAGCACTTTTCCACGCGCGTGTGCCCATGGCGCGGTCTCACCGGCGGGGGGGCCCCCCTCCCGTCCCCCGGGCACTCACCCTGACCCAGCCCCGGCGCCGTGCGCGTCACCTACCTGCACGGGGGGGCTGCGCCCGCCTCACACCCAGGCGGGGGTGAGTCTCCTGACACGCGTGCCCGGAACATCACGCTGCCCGGGGCCGGATCCACGCTGCCCACACCCGTGCCACGATGTCACCGTGCACAACCCCCCTCCCCCGTGCCCGAGGCACTGCGGACCTCACACCTGCCACGGGGCGCGCGTGGCAGCTGCACCTCCGCCCGCGGACCCGTCGGGCCGGGCACCGCGCGTCCCGGGCACTGCCCAGCCTGCCGCGCCGCCCGCACCGCGCCCGCGCCCGCGCCCCGGGCTCGCGGCCCGCCGCGCCCAAGGTTTCCCCTTACCTCCCGCCCGCCGCAGGGCTCGGCCCGCCGCCGCCGCCGCCGCCGCCGCCGCCGCCGCGACCGCCACCTCCATCCTGGGCTCCCCAAGGCCCCGATTCACTAACGCCGCTTCCGCAGGGCGCCGACGCCGGCGCGAAGGCCGCCTCCGCCCCACGGGGGGACGCTGCGTCCTTTACGTAAAACCCACTCCGCTGCCAGCGGTGACCATGGCGACGGCCGCGGCGCGGCAGCGCCCCCTGGCGTCGGGGAGGGGAGCGGCGCCGAGGCCCGGGCGAGCCGGAGCCTTTTGGCTGCGTGCGCGCGCGCGGGCCCCGGTGGTGCGTGGGGGCAGTGGGCGCGGGGCCCTGGCCTAGGCGGGGGCTCCGTGGGCAGATGGGAGGAGTTGGACCCACCGCATTGCATGCGGTAATGAGAGCTGCCTGAGTCCCCCCTCCTCCTTCAGGCCCCTCGTGACCGGGTTTAGCGTGGGAGAGGAAAAATAGCAAGTAGAATCCCTGCAGAACTGGTTCATTTGGGGGAAGGAGGAGAGATGGGTTCCACCTCCGGTGTGTGTGTGTGTGTGTGTGTGTGCGCGCGTGTGTGACAACACTGCTCGAGGAGTCGGAGCGCATCATCATCGTCATCTGCCCCCTCTCCTCCACCTCCCATCGGGTCCGGCCTCGTGCCCGGCATCCAGAGGGACGCTTGCCGAGGTCAGCCTGGAAAATTTGGGTAAAAGAAGAAACGCGCCCCTCCCGTTCTGCACACACGCCCATTCATTCACGCTGCAAGTTACTTAACACGCCTTCCTGAAAGCTGCTCTTCGGCGAGGGGCACCGCTTGCGTCCATGAGCTGTGCAGAACCCCACAAGTGGGCGGGTGTAAGGAGAAGCAGCCCCTGGGGCCCCTGCCCTCAAGGACCCCAGTTCCCCCCACCCCCCAGGGGAAGGGAGGTTCCCAAGAGAGTCTAAGCCGGCCACTGCCCAGACAGCGCCTGCACAGCCCTTAGTAGGGACACGGAATCCGGGCGCTGGTGGCTTACCCTGCAATCCTAACTACTCAGGAAGCTGAGTTCTGAGGATCCAGGTTCCAAGCCAACCTGGGCAAGAAAATCCGTGGGACGCTAATCTCCAGTTAACCTCTCAAAAACTGGAAGTGGGGGTGTGGCTCAAATGGTAGAGCATCGGCAAAGAAGCTAAGGGACAGTGTCCAGGGCCTGAGTTCAAGCCCCAGTGCTGGCACCAAAAATGAGGGGGGGGGGCGGAGAGAAAGAAAGAAAAAGAAAGAGGAAGAGGAGGAGGGGGTAGGGGGAAGAAGAGAAAGAGCACTGAATGTAGTGCAGGGTTTAGTGGTCACGGGAGACTCAGCCAAGTCTAAAATTCATGAGAGCAGAAAGGGCAGTAACGTGCTTCATGAAGGAATGGCCTCTAAAATGTTTCCTGGACTCTCATTGTCACTCCAAGAAGTGAAGGTGGGTGGCTGCGGTCCAGTAGGAGTGGGAATACACGGAGGTGTGTGTAAGGAGGTGGAGCCTGAGCCTGCCCCTCCCTCCCTCCCCCAGGTTACCTTGACAGGTGAAACTTTGGGTCCAGCAGCTTCTCGCTGCCTTCCTAAGAACTGTCTGTAGCAGTTGTAGCCCAGAGGCTTGATTTCTAGAACATTGCAATTAACTAGAATTTAAAAAATAAACCAGCCAGGTATCATATGTTTTAGGAGACAAGCACTCTTCGCCACTAGGCCACATTCCCAGCCCCTATCATATGTTTTAATTCTGTTGACAGTCCTGGGGTTTAAACTTAGGGCCTCACACTTGCTAGGCACATGATCTATCTACTGTTTGAGCTAAAGCCCCAGTTTTTGAGGGTTGTTTTGTTTTAGAGATAGGGTCTTACTGTGACCTAGAACATGTTATATGGTCCAGACTGGCCTTGAATTCATAATCCTTCTGCTTCAGCCTCCTGAGGGCTGGGATTACAGGTGTGCACCACCACATCTAGCAGAAACAGCCAGGGTTAACAACTCTTGGCCTCTAGAGCTCTAGAAGAATGAATCGTGTTGGTCGAGCGTAGGTCAAGATGAATTACTTACGGCCAGGGACTAATACAAAACCCACCCTCTCCCCAAAGAAGAGATCACCACCAGAGCAGCCACTCCAAAGATGGCCTACTCCAGTCCACACCTTAGCTGCCCCCTGCCTACAGCCCACAACCAGCCTACATGCATACATGTGTATCCTTCCACCTCCTCCTTCCCAGTCCTCCTTTGGTCCTTACCAAATAAGTCCCCACCAGTCGCTGCTCAGCCACCTCCTGAGGTGCTACACGAGGCCATTGTTGTTCTAGGTCTTTCAGGTGATGCCCACCCCTGCACAATTCTTCTGAGATGCCATCTGTGCATTCCTGCTTATCCATTACCAATGTATTCTTTGAACTCTCACAATTCCCTGTGGGGCACTGACATCATCAGGAACTTGCAAGAAATGCAGCCGGATCCCCAAGTCCCCGGGGCACATTAAAACTTGAGAAGCAGCAGCTCTGGGGAAAAGGAACAAGAAGAAAAAGGTTTCCAATTGTGAGTATTCCTGTTTAAAAAGATGTTAAGTCAAAGCCAGGCCCCTGCGGCTCACACTTGTAATCTGGCTCCTCAGGAGGCTGAGATCTGAAAATTGCAGCTCAAAGCCAGCCGGGGCAGGAGAATCCATGAAACTCACATCTCCAATTCACTGGAAATGGAGGTGCGGCTCCAGCTTTCAGTGGACACAAACACTAACTAACTAAAAGGATAGGGCCCAGGCCTGAGTTCAAGCCCCAGTATGGGAAAAATTAAATAATGAAACAGATACAACTCAGTGGTAGAGTGTGCTTTGTGTGTTTGAGGTACTAGATAAAAAAAAAAAAACACCATATAGACAAAGAAAAGAAGAAAGAGACTGGTTAATTATGTAGTCATCTTCAACAATATCAGTAACTAAGCAGCAGTAACTCCACTCACAAGCAAGGAGAGGCAGGAGGCTGGGGGGGGGGGGGTTATGTTTGCATCTAAGGCAGGTCCGATTTCCTTTCTCTGACTATTCCACTTGAGAGTACTTCCCGCCTGCATCTCACTTGCCTGGCAGGCTGACCTAAGTCTTCAAGCCTCAGAGCGGAGTCTCATCTCCAGCAGGCCTTAACCACATCTACCTGGGAGCCACTCCACGACACGCTGGGCTTTACCTGTCCGATCCTCCTCCTCCTCCTCCTCCTCCTCCTCCTCCTTCTCTCTCTCTCTCTCTCTCTCTCTCTCTCTCTCTCTCTCTCTGTCCTCATTCTCTCCTTATTCTCTCTACCTGTCTGCTCGCCCCCTCTCACCTCTCCCCCTTCCTCCCTCTCCTTCTCTCCTTGCTCTGTCTCAAGATCCCTAAATGTCCACCTACCATTCCCAGTTCCCAACCTGGTAGAGTCACCATGGGGCTTCCTGTTGGAAATATTGCCCCTTTTCCATTCTAAAGCCACTGCCTGCACAGTCAAACGCCAGAGCTTGTGCCTAGGAAGCAGACATCGTGTCTATAGAAGATATGGGTGTCCCCTCCACCCCCACTTCTGGGACCCCATGGAGGCAACTGTCCATAAAGGGTGGCTGGTTCTGAGCACTCTCTGGGGATCTGAGCAGGTGCAGCCGCCATGCTTGGCTGCCCCTCAAAGAACTTTCTGGCCCAATTATGACCCAGCATAGTCAGGTATCTTTGGAGCTAGTCACCAGGGCCATGAGCAGACTGTAGCTGGGGAGGACAAGCGCCAAAGGCAAGTCAGAGACTGGTCCCGGTCCAGCTGTCAGGCTGTGCTCCCTCAGCTCCATGCCAAATTCGCACTCTGGCCTCAGTTTCCCTCTGAGTCTCAGTGGGGATAATAACATGGCCCCTCCTCCCAGGGGGGCTGTGTGGATTAACTAATTAGTGAGTGTCACATCGTTGGCTTCCACAAAGGGGCTGATTAAATGCTGAGTGTTGTTATTAGAAGCCATAGCACGCGCGTGTGTGTGTGTATGTGTGTGTGTGTGCATGACAGGCAGACTAGACTGGAGAAAGATCCGCCTCCTCTATCTCCCCTGCCCCCTACCTCCCCGTCTGCCCCTCGCTCTGCAAGCCAAACATATTGTAAGATGAAAAGATGATTTTGGGCACCCCAAAGGTGGTGTGTAACTTTTGTGCCTTTCCCCTGCTATTGGAATGTGAGTCACAGCCCAGCTTCAGCGTGTAATCTCTCTCCAACAGCTGGCACAGCTGTACCCTGCCCCAGACTGAGCTCCCAGCAGCCGCAGACTGGGAGAGCCTGGCTGGTGATTGAGATGAGGTAGGGCTGGCTGCAGAAGGACAAATGCAGAATTCCCAGGCCAGAGACTGCCCCAGAGTGCACTACCCCCTGAGAGAGAGAACCTTCTAGACACACAGGCCAGAGACTGGAAGAATCCAAAGCATGCTGGGTTTTAAAGTATTAAGTGTCTGCTCATGGCTGAACATGCTCTGATGACTATATTTTCTGCTAGATGCAAGGTATAGGGTAACTAGATGAAACCATAGCTCTGACCTATGGTGACTCTAGCATTTCTCAAGTATAGAAAATCCAGACAGACCGGGTGCTGGTGGCTCACACCTGTAATCCTGGCTACACTGGAGGCTGAGATCTGAGGATCATGATTTGAAGCTAGCTTGGGAAGAAAACTCCATGAGACTTTGATCTCCAGTTAGCTATCAAAAAAGTCAGAAGCAGAGATGTGGCTGAAAGAGTAGAGCATTGGCCCTGAGTCAAAATGCTAAGGGATAATACCCAGGCCCTAAGTTCAAGTCCCAGTATCAGGGGGAAAAAAAGTCAAGTCTCAGAGATAGTGACTGTGATTTTGTGGTACCCAGTTTGGGATCCCCATAGCTGGTGTGAGATCATTGCTCACCCCCAGAGGCTGAGTCTTCTGTCCCTAAGTGTCATTGGAAGCTATCTCCTGCCTGGAGTCCTTCCCACTGACAGGGACCCGTGGGAAGGAATGATTCTCAGCGCTCAGTCCTTTCTGTGCCACAAGGTAAATAAGTCTGTCTGTGACAACCAAGGAGCGGGACGTTGTTTACCCAAATAGCACAGACTCAGCCTGCCTGGGGAGCTGAGGCCAAGCTCTGGAGACTGAACTGTCAGACTCCCACAGGGAGAGAAATTAGCCAGTTGCAAGGTTGGGAAATGCACGTGAATTAGAGTGTGGGCCCCTTGGAGCCAGCTGCAGGTCTTGAGGCTTCTCTGAGGAAGATCTCAGCCCCTCTTGCTCTGCTGACAGCTGCTTTTCATGTATCTGGAGTGCTTTCCGGGGCCCTTTTACTGTGAAACAACATGAATGGGCAAAAGTGGAGGCTGATCCCCATGGCTGTGCTGGCCATCTGAGGTCAGCCATCACCCAGGTATGTGGAGGGCCCATCCACGAGGTAAGCAGTTCCCACATCGCCACCCCCTTCACTATGACCGTCCTGAGGGGCTGTGGAGATGCTGGAAGAGGTGGTGGTGGTTTTGGTGATGGTAATGGCACAAATCTGATGCACCCAAGAGGAAGTTCTGGGAGCTTTTTCCATTCCCACTTAGGACTTGGGTGCTGCCCCTTAGCATTTTTACCCTGCATAGGCTTGGGTATCACCAGCATGTTCCCAATAATGCCCAGAGGACTGGGAGATCCCGCGTCTCATTAAGCCAGCCTATTTGTAAGCCTCTACTCCCCAATGGGCTTTGTAGTAACTAGTGTTTCTCCTTGGGGCACTGGGGAGCTATGGGAGTGTAAACACAGATGTCTCAGGGGGAAGTGAGTGTGTTTACTGACTACTGTGATTCATCTGCACTTTCTGGACACAAACAACCAGAGTGGAGAATCTACCCTCTTGATGGTGTTTGTCCATCCACCTACTCACCCATTCACTCGCCCATTCATTTTCTCATACACCTACGTATCTGCCCATCCACCCATCTGTCAGCCTTCTCATCTGTCAACTACCTATCTATCCATCCAATCTATCAAGTCTCATACCCACTCCATCCACCCATCCACCCATCTATCAACCCTTTCATCTATCACCCACCCACACACTTACCCATCTATCCATCCGCCCACTCTGTTGAGTCACATACCAACTCCAGCCACTCATCTACTCACCCATCCAATTATCCATCCATCCATCCACCCACCCACCCATCCATCTATCCACCATCCATCCATCCATCCACCCACCCATCCATCCATCCATCCCTCCACCCACCCACCCTCTCTTCCATCGCTCTGTTCCTATTCACCTGTTCATTTACCCACCCACCATCTATCAATCCACTCAGTTAAGTCACATACCCATTTCATCCACTCATCTACCCATCCATCCACTCATCCAGTTATCCATCCATCTACCCACCCACCCATCCATCTACCCTTCCATCGATCACCCACCCACCTACCATCTATCCCATTCCATCCATCCAACCTGTTTAATACTCACTCTGTTCACTCATCCACCCACCCACCCATCCATCCATCCATCCACTCTCCCATTACCCATTTCTTTATCTACTACTTCCCAAATCATATCCCGTTGAGTATTCCTCCTAAATATCTTTGAATTGTCCCACTTCTGCCAATTCTACAAGTACTTACCAAGACCAGGGCACCTTTTGTCTGTCTTCAGGCCAAGTGCAATATCTCTTACCTCTCACCCATTTTCTAATCAGCAGATAGTGATCTTTCCCAAATGAACATCAGATTACATCACAAAATTGCTTAAATCTCACTGTGGTTTCCCATTGTAAAACATAGACTTCCAGGGGCTGGGAATATGGCCTAGTGGCAAGAGTGCTTGCCTTGTATACATGAAGCCCTGGGTTCGATTCCTCAGCACCACATATATAGAAAAGGCCAGAAGAGGTGCTGTGGCTCAAGTGGTAGAGTGCTAGCTTTGAGCAAAAAGAAGCCAGGGACAGTGCTCAGGCCCTGAGTCCAAGTGCCAGGACTGGCAATAAATTAATAAATATTATTTTTAAAAAAACATAGACTTCCAGTGTTCCTTAGATTTCACTCATACACAATAAAGTATGCAGCTTGATGGATTTCATGTACCTGTGACCTCATCCGCATGAAGACTCACAGCAAACCAGGCACAGGTGGCCTATGCCTAAAATCCTAGCGCCTCAAAAGGCTGAGGTCTGAGGATTGAGGTTAGAAGCCAGCCTGGATGGGAAAGTCCATGAGACTCTTATTTCCAATTATCCAACAAAAAGTTGAAAGCAGAGGTGGGACTCAAGTGGTAGAATACCAGCCTTTAGAGAGAAACAAAGAGAGAGAGGCCCCGAGTTCAAGCCTCAGTGCGTGCGCGTGCGCGTGCGCGCGCGCACACACACACACACACACACACTCATAGCCATTGTTGGCTTTGAAGATGCAATGAGGAGTTGAGCCTCTCAGAGTTGGCAAAGGTTAGGAGACTGGTTAGCCCTTGGGACCCTCTAGAGAGAGCACAGCCCTCATCTTTTTTTTTAAAATTTTTTATTGAGAAGGTGATGTACGGAGAGGGTACAGTTACATAATAAGGTAGTGAGTACATTTCTTGTGATATTTGTTACATCCTCCTTCATTTTTCTTTCCCTTCCCTAGTTCAGGTTAGCATATATACAATATCCAGTGTACCAGAATCATATACAGTGACCACAGGGGGTAGGTCAAAGGAAATTCACCTGAGTACATTAAACATAATGACAACAGTAAAATCCTCCTGTTTCCATCTCTTGGAGTTCATTTTGCTTAGCCTCATCTTATATAATCATATGTATGTAGCTGTTGCCCTATTATGCTCCTGGCAGGTCTATCCTAGACCTTTTTATGTTTATTTAGTAATTGTTTGGTTTTAGAGACATGATGTAAAGTCGCACAGCCCTCATCTTGAGTTTTGTCCAGTGAGACCCATTTCAGACTCTGACCTTCCGAGATGTGGGGCAGCAGATTTAAGCCACTGATGTTGTAGAGATTTGTTAGAACAGCATAGTACACTGAGCTTGCTGATCACAGGACAGGGAAAATTCTTCACAGGGTCTTCATCTTCTAGCACGCTGGCCCTGTCAATTGTCCACTCCCATTTTCACCCACTCTCTGTTCCCACCCCCAGAGGATTCATAGGTGGAAGGACTGAAGTTCAAGGTAGGCCCTGGGCAAGAACTTGAGACCCTATCTGAGAAATACCCTAAAAGCAAAAAAATGGGATGGAGTCATGGTTCAGCAGTGGAGCACCTGTGTTGGGGTCAGCTGTGCCTTTAAGGGGCCACAGCTGACCTTGGCCTGCCCCTCCCCTTCCTGTCTTTGGCAGGAAGAGAAGGCCCTGCTCCTGGGGCAGCACGTGTGTAATGGAAGACACCCCAGAAACCCAATCCTTGGGGGGCTGGGCCTCCACCCCCCAAAGGAGGTCCCCTGACATCACTTGATGGACAGCCCTCTGTGACCAATCTGCAATCCCTCTCCTGTGCTCGCCCTTGGGGGTATATCTGGGGGGCTCCTCATTTGAATAAACAGAACGTCCCAGAGATGTCTCCGAGATCTCACGCGCTCGTCTCTTCCTTGGGCTGGCGAGTATGGAGGTCTCACACCCACACACGCCCCAAGGCTAAACCCCGGGACCCCACTCCAGCGTCAATACCCTACCGGCCGGGGGGACGTAAGAGAGTAGGTATGGATCCCCCATGGAAGAGTTAGGTAAGCCCAGGACCCCTCCCCACATGTTGGGGAGGGATAGAGCTAAGCCCGGCAAATTTAACAACCCCAACACACCTGCCTAGCAATTGTGAGGCCCTGAGTTCAATCCCCAGTGCCACAAGGAATGTAACATCTATGTGTTGAGTCCAATCACAGGAGAAAAAAAAATGATGCTGTCATGGTGAGGAGAAAGTTCTGCCTTCTTTTCCAGACAGCTCAGTGGCTTTCTTGCAGACCTGTGACTCACACTTTTTACTGCCTTGGAAACGGTCTCCTGGCCTTTGAGGCAGGAGAGACGATGAAAGTAGATGTAAGTAGCCGACAGGGACAGTGGCTTGGTAAGGCCATGGCTATGTTAGAATTAGAGCTGAGGCCCAAATGTAGGACTTTTGTCTGTGAGCTCAGTGTGTGTTTTGGAGTAGCAGAGGAGCTGACCAGATTTAACCAGCACAGAAAGAAGATCCACAATTAAATCTGAATTTCAGAAACAACCACCAAATTATTCAGCATAAGTGTAGCCCGAGGATGACATGAGAATCACTAAAACATTGCTCCTCACTCAGGTAAAGTTCCAATTGGATGGAGCGTCCTGTGCTCCAGATGGGGACTGGGGGGGCAGGGCTTTGCCTTGGAGATTGGTTCCAACGTCACTGACTTTCTAGGGGCCCACCCTGTACTTCTGGGCGAAGCTGACCCCCCTCTGGCCCAGTTGGCATCTGAGCAGATGCCAGATGTCACCAGGGCCCAGCATTACCTAAAGACCTAGGCCGGCTGCACCCCTGGCCAATGACAATAGATTCTTTGGGAGTAAAACTCTGCTTTCCAATATGCAGTCTGCCTTGTGAGGTGCTGGCTCTGAAGGGCCCCCACTTCCTTGCTACTGATATAGAGCTAGTCCTGCCCTGTTCTGCTTGGAGATCCATAGAAATCTCAGGATTCCTGCTGTCACCATTCTGCCTGTGGTCTGTTGTGGCCATTGCTACCCAGTTCTGAGATGCTTTCGTTACTGAAGACAACAATTGTGTGTGTGTGTGTGTGTGTGTGTGTGTGTGTGTATGTGGTTTTTCAGGCTTCTCTGGAAGCAAGGGTAAGAACCCCCCATGTGTGGTCTGCAGCCCCCGATGCACTGGCTAGCCCATGGGACCCTCCAGAGGGAGCACAGCCCTGCCGCCATCTTGATTTTTGCCCAGTGAGACCCATTTCACGCTGTCATAACTGTGAGACAGTTAGATTAAAGCCACTAACATTGAGAATTAGAGGGGGTCTTGGGAGCATTCGGGGAGTTCTAGATGAGGATAGGGCTTTGCTTTGTTCTCTGAGCTGATCCTTATGGCTAGGTTGGATCCAGAGGTGGTGTCTCTATAGCCCACTAGGCTTCTCCTCACAGTACCAGGTGTGTGTGTGTGTGTGTGTGTGTGTGTGTGTGTGTGTGTGTGTGTGTACACTCACGTGCTCTGGCACTGGGGCTTGAACTCAGAGTCTAGACATTGTCCCTGAGTTTTTGTGCTTAAGGCTAGCACTCTACCACTTGAGCTACAGCTCCACTTCTGGGTTTAGGGTGGTTTGTTGGAGATGAGACTGATGGACTTTTCTACCTGGGTTACCTTCACATCACTATCTTCGGATCTCAGCCTCCCAAGTCGCTAGGATTACAGGTGTGAGCCATGTGTTACCTGGCTGCACAGTGTCTTGATCATTACTGGTCACTGTCTGTCTTCCCCACCAGGCTCAACTCTAGGAGTGAGGGAAGATCTAATGTTCCCAGCTTGGCTGGTAGCCAAAGTGGAAATTCAGTTAATGTTTGTGTCACTAGCAGATGAGCCCTTAACTATCAGGAACTCCAACTCAATTGTTGTACAGAGAAGAGACTGGAGGCTCAGAGAGGGGAGGGGCTTGTTCCAGGTGGCACAGCGTGATGGAGGCTGAGTGAGGCCTGGACTCCAGGCCCCAATACCACGAGGAGTGCCACACCACCCATCCCACACCTGCCCCAAACCATCAGCACTGACCTCTCAGCTAGTACACAGACTTGCTTCCCAAAGCTTGCTGGTTCTCTCTGCCTCTGTCGCTCTCTTTCTCACTCTCCCTCTCTTCCTCTTTCCTTCCTTTCTTCCCTCATTCCCTTCTTCCTTCTTTTCCTCTTCTTCTTTCTTACTTTTTCTCTTCTCTCTCCCTCCTCCTCCCTCCCTCCCTCTTTCTCTCTCTATCTTTCTTTCCTGGCACTGGAGCTTGAATTCAGAACCTTGCACTCTTGTTTAGCTTTGTCACTCAAGGCTGGAGCTATGCCACTTGAGCTACATTTCCACTTTGGACTTTTCTACTGGTTAATTGGAGATATGAATTTCATGGACATTTCTGCCCTGGCTACCTTCAAACAGAGATCCTCAGATTTCAGAGTCTTGAGTAGCTAGGATTACAGGTGTGAGAAACTGGCCCACCGACACCTGCCTGCCTGCCTGGCTTCCTTCCTCTGTGTGTGTGTGTGTGTGTGTGTATGTGTGTGTGTGTGTGTGTGTGTTGATACTGGGGCTTGAACTCAGGGTGTGGACACTGTCCCTGAGCTTTTGTGCTCAAGGCTAGCACTCTATCACTTTGATCCGCAGTACCATTTCTGGCTTTTTGGTGGTTAATTGGATATAAGAGCCTCACAGGCTTTCCTGCTCAGGCTGGCTTTGAACTGTGATCCTCAGAGCTCAGCTAGGATGATAGGCCTGAGCCTCTGGAGCCCAGCTTTGTAACGGACTTTTCTGGATAGTGTGAGGACTCCTTTCAGCGGACCTGTGAGCTTTGCCTGCTTAGTGTCTTTGGTTCATCCTGTCACGGGAAATGGCTCAGCGGCCGATGTTTCCTGCCGGCCACAATCTGATACCAGTTCTAGGGATCTGCTCACTGCTTGTCAGTCTGGACACAGAATTAACTGTGGCTTGGCATCGGTGGCTCACCCCTGTAAGCCTGGTTACTCAGGAGGCTGAGATCTGAGGGTCACAGTTTGAAGCCAGACTGGGCAAGGAAGTCCATGAGACTCTTAGCTCCAATTGCCCTCCAAAAAGCTGGAAGTGGAGTCATGCATGGTTCAAGTGGTAGAACACTAGCCTTGAGGAAAAAAATTAAAAAAACTAAACGACACTACCCAGGCCCTGAGTTGCCTTAGTACCAGCACCAAAAAAAAAAAAAAAAAAAAAAAAAAAGGAAGTCAAAAAAGAAAAAGTCTTCGCAGAGCTCCTGCGTCTCGGTCCCTCCGCTGTCACTGCAGATATGGCTTTAAGACAAGGCTGCAAGATGAGGCCAAGACAGTTCCACAGAGGGTTCTGGGAAATCTTTTCTTGGTCACAGTGTGAATGTGTGTGTGTGTGTTCGTGAGCTCACGGCGCGTGTGACCTGTTTATATATAAACACAAAGTCATTTTTGCATGCGTCTAATATACACAGAATTTCCTGGGAACATGACTATTGTGCACACAGAGAGAAGATGGGCCTTTGTTTTCTTTGGCGTTTGGCCAGGATACGTTGCCCAATTCGTGTCACCACAGCCGCGCTGCTGGTGGCGTTTGAGTCATCCTCGCGGCCACCTGGGTCCGGCTGTCGCTGTGGCTGCCACGGGCACACCTCTAAGAGCCGGCTTGGGGCCGCGTTAGCCTCTCCCCTGCTGGGGTCAGCTTGCTGTTCTCTAAAATCTGTGAAATTGTTTTTTATTATGAATTACTTTCCTTTTATGTCCTATCATAGCTTGGTGCTATACTGATTTTTTTTTTTATGTGTGCCTGCCAATACTGGGGCTCGAACCCAGAACTTCACATTCTTGCCAGCACTCTACCACGGGAGCCACGGTTCTACTTCTGGCTTTTTGTTGGTTGATTGGAGATAAGAATTTCATGGACTTTCCTGCAGGGTTGGTTTTGAACCGTGACCCTCAGATTTCAGTCTCCTGAGTAGCTAGGATGACAGGAATGAGCTACCGGGTGCCCAGCTTGCTTTCATTTTTACAAACATAGCAACTGGAGATCAGAGAACAGCCTCTGAGACCACGAGCCTGTGACGTTAAGCAAGGGTCATCTGGATCCTTAGGAATTGTTTTCCCAGTATCAGCACATGGCAAAATGCCCACACGATTCTGCATTTAAAGGACCGGGTGCTGGTGGCTCACGCCTGGAATCCTAGCTACTCAGGAGGCTGAGATCTGTGGATCAAGGTTCAAAGCCAGCCCAGGTGGGAAAGTCGGTAAAAACGAATCTCCAATTCAACACCAGAAAACCAGAAGAGGAGCTATGGTTCAAAGATGTAGAGTGCTCACCTTATGCAGAAAAGAGCAGGGACGACAGCCAGGCCCTGAGTTTCAGCCCCATGAGTAATGAAGAAGAACAACAACAACAAAAAAGGAAACAGACGCAGAAGGTGGCGTGACATCGATTCTCCTTCTCCTGCACCAGGTGCCAGGGCCTGGCTTTCCCCAGGCCGCAGGCCTCCTCTGAGCCTCGGGCCCCTGAGCCCCCGTGGGCCCAATCTGTGGCTCAGGCCCCGGGCCTGCTGCTGTCCTGATGAGACCCCGCACCTGCCCTTGCCTTTTTCAGGGCCAGGACTCCCCCTGCCGCGGGGTCTGGGGTGGGGACACAGCAGCTTTCCCTGTGGAGGCTGCAGAGGACAAAGAGGGCTCTGGGGCTGTGAAGGTGGCTCTGCCCTGGCTCCCCCCCCCCTTCCCCCCGGACTTCCTGGCTCTTCTTCCAGCGGGAAGAGGGTCTGGAAAGAACCCTGCCCAGAGACACACAGCTGGACCCCCACCCAATCCCGGGAGCTTCCATTGCTCTCCCATCCCCCACCCCACACCTACCCAGGGCCACCCCCATTGGCCAGCTAGCCTCCATCCCAGTTAAACCCAGGTGTGGTATGCATCCTAGCTACTCGGGAGGCTGAGATCTGAGGATCTGAGTTCAAAGCCAGTCCAGGCAGAAAAAAATTATATCCCACTAACCAGCGAAGAGCAACAAGTGGAAATGTGCCTCACGAGGGAGAGTGCCAGCCTCGAGCACACAAACAAAAATTCTCAGTGAGAGCGTAGGGTCCTAAGTTAAAGCCCCAAAACAAAACAAACAAAAATCACAGAAGGGAGTTCTTTGTAATGGTTACTTTGTGCCAGGTTCTGCCCCAGGCCCTTTAATCGGCATGGTGGAGCTAGATACTGTTAATTGTTGCTGCTTCTATTTCTTGTTCTTTTTTTTCCCCACCAGAGCTGAGAACTGAACTCCGGGCCTTGTGCTCGCTAGGCAGGTGCTCTTCTGCTGAGCTAAATCCCCAGCCCTATTTTTTGTTCTTGTTCTTATTCCTCTTCCTTCTCCTCCCTTCTTCTTCCTCTTCTTCCTCTTCTCCTCCTCCTCCCTCCTTCTCCTCCTCCTCCCCCTCCTCCCTCTTCCCTCCCCTTTCCTCCCTCTTCCCTCCTTCCCTCCCTCCTCCTCCCCCTCCTCCCACTTCCCTCCCTCCTCCCCCTCCTTCCCTCCCTCCTCCTCCCCTTCCTCCTCCTTCCCTCCCCCTCCCTCCCCCTCCTCCTCCTGCTCCCCCTCCTCCTCCTTCTCCTCCTCTTCCTCTTCCCCTTCCTCCCTCCCCCTCCCCCTCCTTCATCCTTCTCCTCCCCCTCCTCCCTCTTCCCTCCCCCTCCTTCCCTCCCTCCTCCTCCCCCCTCCCTTCCCCCCCACCCTCTTCCCTCTGTGCCAGTCCTAGGGTTTGAACTCAGAGTCTAGGAACGGTTCTTTAGCATTTTTGCCCAAGGCTAGTGCTCCACCACTTGAGCCCCAGCTCCACTTTTTTTTTTTCTGGTTAATTGGAAATAAGTCTCATGGAGTTTCCTGCCCGGCTGGCTTCAAACTGTTATCCTCAGATCTCAGTCTCTTGAGTAGTTATGATTACAGGGGTGGGCCACCAGCACGCTGCTTCATCTTCATTTTCACAGTTAAGAAACCTGAGGCCCAGACAAGTCTCATAGCCTGTCTGGGGATACACAGCACATGTGATTCTGCTAGATTTCCAGCCCAGACAGCAGCCTGATTTCCAAAAATCAGTGCCTGCCGTCACTGTCCTTACTGAAGGCCTGGCCACAATCCTCACAGATGCTTGATGTTGTCCTCAGGTCTCGAGAGGAAAGTCTCTCTGTTGAGCCATTCTCTGCGAAGCCCCTTGGGTCCTTTGGAGCCCAAAGTGCTTAGGGCTGGCACATAGACTGAGGTGTATTTGGCAATGAATGCTGTGTAACAAACATCCCAGAACTCAGCAGTTTAAAACACCATCCTTATCGTCACCCTCATGGGTCTGCCACTTAGTTGCATTTGGCTGTGAGTGGCTCCTCTTCCTGGGGCCCAAGCAGCTCAGCTGGGCTGCAGGCAGGTCAGGTCTTACAATGGGGGCCCTGTATTAGTCAGGTTTTTGCCAGAAATGGGACCAATAGTGTGTGCATATGCACACGTGAAATTGATTATAGACACCGGTAGATTATAGACACATGATTACCAAAGCCGAGAAGTTTCCAGGGCTGCTGTCCACAAGGTGCAGAACCAGAGCAGCTGGGACACCCCCTCCCCCCCGTGCCCCACATCTATGGGCACGAGAACTGGTATCCCAGCTCAGGACAAGAAAGAGATTATTCCACCTTTCACTTGCTATTATTATTATTATTATTATTATTATTAGCCAGTACCGGGATTTGAACTCAGATCTCCTACTTGCTCAGCTTGCTTGCTCATGGCTGACACTCTACTAACTGGAGCCATACCTCTAGCCTGGCTTTTTTGTTGGTTCGCTGGTCATGGAGACTCATAGACTTTTCTATTCCAGCTGACAGTGCACCATAATCCTCTGGCTCTCAGCCTCCTGAGTAGCTGGGATTACAGGTGTGATCCACTAGTGCCCTGCTCACTCTCTTTACTTTTTGTGTTGCTCTACTTCCTGGTTTGGCTACTGTCTGCCCCATTGCCAAGAGATTTAAAACACTAATCTCTTCAAGAAGTGTCCTCACAAACACATCCACAAAACGTAGTTTATCAGCATTCTGGGTATCCCAAAGCCAAGGCAAGTTAACCCATCACAGGAAAGATCCCAGGCCCAGGCTGAAGGTCAGCTGAAGGACATGCTGCTGATGTCCGTGCCATCCGTGGAAGTCCATTGATCCCCTCTTCACTTCTTGGCTCAGTGGTCCACACAAGCCCCACAGTCAAGCTCAGAGCCCAAGAGCAGAGGCGATGCACTCTGCCTACCCCGAGGCCAGAGAAAAGCAATATGTGTTAACACCACACCAGGAAAATGGAGAACTGGGAGCAAAACTGCAAACTGGGCAGGGGATGTGTGGCTCAAATAGTAGAGCCATGGGTCTAGCAAGCATGAGGCCTGGAGTTCAAATCTCATTACCATCAAGAAACAAAGAGACACAACTGCAACCTTCTTCAGAAGGCAAGGGTCCCTGCCGCTGGCTGTCCAGGCCTCTGGCTGGACAGCAGGTTGGGAATCTAGAAAGCCAGGAGTGACCGGGGTCTCTTCCAGGGTCAGAAGCTAAGACAAGTGAACATGGCGGACAACCATGGAGGCGCAATTTAGATGTTTACATTTAATAAGTGAATGCTTTCAGCACACACACACACATACACACACACAAATTTCCAAGCAATATAATTATGCTATTTGCATGGAAATGACAGGATTGATTAAGATGATTAATGGCCCACACACTCAGGGCAGTGGGGTCTCACCCTGTGTTGGGGATTTAGTTTGGCCTTAATGGGGGATGGGCGACAAGAGCCAGACGCTGCCCTTCCCTCCCCAGCCCTGGGGCAGTGTGGGAGGGAGCCCCTCCCACCTTCCAGCCCCTCAACCGGAAAAGAAGCCCCCCGCCCCTGGGGGGCGAACACGTGCCTGCCACCATGATAGGGTTGTCCAGCTGGCAAAGGAAGTTTTATGACATCACCTGATGGGCAGCCCGGCTTAGCCAATGGACCAAGTCCCTCCCATTCCCGCCATTACCGTTATATAAGCCCCCCTCCCAATTAAATCCTTGGAGACCCTTTCAACCATCCAACCGTCTCCCCGATATCTTTGTCCTGCTGCTCCTGACACATTATAGGGGGCCGAGGAAGGGATTTCGGCATCCCACTTCAGCTTAGAGCTGTCCGGTAAGGACACGCCTTACTCCTTCTGCCGGTATGAGGGGTAGGGCGGAGCTTCTTCCATAGAATCGAAGTTCAGGCATTCCCCCGGGAGATGGGGGGGAAGGGGTCCTCAGAGGCCTCGACAACCCTGGGTGCAGGTGTGAAGTTTTGGGGTGAGGCACCTGGCCTCCTTTGGCTATGAATTCTGAGGTCCGAACCCCAGGTCCTGACCTGGTGTTAGACACATCTGGAAGCTTCTTCAGGAGGCAGATGCTCAGGCTTGATTGACAAGTTTTCTGGCTCTAGGATTGACTAGCCCCCGGGCATGGGTATATTGTTTTGTGTTGTTTGTTTGTTTTCCCCAAATGCTAGGGTGATTTATTTATTTGTTTTTCTTCTGGTGGCACTGGGGCTTAAACTCAGGGCTTCCTGCTTTTTCAGCTAGTGCTCTACTGCTTGAACCATACTTTCAACCCTGTTTGTTTGTTTTAACTGGTTACCTGTTTGGAGATGGAGTCTTCCTGACTTTTTGGCCTGGGCTGGCCTAGAACTAGGCTCCTCCAGATCTCACTGAGCCTTCTGAGTAGCTAGGATTACAGGCAGAGCATCTGTGGTCCCCCCCCCCCAGGTGGTTTTTGATATGCAGTCAGGGTGGAGAGCACTTGGAGGGGGAGTTGGGTAAGTCTAAGCTGATTTGAGGTAATGAGGCTTCCTTCTGACTTGCCCCCCCCCCCACCCGAAGAGAATCTTCCTCATTCTTGAAAGCAAACTCCAGGGAAGTTCTGTCTCTCTTGGAGAGACAGAGACATTTCTGCTGCCTGGGCATGAATGAATGACTTAGTGGGAAGGCAAATGGGAGGCAGAGAAACTGTCAGAATCCTGATCTCACTGCCGACCGACAGTCCTTCCGGGTGTGAGTGGACACGGTCTCTTCCTCTCACTTTTGCCAGCGTGGAGTCTCAGTTCTGTGGCTTGCACCTGTGCCTCCAGTACCACAAGCACATCCTGCTGGGGCTACCAGGAGATGCGGGAAACTGTTTCCCGTGGGCCTCTCACTGTCCCCTGGCACAGCTGTCAGTGCTGTGTCTGTGTCGCCCCCACACACTGCAGGGCAGGGAGACAATGGACTATCCCCCTCGTCCCGCTCCTCTTGCCGCTAGGGAAGCTGGGGTGCGCTTCAGTGTTGGGCTGGAGCTCTGGCCTCTGGCCTGCCAGCTGGGGAGGGAGAATGCTTTGTGCTCTCCTTTCCCCTGGCTTTGCGTGCTGGTTGCTGCCAGATACCAGGGCAGGAGTAATGTGATTATCTGATTAAAGGAAGAAGAGGCAGGACTTAAGCCACCAGATTCAGGCAGTAAGAGGTTTACCACTCAACGGGGGCGATAACCAGGCAGGCCAGGCAGCCACACATTAAAAAAGGGTGATCTCTCTCTCTCTCTCTCTCTCTCTCTCTCTCTCTCTCTCTCTCTCTCTCTGCCAGTCCTGGGGCATGAACTCAGGGCCTGGCACGGTCCCTGAGCCTCTTGGCTCAAGGTTAGCACTCTACTACCTGAGCCACAGCGCCACTTCCAGCCTTTTTGAGTAGTTGATTGGAGATGAGAGTCTCACAGACTTTCCTGCCCTGGCTGGCTTTTAACTGCGATCCTTAGATCTCAGCCTCCTGAGATCTAGGATGGCTAGGATTACAAGTGTGAGCCATCAGCACCTGGCTTCTTCTTTCTCTTCTTCCTTCTTCCTCTTCCTCTTCCTTTTCTTCTTCTTTTTTTGAGCCACGGCGCCACTTCCAGCTTTTTTCTGTTTATGTGGTGCTGAGGACTCGAACCCAGGCCTTTGTGCCTGCTAGGCAAGCATTCTACCACAAAGCCACATTCCCAGCCCATTCCTTCTTATTTTCAATGCCAGTCCTAGGGCTTGAACTTAGGACCTGGGCTCTGTCCCTGAGCTGTTTCACTCAAGGCTAGCACTCCATCACGTGGGCCACAGCTCCACTTCTGGCTTTTTTGATGCTTAGGTGGAGGTGAGAGTCTTGTGCGCTTCTTGCCCAGGCTGCCTTCCAACCACGGTCCTCAGATCTCAGCCTCTTGAATTGCCAGGACTACAAGCATGAGCCACAGACGCCTGGCTAATGAGGGGCATGCTGGGCACCAGGGCCAGCTGAGAGACCTGTGCCTTGTGCTACCGCCCGAGCCACACTCCCAGTCCCTTTGGCTGCACTTATTTTTTAAATGCCATCTCTCTTTTTGCCCGTGCCATCTTGGGCTATGATTCTCCTGTTTCCACTCCCCCCTCCCCACCCCAAAGCTGGGATGACAGGCACAAACCAGGGCATTTGGCTTATGAGTGTAAAGGCATGAGGTACAAGGTTATTCATGGCCACATTGCTTATAATGGCAAAAGGTTGTGAACACCCTAAACATCTATTTTTATAGGGGTCTGGTTAAATAACCAGAAAAGAATATGCTATACAGGTGTAAACAAAAAGAACAAGAAAGCAAATAATTATTATTTGGGAGCAGATAATACTGTCCCATGGTCAAACATCAAAACAGGACACCAAGGCCGGGGTTGAAAGGTCTTGTTCCCATCCCCTTCCTGTCTGTCCCATTTTCTCATCTCTGTGAGTGACTCTAGCTTTCGTGCATGGTTTAACCCTTCATGGTGCCAACACCCGCCAGCCCCCTGTTCACCCCGCAGTTGTTAAACATCTTGACAGACTTTCTGCCTCCCAGTGGCTCCGAGCTGAAGTTCAAGGTGACCTGGGGGGTGTCTTCCTTACTGCCTGCGTTGTTCTCCATGTGTGTTCTTCTCATGGACGAGTGGAAGTCCTAACTGGCAGGGTGACGGATGGTGGCAGGAGGTGGGCTTTGGGCAGACGGTTAGGGGAAGGGCGGGGCCTCATGAGCTAGCTTGTGGACGCCCTCCTGTGATAGTATCCCGCAGGGATTGAGACGATGCTCCTTGTTCTTCCTCAAGATACCTAACAAACACCCTGTGCTGTATGTATCATGCCTTTTCTAGTAAAACTATCCTCATTCTCTTTCCCTAGCTATAGGCAAAGCTTCCTACCTCCTTTTAAATAATTGTATAGTATTCTATCCACTGCTTATTTAACCAGACCTCTGTAAGGATACATGATTGTTTCTAACTTTTTTTGTGTGTGTGTGCCAGTTCTGGGGTTTGGACTCAGGGCCTGGGCACTGTCCCTGAGTTTCTTTTTGCTTAAGGCTAGCACTCTACCACTTGAGCCACAGCGTTACTTACAGCTTTTTCTGTTTATGTGGTACTGAGGAATCAAACCCAGGGCTTCAAGAAGCTAGGCAAGCACTCTGCCACTCAGCCACATTCCCAGCCCCTCTAACTTTTTGTTATTATAAGCAGTGCAACAGTATACCTCTAAAATGCAAGAATAAGATGGAGGCTCAGGATTGCTAAATCAAAGAGAAAATATATTTGCGACTTTCTGTGTGTGTGTGTGAGTGTTTGTGTGTGTGTGTGTGTGTGTTTGCATGTGCATGTGCCAGTCCTGGGGTTTGAACTCAGGGCCTGGGCGCTGTCCCTGAGCTATTGTGCTGAAGTCTGTGACTCTACCACTTGAGCCACAGTGCTACTTCTGGCTTCTTTGGTAGCTAATTGGAGATAAAAGTCTCCTGGGCTTTCATTCCTAGGCTGGGTTTGAACTGCAGTCCTCAGATCTCGTATCTCCTGAGTAGCTAGTATTACAGGGGTGAGCTACCAGCACCAGACTCAACCTGTGTTTTGTGAACAGCCCCTCTTGCCCGAGAGGTCAGAGGGCAGAGACAGGGGCGCATGGACCCAGGCCTGTGACTCCAACTTCAGGCTTTCTTTTTCTTCCATATGGAAAGTTCCTAAACGGCTCCGGCCTCTGTACCCACAGGGCAGCACGGAGGCCGTAAAAGCACCAGGGTGATTGTAGGTGTGAGTCACTCTGTGTGCTAAACGCACAAATAAGACCTGGCACGGCAAAGCCCAATAGACATTTGCCAGTGGGTTTGGCGCTGTTTTGGACTACGTGGCAGGCCCGAAATGGGTATACTGCAGTTTATGGCAGCTGTTAGGCCCTGATGGCTTCTGCCTTCCCCCGCCCCCCCGGCCTTCCGAATACCACAGTGACAGAGCCCTGCACACAGCGCAGCCCAGAGCCCTGCCCACCGTAGAGGAAGGCAAGGTGTGTTTCATGGCTCCTGACTACTCAGGGTCTTGTGTCCATGATTCCTGACACCTCTTTCGGCACCACATCCAGCTTCCATTGGGTCGCTTGTCTTTGCCCAGAGAACGTCACAGCCTAGGCCTATCTGGCACCTGGTGAATAGGTTGACGAAAGGTGTTCTAGTTACCCAGTGGAATATTACGTGGCAATAAGCAGGAGGGCAGGATTGGTAACGTTACAACACAATGAACCTGGAAATAGAAGAAGCTGGATACAAAAAGGTTCGCTGTATGTAATCTCCTTTGTATGGGATGAGTAGTAAGCATATCCCATAGATACAGGAAGTAGAACAAGGTTGCCAAGGGCTAGGGCTCTGAGAAACAGAGAGTTAACTACTCACAGTCTGGGGCTTCTTGGGGTGGGGATGTTTTGCAAGCTGGTAGTCCCAGTTTCATAGTCTTGTGAATGCAACTAAGAGTCACTGAATTGCAGCCAGGTGCTGTTGGCTCATGCTGGTAATCCTCGCTCCCCAGGAGATGAGATCTGAGGATCGCAGTTCAAATCCAGCCAGTCTGTGAGACTCTTTTCTCCAATTAACCAGCAAAAACCCCTGGAAGCAGAGCTGTGGCTCAAGTGGTAGAGTGCCAGCCTTGAGTGAAAAAGCTCAGGGGCAGCAACCAGGCCCTAACCTGAGTTCAAGCCCCAGGACTGGCACTAACAACAGCAACAACAACAACAGGAACGTGCGATAAGATGAGCTTTGCCGGGTGTCTGGCACACCACAGACACTTGATTTTTCAGAATCAATCAAACAGTTTCCAATACCCTTGAAATTGAGCAAGGAATGGGACCCCTGACCTTCACAATCATGGAATGAACTCTCTCGCTTGCGCTGTGAAGCCCCACAGCACCCCGCCCTTCCGGGCTTAAATGGAAAGCCAGGTAGAGGAGGTGGGGTGTAAGACTGAACCCTGAGTTCTTCCTACGTGTGGGTGGGCCCAGCGCTGCACCTCTCCATGGGGGGTGGGGTGGGGGTGGGGCAGTCTTCTCATCTCTACATCCACAGCACTAAACATAAGCCCTGGCACTTTAAAAGAAAGTGTTTACGAACATATCTTCGGGCTGGGAATGTGGCTTAGTGGTGGAGCGCTTGCCTAGCACACGTGAAGCCCCGAGTTCGATTCCTCAGCACCACATAAGCAGAAAAAGCCGGAAATGGTGCTGTGGGTCCCGTGGTAGAATGCTAGCCTTGAGCAAAAGAAGCTCAGGGACAGAGCCCAGACCCTGACGTTGAACCCCAGGACTGGTGGGGGGGAAAAAAGAAAGAAAAAAGAAAATATCTTCAAAGCCTGGGAGGGCCACCCAGGACAGAGCGGGGCCGCAGGCTGGGAAGTTTTCTGCTCGAAGGTGCAATCTCCAGTACGGCCACTAGGGGCCGCGACGCCCCCACCAAATGGCTCCTTCCAGGGTCCTGCTGGGGTTGGGCAGGGCTGGGGAGTGAAATGGGGAGTCTCTGAGCTGGCACCCAGATGGTGACAGGTGTGGCTCGTGGGTTGCCAGGCCCTGGCCTCCCGGGAGGCCCCCTCGCGGGGGGTCAGGGCACCGTGTGGTGCTGCCTCTGACATGGTTGGCATAGAGAGGGAGGCATCTCACGCGGGTGGAGAGCCTACTGTGTGCCAGCGACGGGTGCCAGCTCGCTTCCTTCCTTCCGTCCTCCCCTCTCCAGCCGTGGGAAGCAGGCTGGGCTCTCTCTGTCTCTGTTCCCGGAGGTGATTGACAGGTCGGTGAGCCTGGAGGGGTCCCATTGAATTCCGCTCTGTTCCAAAGCCCATGTTCTGTCCCCACGGCGGGGCCTCCTCCCCCAGTAGCTCTGGGGCACCAATTGTCCCTCATCTCCTACCCTGCCACACACACACACACACACGCACGCACGCACGCACGCACGCACGCACGCACACACCACCTCCACCGGAAACCCAACGGCCCAGCAGGGATTCAATCCTCTCTCTAGCCAGGCCACCTCCTTGAAACAGGGCCGAGGATGAGATCAATCACTCTCATCCAACCACTGCTGCCTTTTATTTTATCTTATTTTAATTTTCTTCTTCTTGAATATACTTTGCATCCGAGAGGCGTCTTCTCGGTTCCTATGAGAACACTGTGCTTTTTCTTAAATAGAGGCTCATTTATAGTTTTCCCTCCTGCTATTACAAAAGCAATTTCTTGCCACTGCAGAAAGCGCAAGAGGGAAGTCAAGAGAACGGGACGCTGCCATCCTCGCCCCGAGGGATGTCCCAGGCGTGCACACGTGCAACAGCCCAGGCACACACACGTGCGACTGCCCTCCGAGGCCTGCGAGTCACAGGCCGGATTCCCAGCCCTCACCACAACCGAGGGGGCGGGCAATGGGGCCTTGGGCGGGGGCCTCGCCCTCCCGGGAAAGGTTGATTTCTCTCTTACCTGATGATCCTGTTCTCTCACACTGGGCAGGTGGATTTGGACTGGGCTAACGAGAGGAACATGTTAGAAGCTCCTAGTAAGCAAGGAGGTTGGGGTGTTTCTTTTGTGTTTTTTTTCTGGAATAATCTAGAGCCCAGGGAAGGCAGTGATGAAGAACTCCCTGCCCAGTGCACGTGCCGAGCAGAAGGGAATGCCACCCGAGGACACACGGACAAGTCTGTGACCAGGACCCAGGTATTCTGGCTGCTCCTCAGACAGGGTTGGAGGGTTGGGGGTTGGAGCAGCACGAGGTGCCTGCTCGAAAGCCTTACTCCTTCATGCTCCACGCTGCCATCTTGACATTCTGCAGCATTAAGCAGTGCTGGGGATTGAACTCAGGGCCTCACGCTTGCAAGGCAGGCACTTTATTACTTGGGCCATACCTCCAGCCTCCCATTGTGTGTGTGTGTGTGTGTGTGTGTGTGTGTGTGTGTGTGTGTGTGTGTTGGGGCTTGAACTCAAAGCCTGGGTGCTGTCTGTTAGCGTTTTCTTTTCTTTGTTCAAGGTTGGTACTCCACCACGTTAGCCACAGCTCCACTTCCGGCTCTTTGGTGGTTTCCTGGAAGTTAACAGCCTCACGGACTTTCCTGCTGGCTTCAAACTCTGATCCTCTTATCTCAGCCTCCTGAGCAACTAGGGTTACAGGCGTGAACCCCCAGAGCTTGGCTTCCTCCATCCTTCTTGAGTGTTCACGATCACGTTGCGTGTAACAATCACCCCGTTACCGACAGAGCTGGCTGCATGCTGGGTGCTGGGTGCTGGGTGTTTTTCCTGTATGTAACTCACCTATCCCTCATTGAAGCTAGCTATACCTTGCCGGGCTTACACTCCGCCTGCCACACGATGGGGGTGACTGGGCTCTAGGCACCCCACAGATGCAAAGACCCCAAGAGAGGAGCAAGCTGAGCAACCCACGCCTGTGCACAGCCCCCAGAATTGCCCCAGATTCCACCCCCGGCAGTGAGAGCCCCGCCTACACCACCTTCTGCTCCAGCCCAGGTGTGGGGTTCCACCCCCCCCCCCCCCCCCCGCCAATCCCCAGCCAGGAGCTCAAGGACTCGGAGCTGTCACTTAAGTCTCTCCAGGCACGGCTGGTTAATGACAGGCCCTTCGCAATTCTGCTCCTCACTGCACAGATCCTAGTCACTCACTGGAGGACTCTTCGGGGACCTCCCTCCAGAGGCACCCCAGTCTTGAGGACACTGTCTCCCTGCCTCCTCCTCTCCACCTCCTGCCACCCCGTGGATTTCGGAAGTATAAATCGGACCCAGCCGCACGGTGAAGGTGAAGCCCTGGGTAAGTGTGTGCCTTTGCCCCTTGTCAGAGGAGCCGGTGAGCGGGAGGGTGGCATGGGGGGGCAGCATGGGGGGAGGGCAGCATGGAGGGAGGGCAGCCGTGTGAAGGGAGCAGGCCCGGGCTGGGTGCCCTCCAGGTGTGGATCAACTCAGAACTGCACCTCCTGGGCCTCGATCCCCTTGGATGATGTGGCTGGGCAGACAGCCCCATCCCTGAGTTCCCCCCTTCCCCCTTCCTCCCCTAGCTCTCAGCTCCCCCCACCCCCAGGCTTCCTGGAAATGGCAGATGGACCCCGCTTGCATTCCTTCCTCATTCGGGAGGCCTCTCTTCCCCACCCGTACCCTAGCTGACAAGTTTTCATCACGGGGTCCTGGCGGAGCAGGCCATTCTTGGTGGGGCGCCCCACGTCTCCAGGATGGGGATCGAGGCCTCGTGGCCCCAGCTGGCGGCACACCACACAAATGGCTCACACAAGACCTCCGTCTCAGCGGAGGGTGCGGCTCCTGCCTGTCGCCACTGTTCCTTAGGGGTGGAGATGGAGAGGATTCCAGGCAGAAAATTCACAAGACCCCATCCCAACCAGAAAAATGCTGGGCACAGTGGTGCACACCTGTCATCCCAGAGCCTTGGGAAGCACAAACCAGGAGGACTGAAATCCAGGCTGGAAGCTGGGGCGGGTGGGGGGGGGGGAGTAAGAAGTCAAGATCCTGTTTCAAAAACGATCACAGCCCAAAGGACCAGAGGGCATGGTGCAAGCGGTAGAGCACCTGCCTAACCAATGCAAGCTTCTGAGGTTAAACCCTTGTCCAGAGAGAAGAGAGAGAGAGAGAGAGAGAGAGAGAGAGAGAGAGAGAGAGAGAGAGAGAAGAGAAGAGGAGAGGAGAGGGGAGGGGAGGGGAGGAGGGGGGGAGAGGGAGAGAGAGAGTTCTCCCAGGAAGATGGGAACAAATATATCCGTGCAAACACTGGGAAGGAAGTCACACTCCATAATTGCACCAAGGAAGGTTAATTGGTTGCAGTGTGGGCTTGTTCCTGGGACAGGAGAGTTCAAGGCGCTAAAACACCGGAATGCCCAGAACCACAATGAGGGACAGACAGGCCTGGGGACATTGAGGTCACACCAAAACAGCAGCCAGAAGCAGGCAGCCCTGGGCCGGGTGTCCGATTCCTCTTCGGGCCCCCACTGGGGTGGGGTGGGGGGCTCCTCAAGGCCTCTTGGGCCTGCCTGTGTGTGACGGGGGTTGTCTAATCTCTGTGCAGGGGAGGAGGGAGGAGGTTTGCTGGAAGAGGTTACCAGAGCCACGGCTGGCAGCGATAGCTCAGCCCTGTAACCCACCAGCTGAGAGCCCTCACTCAGTAGGGGCCATGCATTTGCCACTGCTGTTCTCTTGGTGCCCACTAGGAGGTGCCCCAGCCAGGCTCTCCCACCCGGCACCAGCACCTTCTTGGCCCCCAGCAGAGTGGGGACCCTTCTGTCCCTTCCTCTGCCCCTGTGTGTCAGGGGCTCAGAGGGGCTTATGCACTGCCCGGGTTCACACAGCCAGTGCCATTGTTTCTGAACTCCTGAGCACAGTTCTGGGTCAGGCGAGGTCAGGGCAGAGGCCCTGGACTGCACCTCAGTAGCCAAGTGTTCAAGGACAGAGACTCTCCAAAAACCCAGGCAGCTCCAGCCTCTTTCTAGCATGGCATTTCTCCCAGGACCAGCTGACCCTGCACCATCCAAAGCCAAGCCTGGGCCTGCAGCCAGGTCAGGGGCAGGGGCAGCATAGGGCTGTTTCCCTCCCCAGCCTCCGGGCCCACAGCAGAGCTGGGCACAAGTGGGTGCGCATGTCAGGGCCACCCCTGTGTGACCTGTGGACCTACAGGCACAGGTTTGAGGGACTGGGAGGGAGGAGACGTCCTGCTGGTCACTGAACCTGCTCTGCCAGCTGAGGCCCAGCCCTCCCCACCCTGCGACGTGTCCAGGGGCACCTGACTTCAACTATAAATAGAGGGATGACGGATGGCTCTGGAAGCCCAAGGGAGGGAAGGAAGAGGGATTCTGATCCTTCTTGAGAAGTCAGGTGTCAAGTGAGACATCAATAGCTAGGCTGCCATTTTGAGGTGGGCTTTCGAGGTTGACCAGATGTCCCTGTAGAAATGGGGGACAGGGTTTACATCCCGACACAGGGGATGGAGATGCTGCAAGTGGGTGATTTGGAGGGGCTGGGCAGAAGTGCACGGGGCAGTGGCAGGGAGTAGGGAGACAGGGTGAAGGCTTTGTTCTGGAGGGGGTCGCGGATCTGCATCTTTCTCCTTAGGCAGTCTGGTTTTGTGCTGCAGAATCAGAACTAACGGCCAAGAATAAGAAAACCTATAAGAATGAGGAACAGGCAAGCCAAAGCTGCCTGGGGCATGGTGCCAAGAAAGCACATAGCCAGCCTCCTCGTGGAATGGAGGGGTATTATGACATGCCAGAGATTGCCAGCTCTGCTCCACCAGCTGTTCTTCCATCTTCTTTGTCACAGATCTTCTGATTTTTAGCTGAGCACAAAAATCACCTGAAAAAAAAAAAAAGATGTTTCCCAGATTTCTTCATAGCCATGTGTGGCCATGTGAAAAAATGTTCTTCCATAGCATGTAAAAAGAAATACTACTCAGTCAATGGAGTGTACTCTTTTACTCTCTCTCTCTCTCTCTCTCTCTCTCTCTCTCTCTCTCTCTCTCTCTCTCTCTCTTCCTGACTACAATATACACATGTGATTGCTGGAGCTGCAGAAGCCATTTTGGCTCATGAGGTAGAAACCTCCATGTGAAGATGACCAGATAATAAGAAAGAAGTGACCTGGGTTCCTGATTGGGAAGTTGCTACCTCAAATGTTGTTTACTTGAAGAAAAGTCAACTTCTATACTCATCGTCATAGTATTTCTTCTTCTTCCTCTTCCTCCTCCTCTTCTTCATCTTCCCCTCCTCCTTCCCCCCCCCTCCTCCTCCTCTTCCTCCTCTTCCTATCTTGTTGAGGTGAACACATCCTAAATACACAGGTCAGGAAGGAACCTCTCAAGGGCTCTTCTACAGGGCTGTTCTATCACTGAAATAAATTCACAAACGAGACAGAGAAGAGAAAGCCCTGGGGGCATTTTCTACAGCGTAAGGAGTCACAAGCACGCTGTCATTCCATTCCAGAATCCTCCCAGACGTCCAGACTTTGCTCTCCAGAGCCTTCTCCCCAGGGAGGCCGGGCAAGAGGCTTGGAAATGAGCCACCTTCGGTACAGCAGCTCTGCAGCACGGGAGAACTCCGTCCCGGGTGGGCCGGCCACCCAGGCAGCTGCCTCTTCTGTACCTGAGAAGGACAAAGCTCGAGACAAGCTTCAGTCCACCCTTCTGGCATCACTGCGTGGCCCCTCCCCTCCCCCCTCCGTCCCCAAGGTCCTGGGTCTTTCTATGATGTCATAACCATCATGGTGGCTCATGCCTGTAAACCTAGCTAGACAGGAGGCTGAGATGTGAGGATCGCCATTAGAAGCCAGCCAGGGGAAGAAAAGTCTGCAGTGAAGCACCACAAAGCTGGACTGGGCTGGTGGCTCAAGGGGTAGGGCACCAGCTGTGAGGGAAAAAGCCAAGGGAGAGCATAAAGCCGTGAGTTCAAGCCCCAGCACCGGAACACCTGCAGAAATAATAGCTGTCATTGAACGAAGGTCCTGCTCCCAGCCCAGTCCTCAACTGCAAGAGGGAGGGCCGCGTCTCCTCCCTTTGGCTGGGGTGAATGTAGAGATGCAGCCCGTGGCTGAGGTTTGTTCTGTTTTGTGCCACTACAGGAACTTGAACTCAGGGGCTGGGTGCTAGTGCTCTTGGGGCTCCACTTGGGGCTTTTGGACGTTCCTGCCCAGGCTGGCTTTGAACCGTGATCCTCAGTTCTCTGCCTCCGGGGTAGCTGGGGTTGCGGGCATGAGCCACGGTTGCCTGTTTCGTTTGTTTGTGGTGGTGCTGGGGCTGGATGCGTGGCCTGGAGCTTGGAAGCACCCGCCCTGCACAGCTGCCTCCCTCCACCTGGGGTTTTAGGGAGCCCCTTGGGAGCAGCCTGCTTGTGTCACCCAGGGAGTCGGGCTTTGAGGCCCCAGCTCCTGTGTGCACGGTCCCAGGCTGGGGGAGCAGAAGCAGCCGGGGGCCCGCCGCCCATCCCTCTACCTCGGGCTTCTCTCCACCTTGGGTTTGCATCCAGGGGCAGCCGTGAGGCGCCTCGGGCCAGTCTCAACTGATCGCTCTGAGGCTCGGAGATCTGGTGTCAGTGCCCTGCCCCAGGCCCGCCCCAGGGCAGGGCAGGACGAGGGGGGGAGGGGGCTTCGCTCAGCTGACCCCCTTCCTCAGCATCCAAAGTCCACCCCCCACTCCCCTCCCCCCCCCACTGCCTGGTACCCCGTTACTGTGCTCGTTACTGAAATGATCTGTGACCTGAGACCCCGAAGCCTCGCGGAGGGGCATCCGGAGGCTACGGGAGCTGGGCGGGGGTGGAGGGGCTTTGTGGAGAGGGCCTGGAGGGCTTCCTGGAGGCATCGGGCTCTGAGGCAGGCCTGGGAGCGCACCTCAGCCGGATCAGCCGCACAGAGCTTGGGCCCCTACAGGCCTGGTTCAAATCCCAGCTTTGCTGCCAGCTAGCTGGGCCTCGGTGGGCCTGGCACACACCTCTCTCTGCCTCAGTGTCCCTACCTGAAGAGAGAAAGGGGGAGTCACTGCTGGAGGAGGAGTTTGGCTTCATAGACTGAGCACTGAAGGAGGAGTCTGGTCCATCCGGCGGGCCACGCAGTGTGGACAGCGACGGTGGCCAATGCTGGGGTGCTTGCTTTGACACGGCGTGATTTACGCTATTGGCTCACGGAAACACGAAGGCCACATTGCTCACACATATTCCGTAGGAGGAGGTGTGTCCCCGAGAGGGCTGGTGGCGCGTCCAGTAGCACACAGCACTTTCCACTTGCCGCCCAGCTCTGGAGAGAGGTGACACCCCCCTTCCCCGCCACTCAGGCAGGTGGTGGGCGGGCCTCCCGCAGCCTTGTGACCCATGGCCCACAGTGCTGGCTGCTCCCCAGAGCCTCGTGCCCCCCACCTGCCCCCAGGATGGTGAGAGCCCCTTTGTCAGGGGTGGGGGGGGGCTCTGGGAAGGGAGGGGCTGCCCTGGGCACCCAATGCCAGCCTAGAAGCAGCAAGGGTCATTAAGGGGTGTTGTGTCACGTGCCAGCTGCCTCTCAGTCCCCTGAGCAGTCGCGTGCCACTTGGCAAGGAGGGAGGAGATGGGGGAGGGCACAGAGGGAGGAGGGGATGAGAGGACGGGTGGTGGGGGCTGGAGATGAGGGGTCCCAGGGCCTCTGCCCCAGACCCCACTGAGGTGCCCGTCCGGCTGAGGGCGGCTTGGATCTGTGGACGAGGAGACCCTGGCACCAGGGCAGTGGAGGAGCAGGGACTGTCCAGCCGCCCCCCCCCCACATGTGTCCCCAGTGCTCATGTCCCAGGGGTGCCTGGAGGGGTTCCGGAGCATCCAGGGTGCCTCCCTGGCTTGAGTTCATGGTCACGACCTCCGTGTGACTCAGGCTCAGCAGGGTTGGGTGTTGCTGTAAGATGGGAAAGGCTTGACAAAGGCATTGCAGGGGGCAGGAGGGGGCGCTCCGTCCACTGCAGCAGCCCCCCCAAAGGTGAGAAGATTCCAGGGCCCACAGGTGGGTGACCGGGGCCTTCCGTCTGGCCTGCAAGGGTGAAAACTGAACCCGAATCACCAATTCAAAACTCGGTAACGGATTAGGATCAGCATTTCTCCAAAGAAGGTTCCTGAAGGGGCGATGAGCCCAGGAGATCATTTCACCCGGGGACGCCAGTGGAAACCGCGGTAAGAGGCGCTGAGCACAGACGACAGCGAGTGCTGGGCACCAGATAAAGACACTGAGGCCCTGGGCATCGCTGGTGGGGATTCAAGATGGGCCCCCAGGCTTTGGAAAACACCTCGGCTGTTCCTCAGAAAGTTAAACCTGGACACCAAGCCCTGATGGCTCATAGCTCATTCCGGAGACCTAAGGATCGTGGTTCAAAGCCAGCCCAGCCAGACAAATCTGAGAGACTCTTACCACCAATTAGCCAGCAAAAAGCCAGAAGTGCAGCTGTGGCTCAAGTGGTAGAGCACCCACCTTGAATGTAAAAAAAAACCTAAGGGACATTACCCAGGTCCTGAGTCCAAGCCCCCGTATTAGCACACAGGTACACACAAAATTTCAAACGTGGAGTCACAATTTAGTCTAGCAATCCTAGTCCAAGCTATATACCCATGAGTACTGAAAACATGTCCTCAAAACAACAAACAAAAAAAGCACAGAGATATTTATAGGGGCATCATTGGGAATCGCAAAAGAAAGGGAAACTGCTAGGAACTGGTAGCTTATGCCTGTAATTCTATCTACTCAGGAGGCTGAGATCTGAGGATCACAGTTCAAAGCCACCCCAAGGGGAAAAGCCCATGAAACTCTTACCTCTAATTGGGGGTTACTCAAATGGTAGATTGTCAGTCTTGATGGGGTGGGGGTCGAGAAGGAAGCTAAAGGAGAGCACAAAGCCCTAAATTCAAGCCCTGGTATTAGTGGACACATTAGTGTAGCACACGCGCGCGCGCACACACACACACGAAGCAACTTAAATGTCAACTGACCAACGGATATATCCACAGAGTGGAATATTATTGAGCAATAAAAAATGAATGAAGCACTAATGCTGCACTGTGGATGGGTTGAGAACACACCATGAGATTCCACTTACAGGAAATGTCTAAACCTGGCCAAGTTGTGGACAGAACAAAGTGGTTTCTATCTTCTGGGAGTGGCCGGGAAGGGTGGGGAGTGATTGCCCAGGGGGCGTGGCCTTCCCACAGTGATGAACGGGTTCTGGAATGAGCTAGTGGGTGGCTCATGCCTGTCATCCTAGCTACTCAGGAGGCTGAGATCTGAGGATTAAGATTCAAAGCCAGCCAGCTAGGGCAGGCCATGAGAATCTTATCTCCAATCAACTACTAAGCAAACCAGAAGTGGAGCTCCAGCTCAAGTGGTAGAGGGCTGGCCTTGAGCTTCTATTAACTCACACCCTGAGTTCAAGCCCCAGGACCAGCACACACACACACACACACACACACACACACACACACACACACACAATGGTGATCGATGGAAGGCTCTGTGAATCTAACCAGAGCCACAGTTCAGAAGGGTGAACTTCATGGCGTGGCATGACACAGCCATAAAGCTATTAGTAAAAAAAAAAAAAAAAAAAAAAAAATCCAGAGCAGGCTCTGAGATCTGCAGAGGCACAAATGGAGATTTAGATACAATAGGCCTAAATACTGAGAAATTGAACAAACCAGCTATTAAATAAAACATGTTCTCTCTCTCTCTCCATTTTTCTATCTTGACAAATATGCCTTCCTAGGGGCAAAATTGGCCTTTAGCTCTGGATAGCTACAAACCTGTCATGTTTGTGTGTTCTTGTGAAAGGCTGGCCGTGTTTAGATCAACGATAAAGACATACACAATTCACCAATTATTACCGTTTTAGTACTCAAACACATCCATGCCTTCGTTCCATTCCAATGACTAATTTGGGTTCCAGTGACAAGCTATCTAAAAAAGATAAAAGAAAAAATATAGCTTGCCCTAAAAAAAGATAATAAATGTCAACATTTTAAAACATTTCTTCAAAAAGGCACTTTTCTAAATTTAGTATTCCTAATTCTATATTGTAAAGACAGAAATTCATAAGGAATATAGCCATTGACATCATTTATTCAAAAATCAATCTGAACAGGGCTGGGAATATGGCCTAGTGGCAAGAGTGCTTGCCTCCTACACATGAAGCTCTCGGTTCAATTCCCCAGCACCACATATATGGAAAACGGCCAGACGGGGCGCTGTGGCCAGGGACGGTGCTCAGGCCCTGAGCCCAAGGCCCAGGACTGGCCAAAAAAAAAAAAAAAAAAAAAAAAATCAATCTGAACTTTTAGTATCTGGTGGTTTATTTCTGTTTTTAGTAGTTGTTTTTTTCTGAAATTTTAATGAAATGGCATGAAACAGTTTTGAAAAACTATGAGTTCCCATTCCAGGATTCAAAGATGCCTTTGAAGCTGATAAAGAATCAGCACCATGTTTACATCCAAATTTATAGATACAAATATAAGGGAAATACAAATTGCTTAAACCGTGCATTAATTCACAGGGCTGTCTAGAACAGGGAACTACTACCCAGAGGGCAAGAAAAGAGCAAGCAAATGAACTCTGACCCTTTTGAGAGAACAGTTTCGGTCTGCAAGAACTCTGCTACTTCCTTGCTCTCTGTGGGGCAAACGAGGCGATTTAATGAATCCCTATTTTCCCTCCATGTGTCAGTCAGCTTTCTGTGACTGTCACAAAATACCCGAGATAATGAACTTAAAGAGACAAAAAGATTCTTTCCTCCCACAGCCCGGAACAGGTGAGCCTGTGGCTTTTACACAGCTGAGTGGCGTGGTGGGGGCAGAGGGTAGAGGAAACAGTTTACCTGTGGCTCCTGAAAGGAAGGCAAGACAGGAAGGGGCTCCTATCAGGAGCACAGACCCCACCCCCAAGACTTCCCACTAGGTCTTTCCTCTTACCATCCCCCCCCCCCTGTGGCACCAGGCTGGGGGGGAGGGTCTGTGCCTTTGACCCACAGGCCTGACTAGGTGTGGGGGGGCATTGTAGACCCACACCAAAGATGGTACCCACATAGCACTGCTGCTGTCCTTGTCCCTGGGTGCCGGTTTCATCGAGCGGCAGCGGCAGCCTGGGCTTCGCGAGCCTGGAGCTGGTGGATCGAAAGTGTAGTCCTTGCTACTCGGGAGGCTGAGATCTGAGTTCAAAGCCAGAAGGAGAGACAAGTCCCCGAAACTCTTATCTCCCATGAACCACCAGAAAACCAGAAGGGGCGCTGTGGCTCAAAGTGGTAGAGTGCTAGCTTTGAGGGAAAGCGCTCGGGGACAGCGCCCAGGCCCTGAGTTCAAGCCCCATAGCCAACAAATGCAAACAAACAAAAACACCTCTCTTGAAAACAGCCCCACTTGGTGGTCATAGAGACCCAGGAGTGAGCCTGGGGGAGGGGAGGTGCGGTCCCCTAAGGCCTGTGGGGTGTCACTTAACTCACCAGAGTGGCTGTCCTGAGTGGGTAAAGTGCCAGCGGCCCCCGGAGGAGACTGAAGGCCAGGGCAGACCTGGCGAGGGTCACCCACCATCCCAAAGCTCATGCTCATATACACACACTCCTTTGGCTAGATTATTATTTTTAAAGTGTGTGTGTGTGTGTGTGTGTGTGTGTGTGTGTGTGTGTGTGTGTGTGTGTGTGCTGATACTGTGGCTTGAACTCGGGGCCTCATGCTCTCCCTTAGCTTTTTCACTCAAGGCTGGTGTTCCACCAGTGGAGTGACTGCTCTGCTTTGGAGAATGGGAGGTGAGAGTCTCACAGATCTCCCTGCCACTGCTGGCTTTGGGCGGTGATCCTCAGAGCTCAGCTGAGATTACAGGTGTGAGCCACCCGCTCCGGACTCTGTCTAGTTTCCTCGCAGAGTCAGAGACTCAGCGTGTCCGATCTGGAAGGGACCTGAGGATGTTCCTCTTCCAGCCCAGTGTGGGTGGCTCCCGGCTGGGGGGCTGTGGAGTCTTTGGGAACACTGCTCACCCCCCTGTGTGGCCCCCCAGGTAGACATTCCAGCCCCCACTTCCCACCCAGCCCCTCTGTCCTCAAGGAACCTGACTAGCCCACTTGGACTCTCTGTGTTTCTGTCTCTCTGTGTCTCTGTTTCTCTTATTAAAGTAGACTGCCTTTCTGGAACTGCACAGAATCAAGGGGAGAAAGCATCGAGCTGGGATGATCCCTGATCTGCCCCGGGGGGTGAAGGCCTAGTATCCCTGAACTGTGAGGAGCAGGGTCTGCGGTAGGCAGCTGAGCGATCTTGCAATCACATGAAGGAGGGGCCTTGGAGCGCCTTGCCTCCCATCAAAGCTGGTCGTCTATGGCAGCACCAGGGTTCCGAGAGGGACAGGAGCTTGCCCAAGGGCACACAGCAAAGCACAGGGGCGGAACTACCACCCGGCCACATCCTTCCACTGCTCTCCACATGCGAGGCCTTTGTAGTTGATGAGCGTCCATGAGAGTACGGAGTGGGGGGGGGCCTGTGTGCCCTCAGGGTCCCCCTCCCCCAAGGAGGGAGGGATAGATTGACCATCCTGGGTGAAGGAAGCCTTCCCACTGCCACATCCTCCAGGGCACAGCCTGCTCCTCGGGGTGACAGGCGGCTAATTACCCTCATCACCCACTCTCTTCTGGAAGAGACAGCTATGCAATCTACCCTTCAGCTGGGGCGAGGGGCAGCCCCACTTCTCCGCCCACCCCCCTCACCCCCCCGCCCCACCGAGGCAGACAGGGGCATCATGGTGTTTGGGGGGGAGGGGATGCGAGGCCAGCTGGCGAGCCGATGGACAAGCAAGACAAGGAAGTAGGACCAGAGGGGCGCCACAGTACTATCAAAATGGGTAAATGGAGGCACAATCCATAAACAACCCCCGTCACTATCCCAGAGGGACTCAAGGGGCTGAGATCTGAGGATCATGGTTCCAAGCCAGCCTGGGCAGGAAAATCCCAGAGACTCTTATCTCCCACTAACTATCACAAAAGCCAGAAGAGGAGCTGTGCTCAAGTGGTAGAGCACAAATGCTCAGGGACAGCACCCAGGCCCTGAGTTCAAGCCGCAGGACTTGCTTTGTGTTTCTATCTACCCCATCAAGCTTAGTATCCGGGGCTCACTGTAACCAAGGACCACAAACCTCAGCCTCTAAGCAGCAATGATTGTCTGGGGGCTCCGGAGGCCACAGCAGCCTCCTGAGGGGAACAGGCGTCTCTCCCCGCCGCCTCTTTGCTGCTCCTGGTCTAGGGGCCATGTCCTCGGCCATCACACAGTGTCCTCCCCGGTCAGTGTCTTCATGCTATTGTCTTCCTTTCCTCATCAGGACAGCGCCATGTTGGATGAAGCCCGCCATCTTAACTTGGCTAAATAATTGAGTATACTTTCATTTATGTTTGAAACAGGTGCACATTGGGGCCGAGGGAATGGCAGTACCTGCCTAGCAAGGGAGAGGCCCTGAGTTCAATCCCAGAGTGACAACAAAACGAGGGATGAATACCTGAGAGCCGGGCATGGGAATTCACTCCTGTAAGCCCAGCTACTCAGAAGGAGGAGGTAGAAGAATCCAGGCTGGCAAAAGCAGGCAGACTTGTCTGAAAAATAAAGTGAAAATTGGGAGTGTGGCTTGGTCCCCAGTGTGGAAGGAAGGAAGGAGGGAGGGAGGGAGGGCGAGCCACTGGGGTCCTGGCGACATTGCTGACCCCGGATGCAGGGGACTGTGACCCCTGCAGTGATTCTGAGGGGCTGGGTAAGAGGACAGAGGGGGACAGGGGGTTGCTGAGGCTGGCAGGAGCGGGCACTGCTGAGGGAGGGAGGGAGGGAGGGCAAGTTGCCCCTTGCCTCGGGCCCTGGACCCCTGCTTACAAAGCTCCAGCATCCAGGAGCAGCGTGGAGGCCTGCAAAGAGGAGAAGGGTGGGGACAGTGGCTGTAAAGGTCAGAGGCCTGTGGGGTTGGGAACCTGCATGATGCGAATGTGGAATTTACATTTCTGGGGTGCCTGCTGCCCAGCCTGCCTGTGTGCCAACCAGTGCTGGGCTGTGAGGGCTCAGCGGAGATCTGGGGTGCTGCTGAGAACAGGGGAGCCCCTGTCTGCTCTGGGCCACGCCTGAGGAGGTCCTGGGGCCGGTGTTGGTGGGAGAGCCTGGTGGGGCTTGTCCTGCTAGGCCCAGGCTCCCTGTCAAGGTTTCCCACATGGCGGCTGAAGGCCCCCGGGAAAACCTGAGAAGAACATGTCTGGGATTACAGGCATGACCACCACACCTGGCAAGACTCCAACATTGACACCGTATCTGCCCTTTCCCGGTCTCCTTCCTGTTTAGCCGGGAGATTTAGAAGGAAGTCCTCCAGAGCGCACACCAGCCACCAAGTGCTAAGCACCTCTCCTCAGTGCGCCTATGCATCCTGCCCAGCGGTCCTGTGCCTTGAGCACCTCATCTGCGCTTGACTGACTGACTGACCTCCGGAGCCCCCAAGGGGCTGGGGTGGGGGCCCACGACAGCCCGTGTCAGCACCTCGGTATGCTGGCGAGCCCCAGGGCGGAGGCGTCCTCCTGCTCTCTGCCAGCTCCCGCCTGCCCCTGCAACACGGCGGAGTGTGACACCCCATGGGTGCTCCGTGCCGCTTGCGCTTGTCACTTGCTTGAGTGACAAACCTGCCATCCCGAGTCCCGGGGGATGCTGGCCACAGCTAATGCAGAAGGCTGCCAGTGCTCAATCCTCATTATCCTCCCTCCACCCCCCCCCTCCCTCCTTGTTTCCCCCTAAATGTTCCTTCCTGTGTTTTGGTCTGCTGGGTTTCCCTTTCACTCCTTCTTGGAACTTCTGTCTCTGTGGCTTTTCTTTTTTCTTTCCTCTGCCTGTCTCTTGTTACTTGTCCCCGTGCCCCCATCTGTGCTACTGTCACGCACACGCGCACGCTGTCCGGCCGCCGGGTGACGTCACCCTCGCCTCCTGGACGGTCAGGGCCTGTAATCCTATTGACCTTCAGTTAACGACTTTCTCTCTGTTGACAGAACCTGGCGCTCCACCCGCACTGGATGGATGGATGGGGCTCAGAGTTCAGGGTTGTTTGGGGACCGCTTGGGGCCTGGCAGAGCAGAGCGGGGAGGTGGGGTGAAGCTCTGGCATCTCAGCAGGGCCCCCTGATGGTGTTACAAAAGGGGGAGCAGTCCCCCTGGATGACCAGAGTCCCTCAGCCTTCTGGGGTGACAGAGGCCAGTGCTGGAAACGTGGGGGCAGGCTGGGAAGGGGGGCAAAGGGAGCTGCCAGTGCAGTTCAGGGCTCATGGGGACACCCCAAAAGCAGCCCCAGCTGATTACTGGGATCTGACACAGTCTAGGGGTGCTGGCCTCCCACTGACCCTGCTCCTGGAGGGCAGGGACCTGGGGACCCTTCTCAGGGGGGACTCCAGCCTGCCAGGGATCTGTCATCGCCGCACCCCTGAGCATGAGTAGCACTGGAGGGGCCCAGAGCCCTCCCTTGCCTCAAGGCAGAGGCTTTGGTGGGGTGTCCTCCAGCCAGGGGTACACTCAGTATGGGGAGGAATCCTGGAAAGGGGAAGGAGCGTGGGCTTAAGTCAGCTGTTCTGGGTCCAAGAGCCCAATCGGTTCTTCAAGGCTACAAGAGTGCAGGAAAGTGGCTGATCTCTCCCTGCCTCAGTTTCCTCATATAAAAGTGGAGCTAACAGCCAGGCATCCGCGGCTCACACCTGCCGTCCTAGCTACTCAGGAGGCTGAGACCTGAGGATCGCAGTTCAAAGCCAGTGGGACAGCAAAGTCCATGAGACTCTTATCTCCAAGTAACCACCAACAGACCGGAAGTGGAGCCCTGGCTCAAGTGGTACAGTGCTAGCTAGCCTTGAGCAAAAAAAGGCTCAGGCCCAGGGCCCAGGCCCAGAGTTCAAGTTCCAGGACTGGCACACACACAAGCTAACTTCTCTATGTAGGAGAAACAAGCACCACATCACATGTATGGGAAACAGATTGGCAGAGCTTGCGGAGTTTGCTAACACACAGGACTGGGAAAGCTGTGAGGGAGCAAGTTGGTGGTGGGAGGCCCTGAGCAAACTTGGGGAGAGGAGAGGATGGGTGGAAGGAGGCGGGGAAGTCCGCTAAGCTCCACCCCCTCAGGGCCTCCAGCAGCAGCTCCTCCCATGGGCGGGCGTTTCTCCATCTGTGAGAGTGAACTGACAATATTTAAGGTCATTCATTGCCCAGGCATGGACAGAAGCTTAATATGCACACACAAGGGAGCAGCTGAATAAGGCGTGGTCCCTCCTAACCGGAAGTTACATGCAGCCCTGAAAGCGGGAGCAGGAGGCCTTTTTCCAATGCCACAGAACAGTCACCAAGATACATTGTCAAGGGAAGAAAGCCAGATAGAGAAAGAGCAGTGCCTATGCATTTTAAAAGGCTAACAGCCAACAGGTATGGAAGGGATGGTTGAAACATGGTATCGTTCTAGGGAGAAAATCACAACTAGCAACAAAATGGGGAGCCTGCAGGACCCCTGTGGTGATGCAAGCCTGTAAGCTTAGCTACTCAGGAGGCTGAGATCTGAGAATCATGGTTGGAAGCCAGCTCCAGAGCAGAAAAATCCAAGTGACTCTCATCTCCAATTAACTGGCAATTAACTCCAATTAACTGTGGCTCAAGTGGCAAAGTACCAGCCATTGACCCCCAAAAAAAGCCAAGCAAGAGCAAGAAGCCTTAGTACCAGAGCTACCTAACTAAATATAAAATGAGATAGAAGATTGGGTGGCCCAAAATTGAGTGGAGGAAACTATTTCCTATGCAACTGACTGTTGAAGAGTTGGACTCAAGATCTCCTGAAGACAAGCGATCTTCCATTTGAGCCATGTCTAGAACCTTTTGTTTTTAGCTTTTTTGTTGTTGTTGTCCAGATACAATGTCATGCTTTTGTCTACCCAGCCTGGACTGCGATCACCTTTCCCCTTCTCCCAGTAGCTGAGATGATAGGCATGGGTTACCATGCTAGACTCCTCTTTTAAAATTGCACTTCAAGAGTGTTAGTACGCTGCTGGGTCAAAGTATACACATACATTATTTACTTTTAATTTATTTCATGATTAGAGGGTCTCCTGACTGAGACAAAAGTTCAAATATATGTGCTTTGGGCTCCATGAAAGTTTCCAGGAGTAGAAATGGCATCTCGGGAACCCCCCGGAAGCTGGATCCAGGCAGCCAGGGGGGACCCTCTCTAGAAGGGGTGGGGGTTGGGGCTGAGGAGCTGTGTTAGCACCTGCTCGCTGATGGGCTTCATGGGAATAGATCCGTCCTCATGATGTAACGCTGCCTGGCTGCTGGCTGAACTTCTACATCCTTCCAGAAACAACGTCAAACACACCCCCTCTTCCCTCCTCCCAGTACTGGGGCTTGATCTCAGAACCTGGGCGCTCTCCTTTAGCTTTTTCACACAAGGCTGATGCTTTAACACTTGAGCCACACCTCCACTTCTGGCTTTTTTGCGGTTGGCTGTTTTTGACCTGTGATCCTCTGATCTCTTGCCCCAATCAATGAACACCTGTCATGTCCCCAGGTGCTCCCTCTCTACCAAGAGACACAAGCCCAGGGGGGTCAGAACTGCAACTCACCTGCCCACACTCCCCAGAGGGGTGTGCCCTGGTGGCACCTGACCTCCGGCGGGGGGGGGGGCACCCTGAGCCCCCACCTTTTGGGCAGATCCCTCATCCTGCTCTCTCTGGGTGTCTAATCAGCTCTGATGGCGACTGCCTGCAGCCCGGTGTAGGGGGGGGGGGGGGGGGGCCTGGCGGCATCGCAGACTGCAGGAGCTTGGCTGCCAGGAGACCGTCTCCCTGGATTCTGCCTGGGAGGCAGCAACACCGCGGGGGCGGCACCCACCCTCGAAGCCTGTGGGGCTGTGAGCCACCAGGCTCCAGGAGATGGGCGGGGGCTGGCCCCCCAGCTCTGGGCGCTGGGGGCTGCCTGTGTCCCTGCCCTGCCCTTGGTGAAGGGACCAGGGTGGAGAGACACAGGAGGCTCTCCAGGGACAGGGACCCTGAGAGAATGGGTTCCTGAGAATTGACTGAACAAGTAGAGCAGGCCTAATGCAACAGGTGGGATGGATATGTGTAGATATTGGAGTCTAGGACCTTCACGTCCATTTGCCTTTGTAGGAATCCGGGTTGGAGGCATGGCTCAGGTGGTAGAGTGCCAGCCAATGAGAGAAAGGAAGAGTCAGATGCTGAGTTCAAGTCTCAGTCTCAGACACAGAGAGACAGAGAGAGAGAGAGAGAGAGAGAGAGAGAGAGAGAGAGAGAGAGAGAGAGAGAGAGAGAGAGAAGAAGAAATGAAAGGAAGCCCCATCTGCAGACCCCGAGGCTCAGGGTGTTGGCAACTCGATGGATTGTCCTGAAGCGTCCTCACTGATCTCAAAGCCCTCCATCTCCCCCACCCCAACCCCTCACCCTGAGTGGCCAGCGCTCCTTGAGTCATCTGGACCGACCGGGTGGGAGGCCCTGGAGCTACGCGGGTGTGTGGAAGAGTGCTCCCGGCAGAGGGCACAGACCGGTCACCACAGGGGCTATGCAGAAAGTCCTCACTGACTCCGTGGATAGGAGGCACTGTGGGAGGTTTCTGGCTGGAGGCTGAAGAGGATGGGGGTGGGGTGTCTTTCTGAAAGATGGCCGTGGCCCTGGGCAAGCTCAATGAAGCCACAGAGAGTAGACATTGAAAGAGAAGTGTCCGGGATAAGGTTGCTTGGACACAAGTCCAGCTGTCTTGCTCACTGCCGTGCAACCTCAGGCCAAGTACTTAATTCCTCTAGACCTACTGTCGTGAGGATGGGAGTGATGGTAAGACACCCATGTATAAACCTGTTGCGAAGATAAAGTAAGCTAAGACATGGCCAGAACTTTGATCGGAGCTTATAGTGAACTGTAAGGTTCCACCATTAGTAATTATTGCTGCCACCCAGCCGCTCCACACTCTGCCGTATCATTCCCCCTGGGCTACTTGAACACAACACCCTAGTCTTTCTTTGGGTGTATGTGCCAGTACTGGGACTTGAACTCAGGGCCTTTTCTCCTCAGGGCAGGTGCTCTACCACTTGAGCCACGTCTCCATTTCTGATTTGTTTCTGTTTTTTGCTGGTTTGTTGGAGATAAATGTCTCATGGACTTTCCTGCCTAGGCTGGCTCTAAGCACCGTCCTCAGATCTCAGCCTCCTCAGTGGTTAGGATTACAGGCATGAGCCACCAGCACCGGGAAAATGCTGTTCTGTTCTTGCCCACTGAGGAAGGAGGCACTGCCCACCCCCAGGGTGGGTGGGGGAGACCAAGGTGTTCTGGGCCAAGATCTAATCTCTGGAGATAAAAAAAAGACAAAATAAAGCTTCCCTGTGGCTGGGTCCCCTCCTCCATCCCTGCAAATGGGCAGAGGGGCTTTATGTCCCATCGGGGGCCACTGTGCCCACTTATAAAGGGCCCAAGCCAGACTTTGTCAGCTGCCAACCCCAGAAAGAGGAGCAGGAGGGGGAGACCTCTGGGGGGTGGGTGACAGGCAAGCCCAGGTGGCTGTAATAAGCCAAATGAAGAAGGCCCCAGAGGCTGCCACAGGGGCCGCAGGGGCTTGGCGGGGTGTGCCTGGCATTGGCAGTTGGCAGCCAGTGTGGCCAGCCCTCCCCTGGCGGTTGCTGGGGTGAGCCAGGGCGCTCCAAGTCATCCAACAATAATAGTTCTAATCCCCTCATTACAGTTCTGATGTGCCGGTGACTCAGGCCCGCGCTGCGTAGGGTCCCTGCCTTGGGAACCCTCCCCCTCCCCACGTGTGCAGCAGCTGGGCTCCGGGGCCAGCCATTTCTCTGCAGGCTCCCTCGCCATCTGCTTGCCCGGGGGTGGGGAGGGCCCAGGCAGGCTCTGCTTGGTGGCTGCTGCCCCCCCCCCCCCGCAAGGCAGGGGATAGCTGAGCACATCTGGCCTCTCCTTGCTCCCTTCCAAAGGGGCTGGTGGGCCACACTAGGGGCTCTCCTTGGGCTCTGACAGATGGTGAAGAAGGGCTTGGGCCTCAGTGTCTCCATCTACAAGATGGGAAACCTATCTGGTTGGTTCCCTTCCTGAGTTTTTGGCTAATCAGACTGAGTGAGCAGAGGGAGGTGTGTTTCTTTGACAAGAGGTCCAGTGTGTGTGTGTGTGTGTGTGTGTGTGTGTGTGTGTGTGTGTGTGGGTGGGTGGGTGTGGGTGTGCGCGCATGGGCACATGGGGTTGATGGTTCATTAAAGGATCCTTGAATGGCTGACTTGATGGGGTATGAAGGAGGTCGCAATGGCAGAGGTAACAGGCAACAGGCATTATTAGATTTGCCTTCCAATACTTCCAGCCCCCACCCTGTTCCAGGCTTTCTTTACCTCAACCCTTCCTAAAATTGGGTGGAGCTCTTGAGAGCCTTCATATAGTTCCAGCAACACTTGATTTGCAGCTGGATCCCACGGAGCTAATGGCTACCTCAACTGCACTCCTTAATTCCCCATGGCTACCTCCAATGGCTCCCAACTCCCCAGTTCCTAGAGACCAAGATCTGGGCCCTCCTGGCTCCCTACTCAAGAGATATGGACACAGAACAAATGGGCACAGAACAAATCCATTCTTAGCCCTGGCCCAGCTTGCCCCCCTCCCTGCAAAATCTTCACCCTTGTACCCCCTAGGACTAAGGCAAAGCTGAGAGGGAGACCTTTGGGTTCCCCTTCTAGAATCCGAGGGGGCTTTAAAGATATGGTCTTCTTCGATTCCCCAGGTCCCCCGGCTGGGCCCAGCCTGGGCTGTTGATGGGGGGGGGGGGTGTGAGTCATGCCAGTCTGTAAACAACTCTATTGAGCACCGGCTGTACCACCAAGGCCCTGGCACTCGTCCTAGCCGTGCCAGGGGGATCTAAAAGCAGACATGGCACCCACGCAGCGGCGATGGAAAGGAGAGGGTGGAATAGAAAGAGAAGGAGGCTTCCAGATATGCATACCGGCACGTGCATGGGATGGGGGGGGGGTGAGGTGCAGCCAGCCTGGGGACCGTCAGATCCTGGGGGGGGGGGTGGTGGAGGTGGGGGAGACGCATCAGGAAGCCTTCCGAGAGGAAGGGACTGGGGGGGGGGGTGCTCGACGGGATTGAAAAGCCTCTCATGAGCTCCTGCTCTGTGACAAGGACAGCTGCCGGGCTGGGGACCCTGCAGGGACCCACACCAAGTCCTCATGCCACAGAAAATGGAGAAGAAAGCTGGGGGCACATGCCTGTCATCCTAGCTACTCAAGAGGCTGAGAGCTGAGGACTGCAGTTCAAAGCCAGCCAGGGAAGTCCATGAGTCCAATTAACCATCAGAAAACTGAAAGTGGCACCAGGGCTCCAAGTAGTAGAGTGGTAGCCTTGAGCAAAAGAAGCTGAGGAACAGGGCCTAGGCCCTGAGTTCAAGGCCCCATGAAGGACAAAAACAAACAAAAAGAGCAAAGGGAGAGGGTGAAGCCCTGAGTTCAAGTCCCAGTGCCAGCACAAAAATATAAAAAGAGAGAATGGAAAAGTAGGGTTAGGAAAGGGAGGGGGTGGGGCAGGCATCTCATTCACCTGTAGGAGACCTGGTTCAGGGCCTTTCCACTTGACAAATGGGGAAACTGAGTCCTGGAGCAGCCTAAGGATTAGCCTGAGTCGCAGAGGGAGCAGGGCAGAGGCCCACCCCCAAAGCCCTGCTTTGAGTCTCCTGGTATTCAGACAGGCACTGAATGCAGTCCCTTCCTGTCCAGGCTCCAGGGCCCCAGGTGGGGAGCCCTGGAGGAGGGCCGGATTCCTCTCCTGTGCTCTAGGACAGAGGTCTCAGGGTGCTCTGAACAGCAGCAGAGGCTCATGGGTAAAGCCAGGCTTGGAAGTCACCCAGGGGTGGGTAAGACGGTTCTTCCTGTCTTTACATGGGCGGCTCTGACTCCCCAGGGTCCAAACTCAAAATGGAGGTTCCTTTCCTCCCCCAAAGCAGCCATCTGGGCCTCCAGCATGGCCCCAAGACTCAGGCATCTTCTCATCCCCCATCTCCCAGCTCTGGCCCCACTCAGAGCTTCGTGCACGCTGGGAGATTGACTCTGTTTCCCTTGCCTTCTAGGGCTCCAACCCAGATTACGCAGCCGCTGAACTATTACCAGCCCTTTGATAAGCTTTTATTGTCACCTCCCTCCAGTGCTACATCCCTGGAGCTCATGACAGCTTGTTTGCCAGGATCCAGGAAGTTGCCAGGTGTGTCAGGTGGGAGGACAGCTGGGGGGGGAGGAGGGGGAGCAGAGTGGTGGACAGCACAGAGCTGGTAGAGAGCAACCACTGGGCTGTGTTACCTTCAACAGGATACTTACCTGCTCTGGGATCACCTGAAAATAATGGTTCTCCATCAGATGTCTATCTAGTCTCATGGGGCAAACTGCCCTCAGTTCTATGTTGGTGGTCCTGGGATGTAGATATTAGAGAATAATAGGGCATAGATTTCCCCTCAAAAAGCTCCCAGTCTGATGAGAAGAAATCAGACCACATACCAGGGGATTTGTGCTCTGGGGCAAAGATCAGGGAGCAGTGATAACACAAAGCAAGGGCTCCCTAAACCTAGAGAAACCACAGGAGACTTCCTGGAGGAGGCAACAACTAAAGTGAGACTGGGAGGATGAATGAGAGGTAGTGAGCATGGAGCCACCAGTTCAAGGAGGATGTAGAGAAGGCACAGTGCATTCTGGGAACTCTCATAGTCGGGTTGGCCGCTTTGTCCCTCTGCATTCCCAATCCTTTAATAAAGAGGCTCTCACCTGTAATCTTAGCTACTCAGGAGGCTGAGAGCAGAGGATCTCGGTTTGAAGCTAGCCAGGGCAGGAAAGCCTGTGGCAATCTTATCTCCAATTGAGCAGCAAAAACCTGAAAATGGAGGTGTGGTTCAAGTGGTGGAGTGCCAGTCCTGAGCATGAAAGCCAAGCGAAAGTGGGAGGCTTTGAGCTTGAGCCCCAATACTAAGAGAGGGGGGTGGTGCTTCTTACCAGATACGTTTCCCAAACCCTATTCCTACCTGGCTGGAGAATTCCTAGGAGACTCATCACTTTCCCACCCCTAGTCACAGTGGCTTTGTCTGTAAAATGGGGAGAGGCACTGGCACTCACATGTTAACACCACGAGAGTCTTGAAGGCATAGAGAGCAGGGCTAGCCCTTCCCCTGCCCAGCCAGACCCGGAGGCGGCCTGGGTTGAGCCTGGGTTTGCAAAGGGATGCAGAACCCATCAGGGATGGAGAAGCCCCTGAGCACTGAGCGTCCATCATCTGAAGCCTCAGCTACAGACCTGGGGCTCCATCCTCCATCTCTCCCTGGCTGGCCTCACTCCCAGCCACGTTAGTTAGGGATAAAAAAAGCAAAAGAAAGAAATGGTCCTCCCACTACCTGGCAGGCGTGCCCACGTGGAGAAATGCCTTTCCAGCGGAGTGTGGTCTCTGCAGAGCCCTCGCCACCTCCCAGCGCTACCTGTCGTGATTCTCTATCTGCCCACTCCATCTTCTCCAGGTCCCACCCCCAAGCTTCCCTCTGGCCAATGGGGAGGTGGCAGGGAAGCTGCCCCTCAGTGATAGGCAGCTGAGGAGAGGCATTGCCTAGAACTTGGACCCTTGAGCACTGGTGGGAATGGAAAGCCACCGGAAGGCCCATAGCATGGCCAGGCTGGGTTGGCATGGGGGTGGGGACGGAGTCCAACCTCTCCCCCACTGCGAAGCGGAGTTCCTGCCCCCTCCCCACCCATTTCCATGCTGTGGCAGGGAGGGGAGGATTCTTGACTATGTCTTTCAAGGATCCAGATTGCCAGGACTTTTGATATTCTATAATTGCTGAAAAGAATCTTCTAGATCTCTCCAACTGAGACAACTGAGGTCCAGCATGGGGAAAGCCAGCCCAGTTCAGGATGCTTCCTGAAACCTTGCAATGCTCAGAAGACAGGATTATGGATGGAGTCTGACTCCCTGGGTTCAAATCCCTGCTCTGACAACTCATTGGCTCCTCAGTCATGTGCATTCTCTGAACCTCAGTTTCCCTATCTGTAAACTGGGGCCAGCCACAGCAACCACACAGGAGGTGGTGGGATTTATTGCAGTCCCCTGAGCCCTGTGGGGGCTACCACATCTCTGTCACCCACCTGCCCCGGACAAGCTGGCTGACACATGGTAGCTCCTCAATAAATGGGAACTATTATTTGTTGATATTATTATTGCAAGTAGTTGTACAAACTGGGTTACCATTCCCTAGGTCGTGTTATGAGTACAATGCCTTTTGGTCAATGTCACCCCTTCCCTCTCCCCTTCCCTCCCTCCCCTCAAGTTACATAAAGGGAACTATTATTGTCGCTGAGTACTCTGCTACTCCTTGCTTGGCATCAAGCAAGACAGAAAGCGGTAACTGGTTACATCCCATAATCCCCTGAAAGAAAGTGGGAAGGAAGCGGGAATCTGGCTGCTGGGGGAGGGGGGCGGGGAGGATGCAGCTCCTTATCCAAGAAAGAAAAGCTATGCAGCCTTAGACAAGTGTCAGATCCTTTCTGTGTGCTCTTCCTCGTGGCACAAGTAGGGCATGACTACGGATGGGGTGACTGAAGTCACCCCCCCCACCCCTGCCAGCTTGTAGCTTGCACCTGGATGCTATGCCATGGTCCTTTCCCTCTAGGATTCCCAAAGGGAGGGACAAAGATGGGAATGGGGAAGGGGTTCCTGGAATCTTAGGCAGAATGCATGAGCAACCAAGGCAGCCAGGAGTGAGAGCCGGTGCCGGCCTCCAAATAGGGCCTGAGACCAGACCAAGTTTCTGGTAAATGCTGGTTGGTTCATTTAAGGGGTTAGAAGCACTTTGCCCTGCTCCCATCCCAGCCTTTGCACGTTCCAGCACTTAGCGGCTCCTGCCCAAGCCCTCCCCACCAGGCATTTGGGAATGCGCAGGAACACGGCAGCTCTCCTAACAGCCTCGGGTGCCCATTCAGGCCCATTAGCCCTTCCTCCATGCGGCGCCCCGGGAAGGAGCCTTTATAGCCACCTCCAGGTTGTAGAGGGCTGGAGACTGGTGTTCTGGGAGCTGGGCTCCAGCCGGCACATGGCAGGTCACTCTGCAAGGCCCCAAGGCCCCAAGGCCCCCTTCCACAGCTACCAGCTCTTCCTGAGGTCTATGGGCTGCTGCCAGCCAGGCAGAGAGCAAGATCAAACCACACACACACACACACACACACACACACACACACACACACACACACACTCACCCCACTGGACACACTCTCAGCAGAAACCCCCCTTTCTCCCTCCTCAGCCTCTGGGGAGGGGCTGATCAGTGAAGCTATTTTCTAGAGGTTGCAAAGACTCGGTTCTGGGATTTGTGAAGTTCCTGAATGCAGAGAGCTCTGGACTCTGGAGAGAGAAAGCAACAACCCCACGGTGACCCTGCAGAGGAAATGGCCTCCAGAGGGCCAGGAGGGAAAAACAGGAAGGGCCAGGTTGAGAAGGAAGTATGAAGGGTGGGGCCTGGGGAAGGAGGCCTCTGCCAGTGCCCAGCGCGCCACTGAAAGAGCCTGGCACAGCCCTGACCTTAAGGGGGCACTGAGAGCTGCAGCTGGGTGATCAGAGTCCTCTCTTAGCCAGGACACGGGGACACAGGTGTTACATAGCTCTTCTCCCAGTCATTGGCACACCAAGATAGAGAGAGACCCTCCCCTCCCTTAATTGCTTTGTGTGTATGTGGAGGGGGGGGCAGGGCTGGAACTCAGGGCTGGAACTTAAGCTTTCCATCAGCTTATTTGCCCATGGCTGGTACTCTCCCACTTGAGCCACACCTGCAGTCTCGCTTTTTGCCGTTTAATTGGAGATGGAGTCTACCCAGGCTAGCTTCAATCCACCATCTTCAGATCTCGAGTAGCTAGAATGAGAGGTGTGAGCCACTGGCACCCCCCTTTTAACGTTTCTGAGAAAGGGTCTCATTTCTGCTCCAGGCGGCTCTGACATCTGTGACCCGGGCGACCGATCGATCCCCCAGCCCTCGCTTCCTGGGGGCTGGGATTCCAGGCATGTACCACCCTACCCTTGACTCTGCGGAGTCCTTCTTCCTCTGTTCAAGCAACAGGTACAAAGTAGTAAACACCACAGCGCCCGCTCCTACCGTGGCTTCTATTTTGCAGATGAGAAAATAAGCATGAGGAAATTAAAAAAGAAAAAAGGGGGGAAGGGCAAAGCAAAGCTTGCCAGGGTGTAGAGCAAGGAGGATTCCAGCACCGAAGGCTTGGCTGGAACAGGAAGGAACCAACGAGATCCTGCTTGGAGGAGCAGGAGCAGGGAGCACCAGGGGGCCAGATACCTTGAGGTGGGCTGCTGCCTTGGGCCTGAGACTCCAGGGCTGAGAAGGCTACGGTGGCCCATCCCAGTTCCCTCCATTCCCCTCACCTCTGCCTCCGCCCTCCCCACTTCTCTTCCCTCCCCGTGGATGACCTTGTTTCCCACTCCCCACAGACAATCCAGCTTCTCAGAAGTACTTTCAGATCCACGCGTGCCCTTCTTCCCTCCCGCCAGTAGCTGTGCCCACATGCTCTGCCCCGGGCCCTGGAGATGGCTACCCACCCACACTGCTCCTCATCAGATCACACAAGGGGCCTGGCCCCCTCTCATCTGCTCCAGCTTCACCTCCATCAGCCATTGCCCGTCCCTTTCCACAGATCTGCGCCATCAGGGAACAAACCTCCTCCCATCTCACCCCACTGGCCCTTCCTCACCTGCCGCATTTCATCTTCCTCCGCAGCCCAACGTGTCCCAGAGTTGTCTCTATCCACGGTCATGGTTTTCTTTCCTCCCGCCCCCACCCCCATTGCATCTCTCTCTCTCTTTTTTTGGTCAGTCCTGGGCCTTGAACTCAGGGCCTGAGCACTGTCCCTGGCTTCTTCCTGCTCAAGGCTAGCACTCTGCCACTTGAGCCACAGCGCCACTTCTGGCTGTTTTCTGTATATGTGGTGCTGGGGAATTGAACCCAGGGCCTCATGTATCCGAGGCAAGCTCTCTTGCCACTAGGCCATATCCCCAGCTCTCTCTCTCTCTCTCTCTCTCTCTCTCTCTCTCTCTCTCTCTCTCTCTCTCTCTCTCTCTCTCTCTCTCTCTCTCGTTTTTAACTTAGTGTCTTGAGCTTGCTAGGAAACTGCTCTACCACTTGAGCCATACCTCTAGCCCTTTTTGCTTCTAATTGTTATCGGGGTAGGATCTCATGTTTTTCACTAGGTCAGACCCAGACCACCACCCTTCTACCTATGCTTTTCAATAGCTGGGATTATAGCCCCATGACATCCAGAGGGCTGGAGAAGAGAAAGAACCAGCAAAGAATTCTGAAGAAGCCAGGCGCTGGTGGCTCATGCCTGTAGTCCTAGCTACTCAGGAGGCTGAGATCTGAGGATCGAGGTTCAAAGCCATCCCGGGCAGAAAAGTCCCCCATGAGACTCTTGTCTCCAATGAACCACTCAAAAACTTCAAGTAGTGCTGTGGCTAAAGTGGTAGAGCGCTAGCCTTGAGCACAAAGAGGCTCAGAGACAGCACCCAGGCCCTGAGTTCAAGCCCCGCAACTGACAAAAAAGTAAAGAATTCAGAAGGAACACACAACCAGAAAGGTTGGAAGAGAAGGGGTGAGCACCACAGACCAGAAAGCCCAGTAGAAAGCATCTCAGGAAGACTGACAGCCAACCATCCCAGGGGATCTTTTTTTTTTTTTTTGGCCAGTCCTAGGCCGTGAACTCAGGGCCTGAGCACTGTCCCTGGCTTCTTTTTTGCTCAAGGCTAGCACTCTGCCACTTGAGCCACAGTGCCACTTCTGGCCATTTTCTGTATATGTGGTGCTGAGGAATCAAACCCAGGGCCTCATGTATACGAGGCAAACACTCTTGCCACTAGGCCATATTCCCAGCCCCTATCCCAGAGGATCTTGACAGGACATTTTTCCTTTTGGGGGGATGGGCAGGCTGGGTGCTGTCCCTGAGTTTTTTTGTTTGTTTGTTTTTTGCTCAAGGCTAGTGCTCTACCACTTACCCACAACTCCAATTCCAGCTTTTCTTTTTGTTTGTTTTTTTAACTGTTGAGTCCCAAATCAGCACCTCCAGTTAGGACCTCAAATTCCCAGTCATCCACACAAGAACTCTGCTTCCCTTTGTACAACTTGCTCAAGCACGCACTTCCTTTATGGGGGACATTATCTCTCCTGAGGAGGCAAAAATAGGTTGGAGGAGGGAACATCTTGGACATTACAATGGTTTATAACTTTCCAAAGAGCCAAAGTGAGCAGGGTACTGGTGGCTCACGCCTGTAATCCTAGCTACTCAGAAGGCTGGATCTGAGGATCTCAGTTCAAAGCCAGCCCAGGCAGGAAAGTCTTTGAAACTCTTTTTTTTTTTTGGCCAGTCCTGGGCCTTGGACTCAGGGCCTGAGCACTGTCCCTGGCTTCTTCCTGCTCAAGGCTAGCACTCTGCCACCTGAGCCACAGCGCCACTTCTGGCCATTTTCCATATATGTGGTGCTGGGGAATCGAACTGAGAGCTTCATGTGTAGGAGGCAAGCACTCTTGCCACTAAGCCATATTCCCAGCCCCTCTTTGAAACTCTTATCTCCAAGGAACCACCAGAAAGCCTGAAGTGGAGCTGTGGCTCAAAGATGTAGAGTGGTAGCCTTGAGCAGAAGAGCTCAGGAACAGCGCCTAGACCTTGAGTTCAAACTCCACAACCACCACTACCAACAATGAGAGAGAGAGAGAGAGAGAAAAAGAGAGAGAGAGAGAGAGGAGAGAAAGGGTGGGGAAGAAGGGAAGGGAAGGGAAGGAAGAAAGGAAGCAAGCAAAGAACCAAAGTACACCAACACACACACAGGCCAGGTACAGGGTTGAACAGTCCCAGGGGCAGGATGACTGGGAGGTGAGAGGGAATCTAAAAAGGCTCCTTGGGGTTGAGGGATAAGGAAAAGAAGATAGAGGAAGTGCCACCTCTGTATCACAGACTCCTTCCCACCGCAGCCACTGGCACTGCCATCCTGCCAAACGCCCAGGCCAAAACCTTGAAGGCAATCTCACCTCCTCCTTTTCCACCACAGCCCACATCCCATCCATCAGGAAACCCTGTCAGCTCTGCCTTCGGAAGAGATCCACTGATCTGGAACCCACCCCTAGGGCCTCCCACCACCCTCATTCGTCTCCTAGATGATTACAATTGCAGCCACGCGGCTCCCACTTGCAGCCCAGCCCTGCCTGGCTCCCTCTGCATACAGCCCAACACACACACACACACACACACACGTTCCACAAATAAAATTAAAAAAACCACCCCAGGAGCTTTCCTGCTTTCAAAGTCCTTCCAGTGCCTTCCCTCCCCCTCCACCTTGACACTCACCCTCCTACTCCCTCCCTTTCCTTCCCTCCCTCCCAGCCATCTTGCTTTCCCTGCAACACCAGGCACCATCTCTCCATAGGGTCTTTGCTCTGGCTGGTCCCTGTCACGGGTGCTCATCACTCAAAGAACTACCACGCCAACTTTGCCCCCTCTCCAATCTGCTCCGGTGCCATCCTCCCCCTGAAATCCACTTGACCTAATGTCATACTCAGACCACACCCAGAATCCCAGCTAGCCTTCCCACCGCCCCACCTCTCTCTCATGGCACTCAGACTTCTGCCATACTCCCTGCTGGTTGATGAGCTCCCTACTAAGATGGTGGCTCCCTATGGGCTGGGAATGAACAGCACCCAACTCCCAGCACCCAGGACAGCCTGACATGCTTCCCACACAGATCCCAGGAGTTACTTCCATGTCAGGTTTCTTTCTTTCCTCCTCCTCCTCCTCCTCCTCCTCCTCCTCCTCCTCCTCCTCCTCCTCCTCCTCCTCCTCCTCCTCTCTCCTCCTCTTCCTCCTCCTCCTTCTTTTTTTTTTTCTTTTATCTTTTGAATTCAGGACCTGGGCACTGTCCCTGAGCTTTAGTGCTCAAGGCTAGTGCTCTACCACTTTTGAGCCACGGCTCTACTTCCAGTTTGTGGTGGTTAATGGGAGAGAAGAGTCTCACAGCCTTTCCTGCCCTGGGTGGCTTCGAAGCATGATCCTCAGATCTCAGCCTCCTGAGTAGCTATGGTTACAGGCATGAGCCACCAGCGTCCGGCTTCTGATTCTTGTTACCAGCACTAGCACTGCCTTTGTACCTGCCATTTACTCTCCCGGAAATGTGTCCCCAGAATCATCCAGGGGCAAACATGTTTTCCTGCCCTCACAACTGTGGCAGGCAGCATTGCTTCACTTCTCTGGGACCTGCCTGCCAAATAAGGAGTCCCAGCTTGCTCCTAGGAGCTATCCGGATGCACAGCAGGGCTCTGAGCTGAGGAGCTATGTGCAAGCCCACTGGTGCTTGGATGCCCAGAGGTGAGTGGATAGGGGTTGGAGAGGAGTGGGGACCAGTGAGGAGGTGCTTGAGATGTGGGTGGGACTGGGCTAGGGCAGGGGGTGTGGCAGTAGTTGAAGGAGGGGAGGGAAGTGATGGGGAGAGGCTGGGAAGGACTGACGATGGAGTGTGTGGGAGGAGAGCAGGGCTTGTCACCAATGACGTGTACTGGGTAAGGAAAATGTGTGTGTGTGTGTGTGTGTGTGTGTGTGTGTGTGTGTGTGAAGCCAGGGCCAAGGTCTCCCTTACAGTGTGTATGAGGGTTAGTGACAAAGACAGGGAATGGGGCCCACCACAGAGGGGGCAAGAAAGACCATGGCCAGCTGCCGTCCCTTGAAGCCCCTGTTCTAGGACTGAGAGGGAAACTTGCAGCCAGCAAGTCCACGCTTCCTAATTTTCGGTGTGGCCTTGTTTGACCAGAAAGACAAATAGAACAGGGAGAGGCCTTGGTGACACCTGGGGCAACTCGGCTCTGTCCGGGGTACACCCTGGTCAGACAGCTGCACCGTGCAGTGTCTCTGACAGAGCCTTTGTGCAACAGGAGGGGAAGCGGAGGCCCAGGAGGAGAAGTGAGCTGGCAGGGGGTACACCTGATTCTCTCAGGAGGGCATCGGAGGGCTCATGGACAGAAAGATTCACCTGGTATGATGGGAAAAGACTAATAATATCATCTAGATATTTATATATAGCTCCCTTTTCCCAGGAGTTCAGAGAGGCTCTTGTTTCTATCTCATTCATCCCCAGATGTGCCCTTCTGGGATGGGTGACGGGGCCAATTTGTGCCGACATTGTGAAAGTTCCCTATGACCTCTCCTTTTATTCCTCTCCCCTGATAGACTCTATTGCATCCCCTTTCGGCTCTAAAGCCATTTAATTCAGCTGAGATTTATGAGGCCCATGTTTGATGCAAGACACTGAGCGTGTGGGAAACTTCTAGATGTCCCCAGGGCTAAGGTCATGCTGCTGTGGGTCCCCATAGCTACATTTGCAATTGTTTCTTGTTCCATTCAGCTGGTACCTCCCCCTCCTCTCCCTTCCTGCCTAGGCCAAGGCCTGGTGTATAATAAGAGCCTGGAGGAATGGAAATGGTTGCCTAGTTCAGAGTCGCTCTGACTCTGTTGTATACACTCTGAGCACTCCTCCTTTAGTCTTTCTGTGTGCCTATTACTAGAGGTGGTCTAGCGTAGGGATGTGTGTATGTGGAACTTAACACGTGGTAGCCACTCAGTTGATGTTTGCTAAATAGATGGAGAAAACAGTGAGGGAAAAAGATGAGGGTGGGAGTAGTTCCTACATTTAAAGAGCTCCCAGAACTGGGCATAGTGGCACATGCCCATAGCCCCAGCGTTGAGGAGGTTAAACCAGGAAGATCAAAAGTTCCAGAGCTGGGCTGGGGATATGGCCTAGAGGCAAGAGTGCCTGCCTCATGTACGTGAGGCCCTGGGTTCGATTCCCCAGCACCACATATACAGAAAATGGCCAGAAGTGGCGCTGTGGCTCAAGTGGCAGAGTGCTAGCCTTGAGCAAAAAGAAGCCAGGGACAGTGCTCAGGCCCTGAGTCCAAGCCCCAGGACTGGCCAAAAAAAAAAAAAAAAAAAAAAGTTCCAGAGCAGTCTGGGCTACATAGTAAGTAAGACCCTGTCCAAAACGTAAGATACAGTTATTTAAGATTAGATCAGCTTACAGAGATAAAGAGCTCCAAGTCCTTCATGGGATTTAAGAAGTACATCCTTTTTTTTTTTTTTTTTTTTTTTTTTTCAGTACTAGGGACTGAGCCCAGGGCTTCTGGCCCTTGAGGAATGCCTCCAGCCCTTATATTTATTATTTTATGAGATAAGGTCTTGCTAAGGGTGTGGCTCCAGTAGTCAGCTCTCCAGTACTAACAAAAAGGGGGAAAAAACGTAATGATAGGGCCTGGATAACTTTGCTGGGCTGGGCTTGAGCCTGGATTGAGATGCTCCTGCTTCTGTCTTTCTAGTGGCTGGGTTGACATGCATTTGCCACCATGCCGGGGCATATATCAATACAATTAAAGTGGGCAACTGCGCCAGGGCACAGCTGGGAACGTTCTGTGGGCTACAGAAGAGAAGAATTCAAACTCCCCCGGGGAGAAATTGGGAGAGCTCCCTGGGGGTAAAAAGGCACCTGAGTTCCCAAGGACAGAAACCCACTGACAGGAACTCTGAATTGATTTCGTTTTCATTTGTTTTAGTTTTGTACTACTACTGGGACTTGATCTCAGGACCTGGGCACTGTCCCTTAGCTTTTTTTTCTCTCTCTCTTTTACTTTTTTCTCAAGGCTGGTGTCTACTATTTGAGCCATAGCTTCACCTTTGTCTTGTGGCGATAAGAGTTTCATGGACTTTGCCACCTGCGTTGGCTTCGAACCCTGATCCTCGTAGCTCAGCCTCCTGAGAAGACTGAGAGGACTCCACACCAGGCAAAGACGCTCCTACCTGACTCTACCAGCAATGGGAGCCATTGAAGATTCAGGAGCCTTCCCTGCACGGTGTTCATGCAAGACATTAACAGCTGGGACAGCAGAGCGCGGAGGTGGGGGTCATGATGAGATCTTGATTCCTTGGCAGGGGGGCGGGGAGGCTATGGGGGAGGCAAGAAACCAGTCAGGAGCCCTGATGAGGTGGAGGCAGGGATTCTCCTATATGTGGGACTAAGGAAGGTGGCTGTAGACCTGAGCTGAGCGTGTAAGGCACTGTGCAGAGAAAAGGGTCTGACGTGAGGAGATGGAGGCTCTCTGGCACCTGGGGCTAGGGAGGGGGACGGGGCCCTGGCCCAGGCTCTGCCAAGGTCCAGAAGCTTCCCTAACCGGGTCATGAGTTCACTCCACTTGAGTGGAGCTGCTTCCTTAAGAACAGAGATGGCAGCGGGCTGGGGAGGGAGGTCAGAACCCCAGGGACAGGGACAGGAGTTGCGCTGAAGCAAAACGCTGAGGCTGTGGGAGTGAATGAGATCATAAGGAGAGACAGAGTAGGGTGAGAAGGAAGACAAGGCAGAGGACAGAGCCTTGGGGGCCACCCACGGTTGGGAGGGGCAGGAGCAGGAACAGGGCTGGGCCGGGGCGCAGGAGGAAATGAAGCAGTTAGAGAGCTGATGGGGATGATCCCCTATCTCCTCCCCCCTCCTTCACCCTCAGGGACAGAGCCCTACCCCGCTTTGGGGCTGCACACTGGTACCTGCCCAGCCTTCAGGAAAGTGCCACCGAGGCACACAAAGCAAAGCCCACGAGGTTGGTGGCCTCACTCTCCCACCCTGTGGTCCCCCTGGCTGGGCCAGCCACCTCCCATACGCTCAGCCTCCTCGCCTTCCTAAGGGGACCGCAGTGTGGGACTTCTTTATCGGGCGGCTGTGACTGACTATTAAGTAGAATAATGTGTGTTATGCATTTGGCACTCAGGCCTGGCAAGCCCTCGGAGCTCAATAAATGGTGGCTGCTGCTATTATGATTATTACAGAGCGGGATTAGATGCTGGTGTTAGCTCTGGCGGGGCCAGAGAGTCTAGTAGTCCCTGGAGGCGGGCTTTGCTGAGAGAGGGGGCCTGGGAAGCTGAATTTCACCTACCCCCAGGAATGCTGGGACTTTTCCTGATACCCTCACCAGGCCAAAGCTATGGGGGGGGGGGCCCAGGGGTGCTGGTGGCTCACACCTGTAAAAAGCTACTCAAGGATGCTACACTGGGAGGATTGGGGATTGAGGTTTGAAGTCAAACCCCGGGGGGGGGGGGGATAGGGGGCGCATCTAGGAGACTCTTATCTCCAATTAACCAGCAAAAAAGTCAGAAGCGGAGGTGTGGCTCAAGTGGTAAAGCACTAGCTTTACATGAAAAATCTAAGGAAGAAGTCCTTGGCCTCAAGCCCGAAAATGATTAAAAAATTTTAAAAAGTGCTCAGAACCAGGAATGGTGGGACTCTCTCCTCAACATGATGACCTCTTGACTTGCCTTGGGGTAGCACCCCAGCCCCACAGAGGGCTTCAACTCCAGCTGGGATAGGGTGAACATACCCCCTCCCCCCCCACACACCCATCCTCCTCCAGCTCCAGGGCTCTGAGCCCTGACTGCGCATGTGCATGTGACCATTTCCCCCTACCCCATGTGCTGTTAGGAGTGGAGGTGCTGCCTCCCTAGGTCCCCATCTCACCCCCACCCTCTAGACCTCTGCCTTTGGGGTCCACCCTTAGACACTTCTGCGTGGCCTTGGAGATCAGAAGCCTGGGTTGCTAGAGTGGTGCAACAAGCTTGACTTGGATATTCTTGTCTCCGGTCCCTCAAATACGGAGTCTTGAATCGGGGACTCAGTTTCCCCCTGTCAGCCTCAAGCTCAGAGATTGCATTTACTCAACCTTGAAAGCAGGTCAGTCCACCTCATGGACCCTCCCCCACCCTTCCATACTCATCTATATATTCTCAACAGTGTGGGGAACAGAAGTGGGGTCTGCTGAAGATGGGGGGACAACTCCGCCCCCCTACACAGATACTCCATCCTACCCAAGATCAGATGAAAGCTCCCTGGAAGGATCTACCAGCTGGGCTCAGTCTGAGGCTCCAAATAGTCCAGGCTGCCAAACGTTGGAAGATGCTAGTAACTAGGCCGCCTCTGGGGATGGGCACTGGAAGCTGGAGCTGACCGGCTTGGGGCTCCCAGGGAGGTGTCAGCAAGGTCTTGGGCTTTGAACAAACCACAGAAAGTTTCTATAATACCAAAAAGAAAGAGCTCTTAGTGTCTAATCATATGGAGAGAAAGGGGGGGGGGCGGTTGGTGAGAGAGCTGGTACTCAGTTCCCATCAGCGGAGGATCAAAAAGCATTCGGTCAAAGAACCTTTAAATACCTTGAAAGGCAGGTGAAGCCGGTTCAATGGGTTCTAAAAGGGATTTAAAACATCAGCCTGAGCTGCAGACAGGCTGGCTCCAGCCACTGCGAGTGCTAGGGGAGGGAGATGGTGGAGACCAAGCACCATCCCCACCCCCACCCGTGATCCGCAGTCACAGTGGGGAAAGGAGGGCGGCTTGAGAACTGAGCTAAGACCCACTAAAGTTGGAAGCCATGTGAAGGCCTCCAAGGCCAAAGAAGTTTGGTGTTTGTATTTTTTTATCTGGAACCTGCAGGAATACATACCCAGTGATAGACAACACGTTGTGTCTGTGCCTGTGGAAGCCTCTTTCTGGGGGAGAAGAGATTGGTGAGGTTTCTTAGATTTCTAAAGGGGCCTGAGAGCCAATGGAGATTTTTTTTTTAGGGGGTGAGGGGTTGGTCATAGGACTTGAACTCAGGTCCTGGGCACTGTCCCCTGAGCACTTTTGCTCAAGACAAGCACTCTACCACTTTGAGCCACCAGCACCCCTTCTGGTTTCTTGGTGGTTAATTGGAGATAAGAATCTCACAGACTTTCCTGCCCGGGTTAGCTTTGAACTGTGATCCTCAGATCTCAGCCTCCTGAGTAGCCAGGATGACATGTGTGGGCCACTGGTGCCTGGCCCAGTGGAGATTGTTAGACATCATCTTTGTGGTACCCTACAATAAACAAAGCCTTGGAAGAAACAGCTGGGTCATTTACCTCCTAAGTCACTTAGGTTGGAATTGCTAAGCCAGTAAGTTTCCCCAGGACCCCAGTCTGTTCCAGGGGTTCTGGAACAAAGGTCTAGGGCCAAGCTTCCAAATGAAGCTGCAGCTGTCCCAAAGTCGGGGTGGCTGGAAGAAGGAATAGGGGACCGTGAAGTGTTAGGAGGGTCCCAAGCCACACATATGTGGGTGTCAGATGACCATGGAGAAGAGGAAGACTTGGGCAGAATTGGGAAGAGAGGAGGTTAGGGGGAGAAACAAGATGGGAAGTTGGGCTGGGGGCCAGTGGCTCACACCTATGAACCTAGCTACACAGGAGGCTGAGATCTGAGGATCAATGTTCAAAGCCAGCCCAGGCAGGAAAGTCCACGTGACTCTTATCTCCAGTTAACCACCAGAAAACCAGAAATGGTGCTGTGGCTCAAGTGATGGAGCACTAGCCTTGAGCTGAAGAGTTCAGGGACAGTGCCCAGGCCCAGAGTTCAAGCCCTGTGACTGACAAAATAATAATAATAATAATAATAATATGAGAAGATGGGTGGAATGAGGGTGGGTTGGAACAAGGAAAAGTTTCAGAATCTGATGAGGACCTGGGACTATGGAAAGTCAGGCTTGGTTAGGGGCCTTAGAATCTGGAGGGAGCCAGAAACCCAAGCTAGAGTGTATATATATATATATATACACACAGAGACATGCATATACATATATATATATAATCTGTCTATCTATCTATCTACCTGACTTGTTTATGGTATGCCGGTACAGGGCCTGGGCAATGTCCTTTAGCTTTTTCACTCAAGACTGTCTTTTTATTCCTTGAGCCATGGCTCTCCTTTTGGCTTTTTGCTGGTTAATTGGAGTGAAGAGTCTCTCGTGGACTTTCCTGTCCAGGCTGGCTTCACATCACAATCCTCACATCTCTGCCTCCTGGGTAGCTAGGATTAGATGTATGAGCCACTGGCACCTGGCTTTCTAATATATATTTAATATCTCTACACAGTGTAATTATTAGCCCTGTTCCCTGGAACTGAGGCCTAGAGAAGTCAAATCCAAACAAGCTAGAGAAAGGGGGCGAGGCAAGGGCCGGAGTTCAAGCCTGATGTTCTGGCCCTGAGCTCAGAACTCCAGTCCCTGTGTCTTGAGGCCCAGGCCTCCTCTACAGAACCTAGCAGGCGTAGAAGCCTAGACCCCAGGTAGGACGTGAGATACCTTGGCTCCTGGGTCTGGAGGAAGGAGGTAATTAATCAGTAAGTATTGATCTGTCTCTACCATGATGAGGTGGACAAAGAGATGGCTGAAGCAGCCTTCCAGGACCTGGCTGTCCTGCCCTTGGGGAGTGGGGGCAGAGGGAGGAGGATGATATTTGCTAATTTTATGCTTTTACCCTCCCTAGAGTCTTGATCTTTGCAGAGGAGGAAGAAGGGGTCCGCCACGGAGCAGATGCAGAACAAGTCCTTGCTCGAGATCTGGCACCTCAGCACGCACATGACCTTGGCCCCTCGGGCTTGTCACACAGCCTGTCCCTCCTGAAGCAGGCCAACACTCCAGTCTGAATCCCTTGCTACGTGGAGAGTGGCGAGGGGGAGAGGTGTGTTTGTTCTGTCACGTGAGCTTCGCAAAAGGCTTCCTCAGCATTTTTATTAATAATTCATCCTGGAGCCCGGGGGGGGCGGGGACAAGGGGACAGGAACTGTAGGGAGACGGCAGCCGTGGGAGACCATGCCAGTTTAGAGGCCAGCGGGAACCCAGGCACCTTGCCTCATCGCTGTGGCCTAGCAACACAGCCAGGCAGCCCCCAGGGGCCTTGTTTGGGAGAGTACAGGCCAGGCATCTGCTCCTGAGGGACAAAATGTCCCTCCCTACTTCCAGTGCCTCCCTGAAGCCACCGACCCAGGACACCTGGCCCTGACGGTGCCAGATGGGAAACAGGCCTGAGGGGTCCACAGCAGGCTGCAGCGAAGTCTTTGGGGAGCCAGGTGCTGCCAGTGTTTCCTGCCACGTCATGGAACCGAGGACACAGGGCCCAACAGCGTCATGGAATGACAAGGCCTCTTTGGGCAGCCCCCCCCCCATGGGTACCAGAAACAGCATAGGCTTCAGAGGCCCAGGTTGTCTCCTGGGAGAGGCAAAACCTGAGGCTGGGCAGGGGTGACTTACAGCCTCCCATCTTCTGTGTGTGGCCCAGGAACCCTGTTCTCCTGTAGACTCTTGCCTGTCTCCTCTGCTGAGTCCACGAGTGCTCAGAAGGTTTGGCTCTTACCATGCTCCAGCAGGAGAGAGTAAGCCTTCAAATGCAGCAAATGATTTAAAGCTAGACATCTGAAGGAACTTTCTTGACAGGAAAAACATAAAATGGGGAGTATGTGGTGTCCCTGTGAAGAATAAACAAATAAAAATCATCATTGGCACTCAGTATCTACCAAGAACCCGTCATATGCTGCAAGTATCATTTTAAGTGCTTTTACTGTATCATCACATTTAATCTTATACTCATCAAAGGAATAAGTCTTTTTATTCCTTTTGTATGGAATGAGGAAATGGGCCCAGATGTCTGTCTGCCCATGTTAATCATAGCCGTTATGGCTGAGCTACATAAATCTGTATTTCTGCCTCTTTCAAAAGCCTCTGAACTTCCTCAACAAAGTGACTGAGATCCAGAGCAAAGGTATCTTTAAAGTCCCTCTTGAAGCTTGCAAGAGAGAGAAAACCACCCAAGATTCCCAGTGCCTTGGAGACTTGGTTTACCCAGTGCTGTTTTGGGGTATCATATCTGGCATGGCTGTGGGCTCTCCAGCTCTGACGTTCTGGTATGACGGCTGTCTAATGCCTGCTGGGAGTGAATGAGTCTGAGATTTTTTTATTCTTGTAAGGGTCTGGCTTTAAGCTCTTGGCAATGGGAGCGGTGTTGATCCTTCTCTTGAATCTCACAGCAGTTGGCCAAAAGCTAGGTATTAGGACAAAGGGTTTCTCTTGGGCTCTCAATAGCTCTTTGAGCTGTGATGCTCTGGGACCTTTAGCAACTTGAGTCTTCCTTCTCTAGAGGCCTTGCCTTTACCATCTGTTCCACAAGGAAGTGGGCTGAGCCATCTCTTTGATGGCCTCTCCATCAACTCTGAGAAAACTGGGTGATCCCCAATGCCCAGTAAAGACCTGTTGAGCTGCAACAAGAAATTCTACTGTCCCTTTTCTGGCTCTCAGGTTGATGAGGGGAAAGGCTCTGGGGTGAGGAGATCCCTGAACAAGAAATCTCCCTGTGTGCCCACTGATGGTTGGGGTGGAGGAAGGTGCCAGAAGGGTGCACTGTTTACTCTTTATAAGGCAATGAGAGACAGCTGGGGGTGGGAGGGAAAATAAGTGAAGGCGGAAGACCCCAGAATGCCAAGCTATTGGCTTAGCTTTCTGGGGTTTGTCAGGCCCAAAAGGGTCTGCATTGGTATCATAGTCCTGGGACCCAAAAAAAAGGCGGGGGGGAGCGTGGGTTGAGACAGTGGATTACTCCTGGGTGAGAACAGAATAATGGCCCTTGACCATACAGGGTGAGGGCTGAGATTTTGGCCGCAGAAAAGTTGCAGGCCTTCACCTACAGATGCTTTTTCTTTTTTTTATTTTCTTTCCCCTTTTTCCATTTTTAATTAGAATATTCAATCTCAGGAAATCTGTTCTCCACCGGAACAGTCTTAAAGAAGGTTTGCTGGGGGGGGGGGGGGGATTTCCTTATCTGTTTCTCAACCGGAAAAGCCGTGGGTGGAGGTGAATGTGCAGGGGGTGGGGGGGTAGTTCCATGTGAGTTCTAGGGGATGGTGTGTGTGTGTGTGTGCGTGCGTGCACACGCAGGCGTGTGTTGGAAGGGGGAGACTTGGGACAGAGGCTCATCCCTGTGGGAGGGTGCTAGCTGCCTGCTGTTCTTCCTAAAGGTGAAGGTGCGGCTGAACATGAGCCCATGCAGTGGATTTCTGGGGTGGGAATAGGAATTCTTGACACGGGGAAGCCTGGCTCTTGATTTTTCAGCAGAGGGCAGGGCAGGAGGCTTCTGCAGACCTGGCCTTTTGCCCTCTTGCCTACCTGGGGGGGGGGGAGGGGGAGTGTACTGTGGGGAGTGTCTTGGTCTGTGTCTGGTTGTGTATGTGAGGAATCTCTACAGATCTCGGTACCTGATGCCCCTTTGAAGTCGTTGGGAGATGGTCAGATCTCCCCACTGGCAGACTCAAACAGTTCCCATGCGGTAGAGAAAGGAAACGAGTTCGCCTGAGAACGGACTGCGCTAAACCAGCAGAGGGGCAGAGGGCCAGGAGAACCTCGGGGTGGGCAGGGAAGGAGGAAGGAGGAATTCGGTTCCTACCATGGAGGTGCTGGGTCAGGGGAGGGAGGGGAGGCGCGTGGATGGAGGCTAAAAGGTCTGCTGGAGTTAGGTGAGAAGGGGCACCAGGCCCAGCGCCCCACTGAGGACTGGGATTCTAGCCTAGTCCGCTCCAGCTGGGAATGGGGAACCGTGGCTGACCCAGGCCCAACGCTAGCAGAAAGGAAAAAAAATCCACTCCTGGTTTTTGCGCACACCAGCCTCTCTTCCAAGGACCCTGCGGTGTCAAGTCCGGAGCTGACGCCCTCGAGCGGCCGCCCGCGAAAAACCCGGCGCGGATCGCCTCGCCTTTCGGAACGGAGCCAGAGGACACCTCGGAGGAGGTGGCCGGCTACCCGGCGGCCCTGCCCGGTGCCAGGCCGCTGCCATCTGGGCAGCACGGGTCGGGCGGCTCGCGCCGTGCGGCGGCGGGACGTGCCGATTCCCAGCGCCGAGGCGCGGGGGCCGGGGAGCGGGCGGCGAGCGCGGGGCGGCGGCCGTGCCCTCGGGGCGGCTCGGGGCGGCGGCGGCCGGGCCGGCGGGCGGGCGCGCGGGGCGCGGGCTGCAGTGCGGCGCTCGGCCGGCAGCGGGCGGCCGCGGGCGCAGGCGGTGGCAGCGGTGCTCGGCGGCGGCGGCGGCGGCGGCGGCGGGCGGGCGGGCGGGCGGCGCCGGCGGTGCCCCGGGCGCGCTCACACACACACACACACACACACACACGCACACACACGCACGCACGCACCCCGCCTCGTACACACTCACACACGCTCCGGCGCGCACACGCGGCGGGCGCGCAGGCCGGAGGGAGGAGGCTCGGCGGGCGGGCGGGAGCGCTGGCGGGCGGCCCCCGCTCCCGGACTCGGCGGCTCGGTGCAGCCCCGCGCGGCCCCCGCCCTCGGACCCGCCCCCGGGGGTCGCCCGGCCCCATGCCCTGCAGCGGCGGCGGCGGAGCAAGGCGCGGCCGCGGGCGGCTCTGAGGAGCCCGGAGGGAGCCGGCGACGAGGGGGACCATGTACCGGGACCCGGAGGCGGCCAGCCCAGGTAAGCGCGGCCCCGCGCGGCTGGGGCGCCCCGCACCGGCGGGCAGGACGGAGGCAGAGCCGGGAAGCCGTCTCGGAGCCCCAGCCCTGGGGCTCGCTGTCGGCTGGAGCGCACGGACTCGCCCCCCTCCCTCCCGGGGGTCAGCCCAGCACCGTGGGCGCGGGCTCGAACCCAGACCCCGCCGTCCGGACAGTGCCGGGCTGGATGCCCGGGCCGGCCTCGCGGTGTCCCCGCAAGGACCTCCTCCCCCCCCCCACCCCCGGCAGCCCAAGGACAACGTGTGTAGCGGAGCGCGGAGCCACTGCCCCTGCGGGAGCCGGGCAATGCCCTCAGAGGGACCCCGGCTCGCCAGCACCAGCGCCCCGGGCTCACGATCCTTCCAGCGCGGGGCCGGGATGGTGAGCGCAGGGGCGCCGAGCGGCATCGGCGGTGCCAACTGTAAATGGAGAGGGTGCCAGGGGGCAAGTGGAAATGTGGTGCAGCGGCCGGGCAGCGAGGCTCCTGGGCTTGGAGAACTGCGGGGCGCTGGGGGTGGAGGAACTGGGGTAGCTGGAGAGAGAGGGCGCGAGGGGAGATGACAATGGGGGTGCTGGGGAAGGTGCGCCTAGGCTTGGGGAGGGGGGGGCAAAGAACCCCAAACTCATTCAGTGCAGTGAGGGAAGGAGGGGGAGGGGCCGCACCCCCTTTGCATTTCTCCTCGAAGGGAGTGGCCGGGGAGCCCACTGTCTGCTCAGCATCCTCCAAGCCCGAGCCTGGAATTTCTCTCCTCCTTCCTCGGGAAATTGCTCTGCCATTTCCTCCTTGGCTCCTGACGCCTCCTCTCACGCAATGCCCACCTGTAGGCAGGTCCCCTGCAGCTCCAGCTCAGGCTTAGTCCCGGCTTCCACCTTTCCACCTGAGACCTTCTCCCAGAACCATCGCCTCCTGTCCACCAGATCTGCCTTTCAGGGGCTCCCCGTCTGGATTGTCTCCAAAGCAGAAAGCATAGATCTAGCCTAAGACCCCCGCTGAAGAATCTCTGGGCTCTGGCACATCAGCCCCCGCCCCCCAGGGGGGTACAGATGTTGGGAGAGTGCGCACCTCTAAGACCCTCCCCCAGAGAAAGCCTAGAGCCATGAGGATCTGGAGTGCAAGCGGGTGCCATCTGGCTTTGCCCCAGCCCACCGGCACTTGCTCTTTCCCCTTAGGGGGCAACCTTAGCCCACCCCTGCCTCCCACAGAATCCGGTGTCACCTCCATCAGTTCAAGTCAGTCCAGATCCATTGAGGACCACCTTCTGGGCACCAGGCATGGTGCTCACGCAGCACCTGGGTTACGAGGGTGAGGGAAACTCAGCCTGCTCCTCTGGAGCCTTATGCCCTTCTGTGAATGTCCTCTAGGTGAGGGCTGAAGGGACATTGAATTTGTGGAAGCCCTCTCCTCATCCGCCAAGCCCCAGCGCACCGGCTGGGGCATTTTCCCTTAAAGGAGCGAGGCTCCTGCACTAGGGCCAAGGACAGGACCATTCTGTCCCTTGGTTCACTCGCAGAAGTCCATAGCTTAGTTCAGAGACCAGCTCAGGAAGAGGGAGGGGGGTATGGCAAGGACACTCCCCTCCCCCCCCTTACCAGGCTTGCAGTTCCCCAGTTTTTTCCTCTTATGCCACCAGTCTCTAGGACCATGCTTATGCCCCCTTTCTCTCCCTCCTCATTCTCCTCCCATGCTGGAGCATCATGACATCACTACCCCTCCAAACACCTCTGCCCTCTCCCTAGAGGCCAACTTGATGTGCTTGGTGTCTTCTGGGCAGAGTCTGGACTCCAGTGCTGCCCCTGGACCTTTTCTTATCCTCACCTCCTCTGAACAGGACCTGTATTGCCCCTAGCAGCTGTGGAGCCCCCAGTGCCTGTGGCAGGGATAGCTCTGAGTAGGAAGAGGGTTAGCCTGAGGTTTGCTTCTCTCTGATGGCTGGAGAGCCTATTTAGCTCCTAGTCCTCCAGGGTTCTCAGAGGAGTGGGGGACCTGGGTCTGGCCTCCATGTCCCCTGGCGCCCCATTCTACCTCCTAAAGGCCCTGTGGCTCCAGGTCAGAGATGCCTTTCTGCAGCTCACCCAGGATCTCCCTGACTCTGCTACTCCCCAGCCAGGACTCTGTGTCCCCCATTCCTGCCCACCCTTTGCCTGGCACCAGGTGGGAGGGAGATATGCAAATGAATTCCTGTGTGACTCAGGCCAGCCCCTCCCCTCTCCCCTCTGGTCTCCCAGGAACCAGTAAGTACCTCTTACATCCTGATCTCCTCACCTCCCCCACCCCCCACCCCAGCCTCAAACACCTGCGGCCCAATTCTGCCTCTCAAAAAAGATCTCCTGTACTCTCCTGCCTGCCCCCTCCCTCAGAAGGTCCCTGTGGGTACTCCCTCTCATCACCCACTCTCTCTGCTGGTCCCTTGCCGGGCTCAGCAGAGAGTTAAGACCTTACCTGACAGGGGCCCTCCCCTCCCCACCTGGGCTTCGGTCCCCCAGGCACAGATACTCCAGTGTGAAAGAGAGGGACCATGAGAGAAAATGGGAGTCCAGCATGAATGAGACCACAGATCTCTTCCTTCCCATGCATACCCGAGCGCGAATGCTCTAGACACTGCTCAGCCTCCCCAGCTGTGCTTGGAGCCGCCCCTGGACCTGGCCTCCTGCTCCCCCTCAAGCTGGCCCGCCCAGCCTCTCTCCCTGGATTGCCTGCCGCTCTCCCCCCTCCCCTCAAGCTGGGCAGGACTTCAGCACGCCTGCAGGGGTCAGCGTTGCAGTGGGCAGGCAGGACAGGCAGGACAGCTGGAGGAGGAGGAGGGAGGGAGAGGTGACCTTGTGGTGAGCTAGTGAGCAAGACCAGAGAGGGACTGTCTGAGGGGTCAGGTCCTAAGGGCTGCCTGCCAGCCCCTAGCCCTTTGGGAGCTGAGCAGAGGTGTGCAAAGCCTTAGTCTGACACACCTGTTAGTGAGCTGTCTCCTGTACACTCAGGCAAGTCATTCCTTGGGGCATGAGGAATAGACTTACATGAGCTGCACAGGGGAAGAGGCCTTGGCATGGTGGACAGAGGAACCAGGGGACTGTCCAGCCTGACCCCTGTTCTTACTGGGTACATGTTAGGGGCCGAGGTCAATGGTGTGTGTGTGTGTGTGTGTGTGTGTGTGTGTGTGTGTGTAGCAGAAGTTAGAGGTATGGGCTGAAAGGGTAGATCAGAGATACATTGGGAGGACTAAAGGCCAGGGCTGGGGGCTGGGGAGGGGCCAAGGAAGGGCTGAACATTCCAACTGCATCGGGACCTTCCTGCTCCAGCCTGCCCTTCCTTCTCAAACTGCCCTGCTGCCTGCATCCTGGGACTGGGGCTGGAGTAGAGGCTGGGCCTGAAGATTCATTAGCTTCCCAACAGGTATGGCAGGGAGAGAACTTAACATCAGAGAGGGAGAAGATGCCCTGCAGGGTGTGGACAAATCACTGGTACCCACGAGCTATGGACTTGATGTGGCTCCTTCTTGGCCCTGGTTCATGCTGTTCTGTAGCTTTGGGGGACAGCCTGACCTGTAGGCCAGGGGCTCAAGGACTACAAGATGGTCCTGAGGGAGAGGGACCATCATGGGAGGGAGATGGTCCAGAAGTTTCTCTTTTGATGCTGAGCTGAAACAGGCTATATGGGGGTGACAGGCCAGCTGGTGACAGGTGAGGAGACAGCTGTAAGGCAGAAGTAATCGAAGACCAATCTTTGGGCAACTGGGTTCTACCCTTGGCTGTCCCCAAGCTCAGGCCTCAGGGACATTGAGGCAGCACAGAACATGTCTATCTGCCAGCCCTTATGGTAGCATGTCTGTAGGAAGGGCAGAGGAGGAGTGTGTGTCTCCCTCCCCTTCCTGCTTTCCCCCATCCCAGCTCTTTACCCATCTCCTATTCTCACAGGGACTTTGAATCCTTATTGAATCTGATGGACCATTTTTCAATAACCACTTCCCCCAAGGGAACGGGGTGGAGAACAGCAGGAGAGATGCTGGTGTGGGGAGATCACCCATGGGCCAGGAGGCCCAGGCCTGAGGACAAGTCAGCCTCGTGGCCACCGAGAGACACCGCGGCATCCCAGGTGGGCAAGGCGGCCTTGCTGGGAGCCAGGACCCCTGCTGTGTGGACAGTGCCCTGCAGGTGGCATGCGTGGCCAGCGAGGTCAGCTTTCTCTGTCAGGGCAGTCACTGGTCTGGCCAGGTGCCGGAGCTAGCCTGTGCCAGGCCCCGCCTGGGTACCCTCCTGCCTTGCCAGGGAACCCCAGCCAGTGGTGCCAAACAAATTGTGCCAGGTCCGTGGACATGGAGGTCTCTGACCTTCCAGGCGGTGAGGGCAGGCCTGCTGGACCCTGTCCAGTTAGTATCTGGAGGTATAGGACTTTGTCTCACCCAGCACAATTCCCTGAGGGTTGGAACAGAGTTGGCAGACAGCATGGGACCTGTGGAAGGGGCTGGATGGTGCCCAGAGCCTGCGCCTGCATTCTATATCAGTCAGTGGGAAGGTGGGCTGTGACACCAAGCCTGTTCTGGGGCAGTGGGGGGGGGGGACGGGCTGCAGCCTCTGCCTGGAAGGCTGGAAGGTCCTCTTGTCACTTGTGGGGCTGGCGGGAGCTGACTTGAGGTCTTAGGGGTTGATGCGTTCACATGATTGCAGGTGTGGGGGCCCCAGGGTGGGGCAGGGGAGAAGCAGTGTCTATGTACCTACGTGTGTGCGGGCGGCAGCTGGCCCGCAGTAATAGCTGCGCTCATCGGAGCACCGTGCCCGCTGTAAACAGCAGCTAATGAGTGTATTTGTAGCAAGGTGCGTTGAGGTGCGCAGGGAGCTGTGACGAAAAGCTTTGGGGAGGGCTCCTCCCCCAGCCCTGTGCCCGGCCAGGCAGGACCTGTGCCCTCTAGGGACCTTGCCTGCCCTCTGCCACACCTCCCACCTGCTGGCTTAGCCACCTCTGAGGCCTCAGTCTTTGGGGGAGCATAGCCTTGCTTGGCTGGAAGCAAGCTCGCTTGGGTGTGGATGTGGGGTGTTCGTGTGTGCGGATACAAGCATCGCCACGACTGTGCATGCACACATGCATATGCATGTGTGTGTGTGTGCACATGCACGTGAACATGCCCTCTGTGCTCACCCCCGACTGAAATAAGGACCGCCCCTGCCTCCAGAGTGACCCCCAGAATGACGAAACCAAAGATGCTGTGGAAATAGGCACATGCTGCTGGGGCTGCTCGTTCACAGAGTGAGGGAGGCTGGGGGCTTCCAGTGCTGCCCATGAGAGAAGACAGGGTGACCCCGTTCTGCCTGTTGAAGGAGACAGGAGGGAGATATCTGAGCCCCAACCTGAGCAGGCTCCCAGTCTTGCCGCTTGTATCTGAGAAAGGGAAGAACTTAGAGCCTAGAGGTCCCAGGAGCCCGGGGAAGATAGGCGCACCCTCCCTCGCTGGGAGAGGCTGGGGCTTGGGTGGCGTGAAAGGGGCGCCTGTGCGAAGCTTTGCACGAGGGGAGTGGAGGAGAGAGCTGTGTGGCTAATGTGTCCAATTAAATTACTTCAAACCCTGCCGCGGCAGCTGCTCCCCGTGGGGCTCTGGGTACAAATTGGATCCATCTCATTACCACAGGGTGGTGTCAGCCGGGCCAGAGAGCTGCGGCCAGCACAGCCCGGCACACACCAGGCCCTCTCCTGCTCTGCCCAACCCGGCCCTACCACGGGGTCCTCAAGTAGTGGCTCACTCCGACACCCTTCAGAGTCCCCAGGCAAACTGTGGCTTTCTGCCTGCCTTGCCCTCCCTTATCCCTTCCTTGGCAGCCCCAGGACCCCTCTGAGCCCTTGCCTGTTTTTTCTTCAGTAATGGGGGGTTTGTGCTTTGAAGGGGTTCCTTCTCAGGTCCCCCAGCATGACCTGCCCTCTTTCCTGATAGTATCAGTAGAGCCCAAATAGCAAGCGTTGTTCGTGGAATGCTGATTGTATTCTAAGCACTTGGCTCGTACGTTGCCAGCCATGGCCATCCGTGTAAGTCTCGACGTTGGCATGTTCCCGTAGCAGGTGGCCCCAGTATTTTCCTCTGTAAAATGGGCAGCGAGATGGCTCTTTCCTCCTCCGTGGCTAGAGGGTGAGGTGAGTTAAGGCAGGAGACGTCTTCAGCGGAGAGCCTAGCACATAGTAAACACTCAGCCAACGGCAGCTGTTATCATCATTATCGCACATCAAGTGATTGATGTGTGGGACGGGCGTCTGGGAGCTCCGAGGAGGACATGCCTGCTACTTCCTTGGTGGCAGACTTGGGAAGGACTTCACTGAGGTGGTGGTTGGTGACAGTTAGGTGTCATCAACATAACCAAGATGGTTGAGTGCCAGCTGAGGGGCCTAGTGCTGTTTTAAACACATAGCACACTGGCCCATCCTCAGAAAACCCTGACAAGTGAGAATTTACCGGTAGAGGAAGTTAGTCTGGGATCTCAGCCGCACTACTGGACCTGAGTGTGAGCTCTGGGTATAGGGCCTTGGCTCTTGAAGGCAGAATGAGAGCATGCCATGGGAGCGGGCACAAGCAAGGCGTCAGTAAAGATGGGTACAGCTCACGAGCGGCTCAGGGAGCTGAGGAGTCCTGGCCAGTTGGGCATCAGTGAGTGCAGAACTTGCTTGGAATGGGGCAGTGGCAGGAAGCAAGGCTTGGAAGGTACCTTGGGCCAGATCACAAAAGGCTCTAGCATTCAAAAATAGGAAAAGTGGATTTTTTTCAATGAAGGCAATGGAAGCCTTTGAGCAGGTCTTTATAAAGAAGATGAACAGCATGGGAGTGTGGAGGATGCGAGACCCAGTGGCAGGCGAGTCGATGGAGCAGGAATCTCTGCAGGGGGCATTCCTACCCCTACCTCTGCTCAGCTTCTCCTCAGTCTTTTACCTGCACAGGGCTGGGTCCCAGATGCCCACGTGAGGAGCTTGGCAGCACCCAGCTAGACTCGGACATATCCTTGGCAAGCTGGTGGCGGGGAATGGGCAGTCAGTGCAGCCTGAGAGGGCTGGGCATCAACATAGATCCAAGCGCTGTCTCTTGGAGCATCAGAAAAGGCTTAATAAGCTTAGCTACTCAGGAGGCTGAGATCTGAGGATCTTGGTTCAAAGCCAGGCTCGGCAGGAAAATCCACGAGACTCTTAATCTCCAATTAACCACCAGAAAGCCAGAAGTGACACTGTGACTCAAAGTAGTAGAGCAAAAAGCTAGGGACAGCACCCAAGCCCTGAGTTCAAGCCCCACAGCTGACAGAAAGAGGGGTGGGGGTGAAGGAAGGAAGGACAGAAGGAAGGAAAGGAAAGAAAAGAAAAGGAAAGGAAAGGGTTCTCAGGGAGTGATGACCAGCTAGGTGGGCAGGCTAGCAAGCGGGGAAGGCCCAGGCCTGGGGGGCCCAGATAATGTCCTCGAGATTGGCTCTGCGTCTACTCCTACCCTAGGCATCAGGCCCAGGCCCTGGAGGAGCCACACTCTAGCCACCAGGCCTGAGCTCCAGTGCCCCATCAGAGCCAAACTGTCTCCACGGCAACTCGGTGGGCCGCCTCCCTTTCTGTGCCCACGGCCCCTGGCACAAGGGCCGCTCCCAGCAGGGCCTGGGTATGTCTTCCTACTTCCTTTGGGGGTCATCTCAGGGCACACACCCTCACACAGGGCCCTGGCAGCACACACATTGGCATTTGTGTCCCTGTGCACGTGTGTGTGCACATACACACACACAGACATTCATCCTGAAACAAGAAGTAGGGAGAAGGCCTACGGTGCCCACTCACCTTAGCCGGGGATTTGTTCCATGGGAGGCGGTTGGTCAGATGGCATCAAAGAGCCTGATGCCAGGATGAACCGTGGACCTCTGCCTTGGGGACAGAAGCGAGCCCAGAAAGGGGACTCTCACAGATTCCTTGATTCCTTTCTTTAATCCTCACAGCTGTCCTGCAAGGAAGATCACATTGTCACTGTCTTGCAGATAAGGAAACTGAGGCCCAGAATGCTGGAAGGTCCTGGGTGGGTCACTCAGCAGAACAGGGATAAGATGGAGTCAGCCTGACTCCAAAGGCGAGGTCCTAACCACTTGAATACACTGCCTGGCACCTCCTCTACCCTACTAGGATCCGAGCCAGCCTGTCTCTCAGCCCGTCTCTCACAAGGAGCACTTGAAGTTTGTACTGGCTGCAGAGCTGGACTCGGAATGTGTCCCCGGCACCTCCTTTAGTGCTTGGGCTCTTCCCTGAAGCCTTTGTTCTTAGGTCCCTGAGTGGAGTAAAAGCTCCTACCCGCCCTGTCTCCATCATTCTCTTCTCCAGGCAAGGTGGAGGGATCCTCTCTCCAAGGGAGGCTCCTGGGGAAAATGGGAGGAGCCCTCACTCCCTGCTTGGCACCTGCCAGCCCCAGAGCAGCCTCATGAATCGTCTGTGTGCCCCCCCCCCCTACACAACCTCATTCCTCCCTCTCCAGCCCCCGCCTGGTTGGGGAGGTGCGAAGGGAGCGATTTCACAGCCTGTCAGCTGAGGCCTAAAAATACCCAGAACTCTGAGATGCTTGGGCAGGGGGAGGAGAGAGCAGGGACCAGGAATGGGGTGGAGGGGTGCAATCGTAACTCACTCAGAGGAACCTTGGTGGCGCCATAGCCCCGCTGGAGAATGAGGGGCAGATCTTCTGGTCCCAGGTTTCCCCCCCTCTCCCCCATGGCTTCACATCTGGAGGTGACAATGGGAGGTGGGTATCCCCAGGGTTGTAAGAACTCAGCAGTGGCCTCCAGAGCTGAGGGGGGCTTGGTCTCCAGTAAGAACTGTAGACCCCAGACCTCGCTCCACCCCCAAGCCTCCAGTTGATGTCTCTTCCTCCCTCTCCACCCCCAGATTGGCTGGCGTCTTTAGAGCCAGGCTGAGCCTGGGGCTGCCTCCTTCCCAGAGAAGGTGCCTGCTTCTGTTCGGGGAGAGGCGAGAGGGAGGCGGTGGGGCTGGGGGTGCCAGCAGGTAGATGATGTGATGAGCTAGCCACCCAGGCACTAGAAGGAAGCGGAGGAAAAAGGGTGTGGTAGCTGGCGTCACTGCCACGTGGCCACGCCCTGCAGTATCACACGTGGTCCCCACACGTCAACCAGAGTGGGGGACACGGTGTGTGAATGTGCGCATGCGTGCAGGTGCGAGCGCATGTGCATAGCTACCTGTGTGGATCGAGCAGCTGGAGTTGGGCAGTTCTGGAATGTTTGTGGACATGTGTTGCCCAGCAGGGCTAGGCCGGGTAGACGCAGGGTGAAAGCACAGAAACAGGTGTAGAACTGTGCACAGACAGCACACGCAGGCATGGGGCCGTGTGTGCATCCATGTGGAAACCTGGTGGCACGGATGGCTGTACGGAGGGCTGTGACAGAGATCTCTGTGGCAGGGGCTGAGGGGCCTTAGGGAGGTTGATCCTAAGGGACTTTCAGAGCATGGGGCAGAAGTGATGGATTCAAATCTAGACCTGCCATGGAGTGCTTGGTTTTGTGACCTTGGGCATCTTGACCTTGTAGTACTTCCTTTCCCATCTGTGAAGTGGGGCATTTGAACAGGTAAATTGTCAGAGACTGTGCCTGCCACTGTTACTGCCAGGCCGGCATGAGCTATTATTATCTCTTATTATTATGTCCAGGTGAGAAGACTAAGGCCCAGAGAGGGCAAATAATCTATGCAAAGACACACAGTAATTTGGCAGCAGAGCCAAGGCTAGAACCCAGACTGTGGTGTCCTAAGATGAGGATTTGGTCAAGTCTAGGGCCTCATGGTATGGTTCCCTAGGGGCCACATGAAGCCCACACCTGCCAGATCTGGGCACTGGTCCTGGGAACTCTTAGACCTCAGCATCTTCAGCTAATGTCATGTGGTAGGGGTCCTCAGGGCAGCGGCCTGGACACAGATGACCACCTTAGATCCATTGTCTGGCTAGAGTTGGCACCATGTTCACTGGCTAGCTCTGTGGACGTGGCCAAGTCACTCAACCCTCGTGAGTCCTAGTTTCTTCTCTATAATAGGAGAGCAGTACTGTGTACTTTATGGGGTTGTCATGGGGATCAATCGGAGTCCTGTATACCATGTGGTAAGGAGCTGGCACACTCTGCCTACTAAGTGTTTGATAATGTTGCTGCAATTAGAACCCGGGCAGAACCCTTCCACCCAGTGCCTACTCTTGCTTCCCTTCCACCTGTGGCCATCCTTGCTCCCTTCTGTCCATCGCCCCACTCTCCCGGGGTCTTTGATAGGGGTGTGACTTCCTGGCAACCCAGATCCCCACCTCCTTCCTCTGTTGTTGCCCAGGAGGGCACAGGGCCCACCACCAGGTGGCCCTTCAGCATCCATTTGCCAGATGACCTTGGATGAGCACCATTTCCTATCTGAGCCTTGATCCTTCCCCCTGAGAAGCAAAGAGGTTGGACCCTGCAGTACTAAAGGCTTCAGGTCATGTTCCTGTGTGACCCAGGAGGGGCCCTAGCTTGGCCCACTAGAGGAGGTAGCAGGTGGACAGGGACAGGGAGGGAGGTCGGTTGGCTGCCCCCCAATGGGGCCTGAGCTGGCTGGTGGCCTGCTGTTGTCCCTGCCCGCACCTGTGGCTGTGTAGGAGGGCGTGTAGGCCTGGCTGGCTGGCCACTGACATTGGGGAGGCTCAAGGACAATGACGTAGAGAGAGGCCTTCTGGTGGCCCTGGGATCTGCCACTCCAAGCCGTCCTTCCCCATTCTCCTCCCCCTCTCTCTGGGGTTTTCCTCCAGCAATTCCCCCTTCCTTCCTGCCCTTCCTGTCTCCTTCCCCGATCTGGAGTCTCCGTTCTCCACACACACACACTCTCTCTCTGTCTCTCCTTTTCTCTCTTTTTCTTTCTCTCTCGCCTACCATTCTGATTATTTTCCAAGCTACCTTCTTCCTCTCTCTGGAGAAGAGCCTTCCCTCTCCTCTGCCTCTGGGTCCTCAGAGTTCTTCCCTTCTTTCTTCCTGCAGCCCAGTTTCTCCAGATATCCCAGGCTCCCTCTGCTGCTCCAGGACACAAGCCTCCTTTACTCTGCGTGGATATGTTCAGGCTGCTTCTTGCTCCTCGGCCTCTGGTGCTGTTGTACTCAGAGCCTCTCTCTGCCTAGCATCCTCACTTCTCTTTTTCCACTTCCTTGAACTGCCCTTTTTCTTCACACATGCCCTCCAACCTCTGCCCTGCCAGCCCCTGACCTGGGCAGTTTCTGTGGCTGTGTCTGCTACCTAGTGTTTCCACAACCCCCACCACCAGGCCTGTGAGTTGAGAAAGGGGTCAACTCAGGGCCTTGGGACTGGCAGCCTTGCTTCCTAATTAGCAAAAGGTAATTGCCTGGAAAAAAATTTCATTTAGATTGAGACTCCAAGACTTCAAGTTAAAGCCGAGCCAGCTGATGGCCCCTGGGGAGGAGGGGGAGGGGGATACAGCCCTCATCGGGGCCTCAGAAAGCCCCTCATGAGATGGAGACACCTAGAACTGCCTGCCTGGCTCACCCTGAAGATACCTTCTTTGGGCAAGTGGGAAGTAAGCTCCGGCCAGCCGGCCTACCATCTCCACTGAGCTCTTAACTATGTACTCGCTGCGCAGCTTAGGGAAAGCCACTTTGTTCTTCAAGCCTTTCATTTTCTTTCCTATATAACCCTAGCTTGGCCATTCCTGCCCGCCTTGGCCCTCAGTCTGTGGTCCTAAAAGCACTTAGCAGGCTGTAAGTGCTATCTATGGCTATGAGGCTTTGTTTTTCCCTTGCAGCTCTCAGGTGAGGGGTGAGGATGGTGGAGGGGTGGGGTGGCGTGGCCTGAACAACACCTAAGGGGTAGGTGGGTCACTGGAACGTGCTGCTGAGAAGCAAATTTCAGAGCACACAGATATGGTTTCACATCCATGCCAGTATTTTTTTTCTCAAGCCTAGCGTGCTACTACTTGGGCCACGGCTTTACTTCTGGCTTTTTTGTAGGGGAGAGGTGGGGAGTGGTTAATTGCAGATAAGAGAGTCTCATGGACTTCTCTACCCAGGCTGGCTTTATTTTGCTTTGTTCTGTTTTTTGTTGGTCATGGGGCTTGAACTCTGGGCCTGAGTGCTGTCCCTGAGCTCTTCAGATCAAGGCTAGCCCTCTACCCCTTGAGCCACAGCACTACTTCCCATTTCCCGGTGGTTAATTGGAGATAAGAGTCTCATGGACTTTCTTGCCTGGGCCGGCTTTGAACCACGATCCTCAGGTCTCAGACTCCTGAGTAGCTAGGAGTACAGGCATGAACCACTGTGCTTGACTCGTTACAATCTTAATACTCACCAGATACCCCATCTGAGTGGGTACCTCGCCTCTCTGAACCCCGCTTTCCTCATCTGTCACATGCTTGAACATGATGCTTCCTCTGGCAAGGCAGGGGAGGGTAGCGGGTTGTAAGGCTAAATGACATAATGTTTGCAGAACTCTGTACAGTGCTTGGTGTATAGCAAGTGCTCAATAAATGATAGTGGCTGAATCTACTGTCATTAAAGTCATTATCTCAACTCCATGTCTGGATCCAAGAAGCTCTTATCTTCAGATGGTTTTATTTGCTTTGCTTTGTGTTTGTAGAAGGAGGGGAGTTTCTCCAGCCAGTGAGGCTAATCTTAAGTAGTCCTAAGAAGCACCAAACATAATTGCTTCTCACTTGTAGAGGAAGGGACTAGGAGTGTCCTGCAGTCATGTTCCCCTCCCCCCCATCCCAACCCTCACTTATCCCTAGGGAGGGGCTGTAGGCAAGGTACTTGTTTGGATGAGTGTGAAGTATGGGGCTTCTGCTCTGAGATAGACTATGCTGGCCTTGCAGAAGAAGGAATGATTGGGCTTTGTTTAAACAAGTCCACCACACTCATCTGGAGGAGGGAGCCGGACATTTTCCCGTTCCCAGGACTGGTCATCTGCCTTGAGCCTGGCCTATGATCTGGCCAGCATGCTCTCAAGGAGGCAGGACACAGTCAGACAAGTAGGAGCATGCGGTTGTGAGCAATGCTTCAAGCTCAGAGTGCCAGATTGCCCCAGGAGCCGTGAGGGGGCGGCGGGGGCCAGACCGTCTGCCGCTCCTTCCCTGCCCGCCCAGCACCACCACTGGGGACCTTCTGTGCTCCTGTTCTGGGTGCAGTGCCATGCCAGCCGCCAGGAGGCAGAGTGTCTGGCTACCCTAGAAGGAAGGGAGCGATGTATGTATGAGTGGGGAGGCTCTTTGTGTAGGGCTTCGCTGGGGTTCACACCAGCTGAGCAGAAGGAGCTCTTCAGATCTGCCAGTCTGCAGTTAGGGGTCGAACAGGGAGGAACTGGTAGAGCGCCACCACTTGGCTGTTATTGTGAAAAGGCTCTGGTTTCTTGAATCCTGTCGAGAGCAATGCCAGGGCCTGGAGAAGAGGAAGCATCATGGAGGGAGTCATCCTGGACTGAGAGGCATTTCAGCACCAAGGGCAGGGTCAGGCAGAGGCCAGGGGTTTCAGCACCACGGACAGCGCAATGCACCTCGCTGCGCTATCCACATCATCTGTGATATGGTAACCCTGGAAGAGTTAAAAATACACACATACATACATACATACATACATACATACATACATACATACATACATACATACATACATACATACATACATACATACATACATACATACATACATACATACATAAAAAAATAAAGCAACATGTATGAGAGGGAACCTCAGACACTCTAAATTCCAACACGAAGGCTGAGAACCAGACGGACGAGTGAGTAGTCCAAGGTCATACAGCCGCTGGAGAGGCAGAACTGGATTCAGATCCCCATCCGTCTCTCTCCATCGATCTCCCTCACATCTGGATTTCCACATCTTGCCCCTCACCTGGCTCAAGCATCTCTAGGAGCCACTTCACATGCTGGTGGGTCCTTCAGATCCCTGGCAAAGACTGAGTGTTCCCCTCCCCCACCGAAAAAACGCCGGGTAGATGATTCCTCGCCCCTTCGAGGCTCTAAGCCTCACGTAGGAGGAAGTCAGGAAGGACAGGTGCCACGTCCTGTATGGAAGCCTGTAGCCTGAGGAGGTAGAGTTGAGTCATCAGCATGAGGAATTGTGCAGTGCTCCCGAGATCCACAAATGAATTACAGCACACCGTTCCAACCTCGGCTTCTTTGCAGCCCTGTATTATTAATAACAATAAGATGCTGATTTAGGCCAAGGCACATCTATGCATTATTCATAGGAGTAACTAGTGGTCAAGGCCCTGCACTTAATCATCACACATCCCTGATCCTGCCTCCGCTCCACACTCCTGGAGGAGAGGCAGGATCCATCTCACCTACTCCTGCCTTGGGCTCCTGCTGTTCTGATGGACATGATCGTTTTCATGGCTGTCCAGGCAGTTCATTGGCTATGGGACCAAGGTGGGTGGGGGAGGCAGCAGGTTCCTGACTTAACTCTCAGCTAGATACCCTTCAGCCTGGGCTCCCTGTTCAGAGCTGACCCCCATCCTGGATGGCTTTAACACCAGTGGCTTCTGAGCTCAGCAGCTCTCTGGGTTCTGCAGATAGAGGGTCTGTCTTCCCTTCCTCCTCTTTTGAACCCAAAGATGGAAGCTTGGTGAACCAGGCCTCCTCCTTAAACCAAGAATCTGTGGGAAATGAGGCAGATATGGTAAGGGAGGAGATCACCAGGCTGACGATACCCCTATCAACAGCGTTAAATGAGATCATGGATTTGAAACCCTCAGTAAAGTGGCCAGCACTTTGCAAAGTGTTCTGCAAGGTACAAATGCAAACAATGATTCCCAAGGCCATGCTCTTTGCATGAGAGAGAGAGAGAGAGAGAGAGAGAGAGAGAGAGAGAGGAGAGAGGTAGGTAGGGAAGGCATGGATGTGGCCCTTGTCCCTGGCTACATCTTGCTCCCTGATGAGGAGTCAAAGCGCTTGTGGATCGTGACATGTCCCCGTCCAGTTTCTTGCTGGAACAGCTCCTGGCCCATCCGGATAATCCTTCATTCGCTGTTTACTCACTTGGCATCTCCTCTGAATTCTAAACTGTCTGCATCCAGCCGGCCTCTGCGGCCCCTGCCAGCATGCTCTCTCCAGCTCACTCACGCATTATCTGTTTTTATTACAGTCAAGGTTGAGGAAGCTTGCTCATGCTAAGCCCCTATTTTGAGATACTTGTAACTTTCCAAAACAATCCCCCTCGGGCCTCCTCTTTTACCAATTCTGTTCCTGCCTCGGGTGAGGCCTGACTTGTCCTGGGCACCTACTTGGCTTTCTGAAAGGCACTCTGGGTAAATGGCCGGAGGGCAGAGGGGGAGAGCCAAGGCCCAGCTTTCCTCAGAAGGGCAAGCTGGGCTTTCTTGTTGCCTTCTCTATTTCATTCTCTTTTTTCCTCTTACAAGGAGAGAGCTGCCAGGTTCCAAGGTACATAGCTGGGGACAGGGAGTTTCAAAGTGAAGAAAGAGCAGCAAATTCTGTAGGACGCTACGAAGCCAGGCTTTACCTGACTGGCTGAGCATCCAGGTTTGGCTCTGTGGTTTTTCTCTTCCTTTCTCCTCACCCCTGCCTCACCCCCGGGCTTTCTTGTGTAGTTGGGTTAGGAGGAGTAGAGGAGGTAGTATAGGCACTAAGATGCCCTCCCGCTTCTCCTGCCCAAATTGCCCTGGAGCTGTAAGGCTCTGCCCACTTGTAAACACCCTCCCGCCTTGGCTGAGGGAGCATCCTGCAGAACCCTGTGACTCCAGCTTTCACCGTTTCCACCTTCAACGTCATCCTGGAGGCTGGGGAGAGAGCTGCATAGTGCAGAATCAGGTGGGAGGAGGCGGGCTCAGGATGGGAAGGTGCTGGCAGACAGAGCCCCAACCACCCTCAGCAGCACTCTGCTCTATCTCCGGAGGAGTTGTTGCACCGTAGTCAGACCCAGAGACAGGGCCCTAGGCATACCCTAGGCCACACCTTCCACTCCTTTGCATTCCTGGCCTGCTTGGTTCTAGAACCCAATCCCCAGAAAGGTTGGGGATCTGTACATGGGCTAAGTCTATCTACTGTAGATGATTTACTGGACCCCTGTCCAGGCCAGTAGAGTAGGGAAGAGCCCTAAAGCCAGGAAATGTGTGTCAGAAGGGTCCCTGAAATGCTTGGGTTTACTTAGGCCTGGCTCCACCTGGAAACATTCTGGAGTAAGTCGGAGCCCTTTCCCTGACTTCTCTGTATTTGGGTTCCCTTGATCCTTTTCTTTATTCTCTGTCTGTGGAGTGACTTACTTGAACGCATAGCTCCCCTTGTGTGGAACAAGAGGAATGGGGGCAGGGCTTGGGTCTGAAAGACCTCAGGACTCCTCCTGGCTTTTTGTCTCTCGTACTGTGTTCTCTTGAGTGAGTCATGAGCCCTTCTGAGCCTCAGTTTCCTTCCCTGCACCATGGGCATAAGAGAGTTGCTTTCAGAGGATGCTGAGGACCCTGGGCATGACTCAATGGCGAGCATACCTTAGTTACTGTGACTAATGGCACATGGGATTCGGGGATTCCAGAAAGAGCCTCCAGGAGATTGGAAAGTCTAGATTGGGAGGGTTTGGGGAAGATGCAACAACTTGTGAGAGCAAATGAATTGTGGGAAAAAGAGACTCCCAGGGCTTCCAGTCACTTGTCTTTGCCAAGGAAGGTTCATAACAAAGGTGGTTCTTAAAGAGTAAGGCAAAAAGAAAGTGGATAGAGAATCAGTTCATTCAAGCCCGAAGCTGGAAGAGGCTGCTGTCTGTGTGTCTGTCATTGGGAAAGGCTTCCTGCAGGAGGCATGTCCGTGTGTCTGTCACTGAGGAAGGCTTCCTGCAGGAGGCGGGCTTACCAAGAACCTTGAATAACTTCATGTGTTTGTTTAGCAGTTTACGTCTCCAGTCTCTCTGTGTATGTTGGGCTGCAGAGATGAGTAATCTGGGGTTGTTTCAGCCTTCCAAGTATTCCCAGTGTGGAAAGGACAGAAAGCTAATGATTAGCCCCAAATGGTGAGTTGTCATAGCTCCTGGAGATGGAGAAGGACTTGTGGGAGGCAGTAAAGCTCATCGTTGGCTTCATGCCTGGAAGGTAGAGAGGGCAAGGAAAAGTGACCTAGGCAAGGGGAACCACTCCTGCAAAGGCTCCCAGGAACCTGTGGGAAGAAGGAAAACAGGGTGTGGCTAGTGTGCAGTGTGGCCCATTACAGATCGCTGTCACGTGGCTCTGAGGAAGGCCACGAGCCTCCAAGGCCTTTACTTCTCCATGCCTCTGTTTCTTCCTCCAAGAAATGGGGCTAATAAGGGCTTGAGGTTCTGGTGATGGGGCATAAACTTTCTGATGCAGCGTCTGTCACTTTGTGTGTCCTCAGTGTTAGCTATTATTTCTTCCTGACAGCCCCCCAGCAGGGGCAGTCGGGACTTATTATCATCATTTTGAGGGGAAGGCACTGAGACCTACCTACCTCAGGCCTTGCCTTGGTGCACGTAGCTGGCCCAGGCCCAAGTTGGGGCTCAGACCCAGATCATCTGCACAAATTTACTGCATGTGTTCTGCTATGCCTTAGAAAGGACGAGCAGGAAAAAGAAGCAATAGAATGTAAGTAGACAGACAATGACACATTTAAAAGGTGAAGAATTCTGGCTCTGAGGAAACACATGCCTAGCTACACTTCACGAATGTGTGTGTGTGTGTGTGTGTGTGTGTGTGTGTGTGTACGTGTGTGTGTGTGAGAGAGAGAGAGCATAAGCATAGATGCCTGTGCCAGGGGTGAGACTCTGTGTGTATGTGAGAACCGTGGGTGTCCCTGTCTGGGGGTGTGTGTGGATGTGCCTCTCCCTCCCCAGCCCACCCCTGCCGCACTGTCCTCCTCAGGGCAGCTGGTGAGCTTGCTCTCAGAAGTTTCTCCCTTCTTCCCGCAGCTCCCCGGGGCCTCTCAGCTGCCCGTGGGCCTGTTTGATTCTGTTCATCCATAAATCATGGCTCACTGAGGAGATGAGAAGGAGAGGGGCAGAACCCTGGCAGGAGACTGAGCTGGGTCTCCAGTTCACACCTAAGGCCCAAGCTGGCTTCCAGCTGTCACCCCCTACTCTACGCCTCCATATTTCTATCTTCTCTTCTCCCTGCCATAGGTACTCACGGGTACTTGCTGCATTGTCTAAGCCCTAGGCTAGTTACTGGGACAAGGGGTGATTGGTGGCACATAAAATTGAGTAAGATGTGACCCCTGACCTCTGCTGCCCTGTGGGGATGTCTCAAGTGTATCCAGTTCTGATTCATTCAACACTCACTGAAAACCAGCTCCGTATGCCCCAGATATGGCTAGTACAGGTCATGACGTGGTGAGGCAAGCATAATAGCTGGCATTTATTGCTTACTTACCGTGTCAGGCACAGTGCTAAGTACATTATACATGCTAATTCCTTCAAGCCTCACGGTAGTCCTATGAAAAATGTACTTTATCGTTCCCCCCCTCCCCTCCGTTTATAGATGGGAAACAAAGGCCCACAGAGATTAGGTCACAGAGCCTGGAAGAATCTACACTAGAATCAGAGCCCAAGAGTGACTGCAGAGCCCTGGATCTTAATCACTAAGAGACAGTGTGATAGGAATTCAGCGGCAGGAGAAATTAATCCCCCTCCCCCGGCCCCCAGACAGATTAAGGTAGGCTTCCTGGAGGGAGTGTTTTCATCCAGGGCTAGAAAAATCAAGTCTGTCAGGCAGAGTTGGACATGAAGAAAGAACAGAAGGGGCGTGTATGTGTGTGTGCGCATGTGTGCGTGCGTGTGTAAGAGAGAGACTCTGAAAGTCTCACATTGACATTGACGCCTCTCCCATCCCTTCATTCCATCTTGTTTGAGTGACAAGTGAGATAACCTATGTAAGCACTGAATATTCAACAAATGTTTGCTGAGCACGTCTTTGTGCAGATGTCGCCCCTGACTTCAAGGGCCTTAGAGTGAAGTATGCACTAGGTGCTTAATAAATAGTAGTAGCCTCCATTGACATCCTTACTTCTAGAGAGGCCTGGGTTTTCTCTTCACTCATTCATGTAACAAGCATTGATTGAGCACTGAGTATAAACCAGATCCTGGTATACTGGGACTCTGGGAAGAGTTTCCACAGCAGAAATTAAACCTGCACTCATGGAGGTGCCACCTGCTAGACAAGAAGAGCACATGGGCATCTTGTCCACAGAGTGGCACCGTCACCTGGGGCTCACGGGCTTTCCCCTGAGACCTGCTTGGGAGTGGCATGGCCAGGAGCACAGCCTCTGCCCGTGGTACACAAGGAGATCATTTAATGCCCAGCACAGGCCTGAGCAGAGGGACACCAGTGTGTGTGGACCCACCCCCCACTCCCACGACACTCCTGTGACTGGCCCAGTCAGCTCCCGGCTCACCCTGCCTCCCAGGTCTCTGGATGTCATCTGTCTGCCCTTGTCTGTGTCTCACCCCGGGGAATCCAGGATGTCTCCTCTGCCCAAGGATAGGTCGTGGAACTCAGCCCTGTCAAAAGGCTGACTCGGGCTACAATATTTTCTTTCCCCGAATGTTAATATGCTGACGATAAGGGGACTTGAAACCATGTGTGTCATCTGAGGAAGGGATGGAAGGGCCCGGGCAGCTTTGCCTGGAGAAGACTTGAAGGGGACATGAGAACTGTCGGCAAGGATTTGGAGGCCTGTCATGTGGCAGAGTCCTCGCAGTTCCAGAGGTCGTGGCGGGGGGGGGGGGGGGGGGGGGGGACTTCCAGTGAGTCAGACTGGGCTCAGCACAGGCACAGAAGCCTTCCCGACGGCACCTTTCCATGCAGAGCCAGCCTCTTACAGAAACAGCTCCCTGTCCCCACCAGGACTAGGGGAGGGGCGCCCCTGTGGGGCCCAACTCCATGACTCTCAAGGTCCCTTCCAGCCAGAGACACGGTGACATCCGGCTCGAGGAATGGCTCCTTCTCTGCTCGGCAGGCGAGAACACGCTTGCACCCCTTGATGGCACAGCACTTGAGGGCACGCTGGCCAAGGACATCTTGTCACTTTTATTCACAACATCAACGCAATTTGCAATCGCAAGCATTTGTTTCACCCTGCCTTCAAGGGCTGTCTGAGGGATGCTGAGGGCTGAGGGATCTTGTGGGGGAGGAGTCACTGATCCAGAGGGGTTCAGCTTTCTTAGCAACATATCTCCTTCAAATGGAATTTTCTGCAAAAGCCTAAGATGTGAAGCCAAGGGAAATACTGCTGCTCTGATTGAAGAGGGCTTAAGAGACCACAGCCTATCGGCTCAGTATCCACCTCCAGAGCCCCTGACTGACTTCAGGGAACCACAGGGGTTCCAGGGAGCCGACTTTGAGAACCACCGTCAGCCACTTCTATAGCAAGTGTGAATGTCAAAGCAAGCAGCATGAATCCTCTCTGAGCCACCTTGCCCAGGCTTGAGCAATCCCATTGCTAGCTAAATGAGTGTGAGCATCATCATTTTGACCCCTCTGGCCTCAGTTTCCTCATCTGTATAACAGGGACAACTTATAATGCGTGTCTTAGTTGTTGTGAGGACTAGGTTTTTCCTGCACATGGAGCACCTGGAATTCCCGGCTCATCCGCTGTGTGAGGAGGGGGGTCACTGATGTCTGAGACCTCCGTGGGCAAGGCCTGATATCTTCAGGGTGTCCAGGTCAGAGCTCATGGTTGCTGTGGGGCCCGAGGCTGACAGTGTACTGAACACAGGGGCTTCTGGTGATTGAGGCTATGCCCTTGGCACAGGCCGTGCCTCTGTGGGCATGGCAAGTGGATAGGCTTGGCAAAGGTGGCAAGAAGACTTCTTCCCACAGCAAGAAGTCTCCCACAAATAGAGAGAGAGAGAGGAAAGAGAAAGGTGGGAGCCCAGTAGCAGCTTTGGGAGAGCAGGCTCCCCGGGGCTCTGCAGTGGAGGAGGAAGGAGCTAAGAGGCTCTGGGAGCCCGGGATGTCTGCTAGCTCCTCCACACGGGCCTTCTGGCCAACCAAGAGAGACCAGGAGAGGAAGAGAAGGCAGAAAAACCACAGGAACTGGGACCAGACAGATATCTCCGACTCTTAATTACCACAATCACTGGCACCAAAAAGCCCATGCAGGCTCCTCTGTAAATATACCCCATCTCCTTGACTTCAGGACGCATCCCAGTGCACACATATTTACAGTGCATGCGTGATCTCTGCCGTGTTCTCTCTCTCTCTCCCTCTCTCTCTCTCTCTCTCTCTCTCTCTCTCTCTCTCTCTCTCTCTCTCTCTCACTCCCCCACATTCTCACTTTTGGTCTACGTTTTGCTTTCTTTGCATTTTGTTTGGACTAATGTTTATAACCACCTGTGAGGAAGGCAGGGGAGGCTGCGAATCCACATTTACAGAGGAGAAAAAAAAGAAAACGAATGCTTACATGACTTGTCCATAGCCACACAGCTAGGAGAAGGAAAGATTCAGGAAGAAACCTGGAGGTCCTCCCCTGACCCTGCCCCGCCATGATTGTTCTTTTCTTTTTTTTTTTTTTGAAGAACACCAAGGCCTCCATTTCCCGAAGTATATGGCCCCTGAGCACACAGAATGTGTGTGAGGGCCAACAGGATTGGAGGGAGGGCCAGAGGTATGCTCAGGGGCTAAGATGGAGAGGGCAGAGACTTCCAACAGAAAGCTGAGTCAAGGTGTGCAGAGGGTCCCTTTTGATGACACATAAGGCTATGGGGTCTTGGGCAAGCCAACACTTAAGAAGGTCCACAGTACCTATGAGGCAGATGTGCCCAGAGAACTGTGAGAGCTACAGTGCTCTGGGCTAATTTCACAGGAGCTGTGGCTCAGAGTAGGGTGTGGAGTGGGAGCCTAGAAAACCATACAAGAGCAGTGGTTCCTTCCGAGAGATCAACGCACCTGGTGAATGAAGCCTGGCCTCTCTCTTTGAGAGTGTAAGGTCTGGAGGATGGCACTGAAAAGAAATGCCACGTAGCACGGTCTCCCCAATTTATGGATGAGGAAACAGAGGCATGGAGGAGCAGAAGGACTTCCCAAGTTCACCCAGCAAGGCAGAGCTGGAAGTAGAACCTGGACTCAGAGCTCCCAAGTATCCTAGCAAAGAGGGAAGAGGAGGGTGTTTGTTGTTCTGGGGCGGGGCGGGAGGTCACTCCCTGGGATAGAGAAGCATGGCTAGCCCTGGACCACTGAGGGTCTGACTGTGCCTGTCCTCTTTAGGGGCACCCACCCGTGATGTCCTCCTGGTCTCTGCCATCATCACCGTCAGCCTTAGCGTCACTGTCGTCCTCTGCGGCCTCTGCCACTGGTGTCAGCGTAAACTGGTGAGGCTCCCGTGGGTCCTGTGGGTTGGGGGGCTGGCCCTGCACCCCTCCCTCCACAACTGCTGATATGAATTGGCTCCAGCTTGTGCAGATAGCCCACCTGCCCCCACAGAACACACCTCCGTGGAAAGTCACGTCAAGCGCACACGTACGTAGGCAGTACACCCTGTGCGCGCCTGAGTGAGTCTTGGTCTCATGCCTCTTTTTTCACATCCAGAGACACAGACCTGGGGACACATTCGCGGGCACGCTTAGGTTTAGGGCTCAAAACTACGCACGTGCGTGCGGGCAAGCATGCAGGCCGGGACACGCATGCCAGGACATGCACGCATGCATGCGCGCACCCGCGCACTCCCTCCTCCCGTTTCCGCCCCCCCACCCCCACCCCCACCCCCGCCCTCCGCATGAAGAGAGCCGCAGAGACTGGAAATCAGGGTCCCTCCAGCCCCTGCGCCCCGCCCCTCTCCCCTCACGCCCCGCCCCGGGGGGCGTGGTCGAGCGGAGTCTTCTGGCCAATGAGGAGGCGCCGCCCTGGCCTCCCCACACATCCCCCGGCAGCCCGCACATCCATCCTGGTTCTCCGGGTTTGTACAAGCGCAAACGGCTTCTTTTCATTTTTAACGAGGGCTGGGGAATTAACGAGCAGGATTCGGCCATCAATAAGTAACGCGACCGTCAGGAGGGACATTCATCACCTTTGGGCCCCGGGAGAGGGAGCGGGCTGAGCCACCCCGCCCCGCCGGCAGCCGCAACCCTCAGCTCCGCCCCGGCTGCGGTTCTGCCAGACCCCCCCGTCAGCAGCCCCTGCTCGGGTATCCACCCCACCACCCTGCCCAGAAACACAGCGAGACCCCAAGGGCCGCGCGGGGAGAGGCGTCCAAGGCTCAGGGTCGTGGCACGGCTCCGGTGAAAGAGGGTCCCTGGCAGGCTCTCCATCACCCCCCCCCCCAGCTGAGAATGGTGCGAGTGGGGGGGTGGGGACCCCCATTCTGTCCCCGCAGCAGCCACAGAGGGACTACCAAGACAAAAAGTGAGGGGTGTAGCCAAGGGCACTGAGTGGGTAGAGGCTTCACGTCCCATTCCCTAGGGGAAGAATTCTCTTGTGAGAGACCTTGGCCCTGGAACCCCCTAAGGTGCTTGAAGCCAGCGCGGCTCCTTTAGTAAAGGCAAACTCAACTAGGCTGTGGAGTGTCAGGCAGTTCCCACCCCTGGGGAAAAGCTACAAGGCAGGCCAGCTCTTCTCCGTATGTATGTGTGCCAGCGTGCGTGTGCATGCACGCAGATGTGTGAGTGGGTGCTTGACCCAGCCCAGCCAGCCCGGAAGCAGGGGTGTGGACAGGGCTGGCTACCCATCCGCTGTTCCTGGGCCACCTGTGTCTGTGTCAGAATTTCAGGGGTGGTAATGGAAGGGGCTGAGCAGGGGCTGCAGCCTTGTGCGTGCTCCTTGTTGCCAGAAGGCAGGGCAAGAGGTTGTAGACAAGCACTGCTGGTGACTTTGATGCATAGGGTGGGGGTATGCCTTTGTATTGAGTATGTTGACTTTAAGGGATACTGGAACTGCATGTGTGTGTGTGTGTGTGTGTGTGTGTGCGAGAGAGAGAGAGAGAGAGAGAGAGAGAGAGAGAGAGAGAGGCCTTCCCTGAACAGTAGGAAGACTTTCTCTGTATATGTGCTTTTGTATGTACATACCACAATGTGTATGTGGGCATGCGTGTGCATGTGTGTGTGTGTGTGTGTCACCCTTTCCAGGACCAGAGTACAAGCAATCCCCTGCCCCCACTCACCTCCAGTGTGGGCAAATCCTGGGACAGGAGTTCAAGGATGACAGTTGTAAGCAGGTGGTGTTTTCATGAGCAGCTGAGAGACATACAGCCAACCTCCTCCCTGGGCTCCGCACATCCCTGGCTCCCAGCCAGGACCCCTCCTGGACTCCAGGCCACAGGTAGAACATTATTTTCCAAGGCAAACCTCCCTCCCCCAATGCATACACCCAAATGCTACCACCTTCATCCCCTTGTCCCAGATGCCAGGGAGATTTTTGACCAGGCTGTCTCCTTGCTGAAGGGAGAGGCTGTGAAATGTTCTCACACACACACACACACACACACACACACACACGTGCGCACGTGCGCAGTTGCTGGGCTCTCCTTGCCTGCCTGTCCCCTCACCACCAGTGACGTGATTCCTTGACAGCCCAGATCCCATTTCCAAACATTAATAACTTCCTTAATCTCCAGCTGGCTTTTTCCGGCTCAGCCTAGCCAGCCCCCCCCCCCTTCCCTGATAAACAGACTAGTGCTGTGGGCTCCTCTGGAGCAGCCTAACATCTCCTGGGCCCCGCCTGGTTTCCTATTGACTTGAGTTCTCCTATTAAATTCCCCTTGCCCCCTAGTCAAGTCCTGCCCTGTTTTCTGTCTCCACTGCCCATCATGCCTCAGCTCCTACTGCACAGTAATAAATAGTTACAGCTAGAGGGGAAGGGCCTCTGATCTCCCACAATGCCCTGAGTGAATCAAGATCACCCACTCCAGCCCTGCTTAGCCTTGGGGAAGGGGCAGTTGATGAGCCTTAGCGGAGGATGCTGACAGGGGCAAAGGTCTTCTGCCAAGAGCAGAAAGAAGAGGGTTTGGGGGTGGGGTGGGGGTGATGAGAATATTGAGAATGCCACCAACCATGTCCACCCTGCCCTGCACTGCCTGGAGACTAGAAAGTAGTGTAGGCTGGACTCTTGCCTGAGAGACAGGCCTCCTCCCCTCCTCCCCACCCCCCCCCCCTGCATGCCATGGAGTGGTCTTACCCCTGGGGCTCCTCCCAGTTAATGCTAGTAGGTGTTGGGGATTCAAACTTCAGGGTGATTAAATGGGAGGAACCAGAGACAGGCTTGAGAGTGAAGCTGTGAGGACCCAGCAGGGCCAGGACCTCTGTTTTCTAACTTAAGATTTCAGTGGCCTCTACTTGCAAAACTGTTTGGTGTAAGTGAACTGAACACCTCAGGGGGGAAAAGGGAAAGGGGGAGGAGGGAGGGAGGTATGAGGGACAAGGTAACAAACAGTACAAGAAATGTATCCAATGCCTAACGTATGAAACTGTAACCTCTCTGTACATCAGTTTGATAATAAAAATTTGAAAAAAAAAAAAAAAACAGAAAAAAAAACAAGATTTCAATGGCCTCCAGAGGTCCAGGCCCCAGGGTGAGTGGAGGCATGGAGGCCTTTCTTTCAGTTGTTTTCTGAGGACTGATTGCCCAGTGCGTACTAAGCTCGACTCAAGGTTCAAGAGAGCATACAGATCTGCCTTTGTGGGCAGCTTGGGGGGTCTTTAGGAGTGGGATGTCATCATCCTTCAGGGGGGCTCATCTGATGACATCATACCACTTCAGAAGGGCAGAAAGAGGCCAGAGAAGGGAAGGGGGACTTGGCCAGAGTGACACAGGGGAATGTGAAGCCTTGCTGGGGCCCCGAGACCCAGGTGCACCTGAGATGTAGGGGTGCTGGAGGTAGAATGGGGCCCTTCTTTGTGTCCCCATGCCTTCCCGGGAGCGCTACTGAGTCTTCCTGGACTGCCAGGTCCCGTGGCTAAGAAAGGGGGGTACCGCTGGCAGGAACATCCGGGGATGTGGCTGTGGCTGCTCTTATTTTGCTTTAGGAAGGATAGAATAATTGACTGTTGTGGCTGCAGTGTTGGTGCGTATGAGAGAATGCTGAGGAAGCATGCACGTGCCTCTGTGTGTGTGTGAGAGAGAGGGGGGGGAGAGAGAGAGAGATCTGTGTGTTCATGCTCAGCTAGGCGGGGTGGTCAGTGCCCGTTCACAGAAGAAGCAGACGCAGCCCCCACCGGCCCTCGTCTTCCCGCCGCCCGCCTCGGCCCTGTGCCCTACCCAGTGCATAGCCCATGGGTACCCATGAGGACTCGTGGTGGCAGCCAGGAATGTTAATGGGGCCCAGGCTCTGCATGAGCTAAATTTAGAAACCCAAACGGAGAAGGTGAATGGTGCTCACCTTCCTGGCAGCCGCGGCGGCGGCTGCCATGGCCCTTCCTTTTGCTGGAGGACCCAGAGTGCCCGCTGGCCGCCCTACCCCTCATCACTCATGCTGGTATAAGGAACGGGGGGGGGGGGAGAGGCTGTTTCAGGGGCAGCACCTGTGCCCACACCAGCATAGCCGGCTCCCAGCCTCCCTTCCCAAGACTGCCTCTCACAAAGGCCTCCCAGGGCAGGAGGGCCTCCGGGAGCCCCCAGTGACCACACAGCCCTGGGCAAGACCGGGCATGCGGCCTCCCTGCCCCCGCCAATCACGTCACTGGCCGCTGCCAACCTTGCCCTGCAGGATACCGCCCCCACCATCTGGGGGTGGTGACGTGGACAGTGTGACGTGGCCAGGCGCCTGAGAGCCGTCTGTCCGTGGCAGAGGGAACTGTTTCTGGGAGCTGGGCCAGAGGCCCAGGAGACTGGCAGACAAGGTGGCCTGACACTCGGGGGTCAGGTGTGAGGCACACATGGTGGGTGGCAGGCAGGTCCTAGAGCCCACGGGGGGGGCCCCGGAATTGCCAGCCAGGGGGAAGGGACCCCCACAGTGGTGACACTCCACACATCATCCCTAGACCTTTGTGCAAGCCCAGACCTAGGTCGCCTCCCTGTAACCCAGCGTCCCTGTTTGGGGGAGGGGAGGGAGGAGGGTCCAAGCCTGACCTCCTCAAGAGTGACCCCAGTGTTATGTCCGCAGGGCAAACGGTACAAGAACTCCCTGGAGACCGTGGGCACGCCAGACTCAGGACGTGGGCGCAGTGAGAAGAAGGCCATCAAGTAGGTGCCAGGCTGCCAGTTGGGGAGTGGGGGGGTTAGTGCCATCAGCCCAGGTGGGAGGAGCCCCTTCTCCCCTTCCCTTCGACCTGGCCACACACCTCCACGCTGTCTACCCACCTCCATGCTCCTAGAACCCCTGGGGGATGCCCAGACTCTCCCTCTTTCTGCCTGTGCCCTCTCAGACCATCACCAAGTTTCCGATCCCCAGCTCCATCATTCTGGCTGCCTCCGTCTGTGCCCCAGTTGCCAGCCCCCTTACTTACCCACTGTGAATCATACACACTGTCCCCCAGTCCCCGGCCCCTCCCTCTCCCTCCCCCTGTGGGCTCTGGGTCTTTTCTCAGATTCATGTTCTCTGAGGGGGACTTCAATGGAGAAGAGACCAACCTAGGGGCCCAGCACTAGCCCCTCACAGGGACAGAGCTATGGGGAGAGGTTCCACCCTTCCTGAACTGTACCCTGGGCCCTGCTGCCTCTAACCCGCCCAGGGTCCCAGTTGAGTTCCACAGACAGAAGGCTGCTGTTCTCAGTAGCCCACGGTGGCCAGCCCGGTGCTGAGGGTCACTGTGGGACACGTAAGGAGCCCCTCACCCACCTGGCTGGAGTTTCCAGGCACCCTGGCTCTGGCAATGGAGGCTTTCTCTAGAGAGTTCAATGCCCACTGGCCCATGGCTCTAGCTAGCCCTTTCTGTCGGTGGATCCCAGGCCTTCCCTGGGGAGTTTACAGCTCACCCTCCATCTTAGCCCCGCCAGAGCCAAGCCTGCTAGCCAAGGGGCTCTGCCTAGAAGCTGAGCCCCTTCACACTTCTCCCCACCCCATACTTTTTAATCCAAGGCCTGATGACCTCCTTCATCCTTTCCCTTCTACTACCTGCCTAAGGCCCTCGTCGCCCTCCCACATCTTTCGTCACCTCCTACACACACACACACACACACACACACACACACACACACACACAGCTCTTTTCTTTTTCTTCTCCTGCTCTGACCCTGTTTGGGGCTCTCATGTAAGCTGTGGGAGGGGTGTCTGGGCTGGGGGGTGAGTGGAAGGGTGGGCCAGTTGAGGGGATGGGTAGGTGGAGGGCTCTGGGGGAGGCCACAGGGAGCCTTTGAAGCTGGGTTTGGTTGCTGGCTCACAAGTCTTCAAAGACAAGCGCTGGCAGGTCTCAGGGGCTGACGCAGAGCTCAGGCCCTGGGCTTTCTGAAGGGGAGGTGGAGAGCACGCACTGGGGAGAGCACGGGGCCTGCCAGGCACTTCTGCTGTCTCCAGGCTGGGCTGCATGGGGCCCTGGGTGAGGGCCGCGAGCCTTTCACCAGCTGACCATAGTCGTCCTGCAGAGGGGCACATGTGGCAAGGCCAGGATTTCTGGAAAGAACCTACCCCCAGCCGGAGGGTAGCAGGCCAGCCGTGAGCTCTGCCAGGCTGGGACCAGTTCCAGGAGGGCACTGTGAGGGCAGCAGTGCCATCCAGCCTGCCTCTCTGTAGCCACACCATCCACAACTCAAGCCTGCCCCCACTCACTGCACTGTCAGATCTCTGCCCTAGGGCAAGGAAGTCCCCTCGCAAGTCTGTGTCCCATATCCTCAACCTGAGCAGTTTATTTGCTATACAACTCCCTACCAGCTCAGACCTCCTCCAGAGGAATCATCTGGTTAGTGATCATCTTAACGGTGCTTCTTAAACTCTGTTCCTTGGAGCACTTGGGCCCCATAAATGACTAATGAATCAAGGGTTCCACAGCCATCCAAGATTTGGAAAACACGGCACACTCTATCTCCCTTTTGATGACACTGGTCATCCTTGTTACATTAAAGGCTCTGACAAGTCTTGTGGTGAAGGAACCATCCCCCCCCCCGCCCCCATCTTCTTTCATTAGAGATCCTTTTTTCCAGTACCACACTCAGGCACTCTAGAGTTCACTGAAGCTTCAGGGAGGGACAGGAGGCTGGCAGGGGTAACTGTGTGGCTCTGTAGGACCTGGGGTTGGATGGAGATTTTGGAGATCTGAAGAGTTGAGGCTGTCCACCTTCCCCATCTCTATTACTAAACCTGTGTTGGGGGTGAGAGGCATCTACAACTTTCTGTGGTTCCCTGCTGGGAAACCAGGCCAAAAGAACCCCCTCTGGTGGGCATGGGGGCCTTTGAGGGGAGGAGCAGTTTCCTCGGGCCTATCCTGTGCTCCCCTTCCCCAGCCTTCTCTCTCCCTGAGCGCTACCTTAGGGCCTGGGCTTTGTTTCTGATGAGACATTTTCAAGAGCTCCTGTCAGAGAGTCTGTCTAAACCCAGGGCCACCATGTCTTCTATGCCTGTGGTGGCAGCCCAGCCTGTAGCCATCTGCATTGCTCCCAACTCTGAGGTTGGAGAGGGTCAAAGTCAGAGGCTTGGGGTTAAGAGCAGCAGGTCCTGCAGAACGGTTTGCTTGACCCTCCAGGTGCATTCTCCCCCTGACTTGTTCCACCCCCAGCTGTGCCGCACTGTGGCCTGAGCGCCAATCCAGCCTCAGCCCGCACAGGCCCGTTCCCATCTCCTGCCAGAGTCCCTCTCCCAGCAGCACGCCGGTGGCCCAGGCATGGCTGTCTTCCAGAACCCTTTGGCCTGGGAGCTGCCCGTCCCCCTCCTCGAGGCCCTAGGGGGATGACAAAATGGTGGAGACGTTGTCCTTAGCTTCTGAGGTCTCCAGGCCGGGCCCTCCGCCAGCCTAGACTTCTGCCACCTGCCTTCCGTGGAAGTCCCCAGGGTCTCGCTGCTCCTAGCAGACTGCTGATGCTCCTCCAGTGCCCCAAGTCACAGCAGGAGGGGGTGGCAGACTGGCATGATGGTCCCTTCTGAATTCAGGGATGAAAGGGGCTGCCCAGTGGACAGGCTGGGTGCATATAGGAGCCCATCACCCCACCTGAGAAAGGTGGGCTCCCTCCATACAGGTCCTGGCATAAAGGACCAACCCATGATGAGACCCTCAGTGAGCTCAGAGGGCTAGATGCCCTCTCTAAGGGACCCCAACCACCACATCTGGAAACATCTCTCCAGATCATTGAGATCCCCAGTATCTTGGTAGAGACGAGGACAGGGCAGAGGAGGCCAGGGGCCACCTTTGACCAGGAGAGAGAAAGTCACCCTCTTCTCCTTTGCCAGGCAGGGAAACTGAGGCAGTAGAGGCAGGGCCAGCAGTTGGCCCAGGACCTGATCTGTTCTCCAGAAACCAGCACCCTCCCCTCCTTCCAGTACCCTCCACCTACCCAGGCTTGTCCCCAGTTCCCCCGCACCCCCCCCCCCGCCGCCCACTGGTCCCTTCCTCTCATCATCTTTCTCTCTCCCACCAGCTTCCCAGGTTCGAGGCTCCCGTCCACCCTCCTGCAGCTTGCTCCTTCTGTACAGCTTCTCCCGCTGGCCCTTCTGTGTGTGTGTGTGTGTGTGGCGTGCGTGCACGCGTGTGTGTGTCTGCGTGTCCGCGTGCCTTCGTGCACGCGTACCAGTGCGTGTGCCTGCACGCGTGCCTGTGTATGCAGGCACGGGCGCACAGGGCCTGCTTGCCTTTTTCCTCTGCAGGACAGACCCTGGAAGCCCCGCCCTCTGCGTGCCGCCCTGGGGGGTCCCGCACCCCTTCTGCCCCCACAGGACTGGCAGTTCTTGTTTCTTCTTGTATTTCCCTGTTTTTCTCCCCTCTCTCTCTGCCCCTCCAGCGACCTAGACAGAGACTTTTGGAATAACAATGAGAGCACAGTGCAGCAGAAATGGAGCTCCTATCCTCCCAAGGAGTTTATTCTAAACATTTCACCCTACGCCCCTTATGGCGACCCACGACTGTCCCTCAAGTGAGTGACTTTACCTGGTTTGATCATAATGTACCGAGTTATCCGCGCACGCCCTCCTTCCCTCTTCCCCTCTTCTCCCCGGCCCCCTCTCACTTCCTTCCTGCTCTTCTGCCCCCCCACACCCCCACTTCCCACCCATCTACCCCATGAGCAGGCTGGCCATGGAGACGAGCAACCCCTCCTGCCCCCTCCGCCTGCCTGTCCTCCTGTCCCCTCCCCCAGGGCCAGCCACACAGGAGAGCCCCCCCTCCTCTGCGCCACAGCCTGCCCCCCTCAGCTGTCCCGGCCCCCCACCCTCTGCAGTCAGGATGGGGTTGCCCGTTTTTGGTCCCTCCCTCTCGGTGGTGGCTCGCTTTTTCCTCCCCGCTGTGTGCTGCTGCCGTGGCTGCTGGTGGTCGGTGGTCGGTGGTCGGTGGTTCGTGGCGGTGGTGGTGATGGTGGTGGTGGTGGTGATGAATTCTGACTAACACAGCTTTCTCTTTCTCCCTGCCTGGGGGCCTCCTGGCCTGGACAGCCCGCTCTTCCTCCGTCGTTAACCCTTCGTTGTCCTGTGGGATAGAGTTGGAGGTGGCTGCCCTCCCCCACCCCCGCCGCCCCTGCCCCAGGCGGTGGGGAGGGGCCCCCCTCCGTTGTCGTGGTGCGTTGTTCTCTGCCCCCACCCCAGCCCGCCCGGTCCCCTCTCTCCTGCAGGCTCTGCTGTTAACCCATTTGCAGTGCTGATGTCTCTCTCTCTCTCTCTGTCTGTCTCTTGTCCGTCTGTCTCTCTCCTCCTCTCTCACTGTCTCTCTTTTCCTTTTATCTGTCGATGTGTTTCCTCCTCTTCCTCCCCTCCACCCCCACGTGTGGCCCGCCCTCTCTCCCCCACCACCACCCCCGGTGTCCCTCTGGCCGGGCTGCCTCGCGCATGCCTCCAGTGGCACCCTCCTGTCGGGCGCCAAAGTGGCCGCCGCGGCGGGGCTGGCGGTGGAGCGGGAAGGCCGGCTGGGGGAGAAGCCGGCAGCGGTGCCGCCACCCGGAGAGGACGCCTTGAGAAGCGGAGGGGCTGCCCCCAGCGAGTCGGGCAGCGGTGGCAAGGCGGGGAGAGGCCGCTGGCGGACAGTGCAGAGCCACCTGGCCGCAGGGAAGCTCAACTTGTCCAAGTGAGTCATGGCGCCCCATGGCCGCCGGAGCCGCGAGCTCAGGCCTGCCCCCTGCAGGATGGACAGCGGGACCCCTGGCATGCCCGCTGCTGCCCCCAGAGGTGCCGGCCCCGGCCCCTGGCTCATTCCATCCCTTCACCAGGCGATCATCATCCTTGCCATGAGGCACGACCAACTCAGCCATGCAGTGTCCCCCCACACAGCCCATGGCGGCAGCCCCCATCTCTCCCTCTACCAGCCGCCAGACCATTCCATCCTCAGCCCCCAGAGCAGCTCCATTCCAGTCCTTGGGCCATCCCATCCTCTTTGACTGGCCGCCCATCCCAGCCTCTGGGACATCCCTCCATGAGCAGTGAGTCCCTGGTGGTCCCTCCACGGGACCATCCCATCCTTGGGGAGCCCCGTCCATCTCCGCCTGTGCCTACGCCACTCATCAGCCACCAGGCCTTTCCCCTTTACGCTAGCAGATGGCTCTAGACCCAGCACCGAGCCATTCCATTTTGGAGTGATTTCATCTGCTTGTCCCAGTCATCCAATCATCTGTTTCAGGGGTTCATCCATGACCAGGCCACCCCAATTGTTCATCTCACCCTAGCCATCCCCGCTGGCTGTCCCAGTCTTGGTCAGTGAGCTGTCCCAGTGCCAGCTGCTGGGGTTGGGTGTTCTTGGAGGTTGGGTTGTTGAGCCCCCGCTAGCCTCTCTGTTCAGACATCAGAGGGTGGTGTGGATGCTACAAAGAACTGTCCCTTTCACCCAGCTGTCCCCAGCTTTCTGAGCAGGCATTCCCTCTCTCGGGTGATATACATAGGGTTGGCCTCTGTTTTCCAAAGAGGACATGTCTCCTCCACAGAGCAGCCTTGTCCTCATCTTGGCTTTGACTTACCTCCCATGCCCCACAGAGAAGCCATTCCAGTTCCTTGGTCCTCTGAGCTATGCCCATCCTAACACGTGCCGATGCTGGTCCCATCGGAACCACCTCAGTCCCCAGCTCACGGAGAGGACTCCCCATGAGACCTAAATCCCTGACCCCACTCTTCACTGCTGGGCCACCCCGTTGCCTCCATCTGGGGCCATCTGAGTTCTCTTGAAATTCTCCACCACCGGAATCGGCTGGGGCCACCAGATTGAGACCTCATTTGCTCGTTGGCTTGAGGCAGCGCAAATCCATTTCTCCCCTGATGTCTGGTCTCAGGAAGGGCCCGAGGGAAGGCCCACGTCCTGCCAGAGTCAAGCTCTGCACCCCACCTGCCCCCATGGGCCCCACAAGATTACAGACCAACTGGACCTCCACGCCATTCACTGGCTTCAGACCTAGAGGAACCCGTTTTAGTTTCTTGTGACTGAGAGGTTGTAAATTGGGACTAATTTTGGATGTGATAGGAAACCAAAATGAGGTCAGCAAGGAGGAGGAGGAGGCGGCCATCAATGTTCGGCCCTCCCTCTACCTCCACCTGCCCCCAGGGAGCTGTGGGCCTACCAGGCTAACCCAGCCTGGGCCTTCCCATGGGCGTAGCCCTGATTGGAGGCCTGAGTCAGACAAGGCTGCTACCCCAAGGACCCCAGCTTCAGCCACTTTTGCTTTCCTCTCTATCTCTATCTCTATCTCTCTTTCATTCTCTCTGTACTATACTCTTTCTCTTCTCTCTTGCTCTTTCCTTCTCTCTGCCCACAGAGGCCACCTAACTGTTGTCTTTTGGTTCCCAGGGTGGGATCAGGGGGCAAGCAAAGCTGAGTACTGGTTGCAGTGGTGAACGAGGCTCCTGAGGGCCTGGGCCTCTTACCAGTGCCCTAAGGCACTAAGGGGTTGGCAAACTTTCTCAGTACGGGGCCACGTCATATCTAAGAAATAGCTAGACTTTGGCCAGCCACTCTGTGTCTTTCACACTGCTGAGCCCCACCATTGTAGCAAGAAAGCAGCTGTGGATGTAATGTCAATCAAACCCAATGGCTGCTGTATCCCAATGAAACTTTATTTAAAAACAAACAGAATTTTCCCACTGCCCATAGTGTGCCAACTCCTGCCCTAGATCGTTGGACTGGGAGAAGAAGGGAAGGGTGGTGGAGAAGAGGTTGGAACTTCAGGCCCAATGAGGAGAATTGACTTTCTCCAAGCTGTTCGGGCTAGTCTGTGGCCTATTGGCACTCTGGTGACAGCCCCACTCTGGGCCCTTTCTGTGGGATGTACAGAGAAGGCAGGTGACCCTCAAAGAAAACTACAGACCTGCCTTTCATCTGTGGCATGGGAGTTTTTAACCCATCCAACCCGTCCCCACAGCCTGGCCCTACTAGATTCCCAGGGAAACTCTGGGTTCGTTTTGCTTTTTTTTTTTTGGCCAGTCCTGGGGCTTGGACTCAGGGCCTGAGCACTGTCCCTGGCTTCTTCTTGCTCAAGGCTAGCACTCTGCCACTTGAGCCACAGTGCCCCTTCTGGCCATTTTCTGTATATGTGGTGCTGGGGAATCGAACCTAGGGCCTCATGTATAAGAGGCAAGCACTCTTGCCACTAGGCCATATCCCCAGCCCCCGTTTTGCTTTTTTTTAAATCTACCCTCCATCTACAGATGGAGGCCCAGACAGGTAGAAAGGCTTTTTCCAAAATCCCAGTTGGTCAGTGGCAGAGATGGGCTTTGAACCTCAATCTCTCTGAGCTTATACAGTTTCTAGCCAGCCAGTGGGGAGGGGTCCTGGCTCCAGTCTATCCATGTCCCAGCATCCAGAGGTCTTCAGAGATGTTGCTGGGTCTGTGACACAGTTACCCCTTGTTTAAGTGCATAGAAGTAGGACAGTCGTTCCAGTCTCCATCAGGACTGGGGTGAAGTAGCCAGAAGAATGATTTCTGGGGCCCTCTACCACCAGCTGCTCTTTCCTTGCTCCCTTCCTCTGAGAGAGAGAGAGAGAGAGAGAGAGAGAGAGAGAGAGAGAGAGAGAGAGAGAGAGAGAGAGTCAGTCTTTCCCACAGTACCAAGGGTCTCAGGGATAAACAGCTCTGGCCACAGGACACAGGGGTCTGTGGGCCTGAGGCTCCTTCCTCTTCTCCATGGGCAGAGTAGGAGAGTTGCTGGTGGCCCCTCTGCACCAGGCATTACTAGGCCAGCTCTGCTGGCCTGGATTTTCTTGTCTCCAAGGACAGTAGTACCTGGAACTCAGAGACAGACGAAGCCGGTGGCTCCCAGGGAGACCACACGAGGGGCCATGGCCCCTCCCTCTCCCCTCCCCTCCCAGCTTGACAGGCAGCAGCCCCGCCCGGCCCGTGGGAACCGCCTTCACCATGCTGCCAAGGCGGCTCCTGCAGCCAGCTCACACCAGCAGCGAGGCTAGGCCAGTTGGGAGGGACCGGGGCCCGCGCTAGCCAGGCGAGCCAGGGCCAGACCGGGAGTGGGCCAGGCTGAGCTGGGGGCCTCAGGGTGGGCTCAGGCGCTGTGGCTCCTGGGTGAGGCGGTGGCAGCGACAGCAGCAGCGACACTGCGATGGAGGCATGGCGAGGTGCGGCTGAGCGCGCCCGGCACTGGGGCCTCCCAGCCCTGGTCCTCGGCTTCTTTCTCCTCCACTGTGATCCCTTCACCTGCTTCTCCTTTCTCTCCTCTCCTCCACCCGCCCCAAGTTTCGAGGACTCCACCCTGTCCACGGCCACTACCCTTGAGTCTATCCCCAGCTCCGCGGGAGAGACGAAATGCCAGCGACCCCGCACCCTGATGCGGCAGCAGAGTCTGCAGCAGCCGCTGAACCAACACCAGCGGGGCCGGCCGCCCAGCCAGCCCACCACCAGCCAGAGCCTGGGCCAGCTGCAAACCCACGCAGCCTCGGCACCGGGCACCAATCCCCGGACCTATGGCCGGGGCCAGGCTCGGCAGGGCGCCTCGGCCGGCTCCAAGTACCGGGCAGCCGGGGGCCACAGTCGCTCCAACCCGGGCAGCTGGGACCACGTGGTGGGGCAGATTCGAAACCGAGGCTTGGACATGAAATCCTTCCTGTAAGTCCTCCCCTTGAGTGGGCTGGCTCCCCCCACATCCCCCGCCCCCAGCTTCCCTCCCTCCCCTCCCCCCCCACCTCTCAGGAGCAGCCACCCTCCATCCCTTTGCCTTGGCAGATGCCACGCAGGCTTTGCCGCCCCTTCCCCTCTTGGTACTCAAGCCTGCGCCTCCCTCACCCCATGGAAGGATCTATATCTGATCCACCCTCTTGGAGGACCCTGGCTTCCCTCCCTGCCCACCCTCTGTCCCTGGCTGCTCCTCCCCATCCCTGTGACTTCATCTCCAGGGCCCTGTCCTCCTACCCTCCAACTTGCCTCCTCTCTGAAACCCGACTCTGCCGGCCATCCTGCCCCACACTTCCTCCCTCCCTCTCACTTCCTCTGTCCCTGCCCTCCATCCTCTCCCTGTCCCTTTGACCTTCTGTAAGCTACCTGTCCTCCCCATAATGGCCCATCATCCCCTGAGAACAAACTTGAGATGTTCTCTCAATGCTTCTGAGCTCGGTGTTTCTAAATCAGAGCCTCTTTCAAGTACTCAGGCCCAAGAAGAGATAGATTGGCAACCACTATCTGACCTTAACTACTTTTCCAGCCACTGGCACCCAGCCCTGGGAGCCCCTCCTTGCAACCTTCTGTGCATTTGCATTCACTCTCAGACCCCTACGGCAGGCATCACCCCCTCTTCCAGCCTAACATAAGCTTCCTTCCAGGCTGAGGGAATTCTCTCCTCTGGGAGCATTTTACAGGTACTGGAAAGCAGCACTCTAAACTCTCTTCTCTAAAGAGAAGAGAAAAGGAGGAAGAAGGCCAAGCCCTAAGAACCAGGCCCTACTACTGGAAAGATGTACGGATCTGAAAGACAAGCAAGTTCTGCTCAGCAAGCTGCCTCTCTGCCTGAGAGGCAGCAGACAGGAGCCCTGCACTGGGAAAGGCTTATACAGAACCAGCTGCCCACGCCTGTGCAAGAGGCCTGTGGCCCTAGCTGACCAGACACACGGCCCAGGGCTCTTCACATCACATCCCATACCCTTTGGAGTCCAGCTGGATGTTGTGCCAGATGAAGCAGATTTTTTTCCCCTCAGGATTGGCTGCCACAACTCTGGAATTGATATTGAATATAGAGGAAGCAGGTTGTGCTGTGGCCTGAACCCAGCTGCAAGCCAGCCGGGACCCCACAGTACTCTGCTCGATTTGGCCTCAGGCTGCTGTGTGCATGCACCCGCACTACCCCTGCTGCTTCCACTGTGTGAAACTGTCAACCCAGGCCAGGCCCTGGATTCAAACTCTCCCCAGTTGCAGGAGAACCCCCAGCTACCGACTCTTCCCTTCTCACTGTTGTTCTATCCAACCAGGATCTGACAGGTGCCCCTCAGCTACCCATCCTGTGCCCAGGCTTCTTCCTGTGGCAGCTCATTTGTCCTTTCCCTGCTGAACACACTCCCCGAAGCCCCCACCCCCAGCCCTTTCCACTTGCCCCCCAAGCCAGGATCTGCCAGATCACAGAGCCTTAAGGTTCTACAGGATGAGCTACTCTGCTAAAACAACAGCAACAAGACTTTTGTTAAAAATTAGATTCTTAGCTTGTGGACTGCGAAAGAAAATAATAGATGACAGGCCGTAGTTTGCCCATCCCTGCCTTGCAGATTAGCTGTCGTGCTTCTGAGGCTCTTGCCTTTCCCCAAACACCCACCAGGGCCCAATAGGACTATACCCATCCCTTGAAAATAAGATACATCCTCCTCTTTGGCCCCCTACAAAGCCAGCATGTCCTCCCCCTCCCAGCTGCTACCCCGCATCCTTGTCTTGTGGCCTGCAGAACTGCAGAAAACGACAAGTTGCATATTTCCACACAGGATCTTTTCCATTTTTTTTAAAAAGAATAGCAAAAGGAGGTATCAGAAAATTCATGCAGCAGGAAAAACATGTTGGTTTTCATTGAGTTTGCCTTCCCCCAGCTCAACTAGCTCCAGAGCAAGCAAATGGAATTTTACCAACCCCTGACCAACTACTGTGGAGCCAGGACAAAGGAGCCAGGCCCCAAGGAAAGGGAGAATTGTGGCCCTCATGTTAGATACCAGCACACGTGTTGGCCTGGACTGGCAGTACGCAGTACCCAGCACAAGTACACAAAGAAGGACACGGAGCACAGCTTTCTCACCTCCCTTGGGACCCTGGTGGCATCTCCCATTTTCTAAGACCCCTGTGCCCGTCCAAGTCCTTCAGCCCAGATACCATTTGAGTTCCCCTTTTGACAGCCTCTCGGAGGAATAATCACAGAAACTTAGGCCCTCCTTCAGTGGTCGAAATGATAAATTCTTGCTTCAGGATCCTCGTTCTTCTAGAACATTTCACCTGCCTTTATCATTATGTCCCTGGACCCCTTCTTAAAGCATGCTTGCTTGCGTGCCTGCCCCATCTAAGAATCTTAGTTCCCATGAGGGAGGAAAGGATGGAGGCACCAGCCGAGTTTCGCACCGATGCTTTCACGGAGCAGCCACCGCCATACTTGCTTTTCTTCCCAGGAAGACACAGATGACCCTGGCAATGTTCCGGGGAAGTCGCCCTCCCTTCACGATATGCACCTGGACCTCTGGCCTCTGACCTGCTGCCCACACATCCTATGCTAGATGTTCTCGCCTTCTCCATGCCTGCGTTCTGCGACCCCCAGAGCCGCCTTCGGGCAGCCTCGCCAAGACTTGCTCAGTCCTCGCCAAGCTCCTGCGCTGTCTCTTCGTCTTCGCATTTGGTACCTAGTGGATGGCTCCAACCAAAAGCCCTGAATGGGACCTAGAGACCTAGACAACTGTTCCCCTGAAAGGGGGCCACCGAAGAGGACCTACGATGCCCAGGCCACCACCTTGTGCCAGAAGGGACCTTCAGGCTCCTCAGATGGGCTGGCTCTGCCTCCAAGGGCCTGGAGGAAGGAGCTCTTCAGCCCCCTCCTGGCTCCAAAGACAGTGACTTGACCTTGACCCCAAGATCTGTGATGGGCTCCATGGGCCTGGGGTGCAGGGCCCATTGGATTTCCAGTTTTTCTAACCACCCAGAAGCCTGAACCTGCATGTGCAGTCCCCAAACTAGGATGGTGACAGAGCCCCTCCCTCCATCCCATGGGTCCCGCTGGGCAGAGTAACTTCAGCTAGGTCTGCCTTGACCTTGGGAAACTCTGCCGTGGCCCTGGCCCTAGCCCTAGGCTCCTTCCCCGGCCTGCCCTGTGTATTCATGTGGGGCCGTCTCAGCCTCCAGCTCTCTCCCCAGGCCTTGGGCCCAGGCCTTCCCTGGTCACCCGAGAGAATCTCAACCCTGGTGCAAGGCCAGAGGGGCCTCAGGTGGCAGACGCCTCCCTCCCCTCCCTCCATCCCTTACCTCTCCCCTCCCCTCACTCTCTACAACTGTTGACAGTGCTAAAGTTTGGTTTCTTTCCTCCAGGGCCAGTTTCTTACGCATTTCTCTTCTCTCTCTTTGTCTCTGTCTCTGTCTCTGTCTCTCTCTCTCTCTCTCCTTTCCCTCTCCCTACTACTGCCCATGGGGCCTTCTCGTCTCCCCCCCCCCCCGGCTGGTGGGCTGCCCACCCCCCGGGCAGAGAAGGCCGGATGGTGGTGCTATCCTTGGTCTTAGGGCTTTCGGAACAGGATGACTTTGCCAATATCCCTGACCTGCAAAACCCAGGAACGCAGCAGAACCAGAACGCTCAGGGGGACAAGAGGTACGAGAACAGGCAAGGCCTGCAGCGGCGGTGGCGGCGGCGATGGCAGAGAAAGAGGCCCGGAGAGGCTGCCCGCCCCAGCCGACCCCGGCTGCCGGACAAGGTGGTGCCTTCAGTGGAAGCTGGAGCGGGAGGAGGAGCCCCTCCCCAGCCGATGCCCATGCCACCTTGGTGGGGTCCCTCAGGTCTATGAAGGGACCATCCTGGGACCATTCTGGATCAAGCCTGCTCCCTGGCATGCTTGCCCTGGCCTGGAGCAAGCCCAGCCCTCGCGGCCCCATCCTTCCTGCTTGGCTTCCTCTCTGCTGCCCCTCCATCTCTCATCTCTGCCCCACCCCAGCCCGGAAATCCCTGTTTCCCTGGCGGTTGCTGGATGGGGGGATGTGAGGGGAGCTGGGCACCAGCCTGTCCCCCTTCATCCCCACCACCCCCAACCTCCCTCTTGCCTGGAAGGCTGTTCAACCATGGGAGAGGAACCCCTAGTGGGGAGGTCTGGTGGGGGGATGGGAGAGGCCTGGTGACCAGAGGCAACCAGAGGACAGCCCTGGAGTCCAGATGTCAGGAGGGCACACAAGGGCAGATGTTCAGCCAGGCCTCACTGGGGCAGGTGCCCTGTCGTTATGGCTGCTTCTGGGCCCTGGTAGCTACCAAGAACAGCCCAAGCGGCCATCACACCCGCTGAGCAAAGCCAAAGCCTGAGCATCCGGACTTGGGGAAGGCCAGCCATTTAGGAATTCCAGCGAAGCTCTCCTACTGTCTGTCCTTTGCCTCCAGGAGAGGTGGGCACTACCCAAGGGCCAAGGGAAGAGGGGCAGAAGGTCTCAGGGCTTAGTGGTATCCCAAAGCTGGAGCTTTCCAGCTTTCATTCTCTCCCTACCACCACCACCCACCCCACCCCCGCCCAGCCTGTATTAGACTGGGCTGACACACAGCTGCAGTCCTGAGGAGGTGGGGAGACGGGAGACACCCTGACCAGGGATGCTGCTCAGGAGCCCAAAGGCCTCTGGGAGAGGGTGTGGCCTGGCCGCCAGGATGCCCGCCTCACAGGAATGGTCCTGTCAGATCCTCACTCTGCACTCGACTTTGGGCAGGCAACAGCCCCTCTCTAGGGTGACCTGTAAGAAACGTGCTGACTGGCTAATGAGGAATGTTCAGTGGGTGGCTCTGACGCTTGTGAGGAGGCCTTCAGGGGCAGGAAGGGGCTGTCCCAGGCACTGCCGGGGACTTGGGGGTTAGGGAAGAGTGGCTAGGCTGCCATTTAGACAGCCAACTTGCTATCTGTCTCTCCAGCAGCTTCTGGAGATCAGCCCTCTCTGCTCCTTCCCCCACACCTTAAGTTCACCTTGCATGTTTGTGGTGGACCGGAAGTGCTCAGAGAGTGTGAGGGGAAAAGCCGACTGGCTCTAATACAGTGTGGCACTTGTGGCGTCCTGAGCCCATGTCTGGAACACCCAACCCACCTGTGCCTGGCAGAAGCCATTGTGTCTCAAAGCTGGGTGGCAGGCAGGCTAGAGGGCCACGGAGAGTGGGGGGCTGGGTGGGGGGGAACAGGGCCACAGGCAAGAGGACTCAGGGAGTTGGAACCCTTCAAAAGCCTGCTAAGAACCGGGGAAAGGTGTGAAGCGTGAGGCAGCAGATGCAGGCTGGAAACGAGATTTCACATCACCTATGTGTTAATTAACCGGCTCCATTTTCACCCATAGCCTATTTTTACCTCCTTGCCACTCAGGTCTCACTCCATATTTTAACACGCCCATCCCCTTCTGATCATGACATCAGCTTGTCTTCTGCCTCCTTGGGGACGGTGGGTGTGGAGGTGGGGGCCCTGGGTCCTCACCCCACCCTTCCTGACTTCCCAAGCCAACACAAGTCACCCCACCTGCTCATTCCCACCCATCCTGGAAGCGAACGTCTCACGGCACCCGGAGTGCTCCCCCAGGGAAGCCCCCCTTTCAAGGGTCTACAGAATCAAGTGTTTTCTCCCTAGCAAGCTTCCTCATGCCAAAGTTTAGTCTTGGGAACCCCCAGCCAGGCCCTAGCACCTCCAAACCCCCCACCCTCTGGGTTCCCAGGCCCTCCCAGTGGACAGTTGAGTCATTATCTGTCTTCTCCTTGCCTTATTTCAGCCCCAGGGTCTGCCCTTCTACCTCCAGTCCAACCCTTCCCACCCCCCTTCCCACCCTGCCCCCCTTGGCTGAAGTCAGGGGGGACCTCCCCGCTTGGTTCCTGCCACTCCAGGCTCCAGGCAACGTAGCTGTAGCAGGCCCTGTCTCCATCCCCAAGTTCCTGGTGCCCCCTACCCCCCCCCCCCAGCCCACCTAGATTACCCCAGCCCCCGGGAGTGCTCTTGGAGGGAGGAGGTGGAGCCAAGCTGGCCGCTGGCTCCAAGCCCTGCGGTGCCCGGTTCCCTCTCATTCACCCACACCTCCATCATCCTTTCGCCATTCCACCTGTGCTCCTCGGGATCCGAATGGTTTCCACCGTGGCCCCACCCCCACCCCGAGTGGGAGGCAGGGCAAGTCGGGCCACCCCATCGCTCGCCTCCTCTGAAGCCGCCATGTCCCTTTTGCCCCTGTGTGTCCCCTGCCTCCTCTCTGCCTCTCCTGTTGGCCGCCTCGCTCCTCCTTGTCCTCTCGTCCTCCCAAGCAGCCTTCTTCACACGTCTCTGACTAACCTTTCTTGGCCTCTCCTCTCTCTCTTCTCTCTCTGTCTCCTTCCTCCCATCTGCTCCTCGCAGGGCCGGTGACGGGTCCCTCTGCCTCTCCCTGTGCCTCTCTCTGTGTGTCTCTCTGCCCTGTGGCCTCCGACAGCTTCGGGGGGCACTGACCGTCCTTCCCAGGCTGCCTTGCAGCTGTGCTGACACTGTGGCGTGGCCAAAAGAACTCCAACTTTCTCATACCTTCAACCGTCAACCACACGCTCTCTCCTCCTTTCCTGCTCTATTTTTAACCTGACTTTACCTCTTCAGCTATTTCAGTCTCCTCTTCCTCCCTGTGCCTGTCTGTGTGAGCACGTGTCCACGTGTGTGGATGTGGCGGTGGTGGGCGGGGCCCCAGGTACACCCATGGCACTGGGGCTGGGGTGTCTGTGCCTCTGGGGAGCGGAGCCGGGAGCAGTGGCAGGGGAGGTGTGTTGTGGGGGGGGGTGCCCAGTAAGGCACACCAGGTTCTCACACCAGGTGTGTCACACACCTGATGACCAGGGAGGGGTCTGAGTCCACACCCTGCCTCCTCCGTTTCGGCGTGTCCCAATCCACACGCACACGTTGGCATGCCTGCCCCTCCCCCCCACCCCGCCCCAAATGGGTTTCTCATGGGGATTGATGCGCGCCCGCCGCTCTGTGTGTATGTCATCCCAGCTGCTCTGGTTGACCTGCCTGTTGCCCATGCTAGTCTCTTCTTGTTCCTTGGGATGTCTGTCGTGGGCTCACGTACTTGTGTGTGTGCGGGTGTGTGGGTCCGTGTGTGTGCAGCCTGCGGTTGAATCCTGGTGTCTCCCCTGGAGACTGGCATATTCCATGCATGTCGGTCTGTCAGTGCCTGTTGTGGCCGCCTGTGTGCTGTGGCTGGTCTGTACCAGGGGCCGTTGCTTGTCCAGCCTGTGTAGCTATGAGTCTGTGCTCTCCAAGCTGTTCTGTTCTAGCCTGCCCAAGCCCCATGCTCCCAGTCCTGTCTCCTCCTCGCTGCCTGCCCTCACCTCTCTTCCTCCTCATGGGACGTTCCAGTCTGGTCCCTGGGCAGGTTGTAGGCCCCCTTCCTGAGCCTTTAGCCGAATGGAGCTTGGGCTCACTGCTCTGAGCCGCATGGAGTCGGGTGCAGACAGGACTCCTGGTGCTGCCCCTGTATTTCTCTCCCACACACACCTCCCTCATCAATTTTGGAGCCATCCCAGCAGAAACAGGATGGGGACTGGGGACCCCAGGGTGCCTACTGGGTAGCTATTAAATCTACGTTGGCCTAGTAGTGATCACCTGAGAACTTGAGCTGCCACGTACACTGGCCACTTGGCAGATCCTCTGCCTCTGCCTGTGTGTGGCCAGCGATTGCTACGGGGGGTCAGCACACATAGCGAGAACACTTCCGTGGTGGGGGGAACTGGCTGGGCAGAGCTTGTGTGGACAGTGACTCCACCCCACCCACGATCTGCTGGGCCTGAGCAAACACGGGTGGGGCTCTAGGAGACAGACACTGTGGCGTGCGTGTTTGCAGAGGGTAATGATGCGGAGAGAGGCACCTGGACGCCACCCCACCCGGAGCCTACTCAGGAGCCTTCCCTCCCAGGCAGGGGTTGGGCTGGCCTCTGCTGAGGGCGTGAGCTCACACAACAGCCATGCAAGCTAAGGAACGAGGGGCTTGGGGAATGGGGAGAATGTGGACGTCCTTCACCTGGTCCTCATCAAGGTACTTTAACGCAGGCCCCTGGGGCAGAGGCCATGAGGAAGAGGGCCCCCCCCCTCCCCCAGGGCTGGGTTCCTGGGGAATCCAGCCATCCTGTGGACAAGAATTCTGCTCCTGCAGAGGCTGGGTCTTCAGAGAAGGCCCCACAGCCACCCAGGCCCGTGGCACCCAGCCCACTCCACCCCCAGCCCTCACTCATTGGGACTCCTCCCCCCTCCCCCCTGCCAGGTTACCTGCAGGAGGGAAGGCAGTGAACACGGCCCCTGTGCCGGGCCAGACACCCCACGATGAGTCTGACCGCAGGACCGAGCCCCGCTCATCTGTCTCAGACCTCGTCAACTCCCTCACCAGCGAGATGCTCATGGTGAGAATAGTGGGGACGGGACGGGGCGGGAGGGGGAGTCTGGTGGGGGAGGGGCGTGCGTGGAAACTCACACAGGCCCGCTTGAACTGGGGGGTGGGGGGAGAACGGGGGAGCTGGACAACCACACTCAGTGTGGTGACCGCTTGCCGCTTGCTCACCGACGGAACAAAGTCCAGGTTCTTTTCCTAGCTTTTTCGCCAATATAGCCTCTTGGTGCTTTGATTTCCTCGTTTGTCAAAGGAGAATAAGAATGACCAACCATCCTCCTTTGATCTCTTTCTGGATTGAAGAGAGCACCTGCTTGTGGGAGATATTTGTAGTTTCTAGAAGGAGAGGCCCAATCTCTCACATTCACCCCGCCCCCACTCCCCAGGTCCTCCTTGTGAGTGGACAGCTATCCTGTCCACAGCTCACCTGGGGCTATCTGCCCTAAGGAAGCCCACCCAGATGGGGGTTGTTGGGAGGCCCGGGGTTGTAGAGTTTGTGGCTCCCCCTGGTGGCAGAAGTGGGTCACAACACCTGCCCCACCTGTTCTTCCCGGAGAGCTCCTTGGCTTGGCGCAGAGGGAGGCTATGCCAACACCAGCTCAATGTCTGGAAGGCTTAACAAGAGGCCTTGAGGGTGGGAACCTAGAGCATCCTCTGCTCCTACTGGACATGGCCGGAATGAGGAAGGGTTCTTCTCCTCTAGGAGCTCTCAGGCCTTCCCTAGTCCTGCCTGATGTGGATTCTGAGTTCCCTGGCACACAGCTCCTATCTCCTTGTCCCCTATGCCCGATCCTTTGCCAATTAGGGTTCTGGCCAGCTCTTATTACCACCAGCCCCATCCCCAGCCCCCTTCAGGCTTGATGTATCTCCATTTACCATCGCAAAATGCGGTTTCCCAGGCAACGGGCCTAAACCAAGGCCCAGGCATCTGCATTTCTCTTAGATTCAGGGTAGAGCATCAGACTATCCCCAGACCTGCCCATCTTGGGCCCTCTTCCTCTCCCTGCCTCCAGTCCCCATGTGCTTGACCCCACACTGCCCTCCTCCCTGCCTGCCCTCAGCCACGTACAGAGCCTGGCCATCTTCTGTTCTAGACAGCCCATCGTCACAGCCCGCTCTCCTCCCTGCCAAGCCCCTTAATTGGCTCAGCTTCTGGTTAGCCAGGTTCCCAGAAAGGACAGCCCTTTCCCAGCCCGCTTGCTGGCCCCTGGCTGCCCACGGGGAGGGGCCGACAGACACGGGCAGCACATGGAAGCACAGGCCTTCTCTCTCGAGTCCTCTGCCCTACGCCAGTGGGTTGTTGGAATTAACAGCCCCTGACGGTAAAGCTAACCAGGCCCAAGTGGACCCCAATGACTTCAACCTGTTAGGAGCTCCAGGCCTGTGGGTGTAGAAGTTTGGAGGTGTCAGGAGACAAGAGTGAGGAGTGCAGAGCTGACCAGCTGAGAGAAAATGGCAAAGCCGCCCTCATTGGAGTGTCCCAGCCTTGGCACAGGCACAGGCTGGTGGTGTTCTTTAAGACGTCTCCTAGGGCAGGGCCTCTAGCAGCAGCTCCCTGAGATGGGGGGATGGGGTGTCCTGGCTATGGTGGGGACGGCTGGTTTATGAGGACTCCCAGCTGTGGCGTGGGAAGGCTGGGAGCAGGCTCTGGGGAATGACCCCTTCCCAAGGTGACGCTCACCCGGGTTTCCCACACCCACTCTGGGAGTCGAGAGCCACAAGGACCTCAGCTAGGGAGGGCTCCAGGCACCCAAAGCCTCACCCTAGTTTTAGAAGGGATAAAGAGGGGCGAGTGATTTGTTTCTGTTGTTGTTGTTGTTGGCACTGCCCATACATGCCAGGGCCTGCTCTTGACCCTATAGCCAGAGAGCTGGGGTGCTGAGCAGGACTATGAGAGGGACTAGGGACCCCATTTAACCTTTCTGGGGCCCCCATAGGCTTGATCCCAGTCTGCAGATGGAGACACTGAGACCAGCGCTGTCATGAGGGAGAAGCCTACCCTGGTTGGGCATTCTCAGTGAGCCTGGTGAGGGGCCGGGGGATGTGGGGTCTGCCACGTGGAAGGGCTTGGAAGGTTTGGAAGGGCTCTTCCCGTGTGAGGAAGAGCGGCTACGGCTCACAATAGGACAAAACCGGGGTGCAAGCTCTCAGGCCAGAGCATAGGGCTGGGTAGTAAGGTGCTAAGGCACCAGGGCTGGGCACCTGCCTGGGTTCAAGTTCCGATTTACCACTCAGTCACTGGTGATTGGAGGCCAGTTACCTGACCCCTCCGAGCTCCAGATAGAAGCCTATACAACACCATGGTGCCTGGCTACTCGCTCCGTAGTAAGGAACGAGTGGAGATAAAGCATGTGGCATGGGCAGGGCCAGTGCATCTGCGGTGGTCATTTAATCATTGGTGTGATTTGAACACCTCTCACATAGCACAAGGGACTTTGCTGGTATGTGTACAGGGGTGTATCTTGCTATCATCCTGCATAGGGGAAAGGGGAGCAGGGTTAGGCCTGCTTTAATGGACAGAGCAGGCCTTCAGAGAGAGCTCCTACTGCTGTACAATCTTGGACATGTGACTTAACCTCTCTGAGCCAGTCTCCTCAGCCAGGGGGTGGTGACAGCAGCCTGGGCCAGCGGGAAGAAGTCTTCTGCATGGTAGGTGACATGATTGCTATCTGCGCGCTATTTAGAGTTTCAGAGCTGGGGCTTGCCTCTCTAGGATGAAGGCGGGCGCAGAGGTTTCTGCCGGGAAGCAGGTACCTGCGGATTTGTGAATCTGTAGCTCCCTGGGGCCTGTCCCTGGCTCCCTTATCACCAGTGATACCCAGGTGGCAGCATTGTAAAACCTCTTGAGACATCCCTAGGGGAGCAGCTACCCTGGAGGAGAGCCCCGCCCCCAACCACCTGCCACCCCCTTCCCTAGACCACGCACTGGTGTCTGTCACTGCCCCAAAGCCAGCCCTGACATGTGGCGCTCAGCACGGGTGAAGCCTCTCCTACGCCCTCTCCTCCCCACCTGGCCTCACAGTGCCATCTTGAGAGGTGCCTCTTCCATGACCCAGGCCATCCAGCCTGAGCCAGGCAGACTCTCGGAGGCCCAGGCCTGTGGAGACTGTTATCCTTCCAGTCCCTAGGGGCGCCGACTTACACCTCACCCGAGAGTGTCTGCCTCTCACCTTATAAGTTAGGCTATGCGGCATATGCCCCCCCCCCCGTGAGCCACGGGGTGGAACAGCCCCTCATTGGCCTTGCAGCCCTGCCCCGTCCCTCACACATGCCCAGGCGCTGGGACAGGGAGGCTCGGCCAGCCTGGGATGAGCTGGGCAGACCTGGGGCTGCCGGGGGAGGTAGGAGAGCAGGTGGCTGGACGCACGTGTGCACTGAGTCAGAGCCACCTCCACTGGCTGTGAGGGCAGAGCCCTCCCCACACGGTCCCAGCCGGCCCCACCGGCTGACCCAGACACCGGGGAGCTCCTAGCAACTGGCGTGGACTGGGGCACAGAGAGGCCTGCTGACCCTTCTGGGCTATGGAGGGGCCCAGGAGAAGCAGATGGCACCCTCCCCCAACCTGCCGGCCTCTCCCACCCCCAGCTCTCCCCAGGCTCCGAGGAGGACGAGGCCCACGAGGGCTGCAGCCGCGAGAACCTGGGCCGGATCCAGTTCAGCGTGGGCTACAACTTCCAGGAGTCCACGCTCACCGTGAAGATCATGAAGGCCCAGGAGTTGCCCGCCAAGGACTTCAGCGGCACCAGCGACCCCTTTGTCAAGATCTACCTGCTGCCTGACAAGAAGCACAAGCTGGAGACCAAGGTGAAGCGCAAGAACCTGAACCCCCACTGGAACGAGACCTTCCTCTTTGAAGGTGAGGCGGGGCCCCCCTGCAGTCCCTTCCACACCCCCTCCACCCTCCACGGCTCCCCACCCCCACACGGGAACACTCGTACCCCGGTGCGTGGGCATGCACACCAGGATGCCCTGCGTACAACACCCCCCCAGAGGCACAGTCTCACCCAGTTGACCCGAGGCACCATGGGGTTTAACTAACATCAGGTTTCAGAGGCTGAGGATGGAGGCCAGGCCTTGCTTGGGCCTCAGCCCAGGAGGGGCAGGATGGGGAGGAGGCACCCAAGCCATCTTGAGGTGAAGGGCCCTGGGGCAATCCGTGCCGTGGCTCCTGGCTGCCTGGGTTGGCATCCTACCTGTCCCACTTCCTGTGGGACCACCGACCAGTTCCTAAACCTCTCCGGCCTTTGGTGTTCTCGGCTCTAAAACGGAGGGACTGGTGAGAATTACACTAGTGTCTGCAACAAAAGAGCAAGTTGTCAGCACACATTGGGCAGCGCCTAGCACTCGACCGATGCCCCTTTGTGTGTGGCTGGCCTCTGCTTCACTCCCTACATGGGGCGTGGGACCGGAGGAGAGGTGCCCGCCGCACCCTCTGGGGTCCTTTCTCTTCTGAGAAGCCTCTTCTTATCTCTGATGTCAGAGGGGCCTGGTAACCCAGAAGCTGGGCTTACGATGAAGAAACGGTTCCTGTCCCCTCGGAGGCCAGCGGCCCTGGTGGCCTGAAACGTCCCCCAGGGACCCTTCTCCAACCAGTGTCCACATCCCGCCCTTCTACAAGGTCACAAAGCAGCGGTCTGTGTGTCTCTGGGACCCCCCTCCCCGACTCAGCTGGGGACAGGTTAGAGATGGCGGAAGCTGATGTGCCAGCTGAGGGGACCCTCCAAGCCCAGCAAGGACCCAGCACTGACTCCGAGCTGGGTATCTGGAGCTCAGAAGAGAATGAGGGACTGTCCTGACCTCCAGCACCCCAGCCTACAGGAGGACAGGGATGAGCTGATAATTAAGCCACATACAGTAGTACTCTGTAGGAGCCCGTCTTGATGTGCAGAAGAAATTTCTCCTGAAGAAGGGCCATTCAGAATGGATTCTGATGGCTGAGTAGGAGTTGGCTGGATGGGCGATGGCTTCCTGTGGTTGTGCGGAGCTCAGTCAGATGCAGGGACCCCTTAGAACCACCAATTAGCCTTTCCCAGGACACTTGTTTTCCATTTCACCCAAACACATGCCCAGGATCACCTGGGCTGAGTCCCTTGAGATTTCCATGACGATCCAGACAGACTCCTCGATAGCAGAAAAGAGGGACCCGGAACAAGTTTAGGGGATTGTTTTCTTCCAGCTCAACTGCTCTGGTCAAAGCCTCCTCTGTGTTGCCAGTTCTAGAACCTTCTACAGCTCTTCTCTCTCCCTTTATCTTCTCCAGCAGTCCAACCTAGGTGCCCCCTTCCCCCGATCACCTTTCAGTTCAAGATCTCAGCCTCCAGAATAGCCTTCGTCCCTCCTCCAAAACCACCCCCGCCCCCCCCCCCCGAATCCTCCAGGGCCCATAACTTCCAACTTCTGACCTTCCCTGATTCCCTCTCTCCCTTTTTGTTCCGGCAGCTCTGCCCATCATTTCCCTGGCACTCATTCACCCGCTCAATTATTTATTCTCTTAACAAATATTTATCGAGTGCCTACTACGTGCCAGCAACGGCGTTAGGCACGTGGTCCCGTGGCTGGTCACAGAGATACCTTCCTGGAAATCCCAGCCCAGTGGGCGACTCAGGCAGTAATGAAGCAAACAGACGGATAAGTCTATTACGGCTTGCGATCCGCCAGGGAAAGGGAAGTGCTCAAGTGTGGAACAGGGCATCCGGCCATCTGGGGTGGCAGGGGAGAAAGCTGAGAACTCAGGATGACAATCAAGTGGGAGGGAACAGAAGGTGGGATGGGGGGGGGGCGGCATGAGCTCCAGGGGTGGGAGCGGTCAGGGCCTGGTCAGGATACAGAGGCCTGGAAAGAGGCATCTGGGCTGGAGCTTCATCCGAGAGATTTGCTCCATCGTTGAAGAAAGAGCCTTCATGAGAAAGCAGGGAGCAGGGCCAGATTGCAGGAGGACTTGGAACCAAGGTGGGGTGCTGGCTTCCATTCCGAGTGCACAGGGACATTGAAAGGCTTTCAGCCGGAGTGGCTGGCCCGTGAGGTTCAGGCTATTTTTAAAAAGCTTGCTTGGGCTGCTGCGTGGAGAATGGACAGTGGGAGAAAGCAAGGAAGCGGGGAGGGCAGTGTGGAGCCTCGTGGTTGTCTAGGCACAAGGCGCGGAGAGTGTGGATGCAGAGGTGACCCGGCAAAGGGCAGGAACGCAGGATGTGTTTAGGATGAACAAGAGCCAAGGCTGGTGCTGTGGATCACTGTTCCCGGTTCCACGCCTCTGCTGTTTCCCTTGCTTGGTGCTTTCCCATTTCTCCCCATCCTGCGTCCTCCTGGGCTGGCTTACCGACCATGAGCAGCTGGGCGGCCTCCAGCACAGCCACTTGCCTAGACTTGGCCCTGGCCATCCAGAGCAGGAACCCCACTGCTCAGCTCCTGAGAGGGATGCGTGGTGCATGAGTGCTTGCCCTGTCTCTGTTCTGCTGGTAGCTGTGGGGCTTTGCAAATTTAAGCTACTTGGGCCTCGGTTTCCTCCTCTGTTAAATGGACAAGATACTAGAAAAATAGTTGTTGAAGGGTCATGTGAGACCCAGTTCTCACTAGCACGTGAGAAAGGTGTACTGCAATCAAGTGTGGCCTGCTGGCCTAGGACACAGGGCCAGTTGTCAGGGCTTGCTGGCCTGCCTTCCTTTCCTTCCTTCCTTCCTTCCTTCCTTCCTTCCTTCCTTCCTTCCTTCCTTCCTTCCTCCCTTCCTTCCTTCCTTCTTTCCTTCCTTCTCTTCCTTCCTCCTTTCTTCCCTCCCTCTTTCCTTTCTCTTTCCCTCTCTCCTTTCCTCCTTCCCTTTCCTTCCCTCCCTCTCTTCCTCACTCCCCCTTTCCTGGGCCACACATGGCTCTTCTGTCCCCCTCCTCACCCCACTCATCTGTCCCCCTCAGGTTTCCCCTACGAGAAAGTGGTGCAGAGGGTCCTCTACCTCCAGGTCCTGGACTACGACCGCTTCAGCCGAAACGACCCCATCGGGGAAGTGTCCATCCCCCTTAATAAGGTGGACCTGACCCAGATGCAGACCTTCTGGAAGGATCTGAAGCCATGCAGCGATGGGAGCGTAAGTCCCCCCACCCCCACCCCATGGGCCTCTGGCTGGTGGGCGGTGTGTGTGTGTGTGTGTGTGTGTGTGTGTGTGTGTGTGTATGTGTGTGTGTGCAGGCCAGGGCTGAGGATGGCTCCCTTGGGAATCCAGCAGGGCATGGGGTAGGGTCCGGGTGAGTGGTCTCACCGAGGGACCCAATTCTCCCACTGCTGGTCTCAACACTCTGCTCAGCCCTGAGCTGGGAGAAAAACCCAGGGTCTCTGCTCAGCAACCTGGAGGCCGTAGACTTGTCAGAGGAGCGGCGGGTAGGTCTAACTGGGGTGATAGACAGAGGGGACAGTTGAGCAGCTGGCCCATGAAGGCCGAGAGAGTCCGGTTATCCATTGTCTGTCCCAGGCCCCGCCCCCCCCCCCAGCCTCACCCTCCTCTTGTCCCCACAGGGGAGCCGAGGGGAGCTGCTCTTGTCTCTCTGCTACAACCCCTCTGCCAACTCCATCATCGTGAACATCATCAAAGCCCGGAACCTCAAAGCCATGGACATCGGGGGCACATCAGGTATGGGGGGGGGGTGTCCTCACAACAGAGTGGGGCAGCGCTAGAGGAGGACGTGGAGGGTGGGGCATGCCCTGGAGACCCCGGCGAACCCCTTTCCACATCCTTAGGGTCTTCTTAGGCTTGTCCCACCCAGAATCAGAAAGACAAGGATTTTGTACTGGGACACCTTGGTCCCCCGCTCCGGCTACCGGGCCTCTGGCACTGGGGCTCCTCTTGGGTCTTGCATGAGGGTCTTGCAGGCGATGGCCCAGCTTCTCTCTGAGGCCTCTCGCTCTGGCTCGGGCCCTCTGGGGATGCACACAGCCAGCCCTTGCCTCAGCCTCCACTCCCCGCAATCCCCCTAACACGAGGACTCAAACCTTCCTCCCACACCCCCAGATCCCTACGTGAAGGTGTGGCTGATGTACAAAGACAAACGGGTAGAGAAGAAGAAGACCGTGACGATGAAGAGGAACCTGAACCCCATCTTCAACGAGTCCTTCGCCTTTGACATCCCCACGGAGAAGCTGAGGGAGACCACCATCATCATCACTGTGATGGACAAGGACAAGCTCAGCCGCAACGATGTCATAGGCAAGGTGGGCCAGTAGGGGGCGCATGGCCTGGGCCCATATTTCTCTGTGACGTGCTCTCATGGCTCCTCCAACTCAGCTCAGGTTCCCCCGAGGTCCACTTTCAGAGAGGTACACCAAAGACCTGACTTCAGGTCCCACTTTATTAAACAAACTTAGCAGTGTGGCCCGGGGCAAATCATGTGACCACTCTGAGCTTCTCCATTCTTTTTTTTTTTTTTTTTTGGCCAGTCCTGGGCCTTGGACTCAGGGCCTGAGCACTGTCCCTGGCTTCTTCCCGCTCATGGCTAGCACTCTGCCACCTGAGCCACAGCGCCGCTTCTGGCCGTTTTCCATATATGTGGTGCTGGGGAATCGAACCCAGGGCTTCATGTATACGAGGCAAGCGCTCTTGCCACTAGGCCATATTCCCAGCCCAGCTTCTCCATTCTTATCTCTAGCACCCACCCACTAAAGCCAATCGTACTGGAGCTTTCCAGGGTGAGATCCTCTCAGAGACTAGCCTGCAAGCAGGCGCTGGTGGCTCACACCTACAACCCTAGCTACTCAGGAAGCTGAGATCAAATGTGATTCAAAGCCAGCCCAGGCAGACAAATCCCCCAAATTCTTATCTCCAATTAACCAGCAAAAAGCCAGAAGTGGAGATGTGGCCCACGTAGTAGAGCCCCCGCCTTGAGCAGAAAAAAAAAGCCAAATGACAGGGATAAGTCCTGGGTTAAGCCCCAGTACCAGCACCCAAATTCCCCTCATATTGAAGTTAACCCCTTCTTCTTATCACCTCTGAGCCTAAGAATCCATACCTCTCACCTTGAGTGTTTTGAAGCTGTGACTTCATGGTGTGAACCCTTCCGTTGTCTTGTTTTAACGGGGTCTCTTCCTGTGTTTATGGCTTAGTATTGAGACTATGGGCTCAGAAGTCAAACTGCCTGGGTGGATCCTGGTTCTAGACCCACTTCTTGATTCCTTTGCAGTCCTTAGGGATGGAGCCCGGGGCCTCCTAGGTGCTAAGCAAGGGTCCTGCCATCAAGCCACACCCCCAGGCCTCCAGCCCGGCCTCCAGCAGCTGTGACTTCTCAGAGCCTTATTTTCACCTCTCAAAATGAGAATGGAGGGCTGGGAGTATGGCTTAGCGGTAGAGTGTTTGCCTAGCATGCATGAAGCCTTGGGTTCAGTTCCTCAGCACCATACACAGAGAGAAAGCCAGAAGTGGCACTGTGGCTCAAGGGGTAGAGTGCTAGCCTTGTGCAAAAAGATGCTCAAGAACAATGCCCAGGCCCAGAGTTCAAGCCCCAGGACTGACAAAAAGAAAAAGGAACATGAGAATAGAATAGTCCTAGCCACACAGCATGTGGGGAGAGCTACATAACACAGCTAGAGGCACCATGCGATGCTTGCCATTGTACTTGGAGCCTGTACGTTGGCTACTATTTATTACAAGTTCCTTTTTAGAAAATGTTCTACTAAGGGCACAAGGGCCCGTTCAGTCAGGAAGTTTGACAGGGACTAGTTCAGGGAGCCAGTGATCCGAGCAGGTGAGTTAGGGAGGGGGAGCCAGGGGTGGTGGGAGAGGCTGCCTTGTTTGGGGAAGATGGGAGTGGCCACCTTCCTGAAGGGAAGGGGGTGAGCTGGAGGCATCCCGCTGCAAGATGGAAAAAGAGAACTCAGCCGTTGGAAGGCAAGGGCAGCCTGGCCTGGTGAGGGAAAACAAGCCCTGGGAGCTTGACTAGACAAGCTGTGGTCACCGGAGGGACAGCTCCCCGGGACGGGGCCTTCCTCTACTCTAGCCAGACCCAGGGGGGAAATGCCCACCTTTGTCCGCTTCTACGCTCTTTCATGGCTCAGCCTTTTGGGACTGGGTCTTCTGTCTCCTGTGGGCCAAACCCAGGCAATGCTGATTTGTTCTTGCCTTGCACCTAGAGAGTTGGGACCCAAGGACCAGGAGGATCTTTCTGAGGTCCTGGGCCAGGCTCAGCCTCTAGAAGCTAGTAATCTGGCACCACTGATGACTCTGGCTATCGAGCCGGACTAAGATCATAAACGTGGGCCATTCCTTGAACTGGACAGGCACACACAGGTCCTCAGGGGTCAATAGTCAACCAGTTTCAGAGCTATGGATCTGACTGGGAGAACTCATCAAAGGAGGTGCCCACCATCTCCACTGAGAGCCACGTGTGCCATCCCCAGCTGTCTAGGAGACAGGTACCACAATCGGTTTTCTACCTTATCTATCGATTGGTCCATTGATCTCGTAGTGCTAGGGATTTGACTCAGGGCCTTGTATTTCCTAGGCAATGCTCTACCACTGGAACTGTACCCCCAGTCCTTTTGGTTTTCATAGGGTCTGATATTTTTGCCCAGGCTAGCCTTGGCTTGCAATCCTCCTCCCTCTACCTTCCCGGTATTTGAGATCACAGGCATTACACCATCAGCCCATCTGGATTTTGCTCACATTCTTTTTCTTGTCTTTATTAGCATACTTTTTATTAACTTTAGATTCACAGAAAAGTAACCAAGAGGGCTGGGGATATAGCCTAGTGGCAAGAGTGCCTGCCTCGGATACACGAGGCCCTAGGTTCAATTCCCCAGCACCACATATACAGAAAAAACGGCCAGAAGCGGCGCTGTGGCTCAAGTGGCAGAGTGCTAGCCTTGAGCAAAAAGAAGCCGGGGACAGTGCTCAGGCCCTGAGTCCAAGGCCCAGGACTGGCCAAAAAAAAAAACAAAAAAACAAAGAAAAGTAACCAAGACAGTCCAGAGTTCCCAGATCTCCGGGTGCAGCCTCTCCGTTAGTTTCTTGCATGATGTCAATGTATTCGTTATGGTGCAAAGCACCACGGGGGCTGCCCTGGTGAGAAACCAGCTCCAGACTGCTTACATTCCACCACTTCCTCTGTTCTCGCTCCGGTTCCGGATCCAATCCGGGGTCCCACCCTGCAATGAGTCACCACAGCCCCGCAGGCCCCTCTAATCCACAACAGTTCCTGTCTTCCCTTTTCCCCTTTGATCTTGACAGTCTTGGGGTGCCCTAGCCAAGACTCTGGGAGTTCCTCCTGCTTTCCTGCCTGTTCCTCTGCTCATAACCAGCCACCAGTACCCAGGGTGGGCCTACATTAGGGGGTTCTGAAGGCCCCAGCATGCAGCTCCACAAAGCTATGGAGCCATGACACAGGGGCTTAGCAGGATCAGACATCTAGAGCCTCAACAGACTTGCCTTAAATCCACTGGCCCAAACTCTGTAGCAGAGGGCTGTCTCTTTGTTCTTCATGCCTTAGTTTCCTCCATCTGAAACAGAGGGCTAATAAATAACACAGAGGACCCATCTCATGGCTGTTAGGACGCCATGGTCTATGAATAATAAAGCCCAAGCTCAGGGCCTGGCCGGGGGGGGGGGAAATTCTCAGGAGGCAGCAAGGCTTGTGATGATGGTGAGCCAGGCCACACCCCTCGTGGGCCAGGGAAGGTCAAGAGAACACACTGCCTGCCCCTGCCCCTGCCCCTCACCCTTCACTACAAGAGCAGCTGCAGTCTGACTCAAGGGCCCAGCAGGCTCAGGCCCCGGGCAGGCCAGCAGAGAGGGAAAGAAAGAGGCCTGTGATGACACCAACACCACCATTACACATCCTCTCCATTTCCTCCCCAGATCTACCTGTCCTGGAAGAGCGGGCCGGGCGAGGTGAAGCACTGGAAGGATATGATCGCCCGTCCCCGACAGCCTGTGGCGCAGTGGCACCAGCTAAAGGCCTAAGTAGGGCCAAGAGAGGCCCAGGGGGCAGAGGCCCAGGTCCCTGTCACGCCCTCACCACTTTATGCACAACACCCGGCCTGGCCACCCTGCCATGGGTGAGGGGAGGACCCTGTGGGCTCATCCAGGGAGGGGGGGGTCCCAGGACTCAATTGGGTCCCCCCCCCTGTGTCTAGGAAGTACCAGCCCCACCCCCACCGGTCCAGCTGGGGGGCGGGGCTCTGGGAGCCATTTTCCTGCTTTGCCCCTTTCCTTCCTGACTTGCTGACACTAAAGAAGTGGGGGAGAGCCAGACGGGCAGATCCCTCCAGAGGCCCGCCAGGTGGGCACGGTCCCCCGTTTTCTTTAAGGCAGTGCCTGGAGTGGAGAGAAGCCACCCCTCCCCACACCCCCCGTCGTGTGGGCCCCAGGAGAGGGGAGCCTGAGGCGTTTGGCCCCGGCCAGGCTGATCAGACCCGTCAACCAGGGCGGTTTCAGGTGCCGGCTGGGCCCTGAACGCCAAGGATAGTGTATTGGCCGCTCCAAGATCCTGGAGCTGTGGCCCTGTGTACTTGTGTTGTGTCCACTGTGTGTGTATGTGTATGTGTGCGCGCGCGTGCGTGTGTGCGTGTGTGAGGAGGGCACTCAACTCCCTGTCCCCCCTGGGGCCAGCAGTGCTGAAGGCTATGCAGAGAAGCGGGATTCGATGAAGGCCAAGTAGGGCCCAAGGCAGGGAGAGGTTGAGGCCACAGAGCAGGGGAGGTGCAGGGGTAGGGGGCAGAGGGGTCCGAAGGGCAGAGGGCTGCATTGCCTCCTGCCACCTCCTCACCCTGCCCCTGCAATCCCCCCTCCCCCACTCAGAGCTCTATGGGAGCTCCTTCTCCAGCAGTGTCATCTCTTGGGCATGAGTTCACATTCTGTAGGAACCTACCATTGTGCATTATATTCCACAGGACTGGCCTGCTCTTTTCCTTCTCCGGCACCCCACACCTAGCTCGCCTAACACCCTCACCCAGAGGCACACCCCCCACCCCCAACAAAAAACAACAGCTACCTTCCACATCTCATTCCAGTCAACCTGACAATAGGTTCCAGCCTCCTTAACTTTCCCTATCTATCCCTACCCAGCAAGCCTCACCCCTCTACACCGCCCCTCCATCCACTGCTGGAGACATGCCTTCCTTCCCTTGCCCCACAGTTCCTGACAACCCCCACCCCCACCCCACCTCCGCAACCACTTGACCTGCTCCAGGCTGTCTTTGCACTTCGCTAACCCCTCCCGGGAACCCCAGAGTGGTTCTTCATACCCCTCCCTTCCACCATGCAGGCAGAAGCAGCAGAGAATAGCCCAGGATTCTGGAGTCACCCCACACAAAGCAGCTGTGGTTCCCCCTCCCAGCTACCATGGAGGCTAGAACTGGCTTCTCCTTGAATAGAGCAGATTCTAGGGTGATCCCTGCTTAAGTCCTGTCATCCTTAAACGACCCAGACTCCAATGCAGACGCTCCACCCTTGGGCCAGACATTCCCATAATGCACCACCAGGTGGTGATAGATCACCACAGTCTGTGTTCGTATTTCTAGACCACAGTTTTCTGCCCTGGGTGAGTCTGACACCCCAAAGGAAAGAAGGGGGTTCCCAGGACTGGACCCTCACCTCCAGAGCACAGCAAGATCATGGACTTTGGGGGACCAGTTTCCTTCAGTAGGCTTGCCCTTGAGCTAGCACTGCACTCTCTGCAGTAGAGACAGGCTGCCTTTCATCCATACCAAAATATTCTTAAACTGATCTTCACCAAGCCCTCGTTCCCCTCCCAGCCCCTTGGGGTCTGGAGGAATATCGTATGTAGTAGGTGAATTGTTTTGTAGAGGGAAGATTGCCGGTGTAAAGCAAATAGTCACCCACACTCCTTGTAAATCCAAATGTTTCTATAGTGTAGCTTGTTTTAGATGAGGAGCTGCCCCGGGGAAGGGAGGCTGTTAGAAACCTTGAGAGGTGGGGTGGACCTGTCATTCTCCCCGCCTCTCTCAGATACACCTGGGTTTTCTGTGGGGGGCGGGAGGCCCCCTCTGGGATCTTGGAGGGGGAGGAGAGCTAGCGTGGACAAGCCCCACCCCAAGCCCCTCCCTGTGAGCATACCCTCCAGGCCTACAGGCAAGTGCATTTCCGCCCCCCACCCAGGGTCCCACCTACGGAACTCTTAACCAATCATATGCAGAGAGCACCCCGACTAGGAGTCAGTTCCTAGTCAGACTCCACCCAAGTCACCTTGATGACCTGGCCCCCAGCCACAGCGGGAGCTCCCGGTCTGACACCAGGAGAAGAGGTGGCTGGTAATCTGGGGGACAGTCTAGAGCAATGGATTCAAAATCAAGGGAATGGGGGAATTCGGTGAGGGAGGACACCAAAGCTTTGCCACCACAGTCCCAGGATCTTTGGGCAAGTCACCCACACTCCCTGGTCCTCAGTTTCCCCATCTGTACAATGATGGTAATAATACTTCACCTACCTCATAGGGGAGGTTGTGAGGCCACCATCACCTGACCTAGGAGTCCAGACGAGAACTACCCGGGAGCAAAGTATTATTACTGCAGCCTGAGAGCAAGGCCCACCAGCCCTCCCCCCTCCCCCCAAGGAGCCTCCAGGGACAGCCCAGGCCAGAGCCCGTTTGTCTCATTGTGTCCCAAGGCCCCATCATGAGAGTCCTCGGCCATCTTTGTGGGCACCCTAGACCAGTTGTTACCCTGTTCAGGTATTCCTTCCTGTGACCATCTGCTCCACGTATCTGCTGTACAAATTCCACCTGCCCCAAGACCCCTTACAACTGCCCTCTGGCACCAGAGGCCATGAGTCAGAGGAAAACCAACACACACACACACACACACACACACACACACACACACACACAGCCATGGGGTTTCTAGCCCAGTTGGAGCCCCAGGGGTGGGGATTGGTGGCCGCTGTTTGTATTGTGTTTGAGTCCTTGAGCGCAAGTGTTTTATAAAAAATAAAACATAAAAACCCACTATCATAAAAAAAAGCAGCAAAGAGAAATGAAGAAAAAAAAAAAAAACCTGAAGAAAAAAAGAACCATCCAAAAATTTTCCACTACACGCACCCTCTCTAAGCCAGCAAGATTTCCTCTTTGCAAAATCATATTTTTGTGGGAATGGGCCCTGCTTTTTGTAGCAAGGCCTGTTCTGATTAATAAAGGATCGTGAAAAAGTAGGGGCTCTCTTCTTTCCTGGTGGGGCGGGGCAGCCTTCTCTTCTCCCCCGGGGAAGGAGCAGGTGGGAAAGGGAGATGGGGAGCTTGTCATCTTTGGGACTGACCAGAAAGTAGGGAGAGGGGAGGGGCAGACCTCAACTAAAGCTCAGTAGGGGAAATAAACCAAAACCAAAACAAAACCTCCAGGCCTCAGGGCTACTCCTCGATCTCATCCAAGGGGACTTCCTATGGGTTCCTACCGGTTCCTCGGGGACCTTTGCTACCTGACTCCTCTGAAAGATCAGATGAGGCAAAAGTTACCCCTTCACTTCCACCTGCCTAGCGGCTGTGGTTTGGGGCGTCCTCTTCCTGGCCCCCCCCCCAGGAGTGGGAGGAGGACATGACTCTAGCTCTATAGGTGAGACCTGTAGCCTCTCCTTTCTATAGTCTCTAGGGGGAAAAAAAAATCTTAACTTTAAAGAGCCCCTGGCAAGTTCTAGCTTGAGGGCCTGGGAAGCTACATTCTCTTTTTCCCTCCTGTTCTGTGGCTCTAGGTCAGCTCTTTCCTTCCTCCTGCTCTCAGCATCCTGGCCACAAAGCAGCAATAACTTTCCAATGCTTCCTCACGCAGTTGCAGGGACAGTGGCCGGAAGCGCTCAGGGGCCTGTGGAAGGGACACGGCCACCAAAGAAACCGTGCATGTCACTTGTCTACCTGCAGCCCCTGCCCCATTCTGGAGTGAAGAGAGCCACATACCTCTTGTCCCCCACCCCCTACTTGGGGCTGACAACTGCCTCGAGTTGCACTAAGTAGCCCCCTCCCCACCCCCCAAGCTGTCCATCTTCCTACAATCAGGCCCCATCTCAAAGGGCCAGGGTATATAGCTCAGTGGTGGAGCCCTTGCCTAGCTAGCATGAGGCCCTGGGCTCAATAAGCCAAAGCACCAGATAGGGGGGAGGGGGAATGATTTCTTTTGGCGGCTGATCTCTATTCCAGAGATTGGGGGGGGGGGGGGGAGCTTGGGTCAGGTAAGTAGCCTCAGGGGCCACCCCCTTGCCAGAACTTTTCAGGCTGTCTCTTTGAAAACAGCCCCGGGGGGGGGGGGGGAACAGCCTGATAGACAGGTGCCACCAGCTCAGGGCCTTTTCCCTGGCCTCTGGCCTGTTCCTTGGTTGTCACTGCTCCAGAGCCATCCTCCTACAGGCCTGCTCTGAACTTGCCACCTCCCTGCTCCTGGGACTGCGGCTGCCTGGTGTTTTCTATGTCCTGCAAGTCCCTGCTGGATACATTACTTCCTGGAAGGCCATCCTGGGCTTTCCTGCTCCCCTCTCCCGCCCCCCCCAAAGACAAGCAGGAGGACCCTGCCAAGCACGCTGTTATGCCCTGGCTTGTGGTTCCCTCACCACCTGTTTCCTGTGAAGACTCCCCGCTCCCCATGTCTGTGTCGTGTTGTGTGTGTGTACGTGTGCGCACGCCTGTGCACACGTGTGTGTGCACGCATGTGTGTGGGGGTGTGTTGTGTCTTTTAGATTGTGAGCCCTTCTGGGCAGAGACTCCCGTCCGAATCCGCATTCTGTGTGGCACACTTGGGTGTGCTAATAAATGTCCATCTTCACAATCACAGTGGCCAGGTGTCTTGAAGAAGCTTTTGGACTGATAGGCAAGAAAAAACCTGTGTGGTCACCCTGGATGCAGGAGGTGGTTCTGGCCAGGGGCCCCAGTTCCCAAGCACCCTTTTCTCCCCCTCCCCCCCCCCCCGCCCGTTCCCAGATGCCTAAGGGTAGGGGAGAGCAAGGGAATCTCAGGAACGGAGCTGGCCAGGAGGTCAGCTTGTCTGGAGGTTGGGGACAGGGTATGCAGGCAGAGGGGACAAGCGACAATCCTCATTCACTCCGTAGTTCTCAGCCCTGGTTTGGGGAAAGTCACTTTCCTGCCCCAGACTTGTTTCCTGCCCTACCGTCTTCTGAATCTGTGTATGTGTGCCGGCACGTGTGTGTGGCAGTACTGGGATTTGAACTCAGAACCTCTAGCTCTTGCTTAGCTTTCCAGCCCAAGGCTGGTACTTTACCACTTCCACATCTCCACTTCCAGCTTTTTGCTGGTTAAATGGAGATAAGAGCCTCTCAGCTTTGTCTGCCCAGGCTGGCTCTGAACCTCCATCCTCAGATCTCAGCCTCCTGAGAAGCTGGGATTGTAGGCGTGAGCCGCCAGTGTCTGTCCCAATTCCTTTCTCCTTTTGGTTCCCACAACCTTCCCTCCTCTGCCCTTGGCCTTCCCATGGCCTTTGTGCCTACATCCCTGGCACCCACACAACTTCGTGAGGCCTGCCACCCACACCCTCCCCCACTGCTGGCTGCTCTGGACCATGTGAGAACCACAGATGTTGCCATAGTCACCAGCATCCTACACATCTCCCTTTTCCCGGCTCCCCAGAGGCCGAGGGGAGCAGTCCTAGGAAGTTGTGAGATGGCCAGAGGTGAGGAAACCTCACCAGAGGAAGGGAGGGTGCCCCGTGGACTCGGCAATAGCCCCCTAACACCTCCCCATCACGCTTGTCTCCTCATGCAAATAGTGAGCCTTGCTAGCACACAGGCATCAGTGCCCTAGCCAAACTCAAACTTTCCAGAAGGAACCATTGTGGCCAGAGAGCGGTTTAAAAAAAAAAGGCCCTGGTAATCCTCCTTTCCCCCAGTGAAATGGCCTCTGTAGCCCCTGCTTGGCTGGCAAGACGACGAAAAGGACGCCAGGCTGGATAAAGCCAAAGGGAGGGCACAGCAGAGGAGGGCGAGGGGGGGCAGACCGGAGAGTCTGGGTCAGCGCCAAAGGAAAGCATACACGGAGACACATAAGCCTGCAGAGCAGTAGTGTGAGACTTAAGCCCCCCATCCTTGCATACAAATGGAGAGACAGAGGCCCGGGGTGGAGGGGTCCTGCCTTAATCAAGTTGTCAGCAGCAGAACCAGGACAGAGCCCAAGCCTGGCTCCACACCAGAATACTTCCCCTGTGTCCCGTCCAAGTGTTAGGTCGAGAGCAGTCCCTGGGGTCACTGTCCTATCCAGCCTGATGACCACCAGACACCCCCATCCAGTCCCTTTGTCCTTCAAGTGCTCGGGGCTCCAGAAACCCCACTAGCCCCGATTGCAGCTCAATTCGACAGATGAACTCAAGTTCCATCCTTGGGGGAGGGAACAGCCCACCTCTCCGTGATCCACCTCGCTCTCCCCGTGATCCCAGGCCCTCCGGGGCTGCTCCAGATACGTGCCCAGCTCCTCCTTACCCAAGGCCCAGCCCGCAGTGCCAGACTCGCCACCGCCACCAGGCAGACCCTGACCTTTCGGCCCTGTATGACATCAGCCCCGTTGCCATGGTGACGGAGGCTGCTGGGCCTTCTCTTGGGAGATGGGCCTCTAGGGCTGAAGGTTTTACAGTTTTCTTCCCTTCTCTCCATCTTTTTACCCTGAACAACAAGGGAAGAGAGCAATGCCAAAACAGAGAGAGAGAGAGAGAGAGAGAGAGAGAGAGGAAACAGGTGGCAGAGGCAAGCATCGTTAAAGGACGGGGTGGGGCAGTTCTGGTAAAAAAGAACAGAGAAAGGTCAGTGCACACTGCAGGAGACTTGAAAACATGGAAGAATCTAGAATGTGAAAATTGAGCTGCAGATCTGACAGCCCGACTAAGGGAGGGGGTGTGCAGAAAGCACATCAGACCTGCGGCGGTGAGCACCCCGGCAGTTCCGGCAGTTCCCGGAGGCCGGTGAGCCTGCGTGAGCCCCAGGAGGCAGGGCCCAGCGGCTGGTGGGGGTCGGGATCCAGCGCAGCAGGCATGGGGACGGACCGGCCGGTGCCCGCAGCACTGGGACCTGTGCTCCCAGGGCTTATAAATAAACAGGCATGTGGGAAACGCACATTCTTTCTCCCAGAAATATAATTTATGTTTACAGCCAGTTTTTATTTTCCTTCCTTCCTAAAGAAAACACTACCCTGTGGGGCTCCAGCCCCTGACAGTGTCCCTGAGTGTCCGCGGCCGCGCCCCCCCCCCTCCTGTTATTGCTTGAATGGAAAAAGATCTCACCCTGGGAAAGGCAGAGCACGACTTGTCTCCTCACCCCGTCGGGGCTGTCCCTGGTGACGGAGAGGAGGCACACAGTGCCCGTCCCGGTGCCCCACGCCATGCCAGCCACCCCGGGCTGTGCCCATTTAAGGGAATGGAGAGTGCAGGCGGTAGGAACAGCTCTGAGCAGCCTCCCGGAGCGCAGAGCCCCTCTCTCTTCAGGGCAGGAGGCTCTTGGAGGCACAGTGGCTTCTTTTCACACTTGACAGCTGAGGGAGCAGGCCGTGGGGAAGGGAGGGAGAGCTCTCTTTGCCCAGCAAGACTCCAAGCCGTAATATGCTTGAAGAGAGATCTGACTGAAAGGTGAAACAGATTCTGCCTTCCCGGCCCCATACCGAGAGTAGGGGACCCCCCCCCACCTCAGGATGGGATAGGGCAGCCGTGGTATTGGACCCCAACGCATTGGGCCCAGGCTCCAACTTGCACTTCCTGCCCACAGGACAGGCCCTCCACAATGTCTGCCTCCGTGGGCAGACCTGGCACCTCTCCGTGCCATTGTCAGTGGCACTATCCCAGACTAGAGACTAGACTTCTTAGCCTGAACACTGCCCACCGACGGGGGAGGAGGGGGCAGTCTAACTACCCAGCACGATCTGGAGATGGACCCAGGCCTGCCTGCGCCTGGCAACCTGCCCAGAGCAGCTCTGCTTGCCTCTGCCCGCCCTCCCGAGTAGGAGCCCAGCAGCCACAGTCTCCCAGCGCAAGAGGCTCAGGTGCCCATCCCCGGAGCCCCTTCCAGGGCTCCAAGGCTGTCCCCCGGAGGCCCCAGGGCCCGGGGGGCGGCGCCCCCGATGAGGAGATCTTCTTCCTCCTCATCCTCAAAGGCCCGAGGACGGCGCGGCGGCGGCCGGGGCGTCGGTTCGTCCCGCTCGGCCATGCGTTCGACGGCGCCCTCGCCCACGAGGAAGACGGTGTCGGCGACGCGCGGGGGCCCGGTGACGGGGTTGTGGTCGTAGGAGAAGACGCGCAGGGCGCGCAGCGGGTGCAGGTCCGGGAAGCCGCCCAGACGGTTGCGGTCGAGGTCGAGGATGTGCAGGCGGCCCATGCGCAGCAGGGCGGGCGGGAACTCCTCGAAGCGGTTGCCGTAGAGCCAGAGGCCGCGCAGGCCGGTCATGCGCGGCAGCTCGGCGGGCAGCGCGCGCAGCCGGTTGTCGCCCATCTGCAGCGACTGCAGCGCCGCCAGGCGCAGCAGCGGCCGCGGGAAGCGCCGCAGGAAGTTGCCCTCGATCCAGAGGCAGCGCAGGCTCTGCAGCTGCGCGAAGTCGGCGGGCAGCGCCAGCAGCCGGTTGCCGCCCAGGTAGAGGCGCGTGAGGCGCGGCAGGCGGCACAGGCCGTCGGGCAGGCGCTCGAGCTTGTTGAAGTCCAGCGCCAGGATGCGCAGCTCGCGCAGCTCCTCGATCTCCTCGGGCAGCTCGCGCAGCCCCGTGCCGCTCACGTACAGCTTCTGCAGGCGGCCCAGCGCGCACACGGCGCCCGGCAGCCGCCGCAGCCGCCGCCCGCTCAGCTCCAGCTGCTGCTCGCCGCTGCGCAGCTGCTCCTCGGCGTCCGACGGCAGCTCGTCCGGCGTGGACTCGGCGATGCCCATGGTCACGGGCCCCGCTCGGGGCCGCCGCCGCCGCCGTCACCGCCGCCCGGCATCGCCCCGCCCCGCCCCGGCCGTGCCCCGGCCGCCCCGACGGGGCCTAGGAGCCGGCACGGGGATTCGGGGGCCCCCCACCCCGGCTTGTCCCCGCGCCGGGACGGGGGGCCGGGCCGGGCCGGGCCGGCCCGGGAGGAGGCGCCCCGCCTGGGGCCCGCGCTGCGCCGCCCGCCCTCCGGCCTCCCCCCCGCTGCCTCCGCCCGTGGCCGACTGGCTCGAGTTGGCGCTGGCTGCGCGCAGCTTAGCGACCCGTCGCCCTGGCAACCCCCGACGCGCACGCGGCTGCCAATGAGGCGGAGGCAGGGCGGGCGGGGCGGGCCCGGGCGCCACCCGCGCGGGGCCCCGGAGCCCGACCCGGCCCTCCGCTCCGCGCCCAGGCCCGCCGCGGGCCCCCGCGTCCCACGCCGTCCGCACCTCCGGGCGCAGCCAACCACCGCCGTGCGGGGCGCCCCGGCTGTGTGCGCCCCGGGGCGGCGGGCCCGGCGGGACGGAAGCCGGCACCAGCCCCGGGACTCGGTGCTCCGGAGGCGGGGCTGGGGCGTGGCCGCTGCCAGCCGTCCCCGCCCCGCGGCGGGCGACCCGGCTCCCGCGGGGTGTGGAGGGACGGTCACTTGGGGAGGGCCACGCGGAACCGTGGCTCCCTGGCCCTTTTCACGTCTGAGGGTTTGCGGGCACTCGGGCCACACCCGTCCGGTCCCTCCCGCGGCCCCAGCGCGGTCTCCCGCGCCTCCCCTTCCCCTCCCGTGCCCTCCCGGGGCCCACGGGCCCGCGTGAGCCTGCGGCGGGCCCTGCACCGGGGCCCGGATCGCCTTTGGGAACCACCCACTATGGTGATCACGCCGTCGGCCCGAGGCGCTCCCCGCACGGCCCCTCTCCTTCAGAGCCCTCCTGCCTCCACTCGGTTCATTCCGAAGCCACCTCCTGCCCAGCGCTCTCAACGCTACCAAGCTTCGCACGGACTCTGGCCCAGCCATTTCTAAGAGGCAGCACACAGGCCCACGCGTGGGGTTTGGCTTTAGCTGAATGACTCGGCGGGGTGACTTGCCAAGGTCCCCCAGCTGGTGAGCAGCTGGGATTGGTAGCCAGGCCGTGGGACTCAAAGAGCCTGGAGTCTTTAACCGCACACCTGGCGGTGAAATTCCCAGCTGAGCCTCTGACTCTCCAGGCCAAGCCACCAGGAAGGCGCTGTTGATCCTGTGGGAAAGGGGAGAAAAGTGTGCCCGCAGGTACCAGGCACTCTGCTCCTGGTGGGAGTGAGGAGGGGTGGTGGCCAGGGAGTCTTTGGGCTCCCTGCCTCCTCCGCTTGCCTTTTCTGGAAAGGTCCAGTGTTTAAGACAATGGAAACCCACACAGTGGTACATGCCTGTAATCCCAGATACTTGGGAAACAGGGACTGGAAGGTCATTGAAGGTCACCTAGGGAGTTCAAGACCAGCTTGGGCAAAATAACAAGACCCCATTTTAGCGGGGGCGGGGGGGGGGGGAGAGAAAGAGAGGAAGGAATGGAGGGCATGAGGGAAAAGGAGAAAGGAGGAAGGAAAGAACAAAGAAAAGGCAGGGAGGAGGGAAAGATGGAAACAAGGAAGAAGGAAACGGGAGGGAGGATGAGAAGGAAAAAAGGGAAGGAAAAAAAGAAGAGATGAAAGAAAGAAGAGAAAGAAAAGAAGTAAGGAAAGGAAGCAAACTTCCCATTCAGTGGGGTGCATGGATGCTAAACTGGAGGCTGTGGGGGAACAGTGTACATATACATCCAGTTCCCATCAGCCCCCAGCTCTCCCGCCCTACCCCTGGCAGTGCTGATGATGCTGGTGACCTCTGCCATCAGAGATCACTGGTACCTGTTCTTGAAGTTCAGACACGTGAAATTCTTCAGCGCATGCTTGAGTTTGTCCCCCGGCTACTTTCGCTCTGATACCTAATATATATATTTGCTGGACCGAGGCATGAAAAGGGCAGAGCAGGAGCCCTTGTAATCAAGCAAAGGGGTGACTCGGGGTGAACGGGTATTGAGAGACACAGATGCAGGTCGTTGCTTCAATCTAGGAACCAGCCAGGGATCTCTATCCTGGGCCAGGCTGACAAGATGAAGCCAGGAAAGGTGGCCAAGATAGAGGAGATCCAAGCCAAATAATTGCAAGACCAGACACTAGGTCTGGCATGGATCAGGATGTGTTCCCCTACCCCCCCCACCCCCCCTGCTGGGGTGGGAGGGGCTTGAAGCTCCTCCCCCATCCTGGTTAATACCTGATATAACACTCTCTCCTCCCTCCCCATCAGGAGGGACTTCCTGAAGGAAGTGGACAGTGAAGAGAAGGAAGGAAAAGCCACGGGATGAGTAGGACCGCCTTCCCCCAAGTCCCCACGCAGCTTCACCAAGAGACCGTTCTCTGTGGAGGAGGAAGCCCAGCCAGCCCCCGCTTGCCACATGCTCCTGCTGGCACCGCGGCGCCAGCCACATGGGCCTCTCCACCCCAACACCTGCTTGGCTTAGCTCCTGGGGCCTGGAGCGTGGCAGCCCAGCCCTCTTCTTTCTCTGAATCCTTTTCCTGCGCGCAGCAGATCCTGTACCTTCACCTCCCACCAGGCCCTTCTCAGTGGGGAAAGGTAAAATGTGCTGGCGTTCCGGGCCCACGCGGCCTGGCAGCGGGGCAATCATCCTGATGAATCACCCTGGCACCGCGGGCGCCCAGGCCCTGTTGAGGCGTCACTAATGAATTAGCTTCGCCCCCAGCACGGGGCCTCTCAGCCTTTCCCCACTCCCCAGGGAGGCAGGAAACAGAGATCTGCCTTTAGGAGGGAGGGGGGAGGGGGAGCCAGGGGGAGCCAAGGTTCTGACAGCCCCAAGTTCAGGTTCAGGTCCAGCCAGGGCCTCTGCCTACACACACTGGGGGGAAAAAACAACAGCAAACTGCTGGTCTCTGCACACACACACCCCCAAAGAAAAAACCCTTCATCTCAGTTCCTTATCATGAGCTGTCACTATCTTGCCTACACGCAAATCTATTTTGTAAAGAATATTTTGAACTAGAGAAAAAGTACAAAGCTGCCTGTGATCAACACCCCTGTGCCCCCGGTCTCCAGTGCTGGCCCGGGTGCACACTGTGTCATACTTGCTGGAAATCCATCTTCACTTAAAGAAAACCAGCACACAGAGAAGGCCCAACGGTGACTCCAGTCTCCTCTCCTATGTCTCCCCACCCTCCCCCCAGTTCCCTGCAGACGTTCCCTCTCTGGGTCAGGACCACCCTCTGCTGAGGTTTGAATCGTCATGGAATGAAGCCCTAGCTACTGTAGGGAGAGCTGAGATCGGAGGATCACAGTTCAAAGCCAGCCCAGGCAGGAAAAGTCTGGGAGACTCTTATCTCCAATGAGCCGGCACAAAGCCAGAAGTGGACTGAGCGGTGGCTCAAGTGGTAGAGAGGCAGCCTTTAGCCAAAAAGCTCAGGGACAGCTGCCAGGCTTTGAGTTCAAGCCCCAGGACAACAAGAAGCAGCGGCCTTTTGTCTACTGGCTGCAGTCATGAGATGTCAGCAGGAAGGGGGCTTGTGAGGGCCACACAACGCCAAATATCTGCAGGAAGCTAGGGGTGCTCTTTCCAGGACAATGTTCCAGGCATCCTTTCTGCACGTTCATGGGCTCCTCTCGGGAGGTGCCTGGGCTGATCTCCTTAGTTGTCAAAAAGGAAACTCTTCCTGGGGTTCACCTGGCACACACCCCTTATTAGCCAGAGGCTGAGCTCCTGCCATCCGTCAGCTAGTCACTCAACAAACACAAAGCCCCGGCTTCTAGTCCTAGGCCGCGGGGTTTACTGAATGTGAAAGCACTCACGTGTTGGTGGACAGAGGGAGGGAGGGAGAGGAGGAGGAGAGGGGAACATGGCGGGGTGAAGAGCCAGGTTCAATCATGTGGCCTGCCAGAGGGTCGCAGTGAGAGGGTGCACGCAGGCCAGGCCACAGGTGCATTTCTGGCTGAGAGGGTGCGGTGGGATGAGTGCAATAAGCAAAGAGCCGGGTTCAGGAGCCCACCCCATGGAGCGAGGAGGAACGCTGTGGGGTGTCGGTAGCTCCTGCCTGCCCAGGCGGCTGAGGTGCGAGGATCGCTGGGTGAGACCAGCCCAGGCAGATGAATCCAAGAGACCCCTCTCAGATTAACCAGCCCAAAGCAGGACGCGGAGGTGCCGCTCAAGTGCTAGAGCGCCAGCCACGTGTAGAAAGAGCCCAGGGAGAGTAGGGTGCCCTGAGTTCAAGCCTGAGGACTAGTGCACACACACACACGCACGCACACACACATGCACACGAAAGGGGAAACAGCAGTGGGTAGGTTTGGTGCGGTGGACCACAGAGGCCACGTGGGTCTTCATTGGCTTTGAGAGACTGGTTGCTGGGAGATCAAATCCTGAACCAGCTCCCTTTGGCCACAGCTGCAGGAACGGTCTGGCGGAACAGGGGATGGGGTGCTCCTACCCCTCTCTTCTAGCTTCTCTCCCACACGCTATTAAGAGTTGTCAGTTACTGAGCACCTACAGTTGTCTAATTTATCCTTCAGCACGGCGCTGCCAGGCAGGTGCTATATTCTTCACCACCCTCCCACTCCACAGATACAAAAACAGATCAGAGAGGGTAAGCTATTTAATAAGGTCACACAGCTGGCATTTCAAAAACAGCCCAGCTTATCATAAAGCCCAGGTTTTTCCTCCTCTGGTTCATTGGCTTTCTAGGGTAGAAGAAACCAAACCACCTGCTGTACCCCAATACTCTGTACCCCAGTACTTACCACCACCCTGTAATGGCAAAGTGATTTCCAGGAATTCCCTGTTTAGAAATCTTGGCGTTGCTGCAGAATGGAAGGGCGGCAGAGAACCACACAGCCAGTCCTCGTTCCCCATCCCGGGAGCCAAGGCCTAACACTCTAAAACCCCCAGAGCAAGCCTGGGAACCCCAGTACAGGTTCAAGAAGACAAAGACATCCTCAAGATGGACACCAGTGGATCACACCTATAATCCTAGCTACTCAGGAGGCTGAGAGCTGAGGATTGTGGTTCAAAGCCAGCTTGGGCAGGAAAGTTCATGAGACTCTTATCTCTAATGAACCACCAGAAAACCAGAAGGGGCGCTGTGGCTCAAAGTGATAGAGCGCTAGCCTTGAGCCGAAGAGCTCAGGGATAGTGCCCAGGCCTTGAGTTCAAGCCCACAATTGACAAGAAAAGAAAGGGGGAAAAAATGATTTCCTCAACCCAGGCTGGCAATATAGACTCAAGATTCACTCAACAGCAATTTCCAGTCCTCCTGTGATTCATTGTTAGCCCGAGCCTTAACATAGGCAGCAAAACCACTAGGCCTGGCTCTGTCATGCTGACCTGCTTCTCTCCCCCTCCATCTTACCCTACCCCACCCAAGAAACTGGAGCCCAGGCCTGGCCTGGAATCAGGTTTCCCCTGGGGCCCTTGCTCCATAGCTACCTATCTGGGCTGTGGAAAGTGGAGACTGCTTCACCCTTCGAGCCTCCAGAGGTGCCTTGGTCCCTGAATCCAGGCCTCCCAGCTGTCCACAGAAACTTGACCAACCTACTTCCTGTGGGCCGCCATCTTGCAAAATGGAGTCCAAGCATAGTGGCCACGTATAGATGAGATGGTCTCCTCAAATGCAGACTCAGGTCCCAACCGAGGCTGCCAAAGGCTCGCCTCCCCGGGCCACCTCCCTTTAGTAAGGGCTGCAGAGATTCTTTCCTTCTTCCTGGTGCTTCGTTCCAGGCACAGGGACCGGGCCAGGTCTGACGAGGTGGACCCGAGGCTCCAGGTGGATACCTGACCCTTTTATTTTTCAGGGAGGAACTAGATCCCCTGAGTCACCAGGACCTGGAGATGAGCTCCCCGTGCCACGATCGACTTTGACACTAAGGAATGGACGAGTGAATGTACATTTGGCTGTTCAGACGGACGACAGAGCTGTGTACTATAGAGTCACTCTGCACCGCCTAACACGCTCCCTCCAGGGCCCTTCCTTCCCCAGGTCTCCGCACATGCAGGGCCCCTCCGCTAAGATCACATTATTCATCCTTAGGATCTGCTTCCAGAATCCTCAAGAGCCCGTTCAGCCCCACAGCACAGATTTGTGAGGCTCTCTGCGTTTGTCCTCCGAAGTGTACATTCCCTATATAATTAAACAAGTCACTTGCTGTGAGAGATTTGATAGGGGGCCATTTCCTCTAGGTGTGAACTCCCAGGGGAAAGGGTGCTTCCCTCCCACATGTCCCCCCACCCCCTCGGCATCCACTTGAGTGTTCACTTTGTGAACCTCAAATTCCTGGACCTGGAGAATGGGTCAGGACTTGGACAAAGGGAGAGGGGCACTCGCCCCAGGCACAGAATTTAAAAGACACTAGTAAGTAGAGTGAGCCCCAACCTCCGTAATTATGATAAAAAATAATAATTTCATGCAATATTTTTTTAAGTTCAAAATGAATGCCCACAAATTCCTGATGAAACAATAATGTTAAGATTTGTAAATAAAGTCTGGATAAGTCCCAGGGCAGAGCTATCACTGGAGCGTCCAAGATAAAAGCAGTAATTCCATGATGCTGGGTGCTGGTGGCTCACGCTGTAATCCTAGCTACTCAGGAGGCTGAGATCTGAGGATCATAGTTCAAAATCAGCCCAGGCAGGGACGTCTATGAGACTCTTATCTCCAGTTAACCACCAAAAAGCTGGAAGAGGAGCTGTGGCTCAAGTGGCAGAGCACCAGCCTTGGCAAAGAGGCTGAGACACAGCGCCCTGAGTTCAAGGCCCAGGACTGGCAGGCACACACAAAAAGATTTACTTTAGGAGCTTGGAGGTAGAGAGATTAAATGATTACTTATTTTGATTCTAGAGGTTTCTTGGCAGGTTGGCGGGGGGAACTTTGTTTGCATGTGCTTTTTGCTACTTTATAATTTTATTTTTTCTTGGTCATGGGGCTTGAACTCAGGGCTTGGGCACTGTCCCTGCGCTTTTTTGCTCAAGGCTAGCACTCAACCAGTTTGAGTCACAGCACCATTTCCAATTTTTTGTTGGTTAATTGGAGATAAGAGTCTTATGGACTTTCCTGCCTGGACTGGCTTTGAGCCATGATCCTCAGATCTCAGCCTACTGAATAGCTATGGTTTTAAGTGTGAGCCACCAGCCCCCGCCTGTTGGTATTAAAAAGAAAAAAAAATGTACCTAAGCTGGGCATGGTAGTTTGAGCTTGTAACCCTAACTGCTACACAGAAGGCAGAGATCATTGAAGAATTGTGAAGAACGGAGACAATCCCAGGCATAAAACATCTCAAGCCTCCATCTCAACCAATGGCTGTGTGCATTGTGTATGTATGTGTGTGTGCACACACACATGCATGCACGTACGCATGCGTGCCAGCTACAGGAGAGGCACAAGTAGGAGGATCGTAGTCCAGGCTGGTTCTGGAATGAGGCCAGACCCTACTGGAAAATGACCAACACAGAAAGAGGCTGGAGGTGTGGCTCAAGTGGTAGAGCACCTGTCTAGCAAGTACACTACCTTGAGTTCCATTTCTGGTACCCCCAATATATATACACGTATATGTATAGACACATCTATATGCATGTTTATACACACATATACATACGTATGTGCGCATGCTTGGAACAGGTGCCACTTTGTCCTCAAGGAAGATTCTGACGCATCAGGGAGCCAGCAGGACAGCTGTGTGGCCTGTGAGATCATGTCAAAGCTTTCCTCCTAATCCTCTCTTCTCTATTCAGACACTAAGCTGGCTTCCTGCGTCTCCTGCTTTCTAAGGAAGATCCAGAACAAAGAGCCAAATCCTTGGCTCTGAGTTGCAAAAGAGGCTTTTGAAACCCTGAGCCCAGACTGTGTGACAGCCTTACAGGAGCTGGGATTTGAAAGAAAAAAAAATTTTTTGTAGGTCCCAAATCCTGGCTTTGAACTTGAAGAGAGGACAGCTGATGCTCCAGCCCTTGAGAGGGACCTGTCGCGCGCGTGAGCCATCACAGAAGCAAAGATCCACCCCACCCCCAGCCCCCAGGTGGGAGAAAACGTACCAAGCTGCTCCCCTAACACAGATGACCCGGCAGGGGCCTGGGAGTCCGGGTGAGAGAGGACCCCGGAATATTTGGGGGTCAGCAATGAGCTTCAGAGGAGGATGCAATCAGCCTTCCTCCTGGAGAGGACACTGTGGGGTACCTCTCCTCCTCTTAATCCTCCCACTCCACCTGCCAGGGAAGCACCCAGAAGTCTCTGCGGCAGCTCCCCCACGGATGCTAGGAGCTTCTGGATGGGCCAGGGGACTTGCAAGGTTGGAGGGCTGACCCTGGCAATCGGAAGGCTGGGTGGCCATCACCATTCTACTGCTAGGCTGGTGCCGGGAAGCTCAGAGCCCAAAGAGCTCACACAGGGATGGGGTGGGGGGTGTCGGTCTCTGTCTTAGCAAGGAACTTCAGGGAATGTGATGGGGAGGGGGTGCAGAATTCCTGACCAGATTGGACTTGAGTCCTTAAATGAATATTTAATTCCAAGAAGATTGAGTTGTACTGGAGATTCACTGAATTGAGGCTTTTACTGTGTTGTGTTATGAATAAACCAGACACACACACACACACACACACACACACACACACACACACACACAGAGTTTTCTTTTGGTACTGGAGATTGAACACAGGTCCTCGTACATATTAAGCACACACTCTACCATTGAGCTACACCCCTAACCTCACATATATACTGTTCATTTGTTTGAGATGGTGTCTCACCGTGTTGCCCAGGCTAGCCTCAAACTCCTAAGTAGCTAGGGCTGTAGAAGCACATGACAAAGCCTGATACTTTTTGACTGCCTGACCAATCCTGTGAAGTTCACACCTGCCTTATACCTGTCATCCTTTTCCACTTCTCACAAAGGGTCCTTTCCAGCCCAGCCCACAAATACATATTTCCACACTCCATCAATGTAGATTTCCTTCCTGATGCCATATAGTGAGAACATTTCAGTTCTCTGCCTCCTCCTCCCCGCAGCAACTGAAGTCCTTTCTCATAATGGAGAACCATCCCACCTTCCCTAGAAAACAGATCCCAAGCTAGGCGCTGGTGGCTCACGCCTGCAATCCTACTTACTCAGGAGGCTGAAACCTGAGGATCATGGTTCAAAGCCAGCCCAGGCAGGAAGAGACTCTTATCTCCAATTAACCACCAGAAAACCAGAAGAAAGAATGAAAGGAAGGGAGGGAAGGAGGGCAAGAGGGAGGGAGGAAAGGAAGGAAGGAAGGAAGGAAGGGAGGGAGGGAGGGAAAAAGGGACAGAAACCCCTTCTCCTCTCTGAAAGCTGAAAACCATATGACCTCTTTCCCAGCATCCCTTGTGGCCTGGGATCACCGCTCCCCCATCCCAGAAGCACCCACCAAGATCTTGGGTTGCCTGCAGAGCAGAAAGGACAGGAGGAGGCCTCTGGAGAGGGAGGGAAAAGACTGGCAGCAGAGGCTGCTTCTTGGTAGCTGGGGAGCAGTGGGGGACCCCAGGACCCTGGGTGATGTTGGCCGTAGTTGTAGCTGGGTGGCCTCTAAGCTCTGTCCTCAGGCCCTCCCTCCCACACCCCCAATTACGTGAGTGTACAGATCCTTTCAAGAACTTTCCTTTCCTTTTAAATTAGTCAAAGCTGGTTTCTGTGGCTTGGTAGGAACTTGATACCTGGGCTGTGATCATTTGAGGAGTCACATGATCGCCCCCTCCACCCCCACTGTAACGGTGAACCCAGGACTCCTGCACCACCGGATGCCTCCTTGATGTGGGCTCAGGAGTGGGTCCCGCTGTGTTCTCCCGCCCTGGGTGCCCCCCCACACCCCCGTCCTTCCCCAGCCCCATTCCCAGAGCCCAGAATCCCACAGACCCAGCTAGACCCAGCCTCTGCCCCTGCCTCAGGTCTCATGGCTCCAGCCTTCCAGCCCAGGTAGACCAGTTGCTACAAAGGTTCTTCCACCAGGGATGCTTATGTTTCCATTGATCTTGCTCAATAGATCTCTGTAGCCAATGGGCAGACCCTGCCAGTCCCCCCCACCCCAACCAAACACACACCGGCCCTTTCAGGAGAGGCACCAGGTAGGGGCTGAGGGGTCCAATTCCTCCTGTGGGTTCGTTCGCCTATTGGCTTGTTTGGGGAACAGCTCCCTGGGAATGGGTGGCTGCGCACAGATGGTCCGAGAGGAAACTGGAGAACTACTTCAGAGCTTCACGCACTCCATCTGTCTGTGTGTACCCTACCCATGGTCCCCACGCAGGCTTTCCCACCACGCCCCGGGCCTCCGCCGCCCACAAACACATGCCTTGCAATGCCCCCCTCCCCCCCCGGGGGGGCCCTGTTTTCCCAGCGAGACAACTGTCAAGCCCCTCCTGCGCCCCCCGCCCCCCGCCCGGAGCTGGTGGTTCCGTGTCATCCTGTGACCCAGACCAGATGGTCCCTGCTAACCTCAGCTGCCAAGGTGCCATGACTGGGCATCGCCTCACACACGTGTCAGGAGTGGGGGGCTCCAGCGCATGTGCCCAGCACGGCAGTCTCCATCCTTGCCAAGGCCTTGGGGCGCCGCCGCTCACCCCAGTGCCCTCTGTGCCCAGCCACGTGCATCCCCAGGGAGCCCACCCCATCCCTCGGTGTTCTCACTGAAGAGGCGCAAGCCCACGGAACCCTCGCAGCACCTGGCAGGCTGTGGGAGCGTAATAAACCTTAATCACCCCCACTGCTCACCGCGTGTGCACGCGTGCTGGGATCCCCGCGGGGGGGGGGGGGGGGAGGGCGCTGCCGAGCAGCTGCGGCAGTCACCCAAGGGGGGAGAGGCAGGCAGCTGCCGAAGACGTCCTCCCGCACACCGAGAGCCAGCGCTGGGGCTTGAACTCGCGGCCTGAGGACAGTCCTTTAGCTTGTGATGCGCTCGGGGCTGGCGCTCTACCGCCTGAACCATGGCTCCACTCCCGGCTCTTGGGTGGCTAGTTGGGGGATATGAGACTCTCTCACGGGCTTTTCTGCTCAGGCTGACTTGGCAGGGAGACCCTCAGATCGCAAGTGTCCTGAGTAGCCCTCCCCCTCCCCCCCCCCAACCTGGCCTTCCGTGCTCTGCGCACCAGGCTGAGAGCAGCTACTATTTTGGTGCTACGTGCTCTTGGCCCAGCATCTCATTTTGTGCACCAAGCAGGCGCTGCCCGCGGAAGCCCGGGGTGGTGGGGTGACTGACCGGAAGTCACACAGCTGGGGGGCAAAGTCCAGGCAGCCAGACAGTCCCTTCTGCCGGCAGCGAGCCTTGCTGTCCTGGGGAGGGGGGGGGGCTCCAAGCTGGAGCGTGGGGGTCTTAGGCCACCAGAGGAGAGCTGGTGGGGGGCGGTGTGAAGGAGGCTGGACTCCATGGAGGGGAGTCTGAGGGGCGGTGTGAGAAAAGGCCCCGATGTGGGTCTCTGCTGCCAGCCGCACAGATGTGGGGAGCCTGGGCGATGGCATCCTGTTGACAGGGCTGCCCACCCGTCACTCACTCACTTCCTCGTGGACGCAGTCCCTCACCCCCTCACTGTCATGCATTCATTCACTCTTATTTGTTCACTCATTCACTAACTCACTCATTCTCATTCACGCGTTCTTTTTTTTTTTTTTTTTTTTTGCCAGTCCTGCCCTGGGGCTTGAACTCAGGGCCTGGGCACCGTCCCTAAGCTTCTAGCACTCTGCCACTGGAGCCACAGCGCCACTTCTGGCTTTTTCTGTGTTTGTGGCGCTGAGGAATCGAACCCAGGGCTGCATTTATATCAGGCAAGCGCTCTACCGCAAAGCCACCTTCCCAGCCCCTCATTCATCCTTTGTTAACTGGTTCCCTCATTCACACGCTCATTCATTCATCTAGTATTTATCAAGCCCTTCCAAACAGGCTAGGAGCTGTCCTAGGCTTTGGACTTGGAGCTGTCAGACAGACATAATCCCTGCCTTCGTTGGGCCTCACTAGCAAGGAGTGGGGACCCAGAGGCCTCCTTAGCCAGGTCCTCAGGACTGCCCTGTGCACACTTCCGCTTCCGGTCCTGCTTGGCCGTGCCCAGGGCCCATAGCCTGCACTTGCAGGGCCAAGCATCGCAGGCCCCTCTCCCTGCCCCAGTGGGCTGTGGCCCTCAAGGAGGGGGTGCAGCGGGAACTCCACTCAGCCCTACCAGGCTTCTACTCCAGGCTGGGACCCCAGTCCTCACCAGGAGCCCCACCTGTGTCCACTTCCGTGTGACCTGTCACCGATCCCGTGTACCAGACCAGGGCACCAAAAAGCCACCCAGGCCTGCACCCGGCCCCTCCGGCCCCTCTTCCTGCCATCTGATGCCCTCATGTAGGCCTTTGGACAGGAGTCATTGTGGGGCTGTTCAACTTACAGACCCAGGACGCCGGGGAGGCGGGGGAGGGGAGGGGAGGGCAGGGGAAGAGGGTAACAGGCTCCAGTGTCAGCTGGAGAAAATGGGGAACATGAGCTGTGGGGCGGAAAAGAACTCTCCTGAACTGGGCACCAGTGACTCACGCCCGTCAGCCCAGCTGCGCAGGAGGCTGAGCTCTGGGGATTGAAGTTCAAAGCCAGCGTGGACAACAAAGTCCCTGAGACTCCAGTGATTCCCAATTAACTACTCAGAAAACTGGAAGTGGCCCTGCGGCTCAAGAGGCAGAGCACTAGCCTTGAGCAAAAGAAGCCCACGGACTGTGCCCAGGCCCTGAGTTCAAACCTCATGACTGGCCAAAAAAAAACAAACCAACCCAAAACACTCTCTTGGGGGAAAGAGTCACAGAGGAAGTGTGTGTGTGTGTGTGTGTGCACACACACGTGCTGGCCATTCTCTGGATGGACATGTTTTCCTATGTCTGTGTGTCCATGTCCTTGCACGTCAAATGCGTGTGCATGTATATCTGTATGCTGTGCACGTTTGTCTTGTGTTTCTGTGTGTGGTAGTGTTTTGAGTTTACACTGGTCTGTTGCTGTGATGGTGTCTGCGTGTGCGTGTGTGTGTGTGTGTGTGTGTGCCTGCGTGGGGGGGGTCATCGGTCTCTGTACTTTCTGTTCACAGTGGTGTGTGCTTTGTGTAGATTACCCCCCCCCCATGACCCACCGCCCAGCCACCACTGGGGCAGAGCTCCATCTCTGCGATGGGGCCTGGTCCCTCATCTTGGGGGTATGGACCAGCAGGTCCCCACCCACAGCCTCTCGGCTGTCCCTGGGTCCCCCGCTTGTGCCCCCCCCCCCGGCTGGGGTTCTAGCTGAGAGACTCTGTGTCCTCAGCTCCACCTCCTCGAAGGCGGGGACCAGCTGGAGCCACCCACAGCCCACATGGAGCCCCAACTGGGCTGTGGATGGATGGATGGATGGACGGCACTGGGCACAGCAGGGTTTAGGGACCGGCAGAGCTGCCCCCCTACAGACACCCCTCTCCCCAAGCAGAGCAGGGGAGGGAGAACAGCTGCCTCCTCTGGGCCCCTCTGGATCCTGGCTGGTGCACAAACGCACCTGGCTGTGAGGCAAAGGGCCCTGAGAACCAGCCCAGATTGCAGGCTGGGCGTCCCACGGATGTTTGCCTGTGAGGGCTTGTGCTAAGGCACAGTGTCCACAGGTGTGTTCTCATTCTCACAAAGAGGCTGCCTTAGCACCGACCTCGGCAATCAGCCTCCATCCCCGTGTTGGATGTCCTGCTGTCCAGCCATCTGGGACTCACCGCCATCTTTCTGGAGGCTGATCTCTGACCTCTTTCTGCTCCTCCACTTAAACCCTGTCTCCTCAACCCATCCACACGTCCTGTCCTACCCCCACCTGTGTGTTACAGACCCAGTAACTGAGGCCTAGGGAAGTGGGGGGCAGAAGCCTTGTCCTACCACCGTAAAGACTCCTCCTCCAACTTGTCCCAGGCCTCAAATCCCACCCTAGCAGCTCCACCTCAGCACTCAGGACCTTGGGTCACCCCTCTTTTCCCCAGCACCCCCACACACAATGACTGCCACCATCCTTTGCGGCTATGCTCTTTATTTCCTTAGGAAAGTAGCTGAGGGGCTCTCCGTGGGGTTGGGGGAGTGGGGAGCAGAGCTCAGCTCCTGTCACTGGGGAGAAAGGAGGAAAGCAAGGTCAGAGTGGTTCTGCGAACTGGAACCCGGGGTTCACGACCCCCTGCCAGGGCCGCTGCTCCCAGGAACAGCCTGGGAGGGGGTGCAGGCTCCTTACCCAGGGCTCAGGCTCAGCTGGAGGGCAGGTGGTAGCTGCCCTGCGGTGGGTCTCGGGAAAAGGGGTCAGCTGAGGTCATAGTTCTGTGGGGGGGAGAGAGGAGGAGGAGGCTGGACAGAGAAAAGAAGGGAGAAAGGGAGGGAGGGAGGGAGAGGGAAGGGGGGCAGCAGAGGTCTGGACCCTGTCTTCTGCCAGCAACTCCTTGACAGCCAGAGAATAGGCCAGGCCGGAGCCAAACAGCCAAGCCACAAAACATGGGTGCCTGCCAACCCGGGGGGCCATGTCACGTGAGCACAGGTTTTGAAGGACTGAGTCGAAAGGAATCAGGAGAGAGGCCGATCTGCCGTCCATTCATCTGTGTGCCCCTCCCCCACCCCTGCTTGGAGGGAGGGAGGGGCGGGAGGGGGGCAGTGGCCCAGAGGGAGGAGTCACTGGACAGAGGGGAGCCCGGAGGCAGAGAAGATGGCGTCAAACCCAACCGGAGGCCCAGCTTCTGAAGCTCACACCTGTAATCTTAGCTACTCAGGAGGCAGAGAGCTGAAGATCCGAGTTCAAAGCCAGCCTGGACAGGCCTGGAGTGTCTGGGCAAAGGCTGAGGGATGTGGGAAGGGAGAGGACAGAGCTGGCGGGAGGGCTGCTACCTTGTCATGTGGGGGTTCAGGCGCCGTTGGCACTCTGCAGAGCTTGGGGTGGCCTCCATGTGGAGGGGATAGCTTCCTGCCACCTGGGGCTGGGGGCCGCCCCGAGTCCAGCTTTCCCAGTCTCGACCTTTGGGGGTGTTGTCCACGTACCTGGAGCAGAGGGAGGGGTGGTGGGCGGGGCACTGGCCTTGCCCGTCCTCCTCCGTGGGGGGAGGGGGGCACCCTAGCCCTTGTCCACTAGGGGGCGCCCACGCTCTCACCCTGGGGCTGGGATGATTCCCAACGGCGAACAGACGGCTGGCCTCCTAACAACCCCCCACCCCTTATCCCTATTGCCTGGCTGCCTCCCCTCCACCCTCCACTTCCCCGCCTTTCCCCAACCGCCCCCCCCCGAGGAAAAGCTTGACTTGAGGGCTTGGCATAGGGGAGCACCACACTAGAGTCGGCATGGGTCATCTCCCGGGCTATGAGCCACTCTACCACCCAGCCTCGGTCTTCCGGTCTGTGAAATGGGCGTCCACGGCAGATCTCACCCTTGGTTATAGGTGGTCAGGTAATGCTGATCCCTGTTGGGGTCACAGGAGCTCCGGAAGTAGGTGGGGTTGTTAAGTGTGAACCCCGAGAGCTCCTATGCCAGAGGGAGAGAGGGAACCATGAGGTGGGGTGGGCGGGGTGGGGGGTGGGGGCTGGGGGCGGGGCGGGACAGGCTTCACCTTTCTCCCCACATTGTCCCTGCCAAGCATGGCGACGTTTGACTGTTGTACTCGCTGGGGTGACTGGTACTGCCGGCTGCTGGGTTCTAGGCTCGGTGGGGGTACCTAGAGAGGTCAGAGCCACAGGATTGAGGAACCAGGCGCCTGGAAGCTTAGCTACTGCGCCTCACAGTTCAAAGCCAGCCCGGGCAGGCAAGTCCATGAGACTCCTATCTCCTGTGAACCACCAGAAAACCAGAAGTGGCACCATGACCCAAAGGGGGTGGAGCGCTAGGCTTGTGCAGCAGAGCTCAGGGACGGCAACTAAGCCCTGAGTTCAAGTCCCCTAACAGACCAAAAAAAAAAAAAAAAGAAAAAAGAATGGAAGCCAGACAGACGCCCCTCACCTGCCTGCCGAGTCACATTGGCTGTTTCCAAGCCCGCCATTCCTTCCCCTCCACCTGGGAGAGCCAGGTCCCCTGGAGGGAGACCCCCGTCACTCACTCTGGGGTTCAGGGTCCTCTCATTCACTCGGCTGTAGCCTGTCTCCCGCTCAGAGCCTCTGGCCAGCATGGGGAGGAAGTCACTTCCCTGCAGGAAGCGAAGCGATCGTGGCCTCACCTCTGGCAGTGGCCACCTCTCCGGCAGCCCCTGTCCCCCCTCCCCGAGGAACCCCTCCTCCACCCCGGGGCAGCAGCGTACTTGGGGGTGAGCCATTGGCATGAAGTCGGACTTGGTGACACTCCGGCTGGGGAGGAGGATCTGAAACAGGGGTTCACGGGGGAGCCTCAGCTTTGGCACCTGTTCGCAATGCCTCCTTTACCTCGAGACCCCTCACTGTGCTGAGTTCACAGCGGCACTGCACCTCACAGATGGGCCTCGCTGGGTGACTGAGGAGAGGAAAAGGCTGGGGACAATGGCCAGCCCCGTGACAGTGGCTGGGACCCGGCAGACCCACGGGGGCCTGGCTGGCTGCACCCCTTCATCTCTTCAGACCTCAAGATTCTCCTCGCTGTCATGGGGGAATTGAACCAAAGCACTGGTTTCCACTAAGTTCTTTCATCCTGTGTTTGAACATGGGGCGCTCTGTGTGTGTGTGTGTGTGTGTGTGTGTGTGTGTGTGTGTGTGTGTGTGTGTGTGCCACTACTGAGAACTGAACTCAAGGCCTCGCGGTCTTCCCTTGGCTTTTCCACTCAAGGCGAGACCTCTACTACTTGGGCCACAACTTTACTTTTGGCTTTTTGCTGGTTATAATTGAGGCTAAGGGTCTCATGGCCTTTTCTGCCCGTGCCGACTTCGCTTGGTGATCCTGAGATCACAACCTCCCAAGTAGCGGGGTTACAGGGGTGAGCCACCGGTGCCAGTCTTCAAGGTGGGGATTTACAATGCGTATTTGTAAAGGGCCGGACGTCTGTAGACCAGACGGCTTCAGAGACGTTGGGCTTCAGAGGTGCAGGGAACTCACCGGGTCTCCGGGGGGGACCTGGGACGGTGGCTGGAAGACAATCGGATTCGTGGTGGACTCTTCGGTGAAGCCGGTCTCCCCCTTGGGGCCGATAGACATTTTGTGCAAGATATCTGTAAAAGACACGGGAGGCCCTGCGTCCCAGCCCTGGCGCTGAGGACTGGGGGCTCTGAGACAGAAGGATCCTGGTCACCAGGATGAAGATTCCAGAACAGAGGAGGGCAGAAGAAAGGGCCAGATGACAGGCCAGGAGCCAGCCAGCTCTGCTCAGCCCCACCAGGCCCCGCGAGCCAGCGGCCGTGGACATGAGAGGCTGCCCGCTCTATGGGGACCCCTGAGGCAGCGTGTGACAGGGCGGGGTGAGCTCACCCCTGGGCCTACCTGGCTGGCGGGGAACATCTTTGAGGTACTTGGAGTTGTACTCAGAGGTCATGAACCGTGGGCCCTGGATCACAGAGGGGGGACAGCAGGACGGCCACGGTGGTCACCTTCAAGCCCCTTGGGAACTATCCAAATCCCCCGCTCCCCAGACTTTCTTGGTGCCCAAGTCCCCCTCCAGGGTCTCCCTGGGTGAGTTAGCCCAGGCCGGCGGGGGGCATAGATCGGAGCACGGGGACAGACCCAGCGCCCAGCCTCGGGCTTCCACTCACGTAGCGCAGGTTCTCCAACTCCAGGGAGCCCTTATCCAAATGCTGGTGGAGCAGGGGCACCTCCTTGGGCTCCAGCCCCGTGATGGTCTTGGGTCCGTGGTCCTGCGTGTCGAAATGAACCTTCCTGACCTGGAAGGAAGGAGTCACCCGTGACCCTTGTGACCCTCGGCCCACGCTTCCCGATTCTCCCTCTGCCCTTCACTCCCGGGCAGCATCCCAGCGACCCCAGGAGGATCCGGTGGGTGGGGTCCCATGATGCTCCAGGGCAGGGAGGTGTAGCCTCTCCTGCCTCTCCTGCCGCTGCAGCCAGTTGCCTCTCTGCTGCCCCCTCGCCTCTGACACGCCCTCCACAGGGCCTTGGCACCTGCAGCGGGCACTGCCCGGACCTCATGGCGCTCAAATGGCTGCAACTAGAGGAGGCTCCCTTCCTTCAAGTCTTTGTCCCCACAGCAAGATTTTTCCCAGCTCTTACCCCATCCCTACTTCCCCCCCTGCTCCTATCTCCTCCAACTAGAAAAGAGAAGGTCCCAGTAGATGGACTGGATGAACCTGGACGAATGAATGGACAGATGGATGAACGAACGAAAGGCTAGGTAATCATAAGAATGATGGTAATCACAGTGAGAGAAACAAAGAAGACGGATCTGGGTGGGCTGGGGGCAAACGCCTGCAATCCTAGCTACTCAGGAGGCCGAGATCCAAGGATTGCTGTTCAAAGACAGCCTGGGCAGGCAAGGAAGTCCACGAGACTCTTATCTCTCAGTGGGCCACCAAAAAGCAGTAAGTGAAGCTGTGGCTCAAAAGGGTAGAGCGCTAGTTCTAAGCAGCTCAGGAACAGCGCCCAGGTCCTGAGTTCAAGCCCTGTGATACTGTCTCTCTCTCTCTCTCACACACATACACACAAACCAAGAGGATGGGTGGGGTGATCATAGCAGTGGGAGGGTGGGAAAAGGGCTTGGACGCTGGGTGGGTTGCTGGAGACTGTGGGAAGGATCCAGGCTGGGGTTGGTGATAGAGATGTGGAAGGAACTGGACAGGAAGGTGATGGAGGGAAGGGGCAGAGATGGAGGGGTGGTTAAAGGTGAGTGGGACCCTCACTCCACAAGGGGACTCCTCCGTAAGGCCATTTCAGGCTCAACCACAGAGAGCAGTGCTGCCCCGGGAGGACCTCCGACCTCCGACCTCCAACCTCTCGGCCTCCTCCCTGCCTCCCCTCCAGGGCTGCCCACGCTGACCTCCTTGGTGACGGCCCCCGTGTGGAGCCTCTCCCGCCCGTAGCCCGAGGGGGTCTGGTGCATGCTCCAGGGCAGGGGGTCCTTGCCATCGGGCAGCTCCATGGGGCAGTAGCTCTTGCTGGCCACTGTCTGCAAACTGTCTCGGACCTGTTCTCTGGTGGGGGGGCAGGCAGAGCAGGAGCTGGGACCCCCAGCACCACCTGGGCCCCTGCCCTTGTTCTGAGCGGCTCCCCCACTTCCTGCTCCTCTCCTAGAGGCCTCAGGGGTGCCCCGGCCTCACACCCCGAGCCCCCTAGAATCCCAGGCACGCGGGGGCTCAGCAGGCCATACCTCATGGCCGGATTGTCCACCGTATCCATGTTGGGCTGGTAGGTGACCAGGGGACGGTAGTTTGATTGGTAGCCTGTGCCCTCGTGGCTGCCCATTCGGGGCTTGAACTCATCTCGTCCTGCCAGAGGAGTGATGGTGGGGAAGGGGCAGGCGCTCGGGTCAGCAGAGGGGAGGAGGAGGAAGGGGACAGCGGCCATTCCCTGGGGCGCAGGGGTCACAGTGAGATGGGAGCTGGGTGTGGGGGGGTGGACAGTGCTGCCTGAAGGCACGAGGGTGGGAAAAACGGGGCGGGGGAAACGGTCCGAGCCTCTCCCTGAGGGCCCCTCTATCCTGTCTCCCCGAGGGGGGGAGATTCTCACCGTAGGCTGTGCTGTAGCTGGTGGCGTAAAACTTCAGGGGGTCGGAGCAGCCCCCTGAGCTCATCTTCACAGAAGGGGAGACAACGCCCATGGGAAGTTTCCCCATCATGGTGCTGTGCGCGGGGCAGGGCCCTGAGGGCCTAAGAGGGAACACGGGGAGCCTCCTCAGTCCCCAACCCCGGCTCCGGGGTCCCCAGTGGGAGACAGTCAACCCCCACCTGGCCAGGTTCTCTTTCTAGGTCTCCACCCCCATCCTAGACACCCACACCTCAAAAGGCAAAAGAGAAACAGAACTGCTCTTCAGTCGTCCTCTCGTGGTTACTCGTGTCTGGTGTCCTCTTCCTACCTTACTATGAACCCAACACCCCCATTTTACAGCTGGGAAACTGAGGTTCCCGGGGATGGCTTGCTCATCGTCAGTGACGGGGCTGAGAGTCATGCCTGGGCCCCTGAGCTGGGTGTTTCTTGGGTGTGTTTCTGGATCACCCTAGCTCCATGGCTCACACCCAGCCCCACCCTTGAGTCTCTCTGGCTCCCGGGCCTCCCCCCCACCCCACTTCTCTCTGGGTGCTGGCTCCACTCTCCTAGGGCCCCACACAGCCGGCCCCACCCCTCACCTGCCCTCCTCAGTAGCTGTGTGGTCCACAAAGGCCACAGGAGGCTGGAGCAGCTCGGACAAACCAGTGGCCCAGCCTGAAGACACAGAGAGTTGCCTAGCAACCAGTGCCTGGCAACAGCGTCCCCACAACTCTGAAGGCCTGAAGGCCTCACTGAAGGGCTTGTGACCCGGCCAGGAGAGGAGGGCCAAGTCTAAACCCTGCTCTGCCGCTCCTGCCTCCTCCCTGGCTGCCCGCGCCAAGTAGGACGGCGCTTCTGTCTGAGTAACATAAAATAAAAGATAATCCCAAGCAATCGCTCCGTTTATTGAGTAGCCACTTCTCACCAGACACTTTACATCTTTTATCTCCATCTTCTGAGCAGCTCTTCCAGGTAGCTCTTATTATCTCTATTTTTACAAGGGGAACATGAGTCTTAGACACGCAAAAGCAGTTTGGCTGGCCAGAGACCTGGCAATCAGAAAATAAGCCAGCTTGAGATTCAAACATGGGTGAAGATTGAAGCCCACTCTTAGGCCTCTCAGTAAATTAATATTTACTGTGCTCTGCTCCCGGCAAGTCTGTGCGAAACCCTTTCACACACGTTTTCTGGTACAATCTCACCACCACCCTGTGAGCAGAAGCCTTCTCGTCCACACCCCTCCCTGCCCCACAATGCCCTCCATTTCCCCAAGGATAATAGGATTATACCAAACCTCTTGCCAGATGTAACCAGTACGTGGGGTGGGCAGGGAGCCATGAGGCTGTGGTTTAAACCAGGTCCTCGTATGGTTCCACAGCCCACCACAGGGGCAGCTTGTAAATTAGACAATTTCCCTCCCCTCTCTCCTCCCCCTCAACCCTCCAGGAGAAGGTTCTGGTTTGTTACATTTGTCAATTTCTGGGGTATAAATATCCCCACTAACAAAGCTACCAAACAGGGGCCTTGGGAGGCTAGCTCAGGACTGTATAGGATTTCTACCACACAGACCCAACAGATAGGAAGCAGCCTCCATTAGGGAGGGGGTGGGGGAAGAGTTGCTCCTGGGCTTTGAACTCCAGGTCACACACTTGGTAGGTGACCACTCTCCTACTGAACCACTCCTCCAGTCCTGCTTTTATTTAGCTTTGTTTTGTGCCAGTACTGGGACTTGGACTCAGGGCCTGTACATTGTCTTTTAGCTTTTTCACTCAAGGCTGGCGCTCTGCCACTTGAGCCACACTTCTGGATTTTTGCTGGTTAACGAGATAAGAATCTCAGGGACTTTTCTGTCTGGGCTGGCTTTGAACTTCGATCCTCAGATCCCAGCCTCCTGAGTAGCTAGGATGACAGATGTGAGCCACTAGCAACCAGCTTGAGTCCTATTTTTTAAATTTGTTTTCTTTTTTGTTTGATTGTTTTTGTTTTGGCCAGTCCTGGGCCTTGGACTCAGGGCCTGAGCACTGTCCCTGGCTTCTTTTTGCTCAAGGCTAGGACTCTGCCACTTGAGCCACAGCGCCACTTCTGGCCATTTTCTATATATGTGGTGCTGGGGAATTGAACCCAGGGCCTCATGTATACAAGGCAAGCACTCTTGCCACTAGGCCATATCCCCAGCCCTTAAATTTGTTTTCTAGCTAGGGTCTTGTTTTCTGTCTGGGTACATACCTGGGCTGAGAGGTCCCCAGGTATACCCCCCCCCCCCCAACTACTTTATTTCAGGCTTTCCAGTGTTTCCGGGATGATGGGTACACCGGTACATCCAGCCTCCCTCTGTGAAGGTGACAGGCTTTTCTTCTCCAGGGTGACCTGGAGCTGGGATCCTCCGCATTGCAGCCTCCCACATAGCTGGGGCTGGCTGGAGGCCCCCACCTGTGGATTGAGGAGGAGACTCCCACAAACTTTTCTGCCACCTTGCAATCCCCCTGATCTAAGCCCCCCACCTATCGAGGATTACAGGTATGAGCCATCGGCACCTAAGTCCGGTCATCTAACTGACAGAGTTGAAGTGGCAGAGTTTAGTAGCCAACTTACAGATGCCCTGGAAGTTTCTCTTCATCTTGTGCCAATATGTGAGCCAGTTCCACTGCACCCCTGCTCTCCTGGGAAAGAGAGGTGTAAATGAACAGGGAGGTAGAAGGAAGAGGCAGCCCCACCCAAGACACGCTCTGATCCTACTAGCCCTGCCGGCAAGGGGCTTGCACCAGACTCTCACAGAGAGGCCCTGGTGTCAGATGACCAAGGCCTTAACAGGAAAACAGAGGCAGGCTCCCAGCCCCCTGTATGCATGCTTATGGCCAAACACACAGAGAAAGCTGTGCCCCCGGGGCTCACGCCTGTCATCCTAGCTATACAGGCTGAGGTCTGAGGATCATGATTCAAAGCCAGCCCAGGTAGAAAGTCCACAAGACGCTTCAATTAACCAGTAAAAAGCTGGAAGGGGAGCTATGGCTCAAGAGGCAGAGTGGTAGCCTTGAGTGAAAAAGCTAAGGGACAGCACCCAGGCCCTGAGTTCAAGCATCAGTACCCCCCTCCCCGGAAAAAAAGAGAGAGATTTTTAAAAAGGGGCTGGGACTGTGGCTTAGTGGTAGAGTGCTTGCCTAGCATGCATGAAGCCCTGGGTTCAATTCCTCAGTACAACATGCACAGAAAAAGCCAGAAGAGGTACTCTCACTCAAACGAGCAAGAAAGCCTTGAGTAAAAAAGCTCAGAGACAATGTCCAGGCCCTGAGTTCAAGCCCCAGGACTGGCAAAAAAAAAAAAAAATGGGGGCTGGGAATATGGCCTAGTGGTAAAGTGTTCGCCTCGTATACATGAAGCCCTGGGTTCGATTCCTCAGCACCACATATATAGAAAAAAGCTGGAAGTGGCACTGTGGCTCAAGAGGTAGAGTGCTAGCCTTGAGCAAAAGGAAGCCAGGGACAGTGCTCAGACCCTGAGTCCAAGGCCCAGGACTGGCAACAAAAACCAAACAAACAAACAAAAAAAAAAATGGAGTTGGGGATTTAGCTCAGTGGATGAGCACTTGCCTGACAAGTGCAAGGCCCTGAGTTTGGCCAGCTCTGGTTTAGCTCTGCAAACAACAACAACAAAACAAACAGGACAAGGAAGACCACAATAGATGGGGTGCACACATAGGACAAAGTCCTTGGAGAGGGCAGAACCCTTCAAATTGTACCTGCAGAAGTGGTCAGAAGCCACAGCTCAGACCCCAAGGTTGGATAGCAGGAGCTCTGGGCTCTGCCCTTGAATGCTTAAGACTGAGGCATGAGAGACTTGTGCTTCTGTCTCTTCTTTGACATCTGCCTGAAGGTTGGAGTTCAAAGGAAGGACTTAGCCTAGCACCTTACACACAGTCAGCACTGTCTACCAGACAGAGGAAGGCCCTGGAGAGAGAGATGCCTTCGAAGTGCTCACTAGCTGCCAGGCAAGGGCTTGGGCCCAAGGGAGACAGAGTTCCCCAAGTCCCTGCCCTTGGGGAGCCCATAGTCTAGGTGAATCTCAGGTACAGCCAGGTGCTGTGGTGATACAAAGCGCAACTCCGGAACCTGAGTTCAGGGCCTGCTTCTGCTGCAAGACAGACTCATGGCTCCCTCCCTTAGCCCCTTCTGTACTCCTAAGCGGAGAATACACACTGCTTCACAGGGGAAAGCAGCCCCTGAGGAGGCAGTGGCCGGGTCTCTTTCTATCAGGGCAGAGGGTGGAAACACATGGCTTGAAATGGTCCCCCGAGGGCATGTTGGGTGGCTGAAGCTGATGAAGGCCTTCTGGCTGGAGTTCTGGAAGGAGGCAGCTTTTCCTGTCCCTGTTCCCATAGGTCAGCCTGCTGGATGCCTCAGGCCTAGGTTTCTTTTTGCTGTGTGGCGACACCCAGTGGTCATGGCATGGAACTGCAAGATGGTCAGGTGGCCCCAGTCTTGGGTCCCCCTGCACAGGGTACCAGCCGAGAGTCTGCCCACCTGGATGTAGGTCCTAGCGGCGACCAAATGTCTGTGTGAGTTTTGGGCCTCTGACCTGTGGGCCTCACTTCTGTCTGTACAGTGAAGGAAGAGATTCATTACACTTTCTGTTTGTCACTATACTGATTTATTCAGCGCTTCCTTTGTGCTGGGCACCAAGTCTGGAGTCATCTCTCTTCACACTCCCCTCCCAGGCAGGAGGCAGGATGCTGTTGTTCTGTGGTGGTTTTTTAATTTTTACTTTTCAGTCATGGGGCATGGGGCTTTTGAACTCAGGGCTTAGGTGCTATCCTTCAGTTTTGTTCAAGGCTAGCACTCTACCACTTTGAGTCTTGTCTGTCTATGAACCTAGGATTACAGGCTTGAGCCACTGGTACCTGGTTTCACTCTATTTTTTTTAAGGTAGAATCTAGCTTTGTAGCATGGGCTGGACGTGCTGGGATTATAGGTGTACATAACCACACCAGGTAAGATTCACTCTCACTTCCCTCCTTGGAGAAAGCAGGTGTCATGGCCTACCTCAGGGGGCTTCCACCCTCAACACCAGCCCTGCCTCCCCTCTGAGTCTTGGGAGGTCCTGGTTTAAGTACTTGTAAAGAGGACAGCTCCGGGGCTCAGGGTGGGGGAGCTGGGACCAATGGCATCCAGACCTTATAGGCCCCAAGGTGTTCTGAGCCAAATGGGGGCTGTGCTTCCCAAACGAGGCTTAACTGGGGCAAATGAGACTGCACAACAGAGCGTGCGTCATCGAGCCTTGGTTGCTAAGTCTTTATGGCTGGCCTCAGAGGGCTGAGCTCTAGCTGTGAAGAGACAAATCAGCAGACTTCCATTTAATGGAAAAGCTTCTGAACACACCAAGCCATTCAGCAGAGCAGGCTGCCCTGGGGGGTGAGATCCCCATCCCCAGAGGCATGTAAGCAATGACAGCAAGTCACCCAGGGTGCGTTAGGTACATCTCATCAGCCAACTACCTTCACCGCGTTCCTGGAAGGGGGGGGGGACCAGGATCGGTTTCTCCTGCAAAAGAAGACGCGAAGGCACAGAGAGGCTGCACAACACACCTGGGGTCACACCGCTAGGAAGGGCTGGAGCAGCTACTGGAACCTGGGCAGCCTGGCTCCCAAGGCCATGTTGGCGATCAGGTTGATGTCACCTCGTGGATGCAAGCCAGAGCTTCTCCAGGCTATTTTCAAAATCAAGCCCTCAATGACAGTTTTAATCCCCAAACAAAACACAACACAACAGCTGTCCTTCGGGTGGTCTCTCCACACCAAGCTCCCTGGTCTGTGCTTGGGAGGCTGCAGTGGCGGGGAGGGGGCCCCTGGCCCACGGGCAGATACTGCTGTGTGACCTCTCTTAATGGATGGCTCCTCTCTGGTTCTCCTGCTTGTACAAGGAGAAGATGTTGAGCCAGAAGAGGAGGTTTGGCTCGTCGGCTTTCTGTGTGCCGTGTGTTGTTTGTGTGGCCTTGGAAGTCCTCCAAAGTGATACTGAAATGACAACTCACTTCACGTCCCCTCTGCCCATCCCGAAAGAGCTGCGAGACCCCGGGGTCATCCTCCTGGGCCCTGCTGCCCTGCCCACTTCAGGGCTGAGCGGAGGGAAGTCTGCTCACTCCAGACCATGCTGGGCACCGGCACCAGCTGGACCAGCACTGGCTATTTCTCCTAGTCCAGAGCACAAAGTGGACCACAGGACTCGGCCCTCCCACTCTGCCATGGGGACAGACACCCAGTGAACCCTACCCAACTCAGGCACTCCCCCCCCACCAGCTGTGTGAACACTAGCTCTCCCTCCCCCCCCCCCCCCCCGCCCACCTGACCACACACAGAGGGCCCTTCTGGGGAAGTGTTTTGTTTTTGTGCCAGTATTGGGGCTTGAACTCAGGGCCTGGGCTCTGTCCCTGAGCTTTTATGCTCAAGGCTAGTGCTCTACCACTTGAGCCACAGCTCCACGTCTGTCCTTCTGGTGGTTCATCGAAGAGTCTCACAGCCTTTCCTGCCCAGGCTGGCTTTGAATCTTCATCCTCAGATCTCAGCCTCTTGAGTAGCAGGATGACAGGCATGAGCCATTGGTGCCTGGCTGGGCCCACCTTTCAAAAGTGCTCTGGGGGCTGCATTCACTCCTCATGACGAGGAGCTGCTGTAGCCCTAGTCTAACTGCCCCCCTTCCCAATCCACACTAAAGGGAAAGGGCTGTGGGGTGGGCAGCAGCCCCCTCTTGCCTCCTAGCGTAGCCCACAAGGGTTCACTTCCCGTTGCTGTGCACGGTGCCTGGAAGAGTCTGCCGGGCTTATTTATGACTGTTCTGCCTCTGCCTGTTCTGTTCTTTTGCTGTCTCCTCTGGGTGAACTTGTTGATCTTGCACAAGTTTTAAAAATTCATGACTCCTGCAGAAGACAAGCAGAGATGAAGCAGAGAACAAGAACCAGTCCCAACCTGCACCGGGCTCGGGGAGATCTTCACAGTGATGAGGGAGGAGTGCAGAGGACGCCTCCGGGCGTGCAGGGATCTGGGTTCAGATCTCTCACCCAGCCTGATGAAGGCCGTGGCCTTGGCTCACCTCCTCAACCTCTCTGAGCCTGTGTTCTCAGTGGATGATTTATTTCATCATGGGAGAGCTTAGCTGTAGAGCTAGGGCTCTGAACAGACAGCATTCAAGTGCTTAGCAAGCAGCCATTGCACAGGAAGCTGTTGGTAGATGTCAATGGTAATTACTACATTTCCCAGCCTCCCTTGCGGTTAGTGGTAGGGGGCTGTCGCGTGTGGAGGAACGCGGAGTGCCATATCCAAGGTGTGAGCTCCCTCTCACGCTTCATGGGTGGACGTACCACATGTGGTTGGAAACGAGCAAAAGATGGGTCACTATGCCACTTCATGGAAGTCTGGCTTATGCTTCTGAGTGCTGAGGAATCATTGTTGTGAAATGAGAAAAGTAAAGAGGATTTGGGACGTTCTTGGGAAAGGTCGTGTGTACTAGTCAGAGTCCAGAGAAACAGAACTGACAGTGTTGTGTATATATACACACACAGGCCTCTCTGTCTCTGTCTGTCTGTCTCTCTCACACAGACACATACGTGTTGACTTATTGTAAGGAACTGACTCATTCAGCTGGCAAATCACAACATCCAAGTCCCAATTGGTTGGCAAGCTGTAAACCCAGAGCAGCGAGGAGGTAGCTTAGCTCTAGTCTAAGTCCAGCATCCTAGAATCGAGAGAGGATGTAGCCCCTGTCTGAAGGCCAGGAGGCTTGAGGTCCAGGAAGAGCCCATATTTCAGGTTGAGTGAAGGGAGAAGAGGAGCCGATGTCCCACTCTGAAGGCAATCTGGAAGGAGGAATTTCCTCTCACTCAGAGGGAGGCCAGACTTTCTGTTTTACTCGTGCTTTCTTATGGGACAGGGCCCATCCACACAAGGGAGGGAAACTCGCTTTATTCTGCCTGATTCCAATGTTTCCTCTCATCCTAAACTGCTCAGCTATCTGGGCACCCAAAATCCCAGTCAAGCTGACCATGTACAGGGCTCCACGATGCGGCTGGCACATGGAACTCACATGAAACAGACAGGTGAGCCTGCTGAAAACCTGTGAACAATAGCGCCAAAGAAATCATGATTCCGGTCTTTTAAAGCCTGAGATCCTTTGAGATCTGAAACTGCCAAGAGGTCAAAGCACGGAGTTCTTGTTTCAGGTGTGCCTACGGAGGCACCTGCAGCGGATAGGCGCAGCACTGGGGCAGAGGATGCTCCTTAGCCTACAAAACCTGCATCCCACTGAATGCCTCCTCCTCCCATGGGCATTTGCCCCTTCTCCCTGGGGCTGCCTGTCCTGCCTCTGCCCTACAGTGCTGGCATGAAGGCAGAACAGTTGACTTGTCTTTTACCTTCGTATAGTCTTGGATCCCAGGGGTCATGTCTAGATAGATCTGCTAATGAGACCTCAAGGAGCCCAGGAGACCCTGGGCTGGAGGCTGAGAATGGCCATCAATCTGGCTTGGTTTTTTTTTTTTTTTTTTTTTTCTTTCCCCATTTTGGTGGTTCTGGGGATTGAACTCAGGTTCTTTTACTTGCTAGGCAGGCATTCTACCACTTGAGCCATGCCTCCAACTCCTTTTTCCATTGGTTAGTTTCCAAATAGGGTCTCACTTCATTCCCAGGGCGGGCCTGCGCTGTAATCCTACTGCTTATGTTTCTCCTGTAACTGAGATGACACCAGTACGCCCAGCCATTGGTTGAGGCAATGTCTCACAAAATTTTATACCAAGATATAATTTAGGCATTTGTAATATTGGCTAATATAAAGGCTTAAGAAGAGAATTACATTTTGATGGAGAATTTCATCTTCAATTTAGATACAAATAATAGTAGGCTTGGCAGAGTGATGGCTCATACCTGTAATCCTAGATAATCAGGTGGTTGAGATCTGAGGACTGTGGTTCAAAGTCATCCCCATGGCTCAAGTGGTAGAATGTTAGTTACTCAGGGTCAGCAGCCTGGTCCTGAGGTCAAGCCCCAGGACTGGTGTGTGTGTGTGCGTGTGTGTGAGCACACACACATGCATGTGCAAAAGCCAGTGGGTAAATGGGTCTCCCATACTTTGTTGACAGAAATGGAACATCTCAAGTGGGCACGAGTGTGGATCAAATAAAAGAGTGCTTTTTGCCTAGAATGGGCAAGACCATGAGTTCAAACCTAATGCTGCTGAAGAAAAGAACCCAACTGCTCTCCCAATCACTGATGTCCCATTGGCCAATAAAAGGCCCATTGCCAGCAAAGGGCAAAGACATGGGGGGCGAAGAGTCTGCCACATAATCTGAAAACTGACTGGATTCTGTCCAACTGCCTGCTGTCGGGGCCAGTGCCTGAGACCAGGGCCGTCCTCTCCGCTGTCCACTCACTTTCCCTCCCCGCCCCCAGAGGTCCCCAGGGCACGAGCTATATCTCATTGATCTGTCTCTGTGTCTGGCACTGGGTGTAGCACATTGCTCGGCAATCAATGAAATAAATCGTAGAAGAATAAACAGTGCGTGCCTCAAGGACAGACCAAACACATTCTTCTCCCATCCCCAGCATCTCGCAAAAACCATTACAAGATAGCTTTCAAATTAGATTTCTGAGCATCCCTTGTCTGTTTCTACTTAGGCTGGAAATGCAGTCTCCTTTGCAGCCTCCGTGAAAACCATGAGGGATGGGAGCCGGAGAAGCTGGTGAGCTGGGGGGGGGGGGGGGGGGGTTGACCCTGCTCCCAGGAGGGCTGGTCCCAGAGCCTCCAGCACGGCTTGTCAGCAAAAGCTTCAGGGCCAGAGGAATGAAGCCACTTCTAGGATCACCTGGATGCTTCTCGTGCTCTTGCTGACAGACACATTCCGTTCTGAGCCAGCCTCCCCGCAACGCAAAGGCCCTGAGAGTTCACACCTCGTTTCTGTGGCCCAGGGCGAGGAGGCAATCTTGAGGGGGGTAGGACTTCCACCGGTGTCACCCAAACCCAAAGGAAATCTGAGCTCCAACCATTACCCAGGGAGGCTCACTCGGCTGCGTGTGTCCTCTTTGGAGGGTTCAGTACTTCGGTCTGCAGTGGCTCAAGTGTGACCTTATCTCTGGCTCTGACCACAAGACAGTGGCTATGCCTGAGCTGTCAGCACGCAGGAGACAAGACCCAGGATAGAAGAGCATGAAGCAGGAGGAAGTGGACAGCAGGATCCACTGGCTGCCCTTGCTTCCCTCCTGAGACTGTGGGCAAGAAGCTGATCAAGCTATATCTCATTTCCACTGAGGACAATGCCCCCCCCTTCCCTCCCCTCCTCTTCTCATCTTCTCTTCTTCCTTTCCCACCAAGGAACAACCAGGGTCACTGGCTAAGAGATAGTAGTGCTAGAATTCTGAGGTGTGATTCCCACACAGCTGCTCTTTTCCTTTTTTTTTTTTTTTTTGCCAGTCCTGGGCCTTGGACTCAGGGCCTGAGCACTGTCCCTGGCTTCTTCCCGCTCAAGGCTAGCACTCTGCCACTTGAGCCACAGCGCCGCTTCTGGCCGTTTTCTGTATATGTGGTGCTGGGGAATCGAACCTAGGGCCTCGTGTATCCGAGGCAGGCACTCTTGCCACTAGGCTATATCCCCAGCCCAACAGCTGCTCTTTTTCATTTTTATGATTTTCTAGCAGTGCTGGGGATTGAACCCAGGACTTCACACATGCTAGGCAATCGATCTGCCACTGAGCTTGACTCAAACTCCTCCCCTTAACAAATGTGCTCTCTTCCCCTGGACATCATGTCCTGGGGGGGGTGGGGGAGCACCACCAGAGATGAACAAACATCTTAAATACTAGCTGACTAGCCAGGTGTGACAGCTCAGCCTGTTATCCCAGCACTTAGAAGGCCAAGGCAGAGAGATGGCAAGTTCGAGGCCAGGCTAGGCTACCTAGTGACAACCCTGTGTCAAAACAAAGAAACCAAAAACAAAACCTGACTAAACTGAGACCCACTGGGAAACAATATGCACACAGTGACATTGTTTGCTGTTGAAAGCCACCTGTTGTGGTGGAAGTTGCATAGAGTCACATGTCTGCCCTGCCCTTCTTTGGCTTTCTTGTCTTCTACATCCTGGGTTACAAAGCAGAGGGCTTCTTCTCTACACCTCTCTTCTGAACACAGATGCTATCTTGGATGACTTCATCCTTCCCACAATCCCCTCCAATGGACTGATACCTTTGTTTTTTTTTCCTCTTCTGTTTTGAGGTCTTGCTAGCTTGCCAAGCTCAACTCCTCAGCTTCCCAAATGGCTTGGATTATAGGTGTGAGCACAGGACTGGGCTGGAGGTTTGTTTCTCAGAGCCATGGAGTACTCCCACCCACGCCATTTCACCATATGGGAAAGGATGTTCACACCGAGCAAACACCAAGGGCCACAGCCTCAGCCTCACCAGGAACTCGGGGCCAGGAGTCTAGCGCCCTAGGTTCTACAGGACGAGCTGGGGGCTCTCAGCCCCAAAGTCAAATGCTTGCTAGCCTTCCTCTCTCCCGCTCGCCACAGAGCAGCAGGTGGAGCGAGGGATAAATGTGAGACGCTCGCCTATCTCACAGGAATCGTTCTTGCTTTGTTTAAAAATATAAACTGGGTTATAGATCAGTGCTGTCCTATCTAAAGAGACAGATGTGGGGGGGATCTCTACATACTGTGGAAAGCAGGGAGAGGCACCTCTCCAATGTGCACCCCCCCCACCCAAAGACACACTCTACCTAAGGCACAGAAAGCCTGGGCACAAGGTGTTTAGCAAACGGATGTTTGAAAACTTCGAATGAGGGAGCGAGGAAATGAGAAGGAACAGCCTTGACCCAGTTTGATGTGTCGTGCGGAAGCCCTTCCAAGAGGACCCTGGAGACCACCCCGCACCGCCCGAGGCGGGCCAGACACTCCTGAGCCCGCGCAGGCTCAGAAGGAGGTCAGCGAGGAGCCATGTGTCAGAGAGGAATGCGTCGGGCTGCTCTTCCCATGCCTCCTTGGGAGCTGCTGGCCTTTTCTATATGTTTATTAAATTAAAAAAAAAAAAAGTGCTGTGGCTGGCCTAGTTTTACTTACTGCCTAATAAAGGGGAAAACTGTTTCCATAGTACCCTTGGGTCCCACACGGAGCAGCTGGGGTTAGCAAGGTCCCTCACTTTCCCCAATGACACAAGCCAGCAGCCGAGGCAGAGCACCGTTCCTTTACAAGTGTGCCACTCCCAGGTGGGGCAGCTGAATACGAGGTGAAAGGAGACAAAATCGGGGTAAGAAGGGCTCAGCTCGCGGTGGGGGCGAGGCCCACTCCGCACACTTGGCCTCGGAAGCCTGTTGTGTAACAGGCCCAGGATAAATGGGTAAAGTCACCGCCCGATCCGTGTGCGCATCTCCCAGTCCAGATAGGTTTCTATATATAAACTGCCTGTTTAACATTCTCCCCACGAGACATCAGAGGGGGCCGGAGAGAATGGCCAGAGTCTCCCGTAAGCTCCCGCTCCTGCCTTCTAAGCCATACTCCTGCTTCTTGCTCTATGTGAGAGTGCTTGATTTTTCCATCAAAGGACCGGGCTTGTCACCGGGCTGTTTTCATTCCAGTCTTCCCTGGCTGGAGAGACACTTTACTAGGCTGGCTCTCTGACTTGCAGATGAATTTGCCCCACGTGTAGCGATGACTGTGCCGATGTGCTGGATGATTTGTTTTAGGGGACCACAGGCTCCTGTCATCTTCTCTTAGTGTCCTTCACGTAAGAGCATCCTGGGTCTCCTTTCCTCAGCTTTGCCAGACAGGCAGGAGTGTCACTGCCACTTTACAGAGGGGGAAACAAAGGCTGGAGCCAATGAATTGATCCAGTAGATAACAACAGAGCCGGGAATTGAACTTGTAGCCAGTGGACTGCACTGCTTTCTCCTAAGTTATGCTGAGGCCTCCCCCGTGGAGGAGATCTCGGGTCAGAATTATCGTTTGTTTGCCTTAACTTTCCCAGCAAGATCCTCAGAGGCATGGGTTTCTGTTTCCCGCAGTAAAGCAGCATCTGCTAGCAGAACATTCATGAGCCTTGAGGCATACGGAGCGATCTCAAGTTTTGGATTTGTGACTGAGTCACTGACTGACCTTGGACAGCTGACTTCCTCCTTCCGAGCCAACTTTCTGCCTATGAAATAGGCCTAGGCCACTGCCTGTGAGGGCGCTGAGCTCTGAGGAGCTATGGAAGGAAAGGCTGGCTCGCTCCTCCCTCCTGAGCCAACACCCAGGGGCAGGCGGGGCTCCTGACAAGGCTTTGACACCCCATCACCACCGGCCCGCAACAGTCTCAAGAACCTACCTCCTCCCTGCCAGTAGCTCTGCCATCACCAGCCATACGCTCATCAATTCCGGCCTTCCTCTCGTAAACCCTTCAGGATTCTCTCTGCTGATCCGAGTGACTGCCATTTCTAACAAATGCCAGGCAAAGCCCCTTCGGGAAACAACTCTAACCATGCAGCTTTGTTCTAATGTGTTACTTCTTGTGTATTGCTACTTCATGAGGTAATGGCTACGCAGATGGCAGGAGTGAGGAGCAAGTTCATGAGGGGCCACGCGGAAAGCAAACCTGTGCCTGTGACCTTGTAAAACTCTCTTAGAAACATGACTGTGGGGTATGTGAGAGGAGACAATGGAAGTCATTGTGACAATGGGAGACCTGTTGATTTCCTTTTCTCAGTGTTCTTTAATACTCAATTATCCTCCTCTTTACAAAGTGTGCATTTACAGAAACTGACCACGAGGAGGTTCACCCTTATGCAGGGGGCCCACGCTGCCCTTCCTCTGCCTGCTGAGCCTTTGAAGGGGTCTGCTCAGGGGGCTTGGATCAGCTTTCCTTGGCCGCACTCAGCACACAGCACTCAGCTGGCGCTGGCTGTCTCTTTTCACTGCCCACCCTGGGGCTGAGGCCAGGCCTCGCACGATGGCTTCCCCTACAGCGCCCTCTTGTGGCCGACCTGCGCCCCAGCAGCCACACAAGGCTCAGGTGCTAGATGCTGACAAACCAAAGTGGAGGCTCAGGACCAAACAAAAGCATGTTAAGAGTGGCACTGAACATTGACATGCCAGTCCCAGGAGACAGGGGTGACCATCGCTGGAAGGGGGAGAAGCAGCAGGCCAAAGCCAGTGTCATAGGCAGTTACCGTCCACAGACTGAGCCAGGGAGGGTAGTGGCACACAGCTAGCTCAGTGCGACTTCTCAAAGAGATACTCGAGGTCTGGGGCGCGCAGTCTCTGCTCTTTGTTTTTGTTTTTTGCAAATTCTCTCAGCATGGCCATGATTTCATTTTCAAATATTTCCGGGGCTGGTTTTGCTTCTACAAGAGAAGAATGGGCAGAAAAGCATTATGTCACCATCAGTCAATGCTCGGGTACGGGCCCTGAAAATGGAAACCCTGGCTCTGGCCAAGAACCACAGATGTATCCATGGACCCTCTCCATCCTTCCTCTCACTAGACGGGATGTTAGGCTCAGCAGGGCTTGGCAGCAAGCTGGTGGCCTCTATTTGTAAATAGTTTTGTTGGAACAGCTGCTCACAGTTTGCACAAGGTCCACAGCTCCTTTTGTGTTACAATGGCAGAACTGGGGAGTGGTGACTGAGACAGTAAGACAGCAAGATTCCATATTTATTATCTGGTCCTTGACAAACAAATCTGCTTGACCCCTGGCCTGAGCAATCTTGGGCTCACCCGCTTTGCTCTGCGCTTGGCCTTCCAGCTGTTTCTCAGGTGCAGTTACTCCTCCCTATCTGTGGCTTCATGGTTTCATTTACCTGGGAGTCAACCACAGACTGGAAATATTAAATGGAAAACTCCAGAAATAATAAGTCAACTTTGCATGCTATTCTGGCTAGCAAAATGAAATCCTAGGCAGTCCTGCTTAGAGTTGCATCACACACACACACACATACACACACACACACACACACACACTCACATGCACGTGCCATCTGCTACCAGTAGTTTGCAGTCAGTCATCTAAGTATCCGGCCTTGACTGTCAAGGTATTGTGAGCTTGCATCCAAGTAACTGCTTTTTACTTAGTAATGGTCCAAAGCACAAGAGTAGTGATGCAGAGGCACAGGGCAGAGGCTATGGAGGCACAGGTTAACTCTGGTACAAGGCGCTAACAGGCGATGTATGGGGCTCAGTGTTATCCACAAGTTCAGATATCCACTAGGGGGCTTGAAATTAATTCCTCTCAGGTGTTGGGAGATCACTCTATTGTGTTCCCGCCCTCCCTCCCTTTCTTCCTCTCTCTCTTCACTTAGGGCTGGCACTCTGCCACTTGAGCCATACTGCTACTGTTTCTCCTTCCTTCCTTTCTTCTCCTCCCTTCCCCCTCCCCACCATGATACTAGCGATGGAACTCAGACTTCATCCATGCTAGAAAAGGAGTTTACCACTGAGCTACAGCCCCAGCCCTTCCCTTCTAATCTATAAATTTGTGGGACAAGGGCTTGAATTTCTTTTTTTTTTTTTTTTTTTTTTTTTTTTTGCCAGTCCTGGGCCTTGGACTCAGGGCCTGAGCACTGTCCCTGGCTTCTTCTCGCTCAAGGCTAGCACTCTGCCGCTTGAGCCACAGCACCGCTTCTGGCGGTTTTCTGTATATGTGGTGCTGGGGAATCGAACCTAGGGTCTCGTGTATCCGAGGCAGGCACTCTTGCCACTAGGCCATATCCCCAGCCCTTGAATTTCTTAGTTAGAGGTCCTTGGTGATAACTGACAGAAACAAATACTCTAGTATTAAGCAAAAAAGGCATTTATTGGAAGGATAGCGATAGTAGAGACACACAGAACTTCAGACAAGCAACAAAGGCATAGAGAAAAGAAATGAGGATGGCCACAGGAGTGTGGCAACTGCTGTCACCTCCAAGTTTCTTTCACCCTTGGGACACTTGCTATGCCTGCACACTCCACGTGAAGCCTCTAGTTGGCAAAGCTTAGGCCATGTGCATGGGAACTGCCCTCCGTCCGGACTGATACAATGCTGGGAGAGGGAACCCTTGAAACTCCCATATTCAACACAGGGCCTGGAAAGTGATTTTCGGGGGGGGGGGCAGGTTCTGAGAATCAAAATAAGAATAACGGGTGCCAGACATCCCCTTATGATATAGAAATTGGAACAAGTATTATACCTGCTTTAACACAAGAAAAAGCCAGAAAACATTTATCAAGATTATTCTTGAGCTTGGGCTCAGGATCTGGGTGCTATCCCTGGGCAGTGCTCTACTACTTGGAGCACCACGTCCAGTTTTCTGGTGGTTAATTGGAGATAAGAATCTCATGGACTTTACTGCACAGGGAGGCTTTGAACCAGAATCCTCAGAGCTCAGCCTCCTGAGTAGCTAGGATTACAGACAGGTGTGAGCCACCAGTGCCTGGCATGATTTTTCTTGAAGCTGTCAAAGAACTGAATTCTCAGGGCAATGAAATACAATGAGTAAGAAAAGAGAAGTTGTGCTGGAAATATGGCCTAGTGGTAGAGTGCTTGCCTCGCATACATGAAACCATGGGTTTGATTCCTTAGCACCATATATACAGAATAGGCCCGAAGTGATGCAGTGGCCTGAGCAAAAAGAAGCCAGGGACAATGCTCAGGCCCTGAGTCCAAGCCCCAGGACTGGCAAAACAAAGAAAAGAGAAGTCCTTCCAAGAGGTTACCGGCTCCCAGGTGGCAGATATGCATAAAAAAGTCAGGGTTGGGGTGTGGCTCAAGTGATAGAGCTCCAGCCCTGGGAGTGTGAGGCCTTGAGTTAAAGCCCCAGGGTTTCTGAAGGAAAAGAAGAGGAAGAAAAGGAGGAGTGGGTAAGGGAGGAACAGATAAGAATTCAGCTAAAAACGGTTTATTGTTCAAAGCCAAGCATGAGCCAGCCCTGGGGACTCCAGACACAAGAGAAACTGCCCCCCACCCCCATACCCGGTGTGCTCCTGGTAGAGACTAGGTGTGGAGCAGGAGGCTGGAGAAAGCCTGCTTCAGAGGGGCAGGCCTGGAGGGGAGCAGTCCCCTTGAGAAGGAGCACAAGGCCCCAGAAGGCCCTTCTTCTCTACACAATGAAAGCCTCTAAAGACTGAGAGCAGGTCCAAAACTCCTTTCTCTTTCAGCTTTCAGGTGAGATCCTAGGTGCACCGGAAGAAGAGTAGAAGAGTAAAGGAGAGCATAAGGAAACTCACTGAAAACCGCTGGACACAGGGAAGTAGGGGACCAGGATAGACGAAGAACAGATGGAGCTAATCTGTCTAAATATAATATGTGTACATATGAATCATGGTGGTGAAAACCCTTTGTACAACTAATATATACTCAAAAAATATATATAGGAAAGTAAAACAGGCTATTGGGGAGCAGGTACCAGTGTGGAGGGAACTGCTGGGGGTTCAGCTTTGGCCCTGAGGGGGAAGGGCAGAGGAGAGCGCGTCCGAGACCGCCGCCCTTCCCCCAGCCCTGGGGGAATGCAGAAGCAGGCCACAATTCTCTGGGTCAGGAACCAGAAGAACTGGCTTTGCGACCAGCCCCCCAACTTTCTCGCCAGCCCATGTGCTCCCCATTTTCGTGGGCTTTGCCCATGGGGTGGTGCTATGCAGGTGACGTTAGCTCATGAGGGGGTCTTATGACAAGCTCGCCAGCCTATGGCCAGCTCCTGGTCTATCACCCCTTTTCTCATCACCCCTACTATATCAACTGTTAGCCACTCCCTTATTAAATCAGATTTGCTCTTGAAGCATCTCTGAGATCCGTCTGCACCTGGCTTCCTTGGTGGGTAAGGAGGGAGGAAAAGGGATCTCGTACGGCCGCGTGCAGCTGAGGTCTTTCCTGAGCCCCCCACTCCACTCTGGCCTTACCTGCAGGTCAGGTGACCAGGGGAGAGGGTGAGAAAGGGAGCGATTAGAGTAGAGCCTGACACCCCTGTGCCAGGGGAGGCGACCAGAGCCCGGCAGGGAATGGAGTGTGAATGAGGGAGAATGTGGTCTAAGTACTTCATTAACGTATATGAAAACAGAACAAAGAGCCCTGTTGAAGCTGCTTTAAGAAGAGGAGAGGAGCCAGGTGACTGTGGATCACACCTGTAATCCTGGCTACTCAAGAAGCTAAGGATCAAGGTTAGAAGCCAGCCTGGACAGAAAGTCTGTGAGACTCTTATCTACAATTACCCTCCAGAAAACCAGAAATAGTGCTATAGCTCAAAGCAATAGAGTGCTAGCCTTGAGCGAAAAAGCTAAGGATCAGCACCCAGGCCCTGAGTTCAAGCCCCAAGGACTGATAAAAAAGAAGAGGAAGCAGAAGAAAGAGAAACAGAAGCAGAAGTAGAAGCAGAAGCGGAGGAGGGGGAGGAGGAGGAGGAGAGGAAGGGAGTTTGATTGGGGTACACTTGTGTATGTATGAAAAAGACACAAGTACCCTCTTATACAACTAATACACACTACCAAAAAAGTCTTAAAAAACAAACAAGAAAACACCTTTTAATCCTGAGATAAGGGGCAGCAGCTCCAGAACTCATAGGCACAGCCTGAGAGAATGCCAACCTTTCCTTCCCTAAACTGACGGGCAGCTGTCTTCTTTAAGGGCAGGTAGGAGTATGGAGAAATTCCCTCTGAGGCACGGGAATACAGGAAGGCCAGAATATGAAGGTAGAACAGGAGCACCACAAATACCTTTGCAAACAGCAAACTACACATGGGAACAAGAGAGGCTCATGATGCCTTGAAGGTAAACAAAGCAAAACCAGAATGCAAACTGAGCTCAACTCTCAACCCAACTGCCTTGATCTCTGGCACTAACATCCTGGGAGGAACCCACACACTTCAAGCCAAAGTTTCCGCCCATCTCAGTCTCTAATGTCTTCCTCGTGATGTCTAACATTACGTGATACAGCCGGACGTGGTGCCGTACACCTGGAATCCCCAGCATTGGGCAGGCCAAGGCAGGAAGATTGCTCAGTTGAAGGCCAGGCTGGGGCCACATAACAAAACTCTATCTCAAAGAAACAAACAAAAATTATACGATACACATACATACAAAAGTAAAAGAAGCCCCATATTGTCGAACACAAATAATCAACACAGATTCTGGGATGACTCAGATGTTAGAACTACCCCAGGGAATTTAAGCTATGTTACAGACTCTAGTGGGAAAAACAGACAAGGTGTTTGGAAAGATGACGAACTCCATCCAGCAGGGAGCTAGAAGGAATGTCAAATGGAAATACTGAAATTAAATAAAAAAGCAATAGGTACTGAAGGCTCTCCCCTGTCATCCTAGCTACTCAGGAGGCTGAGTTCTAAGGACTTCACTTTGAAGCCAGCCCAGGCAGAAAAGTGCCTGTGAAACTCTTATCTCCAATGAACCACCAGAAAACTGGAATTGATGCTGTGACTCAAAGTGGTAGAGGCTAACTTTGTTTCGCTTTTCAGTTTCTCCTTACATGTGCGTGCTTTCATTTTCAGCCGTGTTTCCTGGCTTATCACTCTCTCCCCAGAGCAGACAGTGTCCTGGAGCTGCGGTGAAGAAATTCTCCGACCTGACCTAAGACCCTGCTCATCCCAGAAGCACCATCTCCTACCTTGAAGGAAAGAACGCTGCAGCAAGGATCTGAATTGACACTTCCTCCTGCGTTTCCCACCGAGTCTCTTAGCAAGCATCCCTATGCACACGAGTCCCCACAAAAGCCCGAAAAGACAGGACTGATGACTTTCCAGGTAGCTGAACACCTGAAGGTTCCTCGAAGGTGGCTCCAAGAGAGGGCATGGAAGACCCTTGGCAAGTGCCCACCCCTCTCCCCTACCTCACTTCATGCTTTCCTTCACTGTGTCCTTTTTTAAGTTCCTTTATAATAACGTAAGAAGGTATTTCCATGTGTTCTGTGAACTGCTGGGGAAAATCAATTGAACCCAAGAGGTGAGGGGTTGTGGGAACCCCGATTTATAGCCAGCTGGTTAGAGGCACTGGAGGTTGCACCTGGTATCAGAAAGGGGGAGGCAGTCTTCAGGACTGAGCCCAGTCAGAATTCAATTCAATGCTGTGTTGACTGTGGTGTGAGAGTAAGGGGGAAATAAAGACACTTGGGCTTTTCCCGATGGAGAGAAAGAACAGCATGCTAGGCAGACTTTCAGGATGGCTCCTGATGCACCCCATTCCTCTGGTATAGACTCTGGATCTGGTACTTCTCTCCTGCAACTAGTTTATGTTATGCGGCAGAACTGACCAAAAGTCAGGGATGCTATCCAGGCAGGACTGACCTAGTCACATGAGCTCCTCAAAAGCAAGGCTCTCTCCAGCTGGGAGCAAGGAGGAAGTCGGAGAGATTCAACTAGAGGGAGAGGGAGCATCAAGGGGAGGGGCCGTGTGGCAAGGACTCAAGCTGAAGGAGCTGGACAGCTGGCAGGACAACGGGAATCTCAGTTCTCTGGGCGAGGAAATGAATCTGGACCCTGCATGAGATTGTAAATGAACTGTGGCCTAGAGTTTCCACAGGAAACGGAGAAGCCCCTGATACACTGATTTCAGAGAATGGGACCTGAACATAGCTTCTGACATTAAAAAACTATGAATGCTATTTAAGGTTTGTGTTGATTGCAAGAGGAAACTAATTCAGATGAAAAGCCAAACACCATGCAAAGATTAATCAAAGAAAGATTACTACCAGACACCTCAGAAAAAGGGCCATGATCAGTGGTAAAGATAGAGAGATGCACTGCTAAAGGAAACAATTCATCCGGAAGATATAACAATCCTAAATGTTTGCACATAACACCAGAGCTTCAAAACGTGTGAGGCAAAGCAACTAAGAGAAATAACAGGAGTAACAGACAAATCCACAACTGTAACAGTAGATTTCAGCATTCCTTTTAGGAATTGAGAATACTTGTTTTTATCAAGTATTGGCCAACCATTAGTAATGAAAAGGCTAAAAAACAGCAAAGGAAAGGAAAGAAGGATACACCAAATTACATTGACTTAATCGATCTTCACACTGACTTCAATGATCTATTGTGTAGTCAGCATGACTTGAGCTAAATCTTGCCCTCCTCCCCCTTTTTTTAAGCCAGTCCTAGGGCTTGGGACTCAGGGCCTGAGCAATGTCCCTGGCTTCTTTTTGCTCAAGGCTAGCACTCTGCCACTTGAGCCATAGTACCGTTTTTGGCCTTTTCTATATATGTGGTGCTGAGGAATCGAACCTAGGGCTTCATGTATATAAGGCAAGCACTTTACCACTAGGCCATATACCCAGCCCCTAAATTCCCTTTTTGCTTAAGTTAGAATGTTTCAACTTTGTCTTAAAAATAGAACCTGCTGGGCAAGGATGGCTCACACCTGTAATACTAGCTACTCACAAAGCTGAGATCTGAGGATCATGGTTTGAAGCCAGCCCAGGCAGGAAAGTCTGTGTGAGACTCTTACCCCCAATAAACTAATCAGAAAACTAAAACTAAACTAAAGCCAGAAGTGGCGCTGTGGCTCAAGGGGTAGAGCACTAGTCTTGAACACAGAGAGGCTCAGAGACAGTGCCCAGACCCAGAGTTTAAGCCCCAGGACTGGCAAAAACAAAACAAAAAACAAAAACAAAGAATGTTCTTGGAACCAGTCAGTGACTTCAAGGCTTAATCCTAGCTACTCAGAAGGCTGAGGAGTGCCAAGGCAGACAGGAAAGTCTGTGAGATTCTTATCTCCCATTAACCACCAAAAAGCCAGAAGGAGAGCTATGATCCAAGTGGCAGAATGCCATCCTCAAGTGAAAAAGCTCAGGGACAGTGCCTGGGCCCTGAGTTCAAGCCCCAATACTGGCAAAACAAACAAGCAAACAAAAAACCCACAAATAATCTTAACTGAGGCTGGGAATATGGCCTAGTAGCAAAAGTGCTTGCCTCGTATACATGAAGCCCTAGGTTCGAATCCTCAGCACCACATATATAGAAAACGGCCAGAAGGGGCGCTGTGGCTCAAGTGGCAGAGTGCTAGCCTTGAGCAAAAAGAAGCCAGGGACAGTGCTCCAAGTCCAAGGCCCAGGACTGGCAAAAAAAAAAAAAAAGAATCTTAAGTGATAAATCATGAATTTTGCACGTTTTGGAATACACTGGCCTGCTTGGTTGTATTTATTACATGAATGAAAGGATAGTACCACCTAGGACACAACTTCAGACTTAGATGAGCCTCTCACGTGACAAGCCCCATACCTGTGGCCCAGTAGTAAATATCCCAGTCGTTACTGGGCTCGTTAATCAGGCGATCATAGAGGTTCAGCTGCTTCTCAGTCATGTTATGCAGATGTTCTTTAGCAAACAGGCTGAAAACACAAAGGAAAAAGAGGCTGCAAAGGCTGTCTCTCATCGGAGAGGAGTGCCACCCAAACTCCCGCTCCCTACCTCAGGAGAATGCAGTTTTCCAACATCCCCCTCTTCCGGCTCTCATACAGCAGCCGGGCTCTTTTGGTTTCTATGGATTCATCAGCTCTCTCCTGCCATGGAGGCAAAGGGATTTCAATCATGTCCTTTTGGGAATCTGATGGGCTATCACCTCTATAGAAGCGTCTGAATGGTGTCCCATTGAACAAAGGAGACAGCAGGCTGTGCCTTGACAGCATCTGAAACAAACCACATCTTTATAGTAACCATGACTACCATCCATCATTTACTCAACGCTCAGGAGGCATTCAATGCAATAAATCTCGTTTGGTCACTAAGAAGTTATGCTAAAGCTGGGAATGTGGCTTAGTGGTAGAGTGCTTGCCTAGCATGCATGAAACCCTGGGTTCCATTCCTCAGCACCACATAAACAGAAAAAGCTGGAAGTGGTGTTGTGGCTCAAATGGTAGAGTGCTAGCCTTGAGCAAAAGAGAGACAGCATCCAGGCCTTGAGTTCTAGCCCCATGATTGACAAAGAAAAGAAAGAAAATAAGTATGTGGATGCTGTCCCCACTTTACTGCCCCAAGCTAGAAGTGTGAGGCTCAGAAAAGACCATCAGCCAAAGAACACTCATACTCTTTCTAACCAATCTTTCCAGAAACTATCCCAGCAAAATACAATTACATGTGCACTTAACATTAGAGCACCCAAATATATAAAGTAAACGTTGACTGTCCCGAAGGAAGAAAGATAGCAACAGTCAATTTCAATACTTCACCTGTAATAACAGAATAACCAGAGGGCGGATCAAGAAGAAAATAAGAAGCTGGATGCTGGTGGCTCACGCCTGTACTCCTAGCTACTCAGGAGGCAGAGATCTGAGGATCTCAGTTCAAAGCCAGCCCAGGCAGGAAAGTCCATGATACTCTTATCTCCAATTAACCATCAGAATCCCAGAAGTGGAGCCATGTCTCAAAGTGATAGAGTGATATAGCCTTGAGGAAAAAAGCTCTGGGACAACACCCAAGCCCTGAGTTCAATCCTCAAGACCACCACCAACAACAACAAGAAAGGGAAATAAGAGAACTTGAACAACACAATAAAACTTAAGTATAAATAGTTAGTTGACACAAAGAGTATTCCACTCAACAACAGAGTAGAGTTTGCTGTCCAGTGCACACAGAAACAATGCCCATGAAAGACTGTACATTATATCACAAAACACAAACCTTGACAAATTTAAAATGATGAAGTGTCTGTGTTAAACCAAATCTTAACAAATTTAATGACACACTTTTAACCACACTGAAATAAAACTAGAAATCAATAATGGCAAAAGGGAAACTGGAAAAATCCACAAATATGTAGAAATTAAGCAACACACATTTGAACAACCAAAAGGCCATAGGGAAATCAAAATGGGATTTGTGTGTATGTGTGTGTACACATGGGTCCTGGTGCTTGAACTCGGGGCCAAGACATTCTCCTGGAGCTTTTTGTGCTCAAGGCTAGCACTCTACCACTTTGAGCCACAGCTCCACTTCCAGCTTTTTTTGTGGTGGTTAATGGAGATAGGAGTCTCATGGACTTTCCTGCCTGGGCTGGCATCGAATATGGATCCTCAAGGTCTCAGCTTCCCAAGGAGCTAGGATTAGAGGCCCAGGCATCTGGCCTCAAAAGGAAAAAAAAAATTAAATATCTCTAGACAAGCTAACAAATGTCCACAAACATTTAAGAGATGTGACAAGAAAAACAAAACAAAACAAAACAGTACCAAGAGTGTACACAGACGAATGCTTACATTAAAAAAAAAAAAAAGGCTAAGAATCCCAGCTACTCTGAAAGGTGTGGCAGGAGGTTCAGGAGTTCGAGGTCAGCCTGGGAAACACGAGATAAAGCCCTGGATAGTACACAATCACGACAGGCATTGGAGAATTCAGAATTGGTAGGGAGAGAGGGGCATTCTGGGGACTGGGCTCGGTCTGCCCGGGGAAGTAGGTGAGGTGGGAACTGGCTGTCGCCCTATGACCGACCATCGACCGCACATTTCCAGGGATCCCCAAAGGCTGGGAAATGACCTCCATCTCCTGGGGTCAGCCTCGCCTTGACCTGACCTTGCCTTGGGGCTAACGGGCAGTTGAATGTTCCTTCCCGTTTCCCGGGTCACAGAGAAAGATGGGATTCCACCCTAGCTGCCGCCCTCCCGGGACCCTAGAAACCTCAGCTCTCTCACCCGCGCCAGAGTCGGGATCACAGGGACCACAGCCATTTTTCCCTACTGCACCGGAAGCCGGCAGTCGGGCAACTTCCGGGAAGCGCTGTCCACCGGCCCAGCGGACTTAGCGGCGGAGGACCTGAACCGGAAGGTGCGTCCCTGCGTATGGCGGAAGTGGCGGTGCGTGTGACGCCGCCAGCGAGGGGGGGGTGGGACCTGGGGCGGAGAGCGGTTCGCGCGCTTCGGGCCTAGTCCGGACTCGCCGCCGCCGCCGCCATATTCCCGGTAACGGGGGCGCGCGGACCGGGGCCGGCTGTGCCGGAAGAAGGATCGGGGCCGGCGCTGAAGCTGGGAGGGGGTCGGTTGAGCTTGGGACAGCCGGAGTCCGCGGGCGGAGGGAGGCCGGGGCCTTTGAGAGAGAAGGCTGAGGGCGCCGAGCCGGGCCGGTGGGGTGGGAGTGGGAGAGGCCTAGCCGGAGGGGGGTGGGGGCGACGACCGGGCCTGGGTGGGAAGCGGAGGTGGCGGGAGCTTCCGGAACCGCGAGAGTTTGTCCGGAGCCGCTCTGGGGCCTAGACAGGTGCGACGAGCTGAGGTAGCGGGCTTCGTCGCGGTCGTTCCTCACAGCCCGGCCCGGAGGCCCCTGAGAGCCGAGGCCTGGACTTTTCCCGTCGCGCCACCGGCGGCTGCGGCGCTGGTTGGGCGCAAGTCGGGTCGGGCCCGCGGGTGATGGGCAGCGAGCCCCGCGAGCCCGGGAGGCCTGGGAGAGCTGGGGGCGGCGCGAGGCCGGGGGCGGGGCGGAGCGGGTGGGGCAGAGCTCCGGCGACCGGGATGCTGCTGCGTCTCTGGAGACGGGAGGTTGGCAACCACCGTCCTCCTTCCTCTCCCAGCCCGGGACCCCGGTCTTGCCTTCTAATCTCCGCCCTTTTCTGAAAATCGCAGTGGCAGCTTTCCTACTTTGTCCATTCTCCCGGCCCGAGGTCTTCTTTGCGGAGCCATGTCAGAAGGAGTGGACTTGATTGATATATACGCTGATGAGGAGTTCAACCAGGTGAGAAGTGGGGATTTTCCTCCATCAACTGAGGAGTTACTTCCAGCGAACTCGCCTGGACTTAAAACAGGAGTCTCTTGGTTCTAAAAAGAATTTCCCCCTTAGCATCTTGACAATTTCCCCCTAGTGGAGACCAAAGACTACTGACCATTCCGCTTTATGTTCATTTCAACCTCTAGGCTAAATTTTAAAGGGCTTGGTTTAAGAGCAAATAAAAATCCGATGTAAATAGTACAGTGAATCAACCTGTGGAATTTGCTTCCCTAGGAATCCAAAGTTGGATGTCAGTCTCCTCACAGATTAAACCACACTTTTAAAACAACTGCTTTTGTTACAATATTCCTGAGTTCAAAGTTTGGCAATTGTTTAATTTTTTTTGAGACGACTACAGTTGAATAATCTTAGTTCCTACTCCCATAAAAGCACAAGAACTCGGTATCATTTAGTTTCAGCTGTTTTTCAGTTGTACTGTGGTCTTGGAAGTCCACAGGCATTTTGGTATAAGTTGTATTAGTGAACCTTTTACGAGATAGTGTGTGGCCGGACGCTGTTCACACCTGTAATCTTAGCTAGTCAGGAGGCTGAGATCTGATTATCTTGGTTCAAAGTCAGCCCAGGCAGGAATTGGTGAGATTCTTACCTTCGAGGAACTGTCAAAAGCTGGAAGTGGAGTTGTGGCTTAGGTGGTAGAAACACAAGCCTTGAGCAGAAAAGCTCAGGGACAGCGCCCAGGACTGGCACCAAAAAGAAAAAAAATAGAGAGTGATTGTAAAGACATTGGACAATCTAGTTAGAAAGCAAATGTAGAGTCACCCTTTGTTGTACTGGTTAATACCTTTGTATCTTCTTTATATTTTTATGGTGTTAGGAAATAAGGATTTCCCCTGAAATGATTGTCTATGCAGTTCATTTCTGTGACCTTGAGGTCAGATTTCAACAATATTCCAAAATACTTAAAACTTACTAATATCTTACCTGGATTATTTTCAGCACCATTCTCCTTGAGTGAGCTGGCTCTTACCGGTGTCTTCCAATGGGTATACATAAAGATCTGGAAAGAGCGTGGAAAGAATGGAGTAGAGAAGAATACCCTGGTTGGACCCTGACTTTGATATGAGGCAACAAAAGAGGCTAATACATCCCTTTCCCCCCCTGCCCTAATTGGCATAAATTTATTAAAAAATATTTTTGATGCATTGTGGCATTTATTATTTTGACTATATTGTAGACTCAGCCTAATGCAAGTGGTCTATTACTTGAGCCATGCCTCCACCCCTTTTTTTGCTTTAGTTTTTCAGATAAGGTCTCCCACTTTTGCTGGCCTCAAACTGCCATTCTCCTACCTCCGCCTCTCTCCTACCTCTGCCTCTTGAGTAGCTGGGAGCTATAGTCATGTGCTACTGCCAGGTCCATATCAAGGCTTTTAAATGTTGAGATTTTAGAGCATACACAAAAGTAGAACAGTTGGACTGTGTTAGACCTATTATTCAGCTGTGCACATTTTGGAAGGAAGGTTGCTGAGGACTGAACTAAGTCGCCTTGCACATGCTAGACATGAACTTTTCCATTGAGCAGTACCTCAGGCTCCAGTTGTACTTCTCTTCAGAACATCACACTTGCTAGACAGGTATTCTGTTACTGGAGCCACAACCCCAGTCCATTTGCTTTTATTTGCTTTTCAGAAAGGGTCCTGTGCTAACTACCTGGATTGGCCTTGAACCATTATCCTGCCTCTGTCTCCAGAGTAGCTTCTACCATAGGCCTTAACCACTACATCTAACTTAATAATACTTTGTAATGGCATTTTCCTTGTGTCTGTTTAACTTTGGCATTCCCTATATATGACTACAAGTTGTCTCATAAATACAAGAAAGATGTTTGAAATGGTCAAATGACCCAATTTATGGATAAAAGGTTATGTACACTAATTATAAAACTATTGCTTGAATTTTATATCTTTGTTTCAGACTTTTTTTGTAGATGATGCTTTTGTTGTTAATGAGAAAAAAGATTTCCTTAGTTCTTGTCTATTATTAACAAATAATTCCCCCTACCTTTAATTCCTCATCTCTGTGTGGATGACAGTGCTGCCAGTTCACTTTGGAAAATAGGCAGAACAGCGCCTTTGACTTTAGGTCATGTTTGATCTTTAAAAAATGATTTTCACTCTTCTTACTTGTGGGTTTTTTGTAGTTGCTTTGTTTTTGGTGCCAGTCCTGAGGCTTAACATGGCCTGGGCACTGTAATTGAGGTATTTTGCTCAAGGCTTTCCTGCCCTGCTGGCTTTTTTGAACTATAGTCCTCAGATCTCAGCCTCCTGACTAGCTAGGTTTACAGGTATGAGCCACCAGCTTTTTTCTCTTTCAGACAAGTCTTGCTATGTACCTTAGCTGGAACTGGAACTTAGTATGTAGTCCAGACTGGCCACTGATTTGTCCATTTAGACTCGGGTCTCAGCAATTAGTTCTCCATCTAGTTAATAGAAGAATTTTCAGGTTTGTTTGTTTTTTTTCTTTGCTGGTACCAAGGCTTAACGGGACTTGTGCTCATGCTTGCCTAGCCGCTTGACTTTTTAGCTTGTACCTTATTTTCTACCACTCAAACCATGTGTTCAGCCCAGAGAGGACTTTTTTTTTTAATGGATCTAAGACATGGGGTCAAATAGATGTTTTTTTTTAATGGATCTAAGACATGGGGGTCAATTAGATGTTTATACTAAATAGGTAATATTTGATGTTGGGGAAATTAAACTGCAGGTAGTAAGATTGTTACAAGTTGGTGTAGACTGAGAGAGCCAGAACAAATTAGGTTTTGGAATATCTTAGGAAGATCATTGATTTGCCTCAAGCTGGCCAGTACATAAGAACCTCCCCTGGTGTATGTATACTTTGCTCTCTGAGAAACATTAACATAATTCCTAGAAGGAACCTTGTGATGCTTAAACCCTGATTTGTTACAGCATGTGCTACAAAAGCTTCTTTTGCAGAGCTACTATATTGGGCTGGAAGTAAAACTGTAGAAGGGTGACTGAGAATTGCTGCTTTCCTGGGTGCTTTATCTCTGTTCCTTTTCATGGTGAGATAGGTTCTGCACAATATGCCTAGTTCTTTTCCTCCCTTCATTTCATCAGTAAGTATTGCTGAGCTACTTCTGTTTGCTAAGCTTTATGCCAGAGCTGGTGAGGTAAGATGTTGGGATGGGGATGAATCCCTGTGCTCAAAACAGGTTCTGGTCCAGGGGGGCAAGAATGATGGTGATAATAATAATGCAGAGTAAAGGTAACAGTGATGTAGACAGAAGGTTCAAATGTGAACTTTGGAGATGGGTGTGAAGCCTAGATTTTAATTCAGCCTTGGTACAATAAAAGGAAATAATGGTATCAAATGGGTTGCTTTGAGAAAAGTCAGTTGTAGGCTAGTTGCTTCTTTTAATGAGATACCTGGAAGAAGAGAATGAAAGTAGGAATATTGAGCATACTGGTGAGGAAAATCTTAACATGTTTTCTTGCTTATTACTAAGAAGCAAAGAATTTCATGTGTCAATCACGGCTGTTTGCTATTGCACAGAGTTCTCCCTGAGATACCTATTCAGTATTAAATGCATATGTCTTGTTTAATTTTTCCAAAATGAAACTTTTTTAAAACACTACTATAAGTTAAAAGTGATTTTTCACTTAATATGTAGGATTACATTTTGTTTTAACCTAATCTATCACTAGATAAATTATCAGCTTTGCCAGTCAGAAAATTTTAAGACCTTACAGGGTTTTCTCTTACCAGCTAATAAACAAGTAAAATGATGCTAGCATATTTGTGTTAGACACAGCTTGATGCTTCATTTTTTCAGTAGAACTCTACTTGCCTTTCCTGTGCTTGTTCCACCAGCTTCTTTGAACTGAGACTCCTGGAGAGACCATTGGAATCTTTTGACACTTTTACTTTGGTTGAATGCTCTTGTTTCTAATTGGTAATCTATAAGCCATGGTCTTCAAAATTTAATTCTGTCTTGTTCTTTTATTTATTTTTTGCCAGTCCTAGGGCTTGAATTCAGGGCCTAAGCACTATCCTTGGCTTCTTTTTTCTCAAGGCTAGCACTCTACCACTTGAGCCAAAGCACCACTTCTGGCTTTTTCTGTATTAGTGTTGCTGAGGAATCAAAACAAGGGCTTCGTGTATATGAGGCGAGCACTCTACCACTAGGCCATAATCCCAGCCTTGCTGTTACACAGTTATTGGTTACTTTGAAGCTTATAATATGAAGTTGTTTCTGGTGATATATTTGGTTTCTAAGCTGTCCAAATCTGTATATTAGCTTACTAGCCAACATATAGCTTACTGACAGTATTTATTTCTTTATTTTTGTTGATCATGAGGCTTGAACTCAGGGTCTGAGCACTGTCCCTGTGCTCCTTTTACTCAAGGTTAGCGCTCTACCACTTCAATCCACAGGTCCACTTCCAGTTTTCCAGTGGTTAGAGATAAGAGTCTCATGGACTTTCTTTCCCAGGCTGGCTTTGAACCATAATACTCAGGTCTCAGCCTCCTGGATAGCTAGGATTACAGACATGAGCCACCAGTGCCTGGCTGACAATTTTATTTATTTATTTATTTATTTATTTTGCCAGTCCTGGGCTTGGACTCAGGGCCTGAGCACTGTCCCTGGCCTCTTTTTGCTCTGCCACTTGAGTCACAGTGCCACTTCTGGCTGTTTTCTATATATGTGGTGCTGGGGAATTGGACCCAGGGCTTCATGTATACAAGGCAAGCCCTCTTGCCACTAGGCCATATTCCCAGCCCATGGCTGACAATTTTTATATTACAGTTTTTGAACAATTTCTGACTCACATAACTGTACCTAAAGAATCTCAATACGGTTCTATTGAATATCCAAGATAGTGTGTTTTCTTATTCCCTTTTAAGTTGCCTTTGAAAAATCCTTAAATTTTTTGTGTTGTTGTTAGGACCTTGATGCAAAGTACAGTTGCTCATGATATCCTCAGGGGATTGAGCTCAGGCCCTTCCCCCTCATTACCACAATCCTCAGGTGCCTAAGTCATTTATTTAAAAAACTGTGTAGTGTTTGCATACACCCACATCCCTCTCATGTACTTGTCTCTAGATGACTTAATTTTATTTTGACAGTGCTGAGGACTGAACACAGTCTCATGCTTTTGAGGCAAGTGCTCTACTAACTACTAAGCTATATCCCCAGCCCTATATTGTTACTTTTACCTTTTTAAAGGCTATTGTCAGTCCATAGTTGGTTAAATCTGTAGATGTAGAACCCACAGATAAGGAAGGCAGACTGTAGTGCCCTCTAAACCATTGACTAAAACCAAGTGACTTTTAAGTCCTTTCTCTTCCTTAAACCACAAGGGGAATTAGGGAGATCGACAGTTGGGAGAGTAAACAGTGCTGGGGATCACACCCAAGGTCTGCTGTACAAAGCAAAAGCACTCTATCACTGAGCCACATCGCCAATACTTAATGTTTCTTTGATAGTTATTGGAATACTGAGATTGTGTTCTGTGAGCTTCAGAGCTTTCTTAAATCAGTAACTCCCAATGTGTTTTGCATTTTGGTACCCGCTTTAACAGAAGTCCCCGATTTCTATTTCTTAGCAAGTTTATTTCTTGTTAAATAATGTTACTGTGTAACACTGGACTTGGGAAGTAGCATAAGACAGATTTCTGTTAGTGTGTCTGAGATATGGTCTTCAGAGCTGACCTCACTAGTAACAGCACATATGTCTCATGATTTCAGTTTCCCTGTTCATTCACAATGTATCCTTTGATTCTCCTAGGTGGCTAAAGTCAGAGATATTTCACAGGACTAACATAAAGTAAATTCGTGCAAAAGAAGTCTCCATAACTAAGATGCAGTTTCAAATGAAGTTTTTTTGTGTAGGACTAGAAAATATTTGTGGGTTCTAAATAAACTGGTATGAAATAGGAGGAACAAAATGAAAGGTTTGCAAATGGACCTTTGCCAACCCCCTCATCTTTTAGGACTCAGAGTTCAACAATACAGATCAGATTGACCTATATGATGATGTGCTGACAGCCACCTCCCAGCCGTCAGATGACAGAAGCAGCAGTGCTGAGCCACCACCTCCTGTTCGCCAGGAGCCATCTCCTAAGCCCAACAACAAGACACCTGCAATTCTGTATACCTACAGTGGTCTGAGGAATAGACGAGCAGCTGTCTATGTAGGCAGCTTCTCCTGGGTGAGTAAGGGTAACCAAAAGGCTTATGGGTGGGCTAGAGGGAGAGCATGGGGAGGTCATGACATTTTCAGAAAACACTGTTGCACTGTTTTCTGCACTTATGGGGTTGGATTTCTTTTTCCTGGGATCAGGTTGAATTGATCCCTGAAAGATAACTATCCTGAGGATGTACTGGTGCTGAAGAAAGCAATGATTAAGTGGGTAGTTGCCATCCTATTATGCCCCTGACCCTGGAGCTTTTTGTCTAGAAGGGTCATCTGTTGGATGACATTTCAGAGTGAATACCTTGAACTCTTGGTGGTCATTAGATGGTCCTGTGATAATGTTGGGTGATGGGGATAAAACTTTGATAGCTCTAGTACACTTGGGGTAGTTGGTAATTTCTGCAAGTTAATGTATAACATATTTTTGGGCTGGTGGGGTGTGTGTGTGTGATTTGTTCAGATAAGTGTGTGTATGTGTGTGTGTGTGTACACTGTGGGGAAGCTTCCTAGCAATGGTCAAGCAACTCTAGCTTGACAGATGTGCAGTTAAAGGTTGCTAGCAGCTGGGCACCACTGGCTCACACCTGTAAATCCTAACTACTCAGGAGGCTGAGATCTGAGGATTGCAGTTCAAAGACAGCCTGGGCAGGAAAGGCTGTGAGACCTTTTTTTTTTTTTTGGCCAGCCCTGGGCCTTGGACTCAGGGCCTGAGCACTGTCCCTGGCTTCTTCCCGCTCAAGGCTAGCACTCCGCCACTTGAGCCACAGCGCCGCTTCTGGCCGTTTTCTGTATATGTGGTGCTGGGGAATCGAACCTAGGGCCTCGTGTATCCGAGGCAGGCACTCTTGCCACTAGGCTATATCCCCAGCCCCCGGCTGTGAGACTTTTATCTTCAATTAACCACCAGAAAACCTAAACTGGCACTGTGGCTAAAATGGTAGAGCCCTGGCGTTGAGCTGAAGAGCTCAGAGACAACGCCCACACTCAGAGTTCAAGTCTCATGACTGATCAAAAAAAAAGCTGCTAGGGGCTGGGGATATGGCCTAGTGGCTAGAGTGCCTGCCACGTATTCATGAGGCCCTTGGTTCAATTCCCCAGCACCACATATACAGAAAATGGCCAGAAGTGGCGCTGTGGCTCAAGTGGCAGAGTGCTAGCCTTGAGCAAAAAGAAGCCAGGGACAGTGCTCAGGCCCTGAGTCCAAGCCCCAGGACTGGCCAAAAAAAAAAAAAAAAAAAAAAAGCTGCTAGCAATCAGTGTTTGAACTGATGAGCAGCCAGCCCAAATAGGAGTCAAAATAAGGTCAATCTTAATCTCTAAAAATGGGCAATGGGGGATGGATGGGTTCTGAGTTCTATATGAGTGAGCACAAAGGAAAAGCCTACATGAATTAAAATATTGCTGGGCTTTGGGGTTTTCTATGGGAAGTCATGCTTGTGGCTTGAGTCCTACATTTGGGACCTTTGGAGGAGTGGGTAGAGTTGTTGACATTTCTCCCTTTCCATCTTGCCGGCCCCAGTGGACCACAGACCAGCAGCTGATCCAGGTTATTCGCTCTATAGGAGTCTATGATGTGGTGGAGTTGAAATTTGCAGAGAATCGAGCAAATGGCCAATCTAAAGGGTGAGGTCTGGTTTGGGAAGCCCTCTTTGTAACTATTAAGGTGGCAGATAGTTACACTGTAATTTTGGCCCCAGATTCTAACCCTTGCAACCCCTTGTCTCTATTGTCTTGTTTGGATAAATAACTCAGAATGGCAACTCAGCAATGTGGTAGAATGTCCATTTTTTGAGGGGGAAAAGAAGACTGGTTTTTTAACCCTCCCAAAAATATGAGGAAAATTATATGGTGGCATCTTATTGATAGTTTAAGCTAGGTATCCTTTGCTTTGCCAAGTAGAAGAGAATTTGTTTTTTCTTAGTTGAGTAAATAGATATCACTCATTCTAACTTCTTTTCTTTAAGGTATGCTGAGGTGGTGGTAGCCTCTGAAAACTCTGTCCACAAGTTATTGGAACTCCTGCCAGGAAAAGTTCTTAATGGAGAAAAAGTAGATGTGAGGCCGGCCACCCGGCAGAACCTATCACAGTTTGAGGCACAGGCCCGGAAACGTGAGTGCGTCCGAGTCCCAAGAGGGGGTACGTGGAGACCATCTGTATGAAGGGGGGAGGGCTGTGGGTTTGTTTTCTGTGGGCTCTGACTGCTGTGTGTACATGCTTGAAGGAGAGTACTTGTGGTTATCAGTGGTTGCGTGGTCAGTAGTAAGCCAAAAATATGAGATTTGTGTAGAAGGAAACATCACTGGAAGCCAGGTAAGTTGAGGTTCTGCCACTGACTCACTGTTTGACTTTGGGCAAGTCACTTTTACTGCTTGGGGCCTGTATCCCCATCTGACCAGGAAACATGATGTCAAACATTCCTGCCAACTCTTAATTCCTATATTTCTTATTTAAAAACGTGTCCTACCAATAAATGGGCTTAGTTGCAAGAAGCAGCCACCTGAAAGTATACATAAGGATAGCTGTAATCTTATCAAGAGTAAATTGGGAGGGTACAGAATCAACTGAAAAAATATTGGAGAATAGGAATTTAACAGCATTTATCTGGCATTGTCCTAAGGAAAGAGCAAGCTTTTAGTCTGGAATATTTTAGTTGGTTTGGCAAGTAGCTCCTATTTGTAAAGAATACTGCATCCTTCTGCCTTACTTGATGACAGTGTCCCTTAAGTTCATCTTGCTGTCTTTGTTCCGACTCTACTCACCAAGCCACCTTCTAATACCATCTGGTTTCCCAACAAGGCTTTCTTATGGCAGGAGAGGCGCTGACCAGCTGGCACAGTGTTACAGTCTGCTTGGCAGTTATATTTCTCATTGTAAATTACTAAATTGGTGTTCTGATTTGTAAATCAGGCTTTTGTGAGCTATCATGAATCCATCTCCTAAGGTTCACTTACCCCTTTGTGAACTTTTAAAATTAAATTTCTGAATCTATAAAACCTGAAGACCAGACCTTGGGTTGTCCTGGCCCCACAAGATGCAGGCACCCACTCAGGGCCTTGCCTAAGAGTCACCCACCTTTCCTTTTACTACTGTGGGGAGTGATGGCATAGTTTCCCCTGTATTCTCTCAGTGGTTAGGCCCAGCTCTAAAAATAGTAGTGCCTTGTGTTATTTGAGTGTATTCTTCAGGTAGATGGCCACTTATCTCTTTCAAAGGAACAACTATTTCACCTAGATTCAGAACCTAAATGAATGAGCTCCCATTGCTATGGTAAAAGGAACTCGTTACTTCTGTTTGTTTTCTGTAACTCATTTCTTTAACTTTGCAAAGATATACAATTTTACAGCTGCATTGAGGGTGATATGCCTACCTCTCTCCACTGTTGCCTTTTTTGGTGTTACCTTTCTGAAAAGACAATTGTGATTGTCGTTTTTCAGCTCTGTCACGTTGATAGACTTGGGTTCTGTTGACTCATTGAGTGAATTTAAGTGCCTTAAAGATGGCCACTTCTCAGGCTGGTAGCATGGCTCAAGGGGTAAAGCACCTGCCTAGTAAGGGTGAGGTTCAATCCCAGTATTGTTTCTTACTCTTACCTTCTCTCCAGAGAGAGAGAGAGAGAGAGAGAGAGAGATAGCCAATTCTCTGGAGACTTGTAGCCATAGATACAAAACAACTTTTTTGCCGATATGAGAACAGTAGCTGAGAGGGGGGCTGGTTGTCAAAGATTGTGTTTGCTTAAGACCTCCTCTGTTCCATTTGAGAGAGCTCAAGAAAGGAACCATTGCCATGTGCTTAAGACATGAAGAACAAGAGTGCTATGACAGGCACTGGCAATATTCTGAAGTAGAGAAATTGAGGTGGTATCAGCATACTTACACCTTAGACTTGCCTCAGGTGTGGATATTGCCTTACTCTTCTTTCCCTCTATACACGTGCTAAGCATCTTTCTGCCTCCAATACTTCCAAAGCCATATGATCGTGTTCTGGTGGAGCCCTGTGACTAATACTTAGCCTGGGAGTTAGAGAGGGCAAACAAGTGTAACATCAGAAGCCATGCTTCCATCTGTACCCCTGTGGTGTGCAGCAGCATTCTGACATTATCTCGTGGTATTCCCAGTAGAAGATTTAGACCATTGAAATGTTGCTAATGAAGTATGTATTTAACTGTGTTTGTACACATTTGAAGCATGTTTTGTGCCGAGCTTTTGCTAAGTGTCCCTGCGTCAGCTGGGTGCCATCTGCTCAATCCATAGGCAGATCTTTTTTGGCTTACTTCCCATTTTCTGCTTACCTCTCAGTTGACCTGTCATCTACTCTTCAAGTGTGTCTTTTTCCTCATCCCAGTTACTAGTTTGAGTATGTGAAAGAGCATCTTTTGACATATAGGTCTTAGAGTAGTGTTCTTTTCTGGGTTTGTCTTAACTGGGATGATCCTTTCCTCTGAGACCAAAAAACAAAAAAAAAGGTAATAGATTATTTTTTCCTTCTGTCTCAGTTACTGTAATTGCCTTTCTCAGGAGAGGTGTTGGGTGATTTGCTGAAGGATGAGCTGGTCCAGTCATTGTGTCTAAAGCCTTGGTCGTAACATCAGCTCTGTTTGCATTGTAGGAATACCTCCACGGGCCCACTCCCGAGATTCTAGTGATTCTGCTGATGGACGAGCCACACCCTCTGAGAACCTTGTGCCCTCATCCGCTCGTGTGGATAAGCCCCCCAGCGTGCTTCCTTACTTCAATCGCCCTCCTTCAGCCCTTCCCCTGATGGGTCTGCCCCCACCCCCAATTCCACCCCCACCACCTCTTTCCTCAAGTTTTGGGGTTCCTCCTCCTCCTCCAGGCATCCACTACCAGCATCTCATGCCCCCTCCTCCTCGATTACCTCCTCATCTTGCTGTACCTCCCCCTGGGGCTGTCCCACCTGCCCTTCACCTCAATCCAGCCTTCTTCCCCCCGCCAAATGCTACAGTGGGGCCTCCACCAGATACTTACATGAAGGCCTCTACACCCTATAACCACCATGGCAGGTAAGAACTACCTTGTTTCCTTCAGATTGAAGCCAGGTGCAGTTGGGTACATAGCCTATGAAGCAGTTCGTTCTAGAAAAAGTGCGTGGACTCCTTTTCTTCCCCCATGGAAACTAGTGTCACAGTGTTAAGACTTGGGAAGAGTTTCTGTCAGTGCTTTTTTTTTAGTGTTTTGGTTTGACCTAAACCATATCCTTCATATCTCCTTTTAAGAAACTTGATCTTGAGTGCCATGAATGGCTGCTGCAAGTACTATGTCTAGCATTGTCAGGTGAAAATTTACAAAAGTGTATGACATAAATCCTGTCCTTAAAGAGAAATTGAACATGTAAAGCACAATAGATGAAAAGCATTGAAAGTGTCTTACTGTAGCATATAAATAAGAGTGCTGTAGGATATGGCAAAATTCGTAAGAGCTGTGGGCAGTGAAGAATGGAATTATCTCCCTGCAGCCGAGACTCGGGGCCCCCGCCCTCTACAGTGAGTGAAGCTGAATTTGAAGAGATCATGAAACGAAACAGAGCAATTTCTAGCAGTGCCATTTCCAAAGCGGTATCTGGAGCCAGTGCAGGTAACTTTTACCCAACTGCCTTTTGTTTGCCTTCAGTTTCTCCCTTGTTTTGTCATTTCATTGGGAAAAGTTCAACAAAGTAAAATTGGAGAACTGTTAAAAGATACCAGTTGTGGCATACTTCACACAACAGTACATAGCAGGATTTCTTGGTTTTGAGGGTCTCTGTTGATATTTAACTAGTATCTAAACTTACCCCTAGAAAACCAACTTATTGCCTACCAACTGACTTATACCATCTCCTTTTAGTATTCCTGCCTTAGGGCAATTTTTAATCTCAGTGAAGATCTTTAGGCTATGTGTCTATGTATTAGAGCCAATGCCAAATGTAAAGACCAGGACTTTTAGGAAAGTATCTCCAAATAGATGGTGATGTGATAGGGAATCTGAACTGGGAAGAGCTTATCTTGGGAAAGCAGCTTTGTTGAGTGTCTTCCTAAGTATTGTATGTACTTCTAGCTAATTTTTGTCCTGCTGTCAGTACTAAGTGGCAGAACCAGCAGACATGATTCCAAAAGCACTGGGTATAGAGGAGTTGGGGGGTTAGCTCAGTGGTTGCACTTGCCTGGCAATTGCAAAACCCTGAGTTCGTTCCTCAGCTCTGCGGGGGGAGGGGGAGTAGGAACCTAGCTTCTAAAACGAGATGATATAGGAAATTTTAGTTCTGGTTGAAGTTTTACATGGAGACCATTGTATTTACTACTTAGCTGTGAGTGTCCCACATGAGCATAAATATCTATAGATAAGTTAGCACTAAGTATCTATTTTCTGTAACTTCTTATCCTTGACTGCGAAACTTGAATCTACAAAGGAGGTTAACAACAGAAATGTATGTTCTTTGGTTCTTTTTGTTTATGTTTTAAAAAATTATTATTATTAAGGTGTTATGCAGAAGGGTTATCATTTCATAAGTCAGGTAATGAATACATTTCCTTTTTGGGGCAGTGTCACTCCTTTCTTTCATTCTTTTTTTTTTTTTTACTCCTTCCTTTCTTTCCCCCAGTTTCCCCCTCCTGTCCCTGCCTATAAGTTACATGAGTCATTTTTACATAGTGTATACTGAATTAGCATGATTGCATTTGTTTACCCTTCCTCCCTTTCTGTACCTTCCCTTTGCTCCTACCCCCCACCAAAAAAAAATACCCACAGCAAAAACACCAACAGTAACAACAACAGAAATATGTTTTTATTTCATGGAGTTGGTTTTGGTAAATAGTATTTTAAATGTTCAGAGAAGTTACACTTTGTGTTCCTCCCCTAAAGGTATCTTTCTTTAGTCTGTTTTCTTTGGTTCTTTTTCTTTGCCTCCAGAAAAACCTACATTAACACCAGAATGAATCTTTTTTTTTTTTTTGGCCAGTCCTGGGGCTTGGACTCAGGGCCTGAGCACTGTCCCTGGCTTCTTTTTGCTCAAGGCTAGCACTCTGCCACTTGAGCTACAGTGCCATTCTGGATTTTCTGTATATGTGGTGCTGGGGAATCGAACCCTGGGCCTCATGTATATGAGGCAGGCACTCTTGCCACTAGGCCATATCCCCAGCCCCAGAATGAATCTTTTTAAGTTGAAAAGTAATATGAACTTTCACAAATAAAAAAGTCAAATAGGGCTGGGAATGTGGCCTAGTGGTAGAGTGCTTGCTTAGCATGCATGAGGCCCTGGGTTCGATTCCTTAGTACCACATAAATAGAAAAGGCCAGAAGTGGTGCTTGGCTCAAGTGTTAGAATGCTAGCCTTGAGGAAGCCAGGGATAGTGCTCAGGCCCTGAGTTCAAGACCTGGACTGGCAAAGAAAAAAAAGTCAAATATACAGAGGAGTTTATAGAAAATAATCACTGTTCCTTTCCTGACAATTCCTTCACACAGTGATAGCCCATAACTAAAATTTGTATCTCTTTGCCAGTTTGTTCTTATTCTATTATTCAAATCACACATATTTATTGGAAGTACCCATGAGATAGACAAATCCTATACCTGGGTGAAAGTGATGTGTTGGTGTTTGTGGGCCTCTACTGGGTCACATAGTTTTCATTCTGTTATTGCTGCCTGGCACAGCCTTCCTTTTCACTGGAGCCTTGTGGGGATTCATGTATTTTCTATCCTTAGTGCTGTTAATTTGGAAAAGCAGTGTACAAATGCCATGTGACAACTGTCCCTCACCCAGATATTGTCCAAATTTCGAAATGGTTACAGTGTGTGTGGTGTGTGTGTGTATTTTTTAAATGATTTTTAAAAAATGGAGTATAGGACTAGAGATGTAGCTTGGTGGTTAAGGTCTTGCCTAGCATGTTCAAGACCTTAATTTGATCCCCAGCACCGCCTCCTACACACACACAAAGGAATATATTTTAACTTGTCCTTTCAGTTCTTATATCCTGAATACCTGTTGTATTATTAATATGTAATATAATTATTAAACTTCCTCATTGTGTGTCTGACACAGTTTAAGCACCTTAGAGCAGTATTTACCAATAGGTTTACCTCATGTTTCTAATAATTTTTCCAGTAAGCCAGGAGTGAAGGTGTGGCTCAAATGGCTTGAGCCAAAAAGCTAAGGGACACCTGGTCTTCAGTTTTGTCAGCACATATGCACACACGTACAAAGATGGAAACAACACTGGAATATGGGTGTCATCTCGTTTTATGGCTGCCATTTGTGCTTGATTGATCCATATTGCCACAGTCCTTTGGAATAGCAAGTTAATTTTGGTGTGTGTGTCCTCCTGTGTTCTCCTTTTGACCTTATTAGTTTACTTCTTCTCATCCTTGGCCTTTCTCATCCATCCCATCAGGGGATTACAGTGACGCAATTGAGACACTGCTCACAGCCATTGCAGTTATCAAACAGTCCCGGGTCTCCAATGATGAGCGTTGCCGAGTACTCATCTCCTCTTTAAAGGACTGTCTTCATGGCATCGAGGCCAAGTCCTACAGTGTGGGTGCCAGTGGAAGCTCTTCCAGGTGAGTTGATGACTGCTTCAACAGCTGACCAGCCCTGAGTCGTGTTCCTCTAGGGATTGCTTAGGAAAAAAAGGGAGCCCATAAGGGAGCTGATAAGGACCTGCTGAAAGAGTTGACTTTACTCTGATGTTTTCTTGTTTGTTTGTTTTTTTGCCAGTCCTGCCTGGGGCTTGGACTCAGGGCCTGAGCACTGTCTCTGGCTTATTTTTGCTCAAGGCTAGCACTCTACCACTTGAGCCACAGTGCCACTTTCAGCTTTTTCTGCTTATGTGGTACTGAGGAATCAAACCTAGGGCTTCATGCATGCAAGGCAAGCCCTCTACCGCGAAGCCACGGTCCCAGCCCTAGTCTGATGTTTTTATTTGTTTAGTTTTGGGGTTTTTTTTGCCAGTCCTAGGGCTTGAACTCAGGGCCTGAGCACTGTCCCTGGCTTCTTTTTCCTCAGGGCTAGCACTCTGCCACTTGAGCCACAGTGCCACTTCTGACCTTTTCTATATACGTGGTGCTGAGGAATTGAACCCAGGGCTTCATGTATATGAGACAAGCACTTTACCACTAGGCCATATTCCCAGCCCCTACTCTGATGTTTTTCAAGAAGAAAATTAGCATGGCACTTTTGTTCAATGGTATAATATCTGAAAATTGTGTTGGGCAAAGCAGCGGGGTTATTTGGGTGGAGGGGAACTACTATAGCTTTTTAACTACCAAATAGCATTTAACTATCAAAAAGCCAGAAATGCAGCTGTGGCTCAAGCCTTGAGCAAAGTAAGATAGAGCTTCAAGGCCCTGAGTTCAAGTCCCAGTACCAGCACTAAAAAAAAGTACTAGACTTTCCTGCCCTCAGCTGTCTTCAAACCATCATCAGAGCTCAGCCTCCTGAGTAGCTAAGATTACAGACGTGAGCCATTAGCACTTGGCTAAAATTCTTTTTTTTTTTTTTTGCCAGTCCTGGGCCTTGGACTCAGGGCCTGAGCACTGTCCCTGGCTTCTTTTTGCTCCAGGCTAGCACTCTGCCTCTTGAGTCACAGCGCCACTTTTAGCCATTTTCTATATATGTGGTGCTGGGGAATTGAACCCAGGGCTTCATGTATACGAGGCAAACACTTTTGCCACTAGGCCATATTTCCAGCCCTAAGATTCTTAACACTATACTTGACACATTAGTAAGATCCTAGCCAATTTAACTTTCATTTTTTTCCTACACAAGATAAATCCTCAACGGGCTTAGCTCCTCAGATAGCATGCCTGTTGTAGAGATGTGGAGGTATAGATGAATACTTAAGGCAGTACTGGGAGACACCAAAATTACACATTTGTGGTAGACTCTAGTTGAGACTGCAGGATTTTTTCTGATAGGAAAAGACATCGGTCCAGAGAGAGGTCACCCAGCCGGTCCCGGGAGAGCAGCAGGAGGCACCGGGATCTGCTTCATAATGAAGATCGGCATGATGATTATTTCCAAGAAAGGAACCGGGAGCATGAAAGACACCGGGATAGAGAGCGGGACCGCCACCACTGAGAAAGGTGGGAAGCCTCTTTTCTGGCTGTGACTAATCTTTTATGAAAGATGGTTATTTATTGTGAAATATTTCTCTTTCTCTCTCTCTCTCTGTCTCTTTGTCTCTCTATCTCAGAGCTAAGTTCTTGATAAATGATCATTACATTTTAATCCAATAGAACTTTCAAGTAGAACATTGGCAAATTGACAGAAGAGAAAGACTTTTCTTATTCAAAAAGGACTGCTTTTTCTTAAGGCACAACAATATTGATGACTAAGGATCCATATCTACTTTAAAAAAAAAAAAAAAGGGGGCTGGGGATATGGCCTAGTGGCAAGAGTGCCTGCCTCGGATACACGAGGCCCTAGGTTCGATTCCCCAGCACCACATATGCAGAAAACGGCCAGAAGCGGCGCTGTGGTTCAAGTGGCAGAGTGTTAGCCTTGAGCGGGAAGAAGCCAGGGACAGTGCTCAGGCCCTGAGTCCAAGGCCCAGGACTGGCCAAAAAAAAAAAAAAAAAAAAAAAAAGGTTCAGGACTAGGAATGTGGCTTAGTAGTAGAGTGCTTGCCTAGTATGCATGGGTTCCATTCCTCAGTACCACATAAACAGAAAAAGCTGGAAATAGCACTGTGGCTCTAGTGGTGGAGTGCTAGCTTTGAGCAGAAGAAGCTCAGGGACAGTGCTGAGGCCCTAAGTTCAAGCCTCGGGACTGGCAAAACAAACAAACATACAAATAAAAAAATTTGAGTTGGGCACTGATTGGCACGCATAATAATTGTGGCTATTCATGAGGCTAAGATCTGAGAGTCTTGGTTTAGGGCCAGCCAAAGGCAGATAAAGCTGAAAGACTTACCTCCAGTCAACCAGCAAAAAGCTGAAAAGTATGGCTCAAGTGGTAGGGTGTCAGTTGTGAGCAAACAAATCAAGCAATACTAGAGTTCAAGGCCCAGTACCAATTAAAAACAAAAAAGATTTTGAAAATTGAGTTTTTATGAAAGAGAAAGCTGACTGGAAAGCTGTATTTGTTTTCAACAAGATTTTTAAGTAAACAAGGAGGAGGACATAACATGTAATTGTAAAGTTCAGTTAGGATTGTCTGGTCCATAGACTACTTAACTCTGTCAGCATGATTTAGTTGCCCAGCATCTCATCTCTTCTGTGGTTTTTCCTTCTCAGAAAGTCTCTGCTTTGGGGGAGGGTCCTTTATCTCCAGGTGAAATTCCATCAGCTTGTGATCTTACCTGAAAGCATGCTAAGAAGAATCATTCAGTTGTTGGTGTGTTTGTGTGGGAATTTGTAAAGCAAGCTAGGAGAATCTGTCAGTGGTTACTAGCAGATAGTGTGTGGTCCTTTTCCTCTGTGCTTGTCCTGAAATAAGGTATTTGAGGAGAGTAAAGAGAAAAATAGCAGATCTCTGATGTCTTTGAAGTGAATAAGTGGATGACTAGCTGGGAGGAAAAACACACACAAAAAAACCATATTGCTACCTGTTATAGTTCAAGAGCAACAGCTAGGCAGGCAGTTGGAAAATTCTGCAGCATTTTGCCTATTAACAACTTTACTAACAGTATTCTACTAGTGTTTGTTTGTTATTTAGTTTGGCTTTACTATTAAACAGATTTAAAGCTAAGAATTGTTTTTGTCTTCTTCCATAGGAAAAGACAAATAAATGGAAAAATGAAGAGTTGCTAAATATTTTGTCTGTCTCCATTCTCTGTTCTTTTTTTTCTTTTTCTGGTGCCAGTTCTGGGGCCTGAACTCAGGGCTTAGGCTCTGCCCCTAAGCTTTTGTACTCAAGGCTGGTGCTTTACCATTTGAGCCATAACTCCACATGGGCTTTTTGAGTGGCTAATTGGAGATAGTAGTCTTACAGTCTTTCCTGCCTGGACTGGCTGCACTGTGATCCTTGGCCTCCTGAGTAGCTAGAATTACAGGTGTGAGCCACTGGCATTTGGCTCTTCTCCATTCGTGTGTGTGTGTGTATGTGTGTGTGTGTTTCCGTCCTGGAGCTTGAAACTGGGTGCCTAAATGCTGTCCCTATGTGTCTTTTGCTCAAGGCTAGCACTTGAGCTACTTTGGGCTTTCTTGGGTAGTTTATTGGCAATAAGAGTCTCAGACTTCTCTGCCCCAGCTGGCTTTGAACCATGATACTCAGATCTCAGCCTCCTCCTAAATAGCTAGGATTATATATAGCTAACCACAAAATAGAATACTTAATAACACAAAGTCTATAGTAACCCAAATAAATCCAAAAATTAGGCTGTGTGTTCCATATAGTTCTTTCCAGGTTTCACAACAGATTGAGTTTTAGAATGTGCCCACAGGCAGCTACAGGAGTTCACTAATAGATGTGACTTGGTTCAGACTCAGGGAGTCAAGAAGGAAGGCATTGGTTGTCATCGTCCACCACACCCCCTTCTGTAATCCCAGTGCTCAGGTGACTAAGAAAGGAATACTGAAAATTCAAGGCCAGCATGGACTACATAGTGAGACCTTGTTTCAAAAGGCAGAACACTACCAGAAAATAGTTGTGTAACTGGTGTTAGGACTATGGCAGGATGAATAAAGGTAATGCCTAGGCAAGTTTTCTACTTCCATACTTTTCCTGGTCACCCTTAGATATGTTACTTAGTCCATCTGAAAAATAAGTGAGTCCAAAAGAACTGAATTAGAAACCCCCCAAAAGGTCAGTTTCTTACATTCTCATCTTAAAGATTAGAATCCATCTGCATTTGCCAGGTTATAGCTTCAGTTTGTGTTGGAGATGGTCTGTGGACCTCCCTTAGAAAACTAACGCTATGCAAGCTCTATGTGCAGCAGTCTTTGGGCTCAAAAAGTCTTGCGCTGTATTCTGTGAACAGGTATTCCCTGAAGAGCATGGTATGCTGTATGCAGAGGCTACTGTTGTACTGCAGCTGTTCTACTGCTGTTCTGCTACTTCTCTGTCCTTCCTTAGAACATGGCCCCACTCTGGGACCTGAGGCTGAAGGAATCTTTTTTTTTTTTTACTTGTGTGGCTTGAACTTGGGACCTGGGCCCTGTCCCTGAGCTCTTTTGCTCAAGCTAGCACTCTTCCACTTTGAGCCACAGCCCTACTTACGGCTTTTGAGTGGTTAATTGGAGATATGAGTCTCACAGGAACTTTTCTTCCCCGGGCTGGCTTCGGAGGGCAATCCTCAGATCTCAGGCTCCTGAGTAGCTGGGATCACAGGCACCCAGCTGAAGGAATCTTTTACTTCTCTCTATATGGTCTTGATGTACTGTTATGTCCTTTCTTCCAGAGCATGTGTGGGCACTTTGGAGTTTGAAGATGTTCTTAGGTAATTTGTGGCTTCAATTATGTCAATGTCTTACTATTTTAGGATGTTGGCTACTTGAAATAGAGCCATTCTCACCTTGTTTCTATCCTTCTGATCCAATGAAAATTGAACTTTCTGTTTAACTTTTATCCAGAAGAGGGATTCAGTCCTGTGTGGTAGTGCATGCCTGTAAATCCCAGCAGATGGGAGGCTGAGACAAAGAGGATCATAGTTCAAAGCTAGCTGGTTTACAGCTAGACACTGTCTCAGGGGAAATGACATGAAATGGAGAATGCACTAAGTGCTTGAGTTTTCCCTTATTGAAAATGAGACACGGGCACTGGTAGCTCACACTTGTTGTAATTCTAGCTACTTGGGAGACTGGACTCTAAGACTCATGGTTCAAAGCCAGCCTAGACAGGAAAGTCTGTGAGACTCATCAAAAAGCTGGGAGTAGAGCTATGGCTCAAGTGCCTTGAGCACTCAGGCCCTACCCAGGTCTTTAGTTCAACTCCTAGGACAAGCACCAAAAAAAGGGTGGCAGGGGTGGGGAGGGGGGAGAAAGTGAGACAGATACTTGCCTACCTAAGTATTTAGGAAAGTCTACTAGGCAGAGAGAAGCCAGACAGGTTCTAAGGATCCAAGCTGAAAGTAATACCATTTGAGGGTTAGAGGGTCAGGCAGCACATGCATATTTTATTTCCCCTTCAAATATCTCCTCGAGGTTACTGGTGGTTGGTTTTTTGTTTTTTGGTTTTTTTGTTTGTTTTTTGGGGGGTGGGGGGTTGGCCAGTCCTGGGGCTTGAACTCAGGGCCTACTGTCCCTGAGCCTTGTTGTGCTTAAAGCTAGCAATCTACCACTTGAGCCACAGTCCTACTTACAGCTTTTTCTGGGTTTTGTTTTGTCTTGTTTTGTTGTTTTGTTTTTGTACATCATGGGGCTTGACCTCTGGACCTAGGTACTGTCCTTGAGCTCTTTAGCTCAAGGCTAGCACTCTCCCACTTGTGCTACAGCACCACTTCTGGTTTTCTGGTTGTTAATTGGAGATAAGAGTCTCACGGAATTTTCTGCCTAAGCTAGCTTTGAACTGTGATCCTCAGATCTCAGCCTCCTGAGTAGCTAGGAATACAGGTGTGAGCCACCAGCGCCTAGCTGGCCTTTTCTGTTTATGTGATACTGAGGAATTGAGCTCAAGGCTTCATGCATGCTAGGCAAGCACTCTACCACTAAGCCACATTCCCAGCCCCTCCTCCAGGTCTTATGAGGTCTCCTTATAAAACATATATCAAAGGTAAGCAGTTATGTACAATGTATGCATCTGTAAAAGGTAAGCAATTTTGCATAGGCTGTGTTTCTAGTCTGAGCATTAGTAGAAATTAAGCTGAACTTAATTTTCCTCATTCCTTTTGACTATTGTCTTTTATATGGTCAGACCAACCATACTGCCATCTGCAGATAGTGCAAGCACTGTAATAGTGGATACATGTACTAGGGACCTCAAGCTTGGTGATGATGTGATAAGTGGTGTACAGATCCTTACTATTGGGTAAAGATTCTTAACTACACTGCGAAGTTTATTTGATGTTGTCGACTACTGCTGGTTATTTTCTTTGCTCCCATGCTGGGTTTTTTGTTGTTCTGGCCTGGCCCAGTAATTCCTTTTTAGTGCTCTCATATATATACATACACACACACACACATATATGTATGTGTGTATATATATATGTATATATACATATGTGTATATATATATTTTTTTATTTATTTTATTTATTTATTTTTTTGGCCAGTCCTGGGCCTTGGACTCAGGGCCTGATCACTGTCCCTGGCTTCCTTTTGCTCAAGGCTAGCATTCTGCCACTTGAGCCACAGCACTGCTTCTGACCGTTTTTTATCTATGTGGTACGGAGGAATTGAACCTAGGGCTTCATGTATACAAGGCAAGCACTCTTGCCACTAGGCCATATTCCCAGTCCATGTACTTTAGGTTCTTGCTTGGCTTCTTCACTCAGGGCTGGTGTTTTACCATTTGAACCACACCTCTACTTTTGGCTTTTTGCTGGATAATTAGATATGAGTCTCTCAGATTTATGTACTTGTTCTGGCTTTGAACCATGATCCTCAGGTCTCAGCCTTCTAAGTAGCTAGGATTACATGTGAGCCACTGGTGCCCAGCTCTTGTTTCCTTGCTATCATCCCCACAATAATCACTTAGAGCTAGGAGAGCAAACGTTTTTCTGCTAAGGGCCCTTTAGATATTTATGACAATACTCCAGGGCCATACAAAATTGTCACTATAGGCAGATGGTTTTAGGCAGCCAGCAAGAGCCAGTGAAAGCATGTGTCTATCTAATGATCTCACCAGCCTCATTAGGCCTGTGGGCCTCGTATTCCCACATCTGATCTAGAAAAAAGTTGAAAAACTTTTGAGTTTTAGAACAACTTTGGAAAAGCTCTTGTGTTGTATGCATGCACACCCATGTGTCATCACAGTTTGGAATCAGTTTTAACTAGTGCTATTATAAAAGAAATAAAAGATTGAGGGTTTTGCTATGGAAATACAAGCTCCCTACTAGGCCCTCTGGGGTGTTTGAAGTTGATGGATTTGGTTACCATGATAATGTCCCATTTCCAGATTATTTTTCTTCCTCTTAAGGGTTTCTCTGAAGAGATTGTTTGAAATGGTATTTAAACTTACCATGTCTTTTGCAGGAACTTTGCTTGAAAAATTACTGTTTCATTCTTTCTTGCCAAAATCTCCTATTCAGACTCATTTCTGAGATCTCATTCTGTTGGTTCCCCCAACCTTAAAGTAAGATGATACTGCTTTTTAAAATGTATTTACTATAGCTTCCCTTACTACCACTCAGTGCTCAGTATTCCTCACTACTATCAGATAGTTTTTTCTACTTTGCTAGGCTTGTGTTCTCTTCCTACATCCTGATTCTTAGGTTATAATTTAAGAAAATGCTAATGCATTTTATGTAATACCGTCACTAGTATTTTCTTTCTCTTTTGATGTTCTTGTTTCAGGACACTGGTTGGAAGCAAAATTTTTTTTAATGGACTTGCATCTCCTCACCTTGATCAGGACTAAAGGACGGAGGCCGCTCCACCCCTTCCCCTCCTCCAAACCCCTAACTCCCTCCAGACACCCAGGCAGTACACTCTGCCCTACAGGATTGAAGATGGCTTGGCAGCCCTTCCAATCCCACACTTCCTGTTTGCCAGGGGAAAGAACCTAAAGACTTAATGTGGTGGGGGGGAGGGGGTGACAGACAGGAAAAAAGCAACATGTCCACTCCCCCGGTCCCCATAGAGAATGGTGCTTTGTCCGAAAAAACAAGTTTCTAATTTTTCAGCAGGCAGTGGTAAGGTTGATGGGAAGATTTCTTCCCAGAGGAATTGGATCTTCCATGTAGGATCCAGTAGAGTGACTGGGTGTGCCAAAATATGCCCAGGGTCCTGCCCTTAGCACTAGATTTGATGGGGCCAAGGGGGTCTGAACCTCTGCTAGTATCCCATTTCTTTAACTCCTTGATCTTCCCACCCTCTGAGGAGGGACCACGAGAACAGAAACTACCTTTTGAAAAGCTACTGTTCTTGGTTTTTCCCTCTCACATGTTGACGGTTTATTTCTCTGCCCTCCCAGAGTACTTAATTAACCCTTTTGACTCCCTGCTGCCCAAGCTCCTCAGTGGCCTTGCCCCTCCAAAGCAGAGCAGCCCAGGAGGTTGCTTCCAGCTTGGAAGGCTGGCAAGCCAGTCACCACCTTCTGCGGTTTAGTGCTTGGTTGCCTTTTGCAATAACCAGCTCTTCAGTGTTCTTTCCCTAGGGCTTTTCCATGTAACACGTAGGGCTCTTCCCCCAAGAAGGCTGCTTCCTTGTTTTAGAGGAAGGTACTGCCATTGGGAGATGGGGATTCTGGGACCTCAGCAATCAAGAGCCCTACTGAAGTACCAGGAGGACTGGGGTGGGACAGGCCTACTTCCATAGGCTCTTTTGTCTTCAGGTTCGATGTAAGCATGGGCTTGCATCTCCCAGGTACACACTTTTGCTTATTACCAGATAATCTGGCACTAGTATGCAGGTCAAGTCAAATTTGTTTTCTTTCCACCTTTTGACTATTGACTCAATACCTTCCACATTCTGCCTGGAGGTACTTCCTACCTCTGACGAGGAAAGAGCAAGGAAGAAATGGAGCCTGATTTGAGTGAATTCATCTCAGAGCTCTAAGGACCAGCAATTCGAGGGCCATTTTCTATACAGGCAAAAGAAATTGCTTGCCCCATAGCATCCCGTTTGTGATGATGCTGGTGAAGGAGGTGGCAGGAGCCGGGGTCCTGCAGTGCCCACGTGGGGCATGGCTTTGCATGTGTCTACAGGGCCTATGACATCCAAGGTGAGGAGATGGGCGTGTGAGGCATAGGCCACTCGAGACCCTACTGGCTCGGTGGGGAGAGACTGAAATGGACCCAACAACCCTTCTCCTGTTTCCAACACATTTCTGATACGCCCCTCAGTTGTTGAGGGGGGTCCCCCAGGGTTGAAGAGTCACATTCCCACGGGACAGAGGCTACAGGATGTAGCTGTGTTTCCCCTGTCCACCAGCCCCACCCCCACCTCCACTTCAGAACATGGCACCCGCCCAACTGGCCAAGTGTTAAGTGATGTGCTTATCCTCAAGAGCAGCTCCGGTGTCTTTTTAAAACGTAGAGAAAACCAAGTAAGGTGACAGTGTAAAGAAAACAATATATAGAATATCAGAAAAACTGTTTACCCGGAGAATTATTTTCTCCCCATTTTTGTTTTGTTTTTACTCAATGACACAATTTTTAGTTTTATTTCCTGATAGCAAAAGGAAAAAAAAAAGCCCTCAAAAGGCCAAGGCCCCGTCCCCCCTGTTGTCGGTGATTTGTTTGTCTTTCTGATAGGTTGAAAATTGTGTAATAAACTTGATGACACTGTCAATCTTTTATACTGCATTGTATTTTTTTCCTTTTGTAACAAAATATTTTTAAATAATAAATGGGGTGTGAGCTGTTTCATGGATTCTGCATTGAATAGATTTGTTGAGATGTTGGGCATGGGTGTGGGCTGATATAGGTGCTCTGGGATAATAGAAGACCAAGTTCTTAGCTGGGACTACATGATGGGCAAGTTGGTACGCTGACTGTGACCATGGTAACACTTCGTGACCTCCAGTGTGACCTCAGGGATGCTTTTTTTCCTTAGCCTGCTAACTGGCCTAAAGAAAATTTGGATGTCATCCTGTACCATTCATGATTCCTAAGACTGACTTTCAGAGCACGTTTCCTACTGTCCTGTACAGCTCTTCCTTCAGGAAGGATCAGATTGGAGTGCTAGCACCCAGCTTAACCACAGACAATGTATCCCTGGGCCCTTTGATCTGGAAGATGAAAATAATTAGTGTTCTGCCTTCACACAGATGTTTTAGAAATCAGATAATGTGAATGTGAGCAGAACTGCCATTTAAGAATAAGAGTCAACATTTTAGTAGAGAGATGGCTTTTCAAAGTGAAGGAAGTTCTCATGATTGGACTGGTCAGACAAATTGACAGTGGGTTCAAATACCAATGCATCACTGTTGCCCAAGGATGTGGTTAAGCCTCTAAAACCTACTTGACATCTAAACCTGAATGGAGGAATCTTAAGGTGCCTTGGAGCCGAGGATAGGGAGGGAGAAAATTCTCAGACTTCCAGATTTCATGGCACTGAGGTCATGGCCCAAGTGATAAGAATACCTTTCTAGAAAATGCAGTACACCAGGCTCAAACTCGTGCTGCACCACCAAAAAAGTTTGTTTTCAAGTTAGGTTCCATGTCTGTTATCTCTGCCACAATTACTAAGTGTGCTATTCCACCATTCTACTTAGGACCTAGGAATATGCATTTTAAGCTCCAGAAGACTTTGGTATATGAAAGTGTAAAGAGCCAGGCTTGGTGGGTCACATGTATAAATGTAGCCACTCAGGAGGCTCATGGTTCAAAGGAGGCCCAGGCAAGAAAGCCTGTGTGAGTCTTAACTCCAATAAACTACTCAGAAAAAACTGGAACTGGTGCCGTGGCTTAAATAGTAGAGCACTACCCTTGAGCAAAAGAAGCTAAGGGACAACACCCAGACCCAGAGCTCAAGCCCCAGGACTGGCAAAAAAAAAAAAAGTGTAAAGGCTGCTATGGTGATACACTTTCACATAGGAGGTACCATGGAAGTAATATCATTTACATTTAGGTTCAAACAAATCTCAATTCTACTTGTGAATGGAATGCCCTTGACTTCCTTCTGCCTCGATACACCTATATTTCGTATTTCTGAGTATATACATCCACACGTGTATATGGATCAAATACCTGCTGTGTGCAGAGATGACCGTGGTAGTTACTTGCCAATTCTAGCCATGATTGGGAGCAGCTGGTGCCTCCAGGTGTGTAGGAGCTGGGAAGTGACTTGCTTCACACTAAGCTCTGCCTCTAGCCACCTTGACCGTGTCTGGCTGGGAATTTGAACCCAGCTTGGGTTGAGTAGTAAAAATCTTGTCTCAAAAAAAGACTGTCTTTCACTACCTTGATTTTATATTGTTTTCTCTTTGTTTTTCTGTTTTTTGAGATGGTACCACACTCCATCTTGCTGGTCAACCTCATGAGCCTCCCAAGTACTGGAATTACAGGGGCACACACAAGGTCAGGCACTGCCTTGATTTCTGATGCACTGTGTTCTATCTTGGCGTGACTTAACTGTCTATTGATATGACCAAAAAGTGTCAGGAAGAATCAATGTATTTGGAGCCCCCCACAGAAAACAATGGAATATACTTCCACATAATTACAAAGTGAAAAAATTTTCTTTTCAGATATTATCCTAAAGTAACAGTTGAGAAATGGAACTTATTTGATCTGCAGAAAGATTTGTCAGCCTCCAAGCCTGCAAAGTGGATAGAATTGGGGGGAGGGGTCTGAATTCAAACAGATTTTTTAGGGGGCGGGGGGTATGTCTATCCTGGGGCTTGAGCTCAAAGCCTGGTGCTGTTCCTTAGCCTTTTTGCTCAAGGCTAGCTAGCACTCTGCCACTTGAGCCTCCACTTCTGGCTTTTGGGTTGTTAAATGGAGATAAGAGTCTTACACACTTTCCTACCCAGGCTGGCTTTGAACCTGGATCCTCAGATCTCAGCCTCCTGAGTAGTTAGAACTATAGGCATGAGCCACCATTGCCGTTTAAAACAAACATTTATACGCATTACCAACTAAGTCTTCCATTCATCTATGTTGCTGGGAGGGTGGCCATATCCACTGAACCTCTATAATCAATTTGGAGATCATGGAGAATGGGATCTCCTGATTGGTGCTGACGGGCACTTCAAAGCAGGGCGAGAGAAAAGCCTGAGGAGCAGCAAAGAATGGAATTCATGAGATTGCCCCATCAGAGAAGTACCCCTGCACTAGCTTCTGTTGCTCTCCCATGGTTCATTAGATCTGTCCGGCATAATATTTAGATTGACCCAAGGGCAGCTTGACGGCAGGGGCTCAGAGATGGGTTTGAAACCTAGCATAGAAAGCTTAAGCTGAAAGGTCAATTACCTTTTCCTTTGGCTAAGAGCAGATATTCATGATTCATCAAATAGCAGACAGAGGGTCTCAATGTTTCCTAAAGTGAATGTTGTCCCTTCATGGCATCTGCTGGCTTCTTTTTTTGTGTGTATGCCAGAACTGTGGCACAGACTCGGTCTCGTGCTCTCATTTAGCTTTCACTCAAGGCTGGTGCTCTATCACCCTCTGGCTGCTTAAGTGGAGATGAGGCTCTTGGATTTGTCTGCCTGGACTAAGCTTCAAACCTCCATCCTCAGATCTGATTCTCCTGATTAGGATTACAGGCAGTAGCCACTGGTGCCTAGCTCCTGGTGGCTTTTTTTTTTTTTTTTTGGCCAGTCCTGGGCCTTGGACTCAGGGCCTGAGCACTGTCCCTGGCTTCTTCCCGCTCAAGACTAGCACTCTGCCACCTGAGCCACAGCGCCCCTTCTGGCCGTTTTCCATATATGTGGTGCTGGGGAATCGAACCCAGCTTCATGTGTAGGAGGCAAGCACTCTTGCCACTAGGCCATATTCCCAGCCCTCCTGGTGGCTTCTTGAGGCTAAAAACATACTATCTCTAAAGTTGACAGGCATAGTTCAAAACATGTCTTCTTGGGAAAAGAGCTAAGACGTGTGTAGGGCCTCGTTCTAGCATTAAATGTATGTTCTCTTCAGTTGATTCAGTATTTTGTGTAGGTATCTGCACTCAGGACCTTCTCTTGCCCACCTTTTTTGTTCAAGTCTGGAGCTCTACTTGAGTCATGCTTCTACTTCCAGCTTTTTCCTGGTTAGGTGGAGATGATAAGACTCTCAGATTTGTCGGCCTAGCTCAATTTCGTTTTACTGTTTTGGTAAGTTTAGAATTTGCTACTTACGTTTCCACATAGCCCACCCTGGATCTATAAAAAGTAATCAGAGACAAGATGCTGACTTTGGGCTGGGTGCCAGGGGCTCATGTCTATAATCCTAGCTACTCCAGAGGCTGAGATCTGAGGATCGTAGTTCAAAGCTAGCCTGAGCAGGAAAAATCTGTGTGATTCTTATTTCCAGTTAACCACCAATAAGCCAGAAGTGGAGCAGTGGCTCACTTCACCAACCCTGACTGAAAAAAGTGAAAGGACAACACCCTTGAATTCAAGCCCTAGTACCAGCACCAAAAAAATAAAAATAAAAAGGAGAGAAAAAGGGAAGAAAAAAGATGCTGTCTTTCCCTTTGTGGGAGAGACAGAGGAATTCAAGTCTTTTGCATATGAGACCTGAAGAAGACAAAGATGGCAGCTCCTCTGCCCTTCGTTCAAGCTACCTGAAGTACGGGGCCACCTTCACCGGGGCCCTGTGTCTCAATGCACCACTGAGCACAGCCTGAGGAAGCCCTCTGGGGATGGTCGCTACGCTCTCTTGGAGAGGATGAAATCCAAAGGAAAAGGTCATCATCACCCCACAACAGAAAATACATATTTATTATAAAGTCGTGTTTGCTTCATGATCAGAGTAGAAAAATAATGCTATCAACTACTAAAGAGGTTCTGGAGCCCCGAGTCCCTGAGCAGTGGGGCGGAGCTTTCATGTCACCCCAGGAGCCCACCTTGCTGAGGCATTCCCAGTGTGTGCCAGGCAAGCGTGGCTCGGCACGTCCGGGAGGAGTGGGGGCCAGGCCTGCTGGAAGCCCAGGGGGCACAGATGTTCACACCAGGCGCTTTGGCCATGACATCCACATGGGAGAGGTGAGCAGGAAACTTCTCAGGAGGGCCCAGATGGGGATCACGTTGCCCCAGAAGATGGTGCTCGCTGGCCTTTGGCGGGCTTATTGCCTGACGGTGTGCGTACTGAGGAAAAGCTGCACCACCTTCCCCGGGTCAGCTTGACGTGTAAAGTACCAGAAGTATGTGTGCTGTCAGCCTCAGATCCGCTCCATACTGATGGAAGAAATAAAGAAATTAAAAGATGGGAACAAAAGCTACTGGCCTGAGGTATTCCACATTCTAAGTCTCCTGGCCCCAGAGAAACAAGCATTTCTTGAGAGACACGCTTTCTCCCCACTAAACATGGGAAAGGCAGGTCCAGGCAACCCCTCCTATCTGTCTAGTGCTTGGGACCCCTTGAGCCTCGGGAGAACAGTACACCCCACCCTGGGGCGGGGATCCAGCCCTGGGCAACGGTACCTGGAGAAGGTGGCCAGGGTGAGCACCTCAAGCAGCAGCTCTGAGCCACAAAAGAAGAGCAAGATGCTGTTCATGATGGCCTCCAGGCGGAGCACGTAGGTCTGCAGCAGGAGGTAGTAGGAGGCCAGCATGGCGGATGGGAAGGTCAAGGCCACACTAATGCCAAGGGGCATCTTCCGCTGGCAGAGGTTCCCCTTTGTACCTGTTAAGACACAGCCTGTGCCGTCACCTCCATGGCGCCTGCCCTCCCTGGCCTCGAGGGGAAGACGGATGCAATGTGATGGATTGGAGAGCAGAGAAAAATGACCCGTGTGGCAGCTGCACCTGTCCACGTGGGTACTAGCGTACTTAAAACGACACGTGGGGGCGTCTCGGGGCTGGAGTGATTTCCTCCAGGGATCCCGCTTCCACTCTGTCTCTCCCACCCAAAGAGAAATGAGATCTTCCTTTGGGAGAAAAAAAAATTAATTAGAAAAGTAGCACTTGGCTAGGAATGTAGCTTAGTGGTAGACAGCCTGCCTAGTGTGCATGAGTCCCTGGGTTCGATTCTTCGGTACCACATATGTACTAAAAATTTTAAATTAAAAAAAAATAACACTGGCCGGGCACAAGTAGATCACATCTGTAACTAACTCTGTGGTAGCTGGAGGTTGGGAATTTCATAGTGGGCACAAAAGTTAGCAAGACCCCATGTCATCAGAAAAAGCTAGATGTGATGTTGTATCGCTGTCGCCACAGCTACAGAAACAAGATAAAACAGAAGTGCGGTGCACGTTGGCCGGAGCAAAAAATGAGGCCCCATCCTAAAAATAATGTTCAAACCCCAGTACTGCAAAAAATAATACCTGTACAAGCTAAACATGATGGCACACACCTGTACTCCCAGCACTTGGAGGACTAAGGCAGGCAGATTATGAATTCAAGGCTTGCCTGGGCTACATAGCAAGACTCTGTCTATCCCTCTACAGAAAATCATATTAGAAAATACATAAACAGCCAGACACTGGTAGCTCACACCTGTGATCCTAGCTACTCAGGAGGCTATAATCTGAGGATCAAGGTTCAAAGCTAGCCTGGTCAGGAAAGTCTGTGAGACTCTTTTATCTCTAATAAACTACACAGAAAAAGCTGGAAATGGTACTGTGGCTTAAGTGGTAGAGCCCTAGCCTTGAACACAAAGAGGCTCAGGAACAGCACCCAGGCCCTGAGTTCAAGTCCCAGGGCTGGCAAAAAAAAAAAAGTGCGTGTGTGTGTGTGTGTGTGTGTGTATGTATATATATATACACACATTATATATGTATATATGTATATACATATACATATAATACAAACTATGTAAAATTGTCAGTTCCCTACACCCTCTCTAGAGCTGAATATTGCAAGTCTGTTTATCATAGCCAATGAAAAAATATTACCTTGTTTTAATCTGCTTTTTGTTACTGAGTTTGGGCACCTTGTCAAGGTGTTACTGCCTTGTAATCACTCATGTGAACTGACCATTAGTGTTCTTTAGCAACTTTTCAAATTATTCATCTTTTTTGTAGTGATGTGAACCCCCTTCTCCTTTCTTACAAGTGCTGCAAATATTTTTTTCTGAGTTTATACTTTCAAAAATGAGCTCTTCTAGCTAATAAGGTTTTCTTGTTTTTGTTTTTTTTGCCAGTCCTGGGGCTTGAACTCAGGGCCTGAGCACTGTGCCTGACTTCTTTTTGCTCAAGGCTAGCACTCTACTACTTGAGCCACAGTACCACTTCCGGCCTTTTCTGTGTATGTAGCACTGAAGAATCGAACCCATGGTTTCATGCATGCAAGGCAAGCACTCTACCACTAGGCCACATTCCCAGCCCGCTAATAAGGGTTTTACTCACTATTTCTGGGGATATGAAATGTGTGCTAGAGAGATCCTTATTCAGAGAAGTGGGGAGCTTCGTGTTGTGAGAACAACTGAATCTGTTCTCCCACCAAAACCAGTGAGAGGAACCAGGCACAGACCACTTGCCTGCTTCTGACCCTACAGAGCAACAGAAGTAAATCTTGTTCCCAAATAGGAAACAGCAGCTATAAGCTTCAGAGAGGAAGAAATGGGAGACATTCGCAGATCTGACCTCTGATATGGAGCCCAGGTTATGGACTTGGTCTTGGTAATCAAGTTACAGGAACCAGTTTGTTCCATAAGGAATGGAAGTATGCTCTGGATAAAGACTCACCGAAAAACAGTCGAATGACTTCGATTCCCAGATAAAGGAGGAGCATCACCATATCCAGTACGAGGTTGGCTGTTGGGTATGGCAACAGCAGACCTGTCAGTACAAAAGCCAGAGTCTGCCAAACATGCAAGAACTAATGGCATCCACAAGAACTGCCAGCCACTCAGGAACAGAGAGGACATTAGTCTTAGTGCTCCGTGAAGTAGCTTTGCAGCAGAGGCAATACTACAGCTGCAGGATATGTTAACTCGTGACACGACTGTGAGACAGGCATACACTCCTGAGCCTGTGAGGACTCTACTTCCCCAAGCATACACCACTGAACAGGATCTTTGGGTCACCAACGGGTTTAAAGAGGAGTTGTGTAAGGTTTATTAAAGTAGGTAACTGATAAAGGAGAACGCCACTCGGTATGCAGGCAGGAGAGAAAAGTTTATTCCCAAACTGCTAGCCTGTGGCCATGAAGATGCGTGGCGGGAGAAGGGCCGACTAGGATTAGGAAGTGACCTCAGTGAAGGGGTAACTGCCTCCAGGTGTGCTGGTTACACTGGTAACTGGGTGGAGACTTAACCAAGTGGGGGGTATCTGCATGTTGCCCTCCTGGGACGGACCTTACATTCAGTAAAGAGAGGAGTGGGGAAGAGTCAGAATGGAGAAATCCTATTTTCCAAACTCCAGAAATTCCTAACCACACATCCATGGCTCACACTCACAATCCTAGCTCAGGAGGCTGAGGTCTGAGGATCCCTTTTTAAACCGCTCAAGCAGAAAATTCTTTGAGGCTCTTATCTTCAACTAATTAGCTAGAGGCTGGAAGTGGAGCTGTGGCTCAAGAGGTAGAGTACCAGTCTGAAGGGGAAAAGCTAAGGATGAACGACCAGGCTCTGAGTTCAAGCCCTAGTACCCGCACAAAAACAAAAGTTAAAAAAAAAAAAGGAATTCTTGCTGAAGGGTTTGTTACTGAAGAAGACTGCAGGGTACAGAAAAGAGCGAAGGTAAGAAGGTTTACGGTGAGAGCTGGCTCTGGGCTAAAGTGTTGGGAGCAGGGGCCAGCAAGGTCCAGCCTTACCTTTATACAGGAATATGAAGAGCTCCAGCACGAAATAAGTAGCATAATACCACCCATTGAGAAAGAACAGGATCTCCAGGGGGGTGGAGGACAACCGTTTACCTGAAAAGCAGAAGCACTTGTGGGATGGGCGGCGGGAGGGTTCAGTTCCTTGTCATGTAAATCGCCCAGGGCAGGGGGGCTGGCCATTTGTGGGCACCTTTGGTTGCTGACAGTGAGGCATGGGAGGGGGAGGGGGTCGGCTGGGTGGTGGCGGGGGTCGGGGGTGGGGGTGCGCTTCCTTCGAGCCCCTCTTAACCAGGACTGGTGATGCAGCCTTAGTCTGGGCTTCGGGAAGGAGAGTCAGGAGGTAAGGCGGGTCATCACAGCTGATCTGGCCCCGTGGGGCGCAGGGCGCATGGTCAGCCCGCTTGAGAACAGCTGTGCACACGTGGGCCCTCGCGGGCTCAGCCGTGGGCCACGAGCAGGCCCAGCCCAGGATGGAGGGGTCCCCGTATCCGAGACCCTGAGATCCGGGTGGGCGGGGCTGCGGTGTGGACCAGTGAGGGGCGACGTCCCGGACCGGAGGAACAGGGGTGGAGGTGGCGCTCGGGGAGCGAGGGGAGGTGGGGGAAACTGGAAGAACACCGGTGGGACCGGATCCAGCGACTCACACACCTCCAGAACCTCACCTCGCGGCGCCATCTTCAGTCCCCATGGAAACTGCGTACGCGGCAGGAGCCCCTCCCGGGGCAGCGAGGCGCGGCCGGAAGCGAGGGACAGAGCGGCCCGGGTGGCTGGCCGCTCTGGGCTGCGCGCCGCCGTGCTCTATGGTCCCCCCGCCTCCCAGAGGGCGGGGCTACAGGGCCCACTGTGCCTGCGCACGGCGGAGAGCCGAGCCGCCCGCCCGGACGAGGGTGCGGCCGCGGCAGTCCACACCCGGGCCTCCGGCTTCAGTGGCCAGGCGTGGCAGCTGTCACCGGAGGGCTGGTGACACGATTCCCCATTTTAACCTCCGTCTGAAGATGAGCAGCCACGTGCGCGACTGTGCTTTGCAAATGCAGGACGAGGCCGCGTGGCACCCGGTTTGCGGCCGCGGGGGGCCGACCCCAAATCGGGTGGGAAATAGAGCGGGAAACCGACCCATGAGTCACCAGCGGAGCGGGCGCCACGTGGCCCGAACGGCGGGGAGGCTGGGGGCACAGAGTGCGCCCAGGACGGAGCGCCCAGGACGTACCGGGAGGTGGCGTGGGCGCTGAGCTTCGACCCCGCGACGCTGAGGGCCCGGAGAGCAGCAGGGGAGCCGAAAGGGCGCCGAGCTGGGCCAGGGGTGGGGGTGGAGTTCTGGGACTTGAACTCAGAGCCTGGGCGCTGCCCCCGGAGCTCTTTGGTCAAGGCTGGTGCTGTACCACTAAACCCACAGCCATTACCAGTTTCCTGGAGATCCAAGTGTCAAGGACTTTCCTGCCCGGGCTGGCTTGGAACCGCGATCTTCAGATCTCGGCCTCCTGAGTTGCTGGGATTACAGGCATGAGCCACTGGTGCCCAGCTATTTTGTTTTTATTTATGTGCATATCACATAATCAACAAGGGAAGATTTTTTTTTACTTTGTCTTTCGTTACTCCCTACACCTTGTTTTTTACCTTGTCTTATTGCACTGGCTGATATGTATACATAATGTTGAATAGAAGTAGTAATAACAAGGCCTTGTTTCATTCCTTTGTTTTTTCAGTGCTGGGAATTAAACTTTCATTCTAACCACAGGAAGAAGTGGCTGACATTTGCTGTTATGATGTTAGGAGAGGCAGTTTTTGTTTTGACCTCGTGTTGTCGGGGCCAGAGTTCTAGCACTTGAGCCACACACCCCTAGCCCTCACTATACATTTTTTAATAGATAAAGTGTTGGTTACTTTTGCATAGCTATGACTAAGTACCTAAGAGAAACAACTTAAAGAGAGAAATTATCTTTGCTCATGGTTTTAGTGATTGCAATCCTTAGTCCTCAACTCCACTGATTCTAGGCTCCTGGTGAGAGGCAGCCATCATGGCTGCCTGAGATTATGGAGGAGGAAGCTGGTGCCTGGACTCAAAGCAGAGAGAAGGGAAGAGCCTTGGAATCTGTATAAGCTCCCCCCCCCCCCCCGCCCTCCAAAGCATATTCTTAATGACCTTCCTCTAATTAGGCCCAGTCTCCCTAAAGTTTCCAGAACCTCCCCAAATAGCAGCTCCACCACCTTGTAACCAAGCATTCAAGTCTGTGAAGAACATTTCATATTGAAACCACAGTTGATACTCAATAAAGTGTCTTCCTTTCCTAGTTGTCTGAAAGGCTTATGAGACTCTTGGTTAAGCGCTTTTTTCTGTAAGTATTGAGATGACTTAATTAATACTCTGCTGTGATGAATTACATGGATTTTTCAAGGGTGTCACCAGCCTTCCCTTTCCGGAAACATCCATATGGTTATAATTTTGTTCAGGAAAGAGTTAAAAATAGCAGGCCTGACAGTGCAGTCTCTAGAAAATTCTATTTTCAAGGTTGGCCCTTGGTTGGTGTAAGGGCCAGTCTAAAAGCCCGGGTGACTCCATTTTGACCCCAACTCAGAATGAACTCAACCCAGGCTGAAGTAGCTTTGTAGTAATTTAGCACAGAATCCAGAAAACCAAGCAAGCTGGCCTGCCTGAGAAGGGAGTGACAATCACTTCCTGATAGGTAATTTTAAAGATAATTAACAATCAACTAAGCAACAGCAACAGCGCCCATAGTGAAACTCCCCTAGTATAAGCCGATTGTGATCAAAGATCAAGCATAGTCCTGTGGTTTGCGGTTTTTCCCTATAAAATCAGCATGTAAGAGCGAGTCGAGGTCACCACTGTTCAGGGGTGGCCCTGGCCGGTCAGTTCATTCTCCATGCAAAATAAAGCTCTGCTTACCTTTTGCATTTTATCAGACTGGTTCCTTTGTTCACAGACTTCATAGTTGGTGCTCATGGTCTTGACTGAAAGGATTTCACCAATCCACTGAACTGTGTGAAAAATGTGACGCATCCTGAACTCCTGTTTCCCTTCAGGTAAGATTTCGGTACGTTCTGGAAAGGGGGTGGTCAGTTCCTAATAGAAATTCTGAGTTTCTTCTGTAGACAATATCCCACACATGTTGCTGGGGGAATTAAGCACATGCTGGGTGATGTGGATGACGCCAGCAGAAGAGGGGAAGCTTCTGGTTTCCTTTCCACACCACTATGTGCATATTCTCCCGTTGATTATTTCACTTTGTATTCTGTCTCTGTAATAGACCATGGGGCCAGGCACCAGTGGCTCACGCTTGTAATCCTATCTACTGATGATCTGAAGATTGAGGTTCAAAGCCAAGCCCAGACAGGAAAGTCTATGAGATGCTTATCTCCAATTAACCACCAGAAAACTGGAAGTCACTCTGTGGTTCAAAGTGGTTTAGTGCTAGCTGATGGGAATCTGCCTTGTTTTTTTTATAACCCAGTATTGCTCCCACGGCCCACTGAGCTCCCTCCCACTGCCCAGTACCCCTTATTAGAAATCCTTCCTTACCCGCTCTTCGGTCTCTGACTCTCTCTATATTATGTGGAGTCCCTCTGCAGCCATGATGAAAGGCTATTCCGCTCTGCAGAGATCTCTGGCTTCTTTCTCTCCTTTTGTCTGCTGGATCTTTCCTAATGCTTATGACTCAGTTTCCTAACACTAGCCTTGAGTGAAAGAGCTTCGGGGTAGCACCCAAGCTCTGAGTTCAAGCCCTATGACTGACAAAAATCAAAACATTAAAAAGGGGGGCTGGGGATATAGCCTAGTGGCAAGAGTGCCTGCCTCGGATACACGAGGCCCTAGGTTCGATTCCCCAGCACCACATATACAGAAAACGGCCAGAAGTGGCGCTGTGGCTCAAGTGGCAGAGTGCTAGCCTTGAGCGGGAAGAAGCCAGGGACAGTGCTCAGGCCATGAGTCCAAGGCCCAGGACTGGCCAAAAAAAAAAAAAAAAAAAAAACATTAAAAAGGGCTGGGAATGCAGTCCAGTGGTAGAGTGCTTGCCTCGCATACATGAAGCCCTGGGTTCGATTCCTCAGCACCACATATACAGAAAAGGCCAGAAGTGGTACTGTGGCTCAAGTGATTAGGGTGTTATCCTTGAGCAAAAAGAAGCCAAGGACAGTGCTCAGGCCTTGAGTTCAAGCCCCAGGACTGGCAAAAAAAAAAAAAAAAAAAAAAACAAGAACCAAACATTAAAAACACCATGCTGGGGATATAGCCTAGTGGCAAGAGTGCCTGCCTCGGATACACGAGGCCCTAGGTTCGATTCCCCAGCACCACATATACAGAAAACGGCCAGAAGTGGCGCTGTGGCTCAAGTGGCAGAGTGCTAGCCTTGAGCGGGAAGAAGCCAGGGACAGTGCTCAGGCCCTGAGTCCAAGGCCCAGGACTGGCAAAAAAAACCCAAAAAACCATAACCATGAATATAACTCTAAACCAAGTCCTGTAAATCCTAGAAAATCATTGCAACTAGATACGGTCTTAGGCCCAACATGGATAGCTTTTTTCCCCCCTGATCCTGGGGCTTGAACTCAGGGCTTAGGTGCTGTCCCTGAGTCTCTTTGTGCTTAATACCAGCACTCTACCACTTGAGCCACAACTCCACTTCTAGCTTTCTGGTAGATTATTGGAGATAAAAGTCTTATGGACTCTCCAGCCTGGGCTTGCTTTGAACCACTGTCCTCAGATCTCAACCTAAGTAGCTAAGGTCATAGGTGTGAGCCACTAGCACCAGCCAATACAGTATATTTTATGCTGGATTTCCTTTGCTAGTATTTTGTTCAGGTTTGTACTGATTATATTTATGATAGCTTGGTGTGTATAATTATATCTTCGTGAAAGGACTTTAGAAGTTGGGCATCAAGGTTAGTTTCATAAAATGAAACAGGTTGAGAATGTAGCTAAGTAATAAAGTACTTGCATGTGTGAAGCTCTGGGTTGGATACCCAGTGCTTTAAAAAAAAGGTATACTGAACTGATATGATGACAGATAACTTTTAAGCCAGGAGCTGTTGGTTCATACCTGTAATCTAGCTACTCAGAAAGCTGAGAACTAGGGATTGTGGTTCAAAATTCATGAAACTCTTACTTCAAATTAACTACCAAGTAGAGCTGTGGCTCAAGTGACAGAGCAATAGCTTTGAGTAAAAAAACAAAAACACCTCGACAACACCCAGAGTCTGACTTAAAGCCCCAACACACACACACACACACACACACACAGTATTTTTTAAAAAGTAAAAAGATATGCTAGATTTTTATGACCATTCAGTTCGAAGTATTTCATAATTTTCTTTATAACTTCTTTGGCCTTTTGATTGTTTACAAGAGCATTGTTTAATTTCTAGCATTTCATGGTTTCCTGGCAGACAGCAGTTACCAGTCCCTCAGCGTCCTTCAATAAATACCTTTTGTTTCTCCCGTACTACAAGTGCACTGTCCATCTTCATCAGTAGAGGGCACTGGAGAGACAGGAAGAAAAGCTTTGCTCCCTGGTTCCAGCAAGTGCCTCTGTAAAATACTCCAGCTTTGTGCCAGGAGGCAAAGCTGTGGGCAGCTCAGACATTGTCTAGGCACCTTGTTGAGGCCATCTTGTTAACAATGTTGTAGATTTGTACACCTTGCATCCAGGGCAACTCCCTAATTCTGCCCACGAGTACCTGCCTGCCTTGGTTACCTATGTCTCCCCTAAAGTTTTCCCCCAAACTCTCCAGATGTGGTCACCATGCTCCTACGGCAGCTCCCCAAGCCCCTTGGTATGTCTGCCCACCAACTCAGACATTCTGCTGCCCAGAGGGCACCTCCTAAGGCCTCCATATGAGATCTGGGTGGGGCAAGGATTAGTAAGCACCTTTGCACTTTCACCTCATCGAATCTGCCCCCACGGCCTCCCCACCCCCCCACCATTCTTCCTGAACTCCTCCCAACGTGGGTGCTATTGCTCTGGGCCCTGTGCCTGCAGATGCTGTTCTTATGCAACGTGTGCTACTGCCCAACAGCTTTAGCCTGCCTGTGGCCCATGGCTTGTCTCTGGCCAGCAGCTGTGGTTTTAGCAAACCCGTGACCTTTCTCCCACGCCCAGTGGGCTCCAGGGAATGCCATCCAGTCCCTCCAGAGTCATGTCCCCTATACATCCTTACAGTCCCTCTCCTATCGGAGTTTAATTATCCTGTAGGATAATTATTATGGGCGCTGTCCCTAAGCTACTTAGCTCAAGGCTAGCGCTCTACCACTTTGAGCCACAGTGCCACTTCTAGTTTTCTGGTGGTTCATTGGAGATAAGAGTCTCACAGACTTTCCTGCCTGGTCTGGTTTTGAACCACATTCCTCAGATCTCAGTCTCCTGAGTAGTTAGGATTATAGTCATAAGCCACTGGCACCTGGCTAGTCATTCACTAGCCATGTTTCAGCTGTCTGGTTTCAGTCTCCTAATGGCTTCAGACTGAGTTGTCTGAATTTTTTTTTAACCTAACCCTACAGCATAGGGTCATGTTTTGGAACCCAGGCTGGCCTTGAACTCAAGATCCTCCTGCCTCAGCCTGAGCACTGTGACTACCAACATGCCTAGCTCATGCTTTTGTTGGTGGTGGTGTTGGTTGTAGGGCTTGAACTTGGGTCCTGGGTGCTGTCTCTGGGCTCTTTTGCTCAAGGCTAGCACTCTAGCCCTTTGAGTCATAGCTCAACTTCCTGTTTTCTGGTGGTTAATTGGAGATCAGAGTCTCTCGGGGACTTTCCTGTTTGGGCTGGCTTTTAACAGCAATTCTCAGATCTCAGCTTTCCCAAAAGCTTGGATTACAGGAGGGAGCCACTAGTTCCTGGCTGCTCATACTTTTTATTCTTTTAAATTTGTATAATCCAGGTGCCAGTGACTCATGCCTGTAATTCTGGCTACCCAGAAGGCTGGGATCTGAGAATCACAGTTCAAAGCCAGTGCGGGAAGGAAAGTCCATAGATTCTTATCTCTAATTAATAACCCAAAAGCCAGAAGTAGAGCACAGACTGGCAAGGTGAGGGTTAAGGTAGATAGGTAGTTCAGGCGGGGCTTGAACACAGAGCTTTGATCTCTTCTTTGCCTTTTTTCCCTCAAGGCTGGCATTCTAACACATGAGCCATGCCTCCATTTCCAGCTTTTTGCTGGTTAAGTGGAGATAAGAGTCTCACAGGCTTTCCTACTGAGGCTAGCTTCAAACCAACATCTTTAGATCTCAGCCTTCTGAGTACAGATTATAGGTGTGAGCCACCAGCCTCTGACACCCTCTGACCACTGGACGGAGGTGTCTGACTCATTTCTACAGGAGCAGATTGGGTCAAGTTGGTGGTCTGTTCTTTGTCAAGCTCCAGATTGCTCACCAGGTCTAATGTTCATCCCAGAAAGCTTACTTAACAGTGTCAGGGCAGATACGATGTCTGCAATATTGGCTTGTTTTTGAAAGGCCTAAAGAAACCCTTATCTCCTAAGCTTTCTTTGTTTGTCTTATTTTCTGAGGCATTGTCTGGCTGGAACTTGATTTTTTTTTTTTTGGGGGGGGGCCCAGTTCTGGTTCTTGGACTCAGGGCCTGAGCACTGTCCCTGGCTTCTTTTTGCTCAAGGCTAGCACTCTGCCACTTGAGCCACAGTGCCACTTCTGGCCGTTTTCTGTATATGTGGTGCTGGGGAATCGAACCCAGGGCCTCATGTATACAAGGCAAGCACTCTTGCCACTAGGCCATATCCCCAGACCCAGAACTTGATGTTTTATAGTAATATAGACCTTGCTGTCATTTTGTTCTGTAGTATCATGTTGGGGTGCCAGGAATCAAACCCTAGGACTCTTACATTCAGCAACCACTCTACCACTGAGCTATACCCTAATCCTACTGCGCTGTAGCTCTTTTGGAAATGTTTCATTTCATAGAACTCAGGCAGACTGTTCACTTACTATATTACTGTGGGGTTTTTTGTTTTGTTTTTTCTTTTTGTCCTTAGTGGGGCTTAAACTCTGGGCCTGGGTGCTGTCCCTGAACTCTTCAGCTCAAGGCTAGCGCTCTACCACTTCCAGCCACAGCGCCACTTCCAGTTAGTTGGAGATGAGTCTCACGGTCTTTCCTGCTTGGGCTGGCTTTGAACTGCGATCCTCAGCCTCCTCCTGAGTAGTTGGGATTACAGGTGTGAGCAACTGGTGCCTGGCCATTATTGTTTTTATACCGAATAGAACTCAGGATCAGCCAGGTGGGAAGATGCTAAGGGCAGGTGTGGAAGTCATGGAGGAACTTCCTTCCTCCCTCGCTGGCCAGGTGGGGGGTGCTGCATTCTAATCCCTGCACATCTTCCCCGACCTGAAAACTCCTCAGCCTCTTGCTTTAGGATCGTGCAGGTGTTCCTGTCATGTGAGTTGCCTTGGCCAATGGGAATCTGAGGCTTAAAATGGGGCTATCCATGAGACTTGTGCTCTCATGCTCTTCACAGACCCCAGCCCACCTGCTGGGGGGGTGAGTCACTGGACCCAGGGCTGGCATTCTGGCTGAGGTCATCTTGGGTAAGCCCAAACTTCCAGGATCCCTCACCAGCCACAACTACCTACAGGAGCAGGCCAAGCCGAAATCACAAGGAGCAGCCTGGGTCTGCTGAAGCCTGTGATATGACTGTGTATGGTTGTATGTCATTGTGGCCTATTAGACAGTACTCTGGCGATAGAAAGTAGCACAGGAATTTTAAAAACCTCCTTTGCCCAAATAGGCTAAGAGGCCAGGCATTAAAGTGCATTTTCTTTTTTTCTTTCTTTTTTGGTGCAGGTAAGGGGTTTGAACTCTAGCTTGCTTGGGTTTTTCTGGCAATCTACCATTTAAGCCACACCTCATTTTTGGCTACTTTTGTGGTTAGTTGGGAGATGAGAGTCTCACAGATGTTCCTGCCTGGGCTGGCTTCAAACCTCAAAATCTCAGCCTCTTGAGTAGCTAGGATTTCAGGCATTAGCCACCAGTAGCCTGCCCAAATACATCTTGAATTTCTACAAAAGTACTGGCTCATAATGGCCTTCAAAGCTTTTTTGGGGGGGTCAGCTGTGAGGCTTGAATTTGGGGCATGAGTACTGTCCCTGACTTCTTTTGCTCAAGGCTAGCACTCTACCACTTTGAGTTACAGCTCCATGTCCAGTTTTTGAGTGGGTAATTGGAGATGCGTCTCATGAACTTTCCTGCCTAAGGCTGACTTTGAACCAGGATCCTCCGACCTCAGACTCCTGAGTAGCTAGGATTACAGGGGTGAGCCATCAGCTCCCAGCTTGTATCTATGCTTGACCTGTGACTCCTTCTGCCCACTGGGTCAAGTAGATTGTGAGCCTGTCACTTCACATGCCTCTTAACCATGATCTAGCTAGGTAGATGCTATCATTTATGGGGAAAAAAAGATTTAAGTTTATTTCCTATTTATAAACGTAAAAAAAAGTACCTTGGGTATAAAAATCTAAACGTGTGAGGTGTGCTCAGTCAGGACCACTGTAACCATCATTCTTCAGCTTTCAGTCAATCAAGTGTGGTGTCGGGAGAGTGGGGGCCGGGAGGCTGCTGTCCCAGGTAGAACCGAGGCTCCAAGGTTGGGAGCCCCAAATCTTGCAGCCAGGAGCCCAGGGAAGCATTCCATACTGAGCCTGTGGGGAACACTGAATTTGCACGAGGAAGACTTCTTTCTTGAATGATCAACACAATCGGCCTGAGCCTATCTGTGGCAGTCCAGCTGTTTCCTGGTGCCGAGGGCCTATCTGCCCTTCTGTGCAGCACTCGTGGCTTCTAGCAGGAGGAAAAGGCATCCATCCACCAGCGTGACAAGAAGCTGTCACCTGCGAATTTGCATGAACTCCCTGCGTAGCCATAGAGAGTCCTGGTAGAGGCGGGGGTCGCCCAGTCTCATGGCTGTCCGTTTGTAGAAGTAACAGTACAGCACTGCCACTGAGGAAAAAGCAGAAAGAAGCCTCAGGAGTGGTCCTGGGGCTCCTTTTAGGGTGAGAACCAAACCTCATGAGGCTGAGACCTGCCCATGGCTCCCCGGTCTCTCCCGTCCATGCATGACCGTCCCCACCATACTAGGCCAGCTGGGATGGGGCCAGGCAGCCAGGACAAGGCCCTCACTGCCACAGACCCACCTGGGCCCCAAGTGAGCCTCAGGTGGCTCTGGTCTTTACCTAGTCTCTGGAACACAAACAGCGTTTGAAGTCCATCTGTCCAAACAAAGCTGTTCGGGCTTTTCCAGCGTAAGTTCTGAAGGAGAAATGAAAGGTTAATGGCTACACAGGGGCCAAACACCTCCCAGGCTTAGCTGCAGAGAAACCACTTGGCTGAGAACCATTGCTAATCTCACCGCCTAGTTTATAAGGCCTGGGAGTGTTTGGTCTGCTGCACAGGGAACATCCTTTAGCCCATAGGGAGGAGCTTGAACTGAGGCACTGACTCCCTTCCCCTCCCCTGCCTTTGCCAAGGAGAAATGATATGCAGTATCTTTAGGAGTCCAGCTGTCTAGCCTGGAAAATGTCAGCCTCAGCCCCTATCAGATAAAGGCTCTGGCACTCTCCTGGCTTAAGCAGATCAACAGGAAGCAGAATAGAACCCCAGGCAGGAAGCTCTGAGAGCCCTCTGCATGGCTCTGCGTCTTTCTCCGAAGTTCCACTTCTCTCCACAGGATCCAGAGAACCAAAGAAGGAAGCTTTAGGAAAGAGGCAACTAGAGACCCTGAGGTTTTGCTTGTCAGTGGGCCTGCAGATCTAGCCCAGGACCTTGCATATGCAAAGCAAGCACTGTCTCACCGACTGAGCTACAGCCCCAGCTCCAAAGCCTGAGGTTTTTTTGGGGTTTTTTTTTGGCCAGTCCTGGGCCACAGTGCCACTTCTGGCCATTTTCTGTATATGTGGTGCTGGGGAATTGAACCCAGGGCCTCATGTATACGAGGCAGGCACTCTTGCCACTAGGCCATATCCCCAGCCCAAGCCTGAGGTTTTAATGCATTCCATGAGAATGAAAGCATGAGACACATGAGAATACCAAAGAGATGGAAGAATCTGTGCAAGGGAAAAAAGGTAAAACCATGGTAACTGGATTGGATCTACAGCTGTTGCTAAGAGGGGGCTGTTTCTCCTAGCGTAAGGATAGGGACATGGCAGTGGGCATGAAGCACCAAAGGGCAGGCAACACACCTACGTGGCAGCAGACGCTATCCACATACTACCCCAGGGCTCTGATGCCTATGAATTCCCCGTATCAACACCAGCTCATGTGAAAGCCCACGCAACATCCTGTCGGAACTGCCTATTTGAGATAATGGTAAGCAATGTTCCGGAGTTACGGGACTTCTTATTTTGTCAGTCCTGGGGCTTGAACACAGGACCCGGACATTGTCCTTGAGTGTTTTTTGCTCAAGGCTAACACTCTACCACTTGAGCCACAGCTCTGCTTCCAGCTTTTTGCTAGTTAATTGGAGATAAGAGTCTCGAAGATGGGCTGGGAATATGGCCTAGTGGCAAGAGTGCTTGCCTCGTATACATGAAGCCCTGGGTTCAATTCCCCAGCACCACATATATAGAAAATGGTGGCGCTGTGGCTCAAGTGACAGAGTGCTAGCCTTGAGCAAAAAGATGCCAGGGTCCTGAGTCCAAGGCCCAGGACTGGCAACAAAACAAAACAAAAAAAAAAAGAGTCTCGAAGACTTTCCCGCTCAGTCTGGCTCTAACCTGTGATCCTCAGGTAGATCTCAGACTCATATGTAGCTGGGATTATAGACACAAGCCACTAGAGTTTGACTGAGTTACTGGACTTTTGGATAACGCTGTTCTTCAACATAGAAGTTTGGGTAAAAGTTTCTATGACACTCTTACTTGCTCAGCACTCCAGCTTTTCATTTTGCGTCACTCCTATCAAGGATTTTTATTGTGTAAAAGAACAGTTTTGGGTTCCCAGAGGAAGGTTGTTCCTATCTCTTTAAAAATTCAAGAATGAAGTTGGGTACTGGTAATCCTAGCTAATCAGGAGACTGAGATCTGAGGATTTAAGTTAGAAGCCAGCCTGAGCAGGACTCGTCTTTAATCAACCACCAAAACACTGGAAGTGGAGCTGTGGCTCAAGTGGTAGAGCACTAGCCTTGAGCAAAAAAGCTCAGGGTCAGCATCCAGGCCCTGAGTTCACGCCCCAGTACTGACATGCCTGTGTACGTGCACATGCGCATACACACACACACACACACACACACACACACACACACACGAACTCAGAGTTCCACTCTTACCATGACCCAGACATGAAGGGAGATACTGAGGGCGAGGTACACAGTTGTCAGGAGGATGGTCCCTTTGAACTTATGGAAGAGGAGGTTCACCAGACCAGCCTGGAAGACGAAGGTGTTGAAGAACATGAGGAAAATGATGATGATGTTGAAGAGTATTGCAATGTCTTGGATGCTGTGGACACATAAAACAAAGTACAGCCAAACAGTACCTACGTGAGGACCCCTAAGTTGGCTCTTAAGTCCTGAGGGACACTCCTGGGTCTGCCTTTCCCTGTGATATAGTCACCTCCAGTCTCCACCCAGATGACAAATAACTAGTATGACCCACTGATTTGTAGCCCACAGACAAATATGGGTGTATGGGTTAGTTTGGGGGCCCTGAACTCAGGGCCGGGACACTATTCCTGAGCTTTTGTGCTAAAAGCTCGTATTCTCCCACTTGAGCCTCAGCTCTACTTCCAGCTTTTTGGTGATTAACTGGGGATATGAGTCTCAGAAACTTTTCTACCTGGGCTGGCTTCAGATTGCAACCCTTAGATCTCCTGAGTAACTGGGATTACAGGTGTGAGCCGGGGTGTCTGGCCTGACTTGCTCTTGAAAAGAACAATTCCATGTTGGGGATGGAACCCAAGGCCTTATGGATGCTAGCTAGCTAGGCAAATGCTCAGCCACTGAGCTATCCCTACCCCTCTACTAGTAACTTTAAAATAATAAGCCACAATGGACAAGGCCTTCAAATTGGGTGGGTTTAGCTTTCTAGGCTCACCCTGCGAACTCACATGAAGAGCACCAGCTGGATGACAGCTGCCATTCTGAGTAGCTCCGAAAAGGAATTGACAAAGAGGTCATAGCACAGCAACAGGAACTGCAGGGAGAGCACCAGGCTGTAGTTACTCGTCTGCAGCATCTTCCTCTGGTTTGCTTGGGCTCCCAAGGGCACATTCCGCAGTTTCCCAGAGAAGAGCTCCTGGTTCTCTTTCTAGCATTGAAGGAAAGGTGTCATTCCAAGTCACAGTGCTTTCCTTTGCTTTAAGACCAGTACCTGTTGGGTCAAAAGATGAGGCAAGGTTAGAAATAAACTAAGAAATATTGAAGTTGGGTGCCAGTGGCTCCTAGCTATTCAGGAGGCTGAGATCTGAGGATCCTAGTTTGAAGCCAGCCCAAGCAGAAAAATTGGTGATATTCTAATCTCCAGTTAGCCAGCAAAGAGCCAGAAGTGGAGCTGTGGCTCAAGTAGTAGAGCACCAGCCTCGAGTGAAAAATATGGGGCAGTGCCTAAATCCTGAGTACCAGCACCCCCCCAAAAAAAAATTTACTGAGCATCTACTGTGTGTCATGCACTGTTCCAGGGGACTGGAATATGTTAGTGAATAAAGCCAAGAACCACTAAAATAATCCACATTTGTAATCCCAGCATTCAGGAGGTTGAAGTAGAGGATTTCAAATTCAAGGCCAGCCTGGGCTATCCAGAGTTTCAGATCAATCTAAGCTATATGATATATTGCTGTTTCCCAAAAACAAACTTCAAAACTCAACTTGTCATTTCTAGGGACCATGACCCACAAGCCATATGTCTATACTTGGACTCAGATTCTAAATGTACTAAGAAAGTCTACAGAGAAGGGTGGACACCCGTTCATGTGGAAGTAATAATAATTACAGCAGCAAACCCTTACATACCAGTTGCTATGTGAAAGACTGTGTTAGTCACTGGTATTAAAGCTTGAAATAACCTCATAAGGTAAAAGGCATACTCTTACTTTTCCCATTTTACAGATGAGAAAAACAGAGGCCTAGAGGGGTAAAATAAGTTGTCTAAGGTCATATTAGTGCTAAGTGGCTAAGCTGGGATTCTGGTTTGTTTTGTTTTGCCAGTCCTAGGGCTTGAACTCAGGGCCTGAGCACTTCCCTGGCTTCTTTTGCTCAAGGCTAGCACTCTACCACTTGAGCCACAGCACCACTTCCGGCTTTTCTGTGTATTTGGTACTGAGGAATGGAACCCAAGGCTTCATGCATGTGAGGCAAGCACTCTACCACTAAGCTACATTCCCAGCCCTAAACTGGGATTCTGATCCTGGCAGCCTGTACCAGGAATCTGCTCTTAACTATTGCCCTACACTGCCTGTTCCATAACCCATAGACTAGTAAGTAGGTGGGGAGAATGTCCATACAGAAGTGGGACATGTGAGGGCATAATGCTCTCCTGAGAGGCTTCAAGGTTATTTTAACAAGGGGTTGGGGCCTTTTTTGCATACATTTTTCAAGGCCCACTGGTTGCTCTGGGATGTCCTATGACCCTGAAGCAAGATCTAATCTATAAACAACTTTCAAAATGCTCTGAAGTGCTACAGCGATTAAACTATCTTCTGTAAAATGTTTTACAATGTGTGTGTGTGTGTGTGTGTGTGTGTGTGTGTGTGTGTGCTGTCTGAGTTTTTATACTCAAAGCTAGTGTTCTACCATGTACAGATTTTTGATGGCTAATTGGAAATAAGAATCTTATGAACTTTCCTGCCCCAACTGGATTCGAATTGTGATCCTCAGATCTGAGGATCCTGAGCGGTTAGGATTACAGGCGTGAGCCTGGCACCTTGCTACAATGTATTTATGCTCACTAATTGATGCTAGGACTATGATGATAGCCATATAATATATATATTTCCTCTTTTGCATAAAGGCGCTGCTGAGAAGTTAAAAGCCCCGCGTCCACCTCACTTGATGGACAAGTCCCCCCTTGCTGGGTTTATAACCGTGGCTTCTCTCGACCCGAGTTTCTTCACTCATAAACAACAGCAACAGTTTATCCCTTTCGGTCTCCAACACCAGGTAAGCGTGGTAACCAAGACAACCTCCCTTAATCCAACAAGGTAGGCAAAGGATGATCCCCTGACGACAGGCAAGGGCGCGGGACCAACCATGCGGAATTGAAGGCAAGCCGTGTAGGTGGCAAGCGAGCAGCGCCAGGGTCTTCGGCTGCACCCCGACACTCAGCACCACCGGCTGCCGGTGGCGCCCGCCGGCCTCCCTACCTGGACCACCGTCGCCTCCAGCCGCGGGGCGATGGCGCTTCACGGGGGAAAGCAGCGCTCTTGGCCGGCCGCCTTCCCTTTTCCTCACTCTTCCCGACTCCCTCACAAACGGGGTTGTCTTGGCAGGGGAGAAAGAAAAAGCTCAAGCCCAAAGCCAACAGCATCCAAGCCCTGACTTCCAGTCAACTCAGCCTCCGGGCCTCAACCACTCTCACCTGAAGGAACCCACGTCGGTTGTCATGGAGATACCGCCCAGGCTTCCGGAAGCCCGCTTTAAATTCCGGAAGTCGATGGGCGGAGGCTGCCTCCCGGCTTCTCCCACCGGTCCGGCCGCCATGTTCGGCCCGTATCTTCTTGTATCCGCCCTGCTCGACCTAACCATTTCTGTTTCCTCAGGATGAGGGATGGTGAGGGACAGGGCACTCACGTCTTAGCGCTCCAGGGCCCTGGCCCTAGGGTTAGGGAGGGAACGCCCTCAGCAAAAGAACCAGGTAGGGGACCGACACCTAGGCGCACAACCAGCGGCCGCGTCCAGGCCTCTGGACTACATTTCCCAAGAGGCTGTGGGCGCCACCGGAAGTGCTGCCGGGCTATAAAAGCAGAGGCAGAGCTCGCTGTCCGTGTAGTTGGCCCCTGAAGGTAGTCTCACGCGTTTCTCCGCCGTGCTTGTTGGAGACCCAGGAGTAGCAGCTCCGGCGCCGGGCGGCGAGAAGCGGGTGTCGGAGACTTCAGCCTCATTGTGTCCCACTGTGGTTAGGGGTGAGAAAGAGCCTGGGCTGGGAGGTCAGGGAGCTTGGCTTCCAGTGCTCACATCACTACCTCGCTTTGCGCTGTTCCGATCTCCCGCTCAGCCTGAGTTTTCTCTGTTAGGAATCTGTTCCCTGTTGGTGGATGGAAGGCACAGACGGTTTGGGAAGGCGCAGCCTGTAGCCCCTCGCCGCTTGCTTGGTTTTGTTTTTTGTTTTTGTTTTAACCCACGGTTATTTGGGACCAAACGCCCAGCAGAAGGGTCAAGGGATGCGAGGCCGCAGGAGAGGTCTGGCATCACTCGGCTTCGGGGAGACCTCCTTTGTTTACTGGTTTGGGCTGGGAAGAGTGGGTCACTCGCTCCTGGGTCCGGCCATTAACTGAAGCTGACTTTGGAAAGGAGGAGTCCTGGGAACTGAGGGGGAGTGGACCTGAATACCTGTAACCAGCTCTGCCACTTGCGTTGTCCGGGTGACTCTCCTTTGGGCTCCAGGGTTAGAGTGGTTTTGATCCGTCAGGTGAGGGATTAGGACCTGAACCCCAAGTCTGATTCTTAGTATCCCTAAAACTACCCCCATCTATCCATGAAGCATAGCAACAAACTGATTTTCCATCCCTTTATCTGTCTGAACTTCTAAATTGTAAAAGGAACTGAGAGGATTTGGAATAGAGAGCTTTTTCAAAGACTGAGAGCCGAATGACTGATGCCCATTTCTTATCCCAGGGCCTGATGTTGGTTTAGCTCAGCTTAGGAGAATCATTTTTGTTGTTGTTGTTCTTGTTAAGGAATTGAGAAAAGTATTAAGATAAGCATGACCAACTCCACCCCACAGGCCCCATTTGACCCACCAGAATAATTTTTACATATTTTAATTACCGGGGGGAAAATAAAAAGGCTATGTAACGTGTAAAAATGTTGGCTTTCAGAGTTCATAAATAAAGTATTGTTGGAACACTTTCATGCTTATTTGTTACGATACCGTGCCTGGCTGCTCTTGCCTGACTACATCAGCAGTGTTGTTGACATTGTTGGGACAGATAAAATGGGGCTCTGCAGAGTGAGAGTAGGAGACAAGTCCTCACCCAACCTACTCTCTTAGAACCAAGGAGAGCATAATCGCAGCAATTGCATGGAAGTTTCACTGTGTTCTTCCTTTCCCCCAGATTTTGCTATTTTGGGAAGAGGAAGGGAGGGCATATCTGTACTGTGGACAACAAAGTAATGTGACTTCCTGCCCCGTCTCCAAAATCTCATCCTCTATTCTAAGCCTGCTGCATCTTAGTATTCCAAAACTTCTTAAGGATTTAGATACAGTCCCTTTTGGATGATACTTTTTCTTTCTACAAATGTCAGAGAAATTGTGAAAGTAGATAATGTGAGGTCAGTGGAGCCTCTTAATAGCCAAGAGCATCTTAATGTCGACTTAACACTTCACTGGAGGAGGAGGGTGTGTTAGCCAAACCCCTGGTGATTGTGACTTTCTGTGCCCTGGCAGGAGACAGCTCTGAGGCTGACAAATCTCTAAGCTCAGTAGCTGAGCCATGAAGCTGCTTACATGACTTTCTCCTGCCAGCCTTCCTCACAGAAGCTTGTTTTATTTTCCTTTAATACTTAGAACTTCCTTACTGCTAACTTAGATCACCTTGTAAGAACCCAGTGCCAATCTGTTAAGACATCTGGGCTGCATGGGGAGCGCTGGCATGGAACAGCATATAACTGGAGTTACTGAGAGGCCTGAGCAGGCTGAGAGCTTCAGGTTTTTCTTTTTGAGGCAAGAATCTTACTGTGTTAGTCTGGCTGACTTTGAATTCTTGAAACAAGTGAGCCTCTTTCTTTAGCCTTCCAAATAGCTGGCACTACATGTATATGTCACCATGCCCAAGTACCTTTTCGTTTTCCCTAGCTCTTAGGATAAAATCATGACAGCAGTAAAACAGAGGAGTTACTTCTTTCATGGTGTCCTTACATAACATTTTTTTTCTCTTGATATGACAACCTGTGATCAAGGAAAAAGTGCAGCTTACACGCCTCAAATCCAAACTGGCAAAAGGTTGGAAACTCCTCTGCACTTGATGAAGCTGATCCAGAGCCTTTGTCTCCCGATGTATATGATGAGGGATGGTGAGAATGACACCCCTCACAAGGTTGTCAACAGGGTGGTGTAGAAGGTTCCAGTGCTCGTACCTGATCTTCAAAACCTGTGTCTTTCTTTCAGATGAGAACAAGTCCTGCAGATGTTAAGTCTTCTTCCCAAGTACCCAGTTTTATGAGAATCAGAGCCCAGGCCACCTTCCTGTGATCTGAGTCTAAAGGTGAGGAATTAGTTGTTGTCCCTTGGGAGTTAACACCCATTTCTTTGGCTAACTGGTTCAAAGGAAGGGACCTCAGCATTTCAGGAAGTCCTATTGTTGTCTTCTTGCTGTGAGCCCTTGGAACAGGGTGATGGATGCCCTTGAGGTCTGGGCCCCTGCAGTCCCCTGTTGGCTGAAAGCAGGGTCAGTCCTGTGCCTCCCCCACCCACCTGCCCTGGCCACCTGCCCTGGGAATCTTAACCCACAACATGCACATAAGGAGGCAAGCTGCCTATTCCGGAGCTTCACCCCACCCTGCAGGCCTGGTGTGGGGGCGGAAGCCATCACCAGACTTGAAACCAGAATTGGTTTCTGGGTTTCTTCAAAGCTCAAAATAAACCTTTGACTCTCTAGATCTTGAGTTCTTGCTTCCTCTTTTCTCCTCTGGACTTTCCCTTCAGAGGAAAGAAGCAGAAGTCTCAGGCCTGGAGACCACTGAGTGGTCCACCCCCTTCAAGGAGGGGAGTGTGTGGCTTCCGAGTGAAGACACCATCTGGCCTCCCTAATGGGCTTCGGCCCACTGGCGTTCATCTGATGGGAGAGAAAAAACTTGTCTGTAGAGATGGTGGCCCATAGGACTTCTTCCCAGTGAGCCTGATAATGCAGGTTGAGCATCCCTAACCAACAATCTCATACTCCAAAATTTGAAACTTTTCAATTACCAGCACAATGCGCAAAACATACAGGATACAAATATTCCACACACCATGATTCTCTGGGACAGTTCTGCCTGTTTACTCCTTTCAGGTGGTGGTTCTGCCCTTCTCGTGTTAGAACCCAGGGACCTGGATGTGTATGTTGTAGCCTACATTTTTGCTCTTTTCGTTCCTGGATCAGGGTCAGGGGAATCCTTTACCATGTGGTTCTGTGCAGGGAGATGAACCCCAGCGCTCCAGGCCTGGGCCTGGTCTTCCGGTCTCAGCCCTGCCCTTGCTACTCCAGCACTGCCAGTTGCCGGGCTGGGGCCTTACTCATTTCACCACCCCCTCCCCCAACGTGCTACTGAGGCCTCATGGGAGTGGTGCCCAGGCTGCTGGCAGGAAACACAAAGAAAACCAGAAGCTTCCATCTGGGGGGCGGGGCAGGGGGTCGAGAAGGAGGTCAGTCCCATTTCCTTTAGCCATTGTGGCCTGCACCCCCAGCCAGTGGTGACCTCTGACCTCCGCCTCTTGTAGGAGTTCTGATCAGAATGGCTTTGGGATGCTTTTACCTGTCGTGCCTGGTGCTGGGCTCCCTGGGCTCCCTGTGCATCCTCTTCACCACCTACTGGATGCAGTACTGGCGTGGTGGCTTTGCCTGGGACGGCAGCTTGCACATGTTCAACTGGCACCCCGTGCTCATGGTTTCTGGCCTGGTGGTGCTCTACGGAGCTGGTGAGTGACGGATGTGCAGGGTGTGGCAGGGCCTGGGCCCGGGCAGGCAGCACTTGCCCTCGCCTTTCTCAGTGCTGAGTTTAGGGCTACTGGGGCTGGGAGGGTTGGGCTGGCCCTAAGCCTGTCTGTCACTGGGGATGAAGTGGGAGGAGTAGAGATCTCAGAAGGACAACTTCACAGATTCTCTGGGGGCCAGGTGAGCAGACTTAAGGGCCAGACAGTAAACGTTTCAGACTTCTAAGCCAGGCATTGGTGTTGCAGCTGCTCAGCTCTGCCATTGTACTGAGAGCAGCCACAGAAAATACATCAGAACGTGCCAGTATTTACTCCAATAAAACCTTGTTTATGGAAATAGGTGTCGGGCTGGATTTGACTTGGGAGTTATAGGGAAGAAGAGCCTGTCATGACATAGTCAATTCCCCGAACGAGAGAGGCTTGCTTGTTCTTCTAGGATCCGTCTTTGCCTCAGGCATTGAACTCTGTGCCCTGTGAAAGGGCAGCGAGACTCATTTTCTCCTCCCGTAAAACGGGAATAATAACACATGTATAATAATAATAATGTAATAACCACATGTACCCTCTATATGTGTGTGTGGGTGTGGTGCTGAGGTATGCTCAGAAAGTACTATCCCACTGAGTTGTATCTCTAGCCTTTGTGCCCTGTTTTTTTGTTGGTTGTTTTTTGGTCAGTTGTGGGGCTTGAACTCAGGGTCTGGGGACCGTTCCTGAGCCTTTTTGCTCAAGACTAGCTAGCACTCTACCACTTTGAGCCACAGCTCCCCTTCTGGTTTAGGGATGATTAATTGGAGATTAGAGTCTCCTAGATTCCCCTGCCCAGGCTGACTTTAAACCATGATCTTCAGATCTCAGCCTCCTGAGGAGTGAGGACTGTAGGCATGAGCCACCAGCACGTGGCTGTGCCTGAGTTCTTGACCACTAACCTTGGCTGTGAGAGCTCCGTTTGCTGGAACAGTGGGTGAGACAATGCTTCCTGGCTGCACACAGCTGCATTTGTGATTGCAGCAACAATCGGACAGGCTCTGGACATGGCTCCTCCCTCTAGAGCTGGCCCTTCTCTCCTGCCTGCACACCCACCAATAGTAGGGTGGAAGATGCCGAGAAGTTGGCTCCCGTGTCTTAGCACTTCCTTCTCCTCTCATTGGGATGCTGTGTGGGAGGGAGGGTGGAGGGGATGTGGTTGAGCCTCAAGACCACCCTCCCTCCTACAGCATCGCTGGTGTACCGCCTGCCCGCGTCCTGGGTGGGGCCCAAGCTGCCCTGGAAGCTCCTGCATGCAGCCCTTCACCTGACGGCCTTCGTCCTCACTGTGCTGGGGCTCATTGCCGTCTTCCGGTTTCACAGCCACTCAAAAATAGCCCACCTCTACTCCCTGCACAGCTGGCTGGGCATCGCCACTGTTGTCCTCTTTGCTTGCCAGGTGGGTGCCCTCTGTCTTATGGATTCCCACGGCCAGGTCTAGCATTCCAGGCTGCAGGCAGGAATACACTGCTTCAGCTCCAAATAGCCATTGCCTGTGATGGCCCATTTATTGCAGGCCCATTGCCTGCCCAGGGCCTTGCACGCATGTCCTGTAGATACAGCCACTTAAATAGCCATGGGAGCTTGGAGCATCACACTCGTCCCATCACACTGCCCAGCTGTCTCCCAGAGCTCTAGAAGACTTTTTCAAAGCCTGTGCCATGCTGTTCTGACTCGCCACCTTGTTTCCACTCTCCCCATTATCCTCTCTCTTTGAACTAGGAGAATTCTAGAAATGGTCTCTACGTTCTCACATCAGTCCTGTGCTAGAGAGATTCTGAACGAGGGCTGGCAGGAAGCAGAGACAAGTGGATGATGGCTGGGTTGCTGGGAGACGGAATTATAGCCAAGACCTTCAGTACTGTTCTCATTTCTTGTGTACTAGCAACGGGCAGACTGCAGCGAGGGCCAGCTGCATTGGGAAACCTCTGGTGGGACAGAAGGGCCAGCGGGGGGCAGGAGGCGCTGGTGACCCGGCCCACCTTCGGTCACCGCCAGGGGCCTCTTCCCTTGTGTCCACAGTGGTTCCTGGGCTTTGCGGTCTTCCTCCTGCCCTGGGCGCCCCTGTGGCTGCGCAGCTTCCTGAAACCCATCCATGTCTTCTTCGGCGCCTCCATCCTCTCTCTGTCCATTGGGTCTGTCATCTCCGGCATTAACGAGAAGCTTTTCTTCAGTTTGTGAGTACAGTGGGGTCTTGGGTTCTGAGGCAGTCAGAGGTGCCGTAGTAGGGTCTTCAGAAGGCGCCATCTCTAACCCCAGGCCGCAGCCAGGAGAGGCAGCCTCTGGACTTAGATCATTCTTTTTTTTTTTTTTTTTTTTAATGTTCTTTAGTGTATTTTTATTTGCCAAGGAAAGCTGCTCACAGATTAGTGGTTTTCCTCAAGGACCCAGACCTCTGGAACTTCCCTTTTACCTAGACATAAAAATGAGCAACTGCTCTAGATTTAAATTAACTTATGATAAGAAACCAGGCAGATGTTATAAACTTTTCCAGAGAGAAAGCACAGGCATATAGAGCATGCCTATAATCTCAACACTCAGGAGATGGATGCAGAATGATCACAAGCTCAAGGCCAGGTTGTGTTACATAGTGAGACCCTGTCCCAAAACAAACGAACAAAAGACAAATAGGGAGGAGAAAGAGAAAAAGGAAATGAAAAGCCTTGATGACTCTACATTTCAAAAGAACATGCTGTTCAGGGCAGGCAGCAGCAGAGAGCACAAATGTGGGTAGAATGTTAGATCATTCATGGTCTGGAAGGAGACAGCATAGGTTGATTGGTAAACTGGGCAGCAAATATCTATCAAACACGAGGTTGATTGAGCGCATCCTGTATGTCCAACCGTGTGAGCATCTTACAGCTAATCCAGTGTTAAACCAATATTAATACAGTGTTTTGCCACCCGACAACATTAATGCTGATGCCATTGCCACTTACAAAGGAACCAGCAGAGGAACAGAGAGGTTGAGTAACTCGCCTAAGACACATCTGGAGGTCAAGCTGGGCATTCTGACTACGAGCCTGCTTGCCCAACCACTGCCAGTTGCTGCCGCAGAGTGGAGGGAAAAGGAAAAGATTTCTTTTTTAAGATAGTAAGAAGTGATTAGCAGAGCAAAAGTACACTTTGAAAGGGCAAGGTGGGCACCTAGATGAGGACTGACTGCGGGGAAGCTCCTGGAATTTGGGGTTCTATCTAATGAAAGGGGGCAAGGAGTGTGTGTGTGTGGGGGTATGAAGCTGTCCTCTCCCTCTCTTAGTGAGACTGAGTCTCCCACTGGGCAGAAATGGGTGGAAAGCTTCTCAGGGGCCCCTACTGTTGTTCTGTCGTGTTCAGGAAGAACGTCACTCGGCCATATTCCAGCCTGCCCAGTGAGGCTGTCTTCGCTAACAGCACCGGGCTGCTGGTCGTGGCCTTTGGGCTGCTGGTTCTCTATATTCTTCTGGCTTCATCGTGGAAACGTCCAGAGCCGGGGATCCTGACTGACAGACAGGTATGGCTGCCTGTCCCCCATTCCAGCGTAGCGCAGGCCAGATCTAGAGGAGGACCACCCAGGAAAGACGTGAGCCTTGCCAAGAAGACTGACCATGTAGTCTGATGGGAAGGCAAGCATTGAAGGTGAAATTAGGGGAAGCCTGTGGAGACACTGGTATGAGTGACTCATCCCAGGGAGCGGAGTAAATGGGGCTCCCTGAACTCTCCTTCCCAAATTCCTGTGCTTTCACGAGATAACACGAAGCCTTCCCTTCTCCAAGAAAGGACCTGAGCGGAGCAGAGTAAGGGGTGTGGTGCCTCTGCACTGCTGGCTTTGTTGCGGGACAGTGCTTGGTGACTAGTCCTCAAGAACAGGTCTTGCCTGTTCTCAGCCCCTTAGACATGGAGTGTGTGCCAGGCTCTGGGACTTTGGGGCTTCCTTGAAAAATCTGGCTGGTGGCTTGGCAGAGGATCACCTGCAGATGGGGGTCTGTCTGGTGTGACTCGTGCAGGTCGGGCATTTTGACATTCCATCGTTAACCTCGGTGTGTCTGCCTTCTTTCAGCCTCTGTTGCATGATGGGGAGTGACGCAGGAAGGGGCTGCGGGATGCCAGCGGTGCGGTCTGTCCTCCCTCAGAAATGGCTGCGCCTGGCGCTCCCGGCCTCAACTTCTCCTTACCTCGGTGGCAGCCTGCCCTCTCCAGCCACTTCCTGCCGCCTGCAGTTCCTGGTAGCTTTGGCTTCTCCACATTAACTTTTCAGATCCTGCATTTGGTCAGGATCTTCCTTGCCCCTGTCACTCATGCAGGGTCTGCTTGGTCTGCAGGGGGTGGGCTAATCTCCCCCTAAGAGCCTTAGGGAAGATGGGGGAGAAAAGTTCCGACAGCTCAGAAAAACTCCCTCGAGTGCAGTCCAGGGTGCGACACAAGGCGAGAGGAGGTAGCCGTCCCCTTGGAGGCGTGCAGTGCCCTTCCGCTGCTCTGTCCCCCCGGCCTGCCTTGCCTAGGTGTGCAGGTGGGCAGAGGCCTCAGGAGGTAACTGACAGAAGGGGAAGGGCACTGTTGGCAGAGGAGCAGAGAAGCTGGGGGCCAAGTGTTGTGAGATGCTTGTGTGACTGTGTGGCTCCCCCTTTTCTAGCTGCTGCTTCAGCTGCGGCCTGGATCCCGCCCTCTCCCTGTGACTTACATGCCTGTCGCTGTCAGGCAGCCCTGGTAACCTGCCCTCCAAGCCCCAAGAGTGATGAGTCGCAGCATTTTCCGTGGCCGCCTTTTCTTTCTTCTTGCTGTGTGTCGGCTTTTCTGCCAAGCCTGGCCAGGTCCAACCTATCTTCCCTCCCCAGCCTACGATGAAAGCCAAGGTCATTGTTGCAAAGCATCATTCCCAGCAGAGTCCTGGGAGCTGCTTCCGCCTTCAGAGACCTGTCTTGCTGAGAAGCAGGCTGCTTTGCCTGCACTGTGTATGCGGCTGCTTGGCTGGCCGAACCGTGCTTCCCGGGCTGTTGCAGAGCACCAGCTTTGCTCTTCTCTCAGGGAGGAACTTGGTGGGAAGAAAGAAGCCTCAATTCTCTCCTAAGTGCTGCCTTCTCCAAATAAGCCCTGCCAGGCTCCCAATCGAGGCTCCTGTGCTTAGCAGACAGCTGAGACAGGCTTACCCTGGTAGGTAGTGACCCAGCTGACTGGCACCAGCTCCAGCTGCAGGAGCTTGGCAAGAGGGCTGGGCTGGACTTTGATTGGACTTCCTGGTTCGCTCGGTTGAATGACTCCCAGGGCTTTGACCAGTGCCCCTGGTCTGTCAGGGATGGCTATACCTTTAAGACCTGGGACTGCTGGCTGTTTAGCTACTCCTACCTTCTCCCTGGGTCTGGAACCTCCCCCGGAAGAGGGAGCCAAACCAGCCCCCACCTCGTCTGCGAGCACATGTCTCTTAATGGTGCCGGCCTGAGCCCAGAGGACCAGTCCTGGGGGGACTGTAATCTCCCCCTCTGCGGGAAGTTCCATGACATCACCATCATGGACATGCTCACCAGCCTATCGTTAGCACCTGGTCAGTCCCTCCCCCTCCCTCGTCATTACTGTTATATAAGCCCCTCCCCTGAATAAAACTTTCGGAAGTCGGTAGTCCATCAGACGGCTCCCTAAAATCTTCGTGTCCAGTGTCTGCTCTTAAACGTAAGGGAGGCTTGGGACAGGGGGTTTCGACTGCCCTACTCCATCTCAGCTTAGTCTCAACTGGGATACGCTCTGCCCTCCCGCCGGCGGGAGTAGCGCGCAGAGCCGAGTGTCCCCCACATTTTATGTAGTCCGACACTGGTCAACATGTGAATAGGCATTTCACTTGATTTTCATTAAACACGTTTTTAAGACTCAAGAGTTGGCTTGATTTGTTTGGTTTGTTATGACAGACAGCATAGATTAGATGGCCTCAACCACAAACCTTTATTTCTCATTGCTCTGGAATCCGGAAGCCCAGGATCCAGGTATGAGCAGTGTGTCTGGGGAGGGTGGCTTCCTCAGATTGTCTCCTGTTGCCTCGCATGGTGTGGAGTGCCAGGGCTACTGGTTTCATGTGTCAGCACTCCCCCCTCTTGTCCTAGCCATCTCCCAAAGGCCACACTTCCTAATACCATCAAGGTTGTGGTTTGAGATTTCAGCACAAATTTTTATTTTTTTTTAATTTTATTGACAAGGTGATGTGCAAAGGGGGTACAGTTATATAATAAGGTAGTGAGTACATTTCTTGTCTTGTTAAACCCTCCCTCATTTTTCCTTCCCTTCCCTAGTTCAGATAAGCATTGTACCAGTATACCAAAATCATATACAGTAACCACATGGGTTATGCAAAAGTACATTAGTACATTAAACATAACAAAATCCTCCTGTTTCCATCTCTTGGAGTTCATTTTGCTTAGCCTCATTTTATATAATCATATGTACATAGCTGTTGCGATCCTCTGATAGGTCTATCCTAGCCCTTTTTTTTTTTTCTGGCCAGTCCTGGGGCTTGGTCTCAGGGTCTGAGCACTGTCCCTGGCTTCTTCTTGCTCAAGGCTAGCATTCTGCCACTTGAGCCACAGCGCCACTTCTGGCCATTTTCTGTATATGTGGTGCTGGGGAATTGAACCCAGGGCTTCATGTATACAAGGTGAGCACTCTTGCCACTAGGCCATATCCCCAGCCCATATCCTAGACCTTTTTATGTTTATTTAGTAATTGTTTGGTTTTAGAGACATAATGTAAAGTTGCTGACCAAAACATGGAAATACCATTTGAAGAGAAGTTTGTTATTTTACAGACATGATCTCTACTGTCTTCCCTCCCCCCACCCCCAGCCAACAACCACATATCAGGGAGACCATGCGCCTTTGTTCTCTGTGTTCTAGGCTTGTCTCGCTCAACATTATTTGTTCAAGATCTGACCCTGTGAATGCCATTATTTTATCATTTCTTTTTTTTTTTTGCTATTCATTTCATGTTTATTAGGATCTTTGTCAGTTTATCAATTTGAAAACAATAAATTCATAATCAACACTTAAAAGACAAATTTTCCTAAAGTCTTTGATTTCCATTCTGCTACCTACAATTAGGCTTACCCTTTGTCTACAATAGCCATATTTCATTTCACAAGATCTGAACTATATATACAAGTACGTATTATCAACAAAATATTTTCTGTTTGTTTGTTTTTTGCCAGTCCTGGGGCTTGAACTCAGGGCCTGAGCACTGTCCCTGGCTTCTTTTGCTCAAGGCTAGCACTCTACCACTTGAGCCACAGCACCACTCCCGGCTTTTTCTATATATGTGGTGCTGAGGATTCGAACCCAGGGCTTCATGTATACGAGGCGAGCACTTTACCACTAGGCCAAATTCCCAGCCACTCAACAAAATATTTTCAAGTTGCTTTCAAATGATACCAACAAAGAGTAGATCAAGTTTTCAAGTGTACAGAAAACCATACTACAACAATTGACCAATATAAATATGTGTTAATACTCGTTTATTACATTCTATTTAGATAGCAACACTAATAAAATTCTTAATGCATATGCCCCCACCACCTGTACTTTATTCTCTATGCTAGATTCTGACCCTTATGTAATGTAAGAATATCTTAATTCAGCAACCAACTTGTACAACCACGGTTTCTATCAAATGGTGATGCTCCAAAATCCCAATTCTCATGAATTTTAACATACTGAAAGTACATTATTTACCTAGGATGGGAGGATGTGCCTTACTTGATTATAAAAAAAAAAAAGATAGCCACATCAGTTTAATTCCATATATATGATACTACCTATGCAATTTATTAAAATTGTAATAAACATAATAATCAAACTAGTGCTCCAAACTTATGCTGTTCATATGGAAGACACTACAAGAGAAGACACAATTGAGACTGCCTTGCAATAACAAGTACAAATTCCTTCTATAGAGATGTAGAAATAAAAGGACAAATCTACTTGTCTAAAAGACAATTGACTGTACACATTTTATTTACAGTTTTGTACACTGTCTTAGTAAGAATGGGACCGCTTCTCTACTTGAGCCATTTTTATTTATTTTTTATTTTTTTGGCCAGTCCTGGGCCTTGAACTCAGGGCCTGAGCAATGTCCCTGGCTTCTTTTTTTTTTGCTCAAGGCTAGCACTCTGCCACTTGAGCCACAGCGCCACTTCTGGCCGTTTTCTGTATATGTGGTGCTGGGGAATCGAACCCAGGGCCTCATGTATACAAGGCAAGCACTCTTGCCACTAGGCCATATCCCCAGCTTGAGCCATTTTTTTTTTTTTTTTTTTGGCCAGTCCTGGGCCTTGGACTCAGGGCCTGAGCACTGTCCCTGGCTTCCTTTTTGCTCAAGGCTAGCACTCTGCCACTTGAGCCACAGCGCCGCTTCTGGCCGTTTTCTGTATATGTGGTGCTGGGGAATCGAACCTAGGGCCTCGTGTATCCGAGGCAGGCACTCTTGCCACTAGGCTATATCCCCAGCCCCTAGCTTGAGCCATTTTTAACCAAAGCAAAATAACCTAAGTAATACAAAGTGTTATAATACAGCATAAAGGTACAAAAACAGACATACTAATTCTAGTTAGGAATGTAATTATGATGTTACATTTTTTAGAATCCACAATTATGTTTAGGAAATCACATAAACATGGATCACTGATTTGAATAAAATGCATAAACGAAGCAAAGCTTTGTAGTTACAAAAAACAAAAAAGTTACCAAAGAATGCACAAAATTAATGTTTATTCCACCTTTGTGCCATATTCCTGGATCCTTCACCAATGTTACATGAGAAAAAACAAATGAAAAACTGAAATCAGAATCACTAATGTTATCAAGTAGGGAAACAAAATCTAGCAGCCATCAGCAAGAGTACAGCAAAGATACTGCTGTAAAAAGAAACAAAGACCCAAACCAGGCAAAGATCCAACAAAAAAAGAGAACTACAGACCAATATCACTAATGAACACAGATGCAAAGCTCCTCAATAAAATATTAGCTAATAGGATCCAGAAACTGATCAAGAATATCATACATCATGACCAAGTAGGCTTCATCCCTCAGTCACAAGGATGGTTCAACATCCGTAAATCAATCAACGTAATTCACCACATAAACAGAACTAAAATCAAGAATCACATTGTTATCTCAGTCGATGCCCAAAAAGCCTTTGACAAAATACAACATCCATACCTATTAAAAGCTTTGGAGAGAACAGGAATAGATGGAACATTCCTCAAAACAATAAAAGCCATATACAACAGACCAACTGCTAATATCATATTAAATGGAGAGAAACTTAAATCATTCCCCCTAAACTCAGGAACAAGACAAGGATGTCCACTCTCCCCACTTCTGTTCAACATAGTGCTGGAATCCCTAGCCATAGCAATAAGGCAAGAGGAGGACATCAAAGGGATCCACATCGGCAAGGAAGAAATCAAGTTATCCCTATTCGCAGACGACATGATCTTATATCTGATGGACCCAAAAAACTCAGTACCCAAACTCCTACACCTAATAAACCAATTTGGCAAAGTAGCAGGATACAAAATCAACCCACAAAAGTCAGCAGCTTTTCTGTACACCAGCAATAGACAAACAGAAAAGGAAATTATGGAAACAATTCCATTTACAGTAGCCAAAAAAAGAATAAAGTACCTAGGGATCAACTTAACCAAGGACGTGACAGACCTATTCAATGAAAACTACAAAAATCTAATAAGGGAAATCAAAGAAGACACAAGGAGATGGAAAGACCTCCCATGCTCATGGGTAGGCAGAATCAATATAGTGAAAATGGCCATATTGCCCAAATTGTTATACAAATTCAATGCAATACCTATCAAAATCCCAGCCACATTCTTCACTGAAATAGAGAAACCAATCCATAAATTCATATGGAACAGCAAAAAACCTAGAATAGCCAAAGCAATTCTAGGCAAAAAAAGCAGTGCAGGAGGTATCACAATACCTGACTTCAAGCTCTACTACAAGGCCATCATAACAAAAACAGCATGGTATTGGTATAAAAACAGATCGTAAGACCAATGGATTAGAACTGAAGACCCAGAAATAAAACCGCACTCTTACAGCCAACTGATATTTGACAAAGGAGCTAAAGACATACAATGGAATAAACATAGCCTCTTCAACTACTGGTGCTGGGAGAACTGGGCAGCGATATGCAGAAAACTCAAAGTAGACCCAAGCCTATCACCATGCACCAAGATCAACTCAAAATGGATCAAGGACCTCAACATCAGACCTGAATCCTTGAAACTACTGAAGGACAGAGTAGGAAAGACACTAGAACTTATAGGCACAGGAAGGAACTTCCTGAATAGAGTCCCAGGGGCACAACAAATAGGGGAAAGACTCGACAAATGGGACTACTACAAATTAAAAAGTTTCTGCACAGCTAAGGACATAGCCACCAAAATAGAAAGACAGCCAACGATATGGGAAAAGATATTTACCAGCACAGCAACAGACAAAGGCCTGATATCGGTCATCTACAGAGAACTCAAAAAACTAAGCCCCTCCAAGCCCAAAAAACCTATTAGGAAATGGGCAAAAGAGCTAAAGAGAGACTTCACAAGAGAAGATATAAAAATGGCAAAGAAACATATGAGGAAATGCTCAACATCCCTGCTAGTAAAGGAAATGCAAATAAAAACAACCCTGAGATACCACCTCACCCCAGTTAGAATGGCCTATACTCTGAACTCAGGAAACAAATGCTGGAGGGGCTGTGGGGAAAGAGGAACCCTTCTCCATTGTTGGTGGGAGTGCAAATTAGTACAACCACTTTGGAGAACAAGGCTAGCACTCTGCCACTTGAGCCACAGCGCCGCTTCTGGCCGTTTTCTGTATATGTGGTGCTGGGGAATCGAACCTAGGGCCTCGTGTATCCGAGGCAGGCACTCTTGCCACTAGGCTATATCCCCAGCCCCGTATTTTATCATTTCTAATCGCTATGTAGTACCTTTGTGTACAGGTACATTTTTTTTTTGATCCATTCATCTGTGGAGGGGCATCTGGGTTGTTTCCATATTTTGGCTATTGTGAATTGTGCAGCAATAAACATGGATGTAAAGGTGTCTTTGTGGTATCCTGGATCCTTTGTTCAGGATAGATACCTAGGAGTGGTATGGCTAGGTCATAGGGTATGTCTATGCTGAGTTTTTTCAGGAGCCTCCATACTGTTCTCCAGAGTGGTTGTACTAGTTTACACTCCCACCAACAATGGAGAAGGGTTCCTCTTTCCTTGCATCCCCTCCAGCATTTGTTGTTGCCAGAGTTCAGAGTATAGGCCATTCTAACTGGAGTGAGGTGGTATATCAGGGTTGTTTTTATTTGCACTTCCTTTACTGCCAGGGATGTTGAACATTTCCTCATATGTTTCTTTGCCATTTTTACTTCTTCTCCTGTGAAGTCTCTCTCTAGCTCCTTTGCCCATTTAATAATTGGTTTACTGGGTTTGGAGGGGGTTAGTTTCTTGAGTTCTCTGTAGATAGATATTAGTCCTTTGTCTGTTGCTTTGCTGGTGAAGATCTTTTCTCATATGGTTGGCTGTCTTTCTAGTTTAGTGGCTATATCTTTAGCTGTGCAGAAACTTTTTATTTTGTAGTATTCCCATTTGTCGAGTCTCTCCCCTATCTGTTGTACCCCTGGGACTCTGTTCAGGAAGTTCCTGCCTATGCCTGTAAATTCTAGTGTTTCTCCTACTCTGTCCTTCAGTAATTTCAGGGTTTCAGGCCTGATATTGAGGTCTTTAATCCATTTTGAGTTGATCTTGGTGCATGATGATAGGCTAGGTTCCACTTTGAGTTTTTTACATGTCAACACAAAATTTTAGTAGGGCACAAAGCAGATCAAAAGCCTGGGCTGAAATAATAGGTAAATGAGCAATGAGCACCGGGGCCACTTGTAAAAGCCTCCTCAATCTGGGGAGGGCAAAGAAGAGGGCACTGTAAGGACACACAGTTGTCTTCATGGAACTGCATGCGATTCATGTATGTGGGGGTGTCCTTAATAGTTAATGACTTTGGGGGCACTTGCTCACCTCATGAGGAAAAGAAAACATGTTTTATAATCTAGACAAGACTCAGAAAGGTCACCTGGCCAGGTAGGGGCAGAGTTTGGATCTCTGGCCACTCTGAAGCCAGTCTGCTTCCCAGCTTTGGATACATGTCCCTGTGCACAGTGACAACCATGTTTGTCATCAGGGACCTGTGGTGAAACTGATAGACAAGAAACTGGGCAGATCTTGATACTGGTGACTCAACGCTTATAATCCCAGCTGCTCATGAGGCTAAGATCTGAAGATAACTTCAAACTAAGCCAGACCAAGCAGGAAAAGTCTGAGATTCTTATTCCCAATTAACCAGAAAAAAACCAGGAGCTGAGATGTGGCTCAAGTGGTAGAGCACTAGCTTTGAGTGAAAAAGCAAAAAGAGAGCATTCAGGTTCTTTCTGAGTTCAAGCCTCAGTCCAGGCACCAAAAACAAAACAAAACAAAAACTAACAAGAAATCCTAGGCAGAGAAGTGCACAGAGCCCACAGTCAAATGTGGGCAAAAAAGGTGGTGAGGATCCCTTCCAAGTACGACCAGCTATGATCTATGTGGCAGTGGACACCAGAAGGGCACTCTGACCACTGTCCTCGCCTTTGTCAGCTTATCTGAACCCTGCCCTAGCTATGGGAGATGGTTATCTAGCTGACCAACAGATCTCAGATGGCAGCTGGTTTAAAGCAACACCGGATTCCAAGTGGTGGATGTGAGCCATGGCTAGCCAGTGTCTTGAACTACCTCTGTGCTGAGGACATAACAGGTGTGTTCTGTGTGTTTTCTACCAAGGCAGCCTGTTTGTTCAGGGCTATCAGTGATTGTTCTAGAAAGAGACCTGGCGGCTTAGGTAGCTGCAGGTTCTGATCTAAACTGTCTTGAAAGGTGAGGACTTCTTTTCCTTCTGTTGCTGAGCAGCTTTCTAGCCTTCCCACACATACCTGATAGGCTGTATGTCTGGAAGGACAGGGACGGGGTCCCCGTGAACCAGCGGGCCAAGCAGAGCCTGCCTCAGATGCAAGAGGCGAGGAACTTCCTGGTAGGATGGGATCTTGATCACCATAGCCAGGGCAAAGGTTCCCTCACAGCAGTGGCACGTTTATGGCTTCAATATGCTTTATTATCTTCCCTTCCATGCTCACTTGGGCTGAGGTACAGAAGGCCTTGTAGAGAGAGGGGGGGTTGGAGTCTTCCGGGAAATGTCTTATCACCAATGCCCAGTGCTAGCTGGGGCTGGGTGAGGACCTAGAACTCCACCTCCCTGAGGAGGGAGAAGGCAGCGCTGGGGAGGAAATGGCCCAGGCCAGCCCAGTGCTGTCTGTGGGGACCAGTTCTGAGCTTTGGAGGGTTTCCTACTGGTCTCGGGATAGGCCCGGCGGTGAGAGAGCGGGAAGGTGAGTGTTGGAAGGCAGAGGAAGTGACAACGGACACCTCTGCACATCAGTGAGAGAGGGCTGAGGCTGAGGGAGGCAGTCATGCTGCCTGACTCTGTAAAACCTCTAAGATGGCTCGGAGAATGGCGGCGGCGGCCACTGCCCCAGGGTCTGGCTGCTCCAGCCTCGCCGAGCTGATGTAACTGGCTCTCCCGGCTCCAGCTTCCATGTTCTTAGTAGCTTCCGCGGCTGCTTCTGCACTCTGAGGTAATGTGGGCAGAGTCTCAAGACAGGTCGCTGGCCTACATGCTACGTGGTCTGACCCTGGACCCCTTTCCCCACCCTGCCAGCACCCTTTTGTGCCATCACTGAGTGGAAAATCACCTCTCAGCTGCTTGTAGCAGGGAGAGAGACATTTGCTGAGCTCCTGCTGTGTCCCAGACACTGTGCTGGGCTCAGGGTGTCTCCTGAGCTGCATGACCACTGCTGAGACAGGCACTCGCCTCTATTTTACAGACAAAATGGAGGCTCAGGAAGACCATTAACTTGCTCGGCTGCATGGAGATGAATGGGAGCCTGCTGGCTCTAAGCCGGCTTCCGGGGTAGCTAGGCCATCCCTACTCACCTTGACTGCTTTGGTCAGAACTGGGAAGAGATCGGCCCCTGGGCTCTTCCAGGCTTGGAGCTCCTGTCCTGCTGCCCATAGAGAATCCAGCTGGACAGGGTGAAGGAAAGAGTGGTTGAGGGAAGGCCCTGCCCCTGAGGGTGGCCTTCAGAGCACGCAGGCTCAAAAGGAGAAAGGGACAGCCGTAGCCTGAATACATACCATCGTCCTGTCCCCGGGTGCAGCCTTTCCATACCTGGCAGAGGAATAAACACGGCTCAGTGTAAGGGGTGACTCTACCTGTGGGAACAGGTGACATCCATCCACTACCTCCCTCAGCACACCCTTGGTCCAAGGCTCAGGGCTCTGGCTCACTTCTGCATGGCCTCCAGGCCGGCATCCATGGCAGCTGACCAGGCTGGGAGGTCAGTTTTGGTCTTGAGGGGCTGAGCAGCCGCAGTCAGGAACAGGCCGTAGAGCTGAGAGGCAGAGGGCCACACAGCTGCGCTCGTACAAGGAGCTGGCTCGGGCTTCTGTCACAGGGACAGTCTCCCTGTCAGCCCTGCCACCCTGGAGGCTGCTGGCACTTACCGCCCCTGACGAGCCTCCCATCTTCTCTAGCAGCAGAAGAGATAACTTGGAGAGGAGCTGGGCAGGGCTGGCAGGAGGTGGGCACTCCTTTAGCCATCCCTGGATGGCTACAGGTACAGAGCAATAGCAAGGTCATCCAATATATTCTGCCTCATTTTCTCTCCTCAGCCCTTTCCATTAACATCCTCTGTGTTTTATTGATCCATCGCATTCACTAAGGTGGTGATTCCTGCCTGCTTTGCTCACTCTGTAACCACAGAGATGAGTGTCCGGCTTAGATGGGCAGTAAATACAATTGTCTTGAATGAACAGTGCTGGACAATTAAGAGCTTTTCACCGGTATGGGTAAACAGAAAAAGGATGACTGATAAATTATGGTCCCGTGGTTTTCCCCACATAGTGTGAAAAGCACACGTCTTTTAGAGAAGCTGATGAAGGGGTTTTGTGATTGATCTCACTTAGCAAAGGAAGAGGGGGTGACCCCACAGCAACTGCCTAAATATTGTGGAAATTATTCCATAAAGTTCCCAAATCTCAGTGTTTCATCCAGAGGCCCAGACACCAACCTTTGGCAGCACGGCTGTGGGTGGTGCCACAGTCCCCGTCCCCAGCAGCCCGGTCCAGGGCATTCAGGTGCTCCTCCAGGCCCAGCAGGGTAGTACACACTCGCTCCAACACAAACTCCATCTGCTTTGAGGCTACACCTAGCGAAGCAGGATGGTGGGTGGAAGTCTGCCTAGCCCTTCTCACAGCTGCACTGGACTGGTGTGACAGGTATGGGTGCCAAGGCCCCCCGCATACTCCATGGCTCACATCCATACCCAGTGGAACTCAAGCCAACGGTGACCCACTGAGGATTGCCTGCCCCTCCCCCAACAGCAGGGCCTGGTACCTCTTGCCTCAGTGGAATCAGGGGCCTCCTGGGGCTCAATGGGGGCTGCCCGGCTCCTCTTCCGCCCCGTCACAGAGACCTTAGCCACATTAGGCCAGGCTGCTGCAGTGGTTTCGGCATCTGACACAGGTGTCACAGATAATCTCTTAGCCATGGCTGGCCAGCCAGGGACCAAGGGGGACCTTGGCTCCCCACTTAACCTTGGGAAGGGAGTTCACTTCGACAAGTATGACCCGAGTATCTACTGCATACAAGGGAGTGTGGAGGAGGTCCCCGGGGAAGGATCTGGAAGATGTAAGAAGGGTCCTCCCGTCAAGTGAAAGCTGGAGGTGGGCTAGAGAAGCCAGAAAGGGCAGCATCTCAGGGTCAGAAGGCTAGCTGTCATGGTCAGCCTGATGGGACATATGACAAGGAGCCTTGGCGTGGATGATTGAGGGTCTCACCTATTAGTGTCAGAAGGGGCTCATCCACCAGCAGGAGCGTGAGAGAAACACCAGGCATCTCCAGTGCTGACATGAAGGTGCCCACCAGGGCCCGGGCCACCTTGACCCCACGGCCCTCTGTAATGCCAAGCATGGGAGTCCATGGAAGAGGGATGAGTACTGGTCCCCAACCCCCATCCCAGAGCATCTCATGCAAACAATAATAGAGAAACACAAGGGCCCTGGAGGCTGAGGCTGAGGTCAGTAGGGAGATGGCTTGATTTCTTTAGAACATCCCTCAGTGCTAGCTCAAATCACCACATCCCCTGAGGAGTCCGCTCTTGAGGGACTGGTAGGTAATTATAGGTCTCATTTACTGAGCCTTTACCATGTGCCAGGCAAAATGTTAGATGTCTTACGTATATTTAATCTCATTGAATCCCAACCACCCGATAAAGTACGTACTGTAATTACTCCCAAATTATGGACACGAAAACAGCAATTAAGTGGCAAAAGCAGTGATTTAACTCAAGCCCGTGTGAGTTGCACAGCATATGTTCTGATCCGTCATGAGACCCCCCACTCCAGCTGCTTTTCTTATGTCCAGCTGTAAAGGGCTGGAGGGCCACCGACTCACCCAGAGCACGCACAGCAGCATCAGCTATGATGCCAAGCTCCAGGAAAGAGAGGCCACCCAGGTTGTTGACCATCAGTACCACAGAAGAGCCTGTAGATCGATGGGAGATATTTAGGTGCCCTCTACCCAGAAGGGTACAACAGGCTGAGAGAGGGGAGACGGCTACTCACCTGATGGCACTGACACATGGGATGCACTGGAGGTATCTGTCATGTGGTTGAGCATGAGTGTGACAATCTCATCAGCAGGTGCCATCTGTCAAAGCGAGTCAGGAATGAGCTGTGTCTGGGGGACCTTGGCCTTGGGCCAGGCTGGGCAGGGAGTCCACAAACCTTTACTCGGCGCACACCAGCTTCCCCGTGGATTCCTGTGGAGAGATGCAGTCACTGCTCACCAGCTCAGGGTCTGGAGCTTTTCTGTCAAGGGCTTACCAGGCACTTGACACTAAGCCAGGCACTGCGAATGTGGGCAGCAGGTGAGAAGGGGCAGAGTAATGAGTAACATGGTCTTTATTCTCTGGGAGTTCATGGCATGGTGGTGAAGACTGCCAGGAACCGAGTAGCTTTAACTAGAGGTGGTCACAGCAAGGCCTGGGAGGCCAATGAGCATCGTTTCAGAGGCGTAGGGAGGTGCTGGGTGCTGGTGGCTCACACCTGCAATCCCAGATACTCAGAAGGCTGAGATCTGAAGACCAGTTTGAAGCCAGACTAGACAAGAAAGTCCATAAGACTTTTACCTCCAATTAACCAGCAAAAACTGGAAGTAGAGGTGTGGCTCAAGTGGTTGAGCACCAGCCTTGAATGAAAAATGTTAGGGACAGTGCTCAGGACTTGTACTCAAGTCCTAGTACTGACACAGAAAGAAAGGAAGGGGAGGAGAGGAGAGGAGAGGGGAGGGGAGGGGAAGGGAAAGGAGTGGAGGGGAGGAGGGAAGGAGGGAGGGAGGGAGGAAAGGAGGAAGGAAGGAAAGAAGGAAGGAAGGAAGGAAAGAAGGAAAAGAAAGAGAGAGAGAAAAATGTGAGAGGAAGGGGAAATGCCTTCAGGTCACGGCATGGTGGCCTCTAATGGCCTTTGCCAAAACAGCTACATCTGGGCAGGTGTGGAAGGATGTGAAATGGTATGAGTAAAGGTGAGGTAGGTGGTACACAGAGATCCAGGTAGCCAGAGCCCTAATGTGGACAGCAAAGCAGGTAAAAAATCAGGGCCACGCTGGGCCTCAAGTGCCCCCTTAGGAATCTCCAGACCACCTAGGGCACAGTTCCAGATAAGCAGAAAGGACCGATGGGTAGATGGCTCCAGAAAGAGGTGGGCAACACCCAAAGCAGAGGAGCATGATGCTGGGACAGGAGTGCCAACAGACTTACCTAAGCCCAGCTCCACCTCATCCGCTGCGAGCTCAAAGGTGGGTTTGGAGCCTGGGACGCTGCAGGAGGATAAACTCACCCCCAGGGTACCTAGGACAAGTGAGAAATGGGATGACTGCTTTGTTCTTGGTATCAGACATCAGGACAAGCCTCAGGAGCCATGGTCTCAGGCATCCTCTTCTCTGAACAAGTCTACTGGACTCTTCATCTCAGTGATGAGAGAAAACCCAGGTTCTGGTCTCCACAGTAACCAAGTTTTGGGACATCCCCCCCAATGAGACCTTCCCCCAGCCCAAGAGAATAACCTGGAAAGCCCTTCCCACTTCCTCCAGGCAGTAGACAGGACTCTGCTGCTAGCCCCTGGGTCTGTCCCAGCCCCCATCCATTGGCTGGCACTCACCCATGGCCTTGGCCACCACGCTCACCCGCTTTGTGATCTCCTCCAGCCCCATGCCTGCCTCAGCAAGGGCACCTGCCACCTGCAGCCACACAGAGAACCCCCAGGGGAAGGAGTCATTGAACCACTGAGGGTCAAGGGAGGCAGGCCAAGGAATTTCTTGTTGGGAAGGGAGAGTTTCAGGATCACCACTTGACGTGGCCTATCACATTCAAGACAGGAGAGTGTCCTCCCCTTATTCACAATGTACCTGCTGGCAGCCTTCAAGAATTCCAGTCTAGAGGCTGGGAACATGGCCTAGTGGCAAGAGTGCTTGCCTTGTATACGTGAAGCCCTAGGTTCGATTCCTCAGCACCACATATATAGAAAAGGCCAGAAGTGGCACTGTGGCTCAAGTGGTAGAGTGCTAGCCTTGAGCAAAAAGAAACTAGGGGGCTGGGGATATGGCCTAGTGGCAAGAGTGCTTGCCTTGTATACATGAGGCCCTGGGTTCGATTCCCCAGCACCACATATACAGAAAATGGCCAGAAGTGGTGCTGTGGCTCAAGTGGCAGAGTGCTAGCCTTGAGCAAGAAGCCAGGGACAGTGCTCAGGCCCTGAGTCCAAGTCCCAGGACTGGCAAAAAAAAAAAAAAAAAAAAAAAAAAGAAAAAGAAACTAGGGACAGTGCTCAGGCCCTGAGTTTAAGCCCCAGGACTGGCAAAAACAACAACAACAACAAAACCCAAGAATTCCTGTCTGGGGTTGGGAATGTGGCTCAATGGTAGAGCATTTGCCTAGCATTCATGACTCTTAGTTCATTTCCCCCTCTAACTACACCGCCCCCCCCCCCACCCCTGGTTCTAATGTATTGGGACTGGAAGGGACTTTACAAATAGGGAAACTGTCCCAGAGAGGGAAGATGACTTGTCCAGTGTCACACAGAATGTTGGTGGGCACGTTCCTGATTTCTGTCTAGAATGCTTTCAAGAATATATGTTAGCATACATACTGTGGTTCATCCACCCACCCACCCCCCAACCCATTCAATTTGCTTGTGGTATCTAATTTGTGCTGAAAAGAAACAAAGATGACTGAGCCATGGCCCTGCCTTCAGAGGGCCATGGGAGAGGGGTGGGAAAGCAGATGGGCCACATTGAAAATGAACATCATGGCAACTCCTAGCAGAGTCCACAGCAGGAACCCGAGGGAACACTGGGGGAACTCCAGGCAGCCTGGGGCCTTGGGGCCATTAGTAAGAGCCTCACTGGAGACATCAGAGCAGGGCTTCTATGGAATGAATGGCCGTAGTTAGCTGGAAAGATTTTCCAGGCTATAGATATGACATAAGCAAAGCTACAGAGAAAAGCCCCAGCCCAGTGGGCCCAGGGAAGGTGGGGTTAATGGGAGGTAAAGCTGGGGAGGCCATGAGGTGGATCAAGACGGTGGTGGGCACCTGGCCCAACCTATGTTGATGGGAAATTCACAAGGCAGGGGTATGTGCAACCCACCTCAGTGTGCCTTCTCTATCGCACAACCTCCTACAATTTTTTTGAGACAGAACCTAGTTATGTAGTTCAAACTAGCCTTGAATTCATGATTCTCCTGCCTCAGCCTCTTCAATGTAGGAAGATTGGCACTTTTAATATATTCTTTTCTACTAACCTTTCAATATGGTGAGTCTTTATTTATTTTGGCCAGTCCTGGGGGTTGGACTCAGAGCCTGAGCACTGACCCTGGCTTCTTCTTTTTTTTTCTTCTCAAGGCTAGCACTCTGCCACTTGAGCCACAGCGCCACTTCTGGCCGTTTTCTGTATATGTGGTGCTGGGGAATTGAACCCAGGGCTTCATGTATATGAGACAAGCACTCTTGCCACTAGGCCATATCCCCAGCCCCCGACATTGGTACTTTTAAAAGCCACCTGTTGGTGGCAGCAGTAGCATGACAGGAGGGCCAGACAGGAGGGCAGCCAGGGGACAGGGGAGCCCAGTGGGAGGTGGCTGCCACCTGTGGGTGTGAGCGGATGTGCTTTGCACCATGGCAAGGCAAGAAGGCAGCATGCGAAGCGGATGCTGTGACAGAGGGCTAAGTACCAGCACAGGGCAAGTGGCCGGGCATGGGCTTGGCGTAGGGAAGGAAAGGGAGCCAGTCTGGGAGAATGCTATATTTGGGGCTTGAGAGGATGATGGGCCCTTGCTGGGTCAGGGTGAAGGAGAGGTCATTACCAGGCTCTCCTAGGGGGAATCTGGGAGGGGGCACAGCCAACCTCAGTGATTGGGGAAGCAAGGAGGCTCACCTTGTGGATAAGCACGGTGCCACAGAGGCCCCGCCGGCCTGTCTTCTTCAGGACAGTGAAGGCACTGTCATCTCCAACGACCACCATCTCCACAGGGATGCCCTCAGCCTGGGCCTGCTCTCGAGCCAAACCGAAGTTGAGGCAGTCCCCAGTGTAGTTCTTAACAATAAGGAGGGTCCCCACTGTGGGGAGTCACCAGCAGAGCCCTCCTGTTAGTGCTTGCCTTCAACCACTGCCGATGTGCCCCCCCAGCTCTCTCCCACATGCTAGCCTCACCTGTGCCCGCCTGGGCTACAGCTCTGATGGCTGCCAGGATGCTGCCCACTGCCGGGGAGGCAAACACGGCTCCCGCAATGACCCCTGTCAGCATGCCTTTCCCGATGAAACCTGCAGAGGAGGAAGGGAGGGGTGACAATGCTGGGTGGGGGCTGTGTGTCCCATGTATGTGGGCTTCATGACTGGCTTAGTCCTATTGTGTTCGTGCTTGTGCTGGAAGACCCCCAGATCTTCATGTGGGCGATCCCTCTGGTCCCATCCACCTCTACAGCCATATAAACCAAGATCCAGAGACTCAGTGGCTGTGATGAGCCCCAGATTACATACAGCATAGGGAGAACCAGGCCCCTTCCTAACTGGCCTGAGCTCTGACTGGCTGGCACCTCCCGGTAGTGCTGAGGGTCTTCAGGAGCCCCAGTCTTTTCATTCAGCGCCGTTCACCCTCAGCCCAGGGCACTCACCAGCATGGGCGGGTTCATGGCCAGAACCTCCACCTGACAGCAGTGCCACCCGGCCCTTGAGGCTGTCCAGGTCAGAGCGGAGGGCCACACGGTGGCCCTGTAGGAGCTGCAGGTGGGGGTTGCAGGCCACCAGGCCAGCAAGCGCATCATCAGCACAGCCTACCACTGAGTTCACCAGCTTCTTGGAGGTCTGTGGGGAGGAACACAGAGGAAGGTCTTGGTGTGGTCAGCAGGGACACTCCATCCTCCCTGGGAATATAAATGCCCGTGTGTGTGTGTGTGTGTGTGTGTGTGTGTGTGTGTGTATGTGTGTGTATGTGTGTGTACTAGGGCTTAAATTTAGCATCAAGCTGCTATCCCTTAGCTTTTTTGCTCAAGATTGGCACTCTACCACTTGAGCCACACCTCCACTTCCAGCTTTTTGCTGGTTAATTGTGGTAAGTGTCTCCTGGATTTGTCTGTCCAGATTGGCTTTGAATGGATCTTAGCCACCTGCATATCTAGGATTATAGGTATGAGCCACCAGCACTGAGCTTAATTTGTGGCTTTTTAAATTCAACGCCTAATTTATAAACCCTTTACCCCAGTTTCAGTCTATCTATCCCCTCAAAATAGTTTCAATACAAAGAATGTGGGAAAAGTTAGAGTACTCAGCATAAATACTAATGGAATTGGGACCTGTGTTTCTTTTGTCAGAGAAAGAGCCTCAGCTGAGGATCTTGAGCCAGGAAAAGGGGCTACACAGCTCTCCCCATCCCCCCATGCTGCAGCTGGGCCTCCAATACAACTTCCTGATGGGCCAAGGCCCAGTGTGCACACAAACAAAAATGCTATTCCTGCCACCGCCCCCCCCCCCCAAAGATCATTTCCATGGGCCACGCGAGAGAAGCATATATGTGCCCTGGGGGTATAAAGGAGGTGATCTTGACTTCCTGAAGGAACCCTAAAAGTGTTTGTGAAGGATGAGTAGGCGCTAAGCAGGCAAAAGGAAGCAGATAGTGGGGTGGAATGAGGACATTCTATGCAGAAGGGAGCCTAAGCCACTGGAGGTTGAAGCAGGGAGGTGGGTACAGAAGGCAGTAGAGGGCGACCTGAGCAAGGGGCTGGCAGGAGGAGGTCAACAAGGGCCTCGTGAGCGACAGGAGGAAACTTGGGACAGAGAGTGGAGCAGAATGCCAGAGAACTAGAGCAGTCCTGTCACACAGACTTGATACAGAGATGCAGGTAGAGAGGAACTGCATGTGAGCTAGAGTGGTTGAGAGCTCTGTAAACCATGGGCTTGAACTCCTGCCTCTCTGAAGCTGTCAGAACTCACTGAAAATACACTACTGAGGTCAAGTCTTGCTTTGTAAAACACAGAATTATAACTGTAGAGCTTATGCCTGTAATATAAAAGCCACGAAATAAAGAAAAACTTTTAAAACAGGCTTTGGAACGTTGAAGCCAGATAAACACCAGTGCTAAGGCTAGGATTGTAGCCTCTGGCTTTGTCCTAGGAGACAGTAAGATCTGTTGATTAAGAGGCCCAGCGCCACCTAGTGGCAGGAAGCTTGAGCCAGGCCTTGGCAAGCACCACCTAGTGGCCTACAGTTGAACCAGGTCCTGGCAAGGTTCTGTCTACCTTAATGCCTTCTTGATCAGGGGAATCTGACTTTTTTGTGAAAAATGCAGCCCTGATATCTCTCTGACAGTCTTTCTACTGCCCAGGTGGGACCAGGGACAGACCTATTTATGGATGAGTATCCCAGATCTGCTTGCAAGCAGAATAAGAAAACTGGCTACATTTGCTAGGCAGACACAAAGAGCCAGGTCCATCTCTAAGTACTCTTAAACATGTCTCATTTAACTTTCCAACAACCCTGTAGAGGAAAGATTAGCCCAGGGAGCAGAGGGAGGCACAGTTAAGTCACATAGCCAGCAAGTGTCCGAGTGTGTGTGATTCTGTTCTAGCCTCCTCATGTTGTTTTTGTCCTAGAGCTTGAACTCAGGGCCTAAGCACTGTCCCTGGCTTCTTTTTGCTCAAGGCTAGCACTCTGCCACTTGAGCCATAGCGCCACTTCTGGCTGTTTTCTATATATGTGGTGCTGGGGAATCGAACCGAGGTTTCATGTATACGAGGCAAGCAGTCTTGCCACTAGGCCATATTCCCAGCCCCATGTTTTTTTGTTTTTTTTTTAATTAAATTTTATTGACTGTACAGAGGGGGTACAGTTACATAATAAGGTAGTGAGTACATTTCTTGTCATATTTGTTACACCCTCCCTTATTTTTCTTTCCCTTCCCTAGTTCAGGTTAGCATATATACAATATCGAGTGTACCAAAATCATATACAGTAACCACATGGGGTACACCAAAGGAAATTCACCTAGTACATTAAACGTAATGACAACAATAAAATCCTCCCGTTTCCTTCCTCATGTTGCTTTTCTGAGTAGTTGAAGAGAGTTGTTAGACGGCAGAGGGAGAACATAGAATGTGGATCTTAGCCTACAATGGTGAGTCATACAATGAAGTTGCAAGTTATGCTAACTCCAAGCCCATCCTTGAGCACTACCACCCTCTAAGATTCTGTCTTGACTAAGATTCTCAGCCACCAGAACCGGAGAGTGGCTTTGCTTGAGGACTGATGCCATTTCTGGATCCCAATAATCTGAGGGCATGGAAAAGGAAAGGAAGTCAGGCACTATAGGAGGCCCTTAGGATTCTGTTCTAACACTTGGTTAGAGGCCTTCATCTGCCACGTTGCAGATGAAAGAAAAGAGGCTCAGAGAGGTCATGCTTCCTTGAAAAGGCCACAAAGATAGTGAGTATCACACTGAAATCTGAATCCAGATCTGTTCAAGGCTTGCTTTTGTATAGATCAGTTTTAGAGCAGGCCTGGAGCAAAGCCATAGGGACACGGTGAGCTTCTCCTACGGTAGGTCTCAGCTCTACTGTGGTCTCAAACCACACATGCCACAGTCTCAAGAACAGATCGTTCTTCCTGTTTTTTGTGGGTTTTTTGTTGTTGTTGTTTTTGCCAGTCCTGGGGCTTGAACTGAGAGCCTGAGCTCTGTCCCTGAGCCTCTCTGTATGCAAAGCTAGTGCTCTGCCATTTGAGCCACAGTGCCATTTCCAGATTTTTCTGTTTATGTGGTTCTAAGGAATCGAATCCAGGGCTCACGCATGCTAGGTAAGCAGTCTACCACTAAGCCACATTCCCAGTCCTCCTCCTGGTTCTTTCTGTAACTGATAGTGACTTTTTTTTTTTTTTGACAAAAAGACGGATTTATTGGGGAAGTAAAAAGTGAACAAAAAGTGAACTGACGGGCCTTGGTCGCAGCCCAGACTCGGGAGCCAAAACTGCCGACCACGTGTGCAGGATCAGGGGCCAGACTCAGGAGCTGGAACCACCCGCACGTGTGCAGCCCAGACTCAGGAGCTGGAACCACATCCTGATAGTGACTTTTAAAGAAAATAACTATGAATATTTTAATCTCAATGGATAACCCAGACCCAGGCAAAGGGGTTTCAGAGGGACCCTGAATGGGGTCTGTGGCCTGTAGGAAAGGGAGGGAAATGGGTTGGTCCCTGAGAGAGGATGAGTCTTTTAAACCTCAGGAGGTGGCAACATCTCCCCAGCCGGGGCATAAGAAAGCCCAGGGTGTCCAGAGCTGGTATCCCCATTGCTTCAAGACCACAGTCCTCCCTCTCTCTGGCTCTCATAGGACTCACCATGGTGAAGAACTTCTGAAGCAAGCCGAGTTCACACTTCTGCACTGAGCTGCGGCAGGGTGGACAATCCTGAGGGTGCTACCTGGGTGTGAGCACAGAGATGGTGGCAGCACCTGCAGGGGCAGTCAAGACAGGAGCTACTAATACCCATTGACACCCACAGCCGACTGGCACAATCATGTCTCCAATACCGTAGTCATTAGAGAGCTGCCTCAGACTTTGACCCAAGTCCAAACTCTAGTACATGGGTTTGAGATGGACAGCAGCGTGGAGCTGATCAAGGTTCATCCCCGCACTTGGCTTCCACATGACAGATCGATCCATGTGGGGCATGGAGCTGTCTTTATGCCAAGGAACAGCACCCACCTCACAATCAAGGTACAAAGTTACACAAGGAATAACTTCATCCTTTAAGGTGGAAAAGTTACAAAGATCTTTATACATCTCCTCCTGTCGGTCTTGGCACCTCACCAGAACAGAGTTAGCTATTTGTGACTTCATTTTACTTCTGGGAGAGAGCTCTAGTGACTTGTCCGAAGTCATACTGGTGTCAGAATTCAAACCCTTGTCTGGGTGCCCACGTCAGGACTCAGCCAACCATGGCTGGGTGTCAATGGCTCAGGCCTGTAATTATAGTAACTCAAGAGGCTGCGCCACCTGGGAATCACAGTTTGAAGCCAACCAGGGGTGGCGCTGTGGCTCAAGTGGTAGAAGGCCAGCACTGAGCAAAAAAGCTAAAGGATAATGTCCATGCTCTATGAGTACAGGCCCCACCAGTACCAGCATGCTTGCTGCATGTGCACATGTGCGTGCGTGGACACACAAACACACCCCACAAGAAATAAAAATAGGTCTTGTCTCCCTACAAAACCTGTACTCTTTCTTCTAGTGGTAACTCAGAGCTCTAAAGCAAGGTAGGCAGAGACTTTACAGTGGGGAAGGTTTAAGTCATACTGCTCTGTTCTACCGAGTCTTTGGGGGATTCATTGTGTGAATGTGCAAGGCACACTCGCACTCAACAATCCAGCCCCCCCCCCCCCCCCCCCCGCTCTACACCTCTACCCTCAACTTGCTGGAGGGAGTCTTAGATAAATAGATTCTCCTGTAAGCCTCAGCTTTTCTCGTCTGCTAGTCCGGGGCATGGTGCAGATGCTCCCAGCCGCTCCCCGGGAGAACCTGTCTGTCTGAGGCGGCCCGGGTTGGAGGAGGCCCGCCTGACTGCAATGCCCTCCTGGCTCATTAAGTTTCCCGCTGCAGAGTTGCGGCTTTGTGTTTTTTGAAGTTCAGGATTTGTACGGCAAGGCGAGCATCATGTCGGGCAAGCGATCTGCCGGGCCCTTCCCCACCTGCAGAATAAATCAGGTTGAGCATGCCGGGCCCGCAGGTGAGGCGAGGTGGTTATGCTAAAGGCAGGTGAGGGCAGGCTTGGGCGCCGATGGCGGCCACTCTACCCGCTCTAGGCCTCTGCAGGCCTGCTTCCCTCCTCCCTCCGCTCAAGGGAACTGACTCCAGGGCTCCTGGAACAATGGCGGAAGAGGATCGGGTGTTAGAAAGGTCTGGGGCGGGGGGCGGCCACCGGTCGAGCCGTGAGAACGCGTAGCGCTCGTCGGTGCCACCAACCCGCCTTCCCGCCTCAGAGACCTCGGCCAACTCCGCCACACTCGAGGCTTCGCACGGAGCCCTCCAACGGCTCGCCCTCATCCGGGTACTGCGGGTTCCGGCGGCAAAACAAGGAGGCGGGACCTCAGGGGGCGGGTCCTTCCTTTGGTTGGCTGTCTCGGGCACCGTGAGTCCTCCAAGAGGCGGGCGGTGAGCGTCCCGGCATGCCCCGCACCGCGGCCGCTCTGGCCTGCAACGTGTCTGTCTCTGGGGCGGAGGCAGCGGCAGTGGAGTTGGCTGCGTGCGGGTGGGGGCTCGCCGTCTCAGCTTGTGTCGGTCTCTCTGTCGTCGCTCTGCTCCGCTCCGCTCCGCTCCTGACGGGCCGCCCCAAACCTCAACATGTCGTACAACTACGTGGTAACGGCACAGAAACCCACCGCCGTGAACGGCTGCGTGACCGGTGAGGCTGCCAGGGCCTGGGGCGACCCTGATGGAGGAGGGAGCCTGTGGGAACCGAGGCCTAGGGAGGCCCTGGGCCCCGGGCTGAGGGTGGGGGTGGCGGGCAGGACCGGGCCCCGGGAATGGAAGGCGCTGGCAGCTGCGGAACTTCTCTCGGGCGCCCTCCCTCCCCCCACCTCCCGGGACCTCCGAGGATCCGTGCCATCCAACTCGCTCTCTTTGGGCCTAAGAAGCTGCTATGGAGGGTCTGGGCCCCCTTTCTCGTCCTAGGAGGTCACTTGGCCTTCGAGGATGGGGCTGGGCCCCGAGGGGCGGACAGCGAAGTCTGAGTTGTTTGTGCCTTTAGACTGTCCTCATGTGGTCGGGCCGGGGGGGGGGGGGGCGGAGAGGAAGGGCGGCAGTGATGGCGACTTCGAGGTTAGAATTTTCCTGTGGGGAGTCTTGGGGGACTCCGGAGGTGTGGTGTATTGGTTGCATTGTGAGCCCTTTCCGTACTCGCCGAAAGTGGGAAAGAGGGGTAGCGGAACCCTTTCCTGACCCACCCTTTTTGCCTGGGGCTCTGTTGTTTACTTGAAGTGTCTGTTGGTCACTCTGCTGGATTTGTTGAGAGGGAGAGAGAATGTGTGTGTGTGTGTGTAATAATCCTTAAGGATACCAAGGTCTCCAACCCGAGAATATTCATCTTGAAGTCCCAAACTCGTAGATTTATATATGCAGATCTCACATTTTATTATACACATCCGTTTATAACAAAAGCTAACCTCGATTCCAGAATACAAGTTCTGAGAGCGGGTGGAGGTTAGGGGTGGTATTGGTAGATTGCCGGGGAGGGCAAGGGGTGTGGCAAAAATGCTGAGAAAGCTTTGGGAATTTTCTTCATCCGTGAAAGTTTTGCGAGGGTTTTAGATAACTCCAGCAACCTCAATTACAGTCTACCACTGTGATCGGAAAGTACAATTCAGTAGTGATCCAGAGGTAAAACAAAAAAACAAAACATCCCTTCAGAGGTGGCACTGTTCCTCTATGTACAGCCCAGTTTCCTCGGCCTGTGAAGGGAAGCAGTTTTGTTGAATGTGTGAAGTGGGATTCTTGGAGATGCTGGGTTTGGCAAGAAGGTGGAGTAAGTGGGGTTAGTTAAATATATGAAATAAGTGGGAATTCTGGTAGTCAGTGATAAGATTGTTTAGAAGGAGGCCTTTTCTGCAGCTTCAACAGTTAGAGGATCTGCTCTTTCAGGACACTTTACTTCAGCAGAAGACTTGAATCTGTTGATTGCCAAAAACACAAGATTAGAGATCTATGTGGTCACTGCAGAGGGGCTTCGGCCAGTTAAAGAGGTGGGCATGTATGGGAAGATTGCCGTCATGGAGCTTTTCAGGCCCAAGGTAAGTGTTCCCAGCTGAGGCAATCAGCAAAAGATCTGTGTGAGTTGTAGCTGTTTTTGGATATTTTGAATGTCAAATTTCAGTGTACATGCTTCGTAAATAAGCTTCACAGAAGTAGGACAGATTCATTGGGGAAAGTTTACCAAGTTTTGTTTCTTTGGATCATTATTGCTTGGTGATTGAGAGGGTGGACCGTAGAGTGGAGTGGTCCTAGCTTCATTCTTTATTAATTCTCATTTTAGGTGTTATTGTAATTGTTGATTAACTTTGCAAAGCTGTGATTCCCCCTACCCCGTTTTTTGTTTATTTGTTTCAGTGTTAGGGCTAGAACTCAGGGCCTGGGTGCTATTCCTTAACTTTTGAGCTCAAGGCTGGGTGGGGCTCTACCACTTGAGCCACAGCTTCATGTCTGGCTTTTGGGGAGTTAATTGGAGATCAAAGTCTTTTGGACTTTCCAGCCCCAGCTGGCTTCAAATTGTGATCCTCAGATCTCAGGTTCCTGAGTAGCTAGGATTACAAGCATGAACTATTGGTGCCTGGCTAATTTTCCCTGTTTATGAGTAGGAATGACTAATAATAACCAATTCTCTGGATAACCTAGAGAATGAAATGATTCAAATACACATGGGCTAGCACATTAACAAGCACTCATTGTTAATATGAATGAAATTTCAGTCATTTCTGTAATTGTTTCTATTCACCACATTGCTTCATTATATCTTAGCTGAATCTGACCAGAAAACAATGGGTTCAGTGCTTTAATTATAATTCTTTGACCAAAACACTCATATTTTTTGAGGTCAGTGTTGAGATCTTACAGATTTGTTTTAGCTTTCATTTTTATTACCATATTTTTTTTCTTTCAAATACTTGGAGATTAGTGGGTGCATTGCATTCATTTTTCAGAAGTTGAATGGAATGGTTGAGATTAGCCTGGGGTAAGCATAGATGAAGACATAGTATATGGAGCAGAGAGATGGAGAATCATGATAATGAGGACTAGATGTTTTCCAGCTGCATTTCTGGCCTTTTGTACATACCCTTAGGGTGTATACCTAGTAAATGTTACACAGTCACCATGTATTTTCTCTTTAGGGAGAAATTTGGAAAGTTCTTGAAGAGCTTTGCATGCTTAAAGAATGATGCTTAAAGGCTGGACAGGTTGTTATTGTTTTTGAAAGAACCTCTTTTGATGGCACAATGTTGATTTCCAGGGGGAGAGCAAGGATCTGCTGTTTATCTTGACAGCTAAGTACAATGCCTGCATCCTGGAGTATAAACAGAGTGGCGAGAGCATTGATATCATTACACGAGCCCATGGCAATGTCCAGGTGAGATGTTTACTTCAGGCTGATCAGAGTTTTCCGGGTAGGCCTATTGTGATTCAACAAAGAATATTGAAGTGCCAGGATCTGACACTAAGGGTCTAAGCCATTCAGATAGTCCAAGGTGCGAGCGAAACAGTTATGATTCCAGTGTTAAAGCAAAATACAAATGTACTGACATATGGCTCCCTGGCTTGTCATATAGAGGTTATGAGTTTTACTACTTATAAAATTGGCCTGAGAAAGTGTGCGTGTCCTCTTACCAGGTTGAGATTGAGGTTCTTCCCTAATTCCAGTTTTATTTCTTAGGATCGTATTGGCCGCCCCTCAGAGACTGGCATTATTGGCATCATTGACCCTGAGTGCCGGATGATTGGCCTGCGACTCTATGATGGTCTTTTCAAAGTTATTCCACTAGATCGTGACAATAAAGAGCTGAAGGCATTTAATATCCGCCTGGAGGAATTGCATGTCATCGATGTCAAGTTCCTATATGGTTGTCAAGCACCTACTATATGCTTTGTCTACCAGGTACTGGATTTGGAGGAGAGGAGAGAAAGTATGGTTTGGAAGGATGGGAGTGGGTGTTTGCATTCAGTGGTAGGGTAGTAGAAATGTGTGTGTGTCCTAAAATGTTTTTAACAACTCAATTAATGTAGGTTAGATTTTGGCTGCTTCTCAAGTGCAGTAGTGGTTATTGAGGAGACAACAAGCTTGCTTGGATTTGTAGCAGGTTTTAATCCTGAGATTACACTCTGATTGCAGGCCCTGGGGATTTTATATAGGTGACCCAGTTTATACTTTGTCTAAGTCTCTCACTAGCATGCTAGGGGATTATAAACACTGGAGAGAAACATCTAGAACTTGCCTTTACAAGCAAAGAGAAAGTATCTTGGCAATGCTCTGTTTGTTTCTCCTAAGAAGAGGTGAGGTTTGCAATTTGTCCAGCACTCACTTTCTGGTGACTTGCTGGCTCTTGACTTCTATTTTAGTGTGTGCCTGAAGTTTTAGCATTGCTGATCCTGGGCAGCTGTTCTCTGGTCCAGATCTGCTAGGGGTGTGGGGTGGGACTATGGGAGCTAAGGACTACTAGCTTGCCAAAATCTTGGTAGAATTTTTTTTTAAATTTCATTTTAAGTAGTTGTACAATTGGTAAAATCTTAACAAAAGGTTGGGCAGCGTGAAGTCATCTCCTTTGCACGTGGTTGAATAAATGATGGAAGGAAATGATGGTCTAGATCTCTGTAGAGTGGTAGAGCATGTGGGTATATAAACACTCTATAATACCGTGTAAGGTTTTGGAAGTTTTTGTATGTTTTTCCATGTCACCATGAGTGCTATAGTCCTGAGGCTGGTTGGAATGAGGTTCATTTGAATGAAATTGAAACTATTTTAGGAGATTGGATCTTGCTAGCTATCAGAGCTGAAAAATAAAACCTTTGAATTTCTCTCCTTTTTTCAGTTTTATAACTATTAGATCATGAAAACACTGCTATTGATTGGTTAGGCAGGCACTGTCTGTTCCCAGCTTAGGGCTGCTAGTTGTGAACATTCTTTATTTCTGTTAGTGTGTCTCAGAGGCCCAAATCCATCTTCATTAAAACTTTTTGTGAAGATGAGTCTTTCCTCAGTGGTGGTGATATCTTTTCATCAGCTTTAAGTGAAGTGACTGTCCTTCAATATGATGAACATTTAGTTACCTCTCATGCAAAAGGTACTCAGGCTAAGTGTATCAGGAGCTGTCACAGTGATTGAAAAGTGGTCCCTTCCCTGAAACACATTGTTGAATTCCTTCCATCATTATGTAGATTCTTATCTGGGCTTTGTTGAAGCCATCTTCCATTTGCTGAATGTAGTCTTCTCCCTGTGCCTGTTCTTTAGCCTCTAAAAGGTGACTTTGGCAGCCCCAGGACTGACGTGAGTCATGATTCCAAAAAAGGAGGGGAAGAGTCACGATTCAGAAAAAGGAGAGGAAGATGGTGGTGTCAGTGGCAGGACTGAAGGGTTTTGACTACTGTAACAGGAGCGATAAGTTCTCTTCTCCCTACCTTTACCCCTTCAGAATGCTTAAGAATTGTGTCCAATGATTTTTTTAAAAAATCTCTTAGATTTAACTTGTCAGGGTGTTTTTCTCTCTAGCTATTTTCTAAGTTCCTTGAGGGCGAGGAATGAACACATGCACACTGTGTGTCTTATAGTGGGTAGTGCAGTGTGACAGATTTATTTTTCTATTTAAACCTTCTGATTGGTTGAATTTTTAGAAACAGTAGCTCTCAGATGGTAACAGTCTACTTAGAAATTATTCCCTTGCTCAGCAGGGAACTGTCAGTATCCTGATAGATAAGGTCAGAAAGATTGACTTGACAGGACTGTCATCCTGGGAGGTGTGGATTGTCCCTTTCCTGATTCCTTCAAGAAGTCATCTTAAGGACTAACCATCCCACTTTTTCCTTCCAGGACCCTCAGGGACGGCACGTAAAAACCTACGAGGTGTCTCTTCGAGAAAAGGAATTCAATAAAGGCCCTTGGAAACAGGAAAATGTTGAAGCTGAGGCTTCCATGGTGATTGCAGGTTGGTTGGATTTTAGGGAATTTGCCTCCCTGAGGTTTGAGCCTTGGTAATGTCAAGCTCTTGGCATAGTTTTGCTCTCTCTGTGTTTCTCTCGAAGTGGTTTTCTTTTGCTTTTTCTACTTTTGCCTTAGGATTTCTGTTTTCGCTCCTCTTCCCAAAAGTATAACTTTATTTTTACTTGAATTGCCAGGAATGACACTCTATAAGACATTAACTGGATTTGTAAAGGGGTGTGTGGAAATGAGTGTCATTTTATTATTAGGCATACATTAAAAAACAAAACAAAACAGAGGAGGAGGGAGGGGGGTATGAGGGACAAGGTAACAAACTGTACAAGAAATGTATCCAGTGCCTAACGTATGAAACTGTAACCTTTCTGTACATCAGTTTGATAATAAAAATTTGAAAAAAAAAAAAAAGCAGAACTGAAGGAGCTCATTTGAGCTTATCCAATCTGACTTCTTTTATAGATGGGGAAACAGGCCAATAGGTAAACAGCAAACTCTGGATTAGGATCAAGGCTTCATCACTCATTGTCTTATACTATTCCCCCCATAGTATATCACCCGCCTTACCCAGTTGAGAAGTTCTAAAGCTCCTAAGAGAAAGTTGGTGCTTTTAAGTAATGTTATTAATAAGGAGGGAAATTAAGCTAAAGAACAAGAGTTGAGACATAGGGAAAGAAATAAAAGCTTGTGGCTCAGCAATAGAGAGTACCTACCACCAAAAAAATGCAGCACACAAAGAAACAAAAACTGCTCGGCATTGATGGCTCTCTCCTGTAATCCTAGTTACTCAGGAGGCTGAGACCTGAGGATCATGATTCAAGGACAGCCTAGGCAGGAAAGTCTGTGAGATTTATATCCAGTTAACCAGCAAATATCCAGAAATAGAGATTCGGCTCAAGTAGAGGACCATCCTTGAGTGAAAAGGCTAGTAAGTGAGAGTGTAAAGCCCTGAGTTCAAGCCCCAGCACAAAAAAGAAAAAAAAGCATAAAAACTTTCAATAGAAAAAGTTAGTTTAGGAGAGAAAATGGGGGAGACTCCACATGAATTACTTCTTCCTTGTGTGAGTGCCAATATACTAAAAGAGTGACAGTAAAAAATAAATTACCAGGAGTGTATAGTCCAACACTTAGGACCCTGAGGCAGGAGGATTACTGGAGCCTAGTTTGAGACCAGCCTCACCAACATAGCAAGACCAGTTAGTCAGGTCATGGTTATAGATCACTGGTAGAGTGCTTGTTTAGTTTTCATAAGGCCCTGCTTTTCATCTCTAGCACCATAAAACAAGAAAATAACAAAAATCCCTCCCACTGGATTAGATAGTAGCTAGTCTAAAATTTCTAAGATGAATCTCAAAAAGCTGTCATGTTTCTTGGGCTTTGGTAGCCTTTATAAGACAATGATAATCTTCAAGTTTGCCTCCAAGTTAACTGGATCAGGGCCCTTGCTACCTCTCATTTGGTATGTCCAAAATGCTGAGCCTTCTAATGTTGCTTGTCTCCCTTGCAGTCCCAGAACCTTTTGGAGGGGCCATCATCATTGGACAGGAGTCCATTACCTATCATAATGGTGACAAATACCTGGCAATAGCTCCTCCTATCATCAAGGTGAGCAATAGCCTTCCTTCATCTTTTTTTTCCTTAATTTTACTGTACTCCCCATTCTCTCCAATTGTCAGAAGGAGAAGCACAGATATCTGTGCACTAGATAGACATTGTACAAAAAACACTGGTTGCTCATGGGCTACACAGAGAGATCAGTATGGTTTTGTTTACAGATGTCTTACTTGCAGTCAAAATAGATTGATCCTTCTGAAACATTGTCAGGGACAACTTAAGGGAAGATTTGGGGTACAAATATAGCTTAAAGGTAAGAGTACTTTGCCTAGCATTCTTGAGGGCGCTAGATTTGGTCCTCAGCACCAAAAAAATAATGAAATTTTGGCAAAGTTTATTGAACATAGAGTTTTTAGCACTCATGCTCTCAAGACAGGTAATATAGTGGTAACTTAGGTGGCTTTCATATAGACGTTTAAAAATTAGCCATGAAGATTTCAAGCTTCAATTTTGAGTCATGAAAACCCCTCACAGCTTCATTTTACTTGTGTTTTGAGGAAGAATAAAACTGTGGTAGCATTAGTGGTAGGAAATAAGGAGTCATGGTGTGGATGAGTAACAAAACCTGGGTTGGTATTTATGGACTAATGGACACCTGTGTGTCTCTGTGTGCATGCACATGCATCAATCCTGGGGGCTGAACTCAGGGCCTGGATGTTGTCCTTTAGCTTTTTTGCTGAAGGCTAGCACTCTACTATTTGAGCTCTACTTCCTGCTTTTTGCTGGTTGATGGGAGATAAGAACCTCATGGCCTTTCCTGCCTGAGCTGGCGGCAAACTGCTATCTCAGATCTCAGCCTCCTGAGTATGGGATTACAGGCCTGAGCCACTAGCGAACCTGTTTCTAATGGAACACTTATAACTTCTTTTCCCATCTGTGATGTGCATGAGTGTGTGTGTGTGCGCGCGCGCGCATGTATGTGTGCGTGCGTGTGAGAGAATGTGTGTACATAGGTGTGTGTACATTGACTAGGGCCTTGTGCTTGCTAGGCAACTCTGCCACTGAGCTCTCCCCGGCTGCCAGATGGTACATGTTTTTTGTTTTCCATAGAATAATGTGTGAGTTAACACTAAAGGCATTTTGAAGATTGCTTATTTTTTTTAAGGCTTTTTTGAAAATTGCCTTCACAGTAAAGTCTGCCTGCTTTCTCTCATGTCTATACGTGATTGAATTTCTTGCCAGTGAATTGGCTGGGTTTGGTGAAGGGAATGGCTACCAGAGTTTACTCTCTGGGTTGGAAGATGCTGACTGTCCCCTCCTGCTTGGCAGCAAAGCACGATTGTGTGTCACAATCGTGTGGACCCTAACGGTTCCAGATACCTGCTGGGAGACATGGAAGGACGGCTTTTCATGCTGCTGTTGGAGAAGGAGGAGCAAATGGATGGCACTGTCACACTCAAGGATCTCCGTGTGGAACTCCTTGGAGAGGTAGGACTGTCCCTGCTCCTGTGCCTCCTTTGAGGTGTGTAGTGATCCCAGATGTGTGGCTCCTCACTTCTACTCCGGAATTATGTTGTTTGGCTGTTGATCCTTAAGTGGAAGTTGAATTTTCAATGACTTAGATGTGAGAATCTCACAGGTTGTGGGGCACTCCCTGAAGTATATAAAGTAAGGGAAACAACCAGGTATGGTGGTGCATGCCACTTATGTCAGCACTTGGGAGCTGAGCCTAGGGAATTAAAGGGCAGCCTGTGCTGTATAGTATGACACTATTCTCAAAAGCCAAGAAGTGGCAGAGGAGGTAGAGAAACAATAGTACAATTTGGAATTGAAGTTTATTTCCAACAAACAATACTTAGGCAGTGACCTTTAGAAGTTTCTAATTATTTTGTGTAGCCTGGAAGTATTGAGATTAAAGTTGTCGTTTGGAGAAGGCACATGTGAGATAAGTCTTAGATTTTTCTGACTGAAGGGATGTGGCCAACAGAGAATCACGAACTTCAGGGACAGTTGCCTAGTGTGACCTGAGGACTAAAAATGGCTGCGGGAGATTGTCAGCAGATGGGGGGAGGGGAGGGGTCACCCAGAAAGGGACACTTGGTGGTACACCTCTGCAGTCTGTCCTGTGTACCGAAGTCTATGTAGGGTCCCGTTTGATTTCTCTTCTGTGCCAACTTTTTTCCAGACCTCCATTGCTGAGTGCCTGACGTACCTGGATAATGGGGTGGTGTTTGTTGGGTCTCGCCTTGGTGACTCCCAGCTTGTGAAGGTGAGGAGACATCTTGCTTTTGGCTTCTTTTTTGTTGTCCTCATATTTCTTCAGATTGCTCCTGTGTTTTGTGCCTCGTAATCTCCAGTTTATCCGCATCTTATCCCCGACCAGCTCTTTGTCTTAATGGTTCTTCAGCAAATGTGCCAGGCAAGGTAAGGTGACAGGTGCTGTGAATTTAATGATGAGTAATACCTAGCCTCCACCCTCAGATAGGTCATAGTCTAAAGTGATGGATTGTTACCCTTTAGAATATGAAAATTTGACTATCTGCACAGAGAAATACATCTTACACTATTTTTTTTAAAATGCACTGCCTCTCTGGACCATACATGGATGGGACTCTAGGTTAGAACTTGTCAACTGGTTAGTAGGTCAGTTGTGGAATAATCATGTTCCTTAGTCAACAGTTCCCTTCTAGAAGCATCTTGGTGCAAAAGAAAGGGACAGAGCTAGCAGGATGGAGAGTTTCTTGTGGATAATGTATATCTTTTTGGGGTTAGACTTTTAGGGTCATTGTGGGACTAATATTGTTCTTTCTTTTTAGCTCAATGTTGACAGCAATGAGCAAGGTTCCTATGTTGTGGCCATGGAAACCTTTACCAACTTAGGACCCATTGTGGATATGTGTGTGGTGGATCTGGAGAGGCAGGGGCAGGGGCAGGTAAGTGGGTCATGTGGAAATGCATTTTGTCCACCTTGTCTGGCTTATGTAGAATGGGGAGTATATACTGAAGGTACTTTTTAAGACTCTTGTTCCTTAATCCTAGTGATATAGGATAGCTACCACCACCACACATACTATCTGTAATCCTATGCGTGCTCTCTTAGAAGGATTCTTGGCCAGGCCATCCTAACTGGGGACTAAGAAACATGGAGTAATTTGCCCATAGTAATGTAATAAGTAGCCAGATTCTGTGTTTTTTCTAGTAAACAAGGTTCCAGTATCTAAGCAAGTTTGGTAGGAGCACTGATAGGAAATTTTGCTTCTTGACTAGGATGTCCTATCTGCTTGGTTAATCCAAAGGACTTTGGAGATCAACCACTGCTAGGTCTGCATCCTCAAATTTAGTTCCACAGTGAGGGTCCTGGGAATTAGGGCTGGTGTGATATGATTGCCCAAATCTCCTGAGCACAGTTTTGAGGAATCTTTTTTCTACTTGCAGCTGGTCACTTGCTCTGGGGCCTTCAAGGAAGGTTCCTTGCGGATCATCCGGAATGGAATTGGAATCCATGAGCATGCCAGCATTGACTTACCAGGCATCAAAGGTAGCCTTTTGGTAGACAAAAGATGCAGGTTTCACTTGAGTGATTGAAGGCCTTTGACTTTGTTACATGTGGTGAAGGCGTATTGGTGGGTGCTAGTGGGAAACAAACAAATGAAGAACAAGGTAATTCATGATGAAATATATGTAGAAACTTAAACATTTTAAAATACTACAAAAGTAAACTTACAAATGCTGTTGATAAAACCTGAATATTAGAGGAGTAGGAGAGGAAAAGCATAATGTTTATATAAGGGAACACTATTGCCTAAATCAGAAGACATGATGCACTGAATAAAGTAGCTGCAGTTTATCTAAGCTCAGAACTTTTGAATGGGTATACCAGGCACCCATTTGCTTATTTATTGCTGGTCCTGGGGCTTGAACTCTAGGCCTTGGCACTGTCCCTGAGTTTCTTTTTTTTTTGCTCGAGCCACAGCTCCACTTCTGTTTGTTTTTTTGTTTTGTTTTGTTTTCCCTGAGTAGCTTATGGAGATAAGTGTTAGGCTTTTCTGCCCGGGCTGGCTTCAAACCATAATCCTCAGATCTCAGCCTCTTTGAGTAGCCGGGATTATAGGTGTGAGCCACTGGCACCCAGCCCAAGCACCCATTTTTAGTTTATAAAACATACCTTTAGGGCTAGGAATTTGGCTTAGTGGTAGAGTGCTTGCCTAGCATGCATGGAAGCCCTGGGTTCGACTCCTTGGTACCAAATAAACAGAAAAGGCGGGAAGTGGGGACGTGGTGCTATGGCTCAAGTGGTAGAGTGCTAGCTTTGAGCAAAAGAAGCTTAGGGACAGTGCCCAGGCCCTGAGCTCAAGCCCCAAGACCAGCAAAAACAAACAAACATATCTAGGAAGAAGAGCACCAAATTTCCCTAAATTGGCAGAGGATATGACTAGACAGGTAACAATGCTCACATATAATAAAAGAAATGTAAATGAAAAGTAAACAGTAAATACTATTCTTTCTTTCCAGGCTTGAATTTAGGGCCAGAGCACTGACTGAATGAACTTTTTTTTTGCTCAAGGCTAGTGCTCTACCACTTTGTTCCACAGCTCCATTTCTAATTTTTAGGTATTTAGTTGGAGATAAAAGTCCTAAGGACTTTCTTGCCGAGGCTGGTTTCAAACCATTATCCTCGGCTCTCAGCCTGGCAGTAATACCATTCTTTACGGGTAGTATTATCATTCTTTACTAGCTGACCCGAATCCCTAAGTTTAGAGCAAAGTTTAGGGAGGCAATAGCACATATATCCTCTGTTTGTTGAAGGAAATTTTCAACAACAAATGTTGTTTTCCATGTCTTGGCCAGCAGTCCTACTCCAGCTTTGACCTTCATGTGCCTAGAGATACAAGTATAGATTATCATTGGTGGTATTGAGTGTACAGAAAAATACTGAAAAAGTGTCTGTTGGAGGGTGCTAGCTAATCTGCATAATTGTACTGTGAAGGTATAAACGATGAGGAGACATTGTGTTCTGATAAGGGCTCCAACATGCTATTGAGTGAAAAAGCAGGGTGTAGAACAATTATTATGATAGGCTGTTTTATATCTATTTTCTTGTAATAAAATATTTAGTTCCTTAAATTATAAAAAAATAAACAAAAACAAAATGATGGAACAAAATACTAATTATTTAGATGATGAATTGGTAGAAGTGTTGGACTTGAGACTTCTGTGTGTGCTTTTTTGGGGGTTTGGGGGTGCCTATCTTAGGGCTTAGGCAGGGTCCTTGAGCTTGTTTGCTCAAGGTTTAGCACTCTGCCACTTGAGCCATAGCTCTACTTCTGGCTTTTTGGTGGTTAAATAGAGATAAGAGTCTAATGCACTTTTCTGGTTGGGCTAGCTTCAAATTGCGATCCTCAGATCACAGCCTCCTGAGTAGCTAGGATTAGGTGTGTGAGTCACTGGTGCCTGCCTGTGTGTACTTTTTTTGGTGCCATTCCTAGGGCTTGAACTCAGGGCTTGGGCACTGTCCCTGAACTTCTGTTCTTAAGGCTAGCGCTCTGCCACTTGAGCCACAGCTCCATTTTTGTTTTTTGTTTTTGTTAGTTAAGTGAAGTTAAGAATCTCATGGTTTTCTTGCCTGGGCTGGCTTTGAACTGCTATCCTTGATCTCAGCCTTCTGAGTAGCATGAGCTACTGGCATCCGGCCTGAATGTACTTTTTATTTTTTTACTTACTTTTACTTTTTATTAATTTTTAAAAATTGTTATTATAAGGATGGTATATAGAGTTGTTACTGTTTCATAAGTCAGGTGATGAGTACATTCCTTTTTGGACAATGTTACTCCTTCCTTCTCTGTGTACTTTTTAGAAATAAGATTGGATCCAGGGCCTTCCACATGCTAGGCAAGTGTTCTGCTATATCTCCAACCTTCACTAGAATTAACTTTTGAGTCATGGAAATATATTGAAAATCAAAATAACAATGTAGACTATTAGGCTCAAAGCATTCTTAGAATTTCTAGCTTCTTCAGAGTTTTAAAGCCAGGAATGGGTAGAGAGGATTTAGCTCAGGACTTTGACCCCAGTGTTCCTGTTTCTCAATGGCCCAGGCTGTACTTCTGTGTACATGCTGAGTGTTGGTTTCTCAGGTGCCTCTTCTTCCTCTTTGCTCCTTGTTCCAGGCTTATGGCCACTGCGATCTGATCCCAACCGTGAGACGGATGACACTTTGGTGCTCTCTTTTGTGGGCCAGACCAGGTAAACATGGCTTAGGTGTCAGCTGTAGGTGAGGAGTAAAAGCCAAGGGGTAGAGAAACTGGCCCCAGGCTAACTCAGATCTTCCATCTTGTCGCAGAGTCCTCATGCTAAATGGAGAGGAGGTGGAGGAAACTGAACTGATGGGTTTTGTTGATGATCAGCAGACTTTCTTCTGTGGCAATGTGGCTCACCAGCAACTTATACAGGTAACAGATGAGAACCAGGCATACTTGACCATTGACTGGAATCTGACGTAGAATGTTGTAGGCAGTGCTTCTGGATTTTTAAACCAGTCAGTTTTTATGGCACTAAGATTAGAAATTCTAGAGTGAAAAATTTATTCAGAGGGGGCCATCCATAACAGGCTTGAGGTCAGGGCTTTGTGCTTGCTAGGCATGTGCTGTGCCACCGGAGCCAGGCTCCCAGCCCAGGCAGACAAGTTAAATTACCTGATAAGCTATTATAGGTAACAACTTAACTTTGGAGTTGATCCTTTTACTTTTTCTCTGTAAGTGTACAAACATATTTATTCTCATTTTTCTTTTATTATAGACTAGGATGGTTATATATATTACATATATGTAAATTTTGGGTTTTCTTTTCTTTTGTTTTCCTTATTGGTTGATTGTGGGGCTTGAACTCAGGGGCTAGGCGCTCTCCCTGAGCTCTTTTGCTCAAGCAAGGCAAGGCTACCACTTGGAGCTACAGTGTCATTTCCCATTTTCTGCTGGTTATTCAGAGATAAGGGTCTTACTTTGAATGATCCTCAGATCTCAGCCTCCTGAGTAGTTAGGATTACAGTTGTGAACCACCAGCACCAAGCCTTGGGTCTTATTTTCATACTCATTGTGTCTTCTGAAGTTTTCTCCCTTGCTATAACATTGATATATGCCTATTCGTAAAAATTTTGAAAATACTAAAGAGCACAAAAAAATTAGTCATAATGCTATGTATTGGCAGTACTTTGTACCTATTAACTATAATCAGAGCTCTTACTCTTATATCTATCTGTGGTGTGGGAGCAGAGAGTCTTTACTGGCTTTAGTTATCCACAGAGCTTGATTTCTATGCATCTTCTCCTCTTTTCTCCATAGACCTTTCTAAGTTGGAGTTCTGAAGCCCTTCAGTTTTTCTTCATTCCTTTCTCCTTAGCTATTCTTTGCTTTGAGGTCAGAGCCAAAGTCTTCCCAGTGGTGGGCTGGGCACCAGGATTAAGGGCTTTTCTATCTTTTTTTGTCCACTGGCTTTCTTTTAGCCACAACCTGACAGTGGTAGATTGGTAAAAAGCCAGAGGGTAAGTCATGTTGGTTTGTGGGATGAACCCAGATGCTGAGTTCTTGCTTTGTCAGTGTTAACTCTGAACATGGTTCTGTGCAGCGGCATCAGATCACCTCTTTGTCATTGAAAAGCTTTCATTTTTGTAACTCAGTAAATGTAAGCTCAGTCCTGATGAGTAATTAGCAGCAATGATATAAACTCATTTTTTGTTTTGTTTTAGTGGTAAACTTTTAACATATACTTCAGGAAGTGAGGATGTAGCTCAGTGTTGATGTGTGCTTAGCCTGCATAGGTTCCAACCTCAGCACCAAAATAAAACATCACAGTTTTGCTGCTTTTAGGAAGTAATTAACGGTGTAAGCAAGAACATAAATGTTTTAGAGATGTATTTTTGGGGGTTTAGAAAACATGGTTTGGTGGTCCTCGTCAGTACTCTTATTGATACAGTTTGCATTGCTCCACCCAGCCTCAATAGAAGGAAGTAGGAGTTCTGTGCACTCCTTCCCCACTTCCAAAGGTATGAAAGCAATAAGCTTCAGTAATCTTCGTCAGTTAAAAATGATGCTTGGTTTAACAATCATTGCAAAGATTTGGAGAAAAGCATGTATAGTTGATTTCTTATATCCATGGATTCCTCATCCATGAACTCAAGTTTGATTGAAAATATTTTGGGGGAAAATCATGTCTGTGCTTGGAACATGTACAGCTCTTTCTTGTCATTCTTTTCTAAACAATAGTATAACAAATACATAACGTTTACATTGTTTTAGGTGCTATAAGTAATACAGAGATGACTTATGTGGGAAAATGGACAGATTATGCACAAATACATACCATTTTATTTGAGGGCTTGAGCATCCATGAATTTTGGTCTTTGAGGATCCTGGAACCAGTTGCCCATAGCTGCTAAGGGCTGACTGGCTGTATTGGCAGAAGAGGACTTATGTGGCTTATTAGGGCTCTGAGAGGGCCCCTTTCCCCTCTTGGGTAGATTCCTGAGGTGCTTGTTGACATCTGCCCTTCTTCCTCTAGATAACGTCAGCGTCTGTGAGGCTGGTCTCTCAAGAGCCCAAAGCTCTGGTCAGCGAGTGGAAGGAACCCCAGGGCAAGAACATTAGCGTGGCCTCCTGCAACAGCAGCCAGGTGGTGGTTGCTGTGGGAAGAGCCCTCTACTACCTGCAGATCCATCCCCAAGAGCTACGGCAGATCAGGTGTGGGTGCTTATCTGTCTACTTGTCCTGTCTTGTTCGCTGGGACTTTTTTGACCCTTGGATTTCTTCCTCTGTCATATTCTTCATCCTTGTTCAGCCACACAGAGATGGAACATGAAGTGGCCTGCCTAGACATCACCCCATTAGGAGACAGCAACGGTTTATCCCCGCTTTGTGCCATTGGCCTCTGGACAGACATCTCAGCCCGTATCTTAAAGCTGCCATCTTTTGAACTGCTGCACAAGGAGATGCTGGGTGGAGGTATGTATCATGAGAGCATCTGGGGTGGGATCAGAGTCAGGATGTGGAACACAAACTTAATGCCTCTCTTGCCCACAGAGATCATTCCACGTTCCATCCTGATGACCACTTTTGAGAGTAGCCACTACCTCCTTTGTGCCTTGGGAGATGGGGCCCTATTCTACTTTGGGCTCAATATTGACACAGGTGAGGAAAGCATTTAAGAAAGAAGCACTTTGAAAGAGAGTTGAGTTGAGCAGAGTTCTTCGCCTCTGGGTGCTGCTTCATAACCCAATTGTTCTGTTTTTTTTTTTCCTTCTTTCTCCTGATGCCATTCTTTCTGTAGGCTTGTTGAGTGACCGTAAGAAGGTGACGTTGGGCACCCAGCCCACAGTATTAAGGACTTTCCGCTCGCTCTCTACCACCAATGTGTTTGCTTGCTCTGACCGCCCCACGGTCATCTACAGCAGCAACCACAAGTTGGTCTTCTCCAATGTCAACCTCAAGGAGGTGAATTACATGTGTCCCCTCAACTCAGATGGTTATCCTGACAGGTGAGTCTCCTTTTCTTTTTTCTTTTTCTTTTCTTTCTTTCTTTTTTTTTTGGGGGGGGGCAGTCCTGGGGCTTGGACTCAGGGCCTGAGCACTGCCCCTGACTTCTTTTTGCTCAAGGCTAGCACTCTGCCACTTGAGCCACAGTGCCACTTCTGGCTGTTTTCTATATATGTGGTGCTGGGGAATTGAACCAAGGGCCTCATATATAAGAGGCAAGCACTCTTGCCATTAGGCCATATCCCCAGCCCCCCCCCCTTTTTTCTTTTGACAGTTGTGGGGCTTAAACTCAGGGCCTGGGCACTGTTTCTGAACTTTTTCACTAAATGTTAGCACTCTACCACTTGGAGCCACTTTCGATTTTCTGGTGATTAATTGGAGATAAGAGTCTCACAAGACTTTGCTGCCCAGGGTGGCTTTGAACCATGATCCTTAGATCTTCGCTTCCTGAGTAGCTAGGATTACAGGCCTGAGCCACTGGTGCCTGGCTCATTTTCATTCTTTAGCAAGGGCCTCTGATTGAGAGCATCATGTTGTTTTCAAACCTTCCCCCTTCTTTTCCCAGTGTCAAAATTCAGTAACTAGCAGCAGTGAGCAGTGTAGAGCAGAGGCTCTCAGACTTGACTGCCTATTAGAAATATTGGAAACTAAAAAAAAATAGTATCTGGGGTAGGAGGTGTGGCACAGTAGCATCAAGGGATTGTCTATCAACTGGGTGGAGTTTTTGTTTGTTTGTTTTTGGCCAGTCCTGGGGCTTGGACTCAGGGCCTGAGCACTGTCCCTGGCTTCTTGTTGCTCAAGGCTAGCACTCTGCCACTTGAGCCACAGCATCACTTCTGATCGTTTTCTATATATGTGGTGCTGGGGAATTGAACCCAGGGCCTCATGTATACAAGGCAAGCACTCTTGCCACTAGGCCATATCCCCAGCCCGTGGATTGTTTTTTCTGAGTCCTCAGATTCCAATTCTGTAGGTCTGAGATTAGGCTCTAAAGTACATAGTTCCAAGAACTCTCAGCTGATTTGGGTTATTAGTTGAGCTTTAGAATCTCAGACTTAGTTGTTAAGTGCTCAAAATGTAGCTCCAGCCACCAGCTCCAGCACTGCAGAGTTCTGCTGCGAATGGGCCCAGTCCGCCAGCCTTGTTGACTCTGAAGCGCCTGATACAAGAATTACTGTCCTGGGCTGGGGATATGGCCTAGTGGCAAGAGTGTTTGCCTCGTATACATGAAGCCCTGGGTTCAATTCCCCAGCACCACATATACAGAAAATGGCCAGAAGTGGCGCTGTGGCTCAAGTGGTAAAGTGCTAGCCTTGAGCAAAAAGAAGCCAGGGACAGTGCTCAGGCACTGAGTCCAAGGCCCAGGACTGCCAAAAAAAAAAAAAAAAGAGAATTACTGTCCTGCCTGAAGCACTAGTGCTTTTTGATTTTTATTGTGACTGTACATGCATTCATGTCATGAAGCTGTTAAAAATTTCATCCTAAGCCAGTTGCTCACGACTGTAATCCTAGCTAATGAGGAGGCTGAGATATGAGAATCAGAGTTCAAAGCCTGCCCAGGCAGGGAAGTCCATGAGATTCATAGCTCCAGTCAACCATCAAAAAACTGTAGGGCTGTTGGCATAAGAGGTAAAGCATTAGCCTTAAGCAAAAAGTTCAGAGACAGAGCCCAGATCTTGAGTTCAAATCTCAGGACACATACATAAACATGTGTAACACATACATAGCCCTACCTCAGCCTAGGCCTACCCAGACCATAAGAATATGAATCTGAAATAGGTCTCCTTAAATTATTTTTAGTAGTGAGTGTGAAAACCCTGCCTTGGAGTAAGACTTGGTAATTCTGCCTGTTGTGTTTCTCCTTCCCTGTGGGTGGGTGCCTCTGAGAATCCAGTCCTTTCCTCAGTCAACTCACTCTAAATTGAGACCTTTATTTTTTAGCCTGGCACTGGCCAACAATAGTACCCTCACCATTGGCACCATTGATGAGATTCAGAAGCTGCACATTCGCACAGTTCCCCTGTACGAGTCTCCCAGGTGAGTGTAAGGCCAGCCCAGGGACAGCTGGTAGAGGGCTTCTGTGACTTGTTCTGAGCAATGCTATTGACCCAAACTTGTTGTGCAGGAAAATCTGTTACCAGGAGGTGTCTCAGTGCTTTGGGGTTCTTTCCAGCCGCATTGAAGTACAAGATACAAGTGGAGGCACAACTGCTCTGAGGCCCAGCGCCAGTACCCAGGTGAGGGCAGTGGGGGATGGTGAGCTTCCTCAGACAGGAAAGAGTCCTTACTTTGCAGCCATTTGGACTTAGTTGTGACTACCCACCTTTGCCCCAGAGGCAACAAACAGGTGGGTATAGCTAGGTTCCAATAAAGCTTTGTTTATAGGAAGCAATTGCCACTTAGTGACCTTGAAGCCTGAACAGTTCCTTTTCTCTTCTGATCAGTTTGAGTAGACTGTAGGAGTACAGCGTATATAATAGGCAGAAACATGGAAGTAAGAGTCTGACAGCTGATTTTGAGGTTTATTGCTAGTGTTATGGTCTTCGTTGGGCAGGCTTAGCCTTGAGTTGTTTTTTGTCTGAGATTCTAATATGATATGAGCTGTTTATTTTCTTGTTCCTAATTCATCTGATATAGAAGTTCTCCCTGATCCAGAGCAAAAAAGAAAGGTCTTTATATTATTCATATTTGAAATGCTCCCCCATTCTTCCTGTTGTTGATAGAGCCCATGACTGGATTACATTGCTTGAGTTCCTCTTTAGCCTTGCTTGACTGACTGACCGCATTATTGTTTACATTATCTTTGACATCCATTAGACTGGACCAGCACGTCAGTGCACTCGGAACCTGGCTCCTTCCTTCCTTCTGGTTCTCATATCTTCTCTGAGGCACTCTGTTTTTCAGACTCTGTTGCTTTGCCAGCCCCCAGCCTTCTCCTGGGCCACACTGTCCTCATACCAGCGCCTGTTCTGTTTTGGGTAGAGTGTCCTTACTGTGTGTGTGTCTGCAGGCTCTGTCCAGTAGTGTGAGTTCCAGCAAGCTGTTCTCCAGCAGCACCGCCCCTCATGAGACGTCCTTCGGCGAAGAGGTGGAAGTGCACAACCTTCTCATCATTGACCAGCATACCTTCGAAGGTGCTCAGGAGCTTTCTGTCCTTTTCACCTTTGTCCTCTCCAAACCGGGCTGTTCTAAGCTCAGGAATGTTCTAGAGCTTGATGGACAGAGGAGAAGAAGGGTGGGGGATACCTGTAAATTGCAGTGAGCCTGGAGTGTTGTGCATTCTCTTACTGGCATAGGCTGGTGGGGGGATGGGCAGTCAGAAGAGTCAGGGGCACTGGCCAGCCTTATCCATTCACTGCCTCACCCCTAGGCCTCACCACAGCATGGCAGCAGGGGTGGGGTGGACATGGGAGCAACACATGAGCAGCTAGTCATCTTCTCCCCTTCTAGTGCTTCATGCGCACCAGTTTCTCCAGAACGAATATGCTCTCAGCCTGGTCTCCTGCAAGTTGGGCAAAGACCCCAATACGTACTTCATTGTGGGTACAGCTATGGTGTATCCTGAAGAGGCAGAGCCCAAGCAGGGTCGCATTGTGGTCTTCCAGTATTCGGATGGTGAGTGAGTGGTCCTCACTTCTGAGGGACACGTGGTGATGGGAAGGCAGTACAGTGGTGTGTGTGTGTGGAGGTGGGCTCTCAGCATTAATTCAGCAGTAGAAGAACTTGAGTGCATTGCTATAAAGAGACAGGCTGTACTTCCTCTTAAGCTATTAGTTGAGTTTTAGAGTAGGTGAGTAGAACACAGGTAAAATCTAGCTTTTTTTTTTTTCTTTTTTCTTTGAAAGACAGAAGGTATTGAACAATGGATGAGAAAATCTAGTAGTCAGAATATTGGTCATGATTTTTACATTTGGGGCATATTCCTGTAATCCACCCTACTTGAGAGATGCAGTGGAGAGGATTGTGGTTTGAGAACCCCCAAAACTGAGACCCTCCCCCCCATCTCAGCAAACCAGCCAACTGTGGTGTATGCCTATCATTCTAGCTATGTGGGAAGCAGAGGTAGAAAGATCATAGTGCAATGCTGTCCTCATGTAAAAAATTAATGACTGGCAGGGAATATGGCCTAATGATAGAGTGCTTGCCTCATATGCATGAAGCCCTGGGTTTGATACCACAGCACCACATACATAGAAAATGGCCAGAAGTGGCACTGTGACCCAAGTGGTAGAGTGCTAGCCTTGAGTGAAAAGAAGCCAGGGACAGTGCTCAGGCCCTGAGTCCAAGCCCCAGGACTGGCAATAATAATGATGATGACAGTGCTCAGGCCCTGAGTCCAAGCCCCAGGACTGGCGATGAGGATGAGGATGATGATGATGATGATGACTGTACCTGAAAAATAAGCAAAAAGGACTTGAGGGTGTGGTTCAAATGGTACAGTATCTGCAAGCTTGAGACCCTGAGTTAAAACAGTACTATAAAAGAGGGAGAGAGAGACTTCTCCTTTTTTTTTTTTTTTTCCAGTCCTGGGCCTTGAACTCAGGGCCTGAGCACTGTCCTTGGCTTCATTTTGCTCAAGGCTAGCACTCTACCACTTGAGCCACAGCGCCACTTCTGGCTTTTTCTACATAAGTGGTGCTGAGGAATCAAACCCAGGGCTTCATGTATGTGAGGCAAGGACTCTTGCCAGTAGGCTACATTCCCAGCCCCCTCCATTTGTTTTCTACTGGACTTGCTCAGGTACTCGACTCCTTCCAGCTTTAGCATTTAGAGCTGTTTCACTTTTCTCACTCAAGAAAAGACTCAGTTCTAGAGACTGGTTGTCCACAGGTTTTATATCCCTCACATCAGAGGTCTTAGAAGGGATCTAAGGACAGATCTGAAGCTGGTAGGGAAAGACAGGTCTTGCTACCACCTGGAATCACCTCACGTTGTCTTGTTTGTGGTTCATGCTGTAGTATCAACCTCCAAGGACCATAACAAAAATTAGTACTAGCCAGGTGCCAGTGGTTTACACCGGTAATACTAGCTGCTTAGGAGGCTGAGGTCTGAGGATTATAGTTCGAAGCCAGCCCTGGCAGGGAAGTCTTTTGAGACTCTACTACCAATAAGTCCAGAAGTAGAGCTCTGGCTCCGGTGGTAGAATGCTGGCTTTGTGCAAAAGAAGCTCAGAGATACACTGACTGTATTTGTTGATTTTTCAAATGAGAGTTTGGGAGGCACGAGTTAGAGCCATAAGGGCTACCAGGGATTCCTTTGACTAGGCAAAATGTGAGCTCCTAGAAAAGACTGAAAAATAGCTCTTTCCTCTCTCCCTAGGAAAACTACAGACCGTGGCTGAAAAGGAGGTGAAAGGCGCTGTGTACTCTATGGTGGAGTTTAACGGGAAGCTTCTTGCCAGCATCAACAGCACGGTGAGGCCACACCTTGTGGAGTTGCACTTCAGGTGGCACACCACTGTCTGGAGAGCATGTTTCCCTTATTTCCTGGGGCTGTGCATGTTCTCTGTTGGGAATCTAGCCCAGAACCTTGCATATTCTATGCTAGGCAAGCACTCTTCCCTCTGTTGAACCCCCAGTTTAACTGTATATATTTAAGATACATAGCTTGACTCTCTCTCCAGTAGCCACCCATTCGTGTTTAAAAGAAGGTGAACCTGGGCACTAGTGGCTTACATCTATAATCCTAACTACCAGGGAGGTTTGAGACTAGTTGATGCAGAGAAGTCTCCAAATACCCTTCTCAATTTCTTGTGGGTGTTTTTGGTACGTCCCTGTCATCCCAGCTATGTGAGAAGATACTGTTACAAGCCAACCAGACAGAAAAGTCTAGGAGACTCCTGCTCAACCCAAGGAGCTGGTGAAGGCTGGGGATATGGCCTAGTGGCAAGAGTGCTTGCCTCGGATACATGAGGCCATGGGTTCAATTCCCCAGCACCACATATACAGAAAATGGCCAGAAGGGGCGCTGTGGCTCACGTGGCAGAGTGTTAGCCTTGAGCAAAAAGAAGCCAGGGACAGTGCAGGCCCTGAGCCCAGGTTCCAGGACTGGCAAAAAAAAAAAAGATTAAAATAAAATCCCAAGGAGCTGGTGAATCCCTGCCTTCCAGGTGAAATGTGGGCCAGGCATTCACCCAGGCAGAATGGGAGACCTTATCTCAAAAATAACCAGTTCAGGTATGGCTCCTGTCATGGGCAAGGCCCCAAGGTAAAATCCTAGTACCATCCAATACCAAACAAATTGATTTTTTTTGTTTGTTTGTTTTGGTCAGTCATGGAGCTTGAACTCTGGGCCTGGGAGCTGTCCCTGAGCGTTCAAGGCTAGCATTCTACCACTTGAGCTGCTGTGCCACTTCTGGTTTTCTAATGGTTTATTGGAGATAAAGAGTCGCACATACTTTGCTGCCCAGGCTGGATTTGAACCACGATCCTCAGATCTCAGCCTCCTGAGTAGCTAAGTATTGGGGGGCTCTGGACCCCTTTTCCCCTATCTCCTGGGGGAAATGCCTGAACCCAAACTATGAAAGACACTCAGCCCTACCCCTCCCACCGGCAGAAGGAGTAAGGTGTATCTTTGTGGACTTTGCTGAGTTGAGGAGAAATGCCGAAATCCCCTTCCCCATCAGCCCCCCTCACGTGTCCGACGCAGGAAGGAAATTCCGGGGAGACAGCCTGACGGTTGAACGGGTCTCACAGGATTTAATTGGGAGGGGGTTTATATAACAGTAATGGCGGGAAAGGAGCAGGACTGGCCAAAGGGCCAGTCATAGGCTAAAGACCATGTCCGTCACGGTGATGTCATGAACTTCCTCTATGGGCAAGGGACTACAGCCCCCTAAGAGCTGGGTCTTTGTAGAAGTCCCCGCCATGATGGCATGCACGTGTTTGCGCCCTAGGGGTAGGGACTTCTCTTCCGGTTGAAGCTGGAAGGTGGGAGGGGCTCCCTCCCACACTGCCCCAAGGCTAGGAGAAGGGCAGCATGAATCCCCAACAGCTAAAGATTACAGGCGTGAGCCAGTGTCACCCGTCTTAAAATTGATTTTAATGCATTTTGACCTGGGCCTGAAGGGTCTGTCAGGAAGCCCTGTCTGGTCAGACACATAGTGTCTGTCTTCCTGAGCAGTGCCAAGTATGTCCACCTGCCCACTGGTTAGAAAGCCTCTTTGTTCTTTGGCTGGGAATATGGCCTAGGGGTAGAGTGCTTGCCTTGCATACATGAAGCCCTGGGTTCGATTCCTCAGTACTGCGTGTATAGAAAATGGCCAGAAGTGGCACTGTGGCTCAAGAAGCAGAGTGCTAGCCTTGAGCAAAAGGAAGCCAGGGACCAGGGACAGTGCTCAAGCCATGAGTTCAAACCCAGGACTGGCAAAAAAAAAAAAAAACAGAAACAGGATGAAAATGTATGTTGCCTTTAAGGTCATTAACTTTCAGATAAAAAAATAAATGAGGGCTAGGAATATGGCCTAGTGGTAAAGTGCTTGCCTAGCACTCATGAAGCCCTGGGTTCAATTCCTCAATACCACATATATAGAAAAAGCCAGAAGTGGTACTGTGGCTCAAGTGGTAAAGTGCTAGCCTTGCGCAAAAAGAAGCCCTGAGTTCAAGCCCCAGTACTAGCAAAAAAGAAAGAAAAGAAAAAGGAAAGCCTCTGTTCTTTTAGAGATGTAGTTGTGAGTCCAACAGGATTACGGTAAAGGGGGATAGTGTTTCTTTTATCCCCTTGAGGGCAGTAAGGTGTTCACAGAAACTAGTTCTTTAGATTCCTTTAGTTTCCAACAGTGTTTCTGTTGCATTTTCCCCTTGTTTACTTGTTGGGTTCATATAAAAAAGTTCCAGGGATGTACATGTTTTGGGAAAGGTTGAGAAAAGGTACTTGTTAGGAGGTAATCTTATTCTTTTCTGACTGGGGAATTAGAGATGGATCTCCTCTTTCTAGAGATTTTTCTTTAGGTCATTTTCCAAAAGTAAGTAAATAAAGACTTATAATGTATTATACTTACAATAGTAATACTTAAAAATTTTGTACCTGGGCTGGGAATATGGCCTAGTGGCAATAGTGCTTGTGTTGTCTACATGAAGCCCTAGGTTCGATTCCCCAGCACCACATATATAGAAAACGGCCAGAAGTGGTACTGTGGCTCAGGTGGCAGAGTACTAGCCTTGGTCAAAAGGAAGCCAGGGACAGTGCTCAGGCCCTGAGTTCAAGGCCCAGGACTGGCAAAAAATAATAAATAAATAAATAAATAAATAAATAAAAGTTTTATACCTGCATTATGATTTCTTTGGCCTTATGCTCTCCCTTAGCTTTTTACGCAAAGTTCATGATTTGGTGCTTGAGCTATATATCTATTTCTTTTTTCTTTCTTTTTTTTTTTTTTGCCAGTCCTGGGCCTTGGACTCAGGGCCTGAGCACTGTCCCTGGCTTCTTTTTGCTCAAGGCTAGCACTCTGCCATTTGAGTCACAGTGCCACTTCTGGCCATTTTCTGTATATGTGGTGCTGGGGAATCGAACCCAGGGCTTCATGTATAAGAGGCAAGCGCTCTTGCCACTAGGCCATATCCCCAGCCCCTATATATCTATTTCTGACATTTTGCTAGTTAATTGGGGATAAAAGTCTCTTGAGAGACTTGTCAGGACCTCCGCTCATTGTATCCCATCTTCCAGGTACGGCTGTATGAGTGGACCACAGAGAAGGAGCTCCGCACCGAGTGCAATCACTACAACAACATCATGGCCCTCTACCTGAAGACCAAGGGTGATTTTATCCTTGTGGGTGACCTCATGCGCTCAGTGCTACTGCTCGCCTACAAGCCCATGGAGGGAAACTTTGAGGAGGTAGGGCGCACAGACTTCTGCTCAAGCCATGAACCCTGTAGGTATTTGGTTGGAAGACTAATCAAGCCCAGTGGGAGCAGAAAGGTTTCCTTGGGCCATGTTCTGTGTAAAGCATTTTTTTTAAAATCCCTCAACCTGAGCTCAAATAGATTCTGTCCTGAAAATTGCACCCAGTTGACCTGCATTGGTCAGATTTTAGGGGAAGGAATCTAGATGTCACTCTGTGTTTAACAAGGTAATAGAATAGGGCTTGGCTTCTGATCAAAGAAAAGAAAAGTCCCAGAATTGTATTTCATGCAAACTGCTCACTGTCCTCTTGTCACACCTTGTCTCTTTTAAGATTGCCCGAGATTTTAATCCCAACTGGATGAGTGCCGTGGAAATCTTGGATGATGACAATTTCCTGGGGGCTGAAAATGCCTTCAACTTGTTTGTGTGTCAGAAGGACAGGTGAGTGGCCAGGGCAGGAACGGTGGTGGGGTGGTGGGGTGGCCCTGTGGGTGTGTGGGACTGGAACTTGGGTGCTCTCTGACTGGTAGAAGTTCTTTCATAAGAATCACAAAGCCCATAGCTGGGCTTTCCAGGACGCCCAGTGCACACGCTCTCCGCATCTGGGCTGTGTGTCCACACCTTGCGGGGGAGGTGGATCCTGGTAGAGAGATCTCGCACTGCCTTTCAGCGCTGCTACTACTGATGAGGAGCGGCAGCACCTACAGGAGGTTGGGCTCTTCCATCTGGGCGAGTTTGTCAACGTCTTCTGCCACGGCTCTCTGGTCATGCAAAACCTGGGCGAGACTTCCACTCCTACACAGGGCTCGGTGCTCTTTGGCACGGTCAATGGCATGATTGGTAAGGACACCCCTGCAGAGCATGCTCCCACACGGGCCTTCTTTCTGAGACGACCATTTGGAGGGACACCTCGGGGTTTGCCACAAGTTGCAGCAAGCTTGTCTCCTTGTGATGCTTGCCTGGTGGTGAGGGGCTTGCTGCCGGCTTTGGAGCGCTCTGCACTCTGCAGCTCACTGCACCTTCCCTTCTTCAGGGCTGGTGACCTCGCTGTCGGAAAGTTGGTACAACCTCCTGCTGGACATGCAGAACCGACTCAATAAAGTCATCAAAAGTGTGGGCAAGATTGAACACTCCTTATATCCTTCCCACTCGGAGCCTCCCTGCTGGGAAGCGTCCTCGCACCTGCACAGTGCCTCCCAAACTGCTTGATTAGACTTCTGGACAGAAAAGGTTTGGGTTCCCCCCCGCCCCACTTTTTTATATGGAAGATTTTTAAGTGTACACAGTAGTAGAGGGGGTTGCGTATAAACCCTCACATACTTAACACTCACCCGAAAGACCATCCGTGCAGCTGGGCCATCCTGGGAATGTACAGACAGGTACCTTCCTCTTCTGAGCTGGCTCTGCCTCTGGCTTCTTGGTGCATGTTGGACAGGAGCTCAAGTTACAGTGTAGAAGGGAGATGAGCCTCTTGGGTCTTGCTAAGGGCAGAACAGGGGAAAGTACTGTGAAGAAGGTACAACTCCAGAAGCTTAAGGGTCAGCTGTCCAGAGAGAGACACAAGAATCCCAAGTTCTGTTGGAAAGTCCTCTCTCAGATTTGGGGCGAGACTGAGGTGATTGGTTCTCTTCAGGTTAACCTAAAAGTGCTTTTTTAAAAAATGTTTATATCTGGGCTGGGAATGTGGCCTAGTAGTAGAGTGCTTGCTTAGCATGCATGAAGCCCTGGGTTCGATTCCTCAGTAGTACCACATATACAGAAGAGCCGGAAGTGGCTCAGTGCTAGCCTTGATTGCTAGCCTTAAGCAAAAAGAAGCCAGGGGCAGTGCTCAGGCCCTGAATTGAAGCCCCAGGACTGACCAAAAAAATTATATCTCCCGGGTACCAATGGCTCACAACTATAATCCTGGCTACTCAGGAGGGGTCTGAGGATCACAGTTCAAAGCCAGCCCAGGCAGGCAAGACATATCTCCAATTAACCACCAAAAAACTGGAAATGGCGCTATGGCTCTAAGTGGTGGATTGCTAGCCTTGAGGAACAAGCTCAGAGACAGCACCCAGGCCCTGAGTTGAAGCCCCACAACCAACCAAAAAAAATGTTTGTATACATCTGAGCATTAAACTGATAATTTGACCTGTATTTTAAAAACATTTTAAAGGGCACCCTAGCTGAGAACCACTGGATTGTCAATTCATCTTATGTTTTTTTATTCCAAAAGCGAAAAAAGTGATAGTGGTATGGAGGCTGCCGTTTCCTCCTCCTGTCTTTGACAGTCCCCCGCAGACCACAGTCCTGCTTGGGGGTGGGGATGATTGAGAGTAAGGGCGTTTCCCGATAGGCCACCTTCCTTAACTCATCTGCCCACCTGGAGATCCTTTCACACGGAACGGAAGACGGAGCCAGCCACGGGCTTCATCGATGGTGACCTGATTGAGAGTTTCTTGGATATTAGCCGTCCCAAGATGCAGGAGGTCGTGGCAAACCTACAGGTGAGCAGAGTGGCGAGGCTACTCCAGTGGGGTCAAAGGTCAGAGCCTGCCTGGCCCTGGCATCTCTCCTTGGATCTGAGGAGTCATCAGCCCTGCACAATGCTTGCTGCACATGCACAGGCCAGGCGGGGTCATTAGGGCTCATGGTACCAAGTACGAGGCACGGTGCTCAGAACTCTAGCATAAAGGCACAGTTGACCATCTCGGAGATGGCTGGCAAAACCTAAAGGTAGGAGATGGGGTCAGGGGGAGTTACCTGAGTTCTGGAGGTTGGGATGTTGCTTGCTGACTTGTGCCCCAAGGGGCAAGTGTGGGTTTCTGGTCAGTCCTTTCTCTGGTGATACTGGCCAGTGAGCCTTTTCCTCTCTCCCCCCCCTCCCCCGCGGGTGTGTGCCCCTTGTCCTCACGGCCTCCCCTCCTGTCATTGCAGTATGATGATGGCAGCGGTATGAAGCGAGAGGCCACGGCGGACGACCTCATCAAGGTTGTGGAGGAGCTCACTCGGATCCATTAGTCCAGGGGAGGGAGCCACTTCCTGCTCTCCCTGAAGGCTCTACTGTTCCGCTCTCCACCCTCCCCTTCCTCTCCCACCACTGTCTTCTCAGCCATGGGCGGCTTATCCCTAAGCCTGCCACCCTGAAAGCCACAGCTCACCTTTGTGGAAATGGGGCTTTCTTAGAACTAAAACCAGTTCACTGGAGACTTGGGAATGGGCTGAAGGTGGGGTATTTTCTCCCTGGATTTTTACCAGTCTTACATGATTCCAGCCATCACCTTGGACCACCAAGCCTTGCTCGGTGTGCCGGTTGTCCTCCTTCCGGGGAGGGATTCTGCAGCCCTTGGGCTGAAACCTGAAAGGAAGCTCTGTGTGTGTACATGTGTGTCTCACACTCGTGCTTTGTCTTCTGCTCTTTTTATTTAGGTTGTGGGTATGGGGAGGTCGAGGCACAGGGGAGTGTCAGGAGAGTTTCATTGTCATGAAATGAGCTTCTTTTTGCTTTCTTCTCTCACCTCGGAGAGCATCAGCCTGGATGCCTGTCAGGTCATGGGCTGCCTGAGTGGGAACCTGGGATGGTGGATGATCCCCAAGCCGCAGCCCTTTTGTCTCGGGGAACTCCCTTCTTCACAGAGAAGGTGGGGGCTGTGAGTTGGTTGGTAGTTTCTGAGTTTTACCAAATAAAGTAGAATCTAAGAAGAAAGATCCACTTGTTCTGCCTTTCTGTTCCACGCCTAGCTCTCCAGCATCCTGGGTACCTTGCGCATGTGCACAAAGCAGGTGCTCCCTGCTTCAAGGAGACTCACCTCCGGCCCTGTGGTGGGATCATTTTCTGTGAGATTCCTAGTGGTTCTTTGATTGCATCCGTTAGTAATCTGCTGGTCCTGGGGCCTGTCGGCTGCCTTTCCTGCCCCCTTGTACAGCTAGCATGGCTCTTGGGCTGCTAAGCAGCTCCCTACACTTCCTCACCACTCCCTCTTGCTCGAGTGAAATGCCTTTCACGGCCCAGGAGTTGAACCTCTGTGAGGCTCACCATTTGGACCAGCAAACAAAGCATGTCATCTGTCAGCAGGACAGGGTGGGCACATTTCTACCGGAGATGTGGAATAAAGGCTGCTTTGTCCCAGCAGGGTTGATCCTTGGCATATTTGCTGGCTCCTTTAAGACCAGCCTTTGATAGGGTGTCAGGAAAATTATGGTTTTAAGTTGTGGTTGTGAGACTAGCTTAAAGGAAAAAGAAAGCTGAAGGAATCATCTCAGCTTTGGGGAGCAGCTCTTTTCTCTTTCTCCTCTTTTTGTGGGGGAGTCTAAGTTTCCTTGGAGACATTTGTGAATTATTGCCCTTTATAGTTACTGGATTTCTGAGAGTGTCAGATAAAGATCTTCAGAGAAAAAATAGCACATTAAAAAGCTACTGTTCAAATATGAAACTCAACACTGTGATTTTGAATTCTTCGCGTCATGACTTGGATTTGAAAGAGGTTTGCCCCCATGCCAGAGACCAGCTTTAGTGAGGCAGCAAGCAACATCTCCCAGCTTGTGATTCTTTAAAAAATGTCACCCTAGATGAGTGTATTGACTGTAAGGTCAATAAGACTGGACGACTGTGGTAGGGGTAATGATTCTGGTGCTTGATTTGACTTGTGAGACAGGATCTCACTAGCCCAGGTTGGCCTCAAGCTCATGACCCAGCCTCAGCCCTCTACGTGCTGGTTTATAGGTGTGGGCCACAAAGCCCAGCTCTATAGTGGTATAACTCCCTGGTCACTGAGGCCCACTGTATTGTTACTCAAACCCGTAGAGTCCTTGCAGTGTGCTTTTTGTTGCTGTTATTTCCTGTAATCTGGGGCCCATTCACTGGGGGCTGAGTTCCAGCAACCCTTTGGAAGCTGACATTCTTGTGTCACACTCCCACATCCCTTCTGAAAAGCATTAATCACCTCCTAGGGGCGAAAGGTCTTTGGAGTCTTGCTCCAGCCAGCTGGACAGTGCTCCAGGAAGGCGCGGATGATCTAGTCTCACTCCAGGCCTCAGCACGAACAGACCTTGGGGAAAATAGAAACACTGAGTCATCACATGGCCATTTGGAAGGACCTCAAGCCAGAGGCCGGCATTCTGCAGCCAACAATAACTTGGATCCTTAATTCTCAGTGGAGGGTCCCCTTTGTCACTGAGAAACCACAAGCCAGAGATGTGAGGAGGACACACCAACTTCAGTAAGGGATATGCCCAAACTAGCCCTTGAAGATGAGCTAGGATTATGTTAGAGATTCTTCAGAGGCAAACTAAAGCCTCGGGCGAAACAAGAAGACAAGGAATAGAATAAAAATGGAACCAAAGGAGCCAACTGTTAATGGCCAGGTGGATGCCAAGAGGTTTGCAAAACAGGGAAAGTGAAGGAAATGCCAAGGGCAGTTCAGAAAGCTGAGGATTCCCCATCAGGAATTTCGTACCTAGTCTGTCTCCAGAATGCGCCTTAGGGGAGGTGAAAACCTTAACACACACTCCCCCCATCTCCTTTTTTGGTGCTGGTACTGGGGCCTGAACTCAGTGCTTGGGTGCTGCCCTTTAGCTTTTTCGCTCAAGGCTGGCACTTTGAGCCACACCTCTATTTCTGGCGTTTTGCTGGTAAATTGAAGATAAGAGTCTCAGACTTGGTGGGGCTGGGAATGTGGCTTAGCGGTAGAGCGCTTGCCTAGCATGCATGAAGTCGTGGGTTCAGTTCCTCAGCACCACATACACAGAAAAAGCCAGAAGTGGCGCTGTGGCTCGAGAAGTAGAGTGCTAGCCTTGAGCAAAAAGAAGCCAGGGACAGTGCTCAGGCCCTGAGTTCAAGCCCCAAGACTGACAAAGAAAAAAAGGTCTCAGACTTGAGCTGGAAATGTGGCTTGGCCTAGCATGCATGAAGTCCTGGGTTCAGTTCCTCTGTACCAACCACATAAAAACAAAAGCTGAAAGTGGTAGTGTGCTAGCCTTGAGCAAAAAAAAAAAAAAAAATTTGCTGCCTGGGCTGGCTTCTGACAGTGGTCCTCACAGCTCACCCTCTGTGGTAGCTAGGATTACAGGCTGCTGCATCTTCCACCTGCCATGGGGAAGGGGTGATATGAAACAAACCGCAGTGAGTTCTGCCAGGCAAAGGAAGGTGGCATGTCAGCCCATGTGTGCTCCTGGCAGATGGTATGAACCATGACAGCCAGGTGTGACGTGAGGTCTGGGTAACTTCCAGGGCTGCGAAGGAGGAACACCCATGGGACACCCATGGGACACTGATGTTTTAGTGATGGGGGGGGGGGCGGAACAGTTCAGCCTTTCCATGTGTGAGGCATGTTAACAAGTAGTGAGGACTTTATTCCTGAGTGTTATTTACACACACAAAACACTGACTAACTGGATCTGGATAGGTAGGGAAGATTCCTGCTCCCCAGCCCAAGGTAAAATTGCTTTTTCTCAGCAGGATGACCGTAAATTCTGGAACCACCGCTCTCCTGCCTGAATCCTCCTGCAACCCCTTTATAAAAGGGGGCAGTTGGGGAGCCTTCCCGGTCTGCCTCCTAGCTGTTTTTGCATCCCAAGGGAAGTGAGGGGGGGGGGACTGCCCACGATGCCTAAGTGGCCTGCAAGTTCTAGGCCAGCTAGTGCCCTCTGGGCTGGGGCAGAGGGACCTCAGTTATGCGTGCATTCAGACGTGGTAGGCTGGGGCAAGCTGAGAACTGCCAGTATTCTCACCTGATGACAGGACGGGGGCCTCGGGCTCCAGGCTCCATCCACGGGGTAGAGGGTGTGTGTGTGGGGGGACACGACTGGCAATGCCCCGGGCGCGGGGCGCGGGGCGCGGGGCGCGCAGCATTCAGCACTGGCCGGGTTCCCGAAACTTCTTTCCAACCAGGGCGTCAGGCTGACTCCCTCAGCTCTTCGCAGGAAGCCGACTCTCAAAGTGTGCAGGGGGTGTGGGCTCCGGGGGTGAAGCCCCGCCCTCAGGGGTCCCTGATCTTTGCCCCCGCCCCAGGTTCCTGGCCTGCGGGGGGGGGGGGGGGGGTTGCGGAGGGGAACCGTCGGGCCTGCCGCTGCGCCACTGCCTTTTGTGTGTGTGTTCCGCTCTGAGGTTCTGGGGACCCCCCCTAGTCCTGCCCCGGCTGTCTGCCGAGGCCCGGGCCCCTCCTCTCCCTCCTCTCGGCGGCCTCAGCCCCCTGCTCGCTCTGGGGGCCTGCTGGTTTGCTCCCCTCGGCGCCAGGAGGAGGGGCGAGGGCCGGCGGCTCCCTCCCCGTGCGCGCGGAGCCCAGCCGGGGACCCGGGGACCCTCCGCCGCCGCCGCCGCCGCCGGTCATGTGGGCCGGACTGCTCCTCCTCCGGGCCGCCTGCTTCGCGCTCCTGCTGCCCGGAGCCCCGGCCCGAGGCTACACGGGGAGAAAGTCATCTGGACACTTCCTGCCCGAGAGGTGAGAGCCCCGCGTCCCCCCCCCCCCCCAGGCCCGTGGGTGGGGGGGGCACGCACTCCTCATGGAGCTGGAGCTGGGAGGCGCGCCCCGGAGCCCTGGTGTCCCCGGCATCCCCGGGGCGCTGTCCATGGGGTCACGACAAAGAATCAGCAACTTGCGCCTGTGGGCGGGTGGCTGCCTGGCGTCCCGGTCTGGCACTGTCCTAACTAGGAGGACCTAGGGGAGACGTTGAGCCGGACGCTGGGGGAGCCCGCGTGCACGGGGACCCCGGGACGTGCCATCTGGTCTCGGCTGATTGGCTTCCGCCCCCCCCTCCCCGAACGTGCCAGTGACTGCCCTGGCAGCGTCGGTCCCCGCCCCGCTGCGCCCCTCGCCCTGGGGCAGGGGGCTCTCCCCTTCACTGCCCTTGACGTCCTCCCCTCGTGTTCCCCCCCCTCCCCACTCGGGGGCGGCTGCGGGCCGGGCTGTGTGCCTGACGCGATGCTCATCTCCCAGGGAGGGAACACGGAGTCGGCGAGCGCCTGGCCCTGGGCCACGTCCTCAGGGCGCACGCCGTGGGGGGCTCCCACCAAGTCCTCTGCAGCCCCTGCTGCCAGTTCCTGCTCAGAATCAGCTTGGCAGCCGGGGAGGGGAGGGCTAGCCTCCTGCCACCTGTCTCCCGGTCACCACCAGCCCTGGCCCTCTGGCTTTTTGGGGGGACACCGTGGTGGGCACACCGATCTCACTTACCAGCTTTCCCCCCACGTACCCTGCCATCTGCTGCTTTGGTGGCCCTGCTTGTCCTTCTCAGAGCCTTCTGGGGACTCAGCTATTGAGCAGTTTGAGAAGCTGCCCCCTCCTTCTAGCCTGCTCCCCTCAGAGGGAAAGGGGATCCTTTGGCCCTGGGTACAGTTTCCTCCATTTTTCTCTACTGCCCCAGGCTGCTAGTCCTCCCGCTCCTTTGCCCCCTTTTCTAGTGTACATGGCATTTGACACTGATCATTGTCTCCGCGAAAATCTGGGTAAATCTGGGTAGCATGTCTCCAGCACCTGGTGCAGGCCTGCCTGGCAGAATGACACTCAGCTCTCTACACCTGCTGGTTTGTTGGGCTTTCCAGTTCAAAGCCTGCAGGATTCATGGCCATCCATCCAGCCCTTGAAGGAAGCGGATCCAAGCACCATCTCTGTCCTCTCTAGGCTTGTGTTTATGCCCGTGCCATTTTCCCCTTCCTCCTCAGTTTCCATACTGCCTTAGCCCTTCCTTCCCACTGTGGCATTGTCACACTGTGTTCTTATCACCCGGTTCCTGTCTGTCCACATCCCTCGGAGATGAAGACCTTGGCCTATTGGTGACTTTACACTTAAGCATCCAGCACAGTCTGCTGCTGCTTGTCTGGCTTTCCTTTCTCCTGAGTGCCCATCCCTTCCAGCCCCAGAGATGTTCCTGGCCAGAGATACCCTCAGGTGCCGCTCGCTCTGTGTCTTCTGCTGGCTTCCCTTCTCATCCTTGTCTCCCCAAGAGCCAGTTATTCCAGTGACAGAATAAGTCCTCATGTTCAGGAAGTTGCAGGGGAGACAAGGAACAAATTGTCAAGTTAACAAATCACTCATGTGGAGAAGGATGATGAAGCAGAGTGAGTGCACAAGAAGGTCTCTGTGGGGAGACGCAGCACGATAGAAGCCTCAGCGAAGAGTAGAGCATGTTGAGCGTCTGTTTCAGGAAGGACCTTGTTGTGTGTGTGTGTGTCTGTGTGTGTGTGTGTGTGTGTGCATGCGCACCCATGTGTACGCCATTACTAGGACTTGAACTCCGGGCCTCACACTCTCACTTGGCTTTCTTGTTCAAGTCTAACTCTCTACCACTTGACCTGCACCTCTACTTCTGGCTTTTTGCTAGCTAGCTGATGGGAGACAAGAGTCAGATTTGTCTGACCAGGCTGGCATTGAACTGCTGTCCTCAGATCTCAGCTTTGTGAATAGCTGGGATTATAGCCATGAACCACCAGCTTCTGGCAAGAACCTCATTGGTTTGTTTTATTTTATTTTATTTTTTTGCCAGTCCTGGGGCTTGGACTCAGGGCCTGAGCACTGTCCCTGGCTTCTTGCTCAAGGCTAGCACTCTGCCACTTGAGCCACAGTGCCACTTCTGGCTGTTTTCTGTATATGTGGTGCTGGGGAATCGAACCCAGGGCCTCATGTATACGAGGCAAGCACTCTTGCCACTAGGCCATATCCCCAGCCCTCATTGGTTTGTTTTAGAGACAAGGTCTCACTATGTAGCTTAGGCTGTCCTTGAACTCATCACTCTTGTCTTAGTGTCCTGAAGACTATGATTAGAGATGTTTACCACCACACCCTACCAGGAAGAACCTTCTAACGGCAGGGTATGGCAAATGGAAGGTCCGGAAGCAGCCCTTCTGCCGCCCTCCATCCACTGCTGTCTTCCTTCAGCACTGGGCCTCTCTCCTGGCTGCCCTTTGTTCTGTGTTCACAGGACAGATCTATAGGAGGCTGGTATTTGTTTTCCCACTCTTTTGTCGGTGTCCCGCCTCCAGGAGAGACTGTCAGGGTCATTTTTCTTTGGAACCTTCTGGTTCTTCCCAGTACTTACTGGAAAAATGTGTTGCCTAACTCACAGGCCAGAAGGGGGACTTTCCTGTTGCCTGCTCCTCTCCTGGTACACTATGGAAAACATTCTTCTCTCTCGCAGACGCCGACTAGGCCCCCACGTCTGCCTCTCAGGCTTCGGGAGTGGCTGCTGCCCCGGCTGGGCCCCGTCCATGGGCAGTGGGCACTGCACCCTGCGTGAGTTCCCATCCCTGCGCCTGGGGCTGGGATGGGGGTGGGGAGCCCGTCCCAGGCCCTCCTCACCTTCAGTTCTCCTTTCAGCTCTCTGCTCCTTTGGCTGTGGGAGTGGCATCTGCATTGCTCCCAACGTCTGCTCCTGCCAGGGTGGAGAGCACGGGGCCACCTGCCCAGGTAACTGGGATGGGCTGTGGACTGATGGGAACAACTGAAATAGTTCTGAGAATCTGTGCCAGCCACTGGACAGGCAAGAAGTGTTCTAGCTAGGCATCTTTAGCCCACACTATTGGCATCTTTATAACGTTTTTGGGGGTGAGGGCGGTGGCCTTGAACTCAGGGCCACGACCTGTCATTTGGCTCTTGCATGGATGACTGGTGCTCTAGCACTTGAGCCACGCCTCCAGCCCAACATTTTGTTGACTAATTGGAGATGGCACCTCAAAGAGTGTTCTGCCTGGACTGGCTTTGAACTTTGGTCCTCTTCAGATCTTAGCTTCTTGATTAGCTATAGGCCCCCACACCAGACTATACTCATGTCCATTTTATAGAAGAGGAAGATGTGACATGGAATTTACTATCTTGTCCTGGGTTATCTGGCCAGTAAGTGGAAGAGCTGGATTGAAAGTCAGGCCTGGGGGCTGGGAATATGGCTGAGTGGCAAGAGTGCTTGCCTCATATACATGAAGCACCACATATATAGAAAAGGCCAGAAGTGGCACCGTGGCTCAAGTTGGCAGAGTAGCAAGCCTTGAGCAAAAAGAAGCTCAGGCCCTGAGTCCAAGCTCCAGGACTGGCATAAAGAAAGAAAGAAAGTCAGGCTTGTCTGCTTCCGGGATCATCCCCTAACAGGTTCTGGAGGAGCCCCTGGTGCAGCACAGGGCCTAGGCCAGGGCCAGGGCTGGGCTGGGGCTACCGGTCCACTGTCGTGTTGATTTGTATTCACCTGTGTGATGCCTGTTTTAGAATCCCACGTATCCTGTGGGGAATATGGCTGTGACCTCGCCTGTAACCACGGTGGCTGTCAGGAGGTGGCCCGAGTGTGCCCTGTGGGCTTCTCAATGACAGAAACAGCTGTTGGCATCAGGTGTTCAGGTAAAAGTGTGGGAGAATAGAGGAGGGCAGGGTGGGATCCCATCTGCTCTGGGAGCTAGCCACCAGGCTGAGCTGGGACAAACTGTGAGAACTGAGAACTGTGCAAGGAGGCTCATGGGCAGAGGAGTGTGTCACTGGTGGTGTTTCATGAGTATTGACCACAGGTCACACACACACACACACACCCCTAAAGGGGCTGGGTCCAAGTGGGTCTGGAGGCCCTGGGCACGGTCTTAATAACCTGCCTGAAGGAGAGTAAATAGATGTGGATTGAAGGCAGAGTAGCAAAGGGAGAGGAGGGAGCTGGGAGGAATGGGAGTCTGACAGTGTGGAGACTCAGGTTCCTGAACGTCTTCAGAGCCCCCTTGGTGCTTAGGTGGGGAAGGGATACAGTGCATCAGGGTTTGAGGAGTTCCAGCCCCTGTCACCCCAGACCTGAGTGGCTAGTTAGGTTAGCTAACTTTCCTAAGGCACTACCCAAGTAGCCAACCTATCTTGAGCAGAACTCCCTTGCCACCCCATAGCCTGGTCTCTCGTTTCTGTTTTTGGTGGTCCTGGGGCTTGAACTCAGGACTTAGGGTCTGTCCCTGAGCTTCTTAGCTCAAAGCTAACACTCTACCACTTGAGCCATAGATCCACTTTGGGGTTTTTGTTTTGTTTTGTTTTTTGGTGATTAATTGGAGATAAGCGTCTCATGGGCGTTCCTACCCAGGCTTGCTTCAAACCATAATCCTCAGATCTCAGCCTCCTGAGTAGCTAGTATTACACGTGTGAGCCACCAGCACCTGACTGGTCTTCCTTAAGCCACCTCTGTAGCCCTGTCTTTGGTCTTAACAGGATCCCAATTCCTTAACCCATGAGTCACCTGCAGTTTCTCCTCCTGGCTTGCCTCCACTAGAGCCCAACTGCTTGGGGACCAGTCTTCCCAAGGGCATATGTCTCCCTCCCTCCTCCTCCCCCCTACATTAGCCTCCTGTGGCTCTGTGTCTTGGCCTCTGTTGTCAGAAACATCTGGAGGGTCCATGCTGTGTTTGAGTCACCTTTGTATCCTCAGAAGCCCCTCTCTGGGTCTGCCACACATAATCATTGCTCTCAATGAACATCAAAGAAATGACATTATTGATCATTTTGAGGAGTGATACTGGGATTTTTTTTAATTAAAAAATCTTTATTAAACAGGTGGGTTACAGTTATGTAAGTCAGGCAAAAAGTACATTTCCTTTTGGACAATGTCACCCTTTCCCTCATTCTCTCCCAGGTTTTTCTCTTCCATCCCACCCACAAGTTGGATAGTTCATACTAGGATTTGAACTTAGGACCTCATGCTCACTCCACTTTCTTGCTCCAATGCTACCACTCGAGTCATACTTCCAACCTGTGGTTGATTTGCTGGTTAATTTTAGAGATGGAGTTTTACAGCTTTTTCTGCCCAGGCTGGCTTCCTGAGTAGCTAGGATTACCAGCATGAACATGAGCCCCTCGCATCCAACAACTGTTGATAATTTAACCATGCTTCCTGTGCTCTGTCTCTGACTGAAGCCAGCCTTGTGGGCTGGTCTGCCACATTCAGCCATGGCCTCCTTCTTTCCCCACCTGGGTCCTCTACTGGGTCCACCCCTGTCCTCTACTGACTCTTTCTGGGGAGGAAGGGTCTTTCATGGCTAAGAAGTTTTCTGGAAGTTGCCTGCCCTTTCTGGGGTTTGGGTGGCATTGATTTTTCTCCCACTCGGAATCATGGCCACGCTCAGAGTGGGCTGTGCAGTGATGTTTTCTTTCCAGATATTGACGAATGTCTAAGCTCCTCTTGCGAGGGTCAGTGTGTGAACACAGAAGGTGGCTTTGTGTGCGAGTGTGGGCCGGGCATGCAGCTGTCTGCCGATCGCCACAGCTGTCAAGGTAAGTAGAAAGAGGATGCCACACAGAATTCACAGCCCTTCTGGCCCCACCCCGTGGCTTCTCCATGTCACAATGCTGACAGACATGTGTATTATCCCTACAGATGGGGAGACTGAGGCTGGCCCAGGGAGGAGGCTGCCTCCTTTAATAAGATGTGGAGTTAGGGCCACTGCCGTAAACCAGAAGGTTCTAGACTCCTTTGGAGGGAGGGAAAGAGAGGTAGTCTGGTGTCTCTTCAATCAATCATGAGGTCCCTACCTTCATGACTTCCTTTATCCCTAATAATCCCCCAAAGGCCCTACCTACCTCCCAAGTACTATCACACTGGGAAGTGTGCTGAAAGTTAGTGGGGGGATATGGGGGAGGAAGCACAGATCAGTTTCTGGTACTTGGTTATTAGCCTGGTAAGTTCACCCTGTCTTCCTGCTATTCCATACCTATGCACTGGGATGGAAGTATTCTATTTGCCTTACTTTCAAGTTATGCATATCTGACTAAGTGATTTTATATGTATATTCTTATTGCATTCTTAAAAATTATCCTATGAAATTGATGCTGCTTGCCGCCACTTTATTGAGAATACTGAGAGTTAAAAAAAAATACAGTTACTTTCCTAAGATCTTGTTGGAGTTGAAGTTTGAACTGTCATTTTCTGTTTGTTGTCCATGCTTGCATGTGTGTGACTGTGTGTGTGTGTGTGTGTGTGTGTGTGTGTGTGTGTGTGTGTGTGTGCTGGCTCTGGGAGTTGAACTCGAAACTTAGGTACTGTCCCTTGGCTTTTTTGCTCAAGGCTAGTGCTCTACCACTTTGAGCCACTTCAGGTTTTCTAGTAGTTAATTAGAGATAAGAGTCTCACAGGCTGGCTTTGAAGCATGATCCTCAGATCTCAGCCTCCTGAGTAGCTAGGATCACCGGTGTGAGCTATCACTGCCTGGCTAGTGCTCTACTTCTTGAACCACAGCTCCATTCCCTGTTTTATGCTGGTTCATTGGAGATAAAGTCTCACAGTCAGACTTTTCTGCCCAGGCGTGGCTTTGAACTGGGATCCTTATAATTCACACTCTTGAGTGGCTAGGATAATAGGCATGAGCCACTGGCTCCTCGTCCTGAGAGAAGTCTTCTGAAATAAGGAGCAGAGTGCCAGCCTTGTCCTTTCCCCTGGCAGACACTGATGAATGCCTAGGGACCCCCCTGTCAGCAGAGATGTAAGAACAGCTTCGGCAGTTACAAGTGCTCCTGTCACAGTGGCTTCTACCTCCATGGCAACCGGCACTCCTGTGTGGGTAAGGCTGGGACCTTGCTCTCTATACTTAGGCTGCCAATCAGGATGATGGGCAGGGTCCACCCAGGAGCCCAGGAAGTTCAGCATTTGGGTGTTCTAGTCTGCTAGAACCTGAAGGGGCTTGAGCCTTTTCCCCCGGGCACCCTTTTGTTGTCTTGGTCCCTGCACGGGAGGCCCGAGCTGCCCACTCGCTGGGCACTGTGTTGCTTTCATGCTGTTCATTTTTTCTTCCGGTCCTCCCCCAGCTTTCCTCTCTGCTCACCTATTTTCTTGGCTGCCTTAGTTCCCCTGGGTAAATAAAACACTTCATGTCTTGGTTCCTCTGGTTTAGAAGGGGACCCCTGTTTTCTCAGCCCATTAGCAGAAATTTCCAGAAAGGGATTAGTATGCTTGGCTCATGGATAAAAGGTGGGGTCCCATGAGCTTGAAAAACACCTTGTTCTAGCCGAGTTAGGTATTCGACCTGGGACTTGCTGTCGTGGCACAGTGGTTTTTAGAAGCATGAGATGTTTTGAGACGCTTTTTAGAAAGCAACACCAGGCTAGTAGCGGGTTTGGATGACATTTGAGTGGGGTTCAGATGCACCCAGCAGCACGTAATCATTGCCGACTGAGACACCCACTGAATGACAACAGAGGGTAAAACCTGCCAAGGTGACTGCCCCTCGAGTTCAGCTCCATTTCCAGCTACATGCACCACTCCCTGCATTCTGGAGCTGGGGCAACCCCCCCCCCCCCCCGCCCCAAGAACATGGCAAGGAGCTCCCACAGACCAAGGGATAGGAGGAAAGAGACCTCCACAGACACAACAAGGCAGTGAGGCTCTTCCACAGATGTCAACGAGTGCCGGAGGCCCCATGAGAGGCGAGTCTGCCACCATTCCTGCCATAACACGGTGGGCAGCTTCTTGTGTACCTGCAGACCTGGCTTCAGGCTTCGAGCTGACAGAGTGTCCTGTGAAGGTGAGCGCCAGGCCCCCGCCCTCCACGCTCAGGTGTTCTCACCAGGCCCTGGCCACACCCCTTCAGGGCCGGGCCACACCCTCCACACCCTGATCTATTCCCCAAGCCCTGCCCTCCAGGCCACTGCCCCACTCCTTCACCCCAGCTTTTGTCCTTCAGGGCCAGACACAGCCCCCTAAGGCCTGGCCATCTTGCTTTATCCCCTTCATATCCCCCCCCCCCCCCCAGTTAATCCAACATCCCACTTTCTTCCCCTCTTTCATTCTTTATTCCTTTCTCCTCTTTTTCTGCCCCTGTGATGTGATGGTGGCTGTCACATCCCATAGACTGACCTCCATTCCACCGTGTGAACATCTCAGTGTGGAGACAGCTACCACAGTCCATGGCCAGCTGTGGTCAGCGCAGCGCTGATGAGTGACTTCACCTGTCTCTCTCCCCTCCTCCTGCCCCACCTTGCTTTCTCTCCTATCTGCCCCTGATCTTGAACCTCTCCCTCTGTCTCCCCTCCTGGTCTTTCTGACCTCTGAGCAGTGAGTGTCCCCCTGCAGGGAAAAGGCTCCTCTTCATTCCAAGGGTGCAGTGTGTGCTGGGGTGGGAGGCAGGAGCCTCATCCTAAAAGGAGGCCCATTGGCCATGGATGGCTCTTCAGAACTCCAGTTTCCTCCAGGGGAGCCACAGGCTTGAGGACAGATATTCCCACCATGCACCCCTGAAGGAGTAGAGGCCTATGGGGCTCAGGAGAACTTGCATCCCCTTTGTGGCTAGGGAGGAGAGGAAACGTGGGTGAATTGGTTGTGTAGGATCTGCGTCTCTGGCTGGTTACCCACTCCCTGGCTTGAGGCGTTCCCAGGCATCTTCCCATGTGGTCACTCGCTGCCCAGAGCGCCAGTGAGCGACTGGGGTGGAGCAGAGCCCAGGACCCCTGAGCCCCACTGCTTCTGCTGCCTCCCTCAGGAGACCCTGTGCTTCCCTTTCAGCCACCCCGAAGGCGGTGCTGGCCCCATCTGCCATTCTGCAGCCCCGGCAGCACTCCCCCAAGATGTCCCTGCTGCTTCCCGAGGCTGGCCGGCCTGCTCTATCTCCAGGACATGGAGCTCCTCCAGGGGTTCCGGGCCCCCCCGTGGGAGTCCAGACAACCCACCGGCCATCTCCTGCCCCTGTACCACCCACAGCTTCCCCTGCCTGGCTGGTGTTCACCCCAGTGCCCAGTGCCCCCCTGCTGGTGACCCTCGGGCCTCCCCTCCTCTCCTCCAGGGGGAGGCAGTGGGGACCCTTCCTCACCCAGGGGTCCTGAGAACCCAAGGCTAGAAACAAGCCCGGCTCCTTGCTGGCACCTGGGGACCATGTATGCAGCCGGGAGTCGCTGGCCCCAGCCTGGCTGTTCCCAGTGCTGGTGCGAGGTGGGTGTGACAGGCCCAGGGCTGCCCTGCTGTGGCATCCCTGCGGTCTGGTAGTGGCTGCCAATCTTTGTGCTTCCAGGACGGGAAAGTGACCTGTGGAAGCTGAGGTGTGAAGCTGCTGCCTGTTCCCACCCCGTTCCCCCTAGAGACCCGGAGTGCTGTCCCTCCTGCACAGGTGACCCTCCTGCACACATTCTGGGAATCAGCTAGCTAGCTAGCTAGCTAGCTGAATAAACCTGGGCCCGAGCCCCGCCCCTGGAGGTTCTGATTGGTCGAGTGTGGGGCGGGCCAGGGGGTACACGCCCAATCCCAATCGGCCCTGGGGTGCTGCGGCTCACTTGGCCAAACCTAGGCAAGCGATGTACCCCTGGGAGCCATGCCTCTCCCCTCCCCCCCCCCACCCCCCCCAGTCCCTTTTGGCTTGTGGTTTGTCAGGTCGCGTTTCATTGTTGCCCCGGGCTAACCTTAGCCACCTTCCTGCCTTTGCCTCCCTCACTGCTAGGATGGCAGGCATGTGCCACCACCCTCAGCTAGGTTTTGAGATAGGGGCGTGCTAGTATTTACTGGTACTGGCCTCGAACTGCTATCCTCTCCATCTCCAGACTCTTCTTTAGGTTTCTTGAAGTGCTGAGAGGGAATCCAGGGCCTTGTGCATGCTGAGGTGAAGACTACCACTGAGTTCCACCCCCAACCCTGCAGGGCCCCCATAGGGAACCCCCATTCCACCCCTCATCTTTGTGCTTCATTCCTGAGCTATAGTTCAATGAGTCCCTCCTAATCCACTGCCCCCTGCCCATCCCCTGCCCCTGTCTTCAGCTCCCCCGGTGGCTGGAGGAGCCATTTCATCTTCCTCCCCCTGGTTGGAGGCAGGGTGCAAGGTAGAATGCTGACCCTAACATTAGAGAGCTCCCCCAGGTTCTATCCCCAGCACTGCAAAGGCAAAACAAGGCACTTGCCACAGACGCGTACTTAGGTGATTTTTCTTAACGTGAATGGCCATCTTTTATTGTGTCCTCACTGTGTATCATATCCTTAGATGGAAAGTACTGAGCACTTCGTATCCAAGGCCTGGTGTTGAACACAGGGCTGTCTGGCTGCCTGCCCTGTGGGATGGGAGTAAAGCACCCTTTCAAGACAGCTGTGGCTCTGATGTGACATGACATCAGCAGACCTGAGACCACCATGGGTGGGCTTTTACAGTTGTCTCCTGGGCGGTTCTGTAGGACCACCCAGTTCAGGCAGCCAGCATTTGCCACTGTGGGGACACCCAGGGCAGCAAAAGAGGCTCCAGGCACTTTCTGCCTGGCAAAGTCAGGCGACCTGGAGTTTCCTCTTCTTTGAAGAGGTTGAGGCCTCTGCCTCTGGTTTGTCTTTCAAAGGCTGCTTTCACAGTGGCGCCATTCGAGCTGAGGGGGACGTGTTTTCACCTCCCAATGAGAACTGCACCGTCTGTGTCTGCCTGGTAAGCTTCCTAAGAGTCCCCAGAGTCTCGTGGGTGTTTTCTTAACCTTTGGGGGTTTGAGAGGAGGAGGAAAAAAGACCGGATGTTAAAGGTGAGTACTCTTGAATAGAAGGAAGGTTCTCAGGTGGTGAGCTTAGTCAGAACTTGTCGGATTCAGGAGTACAAGAGGAAAAGCTGTGGGTCGGTGGGCCCAGCGAGGCTTCTGCACTGCAGAAAAGAGCCAAAGGCAAAAAACAGGGCTCATCTGTTTGGGAAGGGAAGGCATGAAGCTCCCTCAGAACCGCCCCGTTCCCCCCCCCCCCCAAAAAAAAAAGAAACCTGTTCTTTCGAAGCAAACTATTTGCTAGCACAGTAAAGGTACCCACATCTGGGAGGGGGAAGGTCAATGAACAAACTTGGCTTATTAAGAGTACTTTATCGTCTGGGTGTGATGGCACACACCTGTAACGCAAGCTATTGGGAGGCAGAGATAGGATTGAGGTTTGAGGCCAACTCAGGCAGAAAGTTAGAGAGATCCTAGCTCAAAGAACAATCCCGGTGTGGTGGTACAGGGCCTGTAATCCCAGCTACCTGAGAGGTGGAGGTAGGACAATCATAATCATAGGCTAGCTTGGGCAAAAGCTGAAGACTCTGTGGAACACATACTAAGTGCAAAAAAAAGGCTGGCTCAAGTGGAAGAACGCCGAACGAGCGAGCAAGCACGAGGCCCCTGAGTTCAACGCCTCAGTACTGACGAAGACCCAAAAAGAGTGTTTTACGTTAGGCCAGTACACTTCTCTAAGAACAGTTAGTAAGCACCTACTGTGTGCCGGAGAGGGCCAGGGGCTGCTACATGGATTTGATTCTGGGTATCTGCTATATGCAAGGTCCGGCCATGCCTCAGTTAGCGTTGTTATTCCCGTTGAACATTGCAAAGACTGAGGCTGGGAGGTGGCAGGGCAGGGATTTGAGCTGAAATCTGAGTCCAAGGCCTGGTTCTGTCCCCAGCCTCACTGTCATCCTCTGACCATTTTATTTTTTAAGATTCTTAACTAGTTGTACAAAGTTGTTTTTTCTTGTTACAGAAGTCTGATTATGAGTACAATGCATCTTGATCAGTCTCTCCTTCCATTGTTCATCCGAACCTTTTTAAATTGGCTCCTGGTCTGACCACAAAGGTAGATGCATGGCTTAAGATTGCTCATGTAGACAGCTGCCAACATCCTTCATTCGAGCTCTTCCTGGTTCGCAGCCAGCAAGCCTGCTACCTTCCACCCATCACAAAGGGGATATTGAGGCTCAGAGATGTGACATCCTTTGCCTAAGCAAAGATTAGGGGAGGAGTGGACCCTGGAACTCATGGCTGGCTGACTCCAAAGTTGGAGGCTTTTTAAAAAATCTGAACTTCAGGGCTGGGGATATAGCCTAGTGGCAAGAGTGCCTGCCTCGGATACACGAGGCCCTAGGTTCGATTCCCCAGCACCACATATACAGAAAACGGCCAGAAGCGGCGCTGTGGCTCAAGTGGCAGAGTGCTAGCCTTGAGCGGGAAGAAGCCAGGGACAGTGCTCAGGCCCTGAGTCCAAGGCCCAGGACTGGCCCCCCCCTCAAAAAAAAAATCTGAACTTCAAAATTCTAACATAGCCAGGCACTGGTGGTTTACGCCTATAATCCTAGCTACTCAGGAGGCTGAGATCTGAGGATCGCAGTTCAAAGCCAGCCACCAGTTAAGCACCAAAAAACTGGAAGTGGTACTATGGCTCAAAGTGGTAGAGTGCTAGCCTTGAGCAAAAAGAGCTCAGATTCATCCCTGAAGTTCAGGCCCTAAGACCGACAAAAAATAAATTAAAATTAACATAACATTTGTTTATCTGTTTTATATTTTGGTGGTACTAGAGTTTGAACTCAGGGCCTGGTGTTTTCTAGGCAGGCACTCTACCACTGGACTCACACCTCAGCCCCCCCACCCCCTCCCCCTCTTTTTTGGCCAGTCCTGGGGCTTGAACTCAGGACCTGAGCTCTGTCCCTGAGCTTCATTTGCTCAATGCTAGCACTCTACCCCCTTGAGCCACAGCCCTACTTCTGCCTTTTTTCTGCTTATGTAGTACCGAGGAATCGAACCCAGGGCTTCATGCATGCTAGACAAGCACTCTACCACTAAGCCACATTCCCAGCCCATCAGCCCTTTTTCTTTTGCTTTAGTAATTTTTCAGGTAGAGTCTCCCCCTGGATTGTGTTCCTCCTAGTCATACGTCCTACTACATAGCTGTAGAGCCGGGGTGACAGTTGTATACCACCACAGCTAGGTTCTTAATGACTGAGTTGAGAGTCTCTTGAACTTTCTGCCCAGGCACTTTTTGCCCAGGCTGGCCTTGAATCATGATTCATTCTCCAGATCACAGCCTCCTGGAGTAGCTAGGACTACAAACATGAGGCACTGCATCCAGCATTAAAGTTTACTTGTATAACCAATTCATTGACTACCGATGAGAGCCACTTGGGTTAAGACCCAGATGCTCAGGAATGGGTATAGGAGCCTTTTTCCAGGAGTCACCTGGCTTTGCAACATGTCCTTTTGTGTAAGGATGGTGGCCCGCTCTGCTGCCTGCTCTGCCCTGGTCTGACTTTGCCCGGGAAGACATGTGTCTTGGAAAGAAGAGATGGTCCTCTAGCCTCACCGTAATACATACCAGAGAGGTGTTTCCAGTGACCAGGTGGCATTGCAGGTGTCCTACAATGTCCTTGAGGCAGCTGGCCTTTGGGGAAAGCATGTGGTAAAATAGGCAACATGATGGTTGGCTGGGGGCTTGAAGGGTGGAAGAACTCTTGCCCTGCCCTTGTCCCGTCACCCTCTTTTGTCTATGAAGGCTGGAAATGTGTCCTGCATCTCTCCCGAGTGCCCTGCTGGCCCCTGTGACACGCGCCTGCAGTCGGACTGCTGCACCTGTGTCCCTGGTAAGTGACTGAGCTGGGAAATTTGCTTCCCTTCCCTTCCCTCCTTTCTCCTCCCTTCCCTTCCTTTCTCCTCCCTTCCCTTCCCTTCCCTTCCCTTCCCTTCCCTTCCCTTCCCTTCCCTTCCCTTCCCTTCCCTTCCCTTCCCTTCCCTTCCCTCCCCTCCTTTCTCCTCCCCTCCCTTCCTTTCTCCTCCCTTCCCTTCCCTTCCCTTCCCTCCCCCCTCCCTTTCTCCTCCCTTCCCTTCCCTTCCCTTCCCTTCCCTTCCCTCCCCTCCCTTCTCCTCCCTTCCCTTCCCTTCCCTCCCCCCTTCCTTTCTCCTCCCTTCCCTTCTCTTTCCTTCCCTTCCCTTCCCTTCCCTTCCCTTCCCTACCCCTTCCCTTCTCCTCCATTCCCTTCCCTTCCCTTCCCTTCCCTTCCCTTCCCTTCCCTTCCCTTCCCTCCCCTCCTTTCTCCTCCCCTCCCTTCCTTTCTCCTCCCTTCCCTTCCCTTCCCTTCCCTTCCCTTCCCTTCCCCTCCCCTCCTTTCCCCTCCTCTCCCCTCCTTTTTCCTCCTTTCTCTTCCCTTCATGTGATTCCCTCCCTCCCTCCCTCCCTCCCTCCCTCCCTCCCTCCCTCCCTCCCTCCCTCCCTCCCTCCCTCCCTCCCTCCCTTCCCTCCTCTTTCTTTAGTTCTGGGGGTTGAACTCAGCCTTGAGCTTACTCAGTTTGCTTTGGTAGGCTGATGCTCTACCACTTGAGCCACATCTCCAGTCCAGCTTTTTTTCTGGCTATTTTGGAGATGGAGTCTAGTGAGCTTTTTGGGGGGTGGGGTGGGGCCTGGGCTTGCCTTGATTGTAGATCCTCCAGCTCTCATCCTCCTCAGTAGCTAGGATTACAGATGCAAGCCACTGGGTGCAAGGCTGGGAATTTTGGTTTTCATGTGTGCAGGGATCAGGGCTCTTTTCTCTGATGGGAGTAGGGACAGTGAGTTGGACTTCTGTCATCAAGTGACAGTTTGGGTGCTTGTTTTGTTGAGCATCTACTCTGTGGCTTGAATGCAAGACTGCTCAGAGCCTCTCCTGCCTCTGGCTCCAGGAAGCACTTTGAACAAGGTGGGACTGGGTTTGAGTTCACCCTTGCAATTGCTATCTTTAGCTGGAGAAGAAGCTTTCTTAAGCCACCGATAACATAAAAGCACGAGTCTCTTTTCCCAGATGTCTTATTATCATGATGGAAAATCATAGTCAGACCTGTGCCCCTTTCTGTGTGTGGCACCTGCCAATACTGTGTTACCACAAGGAGAGAGAAATCTGTTCGCTGCTACCTTGTATAGATAAGGAAACTGGCTGGCCCAGAGTGGTCAGGCTGCTGCTTAGAGACATACAGAAGTTAGTAACGGAGCAGAACTTGATCTGGTTCTCTCTGTGTGTGTGTGTGTGTGTGTGTGTGTGTGTGTGTGTGTGTGTGTGTCCTGGAGCTTGACTTAAGGGCTGGGTGCTGTCCCTGAGCTTTTGCGCTTTGTGCTCAAGGCTAGCACTCTACCACTTGAGCCACATCTCCACTTCCTTCTCTTCTTGTGGTTAATTGGAGATAAGAGTCTCTCAGACTTTCCTGCCCAGTCTGGCTTTGAACTGCCATCCTCAGATGGCATGAGCCACTGGGACCTGGTTCATCATGTCAAGTTTTTTTTTTTTTTTTGTCAGTCCTGGGGCTTGAACTCAGGGCCTGAGCACTGTCCCTAGCTTCTTTCCGCTCAAGGCTAGCACTCTACCACTTGAGCCACAGCGCCACTTCTGGCTTTTTCTATATATGTGGTGCTGAGGAATCGAACCCAGGGCTTCATGTATGTGAGGCGAGCACTCTACCACGAGGCCCCGTCCTGTCAAGATTTAAGCAGTAACTTGTTTTGTGCCTGGGGTTTTGGAGGGGTGTGTGGGAGCTACTCCCTCGGTCCGTCTGCTCCCCGTTGTCCCCTTGGCCTCTAGTTGCTTCAGTCCCCAATCCCTGAGCCCCCTTCTCCCTTTCTCCTCTGCAGTGAGATGCTATTTCCACGGCCGATGGTACGCCGACGGGGCTGTGTTCAGTGGGGGTGGTGACGAATGTACCACGTGTGTCTGCCAGGTAGGTGTGTGTGGGGGGGGGGTGCTTGTGCTGGGGAAGGGGTGGGGCAGCACAGGAATTTACCCAGGATTCCTTGTCTGGTAGAAGACAGCCTGTCATATAAGGCAAAAGGGAGATGGAGGCAGAGTCACTGCCGAATCACTGCAGTTGAAGCTTTGCTGTTGATAGAGAGCCTACTGTGTGCTGAAGCACAGATCAACACAGAACAGTTCCAGTCTCGGGCCCATCCCACCATCAGCTCCCCAGGGTGAATGGGGTCACAGAGGCTGGCTGGGCTGCAGGCTCCTGGTCCAGCCACAGGCGTTTCTAGGCACATGGGGGAAAAGCACTTCTCCCCACTGTTGTCCCTGGAAGATGGCTGCAGTCAGCCCCGGGGCAGTTCTTAGGGGAGGGCTGGAAAGGGTCACTTAGCAGGCAGCAGGCTGTGTGCACTTGGGGATGTTGCTACAGAAGGGGGTGGTGTGATCTGATTGGTGTCTGGGAAGGACCCCTGGCTACAGAGAGTATGGATTGGAAGGGTAAAAAGTGGAGGGCTCTGGTGGCTCACTCGGGTAATCCTAGCCAATCAGGAGACTGAGATCTACGGACACAGCTCAAAGCGAGCCCTGGCAGATCAATCTGTGAGACTCGTCTCCAGTTAACCAGCAAAAAGCTGGAAGTGGTAGAGCACTACCAGCCTTGAGCCAAAAAGTCAAGCAAGAGTGTGAGGCCCTGAGTCCAAGCTCTAGTACAGGCAGACACACACGTATACACACACGCACACACGCACACACACAGTAGAGGACAAAGAGCCATTGGACATGTTCAGGATAAGGAAGGGCAAGAGATGGAGGCCCAGGCAGGACTGGGTACACCTAGTATTCCCAGATCCTCCTCCCAGCCCAAGAAGGACTGGTCCTTTTCTCTTCCTTCCCCTTTCTTCCCCTTGGATATTATTTCTTTTTTTTCCCCTCATACTTTTTTTTTTTTTAAAGCAGGGTCTGGGCACTGTCCTTGAACTTTCGTGCTCACCAGCATTTTACACATTTTGAGCCACAGCTCCACTTCCAGTTTTTAAGTGGTTAATTGGAGACAAAGGGACTTTCCTGCCCTCTCTGGCTTTGTGCCACACAATTCTCAGATCTCAGCCTTCTTGAGTGGCTAAGATTATAGTCAGCACCTGACTTTTCTCACACTGTTGCTTAGCTTGTTTCTTCAAGGTTCTACCACTTGATCCACACCTCTATTCTTAGCTTTTTCTTTCTTTTCTTTTATCTGCCAGTCCTGGGGCTTGAACTCAAGGCCTGAGCACTGCCCCTGGCTTCTTTTTGCTCAAGGCTAGCACTCTACCCCTTGAGCACAGCTCCACTTCCAGTTTTTTCTGTTTATGTGGTGTTGAGGAGATGCTTCATGCATGCTAGGCAAGCACGCTACCGCTAAGGCCCATTCCCAGCCCCAACTCTTAGCTTTGTGCTGATTATTTGGAGATAAGAGTCTCTTGGGTTTGTCTGCCTAGGCTGGCTTCAAACTGTGATCCTCAGATCTCAGCATCCTGAGTAGCTAGGATTATAGGCATGAGCCTATAGGCTACCTTGGAGATTTCTTTGTCACCTTGACTAGAGGAGGAAGGGCGAAGGATAGCAGCTCCCCGCCTCCTCCTCAAGCCCCTTTGCCCCAGAGGTTGGGGGGTGGGGGGCGTGAGTCCACCCTCATTGGACTTGCCCTTGCCTCTTTTGCAGAACGGGGAGGTAGAATGCTCCTTCACACCGTGCCCAGAGCTGAACTGCCCCCGAGAGGAGTGGTGGCTGGGCCCTGGGCAGTGCTGCTTCATCTGCCGGGAGCCCACACCTGCCACAGGTAAGGCCAGAGCCCGGCCCAGGGCCAGACTTCATCCACCCTGATGTTAGTGCGCATGCACGTCCGTGTTTTTGCTCATGCGCATCTGTGTTAGCGTCTGGTGGGGAGCGTGTGCGTCTGAGTGTCTTGAGTGAGCACGAGGTGTCATCCTTGGTGGTGCTGTATTTTTGGTGGGCACTTCTGCCACTGCCTTTTTTTTTTTGGTGCTGGTACTGGAGCTTGAACTCAGGGCCTGGGCACCTTCCCAGAACTTCTTTGCTCAAGACTGGTAGTCTACCACATGAGCCACAGCCCCACTTCTAGCTTTTGGGGTGGTTCATTGGAGATAAGATTCTCACAGACTTTCCTGGTCTGGCTGGCTTTTAACTGTGATCCTCAGATCTCGAACTCCTGAGTGGCTAGGATTACAGGTGTGAGCCACCAGTGCCCGCTTCACTGCCTTGTTATTGATTTAGTGCTGGGATTGGAACCCAGGGCCCCAAGCATGCTAGGCCAGCACTGTACCCGGGGCCATACCCCCAGGCCTGTGCCCACTGTCTTGTCCTCAATGTCCCCTGGCCAGGCTGCTCTCTGGACGACAACGGGGTTGAGTTTCCAATTGGACAGATCTGGTCGCCTGGTGACCCCTGTGAGTTATGCATCTGCCAGGTGAATGACAGCCTGCTCGCCTTCAGCTGCTTTCCTCGGCTGCCCCACCTGCTCGCCCCAAGGGGACCCCTGCCCTCCAGAGGCTGGGCCTTCTTCGGCCTGGGCCAGTCCTCTCAGAAAGGGTTGGGGCCTGTTCCTCCTGTCCTCGCTGTAGGGGGGGCTGTGCATGTCTAAGCTTGTGCAGGGGGGGGTGGCTACCATGAAGGGGGGGCCTCCCGGAGGGGGGTGTGGGACATAGTGGAGGAGTTGGAGGTTTAGTTCTCAGAATGAGGTTCTTGCACCCACAGTGGGAAGCATTCTGGGGAGCCCGTGTTAGGTGTTCATGTGGTCTCTCAGGCCCTGACTATAGGGTGGGGCTCAGAGGCTGAAGTTTCACTTGATTTTATCTTACTTTTTCTGCTGGTACTGGGCTTGACCTCAGGGTCTGGGCACAATCCCTTAGCACTGAGCTTTTTGCTTACTGCTGGTATTTGAGTCACAATTCCACTTTTGGCTTTTTGCTAGTTAATTGGTGACAAGAGTGTCACAGACTTTCTTGCCCAGTCTGGCTTTCCTTCCCAGGCTGGCTTTGAACCTTAATCCACAGATCTTAGCCTCTTAAAGAGCTAGGATCACAGGCATCTGGCTTTGTTTCTTGTTTGTTTGTTTTTTCTTTTCTTCAGAGCTTGCATTTTAACCTTCAGGGCTTGTTGTACTCCTGAGAAGCAGGGCCTTCAGTTGCCTCTGATGACCTTTCCTTGTGCCTTGGGTCCTACCAAGCCACACATGTGTCATTGGAAATTGAGGTGAAAGAAGCCTTTTTCCCGTTTCTCCCCTTTAGGGCTGATTTCAGGCTGTCGTTTTACAAGAATAAAAGAGCCATAAACATCCTGAGTCTTAAGAAAAAAATAGAAGAAGAAGAAAGAAACCTTGTATGGCATTTTGGTCTTCTGAAATAGGCATTTCCGGCAGAATAGTTTTCTATAAAAATAGGATTTTATTGTACTCTATAGGTTTGGGGTGAGCCAGGGTTCCAGGGAAACGAGAGAAGAATGTGGAGGGGGCGACGGATGGTGCAGCCTTGGCGGCTGCAGCCAAAGAACAGGAAGCCAAGGAGACCAGAATCCCTGCTCTGATCTCCCGCCCCCAAGATACAAATCCTCTGGGGTGGGGGGGAGGCATGACACCTTTCCAAACAACTGTGGAGACCCACTATCCCTCCACTTGCGTTCTGGTGCCCTTGAGGATAAGCCACCCCCAGTGTGCCGCAGTAATTGCCCTTTCTTTCCCGAGGAGAGGCAGGCACTAGCGTACTAGATGGGGTCTTGGTGAATTTTTAATTAAAAAAAAATTTTTTTTTGCCAGTCCTGGGGCTTGAACTCAGGGCCTGAGCGCTGTCCCTGGCTGCTTTTTGCTTAAGGCTAGCACTCTGCCACTTGAGCCACAGCGCCACTTCCAGCCATTTTCTGTATACGTGGTGCTGAGGAATGGAACCCAGGGCTTCATGTATACGAGGTGAGCACTCTACCACTAGGCCACATTCCCAGCCCCTTGGTGAATTTTTTCTCCCTTCAGGCAGATGGCTCGGTGAGCTGTAAGAGGACAGACTGCGTGGACTCCTGTCCCCACCCCATCCGGATCCCGGGACAGTGCTGCCCCGACTGTTCAGCAGGTACCGGGCCCCACCGAGGGCCCTCCCCTAAGAGCTGAAGCTGGCTGGCGGCAGTCACTGGCCGTTTGTCGATGGCGGGTGCAGTGGTTGAGTGTAGCTCAGAATACAGTGTCAAATGAAATTTCCTACACTTTCTGCATAGCTGGGATGATAGACGTGAGCCACCCTACCCGGCTTCTTTTTTTTTAATTTTTAATTGATGGAAGGCATGGGCCTGGAATCCTCAGAATCTCAGCCCTGAGTCGCTTGGTTTATAGGCATGAACCCCCATGCCCAGCTCACCGTCTGCTTTTGTACTTAACCATGTACCCCATGTCACGACAAGGTGGCCTCGCTCATATCCAGCCTCTGGGGGTATCAGGACTGTGAAGGGTGTGGAGGAATATCTGGGAGGTGTCTTCCGCACCCCTTGTCTTTTCCACCCCCTCTGCCTGACTGCTCCCCTACCCTCGTGTCCATCTCCCCATGTCTGGGGCAAGGGCCCCTGATGACGAAGACACTGTGGAGCCCAGTGTGGTAGCACATACCTGTAACCCTAGCTATGTGAGAAATGGAAATTGGGACGACCACTCTTGGGAGTCCAGGCTGGGTAAAGAAGTTAGTGAGACCCTCATCTCAAGCTGGGCACCGTGGTACAGCTACATGGGTGATCCCAGCTACATGGGAACATAAGTAGGAGGATTGAGGTCTAAGGCTGGCCTGGGCAAAAATGCAAGACTCTATGAAGTAAAAACAAAGAAGGCTAAGAGTGTGACTTAAGTGATAGGCCACCTACCCAGCAAGTGTATAGCCAAGGTCAAACCCCAGTATTGAAAACAAAACAAAACACCCAAAGCCACTGGGATCGCCTCTCTGAATCCAGTACAGAAACGGCCATCACAGTGCCTGGGAGTATTGTGTTGCTTGCATGAGCTCCAGGTAACGTCCTGGGGGAAGGGACTGGCCTGACCAGAGAGGCTTCTTTCTGACCTTTGCCCTGGCCGGAGCCTGCCCACCCGCTGGCCACCTGCCCTGGCTGCTGCTTACCACGTGTTCTGTCTGGCAGGCTGCACCTACACAGGCAGAATCTTCTACAACAACGAAACCTTCCTGTCCCTGCTGGATCCGTGTCTCAGCTGCATCTGCCTGGTAGGTATGGCCCCGGCCTGACCTCTGCCCTGGAAGCATTCCGCTCCCCTGTGAGCTCCACCACCTCAGAGGGCAAAGCCAGAGCCCCAGAGAAGTGTGGCTGCTACATCCTGGGGAAAGGCAGCCCCCTCTAACCTGCCCAGGGCGAATCTTTTCCAGAATCAGTGAGCCATTTTATCTTAAATCCTGGCTGACCAGTGCTGTCTGTTTGTGGGTGGTCAGGGAGAATCTCAGGGGACTGACCTTTAGCCCCCCACCCCCACCCCTGGGACTCTTACTGAGGATGGAGGGTGGGAGTACAAACCTACAGCTCTAGGCTGGGTCTTCTTCCTCCTCTCTCCTCCTCCTCCTCCTCCTCCTCCTCCTCCTCCTCCTCCTCCTCCTCCTCCTCCTCCTCCTCCTCCTCCTCCTCCTTCTTTTTAAAGCACACTCAGGCTGGATAGCTGGTGCTCATGTCTGTAGTCCTAGCTACTCAGGAGGCTGAGATCTGAGGATCACGGTTCAAAGCCAGCCAGATAGGAAAGTCCATGAGATTCCTTGTCTCCAACTAACCACCAAAAAGCTAGACATGGAGAGATGGCTCAACTGGTAGAGTGCTAGCCTTGAGCAAAAAAAGCCAAGGGACAGCATGTAGGTCCTGAGTTCAAGCATTGGTCCTGACACACAGAAAAACCACCTAAAATACCCACATTTACTAGCCTTGTTCTAAGTCCCTCAGGGAACCTGTTGGAGAATTCTTTCTAAGTTAGAGAACCAGGGTGCAGAGACAAATGAATCACACTGCCTGGAACTGAGCCCTGGCATTTCAGGTTCACTGCAGGACCTGCATGTGTGCCCCATAACCATCCTGTCTCAGGGTGAAAAAGGCTGTTAAGCAGTAAGTACATGGTGTGATTTAGTATTTGGAGAACAAAGTCGGAAAGTACCACTGTTTGTCATGCTGAACCTTAATGCCGGATGGGACTTTGGCCATCTCTGGGTGTGGACTGCCTTCACTGTGTACATGCACGAAAAAGGACAAGGTCTAGGGAAAGATTAAGAAACCATTCCACAGTTGTGGTCTCTGAGTGTTCCTGCGAGTTCACAGCCTTGTACTTCAGGGAGCTTTGCATCTCTCTGCTGTGTCTTTGTGTGTGCATGCGCATGTCAGTCCTGGGGCTTGAACTCAGGACCTGGGCACTGTCCCTGATCTTTTGGCCTTAGCATTTTTGCTCAAGGCTGACACTCTACCACTTGAGCTATAGTGCTACTTCCAGTTTTTGGATGGTTAATCAGAGATATGAGTCTCATGGACTTTCCTACCTGGGCTAGCTTGAACTGCAACCCTTAGATCTCAGCCCCCTGACTAGCTAGGATTATAAGAATGAGCCACTGGGGCCCAGCTTAGGCTCTGTGTGTGTGTGTGTGTGTGTGTGTGTGTGTGTGTGTGTGTGTGTGTGCATGTGTGTGTGTGTGTGCGCGCGCGCGCCAGTCTTGAGGCTTGAAGTCAGAACCTGGGCACTGTCCCTGATCTTTTTTTTGCTCAAGGCAAGCACTGCACCATTTGAGTCACAACTCCATAGACTTCGCTCCTTAGGCTGTCTTCAAACCTCAGATCTCAGCCTCCTGAGTAGTTAGGATTACAGGCGTGAGCCACCATTGCCCGGCAGAGGCTCTCTTTTCCTGCTCAGTTACTGTTTGTATTTTCATTGTGTCTGGAATGGAACCCAGGTCCTTGCTTATGATAGGCAAGTACTGGACCACTGAACCAACAGCCCAGTCCTCTCTCTGGGTTTTGAGGCTTAGCCTTCCTGGGCCATTTATGCCGTTTCTCATGGGTGCTTGTTGGCAGATGAACTTGTGGTTAAAGCCGGGCCTTGTAAGGTGTCTTCTTGCAGGAAGGAGCCTAACTAATTCTATGGTTACCATGGCCACCCTCAAACCCCTGCCCCCTGCCCCTTGTGCCACCCTGCACCCTGTCCTACCCTGGGCACCTCCCCTGATGTGACGTGGCCAGCGCAGAATGGTACTTGGTGCCAACACCTCAGCCAAGGGTCTCATCCATTTTGTGTCCTGCAGCTGGGCTCGGTGGCCTGTTCACCTGTGGACTGCCCCATCACCTGCACCTACCCTTTCCATCCTGACGGCGAGTGCTGCCCCTTGTGCCGTGGTGAGTGGGCCCTGCCGCCCTGAGCCTGAGGCTCCTGGGCAGGCCCAGCTCTTATGGGCCTGTCTCCTCTGCCTCTGCAGACTGCAACTATGAGGGGAGGAAGGTGATGAACGGCCAGGTGTTCACCTTGGACAATGAGCCCTGTACGCAGTGCACATGTCAGGTGAGCAGGTCTGGGGGCCTGGGGGGGTGGTGCTCCTGCTTGCCACACACAATACTTTCTGGCCTGACCTAAGTCCATCCATCTTCAGGCCACAGTTCACCTTTGGGATGTCAGTCAGTATGTGTGTGGCTGTATGTGTGTGTGCCGGTACTGAGGCTTGAACTCGGGGCCTTGTGCTCTTACTTGGCTTTTTGACTCAAGGCCGATGCTCTACCACTTGAATCGCAGTCCTCCTTCTGGCTTTCATTTGATGGTTGATTGGAGATAAGAGTGTCACCAGCTTTCCCGCCTGGGCTGTCTTTGAACCACGATTCTCAGATCTCAGCCTCTTGCATCGCTAGGCCTGAGCCGCTCCCTGTTCATCGTCAATGAACGGCCACAGCACCTTTCCGCCTGGCCATTTCCCCTCTCTGTGGAGGGCCAGCTGAAGTGGCCCCACCGGGGTTGGCACGGCCGTTACCCCGGCATCTTCCCGTGGGTTGGGCTGCCACCGTGGGCGGGTGGGATGCTCTGCCTTCCTCACGAGCGGCTGATTTCCCCAGCTGGGAGAGGTGAGCTGTGAGGAGGTTCCCTGCCACTCGGCCTGCGTGGACCCTGCCCTGCCCCCGGAGAACTGCTGCTCCTCCTGCCCAGGTAAGCGGGCCTGTGTCCTGGCATTTCACCAGCTCCACTTCCCCCTTTGCCCCTCTCAGAAAGACAGGACTTGGGGAGACATCTGGGCTCAGAGAGGAAGAGTGGCTCACTCGAGACCGCTCATCCTAAGGGTTGCCAAACTGGCCTTGATGGCGTAGATTCAGGTTGTTCTCCTGTCTGAAATCCCGGCAGGTCCTTGGGGAGGCAGAGACTGGGGGGGTGGGGGGCTCACGGCTGGAGGCATGCCTACGAAGAAAGAAAAGTTAGCAAAAGCCCACCTCAAAGAACAAGCGGAGTGGGCTGGTGCTTGCCTGTACTTCCAGAAAGGTCTAAATCTTGAGGCCAACCCCTGGCCAGAAGTGTGAGACCTGAGTTCTAGTCCTAGTACTGGGAGAAAAAAAAGAGTGAACACTCAGCAGTGTTTACGTAGTCACAGAGTTGAGTGGCCATCTTTTGGATGACCTTAACAACAGAATTGCTTCCGTTTTTTACAAGCGTGCTTAACAAGACCCAGCATGCCTTTCTCCAGCCTGCCTTATTCCTTCCTTTCACTGCCTCTCCCTCCCCTCCTTTTTCTCCCATGTATTGAGAGCTCTTACGTCCTGCGAGGCTCTAGGCTGAGACTTTTGTTTCATGTGTTTTGGGGTGCTGGGGGTAGAACTCAGGATTTTGCACTTGTGAAACAAACTCTCCCCCCACAGAGTCACATGCCAAGTCCCCCCCAAAAAAAGTTGTCTTTTTTTTTCAACAAAAAAGTTTTTTTTTTTTTTTTTAAAATAGAATGTATTTATTTATTGGCTTATTTTGGTGACGAGACCTGGCATAGGATAGACTTTTTTTTTTTTTTTAAGTAGTTTTAGATTCATAGCAAATTTGAGTCTGGAGTTCCCACGTGCAGAAGACCCTTGGTAGCCGCGGGCTAATGGTTCGACAGACCCACATTGAGAGGCCACTGCACATGCCCAGGTGCCTAGCGCTCAGCACTGTACTGCGCATGCTTAATGCTCTCTCCCCCACCCCCTCCCCCGCACCCCCACCATCGTTCAACGTCCGCACAAGACTTAACGCTTTTCCATTTGCTTGCTGTGCAATGGTTAATGTGCTTAATGGAAGGGTGAGATTGGAGGATCCAGGTAAGAAACTTAGCCGAGACAGATCAGTGAGACTCTTAATCTCCAATTAACCAGTGAAAAACTAGAACTGAAGACATGGTTCAAGTGGTAGAGCGCCAATATAAGCAAGCTGAGACTGTGAGGCCCTGAGTTCAGGCCCCACACTGTCGCAAAAGAAAGAAACCTCAAATCATTCCTTTTCTTTCATGCACCATTAGCTGATGTGGGAGTTCAGCCCTCTTTCATTCCCTCTTCAGTCAGCACGGAGATGCTCCTTTTGCTGAAGAGAATATGGAAGTTCTGCAGGCTCTCAGAAGAGCCTTTTTTTTTTTTTGGTGAATGGCTCTCTCTGTTCCTTCTTGGTCTTCTGTCTCGGGTGTCAGGAGCTGAGTGGGGTGTCTGTCCCTAGCGTGGCTTGTCCTACAGCCTGTCAGCTACCTGGGAGAACCCTGTGCCTCTGTTTCCCACCTCCCTCCAGATGCCCCCGTTTCCTTCGGAAGAAAGGCAGGTGCTCTCCGCTCAGGGAGACCTGGTGCTTGGCAAAGCTGTTCAGAGCCTTCACGGAGACACCGAGGTCCTTGTCAACTGTACTTCCTGCCCGGGCCCCCCACCAGCATCATCTACAAGGCCAGCACCCCATTTCCTCCAGCTGCTCTTGAGAACAAACCTGTCCAGTGTGCAGACATTATCCACGGGGCCTGCAGGAGCCCAGGTCTCACCTGCTTCCCTTC